>NW_027223761.1:79995390-81195390 GCF_028538775.1 Myotis yumanensis
GGGGCTGGCTGCTTGCCAGCCAGCACTGTCCCCTGATCGGCCCACTGGTCACCTCCCGCAAAAGGAGACCAGACTGCAGCTTAGCCTAAGCTGTCAGTTGGACATCACCTGAGGGCTCCCAGACTGCAAGAGGGCACAGGCTTGGCTGAAGGACCGCCCCCCTCCCTGAGTACACAAATTTTCATGCACCGGCAATCTAGCAAGGTAATAAGTTTGTGTTGTTTTGAGCACAACCAGTTGCTACTGGTTGTAGTAGCAACACAGTTGGAAAACAGAACGAGTCAGCCTGAGAAAGACATTGCACTGGACTAATGAGTTCAGTTATTAATTAATCAATCACTTCTTTTAAATCAACCTTGCTGAACCTATCTGTGACCCACAGTGATTTAACCTTAGGCGATGCTAACCAAATCCCCTTGGGATTCAGGCTCAGCGAGACGACCCTAGGCCATCAAGACCTGCATGATTTTGGAGACCTCAGTAACAGATCACCATAACCACATCAACAGGAAGTGAGGGGATGGGAGATGGTAAGCCAGTTCTGTTACAGGCTGAGTCTCCTTATCTTTGAAGGTATATTTCAGGGCAAGAGGTTAGGGGGTTAATTTTTCATTGATTATTTATTTAACAATTATTGACTGGTTGACATATTACAGGCCAGATACTCTGTGCAGATGATACAATGGTGAATAAACATGTACTCCCATTCTCCTTAAGTGTCATGGAGCATGGAACTTCAATGGGAGTCAGATGTTAAACAAACAAACCAAAACAAACCAAAAAACCAAGATTAAGATGTAATTTCAAATTGTAGCACATGCTATAAAGCAAGGGAGCAGAGTACAATGGGATATATACCAGAAGGGCCTTGTTTGCATTGGATTTCATGGGAGGTCTCTTGGGAGGTGGTATTTAGGCTAATGCCCACGCATGAAAAGGATTTTGTTGGGTAAAGAGTGTGAAAAGAGCCTTCTGAGGAACAGGAGCAGATTGTTGAAAGGCCTGTGTCTGGTAAGAGCATGGCTCATTCAAGGAACCCAGAGAAGGCCAGGGAGATGGGAAAGTGGTGCATGAAGGGAAGAGCAGCACAGGATGTTGCTGGAAAGGTAGGTAGAGGTTAGATTGCAGGGGGTGTCGTAGGCCCCTTTAAGGTCCTTGGACACAACTCTGAGCAATTTAAGCAACTGAGTGGCATGATCTGATTTGCACTTTGTAAAGAACACACTGGCTGTAGTGTGGAGAACGTTCTAGAAGGAGAGAAGAGAGGAAACGGGAGAAAGGGGAGAAGGCTGTGACAGTAGTCTAGGCAGGGGATGATCGTGGCTTAGACAAGAGTGACAGAGCTGGTAAAACAGAGTATATTTAACATTATTTTGAAGGTAGATTCAAACTTGGTGAAAGTTCAAATATGGGAAGTAGAGGAGGAGGTGGAAAGAATTTCCAGATTCCTGGCAGAAATGACTAAATGGAAAGAGGTGTCATTTATTGAAATGAGATAGTTTCCTTAAAACTGAGGAGAGAAATTGTGATGAGGGAGAACTCCAAGGGTTTTGTTTTGAATATGTTAAATTTAAGAAGCTTTTGAGATACCCCTTTAAAGACGTCAAGTAAGCAGTTAAATAGAAAGATTGGAGCTCAGAAATGAGGCTGAGATCTGGGCTGACGATTAAACTTGGAAAGTCTCAGTATATAGGTACAGGAATGAATGAATGAAGAGTGAAAAAGAGGATAGCCTAACACAGGCTGGAGAAACTCCAGCATTTAAAGTTTACAATCGAATATACAGTTATCTCAGCAAATGTTTTACTTGCTCCCCAATATTTTCCATCTTGCAGTTAGGTGGGGTTATGGGACTAGTTCTAGTTAAGTGGTGTCATGTGACAAGTTCTAGTCAAAGAAATATGAGTGGAAATGCTAGGAAAAGCCCATATGTGATTTTTCAATCTTTCTCTTTCCTTCCTGCAGCTACAAGATGGGGTCCTTATCGCCTGGGTCTCTGAGTGACTGTGTGGAGCAGATCCCTGCAGCAGTGTCTTGGAAATTCAGCATGAGATGGAATCAACTCTTATTATATTCAGCTACTAAGATCTTGAAGTTGTTTATTGTCAAAGCCTATTCCATCCTATCCTTATTAATATAGTCAGGTAAAGAGACAGGATAACATAGTGATTAACCGCATAGCTCAGGACCCAAACCATCTGTTCAAATCTTGTCTTTTGCCATTTCTAGCTAAGCTTTTCTAGAAAAGCTTCTATACGTGTCTTAGTTTTCTCATCTTGGAAATGGGGACAATACCATCTATATCATAGGATTGCTGTGAGGATTAAAGCAGCTAAAATACAAAGTACTTAGAATTGTACAAATGATAAGGAGTCAATGATGTTTGCTCAAGAAAGAGGAGGCTGCCAAAAAGCACAATAAGAGCATTAGGAGGACAACAAGGAAACGGTGACGTTACAGGGACGGGAAGGAAAGTGCCTCCAGAAGGGGAGAGGGATAAACTGGTCAGACCGCTGAGGAGCAGGAGGATGGGAGACTCCAGAGAGTGTGCAGGAGACCGTGCAAACTGAAGTCACCAGAGGTCTGAGTGGAGCAGTTCAGGGGTATGTGGGGGTAGGGTAGGGCAGGTGTTATAACGTTATGGTCATAAGAGAAGGACTCCACGTCGCTCAGGGAGACAAGCCCCTGACTGACTGGGCTGCCGTGCAAGCCTGAACCAACTGCGGCCGCCTGTCTGTCTCCGTCTTCGTGTCCATCTTTCGGTGTGCATTGCCGGGTGGCCTTTGCCGGAGCCTAGGACCCACTAGGAATAGGTAAATAAACCCTGTGTGATTGCATACTAATTCTGTCTGTGTGTTCACGTGTTCCAGTTTGGCTCAAATGTCTAGACACTGAAGTACCAGGGGATAGGCCGTTATTGCTGACCCTTGGTCACCTGCGTATGTCCCACTAAATCTAGGCAGATAATTAATTAATTGGGGCATAATTGGGACAGCAGGGAGGGGCTGGGAGTAGGTTGAAGTAAGAAATTGGAGAAAGCATCTGTACATGAGCCTTTGGGGCAGTTTGGTTGGAAAGGGAGTCAATATAGAGACAGAGTGGTAGTTAGAGGTGGGTGTGGGTCGAGGTTTTGATTTTAATGTCTTCTGCACCCATCTTCTTGCAACTAAACCCATCATCCTTCTCAGTTAAATTCAAGTGCCAGGACTGTGGAGAGGTCTCTCCACCCCTTCGTCCCACAGTGCCCCACTGCTTCTAGCACTTGGCATGTACCACCTCCTGCGATTCATAGCACAGCTTGGGCATCATCCCCAGGGCCTCTGTGCTGTGCTCCATGTGAATGAACTCCTTGGAGGTGTGTAGTTTGTACCTAAGTAGCTGTGGATATATCTCCTCAAACAACATCAATTTCTTCAAGTGAGGACAGGAATCTTGTCTTGTACACCCCTGAGTCTGACATGATGCCTCATTCATAACAGGTGCCCACTAAATGCTAGTTGATGTATTTGCTCAGGTCAGTAGGTATGAGAAAGGCTCCACCTGGATTGGTTCTCTAACTGGCAGCATTTTCCTTAAGCTCTAAGCCTAGGTTGCAACATCTTCAATTTGAGAGAGAAGCAACTCTATCCACTCCTCTCTGCCCCTAGAGAATTCTTGCCCACAGCATTCATGGTGACTTGGGGTGAAGGGAGATGTTATTGGTGTTAATAAAGTGCTTGTACTGGTCAGGGCTTGCTAATTGCTAGCAAAGAATGATAATGGGCAGCAGTCCGCAGCAGTAGAAGAAGCATGTTTGTACAGAATCAGGGCGAGATGTGGTCCCCTAGCTGTCAGGCTGAAATCTTGCTTCTCTGCTGGTTTCCCATCCTAGATGCTCCTAAGAGCACCGTGTGGGTGTGCAGTTTAAAATAACAATGTTTTGGGTTTGTTTGGCTTTGAATGCAGTGCCCTGGAGGTATGTAGCAACATGGCCACCTGGAGCTTGTTTGGGGCCTGGAGCCATATCCAGTTGATTAAGTAGATGCCATGGAGCTGAGGGAGCTGTCAGCTTTTCCACAGCTAAGCCCTCACCTTCAGGGACCCTCAAGGTCACCCAATGCAAGCAGCACTCTAGGAGACAGGCTAGTGCTGAAAACAAAACCAAGCCAAGCAAGAACCTGCATATCAATGACGAGGCCCGGTGCCCATCACTCCTTTCTTTTGCTCCTGCCATTGCCCCTCCCCCTCCTTCACTATCCAGAGCCATTGTTCTCCAGCGGTGAAATCCTGTTAAAGAGAAATAGGCATTGTTCTAACAAGAGGCAGGTCCCCATTGGCAGGAGAAAGAAGAAAGCCCAGAGTAGGTGCTCAGTGACTTTGTTGAAATGAACTGAAGAAGGCACAAGGTGTGGGCTCCAACCAGAGTGGTCCTGGGCTGCCCACTACAAGGAGTTCTGGTTCGGAGCTGCAAAACCACTCAGTCAGTTCTTTTGAAGAGAGAATTTCTTTCTCTAACGGAGGCCCCACTTAGAGGGAGCCCTGTCTGTCCCTGACCCATTCCCTCGCTGACGGCTGATGGCTTCATAGCCTGCCTCCCATGCAGGCGCCTTCTTGCCTTGCATGCTCCTCGCTCCCCTGCGCTCCAGCAGGTCAGCAGGCTGTCTCTTACATTTGTGTCTGTTTCGGTTAACAGGGCTCCAACAGGCAGGCTCTTCCCCTTGCCAGGCAGACTGTCGTGTCCACAGCGAGGCCCCTCTGTCCTGAGTACTCAAATCAGAGCCAGGTTTAGGGACAGCGTGACCGGACCTTGAGGTGCGGCTGATACTGAACCTGCCGGGATGGGGAGGAAAGTGCTTTTTGAATTACAGGTGGAAATTGCTGATGTTTCCGGCTTCTTGAGCCCTCATTTACTTGAAAGAAACTGGTGATTCTGAACTCATCTTTTCTAAGAAGACGCTCCTGGTGAACTGGCACCAGCATCTGAGAAGCTTGAAATTCAATGGCCCCGACAGCGAGGGGCTTTAGGGTAGGCTGGGCGAGTTCTCCGGGGATTCACAGCCCAGATTTACCCTGACTTTCAGTTCCTGTCAATGTGGAGGCCTGAGATGTGTTTTGACAAGGAGCATTCTTTGTGTTCTGCCTAGAAGGGTGATCGGTAGGTACCATGACTTCACTTCTTCCATTGGCCGCCTGAAGATGAAGCAGACAGCAAAGGAGGCCTGAGGGGAGGGAAGGGAGGGAAGCTGGGCATGTGGACATGATGCTGGGAGTCCCTGTTTCCGCCATTCCTCCTACAAATGACCTCATTCGTTATGGAAAAGGTTTAACTGCTATTGAGTCACACAGGCCAGGAGAAACAGCCCAACCAACACCCCTCTGTAGCACCTGGGAGGGGTGGATGCTGGGGGTGGGTAGGGAGGAGGCTGAGAGGGAGGAGGAGAGTATTTAGAAAATGATCTGGCTTGAGAACTGGCTCTGGAGCATCTGTGCTTTTCTTAACCATGGAACATGCGCATCTAATCCCAATTAACTCCTGTCACCATCTCCGATCTCAGATATCCATTCAGGCCATGACAAGGCTTTAGCTGCAGGTGAATAGGCTGGAAAGACCTCATGTTACCCAGGTGGGAAGAACCAGATGGCCCTGTCTGCAGGGGTGTGGGTGGTGGTGGTGGAGACAAGGCAGAAGCAGTCGCTGGGTTATTACTTAAGGTCTTGCCCTGGGCTCTAGGTCTCCCTAGTCCAAGCTTATCTGGGAACTGGGGAGAATCTGCTTGGCCTTTGTCCTTGGGCCTTATAGAGGGACTCCATTCCTGGAAGTGGAACCCCTCCACAAACACACTGTCCATGCACAAGAAAGCCATCACAGGACTGAGTCTTAATGTGCCACCTGTGAAGGCCCAGTGTATGAGCTCGGGTGATGTCCAAGGGCTACTTCTCTGAGCCTCAGCTTCCTCCTCTGAACAAATAGAGAATTTGATTAGATGGCCTCACCTCTACTGTTCAGTATGTAGCCACTAGTGACATGTGAATTTAAATCAATCAATATTAAATTAAATTAAAAACCTAGCTCTTCAGTCACATTAGCTACATTTCAAGTGCTCAATAGCCACATGTGGTTAGTGGCTACGGTATCAGGGTAGACATCGAACATCTCCATCACTGCAGAAGTTCTATCGGGCAATGCTCATCAATACTCTCTTGCAATGCTGCCATTGCATTATTCTGCGATTTTCTGTTATGAAGAGTCCTGCAAGATTAGTTCCTTTGCCCCCTTGATTTTCCTCCTCCCACCAACTGCCATCGTCTGCTACCACATATATGGCACACAACATACACAGCAATACAGGGACGCAAACACAGCACACGAACATTGCTTTCTTCCATCAGGTCAGTGTCCAGAAATCTGGTAGCCATGCCTAAGAACTACTGACTAGCTGGTGTTGCTCCTCACCCCTCATTAGAGTTTATGGACTCTGAGTGATTGTTTACGGTACCCACATTTCCTGAAGGCCTGCTGTGTGCCAGGTGTTGTTCAGGGCAGGAGTAGAGTGTAAAGTTGGGGAGGACCCTTAGCAGGTATGATTCCTTTGTAGCAGAGGGACATCCCTAATGTGAGCACAAGCAATCGTCTCAGTGTCTTCTCGCTAGCTGCACAGATAGAGCTGTGCAGAGGCAGCCTTGAACTTGAAGGGCTTGCTTTGCCCAAACAACTCTGACTCTCTAAACACTTGCTATAAACAAATAGGGAAGCTGTGAAGAGTTAATGATGTAGTGTGATACGTAGCCTATTAGAGGCAGAGACAGTGTGTTATGGGACACAGGAAAGACAAGTCACATTCCCCTTTGGCCTCAAGTTTCCCATGGGAATGGAGGGGTAGGGCCCATCCATGTTGTAGCTAAGTGCCTCTCCTTCCAGAGTCCAGATGGCTGAGGGCTCTTTAAAGAAAAGGCTTACTGTGTGCAAATTTCAGGTGGCACAGGTTTTTCTCAATTTCCCAACAGTGCTGCCCTTTACTTCTTTTAAATCCCAGAGGCTCCGTCCCTCCTAGGTGCCCCTCCCTCCTTTCAGGTTGCACAGCCCTAGCCAGTCACTGTCATATTTCCTACTGGATCGGGTTTTTAATTAAAATCATAATTAAAATTGATCTCCTCATTAGCATGCACCTGCTCTGCCTCTCACATCCTTGCGTTCCATTATCTACTGAAGATGTCAGGACTGACAGGCGAGAGCCAGACCCCAGGCCAGCCCCGCCTGATGAGGTTGGCTGATGACAACATCTGGACAGAGAGGACGTTGGTGGAGAGGTCCGGTTGTGTGGTGGCCTCCAGGCAGCTGGCTAAATCTAGCGGGGTCACTTCCATCTTCCTACCCCCACTCCATGCATACACTGCACACACACACACACACACACACCACCTCCCCTCAGGTGATCTGTAACAAGCCAACAAACTCCTTTCTCCAAGAGGGTCTCGGGGAGGTGAAAGCGGACAGGGCCTCTGATTTCCCTGGGGTGAAACCTGATTGTGCTCTCATGGACCTTCCTTCAGGGGGCGGCAGTGAGGGCGAGGCAATAGACAGCCAGTCAGGAGAGGAGCTGGCCTGACCTTCCCAGCTTCAGAAATGCATAGAAATGCCAGGGTGGTAGGCCTGAGTGTGCTGGTCAGGGGACCGAGTCCTGAGGCTACTTGACCTCTACCCTGGCCCCTCACAATGGGAGCAGGGTGGGCTCAGGAGGAAAAGACAGCAGGACCTCAACCAGTGGGCATTTCAGAGAGCAGGAATGTAAGCTCCACAGGAGCAAGGGATTTCTTTTAAAAATATATTTTTAATTGTGGTAAAAAGCACATAACAAAGTATTCCATCGCCCGGCCAGTGTTGCTCAGTGGTTGAGCATCAACCTATGAACCAAAAGGTCATGGTTCAATTCCCTGTCAGGGCACATGCTGGATTTGGGGTTAATCCCTGGTGTGGGGTGCGCAGGAGGCAGCTGATAGATGATTCTCTCTCATCATTGATGTTTCTATCTCTCTCCCTTCATCTCTGAAATCAATAAAAATATTAAACACACAAAAAAGTTTGCCATCTTAGCCATTTCTAAGGGTACAGTTCAGTAGTGCTAAATATATTCACGTTGTTGTGCAATCTTCTCCAGACTTCTTCATCTTGCCAGATTGACACCCTGTATCCATTAAACCACAACTCCCCACTTCCCCCTTCCCTAGCTCCTGGCAACCACCTTATACTTTCAGTCTCAGTGTCTGTGAAGTTGAGTACTCTAGGGACCTCATCTATCTATAATAATAAAAGCATAATACGCTAATTAGACCGGACAGCCGAACAACCTTCCAGATGTCATTCCGGACGACCTTGTGGATGAAGCTGGGTGGTGGGGTGAGGCAGAGGTGGTTAGGGGTGATCA
Source organism: Myotis yumanensis (assembly GCF_028538775.1). NCBI lineage: Eukaryota > Metazoa > Chordata > Mammalia > Chiroptera > Vespertilionidae > Myotis > Myotis yumanensis. The sequence goes on from NW_027223761.1 coordinate 80,003,793, forward strand.
GGCAGGCAGGCAGGCAGGTCAGCAGTTAGGGGTGATCAGGCAGGCAGGTGAGTGGTTAGGGGTAATCAGGCAGGCAGGCAGAGTGGTTAGGGGTGATGAGGCAGGCAGGCGAGTGGTTAGGGGTGATGAGGCAGGCAGGCAGGCGAGCAGTTAGGGGCAATGAGGTAGGCAGGCAGAGGCTGTTAGAGGCAATTAGGCAGGCAGATGAGCAGTTAGGGGTGATCAGGCAGGCAGGTGAGCAGTTAGGGGCGATGAGGTAGGCAGGCAGAGGCTGTTAGAGGCGATTAGGCAGGCAGGTGAGCAGTTAGGGGTGATCAGGCAGGCAGGCAGAGTGGTTAGGGGTGATGAGGCAGGCAGGCAGAGTGGTTAGGGGTGATGAGGCAGGCAGGCAGGCAAGCGGTTAGGGGCAATGAGGTAGGCAGGTAGGTGAGCAGTTAGGGGTGACCAGGCAGGCAGGTGAGCAGTTAGGGGCGATGAGGTAGGCAGGTGAGCAGTTAGGGGTGATCAGGCAGGCAGGCAGAGTGGTTAGGGGAGATGAGGCAGGCAGGCAGGCAGGCGAGCGGTTAGGAGCCAGCGGTCCTGGATTATGAGAGGGATGTCTGACTGTCAGGTTGGGCCCGATCCCACAGTGGGATTGGGTCTAAACTGGCAGGCGGTCATCCCTTGAGGAGTCCCAGATTGTGAGAGGGTGTAGGCTGGGCTGAGGGACACCCCTCTCCCCATACCGCCCCCCCCGCCCCCCTGCACGAATTTTGGGCATTGGGCCTCTAGTATAAGTATAACCACACCGTGTTTGACTTTCTGTGACTGGCTTATTTCACTTGGCGTAATCTTTAAGGTTCATTCATGTTGTAACCTGGATCAGAATTTTCTTCCTTTTAAGACAGAATAATATTGCATTTCATGGATGGATGAGGGCTGCTTCCCCCTCTTAGCTGTTGTGAATACTGCTGCTATGGGCATAGCTGTGCACATATCTCTTCACGGTCTTGCTTTCAGTGGATATATCTACCCAGAATTGGAGTTGCTGGATCACATGGTAATTTTATCTTTAACGCCTGAGGAACCACCAGGCTGTTTTCTGTAGAGGCTGCACCATTCTACACTCCCACCAGCAGGGCACAAGAGTTCTAGTTTCTCCACATCCTTGCCAACACTTCTCTTTTCTTCTCTCTTTTGTTTGTTTTTAATAATAGACTTCGAATGAGCGTGAGGTGACATCTCACTGTGGTTTGGATTTGCATTTCCCTAAGGATTGGTGATGTGGAGCACCCTTTCAGGTGCTTCTTGGCCGTTTGTATATCCTCTCTGAAGAAATCCCTATTCCAGTTTTTGCCCATTTTTTAGTCGGGTTGTTTTTTGTTGTTGAGGGGGCATGGCATTTCATCTGTCTTGTTCAGGGCTGTGTTTCTGGCACCTAAAGCAGAACCTGACGTATAGTTTGCACTCCGTTACTTACTGAACAGCTTGTGGAATTAACCAATATCTTTCACTCCCAGATATCACTCAGTGAAGTGGGATTCTTCCAAAGGGAATATGGATATGATAGGAAAGGTGACATCCCATGCAAGTTCTTTCCTAGAAGAACTTGGTCAAGTTGAGCTCACTTACAAGGGAGTTTGGGCCAAGGGGAGCTTCCCACAGTGAAGGGTTTCAGGCTTCGGGGTTAGACCTCAGTTCACATCCCAGAGCTCCTCCACTCACTGGCTAAGTGCCTCTCTAAGCGAATGCATGAAATGGGAATATTAAGGCCTGTCCCATGAGGTGAAATGGGGCAATGAGGGAGGAATGAGGTAATAAGGCTGTAACTGATGTTTTCTTTTTTTGCTCTTCTTCCTTATTATTCTAAAACTCTGATCATAATATCCTACAAACAGCAAGAACACCAGGACTCACATTGTCCCTAGTGCTAATCGTATCTATCTATTGAGCACCTTCTCTGTAGGAGATACTGCACGTAGGAGCAAGGTGACTCAGAGATCTGTAAGGCATGGGCCCTACTCCTGGAATGAGGCTGGGTGCCAGGGGAACGGGAGGCCAGAGGAAGAGGGAGCACTATGTCTGGAGTGCCCCAGCTGGCTTTGCAAGGAGGAGGGCTTGGTTAGGCCAAGACAGTTTCCTGAAGTGGGGAGAGCAGGGCTTGAACTCCAGGCCCTGTGTTTGGACTTCCTCCTTCCCAGTGGAGGCCACTGAGAGGGTGTGAGCAGGAGAGTGCAAGGGAGAACTGGGGAGGACTAGCTGGGCTGCAGGGATGCGTGGAAATCATCCAACGAAGCAAGGCCTCACGGTGAGGAAGTTCCTCCTCGGGCTAAGTTCCTGCCACTGGAACTGAAGTTTGTTTTCCTTCTGCCGTATGTTAGGGGGAAGGAGAGGAATGCTAATGACTCTCCTCCACGTACGCCCACCCCCCAGCATTGATCTGTGGAAGGGGAGCTCCGTCACCCCCTGCTCCTCCTTCCTTTCCCTGTGTGTATCTGCCTGCATGTTACTAATAAGGGCTTAACCAGAGTAGAATAAGCGCCAAGGCAGCTTTGGCTTACAGCGCTTCTCCCAAATTCTTCCTCCCTCTCATTCCCTCTCCCCTCTCCTCCCACCCCTTTACCTTGCCCGTGACTGTCCTTGGGGGCTCAGGATAGAGGTCACCCTTCTGGGGGAGGAGATCCCCCAGTCCTGCCCAGGTGGGCTCACTTCTGCTCCTCCCAGGCAGCCGGGGAGCCCTGGGAAGTCAGGTCAAATGCAGACGATGTCGGAGCAGGAGCCAGGGGGAGGCTGGGTGTCCACCAGGGAGGTGATTAGCTCTGTGGCGCCTCTAATAATAAGCTGCGAGGCTAACAAACAGCACAGAGGCGGCGGGAGGGCAGGCTCTGCTGGCTCTCTGTCCTTGTTAAGGTGAGATGAGGAGGAAGACCTTGAGAAGTGCAGACTTTTCCTGATTACTACCAGCTCCCAGCCAACAAGCCGCAGGAGGCAAAGCCGAGGCTTAGTGAGGAGACTGAGCAGCCAAGTGTTGCGGGGTTGGGTTTCCTCTAGACCCCTGGGACCCAACTTTTGAAAAAAACCCAGGGATTCAGAAACGCAGCTTCTCTGTCTGTCAATATTGACCGGCTGCAGTGTGTTCTATAGAACATTCAAGGTAGTCCTGAATTTTACTCTTTTGGAAGATATGAGATGAGTCAAGAAAGATGATTCTCCATCTAGCCCCTTAGAGGACCTCCACAACACACCCAACCCCTCCCTGCCCCCCCCCCCCGCCCCCACACACACATACACATGCACGCTTGCACTCACTCATACTTGGTTCAGAGCCTCCCATGTTAGACACTCTGTAAATATCTTGGACCTAGAGGAAGGGGTGTGGCCGTTCTTACTCTGTCTTCCTGACCTCCTTTGCCTTTGGACCCTGTGGTTGGCTGGAAAGGAGGAGAACAGAGTGAGTTAGAAGGACCTGTCTCAGCTAGGGCGTGGGTGAGGCCTCTGGGCCCAGCTGGCCCACCATGAAGGGCCACAGCAAAGGCAAAATAAGGGCCAGGCTGGGGGCCAGGGGCTGGGAGAGCATGGACAGGACACCCAACCAAGCGTTAAAGCAAACGCAGGATTAGACCATGGTCAGAACAAAAGCTCTGGAGAGCATCACACAGAGCACGCCCATGGGCAGCAGCCCAACAGGCCAAGCAGGGAGAGGAGGTGTGGGCAGTGAAGGGCACTGGGCCTCAATAAAGGCAAGTCTTAAACAGTGCAGTTCCCTGAGGCTGGCCTCCAACAGAGGCAGAATGAGTCTTACCCCACTTGATTGTAACAAAACCCCTCAAAGGGGCTCCTGGGAATAGGAAGCTGCATGGAGGATGCTGGAGAGCAGGGGTTAGAGGTTCCTGCCTATTGGGAAGCTGGGGCTTTCCCCACAGCACCCCACACTCCTCTGGGTTGGTGTTCAGAGTTTCACTTTGACAATATACTGCTTATTTGTCTCATGCAGAGATCTCCCAGTCCAGTTGTCTCTTATATCTGGGGCAGCAGCCCTGGCTGGTTGGCCGTGGACCATACATGGCTCTCTGAACTGCCCAATCTTCTGCAACTGCTCAGAATTTTCCTTAATCCCCTTTCCCCCTGGCAGCTCCTCCCTTCTCCACAGACCCCGCTGCTACCTGTCTGGAACCTGCTGCTTCCCTAGGCTCCCATACTGACATCCTCTCGAAGAACTATCTATGGTACCAGGGCTAGTAGTGGTTCCTTTAAATAATCCTATCTAATAAAAGACAAAAAGGGTAATTGACCGTACCTTCACTACGCTTCCCATAGGCTAATCAGGGTGATATTCGAATTAACTGCCAACCAAGATGGCTGCCGGCAGCCAGGCAGCTGAAGCGAGCAGGAGGCTTGCTTGCTCCAGTGATGGAGGAAGCCAAGGTTCCCCGCCTGCTGTGGCCTGGCTCTAAGCTCCAAAAGCAACAAAGTTTCAATTATAGAAGCTAAACAAACCCCAGATACTTGGTTTCAGCAGGCTGTGGCCTCAGAGCTGGAGCCGGCTCTCAGCTCCAGTGATAACAATGAAGTTTCAATTATAAAAGGTAAATAAATTCCAGAATAAAAAAAAGAAAAAAGAAAAAAAGGAGAGGCTGGGAGCTTCAGTCACTGGCCAGCCTGAAAATGGCCCTCAGCCCCTCATCCAGGCTGGCTAGGCACCCAAGCGGGACCCCCACCCTGATCCGGGACACCCTTCAGGGAAAACCAGCTGGCCCCCACCCGTGCACCAGGCTTCTATCCTATATAGTAAAAGGGTAATATGCAAACTGACCCTAACAGCAGAAAGACTGGAAATGACTGGTCACTATGACACATACTGACCACCAGGGGGCAGATGCTCAATGCAGGAGCTGCCCTCTGGTGGTCAGTGCGCTCCCACATGGGGGAGCTCTGCTCAGCCACAAGCCAGGCTGATGGCTGCCAGTACAGTGGTGGTGGTGGGAGCCTCTCCTGCCTCCTCAGCAGCGCTAAGGATGTCTGACTGCAGCTTAGGTCTGCTCCCCACTGGCAAGTGGACATCCCCCGAGGGCTGCCAGGCTGCCAGAGGGATGTCTGATTGCCATCTTAGGCCCAATCCCTTGGGGAGCAGGCCTAAGCCAGAAGGTGGTCATCCCCCGAGGGGTCCCAGACTGAGAGAGGGCACAGGCCGGGCTGAGGGACTCCCCTCCCCCCTCCCAGAGTGCACAAATTTTTGTGCACCGAGACTCTAGTAATAATAATAATAAATGAACGAATGACCACTTATTATTTTCTTAATATGTGCCAGAGCCCTGTGTTAAGTGCTTTATAAGGCATTATTTCACTCTAGCAATCTCATGAAGAACCATTAATCATTATAAGGCCCAATTTATAAATGAGAAAACTGAGGCTCAGAGAGGTTGCACAACTTGCGCAAGGTCACTCAGCAAATTGCTGAGCTGGGCTTGGAACTCTGAAGCATGCACTCTTTCTTTGGCTATTCAGGGTCTTTTGTGGTTCCATATAAGTTTTTGCTATACTTGTTCTAGTTCTGTGAACTACATTATGGTATCTTGATAGGAATTGTGTTGAATTTAAAGATTGCTTCAGGTAGAATGGACATTTAAATGATGTTAATTCTTCCTATCCATGAATATGGTATATTCTTCCACTTCTTCAATTTATTTCTTTAGTATCTTATAATTTTCCTAGTACAGGTCTTTTACATACTTCGTTAAATTTATTCCTAGGTATTAAATATTTTTTGAAGCAACTGTGAATAATATTTATTTTCTTACTTTCCCTTTCTTGCTAATTCATTGTTGGTGCATAAATATGCAACTAATTTCTTGATACTTATTTTGTATCCTGCTACTTTACTGAATTCATTTGTTTTAGTAGTTTTTTGGTAGAATCTTTAGGTTCTCTATAGACAGTATCATGTCATCTGCAAATAATGAAAGTTTTGCTTCTTTCTTTCCAGTTTGGATGCCTTTTATTTCTTCTTCTTGCCTGATTGTTGTGATGAAAGCAGACATTCCTATCTTGTTCTTGATCTTATAGTTTTTGCCCAAGTATGATGTTGGCGGTGGGTTTGTCATAGATGGCCTTTATTACACTGAGGTATGTTCCCTCTAGTCCCACTTGCTGAGAGTTTTTATCATAAATCGGTGCTGGATTTTATCAAATGCTTTTTCTGCATCTCTTAATATGACCATGTGGTTTTTAGCCTTCATTTTGTTTATGTAGTGTATCGTGTTTATTGATTTGTGGATATTGTACCAACCTTGCATCCCCGGAGTAAGTCCCATTTGATCATGCTGTATGATCTTTCTAATGCATTTCTGGATCCAGTTTGCTAATATTTTGTTGAGAATTTTAGCACCTATATGTTCATCAGGGATATTAGCCTATAATTTTTTTCTTTGTAGTGTCTTTATCTGATTTTTGGAATTAGGATAATACGAGCCTGGGAGTCTTCCCTCCTCTTAAATGTTTTGGCTTGAAAAGGATAGGTGTTAGTTCTCTGAATGTTTGGTAAAAGTCACCTATGAACCCATATGGTTGAGGATTTTGGCTTGCTGAGAGTTTTTTGAATACTACTTCAGTTTCCCTATTGTAGTCTGTGTATTCAGATTCTCTGATTCTTCCTAATTCAGTTTTGGAGCATTGTATGTTTCTAGGAATTTATCCAGATGGTCATATCTGTTGGCATATAGTTGTTCATAATATTTTTACAATCCTTTGTATTTCTTTGGTGTCAGTTGTTACTTCTCTTTAATTTATGATTTTATTTATTTGGGTCTCTCTTATTTTCTTCATGAGTCTGGTTAAAGGTTTGTCAATCTTGTTGATCTTTTTAGAGAACCAGTCTTGGTTTCATTGATCTTTTGCATTGTTTTTGTTTGTTTGTTTGTTTAGATTCTATTTATTTCTGCTCTGATCTTTATTATCTCCTTCCCTTTACTCACTTTGGGCTTTGCTCATTGTTCTTCTTCAAGTTCCTTTAAGTGTAAAGTTAGATTGTTTATTTGAGATTTTCTTGTTTCTTGAGATAGGACTGTAATGCTATAAATTTTCCTTTTAGGTCTGCTTTCACTGTATTCCATAGATTTTGGGTTATTGTGTGCTAATTTTCATTTCTTTCAAGGTATATTGTGATTTCTCCCTTGATCTCATTGTTAACTGATTCATTGTTTAGTGACATTATTTAGCCTATATGTCTTTCTATGTTGTTCATTTTTTTTCCTGTGATTGATTTCTAGTTTCATACCATTATGGTGAGAGAAGATGCTTGATATGATTTAAATATTCTGAAATATATTGAGACTTGTTTTGTGGCCTAACATGTGGTCTATCCTAGAAAGTGTTCTATGTGCTCTTGAAAAGAATGTATATTCTGCTACTTTGGAGTAAAATGCTCTGAAGATATCAATTAAATTCATCTGATCTAGTGTGTCATTTAAGGCCATGGTTTTCTTTTGATTTTCTGTGTGAAAGGTCTATTTATTATTGTCAATTTGGTATTAAATTCCCCTTCTATGACTGTTACTCTCAATCTCTCCCTTTATATCCATTAAGATTTGCTTTACATATTTAAGTACTCCTATGTTGGGTGCATACACATTTATAAGGGTTGGGTCATACTTTCTTATTAAATTGCTCCTTTTATCATTCTGTAGTGTCCTTCCTTGTCTCTTACTATAGCTTTTGTCTTAAAGTCTATTTTGTCATAGACGAGTATTTTTACCCCAGCTATTTTTCCTTTCCATTTGCATGAAATATCTTTTTTCCTTCTTTTACTTTTAGTCTGTATGTATCTTTGTTCTGAGGTGGGTCTCTTGTCGACAATATATATGTGGGTCTTGTTTTCTAATCCATTCAGCTACTATATGCCTTTTGATTGGAACATTTAAGCCATTTACATTTAAAATGATTATTTATAGGTATATATTTATTGCCATTTTATTTTAACTATGTTTCTCTATTGTGTTTTTCTCTTTTTCTTCTTAAAGCAGACCCTTTAACTTTTCTTATAATACTGGTTTGATTATAACAAAATCATTTAGCTTTTTCTTATCTGGGAAACTCTTTATTTCTACAATCTTACTGGGTAAAGTAGTCTTGGTTGTAGGTCCTTACTTTTCATCACTTTGAATATTTTAGGCCAATCACTTCTGGCCTAAAATGTTTCTATTGAGAAATCAGCTGATAGTCTTATGTGAGCAAATACCTGTCTTTCTCTGCAGCTTTTATGATTCTCTTTGTCTTTAACCTTTGCCATTTTAATTATATGTGTCTTGGTGTGGGCTTCTTTGGGTTCACTTTTTTTGGGACTCTCTGTGCTTCCTGGACTTGTGAGTCTTTTCCCTTCATCAGGTTAGGCAAGTTATTAGTCATTATTTCTTCAAATAAGTTCTCAATCTCTTGCTTTCTCTCTTCTCATTCTGGTACTCCTGTGATGTAGATATTTTTATGCTTTGTGTTATCCCAAAAGTCCCTTAAACTATTCTCATTTTAAAAATTATCTTTTTTCCTGCTCTGAATGGATATATTTTTTTTCTACTTTGTTTTCCAAATAGCTGATTTGACCCTCTGCTTCATCCAAGCTACTGTTTATATCTACTGTGTATTCCATGAGGGGGAAGTGCCAGTTAGGTTTATGGGAGAGTGGGGGGATTGGCCCCCATCCCAAGCCACACAACTCAGTCGCTAACACCCACTGAGACTGCCCAGACTTCTACACCATGGCCCAGGCAGCTGACTTCTCAGCAGGGCATAAGCACCACAGGGTGAGGTAAAAGGGGTCCAGAGGGTGGGGCTATTGCTTTCCCCCGACTGATGCTGCATGGAGGGGAGTGGTCCACCCAAGAAAGATGGCATATGTGGCATGGGAGAATGACTCAGCACAGGGATCCTGGCGACTGTCCCTTCAGTTCTCTCCCCAGAGCCACAAACCCCAGATTCTCCTCACGCAACTCTTATTCACTCTGCCCTTCCTCCACCAAAGCCCAGGGTGAGTGGCTGCAAATGAAATTTTGTGCATTAGTCCTTTAAGAGGGTTTCTGTGTCTCTAGTAGAGTCCTGTCTCTCCCTGGTGGATGGAAACCCCACTGCTTTTCACAGTTAGATGTTAGGTGGGCACCTATTCCTGGCTCTGGTGCTCTGGGTTTCCCCGTGCTTCTCAGGGGAAACCCCTCACAGCTGAGCTATCTCTCCAGAACCTCAGCCACCACCCGTGAGAGCAGGACCAGCCCTTTTCAAGTCTCTGCCCTTTCTACCAGTCTTGATGTGGCTTCTTCTGTAATCCTTGGTTACAAGACTTCTGTTCACCTAGCCTTCAGTTGGTTATTTAGGATGATTGTTCTATAATTTAGTTGTAAACCTAATTTGGTCCTGGGAGGAGGTGGATGTAGCTTCCACCTACTATGCAGCCATTCTCCTCCGCACACTCTTTCTACTCCAGGGAGGATTGGAGAGCTGGGAGGCACACTTCCTGGCCTCCTCCTTCCCCTAGGGTGCCCAGCCTGCATCTATTATGCCTCCTCAACCCCCTCTAGTCTCATCTCTAACCTGGGATAGCCAAAAACCTGGCTTCTTCATCTGGGGGAAAGTACTTCACATCAGTGGTCTTATATGTGGTCTTTGCCTGTTTGTTATGATACTAATCAATAAACACAGGAGGAAGTCACTTTAATCTCTTGATCCCCTTTATTGTTGGGGAAAGTCTTTCCTTCAAGGATGTCAGAGTGGGCTCTGTGTTCTTTTTACTTTGGTCCCCAAAGTGAAAGACCCCAGGCAGAGTTTCCTCGGGAGAGCTCAGTCAGCAGGATGTGCCTCTCAGAGCTCCACACCTCTTCCCTTGGGCTCCAATTCCCCTTTTTACTTGTCCCATCGTTCCCCAGCCTTTTGCCCTTCTGGCTCCGCCCTGAGCTCATGCGTCATAATTGGCTCAGAGCTGGTGAAGGGGTTAGGGCAGTGGTCGGCAAACCGCTGCTCGTGAGCCATATGGGGCTCCTTGGCCCCTTGAGTGTTGCTCTTCCACAAAATACCACGTGCGGGCGCGCACGTACAGTGCGATTGAAACTTCATGGCCCATGTGCAGAAGTCGGTTTTCGGAAAGGAGATAGACGAAACACGTATATAAGACGAGTGTGGATGGGAGAGTTGGAAGGGGTCGACCTCAGCAAACGTACCTCAGACTGAGGACGTTTTTAGCAAAGGCCAGCTTAGGAGTACCCTAATTAAGTTAATAACAATGTACCTACCTATATAGTTTAAGTTAAAAAAATTTGGCTCTCAAAAGAAATTTCAATCGTTGTACTGTTGATATTTGGCTCTGTTGACTAATGAGCTTGCCGACCACTGGGTTAGGGGATTGGGAGAGGCCACCAGAGCTGGGGCTTTCCCACAGGACCCTTCACTCAATCTGGGTGGCTTTTGTAGTTCCACATTGACATTATGGTCACTGCTTATCAAACACTTGGTGCCACTCTGAGTGCTTTATTGCCATGCATTCATTTAAGCCTCACAATGACTTGGTAGGGTGTGTTTTGTTCCATTCTCCTGATGAGCAAATGGAGACAAAGCAAGATTAGAAACGCATCTCAGGCCATCATCTGTAAGTGTTGGAGACAGTGAACCTTTGCAACCTGAGTCCCCCCAGCTTCCTCTCTTCGCTCTCAGTACTGGATGCTGGGGACATTTTAGAAGTGATTTTGAGGGGGGCAGCAGGCTGGCCTAGGGAACGTTCTATTGTGAAACACACTGCTGTTCTACATGCCAGGTTGTAAGCAGCTGACGTATTAATGAGTCTACAGTGGCCGGTGGCCGGCCTACTCTTTTGTGTCCCCCTCAGAACTTGAACAAAAGACATGTTTATGGCTGTTGGGTGGGTGGTTGATTGAATTTTTTTCACCTGCAGGAAGCTCCACTGGCTCCCACAGCTGCTGAGGTTAGAGAAGGGAAGGAGAGGGGGATGGAGGTGCAACAATGGCTCCTGCCAACTGGTCCCTTCCCTCCAGTGGGCAGCTCGGTCCTGGGGTGCATGCCACATCTCTTCCTTGGGTAGACTTTTGAGGCCGGCACTGAGTGCCTGTGGACCAGGTGAGGCAGGTGGGCTCCCCCGTCTCTCAGTGGACTCTTCATTCTTCTCCTGCCTGGAAGCCGGCCCCCAGGGAGCAAGTCTTCAGTACGAGCTGAATTCGCCTTTGATTACGGGAAGGTGATCCTTAGGGCCAGCTGTGCTTGCATTTTCCCAGCTGCTGTGGGTTGGAACTCTATGGGCCTCCCGGGTTTAGAGACAGGAATGGGGAACCAGAGACTTGAGTCTTGCCTCCAACGGTAGGCTGAGTACAGAGGCACACAGGTTAATTCTCACAGGCATTGCTCTCTGCCTCAGGCTTAGGGTGCCCAGGCCTGCTGCTACTTATCCAGGTACTCCACTGGCTAGCCCCCCACTGGGAGGAGGCTGGGGCGGGGAGACGGGAGGAATGGGAGGAGAGGGAAGAAGATGTAATGTACTGAGCTGAGAACACTCAGGGGAAGAAAGGATCTATTTTTTTTTTTTTCATTTGTTCTCAGCAAACATTTGTCATTTAATTTTTTTCTAATTACGCAATTATGTAATTATGTAGTATTAGTAAAATAAAGCCTGAAGACGTTTGAGTAAAGAATTACTTAAGTAAATAATGTCTGACTGGGGTAATTATTTCCTGGGTTTTCTTTTTTAAAGTAGAATTGGGTGAGATTAATACAGGCATTGTTGCAAGAGCTGAGCGAGGGTTGGGGCTGTATAGCCTGGGGGCAGAGATAAGGCTCCCAGGGCCCCTAGAGTTTCATTCCCAGCATTTTGCCATCTTCCTCTCTCTTTAGATGAGGCTCTGCGTTGGCTAAGTGGTTTGGGAACCGGCTTCTGTTTTGAGCCTCACTGGACCTCGGAGGGGAGAGTTCGTGGCCCAGTGGGTTGGGAGGATGAGGACTAGAACTCGGCAGAAGTAAACACTCAGGCTCCCAAAGAGGCAGCTCCATGTGAGGCCACCAGGTCCACTCCGGCTGCAGGATGAGGGGGCAGGTCCCCTGAACAGCTGGCAGAGATGTGGGAGGGTCTTCTGCAGTCAGCCCTGGGCCTGAAATGATGCCAAGAAGGCAGGCTTGTTCAAGGTTGGCATGCAGCTCCTGAAAGCCCTGGGGGCCTGACCAAGTTTCCTGGTAGACGTGGATCTGGCAGTGTGTTTGCCGGGGCAGGAACCAGTCCCCCCAGAAGGGGCCGGTTAGACGTGGGATCAAGAGATCTCCGGAGGGGGTGTGGTGATGCTGCCAGGTTGCCTCCTGGCACCCGGCCCAGCCTGCCTTGAGGAGACGGAGCTCAGACAGAGCCCATTTCCCCACACTTCAGAGTCTGATGAAGGACCGATGCAGCAGCTTCATAAACAGGTGGGGAGCCAGCCCGACCCGTGCTCCCTAAGTCTTGGCCATTCCCGTCTCCCTCAGTGCTGTGCGCCCTCCGCAGGGATCTGTGATCTGGACGTCGTTCCACACTCCGGAGTCTCCCGCTGCAATGCAAGGAGCCCTGGACAGGACAAAGCCTTCAGGCTTCTCTGCTCTGTCCTTAGGAGAGCGGAGCCTGTTCTTGAGTTTTCCGAGGCCTGAGGTCCCTGCTTCGCCCTTGGGAAGCTGGGGTGCAGTTCAGGATCCTCAGCCTCCATGCAGCACGGAGTGCTGGGCAGGGTGGCTGCTCGTGCTGCGGCCTCTGTCAGCCTCTGAGACGGAGCAGGAGGCGTGGAGTCTTCTCACCGGTGAGGCTTCGGGTCCTTGACAGTCAGCTCACCGAGCCAGCAGCCTTTGGAAGGAAACCGAAGAGGCCCTGGAAGGTTCCTGGACGTCCCTGTGAGTGAGATGCTACGTTCATGGGGTGATCGTTGGGTGAGGGACGGTGGAGAAGACCTTAAATAGAATAGGCCACAGCTGGTCCTAGAAGTTTTCTCGATTAAATACTTATTCAATAAAGTTCCTCTCTTCACACAATATTTGCCTACACCAGTGGTTCTCAACGTTGGCTGCACATTAGAATCACCTGGGAATCTTTTTAAAATCCTGATTTCTGGGCCTCATCCTCCGGAAATTCTGTTTCTTTGTTATGGGGTGGGGCCACAACATTGGTAACAAAGAAACAGAATTTCCGGAGGATGAGGCCCAGAAATCAGGATTTTAAAAAGATTCCCAGGTGATTCTAATGTGCAGCCAAGGTTGAGAACCACTGGCCTACACAAAAAGCTAAATATTCATTGAGTAATTAGCCAGTTCAGATTTGTGCTATGAAAGACAATTTCTTCTAATTATAGGGATGGCAGTTAAAGGTGCCACACCAGGACGCCGTTCACTGCCAAGCGAGCCTTCCTAAACTTCTCGCTGTGATTCAGATTCAAAGAGGTAAAAAAACAACAACAAAAAAAACAGCATTATTTTTTATAATTAAAGATTTACCGGAGCTGAGAAAATAAATCACACTAATGTTTCAGGCTAATCAAAAGCTTTTTAAAAAAAAGTCCCAGGAAAGATGTTGCTCTCAAAGCTTTGCTGCCAGTTCAAGGAGTTTCTGGGTGACACAGCTCCACGTGGCTTCCTGGAGGTCTGCGCCCGCTCCCACCACCGCCAACTTCACAGGCAGCCCGCCTTACACGGTCATCCCTCCGGGGACAGCATTTAATTTATGCTTACTTTCCTGCTTTGTCTTTTTACATAGCTCCACTGTTGTCCCCCCAGCTCCACCCCCCCCAGTAAGATGCTAAGTGTTGTCCTAACCGGTTTGGCTCAGTGGATAGAGTGTCGGCCTGCGGACTGAAAGGTCTCAGGTTCGATTCCGGTCAAGGACATGTACCTTGGTTGTGGGCACATCCCCAGTAGGAGGTGTGCAGGAGGCAGCTGATCAATGTTTCTAACTCTCTATCCCTCTCCCTTCCTCTCTGTAAAAAAATCAATAAAATATATATTAAAAAATAAAGATGCTAAGTGTCCTGTTTAGGGGGTGGAGGTAGCTTTGGGAGAGGAGGTATAGCACCTGAAATCCAGTTCTCTGTGAGGGAAGTTTAGTAACTGATTGTCAGTCGGTGTTCCAGTGATCGCACCCTGATAGGTGAGCCAGCTCCGATACGCCCCAACGGTGAGCCTGTGGGCAGGACGTACCTCTCTCAGGCTCACTTTTGGTTTTGAAAATGCAGATGTTATGTAACTACCTTACAGAATTCTTGTGAAAATCCAATGAGGTCATCACTGTGCAAACGGATTGTCTGCTGTAATTTGCCACACGAGTGTAAGGGCCATACAAGCACAAAGTAACATTACAGATGACAATACCGTGTGCTGAAAATGGAGAGGGTAAGGCCATTCGAACTCACCCCTCCTTATAGCAGACTCCTGGGCATCGTCTGCGTCATCTCTCTCTTTACCCCCAGGACCTGCCCCGTCCTCCGCAGGCAGTGGCCAGCGTGGGAGCTAGCCATGCTCTCCCAGTCCCTGGCCTTCCTCATGACCGCAGCTGCTTGGTCCCTGGATAGTTCCTGAGCCAGGCTGGGCCAACCTGAGAACTTTCCCAAGATTTTAAAAGCAAGACTGAGGCCAAACCGGTTTGGCTCAGTGGATAGAGCATCGGCCTGCGGACTGAAAGGTCCCAGGTTCGATTCCGGTCAAGGGCATGTACCTTGGTTGAGGGCACATCCCCAGTGGGAGGTGTGCAGGAGGCAGCTGGTCGATGTTTCTCTCTCATCGATGTTTCTAACTCTCTATTCCTCTCCCTTCCTCTCTGTAAAAAATCAATAAAATATATTTAAAAAAAAAAAAAAAAAAGCAAGACTGAGAAAGCCAGTCAGACCCTCTCTGCTTAAAGATGCTGTGAAGAGAAACACCCTAATTGTAGCAAGGCAGTGAAGACAGGCTGCATTTAACTAAAGCCCCTTCCCCCACCCATGCTGCAAGAAGAAAAAAGGAAACAAAAAACAGTGGTCACATAAAATAGGCATATAGGCTGCTTTAAGCAGAGAAGTTCGGAGGTGGGCAGGGCTGGGCTGGCTGGAGAGCTGCAGGCCCGCCTCCCATCTTCCTGCTTCTCTGTCCTCTGCATCCAGCCTCCCAGGCATCTCTGTGTCCCCAGGGTGCAGACACTTCAGGGAGCCTACTTGCTGTCCAGCACTTAGAAGAACAAGAGGGAGAAAGAAAACTTGCCTCTTCCTTTTTAGAAGCCCTAAATCTGATCACAGCTCCCTGGCTGGAACCTAGTCACATGGCCAAGCCCAGCTGCAAGAAAGCTGGGAAATGTAGTCTTGTAGGTGGGAACCTAATAAAACAGGCTCTGTCCCTAAGGAGGGGAAGAAGGCTGCCTGTTGAACTAAGAGACTAGTAATCCCTGCTCCTTGGAGTAATTCTGCCACATGGAGGAAGCTGGGCTATCGCATTATCTCTGCATTTTCCACAGTTTGGTTATTCAGTCTTAGCTCTGACTAGAGCAGTGGTTCTCAACCTTCTGGCCCTTTAAATACAGTTCCTCATGTTGTGACCCAACCATAAAATTATTTTCGTTGCTACTTCATAACTGTAATGTTGCTACTGTTATGAATCGTAATGTAAATATCTGATATGCAGGATGGTCTTAGGTGACCCCTGTGAAAGGGTCGTTCGACTGCCAAAGGGGTCGTGACCCACAGGTTGAGAACCGCTGGACTAGAGGAAATACTCAGGATTCTTTTAACAAATCCCTTCTTTTCTTTAAGAAAAGAGTCAGCCACTTACAGCTATAAGGGTCCTGCTAGTCCTCTGCTCTAAGACCCCTTGGCAGGTCCCTGTGGCGCTGGGCTTGGGAAATGAAGGCAGTTCCTGGTTCAGCTTCTTTCTCTGGGACCTCCACTCATCCAGGGTCATAGCACTTAACTGGAGGATGCGCCCCGCGCTGTTAATTGTCGGAAAGTTGTGCTTTGCCCTTTGCTTTTTGAGCTCCTCTCTGATCCCTTAGGTCCCAAATCCAAGACTCTGGCTCTCTTCTGGGCTCCGGGTTCTGGAGCATTGCAAGCAGCTTTGGAGTTGGTTTCTGCTTTCTCGTTTCTTCCAGTTTCGTTTGAAATCACTGTTGTTTCTCTTCTCCATTCAGAAGAAGAGGGAGAGAACTGGAGCTCCAGTGACTCAAGCTATGACATTGCTTCCCCTCCTCCTGCCTGGGGACCCCAGGGAGGTCTCCTCGTCGTCAGTCTGTCTGCTTAGGGAGTGCCAGGGACCAGGGGAGAGCAAGGTGGAATACAGGGGAAGCTTCCTTAGCCCCTTTTGGACTCTGGCAGTCACTTGTACCACACGTCTGGTGACATCTCGGTTGACCTTGAGAGAGCCCAAAGGCGTGTTTGGGAACAGGCTAGACATCCCGAATATTATGTTTTGGCAAACCTAGTGCCTGTGTAGAAACAGCCCCCTTCTCTCCCTCCTCCCCTCCCCCATCCCAGGAAAGCTGGGGGTGGAGCTGAGAGCTGACCATGGGATTTGCAAGGGCCGGTCATTGCGGTTAGTTGATGGACATTTGAGAAGGCATTTTGTGCTGAGTCTGTGGGTAAAAATACTTCCCAATGAGCGGATTTTATTGCTGCAGTGAACCTCGTCCCTGTGAGTCAGGAGGTCATGCTCTGTGGCAATCATGTGACTGGGAATCAGAGGAAAGAGGAATTACCAGAAGCAATGTTATACACCCCTGGCTTCTATTCCGTTAAATCCAAGCCTCATAACTAACATTTATTGAGCACTCATTATCTGTACATAACATGCTAAGAACATTACGTAATGGTCTTACCGCCCCCTGAGTGTGGTCCTGTTAACATTCCAGTACAACAGATGGAAACACTGAGGCCAGGGTCAGCCACCAAGTTGAGAGAGTTGAGATTTAAATTCAGTGTCAGTTTGCTTCCCAAGCCTACCCTCCAGCTGACCGTGCTCGACCACCTCCTGCAGCGCTTACCTAGGCGCACCGGGTCCTTAGTGCTGCTGGTGTCTGGATGCCTCCGGCAGGACCACCTCCAGAGAGGCCTGCCTCCTCCTTCTTCCCATGTTCCAGTGTGCAGACACTTAGAGCGGACACGGAGTAATCCAACGGAAGCATCATGCCAGCCACAGACATCATTACATGTTTTCGTACACAAAGTAAATAACACAAGGAGTCCTGGCTGGGCAGCTCAGTTTGTGATGGAGCCGTCCCAATACGCCAAGGTTGTGGGTTCAATCACCCATCAGGGCACATACAAGAATCAACCAAAGAATGCACAAAGAAGCGAAGCAGCCAATCAAAGTTTCTCTCTCTCTATTTCTCTCTTCTCTCCTCTATAAAATCAATAAGTTTTAAAAATAAAATAATAAAAAGAAACAGGTATCATTGTAATTCATGCTATCTGTATAAAATATTCAAATAATCACATTACAATTCTACATGAGTGCATAGAAAAAAGAAACCATTCAAACGAAATCAGTCCATCGACACCGGCATCATCAGTGATGTGTTTTTCACTAGAAATGACATGTTCCCCACACACGTACGTACCACAACAATAATATCTTATGGGATGCGATGGCTAACGTGAGGTGTGGTTCTACCAAAACAATAAAAGTGTGTCTAATGCAAGAATATTCTACATTTTTTCTGCTATTTAATGTAAATGAAATAAAATGAAAATTCGCGTCCTCAGTAGCATCAGCCACATTTCAAGTGCTCAATAGTCTGTGTGGCCAGTGGCTCCCATTTCAGACAGCGCGGGTGGGGAGGTGGCGTCTAAGTGAAATTCTTCATGATGCCAATGCATCAGACACGTCCGGGACAGAGAGAAGACCAATCAGGTGGGAGGAGGGTGTCTGCACAGAAGAGATGTGGAGAATGAGACTGGGATGGTGAGGGGGCCCGTGGGAAAGGGGGACCATAGTCAATTTTTGAAACTGAGAATAATATAAAGTGGCGGGTGTTTTAAGAAGATTAACCCAGGCGCATTGGGAAGAATGGGTCATGGGGCACAGATCAGAGTCAGGAAGATCACATGGGGAGGAGAGAGGATGAGTCTATGAACTACAGTCAGAGTAGCCGGAAGAGGAAAAAATATGCCTGAGAAACCTTATGAGGAGGCACTGTGAGTCAGGGCTGGATGCACAAGGGGAACAAGTCAAGAAGAGTTCAACTTGTTCCTGAGCTCTTGTGTTTCAGAAGACAGAAAGTGATAATAATGCTGCTGGGAACAGGGAAGTCAGGAGAGGAAGCGTGCCGGGGCCAGGGTGGGAGGAAAAAACGGAGTCTGTGGTCCTCTCTCTCCTTGTCTCCTGCTTCTTACCTCTCCTTCTCCCCCTTCCTTCCCTCTCTTCTCTCCCTCCCTTCATCTTTCTTTCCCTTTCTTCCCTTGAAATCAGTTAATTGAGCATCTATCATGTACTAGAGGCAAACAAGTTAATATGCATTCCCCAGGCCTGAGGGAGGACCATTAACAGGGGCGAAGGTACTTCAAGACAACAAGGTCGATGTTCTCTCTTAAACATGCGAGTTTGCCACACGTGCTGTAACTCTCGGAGCTTGGCCTGGAGGGGGCGGGGAGGGGGCTGGATCAGAGGGGAGTAAACAGGGTCTGTGCTCCTTCGGCATTTGGTATGGCTCAGGCACAGGTCTAAACACCGGTGACCAACCTCTCACTAGGGACTTATTCTGGTGAGGAAAACGAGGCCTGGAAAGATAAAGTTACCCCAGGAAATACCACTGGAAAGGTTTGCCTCTGCCGCGTGGTAAATAGTCCACCGGCAATCACCTTCTTTTTATTTTTTTAATTATTTTTTTTGTTAATTTTATTTTTAGAGAGAGTGGAAGGGAAGGGGAAGACAGAGCGAGAGAAACATCGATGTGAGAGAGACACATCGATTGGTTGCCTCCCACACATGCTCTGACCAGGGCCAGGGATCCAGCCTGCAACGGAATTGAATCTGGACCCTTCAGTCCGCAGGCTGACGCTCTAACCACTGAGCATCCAGAGAGGGCACAATCGCCTTCTTATGGACTGATTTTTGTGCCCGCCCCAATTTATATGTTGAAGTCCTAACGCCAGTGTGAGAGTATTTGGGGTGGGGGGAGGCTTGGGAGGTAGTAGGTTAGAGGAGGTCATGAGGGAGAGAGTGTATGATGGGATGAGTGCCCTCGTGTGAAGGGGTGGACAGAGGGACCTCGCCCTCCGTGTGCACACACCAGAGAGGCCATGGGAGCACACAGAGAGCTGAGGAACTGAACATCACCTTCTCCTCCCACCACCACCCTTGATCTGGGACCTCCCGGTCTCCACAGCTGGGGGGTGAATGTCTGTCCAAGGACTGGGTCTGTGGCACTCTGTCCAGGCAGCCTGAGCTAAGACAGGGGTGCCTCACCTCTCCAGGTCCTTCTGAAGGGCAGTCTCTTCTTAAAAGTGGCAGCTTCTGTGCAGCCCTGGAGGGTTTCCGTTGCCAGCAGGACAGGGAGCTGGTGGGAAGCAAAGGGCTGGCCCCCTCCTCCTCTGGCAGCGGGAGGCGGCTGGATGCGCTCCTGGTTGCTGAGCAAGCGCCTGCACGGGATCTGCTTCTGCTTCCAGCTCTAAACGCTGTTTCACGGTTGTTCTAATATAGTCGCCCACCTGCCAGCAAATCCCAGAAAACAAGGCCTTCTGTGAGCTCGGGTGTAAGGCAGAGGAGGACAGGGAATATCGCACAGCTCCCTCCCGCCGGAGTGGACCTGGCCTCGGAGCCTGGTGGATGTTGTGTCGTCTCCTGTGCCATTTAATCCTCTGCGGCCCAGCGCAGGGACTGGAGGGCCGTCCTGAGCAGGAGCATCCTGGGGCTGGCCAGGCCTGCGTACTCTGGGAGAGTGGGCCTTGGGAGAATTTGCCAAGGGTATGGCTTGGGGGTTCAGGGGCAATGGGGGGAGGGAGGGAGTATGGGCTGGTGGTTGGATTGCTGGTCAGAGACAGGCTCCCTCCACGGGCTGAGGTGCCAGGCGCCCCGCCCTGGCCCTGGGAGAGATGGCAGAGCTGCGATGGATGCACACGCCCAGGCAGAGGACGGCTCAATCACCCGCTCGGCTGGTGATGGATCGGAGGAGGAGCAGCGAAGCCAGGCCTGGCCACCCGAAGCTCTGACTTGATAACCTGTGATAATTCACTCAGGGGAGCCGGGAGACTTCCCCACTGTGGCTAACCAGCGTCGAAGACCTGAAAACAGCCACTCGGAGCTGTGATTACACGCAGAAGCCGGCTTAGAGGCAAATGCGGAGAGAGCCTGGACACAGATCAAACAGATGTGCTGGGAGCGCGTGCCTGCCCAGGCCCTGCGGAGGCCGTGTGCCCAGCTGCTCCCTCCAGCCGCCGGAGAAGGGCCTGGGGAGGGGAGGCCCACTGACAGCGAGGGCCTGGGACCGGGTCGGGCCTGGCGCAGACATCCTGGAGCGACAGGCCTTCCGTCTGCAGGCGCAGTGCTTGAGTGGGACCGTAAAGCGGCCCTTCTCGGAGCAGCGGAAGCTGAGGGGCCCAAGGCCAGAAGCCTGCTATCTGGCCACAGGCGCTGTCAGTGCCTGGGTGGGGCCCAGGCTAAAGGAGAGCCTGTTTTCTGTGGGAGGAAAGGGCTCCCTAAAGCCACCAGGAAGAGGTAAAGACATCTTCTTACCAATCCACCTGGTGTTGGTTTCTCCTCCACCTCCTGAGGGGAGGAAGACAGTGAAGCAGCTGGGCAGTGAGGGTGCTCAGACACCCTGACACCGAGTTTCAATCCTGTGGCCACGCTGGGGGGTTTAGAAACAGTATCTGGCCCTTGGGGAGATTTTCTAGGCTGATAAAAGCGCACGAGAAGGTAAAGATCCTTAGCTCTCATTTTACGTAGAAAACAACCGAGGTTGAGAGAGGTGGGCCCATTTTGCCAGAGCAAGGAAGTTATACAATCAAGATTTGAACCCACCGTCTGTCTGGCACCAAAACTACATATCTCTCCCTCTAGACCAGCGGTTCTCAACCTATGGGTCGAGACCCCTTTGAGGGTCGAACGACCCTCTCACAGGGGTCGCCTAAGACCATCTTGCATATCAGATATTTACATTACGATTCATAGCAATAGCAACATTACAGTTATGAACTAGCAACAAAAATAATTTTATGGTTGGGTCACAACATGAGGAACTGTACTTAAAGGGCCAGAAGGTTGAGAACCACTGGTCTAGACCAAACCCCAGCCCTGAGGAAGCGCTAACAACCCCGTCCTGAACTCAAGGGCTTCCAGCCCAGCAGAGCTCACTCCTGGGACAGATACTGCCCAGGGGACGGATAGGAACAGGAACGCGTTCTGGTGCTTCTGGTAGGAAATGCCTTTCTGTGCCGGAGGGCCATTTCCCTAGCCTGTTACTCTTTCCTTGGCTAAGAGTTACAGCCAGAGACTCAGACATAGGGATGTTGGAGAGCATTCAATTCCATATCCTCTCTTCTCAGTAGAAAGAGAGGCCCCGGCAGCGGAGCCAGGCTGGGGTGGTCACAGAGCTAGTAAGTGCCATGGCTGAGCCTCGAACCCAGGAATCCTGACTCGTAGGCTCAGGCTATTCCCATTGCTCTGAGAACTCTTATATCTTTGGGCTCCTCTCACCAAGAAGAATAAATGGCAATTTACCCCAATCTCTCTCAGTCTAAAGATGAAACTTTCAGGACATATTTTTCTATGCTGTAATCCTCCCCCTGTTCCCACCCAGCTAAGTGGACGTATCCCTGAGATAAGGAAGGGGGCACGCATCTCCATAATTCCCGGATTGGGACAGTATAGGTGTTGGTTTTTAGAAAAGTATCTTCAAGACTTACATAAAGCTAGAATAATTAAGACAGCGTGCTACAGATGGAAGGACAGACACGTAGGACAATGAGCACAGTGCATCTAGAGTCAGGCCCCACACACGGTCCGTCACCTCATTTACGGTAACGCTGACTGACCTCAGGCTTGGGGAAAGGCTGGCCTTTTTCAGTAAGTGGTGCTAAGTCTTCTGATATCCTCATTGGGGAAAAATTTTAATTTCTACCTCATAGCAAAAAGATAAATTGTAGTTTTAAATGACGGAGGTAAAGTACTAAAAGCTTTAAAAAATAGGAGAATATCTTCAGAACCCAGGCTAGATAAGATTTCTTCAACAGAATGTGAAAAGCCTAATCATAAGGGGAAAGTGATTAATTAAACCATATAAAATTAATAACTTCAATTAATCAAAAAACACAATTGGAAAGCAAAAAGGCAAGCCAAAAAGTTGGAGAAGATTTGCAAAACACGGACTATTGAAGCACTCATCTCCAGAATGTGTAAAGATTCTACAAATCCATGAGAAAAAGGCAGCCAAGTCAATAGAAAGTGGGCAAATGGCTTGAACCGGCCTTTTGCAAAAGTAGATCTGCAAGTGACCAATAAACATGGAAATATGCTCAGATTTCTGGTAATCGGAGGGATGTAAATTGAAATCACAGTGAAATATCACTGCATTGTCAGCAGGTCAGTTAAAGTAAAAAGACAGACAATACCAAGTCTTGGCGAGGCTGCGAGCCATCAGGGCTCTCAAACACCCCCGGCAGGCGTGGGAATTGGAACGGCCATTCTGGAAAACAGTCTCTACTAATGAGGAGTATGTACACACCTCACAGAAAGACACACACAGAATGTCCAGAGCAGCATTTTAGCAGCAGCTAAATACTGGACGGAGGACGGAGTGGGTTGATATGTTGAGAGTATGCACTCACACCCAGGGATACCATGTAGGAGTGAGAGCAGGAACTGTCACCACGGCAACAAGGATCAATCGTGCAGGTGCAATGGTGACTGAAAGGGAACAGCAACAGCCAAGAAGGAACCATATGCTCACATTCATGTAAAAGTCGGAAGCAGGTGAAACTTACCTGTAACGTCAGAGACAGGGTAGTGGTCGTTCTTGCAGGCAGGTAGTGACTGGGAAGTGATGGGGGGTAGACGGGGGGGGGGGGGGAGGCAGAGGGGGAGGAACTCTGAAAAGAGGGAGGCAGAGCCGTTTTGTTTCTCGGTCTGGTCTCTGGGCATATGGGTGTGCACACTGGGTAAAATTCATCAAGTTGCACATTTTTGTTAAACTACAATAAAGCATCCTCACTTTCATCTCGTATAAAATGGAGAAAAGTGGGAGGAAGGGAAGTGATGTCCGCTCCTACTTCGGGCCTGCCTGCCCTCACGCCGGATTTACAGGCAGGCACCCATGTTCTCCTCCCGAGGCATCCTTGGAGCGGGCGCAGGGCCTCCAGTTCATGGGTGAGGGAACCGAGACTCGGAAAGGTCACCGTCAGGGCCACACCACTAGCAAGCGCGGGAACCAGGTTTAACCAGGACTCAGACCAGGTGTGTCTGGGTCCCCAGCTCATCTTCTCCCTCCACTTCACGGCGCTCCCAGGAGGGGGCACTAGCCTTCAGGAGGCCTGTCCTCCACTTCCTGTGACCTTGGCTTGATATTGTCACCGGTGGTGGGGATTTGGGGGGGGGAGCGTGGAGAGGGAGATGTTGGGGAGGGAGACCGTCCCCCAGGCGCACAGCAGGGAGTGGCACTGGGTGCAGAGCGCCTTCTGCCATCTCAGCCCTCTTGGGCCTCACCCCCCGAGGGGCGCGTGCAGCTCGGGCACAGGTCACCGAGCTCCTCTGCCTGGCCCTGCTCTGCTGGTAAAGCAGCGAAAATGGACAGCGCGAGCCCGGGGGAGAGAGCATGTTGGGCCTGCGGTCTGTGGCGGGCAAAGGACCCTGCCTGGCCTGGCGTGGAGGGAGTTAGGGGCGACCTCAGGCCCATGAGTCCCAGGTGTGTTCCCAGAGGAACCCAGGGGACCCCGGGAAGGAACCTCCCGGCCTGCTCGCATCACCCTCTCAAACACGCGGCTTCTCAACCCCCTTTCACAACGGAACTGAGCCAAACAGTTTCTTATTCCTCTAAGAATAGCCAGGAAAAGGGATGGAAGGTAAATAGCATCGGTATTTGCTCATTCTGTCCCCTGTCCCACGTTTCCCTCTGTCTGCTGGAGACTGGGGGCTCCTTGGAAAGGGAGGGAGCGGCGACACGTGCTCCGGGTGGTGCCTTCGGGGCAGGACAGCAGATGGGGATTCGCATGAAGTGAAGACCAGGCGCACGCCTGTACGTGAAAAAGGAGGTGCTGTACCTGCCTTGCCTTCTGTGTCCACGGAGGAGACCTCCCCCTTTTAAAGGTGCAGGTCGGTGGGTGCTGCAGGTCGGGAGGGGGAGGGAAGAGAGCTAGGAACAGAGCAGGGGAGCAGTGAGCAGAGCCAAGGCCCTGCCGGCCCCACCCTGCCTCCTGCAGAAGTCTTCATCGCTGCTCTGAGTTGCACATTGATCTGCTGTGGACAGAGTTGCAGAGCAGGCTGGCAGGAGCACTGGAGTGTGTCGGGCCCACTAGGAAATAAATAGACTCGGGTTCTTAGTTTAAATGAGTTGAGAGCCAGGGAAGAGCTTGACAGCCATGGGAGCCCAAGTGTCTGTTTCCCACCAAACAAGTCCCTTGGTGGGATGGAGCTGTCAGTCAACGCAGCCCCATATGGTGCCTGCCCCTGGGGACCCATGTCCCCACCACACTGTGACCTGCCACGTGGAGCAAAGGCGTGGGTGGGAGCCAGGCCAAGGTGGCGGCTGCTCTGAGCCCTCCCGGTTCAGGGCCTGGTGCCCGGAGGAGGGACAGCGGCAGGGAGCCCAGCAGCCTGCCCAGCGCTCCACTCCTCTCCCCGCAGCCTGGGCACAGCCATTTGCTCAGCTGCCTTTTCAGTATTAATATCTTGATTCATTCCAGACCAGCTGCTCTTTGAAAAAACATTTCCTAGCCCTTGCAAACCACCTACTCCTCTCTGAGTGACTTTGATTGAAGTTTGAAGTTTTCAGGTTCAGCTGTTTTCTACTTACTTGTTATTAGAAAATGTAGCAATTTCACCCCTTCCTCCCCCCGCTGCTCTCCTTTCTCCTGGCGAGCGTAACTTCCAAGAGGCCTGCAGATGTAGTTATCCTTCTCCATCCTCCCTCCCTGTGGGGCTGGGCAAAGGCCTGGGGAGGCAGAGCAGCCGTCCACAGTCTACTTCCAAGCACCCTGTCTGTCCCGTGACTGCACCCCCCAGGTGCTGCGCCTTGGGTGGGGGGTGGGGAGATAGGGCCAGGGGGTGCTCAGCGCTGGCTTCCCCAGCGGGGACCCAGCACTGAGCGCCATGAGAGGCCCTCCTGTGTTGGAGCCTTGGTGCAGAGGGAGCCCCTGGGGAGGAAGTTGAGCCCCTGGGGAGGAAGTTGCCGACGCCCGGGTCAGCCTGCTGAAACATGGAGCGCACTCCATGAAGCCATGTGGCTCCGCAGGAAGCCCGGGGGGTTAGTTCCTGGGGACCAGGAGGTGGACTCCAGCAGGCAGAGGGGATCCCTGCCGGGCAGGCCCAGGCAGACTAGTGGGGGTCCTGCCCCTTGTCCTCCAGGCTGTGCTTGGGTCCCTGCAGCCTCGGGGGCCAGGAGGGGCTTGGCTCTGGGTCTCTGCTCCAGATGAGAGGAGGGGGCCCCGAGGACTCTGCTTGGAGCAGCGGGGCGCAAGGTGCTGCTCCCCAGGAGGGAGCAGGACTCCTTCCTCCCGGACCAGCCGCAGGGACTCCACTGAGTTCTCTCGGCTTCCCCGCTCAGTTACTGGCTTGTTCTTTCTTTTTTTCTTGATTTATTTTACTTTTCTGAGAGGGAACACACACACACACACACACACACACACACACACACACACACACACCCCAGCAGTCAAAGGTATAATGAAGAAAAGATTGGTTTCAGAAAGCTGTGGAGGTCAGCGCACAGGCCGCAGCATGCCCTGGGTCTCCCTGAGGGGCAGATGAAAGCTGCCGGCCAGAGAGGAGCCCCACCACCTGACTGTTCTGGCCTTCAGCCTCCTCAGCGGCTCCAGGGTCTCTCCCCTCCTCCAGGGAGAGCAGAGCTGAGGTCAGGAGGCACCATGGGGATCCAGCAGCTGACAGGCAGGCTGGGCTGTGCTGCGGGAGGCTGGAGGCCCAGTGCTACTGCGGGCTTGGGTGGGGAGGGTGGGGGAGACAGGCCGGGAGACAGGGTCCCTGTGGACCTGCAGGGGGAGCCTGCCCTCCAGGTGGGGGTTAGGGTGAATGGGTCCAGGTGGCTGCCCGAGGTGGGGCTGTGAGCTGCCTGCTCTCAGTGGCCTCGGGGAGGGTGGGGAGCGGCCGCCGGGGGGCGAACCAGTGAAGAGAAGCTCTGGGAGCCCGGAGTGGGCAGGCACTCAGCCCCCCCCCCCCCCCCCCGCCCCGCCCCAGGCCTTGCCTCAATCCACACATACTGGTCCCCTGCCTCAGTGAGGCTCAAATTCGTCACTCCTGTCTCAAAATTAAAAGGACAAACTCTAAGCAGGTCCCCCCCCCCCGCCCCACTTAAGAGTTCTGCGGGGAGCTGCTGCAGCCCTGCCAGGGGAAGTCAGGGTTCCCAGCTGGGAGTTCAGCAGAGGTGGCCTGGGCATGTGGATGCTGTGCCCAGGACCGGCTCTGGTGCGGGGAGGGATATATTTGCTAAGTTCCAGTGGCTATTCAAGGGGCCCTGTGTTTGCTCCAGGAGGAAACCAGATAGAGCTAATCAATGCTAGAAGGACTCCAGTTGACTCCAGAGAGAAGGCAATATAAACAGCAGCATGCAAATCGATGTAAAACCCAACTGCATTTGTCAGGGCGGCCGCCGCTTGGCTGTGAAGGGGAGCCAGGATGCCCTCGGTGAGCAGCACGCAGAGGGCCTCCCAAAAGCCAGGGCCTGGCTGGATCCGAACCTGGTTCAGGTCACACAGTTGTTGTCAGTGGACCTCCCTGGCCCTCGGTCTCTTCCTCAGAAAAGTGATCACTAATGTTGACGTGCACTCCACAGCTCATCAAGGGCTTTCCTGATCTTACTGGATATTCACTACCCACCGGCAGGGCGTCATTAGCACTAACTGTGTCACAGATGAAGAAATCACAGGACCTCACTAAGGCCACACAGGCTGACAGGCAGAGCTTCCCCACCACGTATACTTTCCTCTAGGCCAGACCTTTCTTGAAGGACTGCACAGCATTACCTCACCTGATCCATCTAACCACACGAGGTGGCTACTATTGTTCCTACCAGTTTACTAATCAAGGAGTGAGACACTGGTCCAAGG
This sequence comes from Myotis yumanensis, assembly GCF_028538775.1. Classification (NCBI taxonomy): domain Eukaryota; kingdom Metazoa; phylum Chordata; class Mammalia; order Chiroptera; family Vespertilionidae; genus Myotis; species Myotis yumanensis. Next base: position 80,030,987 of record NW_027223761.1, read on the forward strand.
TCAGTACATTGTCCAATAGTCAATAGCTCCCTTGCTTGTTCAGATCATCATATCTGCCAAGGGAGGGACTTGGGATAGCTGATACCTGGCATCTTTTCCATGTAAAACACACTGTGAAACTTTAACTTTCCTTTCCAACTCGCCTTCTTAGGGAATTCCTTTCTTCCATACCAACGTGGTCACGAATTAAAGCCCAGCGCCTCTAGATGAAGGGGCAGTGGAAGGAAACGCAGAGAGGCTGGGCGGGGGTGGTGTCCAGAGTAGCCACACTCTCTCCTGATCACATTTTTCTGCTCCCCTTCTCCCGTCCCCGCCCCTCCTGGTATAGGGCAGTCCTTCACATCCCTGTAGGTTGTCCACGGAGCTCCCTACCGCTCCCTGGGACCCTCGCTGGGCAGATTTGGGGCTCTGGGAACTTGCTTAGCTCCCCAAGGCCAGGGCTACACACCTCACCAGCAGCCAGGCTGCTCCTAGGGTGAGTTCACCGCAGAGTTAAACTCTGCTTGACTTTTATTGGTTCAGTTACTACTGAGCGTGGGCCTCTTGTCTGTGGAGTGGTGCTTAGTGGGAGCCAGGTCTCAGGGGAGATGCTCCAAGACTTATTTGAGAGAAGATTTCTCTCCCTCCTCCTTCCCCAACATCATCTCCTAGTGTCTGTTTTCTTATCTTACGTAGGTGACTGAGGGAGTCAGCTGGAGCTTTCTGATGATGATTAACAGCCATTTCTTCCTTACATAGACAGCATCACCCGCATCATCTCCTCCAATCCTCAGCATCCATGTGGGTATGAGATTACCTTCACTCCTGTCTTGCAGATGAAGAAACCGGATCTCAGGAAGCAATTTGTCCAAGGTCATGAGCTAGAAAGAAGCAGGCAGTGTCCTCCCGACTCCAGGTCTAGACTTAAGCTTTCCTTTGAAATTCTGTGAAGGTGACTCTTGGGATGCAATGGTCTTGGGGACTGTGGTGTCCTGGTCCACCTCTATTTTATAAAAGAACCCCCTGTGGCTTGTGGGGGTCAACCGGAGGCACTGGTCTCTCTACTTCCAGGAGGTAGGGCAATGCTTCTCCTCCAGTAGGACCCATAAATGTTTGGTACATAAACAAATGAAAGAATAATCAAATGAGCAGATATCAGCTTTCCTGATTCCTACTCAAAAGTGCCTCCCTCCTGTTATGCCACTCTCATTCTTGCACTTTCATTGACCTGAAAATCGGTTCTCAGACCTTAAAAATGGAACACCAGTCGGGTCTTTTGCTGAGTGGAAACGAGAAGCAGCTGAGGAGGGGAGAGGAGAGAGATTTTCTAGGCGGAGACATTGAGGGAGGACTTGCTTTGCACCGGCTGAAGGACACCCAGCACAAGGAGCAGTCCGTGATGCTTCCCTGACTTCCTGCTTTCTGCAGTGCCTGGTCCACCGGCGGCCTTGGCGTCCAGCCAGAGCCCTGCTTCAGAACAGGGAAACCACTGAGCAGGAAGTGTGGCCGTCTCATTCAAAACCTCTTCTGAATTTCATTTGTGACAAACCACTCTCCATAAACCCCAGAACTGCCCATCGCCACCAGGGTGAGGGCAGCAATGCTGCCGAGAGGGAAAAACAATTAGAAATGCAATTAGTGTTATAAAAGCTGGCCATAATATTTGAGTTCTCTCTCCAGAGAGGAGGGACAAGATGACAGCTCACAATTCCTTGTATTGACAAGAGAGGAAACAGTCCATGAAACTGGTCATTTGCCTGGGTGTTTTTATCTATCAGATCCAAGAGTCGGAACAAGGGAAGCATGAATGATTGGGTTAGCGGCCCAGACTGTCTGTGCTTTTGCAGCATCAGCAACATGCAATTGCTGGAACCCTCAGACGGACCTGGGCTTGCACACGCAGACACACACACAGCCAGCGGGGTGGACACACGCTCACGCAGCTAGGCAGAGTGAGAACGACAGCCGAGGGCACCATGTCATATCCCATGTAGCTCTCGAGGGCCCCACCCCGGGATGCCCCTGGAGTTGGTACTGTTCGTGCCTTGGCCTTTCCCTTCCTGCATCCATTTGGTGGTTCCTCGGGTGGTCTTGGCTCCACAGCACACTGAATGTGGCAAAGCCTGTTCATTTGGCAGCCCAGCCCCTCCAGCGCCTCGGCTCTCCGTTCCCCTGTCTGCAGCTCCAGGGCACCTCCACGCCCCTCGTGGGGATGGTGGGGTTATTGGGACAGAGGGTGAGCATGGGGATTTCAAGTGCCCGGTGCTGTTTGTGGCGAATCCTCTCCCCCCCACCCAAGGCATATGCAACCACCTGGCACTTACACCCACCAGCAGGAAGCAGGGCTCCTCTTGCCGGGGGCACCGTGCCAGCGTGGCAGATGGGCATGCGTGTCAGCTGCCGAGGGACCTCAGCTAGGATCCAAACAGGTCTGCATTTTTGGAGGGCAGGACATTCTCTCCTTTACTCCCCTCCTTAAGGCTAGACCAGCTGATAAAGCCCATCTCCCCCTGTATTGCCTGGGCTCTTGCGCGCTTGAAATTCTGCTGGTCCCCTCTGGGCCCTCAGCCAATGGGGAGGGTGAGAGGTGGATGGGGTGCACTGGCCTCGCACAGTATCCATGTGCACCTGCTCGGAGAAGCGGGATCGCAACATGGGCTTGCTGGGCTTTTCTTTGGCTTTCCTGACAATGACCACACAGTTGCAGCTTGACTCCCAGAAAGTGGGGGAAGTCCCCTGCCTCATGTGCCGCTCCTTCTGTGCTGGCTAACAGTAGTTGTTGGGCAATTTTATTCCATATACAAACTCCGCATCCAGATAATTCCAGTTCCGCCCTGGAGCAACTGAGAGCGTCTGCCTTCTCCTCCAATATGACAGCTCTTCAAATATTTTAAACCCCTGCTCATAGCCCCACGGAGGCTTCCTTCTCTGGGCCAGTGTGTCCCAATGCTACGTCACACCTTGAGTGACAGAGGACCACATCGCCTGTTAGGTTGTTTAAAAAATAGGTGCTGAATTCAGACAACTCTGAATTTTAGTCCCCTTCACCCAGTGGGGTGGACGGAATCTTAGCTGCCATCTATTGTAATTTAGTCACCTATACATTTGATTAAACAGAATTTACTAAACTGTAACTATGTAATATGGGAATCTACCCTCACTAAGAGTAGGTATTATTATTTGTAATATAGATGTGAAAGAAACTGGTGTGTAGAGATGACTTAGCTTCTGTTGGGTCATCCAACTGGTCTATGACAGAGCAGGGGTACGCACCTGTTGTGGCTCTTGGGTCCAAGTCAAGTGTGCGTCCAGGACTGGAGATGGAGCAGGGCATTGGAAATGCACCTGGTGTGCATGTGGAAGTACACACTTTCTTTTGGTTGTTGTTTATATAGTCACGATATAATTTTTTACTTTATTTTTATTTTAAAAATATTTTATTGAGTTTATTGGGGTTACATTGGTTAATAAAATTATATAGGTTTCAAGTGTACAATTCTATAATAGATCATCTGTAGATTGTATTGTGAGTTCACCACCCCAAGTCAAATATACTTTCATGGAGGAAGGCTATCCAACAACTGTCAACAAGATACCCCTTTATCTTGTTGTGGGGGTGCGGACAGGGCAGGACTGATGGAAGGGTCCTTCACTCTTTACTCTCTGCACTCTTTTATTGTTTCAATGTTTTAAAGAATACAACATATTCAAGTAATTATCATACATTTGAGACACTTATGATTTAGACTAAGCATGTCAAACTGGTGGTCCACGGGTCACATGCATCGTTTATTTGGTCCGTGTTAGCCTTTGAGTTTGACATGCTTGATTTAGACTGTACCTTTAAGATGGTTAAAATACAATGGGTGAGCCAAAATATGCTCAAGAATAAAGAAAAGTCCCAGATTTGAGAGGCAGTGTGGTCTGGTGGCTAAAAGCATGGACTCTGAAGTTCTAGAGCCCAGATTTCAATCACAGCTCTATGCCTCACTAACTCTGTGACCTTGGACAAGTTAACCGATCTCTTTATTCCTCCATTTTCTCATCTGCAAAATGAGGACAATAATTTTTAGTACAAATCTTATAGATAATGTTTCTCAAAAACAAAGAATCTTTTAGTACTTTTTTTATTTGAGGTATGATTTACATACAGTGCAATTTACCCTTTCTAGTGTACAGTTTTATGAGTCTTGACAAATTCATAAAGTCATGTAACCACTACCACAATAAAGATAGAGAACAATTCCATCAACTCTCCCCAAATTCCCTGTGTCCTTTTTCAGTCAGCTACACGTCCACCTGTAGCGCCTGACAACCACTGGTCTATTTCTTTGTTCCTATAGTTTGCCTTTCCAAGAATATCTTATATGTACAGTCCTGTGGTCTGTAGCCTTTTGAGTCTGGCTTTGTCTCTTAGCATAATAAATGTAAGATTCGTCCATGTTGTTGTGTCAGTAGTTCATTCTTTTTTATTGCTGAGTAGGATTCCACTGTATACAAACTACAGTTTGCATATCCATTCACTAGATGAGGACACTGGGGTTGTTTCTAGTTTGGGGTGAGTATGAATAAAGTTTCTATAAACATTCACATACAAGTTTTATGTGCGTATCTGTTTATTTCACACAGCAAATACTTAAAGAGTAGAATTGCTAGAATATATGACAAATATATACTTAGCTTTATAAGAAATGGCCAAACTGTTTTTCAAAATGGCTGTATCATTTCTAATTCTCACCCACAATGAGTTCCAGTTGTCCCATATCTTCTCTGCTCTTGGATGCCACTAATGTATCTATTATCTATCTATCTATCTATCTATCTATCTATCTATCTATCTATCATTTTTAATTTTAGCCATTCTAGCAGGTATTCAGTAGTGTCTCTTTATAGTTTTAATTTATATTTCTTCAATGACTAAGAATATTGAGCATCTTTGCATGTGATTGTTTGCCATCTGTGTATCTTTTTTGGTGAAATGTCAGTTGCTCTCTCTTTTTTTTAATGAGTTGTTTGTTTTCTTATTGTTTTGTTTTGAAAGTTCTTTATGTACTCCAGATTCAAATCCTTTGTCAAATATGTGTTTTGGAAATATTTTCCCCTGGTCTGTGACTTATCTTTTAAGTCTTTTAAGAGTCTTTTGTGTTTCGTGTTGATAAAATCTAGTTTGTAATGTTTTCTTTTATGGCTCATGATTTTTGTGTTCCCTAAAGTCACACAATTCTTTTTTATATTTTCTTCTAAAGGCTCTATAGCTTTAGGGTTTACATTTAGGTCTATGTTCCTTTTGGGTTACATTTTGTATATGGTGTGAGGTAAGATTGAGGCCTCAGATGTAATAGCTGCTGTGGGCCTTCTTGGATCCTCCATCTTTTCCTCAGCCAGGCTGTTGTATTCTTTAAAGACCTTTCACATAATGTCTGTGCTAATATTTACATCCCTGCTTAAGTAGGCCGGCCCCTGCTGCCCTGGGCATTTCTTAGACTCAAGCAGGATGGGGTTGCAATCATTTTCCCACTCATAGCACAAAGCATGCGCAGAGCTAGAAGCTGCTGAGCTTGCATGCTGCCTGGGGGTTGGGGTACATTCAGTAAAAGATGTGCTGGATCTAGCCTATTTACATATGACTCATGAGTTATACCTTAAGAATTGGCTGCTTACTGTGTGTACTGGCCTGGGGCAGGACAGCTTGCCTGTCCTTGGGGGTCCTTGGTTATGACCATGTGAAGAGAGCTGCTAATTAACCAAGGCTGAGGCTCTGAGCGGTGAATAGGCCAGGTAGGGGAACTGAAAGCAATTCACATCTCTGAGAAAATCGGTGCCAATGGGGCAAACATAGAGCTTCTCAATACTTTCCAGTTTCCAATCTCCCCTTTCCTGACAGTAAGACAAAAGCGGCCCATAGCACCTGAGAGGTACTGAGAAGTGCCTGTGGTGTCACTATCCCTCTGTCTGTTCACCCGAAGACCAGGGCCCACCTTTCCCTTCCTCTATACCAATGTCTGGGGCAGGGGGACATGAAGAAAGGAGTTCAGGCTGGCGTTCAAGGCACAACTCCACGGTTTAGAAGTATGATCTCTGCATAGGCTCCAAATGTTCATGTTTCTACCCAAGGCACTAACACAAGATGTGGATGCCCGAGCTAGGGCCACAAGGAAATAGAATAACTGGAGTCCTCAGCCTGAACAAATTCCTGGAAAATTACTTGGTCCCCACCCTCCTGCCTGGGGTCAGGATCTCACATAAACTATCCCAGATAGAAGCCCCAGAGAGATGCCATCTCCTTTGGGTATTGCATCAAGTGTCCACCTGGATTTAGGCATTTGGATACTGCATTGGTGTTGAGGAGATAGTATCTATGAAGAAAGAGGCAGTTAGCTGGTAGGCAGAGGGAGGCTGTGGGATCAGAAAGAGACCAGAGACAGGGTGGGGATGGGGATGGACTCATGGGAAATGGGCAATCCAAGTGCCTATGCGCTTTCACACCCAGGAATTCCTAGTTGGAGCTGCAGCTTAGGGGTTCTGCTGTGTTTCCGCATTGCCCTGGGCTGCTGCCTCTCATGGTAAGACAGGAACAACCTCCACAGGTTGCTTCTGGGAGCACGTGCTGTGCTGTTTGTCAGGTTCTTCACCTGCATTGTCTGAGTCACTCCTCACAGCCCGAGGGAAACCATCTTATCAGCTCCATTTCACAGAGGAGGAAGGCAAGGCAAGTACAGCCAAGTAAGGAGCCCGAAGTCACACATCCACTAAGGCCCCTGGGAGGATTAAACCCTGTATGTGAAGTCCCATCCCCGCTTCTCATTTTATGGAGAATGGCAGTATGAAGCTCAGCTTCCCCAGGGGAACTGCATGATTAGCTCCATGGGATGCAACAAAGGTCGCAGACTTGCGGTGTGTTAGGGCCACCGGGTTCTCCACTGGGAACTTGCTGTAAGTGGCCTCCCAGGCCTTCATTTCTCCCTCTTCATTGTGGAGGGCCAGATGAGAGGGGTTCTCAGATTCCTCCAGGTGCTGACCTCCTATGATTTTTAATTTGTTTCTTTTTCTTTTCTTTTTTTAGTTCTGTGCCTTCGAATTCCTGAAGAGATACTGACTGGGCGAAGTCACTGGAGATGGGCTCCACGGGCGCTGAGAGGACGAGGAGAGGCAGCCCTAGGTTAGAGCACCAGAAGCAGGATCGTGCCTGGGACCCCTTTCTCATCTCTTCCCACTTCTCTGGATCTTGTACATCTTTTAAGACTCTGAGCTCAGGCCCATATGGTCTGGGAGGCCTTCCAGGAGCAGCTTGGTAAATGCACTCCTTTGTAAATACAATCTGCTTGTGCAGCGCAGTTTGTGCTGTATTAATTAATTCATTAATGTACTTACTTGTACCTGCCTTGTGCCAGCGTGGAATTATGGCGGCTTACACAGATATGTAAAACAGAGTGAGATAACACGCATTAGAAGCAAATGGGAAAGGGAAATAGAAAAACAAAGGAAGGAATGTCATGGGATCCCAACTGAGGCTGATACCGGCAGGCGGAGCTTGAGGCCCTGACCACCTTCTGCGAGGAGGCCCTAATTTAAAATTTCGGTTTCTGGCAGCCAACCTGGGTAAGGTAACCTGACCAGTCTCACAATTCAGAGTGCCTGGAAGATGGGAGGAAAAAAGAGGAGAAAGAAAAGAAAGGAGGGAGAGGGAGAGGGAGAGGGAGAGGGAGAGGAAGCAGAGGAAAGGGAAGAGGGAAGGGAGGCTGGGAGGGCATCCTGAACGGAGCCCTGTGCAACCTGCCGAACAGCATCCTCATCAATGCTCACAGTAGACGCGTCCCTCACTTCTTCAGGTTCTCCCTGATCAGCATCCTTCAACACAGACCAAACTTCAACTCAGAAAAGCAGGGTCCAGAGGGACATGGTCCCGTGAACAGCTCTTTGCTGACCTGGCTTAATCCTGGGGAAGTTGTTGATATTTCTAGAGGGAAGGATGACTGCATACTCCTCAGGCAATCTTTCCCAAGTTTTCTTTCTCTCAGCTGGGTTTCCGAAGGACCCTGCCTGGAAGTAGGTTCCACACTGTATTTCCTGCCAGACCTCTGATGAACAGCTATTGGGTTACCAGTTAAACACGGACCCCTAGGCCTCACAAACACGCAGGCAGCTGGAATCTGTCAACACTAGGGTAGGGCTGTCATTCTCTCAGGAAAATTGAGCCCTGGCCGGTTTGGCTCAGTGGATAGAGCGTCAGCCTGTGGATTGAAGGGTCCCAGGTTTGATTCCGGTCAAGGGCACATGCACAGGTTGAGGGCTCCATCCCCAGTAGGGGGCATGCAGGAGGCAGCTGATCCGTGATTCTCTTATCATTGATGTTTCTATCTCTCCCTCTCCCTTCCTCTCTGAAATAAATATATGTATATATATATATACATATATATATATATATATATATATATGTAAAATTGATGCACCTACCTAGGACCCGGCTTGGCCAGAGAACCGAGCTGAGCTGGGTTCGCAGGGTCTCTGATCTGTCCTAGGCTGTGAGTGTCTGTACTGTGTACGCAGTGGTTTCCCCAGGAGTGCAGACCCTGGGATTCTGCAGTTCCCAAAATGAGAGGATTTCTCTGTGTGATTTCCAAGGCTCCCCCACTACTCCCCCCCACCCCTTCCCCTCAGCAAGAATATTGTTAATTCCAGCAGGACAATGCTCCCTGGGAGGAGGGTGAACCGCTGGAGAAGTTTCCATGGGAATGGTGCAATTGCCTGCCTCGGAGGGGAGCGATGCCTGCTGCCCAGGGTAAATTGGAGCAGAACTGCCTGGTGGCAGGGGGCTGGGCAGGATGGCTTCTGGAATGCTCTCCAGAATGTTGGGGTGAGTGCGTGGCCGGCCTCACGGTGGGCAGCCCCGGGGCATGCCTCCCCTCCTGTGTGCAGACAGGAGTGTGTGCTCTGTCAATCGACCTCCTCCTCCTCCACGGAGCAGCTGTGGCCCAGGGAGCCCCTCCCAGAGCCTTTCCCGGGAAATGTATTAGGCAGCACAGCGTTCCCTCATAAAAACACAATAAACGGCCCTGCGAGCGGCGGGCAGAGTAATGACTAGCTCAGTGCGATCTTGGAAGGGTCTCTTTAGAAGCGAAGCTGAGAAGACTTAACGGAAATCTTTGGGGTAATTAGGTTTCGGGAGTGCAGAAACCTTTTAATCACCGAGGGCAGAGAGGACCTGGTCTCTCAATCAGGCACCAGGCGCGCTGGGCCTGCAGGCTGCCTCCCGTCCCCTGCTCCCTGGTGAGTGGGCTGTGGACCATGTATGTGCAGCCCCTCCTTTCATGGGTGCCTTGGGTCTGACCTCCCAGTGTGTTACCGAGAGGCACAGGGCGGCTGAGAAGAAGCTGTCTGAGCCTGGGGCGGATCTTACAAGCCGGACCGATGGATTTCCTCTGGGCACAGGGTTCGTGGCAGAAGGATGGCTGGATGACTGAACACAAATTCCTTTCAGCCTCGTGGTTCCTCATCGTGGACTGAATGGAACATTTCAAAGTGACTTCCTCCTCATTCCCGAAGTCCTGTCCCAGCCTCAGCAGCCTGTGGGCCTGGAGAGGGGCCAAACGCCTGGCAGGGTGCGGGGTTGGGGGGCGTGGGAGGGGGGCTGTCAGCGGTGGGAGGGACCAGGCCTTCCCCACATTCTCTTAGGTGGAGAGGGTAGTGGATTCTCCTCTGTTCAGGGTTCCTTGAGTCCCAGCTGCCACCCACCTTTTTCCCTTGGAGGCTTGGAGGGGCTGAGCTGCAAGGCCGTCCTGCCAGGCTCCCTGCGAGCGAGCGGGGCCAGGCCCCCAGGAGTGAAGGCAAGAGGGAGCTCTGGGGCTGCACACACCTCCGGGCGTGGAGGGAAAGCAGATTAAGAAATCTTTTTCCAGATAAGAGAGGCCTTTAACGAGGCCAAAGAAAGGGAGAAACGCTCCCCTTTGATCACAGGGGACTGTAATTACTCAGATATTGATTGGGATAATAAGTTCGCCAAAACTCAGGAGAAGGAGAGCTATTCCGCCAGGTATTTTGCTTTTGCAGGATTTGCTGAGCCCTCCGGTGGCGTCAGAGTCAATGTGGAGGCCTGGCCTGGCCCCGAAGCCCGCACAGTGGGAGCCAGAGCCCTTTTCTCCTGCAGAGGCAGTGCCGCCGGCCTGCTGCCTGCCCTCCCGCGCTGCTCCCACTATTATTCTTAGCATGATCGTTGCTATTATTAACAACCCTTGGGGCCTGCTGGGGCTCCATGTGCAGCAGGAACTGAAGCTGGCCTCAAAAAGAGCTTAAGCCCCTCAGCCTGGGCTCCGGAATCTTCTTCAGTACTTTTCCTACCTCCTGCTCTCTCTGTTTCCCCTGCACTGTGTGCCTGTCACGTGTGTGTGCGCGCGCGCGCACGCACACACACACACACTTCAGCCACACTGAACTTCCCCATAATCACCACATGTCCCCCCTGGCACACACACTGTGGGATTTGGAGCTCTGCTTTGTGGACAGACAGAGCTGAATTCAAGTCCTGCTCTTCCTCTTACTCGGCCTGCAGTCCTGAGAAGTCCCTTTACCTTTGGTCAGAATCACTTATAGAATGACAACAATAGTAGCACCTACCTCGTCTCACGTGCTTGTTGAGAAGATTAAGTGAGGTGATATAAAACCAATTTGCACAGAGCCCACCTCGGAAGCAATCAATTAAAATATTGGTTATTGTTATTGTTACTCTCCATCCTCTTTCTGAAATCTTGCACAGATAATTGTTTCTGCAAAAGCTTTTCTCGTCATAGCTGCAAACCAAAGCTCTTCTCCATCTCCCACGCTCAGCCCAGACCTCAGCTTTGCCCCACTCGGTGCCACCACCTTCACCCCGCACCCCAGTTGTTGTCTGTATCTTCATGGCTATCATCTCTGTCTTGCTTTGAGTTCTGGTTTTGAAATCAAGGACAGGGATTATGTCTTCTCTCCTGCGCTCTAACCCCAGAGTTTAGCATTATAACATCTTATATGTAGTCAGTATGCAACACATTTTTGTTAATTTTTTATAATAATAGATGCTATTTAGTGAGCCATTACTATGTGCCTGTCTCTTTTCATGGTTACATTGAATCCTCATACCAGTCCTAAGAAACATTATGACTTCCTTTTTATAGATGTGAAAAGTAAGGCTCTGTAAAGATTAAATCATCGACTGCTCACGTAGTCAATGAGTAGCTGAGCATTGCTCCAAGCCCAGGACGGTGAGTTTCCAAAGCCCATAGTTATACACAACTAGTCTAGATGCGGCACATCTTTTACTGGCCGTATCCCAACCCCCAGGCAGCCTGCATACTAAGCAACTTCCAGCTCTGAGCATGCCTTGTGCTATGAGTGGGAAATAGCTACTGAGTAGCTTGGAATGATTGCAATTCCATCCTGCTTGAGTCTACGAAATGCCCAGGGCAGCAGGGGCCGGCCTAGTTAAACAGGGATGTAAATATTAGTACAGGCATTACATGAAAGGTCTTTAAAGAATACAAACAGCCTGGCTGAGGGAAAGATGGAGGATCCAAGAAGGCCCACAGCAGCCCTGGCACGAGGTGCTCTGAGGAACGGCAGGGTGAGTGCCAGGAAGCCCTGCCTGTCAAGGAAGGACTCCTCAAATATACCCAGGCCGACAGACGCAGGGAGAGGGTTGGTTCCAACAGGAAAAAGTGCTGGTGGGGGAACTGAGCCGAGGAAACCGAGGCGACCTGGCACTAGAGATACAGAAGACAGGAAGGATACGGGCAGAGGGACACATCAACATGGAAGACAGATAGTGCTGCTGCTGATGATAATGATGATGATGATGATAATGGTATTAAGTGATGAGATGCTTGCTTGCTACGCGCCCTGCACCACATGAGGTGAGAGCGACGCATTTTCCAGCCCTGGCAACAGAAACGTGGTTGTTTCAGAATGCAAGGGCACGCCTTCTAGTCTTTCTTGACCGCTGACATCCAAGAGGGTGCTCCGTCTTTTCTGATGCTCTCAACAGCATTTATTCCATGTCCCCTCTGCGTTGGCCATGGGGATGGGCCCTGGGGAGATGAATGAAATGTGTACTCGACCCTGGAGGACTTCACTGTCTAGTGAGGAAGGACGGTTAAGTAACCAATGCAGTGGTTACTTATCCGAGAGGTGTGTGAAAGCTTTCTAGGAAATAGGAGACCCAGAGAAGAGGCAGTATCTGAGCTGAGATAGTAAGGATGGAGGATTTGGATAGGAGGGGAGGGCATTGTGAGTAGAGGTGGCGGTTTCGTGGAAGCTTGGAGAAACGAGACTATGTGGTGTGTTCAAGATAGGTGAACTGGAGACCCCTGTGTGTCTAGGATTGGTGTGCAGGGGAAGTCACAGAGATAAGGTCTGAAAGATATGGTGGGACAAGATTGTGAGAAATCAGCCAACACTCAATCAGCACATTTATGTATTGGTCAGCTACTATGTGCCAAACATGGAATCTGGCACTGGGACTATATTGGCAAGCAAAGCAGGGTCCCAGTTTCCTTTTTGTTCTGCAGTCATTATCACTAGCACCTCCTTTGATTTTCAAAAGGGTTTCTGTTCACGCTATAAACTGTGTGGCCACGCTCCCTATAGAGACTCAGCCTCGCACAGAGAGACTGGCCTTCGCCAAACAATCACCCACACACATCACTCCCGACCCTTCAGATGGTGGGAGAGGAAGATCCGAGAACCCCTACAGCTTGTGTTAGGGAGCAGCCCTGGCCTTCGAAGGCAGTCAGATTTCTCTTCAGGCAAAACGAAGACACTGAAGGAAGGTTTTGAAGTTGGAGATCAGATCTCGGTTTTAGTATCACGGGATTTCTATGTTTGTTGAAGATTTATCTCTCTCTCTCTTTCAGTGTCTCCTAGCTGTTAACAATAAGAATTGGAAACAATAGCACCTTTCATTTATAGCGATTCTCATTTCACATTAGATGGGCTTCCCTGGGTCTATTTTCTCATCAGAATGGCAGAGTGGAAAGTGCCAAGCAGACGAGTCTGATGCAGTGAGCTCTGCGTCCTCACTCTGCCTCCAGCCACTGCTTTGACTCTGATGTGCCTCTGTGTTCTCATCCTTAAGCGGGAGTTGTCTTCCCACCTGCACGGGGGGTGGGGGTGGGGTGAGGATTAGAAGTCACGTGAGTAAAAGATCCAGCCATCACAGAGCCTGACTCACAGTAGGCATTCTAGAAATGGCACTTTACTGGGTTTTCTTAGCTTATAGTTGTTTAAGAAAAGCTGCAGGGACTGGAAGAGAAACGTGTCTGACTGTAACACAGTAGGCGGAGGACAGAGGTCAGTGGACAAGGAAGGGAAGGGACAAAGCTGATGGAGTTTCAGCCAGGAGAAGAGAATTGGATTGAAAAGCAAACACCTCAATCGTAACAAATGCCCGCTCTGGCGGGAGTAGTGATAATGGGAGAGGCTATGCATTTGTGGGGGCAGGGGGTATGTGGGGAACCTCTGTACTTTCCCCTAAGTTTTGCTATGAGCCTAAAACTGCTCTAAAATAGTCGTAATGAAACAGACAGACAGACAGACACCTTCACTCATCAGCAAGGCTCTCCATGCCTCTCAGGACTGGGTCCTGCTTGCCTCACAGGCTAGAAAGAGTGGGAGGGAGGCGGCTCAGGAGTCAGTCCCAAAGCCCAGGCCGTCCGCACAGGGCGGGATAGTGACTGTCTGGAAAGCAGACGGTGAGGCCTGCAGGGGTTTCCCTGGCGCCACCTTCCTTCCCTCTCTCCCTGTTCCTGGGCTGGCACAGGACTCCCGTGGGGCGGGAGGAAGGGTCCAGAGGAGGTGGTGCAAGCCAGGCTGGAGCAGTGAGCTCAGGGGGGCAGCAGACAGGAGGCCCGCGGGTGGAAGGAAGAAGAAGCCGGAGTTCGGTTGCCTGTGAACGTGAGACGGGGACAGACTGCGTAGCACCACAGACATTTCAAAGCTGGACTTGTCCTGAGCGCATCTGTTTAAGTGTGGCTGGTCTCTCGACGGGGAGCTCATTTTCTTTTGGATTTGCTCTGGTGTGTTCCAGTGTAGATCCCAGGACAGCCCTAACCAAGCAGCACAGACGGGGTCGCTTAGAGAAAGCAACTTGTTTCTCACAGCTCTGGAGGTTAGAAGTGCGAGATCCAGGCGCGGGCGGGGTGGGCTCCCTCTGAGGCCTGGGCTTGTAGGGCTGTTCTCTGGGTCTTCCCACGTCTGTGCTCTGTGCTGTCTGGGTCCTGATCTCCTCTTATAAGCACGCCGGTCATACCGGGTCAGCACCCATCCTGACGACCGTGTAACTTACTGACCTCTTTAAAGACCCAAATCTCCAAGGACAGTCCATTCTGCGCTACTGGGGGGTTAGGACTTCCACGTATGAATTTTCGAGAGACACAATTCAGCCGACAGCACACAGCCAGGTACGTGGCATCTGTAGGCCCAGCCCCTGGGAAGGAAGGAGGCTGGTTTGGAGGACCCTCCTGGGCGGCGTGCAGAGAACCTCTGGCTTCCTGCAGCAGGCAAATCCCTCTCTCAGGACTCTGGGCTTTACCCAGAGCTGCTGGGTAATCCACGGCCAGCGCTGGGGTTCCTCTTGAAGCCTGCTTCTCTGTTTCTGGCTGAGAAGTAGGTGTCTAGGCTGAGATTCCCTTTCACCTGAGAACATTAAAGTGTATTTGTCTTATTTGTCTTCTGTAGCCATTCATTACCAGCCAAGCGCTCTCCGCCCTGGAGATGCCGAGCAGAAGGCTCCCCTCCTGCAGGCCGAGAGGGCCCTGGAGTTGCTGCGTTCTCTCCCTCTCACTCTTCCCTGCCCCCCCCGGGGAAGGCAGGAAGCCACACCTGTGCTGGAAATATTGCAGACGTGCTGGGATCTGCAGATGTGTCGTTAGCCCACCAGGGCGGCATGGAACAGGCAGCTGAAGGCGATTTACCACAGGTAGAGCCTACTTACCGTTGGGCAGGGGTCCAAGGGTTTGCTTGTGAGTTCGTTGCTATGAATTGGAAATGTTTTCCTCCCATAGAAAAGGTGCTGCATGTGGCGGGGAGGGGGGTTTCAGGGAAGTCCTTGAGGATCTATGTCACACACACACAACTAAAGCACTGAATATGTCCATTCCTGCCCCGGCACCCAAATGGCGCCCTGCCAGCCTCCGGTGGGAATACATGGGGAGTCCACTCGCCTGTAAGGGATGCACACTTCTTGTTGGTGCAGCTCACCTGGAAGCGGCCTTGTGGGCAGCGGGTCCTGTCGATGAAGAAAGGGATCCCAGCGAAACCATGTAGAAAGGGTATAAGGTATTATTCACGTTGTTAAAAGCACGCTCACATATTGGTGACATGTAACCTCAGGGTAACCTGCAAGGTAAGTGTCCTGTGTGTCCCCAAGAAACGTGGCGTGGGACTCAGATGGTCAGGTGGCTTCCTTGGGTGGGACCTCCCTGCAGAGGCAGGCACAGCTCTAGATCAGAGCACCCCCAGCCCTCCATGTTGGGGAACAGAGGCTCGGGGTCAGTGAGTCTGGCCATCGCTGGAACGGTCCGTCCTAGCAGGAGCATAGGCCACTCTCCCCCAGGAGGGACCTTGACCACAGGCCGAGGTCTGGAGATCTGGCGGCCTGTGCCGACCGTAGCGGGTATAGGACAAATGGTGACTTTCCTCCTTGGTGATTGCCCACGGCCACTGAGGCCTGACAATGCTGACAGGAAAACCAAATTTAAACGAGTCCCTTTCACGTCTGCCTGAAGGGAAGGCATCGGTCAGAGGACTCCCAGCCGCCAGTCCCCTGTGCTCTGCACGTGCACAAGGTGGTCACGGAGAAGCACAGCCATTGCTCCAGAGTCCTGGCACCCACACAGGAGACAACAAGCAGACACAAACCTGAGCACAGTGATGACAGAACCGGAGAGCAGTCCCTGTGCCGGAACACCACACGGGGGGCGCGGCCATCCCAGCGGCTGGGCTCGCTCAGGCCAGGGCTGAGCTGGCTGTGGGAAGCGCTACAGGGCGTGAGGCCTGGAGAGGGGGCTCGCTTTTAGCTCAGCCTATATTTTCAGGCCAGGATTAGAACCCAGGCTCTCCCTCTCTTACATGGTTGCTGTCACTCCTATTGGAAGGGAGGAAAAAGGACTAATTGAAAAAGATGTCAGAGGAGGGAACAGGGAGTGTGGGTTTATGGACAGGAGTACCTACTGAGGAGAAGTGAGAAACTCGGTAGATGAGGGTGTGGGGGACCAGGTGGCCAGAGACTTTAAAGGTTGGGGCAAAATTTGGGGGTTTTCATAAATGGCAAGAAGGGACAGAGGGATAACCTTAAATCAGAAGCCCCGAGCATTACAGCTGTTGAGTTCACCCAGCATAGCAACTTGGGCTGGGAAGTGGGCCCTCCCAGCCGCCTGCGGAGAGCTGGACTCTGCAGGCGCCCCTTGCTTTGTGGCTGCGCAGACAGAAAGACTTGGCCGCACAGACCGAATGTCCATTGGCCAGGCCGCAGCCTGCCTTCCTTTGCCCACGTATCTCGGGTAGGACCCCATAGGCTTCTTACAGAAGCAGCTTGTGTGTGTGTATGCTGGATGGGGACCGAAAGGAAAGGAGAGGGCGAGACGCCTGCTGGGAGGCCACAGGAGACAGGCGAGCAGCTGCCCGGCGGCCTGCCGTTGCAGTGCTGGTGTCGCAGGAGCAGGGCCCCAGCCCAGGTGGGGGGTGTGAGGGTCAGAAACTGCACATTGTAAACCACAGTGAAGGGAGTGAATCAATCTGCAGGGACCAGGCAGGCAGGAGGAGAGCCTGCGGGCAGCAGGCTTACAAAGGCTCCCAGCAAGTGCAGGGCCGCAGGACACCAGGGCCAGGCCGGCTCTCTGCACCCGGACAGCCAGGCTTGGGCTCCTTTGGTCCATGGTTGTCAGGGAGTGGAGCCAGGCCAGTGTGGACCAGACAGCTTCCCCCTGCCATGCCCTGAGAGGTCAAGTTTGAAGATGGTTCTGGGAGCTGGCCTGCCTTTCTGCTGTGGTCATGGACCCTGGAGAAGAAAGCATCACTTGTGTTTACATGGGTGTCATTCTTTTTGGACATAATGCATGCTGGTTAAAGGTAATGTAGAAAAGCCACAGAAGACAGAAGGAGGTCATTCACTGTCGCATCATCAAAGAGACTTACTGGTACTATTTCAGGGCATTTCCCTCCAATCTGCCTTGTCTATGTAGATAAATTATAAAATAAAGTTGGAATTTGCATTTTTATCATCTTTTTTCACTTAAGGTTATATCATGGGCCTATTGCCATCCTATTAAACATCACTCTATGTTTTAAAAAAATACTTTCCGAGTATTCTGTAGATGTATGTGTTTTGTTAATTTTCTATTGTTGGATATTTAGATTGTTTGCAAATTTGTACCACTGTATACACTACTGCAATGAACATCTTTGTATCGCAATAATATTTGACCACATTTCTGATGCTTTTTAGGACACTTTCCAAGAAGTGGAATCAGTGCTTCCAAGGTTCTTCTTACCCAGGGGCTAAGGAATGTTATACCAATGGGCGCCTCCATGACTCATGGCCATGATGGTGCCCATTTCACTGGCCACTTGCCAACTCTAGGAGTTACTACATTCTTTTAAGTAGAAGGTCATCTTTCCAGGGTCATGTTCAGCTCATGGAGAGCATGAACATCGGACATGGCAGCTAACGCGTTGGGTTGATTGGCAGAGCTCAGTAAATCCTCACATGGCTGAGTCGAAAACCTGGGAGGGAAAGCAGCTGATGTTGATCCCCAGGCAGCCACAGGGAGGTGCGAGAGGGGCTTGTGTGTGGGCGGGGCTTGATTCACCTTCTCCAGAACTCACAGTCTGTGGACCTGCCATGCGCATGCCTCCTCCCAGAGCTCCTGCCCAGGAATGCTTCCTGGATGGTCAGGAAATGAGAGAACTCAGCAAGCCTGCACTGAAGCAGGCCAGTGTTCTGGCAGGCCAGGGATGTGCAAAGCCCCTGACGCTAAGCAGAAACGAAAACATTAATGATGAGACACCCAAAGAAAATGTATTCCATATGCACAGGCTGGCCCGCAGGGGAGGAATGCAAATACACGTGGAGGCTGGCTGGGGGAGCGAGAGCCTGGCAGATACGCCGGGCTTGCTGTCTAACACTCAGCTCCGTTGTGGCGGAAGGTTCTTAGGCTGCCGAATCTGACCTTATTCCAACTCTAGTGGCAGAGAAACTCGTCAGTATTGAAATTTATTTTAAATAATCACAAGAGCCACAATTTATTGGGTAAGCCCAGTGCCTGCTATATACTCATGCCAGTTGCTTCCACGGAACACATTTAGTCTTCAGAACAGTTCTGTGACATTTGAATCATTTCCCCCGCTAATGATGAGAACAGGGTACACAATAGATTAAGTAAATTGCCCAAGTCGTCAGAATGGCAGAGCCTGGATCTTGAGTGGCAGAGCCTGGATCTTGAGTGGCACAGCCTGGATCTTGAGTGGCACAGCCTGGATCCTGAGTCAGGCCCATCTGGTCCACTGCTGTGTTCTTTCCATGCCACTGCCAGGTAGAGCCTGGTTTTCCAGGTGCCTGGAGGTGGAGATGGGGTGCGGGGCTCTTGCAGCCCAGGAGCCTGAATGGCTAGGCTTTGCACCCTCCCTGAAGGCTGCCTGCCTGGCTGAGAGGGGGTGACAGGCGCCTATGATGTCTGCTACGCACTGCAAGTGGTGACGTGGCAGAGATAAGAACGGGCGTCCTAGGGTGGTAAACGGCCAACAGGTCTTGGCCTGCCTTTCCTGCAGCTGGTGAGCCAGTCCTGGGCAGGGCATTGCTATCAGCCCTTGGTGGTGGGAGCGTGACTGGTGGGACAGCCTACCCTTTCCCTGCTGTGGAAAGCCGGGTGCACAGAAGACGGGCCTCGGAGGGGTGGTCCCGGTGTCCACAGGAGGCTGAAACCTCTGGGCGTCAGACCCTGGGCTGTGGCTGGGAGACCTGTTTGTGCTGGCTCTGACTGCCTTGACCCCCAACGTGTCCTACAGATGGGTTCCCTGGGTGGCAGGGAATGGAGCACAGGTAGGAGGAAAGAAAAGAGATTATTCCGACGGAATCTCTGGGAGACCTGGGAAATTAGCGAGTGCCTGCCAAGCCCTGACTTCCCTTCTCATTAGGGCCTCCTCGCACTCTCCACAGTGCTCCCACTGCACCAGACATTGTGCTGACCAAGGACAATTCCTAGTGCTGACTTGCTCTTTTGCTGGAAAGAAGCACTGGACAGAAAGGAATAGGATTTTTTTTTTCTATTTAAAAAACAAAACAAGACGAAACCCAAAGCACAAAGCTTTTAAGTTAAGTGCTAGGGGACTGACTGCCCAGGGCAACATGGGGCGTGGCCATGTCTAACAGGCACGGGGCTCACTAGCGCAGCGTGGGGTCAGGCTCCGGTAGAAGTGACCCAGGCCTGGTTCTGCTCCGTCCCTGTACCCAATCCTGAGGCTCCGTGACGTGGTGCCCTGAGGGGGTCATGTCAGCAGCACTCACTGAGCCGTCTGTGCGAACCATAGGTGGGAAGTGCAGGCATGGAGCCTCATTTCATTCCTGGATATCGGGCCTCGCCCAGCGGTATTATCCTCACTGTGCAGACAGGGACATTGAGGGTTAGAAAGGCCTGGTGCCTCTTCATGATCCTGTTCAGTCAGGGCCAGAGCTGGGATTGGAATCAGCGGTCCCAGCCCAGAGCGCATGCTCCCAGCTACTACCCCGCCATCCTGTTTCCCAGGGATCAGCGCTTGTGCTTCAGGAAGGAATACATGTCCTTTCTCCTCTTGGGCCTCGATGCTGCAAATAAATACCCATGACAAGGCCTCTGGGGGGCTTTCAAGTCAGTTCAAGGTGATTAAAAAGGATCTGCAGGACAACCAAGCGGCATGTTTGTTTTCTCAACTGTCCCCAAGTGGGACAGGTGGCCCGAGACACGGTGCTGGTCTGTCTGCTATCCATCCCTGCCGGAAGCCCTCTTTGTTCTTGATGAATAAACAGCCTCGAGAGGGGTTACTCCAATCGGTAAAGCGTCCACCCTCCCCTCCCCATGGTCTCACTGTGAGTAGATTTGAGAGGAAAATCCTTGTTTGGCTGAAGTAGGAGGAAACATGAAAACACGCTGGGCTTTAGAAATGTAAATATCTGCACAGTGAGATGGATGAAGACGATGGATAGATGCCAGAGGAAGCCTGCGTGCGAGAGCCTGGCAGACAGAGATGGATGTGAAGAAACACACAGGGAGAGAGAGAAAAGCACAAGGCAGAAAGCCACATGCGGGGATGGAGAGAGAGGCTTTGGGGTGGCCAGACTGGGAAGCAGCAGTGGACGGGCCGCGGCGAATTCAGAGGAAAGGGAAAGGTGAGCCCAGCTCCTCTCCGGGCCTGGAAGAGGCGGGGCGTGGCCCCGTGGGGCAGGCAGCCCCTCCATGAGATGCACCCAAGAGAGAGGGGCGGGCTTCCTTCCTGCTCCAGGCTGCCTGCAGGGGCATAGGCAGCTCCTTGATGTGGATGGTGCTTCTCAGGGTGTGGTCCCTGGGCCAGCAGCGTCACGGGGAACTTGTTAGAAAGGCACATTCACCCTCACATCAGACCCCATGAGCCAGGAACTCCGCCACCCCGTCCAGCACCGTGTGCTCTCACAGGCCCTTCAGCTGATCTGGCTGCACGCCAGAGTATGAGAAGCGCTGGTACAGAGAGATGGGGGAAATGAGGTAAAATCAACATTCACGTGTTGGGCTGGAGACAAAGAAAAACAGTTTTGTTCTAGTGGGAAAAGTGGCCGTGCACGGGGATCGTGGTGGTCCGCCGCCATTGCTGGAACGAGCTGGGACCCGGAAGGGAGGAAAAGCACGCCAGCGGAGGGCTGGCTGGCAGGCCAACCCAGAAACAACACAGTTACAAGGCGAGGAACGGCCTTGACTGGGTCAGAGCTCTCACAGTTCTCTGCAGACATCAGCCCTCAAGGTTCCTGGCGTGCAGAAGAGCACGTGTGCACACAGGAAACACTAGCAGAAGGTGCTGCGCAGCGAGGGTTCCGGTGGCTGGAGGAGCGGCCTCGCTTTCCCTTTCCTCTGCATGTGCTGCAGCCCTGCTTGTTGCCATGGTAGAAATTTGACCAATGGCTCACATGCCCAGAGATCCTTTGTTTGGATGCTGCCCTTTTCCTCTTCATTCGCCAAGGGATGCTCTGAGCCGCACGCCCTTGGCGGTAAGCTCTGAGACGCCGGGGCCTGGCCGACTCTAGTGACTGTAGAGACTGTGCCATTCACACGGGCCCAGGCTTTGCGTTGGTGCTGACAAGAGCAGGAGAAGCCTGCGCAGAGGGCAAAGGTGGCCAGAGGGCCTCAGCCTTCCTGGTTTCTGTTCTCATAACCAGTTGGTAACTAACTCCTCCATCTTTATTGAGCTTTTAATCTTCACCTGAGGACATATTTATTGATTTGAGAGAGAGAGGAATGGAGAGAGAGAGAGAGAGAGAGAGAGAGAGAGAGAGAGAGAAACATCAATCAGTTGCCTTCCATACATGCCCTGACTGAGGATCAAACCCTCAAACTAGGTATGTGCCCTGATCTGGAATAGAACCCACAATCCTCTGGTACACAGACCACGCTCCAAACAACTGAGCCACCCAAGGCTACTGATTTTTTCTTTTCTTTTCTTTTCCTTCTTTGTCCACTGCTGATATTGGAATGAGATGGATGGACTGGAAGCTAGAGGTGTTTCTCTCTAATCCTGACACTTTGGTTGCCCTACTGAAGGCTGATGCTTTGATACCTGCGAAAACAGGGCTCCCCAGCCACCCCCCCCCCCCCCCCCGATCTCAGGAGGGGAGGAGAAGGCCCAGGACCCCGGGGTCGCACTTGAAACTCAGATTCTACTATGCAAACCTCATCAGGGTCCAGGTACCTGGGAAGCCCTGCCCAGGTACAGAGCCCTCACTGTACTTACAGTTTTGAACGTGTTCATCTTGGGCCTTTTCCATACAGACTCCAATATGCTCTGAGGACTGCACTTTAAGAAAAGGCACCTTTGTCTGACTGACCATTCGGCTTGGCTGGCAGACTCCCTGGAGGCCTCTTAGAGACCACCCTGGGGGCCCACTGTGTCGGCAGACCGCACGGGGGGGAGGAAACGCCTGCTGCTCCTGCGATAGAGCAGGAGGAACGAGCTAATGAATTAGAGAAGGAAAAACACCACCGACACCCAGTTGAAAGCAATATCCATTATGCAGCACACTCAACACAACCGTGAGTTATTGTGTTCATTGGAGGAGACAAGCCATAAATTTTTCCCATTAAAGTTCTTGACTCACAATATCAGGCAGAGACTAATGACTTAAACATAATATGTGCAAATGCCACCAGAATACAGATGGCCCTGGCCGGGAGGCTCAGTTGGTTAGGGCGTCACCCCGCACACCTAAAGGTTGTGGGTTTGATTGTTGGTCAGGGACCTGCTTAGGTTGTGGCCTGGATCCCCGGGCGGGTGCGTGCGGGAGGCAACCGATGGATGTTTCTCTCTCACATCGATATTTCTTCCTCTCCCTTCCTCTCCATAAAAGCAATAAAAACATGTCCTTGGGTGAGGATTAATTTTTTAAAACGTAAAGCAGGGGCTCTATTTCCTCTGTGTGGCAGTTTTGAGATCTAGGCCAAAGCACTCGGAAAGGAAACCCAAGGAGAGCCTTGCTGAGGCTCTGGCTCCGTCTGCTCTGAGTTGGAGCACCTGCGGGGAGAGTCAGTTCTAAGCCTGAGCCCAGGGAGGCAGGCGGCGCGCACACCTGGCCATGTGCTGGGTCCCACTGCCTTCCTTTGCTCCTTCTCCCTAAATACGTCCACTTATCAAACCACTAGCCTTTATCACTTAGGCATCCCTTTTGTCTCACCTGCTCAGCCTTCCTGTATGAGCAGCGAGAGGTGTGGCTGCCCCAATCATACCTGTCCTAACCTGAGATCCAGCGCCTCCGCCATCCCCCTCACCCTCTATTCCGCCCACCAAGGCCCTCATCCCCTGAGGGAACCAACTTAACCACAGTGTCCTGCTATTTGCATGTTGTGTACAGTAATGTTAACCACAGAATAGCTTCTCTTCACCTGAGGACATATTTATTGACTTTAGAGAGAGAGAGAAATGGAGGAGAGGGAGAGGGAATGGGGAAGAGAGAGAGAGAGAGAGAGAGAAACATCAATCAGTTGCCTCCCATACATGCCCAGACCGGGCTTCATTTTTCTAATTGGTATTCTCACTCCTGTGGTTCTTGACTCGCTGTGCTCCCTGCTCAGTCCTACTCCTGCCCCAGGTCCAACAAAAACCAGTGCCTGAGGGGCGGGGGGGGGGGGGGGGGGCATTAGCCAATCTATGATTAAATGAGGGTGAGGGTGTCCGTACTCTCTGCAAAGGAAGGGTGTGAACATGCTGTGTGGATTTGGGGTGCGTGCTGGAGAGAGCCAGGCTGGGATGAGGCCTGAGCTCTTCTTTCTGAGCAGCTCGCTGCCTGGGGAGCCGGCTCTCGGGGATCTGGCCTCTGATGACGGGGCCTGGCTGCCTGAACTCCACTCTGGCCTCCTTACCTCTCCCAGCTGCTGCCCCATGATTCTCTGCGAAGGGCAGCATCAAGCTCGCTGTGGAGGAAAGTCATCAAACCTTTTGCAATCAGCAGTCACCGATAGGAAAGTGCAGTCCGAGTTCACACTTAGCTACACTTGCTACAGGTGCCACGGCGCCTGGAGGGTTTGCAAGGGATCGCATATGCCCCACACCGTCCTTCGTGGAGATGGGCCTGGCGTGGATCCTGACGTGGGAGGTCACCCGTGTGCCTGGTGCTCGGAGGCCCCTCACAGGAGGCCTGGGAGGGCCAACCGCAGTCCCGGGAGAGCCTGGGAGGTCCTTTTCCCCCTTTCCTTCCCTCCCACCCCTCCCCACCTTTTTATTTTTTAAAAGAAGGGTGAAAGTAAACGTGAACTCGAAACAAGAAGGCATGGAAAATCACAGAAATAACTTAATTAAGTTTTTAAAGATTTCCATGCTTGAATAAATTAGCCTTCCTGCAAATGTCACAACATTCTGGAAAAAGATTGTAATCAGTGGAGCACAGGCCTCTCTGCGCTGTATGTGAACGAAAGCTCTGCCGGGGCATTTCCAGGGCCTGCTCCTCCCCGCAGCTGCGCTCCCAGCCTGACCTCAGGCCCCGGACCTCAGGCCCCGACCTCAGGCGGGACCTGGCTCTCACCTCAGCACATCTGGCTGCTGCTGGGAGGAGGCCTGGGCACTGTGGGTGTGGCAGGGGGTGAGGGACCTGGAGGACAGGTTCTTGGCAGAGTCCCGCTTGCGGTGGTTCTGGTGGCTTCCCTTGAAAGGTGGCAAACTCTCATCTCTCTGGGGTCTTAGCAAATGCCAGGCTTTAGGGAGATCTTTCCTTCAAGGCAAGGAGGGACGTGCAATGAGGAATGAGACCAACTCCTTGGCGGAGGGGTAGAGGCTATTCTCTTGCCACCCCTGTCAATGTGTCCCCCTCTCCCCCGTCCTTTCCTCTAGCCGGGGCTGACTAGGGGCTGGGCAGGAGGCGGCCCCGGTGCCCTGCCTGCAGCCTTGTGGACAGATTTCCATTCTCACCAAGACAGAGGGCGGATCGCGGGGTAATGAGTTAAGCCTGGCGCTGCTGCAGCCTGGACCTGGGCGGTGAGTGATGTCATGCAACCGCCCAGCCAGCTGTAATGCAGCCGGGAGGCCCTGGGGAAAACTGGGGGAGAAATACGAGAAGCCTAAAAAGCAGCAAAGGCCCAGTGAAGTGAGGGGAAATGGAATTACAGTAATGATGAAAGCAGGCACACTCGAGAATTAAAACACTTTGTTTTGGAATCAGATTCTACTCAACCTGGGTTATTAAATTATTTATTCTCATAGACAGACAACAGCATGGTGATTACCAGGGGGAGGGGGAGGCAGAAGAGGGTGAGGGGGATAAGTGGCGACGGAGGGAAGACTTACTTGGAGTGGTGAACAGACCATGTATTGTAAAACGGTACATCTGAAACCTATGTGATTTTAATAACCAATGTCACCCCAATAAAGTCAATTTTAAAAATATTTATTGTTTGCGTCACCAGTAACGGGAGAGAGCAATGAGGGGAACAACCAGCCAGGGCAGAAATTGTGTTAATTATCAGGCACATTCGGGGGCCTGACGCCCCTGAGCGTGGGGCTGAGTGAGGTGGAAATGGGATGTTCAGGACTTAGACTAATCAGATCCCTGCACTGTAATAGCCCTGCGACCGTGTGATGATTCTCAGACTTTCCGTGGGGCACGTCAGCCCATTTCCCAAGAAGGTTCCTTGACCCCAAACAGTTCTCCTTGATGAGGGCCTGTGTGCACATGGGTAGGTCGCCACCCCAAGCCTGTGGGAAGTCACATGGCCAGCATTGTGTAGAGTCACATGGTTTGGAGGTTGGGAGAGAGGACGATGACAGGCCAGCTGGAGGTGGGTGGGTGGGTTCAGGAAATGGGAGACCCCTCCACCCGCCTAGGCCACTCTTTGCCCTTTGGCAGCCGGGGAGTTCAGGAAAGTGAAACAGCGATGGTGGTGAAATGAGGAAATGATGGTGATAAGCATTTCCCATGTATTCTTTATTGGATCTTCATAATAACCCTTCTCAGCAGGGTACACTTGCATCATGGTTTGTTCAAATCATTCTGATGCATGGCTGTTGTCTCAAGGACCCCCTGTCATTCTCAATAAAGTCCTTATTTGGACCATACTTATTATGCCTGTTGGAGGCGAGGGGCTGAGGTTTGGGGCTTTGTCTAGCCCTCGCAGCTGGTAGGTGGAAGATCTGGTTGTACCTTTAATCAGCAAACTTTTCTAAAAAGGCGGAGAGTAGAAATAGAAGATGGCAGCGATATAGGCAGACGCGTCCCAGGTCTTGTCCCGGAGCAAACGGAGTAAGCAGCTGAAACTAATAACACCCATCCCGAATTGGCAAATTTACTCAGCTGGTGAGACGGTTTGCAGCCGGGAAGGGCAGACCTCCCCTGGAAAGGTTAAAAACCAGGGATCTGGGCAGGAAAGTTTGCCAGACCTGAGCCCAGAGGGTCGGAGGGAGACCGCATGGCAGACAGCCGCGTCTCTTGGGACAGACACAGACCCTGACCGGGGTAAGGAGTTCCGCGGGTTTGCTGGCGCCAGGAGATTTGAGATTTGGATTTTGTGATTGCGGAGAACTGAGACTAAAGGGGGCATCCTGAGGAACTGATCAGACCATGCAGTGCCCATAAGAGAGGAGCGTTTCCCAGACCATGCAGTGCTGGTAAGAGAGGAGCGTTTCCCAGACCGGTAAGAGAGGAGCGTTTCCGCGGCCGGCCGGCGTTTGTCTGTTTCTTTGTTTTCACTGAACCCTGCTCATAGGACAGTTCGGATACAGACACTCACCTGTGCTGAAGAGAGGGTGAAGGTGCAGACGAGGGGAATCTGGGGAGAGGCTGAGGAAAGAGGGGGAGCCGGAGGAGGTGGCAGCGAATTGAGTGCTGAGACCCCCCTGGGCCCAGGACTGGGGCAGCCATTCCTCCAGAGGGTGGAATTCCTCCCCCCAGCCCCCCAGGCAAGGAGCACAGCCACACCCAGATTCCACCCTGTATGAGATAAAGGATTAAAACAAGCTGATTAGTCCCTGGGAGTTACCAGGGTCTGGCCTATAGAGGGATTTTCAGTCCCTCCAACAACACAGAGCAGGGTAAGGATTAAAAAAGGATAGAGAAGCTGTATAGCCTCAGAGGCCAACCCAAAAACACTGCCACCCAGAGGCTGAGCCACAAACTGACTCTTAGGGGAATACAAATTAAGGCAGACTGGATCACAAATACGGCCTGCTTTAAAATCAGGACTGTGATTTACAACACGGAGGAACAGTGTAATGCAGGCAAATTCAACACTCTCCTAAATACCTGGCAGGACTAAGGCGAACCAGGCTGAAGAGTAGAAGAACCGAAAGACCATCACTACTGCAAATTTTTTCTTTTTCTTTTTCTTTTTAATTTTTTCACCTTTTTACTAAGAAACAAAATTTTTTTTCTCTTTTTCTTCTTTTTCCATCACCTGATTTTACCCTTTCAATTACCACATTTTTATTTTTAACCAGTATTATTACTGCTACCATTTTACCATTTTTTAAAGTGCCATTTTATTTTCTCTTCATTTTCTTTTGGGATTAATGTTCTCCATTCTATTTTCATCTTTCCTTTAGCATTAATTTTCCCTATCTCAATTTCACCTCTTTGCTAAAACCCTCTTCCTTACTTTTCCCCTTTTGGTGTCCTGTTTCTCTTACCCTATTCCTGCTCCAGACTTTCCCAATTCCCTCTTTTTACCCCCTGTCTAATTCCACCCTACTTATATATCCTATTTCCAATCTACTGCTCTAAATCCTTATACACCTATTCTTTATCCTTCTTCACTTTCCAAACATTTTTTTTCTCTCTTATCTTTCTATTGTTTTCTTGATTGTTGAATATATTGGGCTTTTTTTTTTTTTATTTGTTTATTTGTTTTGTTTTGTGTTTTTTCTTCTTTTTTAGGACTGGTTGTGAGGTTGTTTTTCTTTTTCTTTTTCTTTTTCTTTTTTTTTTTTTTCTGCTGGTTTTTCCCTTCCCTCCCCCACCCCACCCCGGTTATTTTTGTGCTTCTGTTTTCCCTTACCCCTCTGGATATTATTGGTGGTTTGTAGTTTGCATTCATCTCCAGGGATCTGTTGCTGGAATTTGTTGAGATTAGTGGCAGTTCTATTGGAGTTTGCTCCTCATACCAATAGTCTCTTCCCCGCTTCTACTTCATTCTCTTTTTTCGCTCTCTTTTTTTCCCCCCTCTTTTTTCCCAATTCTATTTTTGCACTCCTTTTTTGTTTGTTTTTTTCTTATTTTTCTTTTCTGTTCTCTCTTTTATCTTCTTCTCTTCTTTCTCCCTTATCCCCTAATTCTCTTAATTCGGGTGGTCACCTTTATTTGGGGTTATTAATATTGTGAATATACTTGTGTTCAGTGCCTGGTACGTTGTGCCTTGCTCTGTTGTATTTTGTGCCTTTAAATCAACGCAGCAGATCCAAGCAACAGCAGCCCCCTGATCACCGCAGCCTCCTGATCACCACAGCCTCCTGATCACCACACCCTCTGTCTGTGGAACAGCAGCTGTACGTGAAGCCTCCCCCCACCAGCCAGAAGAGCCAACACAGCTGTGAACAACACCCACCAGAGGAGCTGCTGCCAACTGGAAAGCAGCTGCTACCGCAACCGTCTGAGCAGCAACCACAACCCAAGGAGCCCCAGCCACCCAGGGAGCAGCCACTGAACATCTCAACATCTACATATGTCAGCGAGATCAAACATGGGTAGGCAAAGAAACCCCCAAAGGAAAGAAAAGGAGGACTCGCCAGAAAAGCAGCTAAGTGAGACAGAGATATGCAACATGACGGAAAAAGAATTCAGAATAAGGTTCCTAGAGTACATGCACCAGATGTTCAAGAAGCAAGAAGAAACAGATGAAAAACTCAACTACTTATGCAAGAAGCTAGAAGAAACAGATGAAAAAATCAACAACTTAAGTAAGTCCCAAGAAGAAATGAAGAGTGACATAGCTTCAATAAAAAACTCCATTGAAAGTATCAACAGTAGACTGGGAGAAGCGGAGGACCGAATTAGTGAATTAGAAGACAAGGAAGCAAAACACACTCAAACTGTACGGCAAATGGAGAAAAAAATTAAAAGACAGGAGGAGAGCCTAAGGGAGCTTTGGGACAACATGAAACGAAACAACATACGAATAATAGGGGTGCCAGAACAACAGAAAGATGAACATGGATTAGAAAACCTATTCGAAGAAATAATATCAGAAAACTTCCCTGAGGTGGGGAAGAAAAAAGTCACACAAGCCCAGAGAGTCCCAAACAAGGTGAACCCGAAAAGACCCACACCAAGACACATCATAATTACCATGGCAAATGTTCAGGATAAAGAGAGAATCTTACAGGCTGCAAGAGAGAGACGGAAAGTAACATACAAGGGATCTCCCATTAGATTATCAAATGATTTCTCAACAGAAACACATCAGGCCAGAAAAGAATGGACGGAAATCTACAAAGTGATGCAAAGCAAAGGACTGAATCCAAGAATACTTTATCCAGCAAGGCTATCATTCAAAATTGAAGGGGAAATAAGAAGCTTCACAGACAAAAAAGGGCTAAGGGAGTTTATCACCACCAAGCCAGCCATGCAAGAAATGCTAAAGGGACTGGTGTAAAAAGAAGAAATATCAAGCTCAGAAAGAAAACAGCCACACACACACAAAAAGAAATGGCTACAAACAAGTACCTTTCAATAATAACTTTAAATGTAAATGGACTAAATGCTCCAACCAAAAGACATCGAGTGGCTGAATGGATAAAAAAACATGACCCATACATCTGCTGTCTACAAGAGACCCACCTCATTAGAAGGGACTCACACAGACTGAAAGTGAAGGGATGGAAAAATATCTTTCACGCAAATGGAAAGGAAAAGAAAGCTGGGGTAGCAATACTTATATCTGACAAAATACATCTCAAAGTGAAGGCCATAACCAGAGATAAGGAAGGCCACTTCATAATACTAAAGGGATCAATACAACAAGAAGATATAACCCTGGTAAACATATATGCACCCAATGCAGGAGCACCCACATACATAAGAAAACTTCTGGAAGATATCAGGGGAGAGATCGACAACAATACAATCATAGTAGGGGACTTTAATACACCACTGACATCACTGGATAAATCCGCTAGACAAAAACTCAGCAAAGAAACAGCAATCCTAAATGACTCACTAGATCAGATGGACTTAATTGACATCTTCAGAACACTTCACCCCACAGCTGCGGAATATACATTCCTCTCAGGGGCTCATGGGACATATTCAAAAATAGACCACATATTGGGTCACAAGCAAAGTCTCCACAAATTCAAGAAGATTGAAATCATAAAAAGCTTCTTCACAGACCACGATGGCATAATGTTAGAAATAAACTACAATAAAAACAACCCAAAATACTCAAACACTTGGAAGCTGAATAGCATGTTATTAAATATTGATTGGGTTACCGATGACATCAAAGAAGAAATTAAAAACATCCTGGACACTAATGACAATGAAAACACAACAATCCAAAACCTCTGGGACACAATGAAAGCAGTCCTGAGAGGAAAGTTTATAGCTCTACAGGCCTATCTCAAAAAACAAGAAAAAATGGTAGTTAATCATCTAACTCTACAACTCAAAGAATTAGAAAGAGAGCAACAAGAAAACCCCAGAGTGAGCAGAAGGAAGGAGATAATAAAGATTAGAGCAGAAATCAATGAAATAGAGACCAAAAAAACAATACAGAAAATCAATGAAACCAAGAGCTGGTTCTTTGAAAGGATAAACAAAATTGACAAACCCCTAGCCAGGCTCACCAAGAAGCAAAGAGAGAGGTCCCAAATAAACCAAATCAGAAATGATAGAGGCGAAATAACAACAGACCCCACAGAAATACAAATGATTGTTAAACAATACTATGGGCAACTCTACTCCAACAAACTAGACAACCTGGAGGAAATGGACAAATTCCTAGAAAAACACAACATTCCAAAACTCAATCAGGAAGAATCTAAAACCTCAATAGGCCAATAACTATGGAAGAAATTGAAGCAGTCATCAGAAAGCTTCCAGCAAACAAAAGCCCAGGGCCAGACGGCTTCACAGGGGCGTTCTACCAAACATTCAAGGAAGAACTAAAACCTACCCTCCTCAGACTACTACAAAAAATTCAAGAGGAAGGAACGCTTCCAAGCTCATTCTATGAAGCCAGCATCACCCTAATACCAAAACCAGGTAAAGACATCACAATGAAAGAGAATTACAGGCCAATATCCCTCATGAACATAGATGCCAAAATCCTCAACAAAATCTTAGCAAATCGGATCCAGCAGTACATCAGAAGGATCATACACCATGACCAAGTAGGATTCATCCCAGAGATGCAAGGATGGTACAACATCCGTAAATCAATAAATGTGATACATCACATAAACAAATTGAAAGAAAAAAACCACATGGTCATATCAATTGATGCAGAAAAAGCATTCGACAAAATCCAACACCCATTTTTGATAAAAACTCTCAGAAAGGTGGGAATAGAAGGATCATACATCAACATAATAAAAGCCATATATGACAGGCCCACAGCCAACATCATACTCAATGGACAAAAACTAACACCATTTCCCCTAAGAACAGGAACAAGACAGGGATGCCCACTCTCACCACTCCTGTTCAACATAGTACTGGAAGTATTAGCCATTGCAATTAGGCAAGAAGAAGAAATAAAAGGCATCCAAATTGGAAAAGAGGAAGTAAAACTGTCCTTATTTGCAGATGACATGATATTATACATACAAAACCCTAGAGACTCCATCAAAAAGCTACTAGACTTAATACATGAATTTGGCAATGTAGCAGGATACAAAATTAACCCCAAGAAATCTGAGGCATTTCTATACACCAATAGTGAACTTTCAGAAAGGGAGATCAGAAAAACAATCCCATTTACCATCGCACCAAAAAAATTAAGATACCTAGGAATAAACTTAACTAAAGAGGTTAAAGACCTCTACTCAGAAAACTACAGGACATTGAAAAAAGAGATAGAGGA
The DNA here is from genome assembly GCF_028538775.1 of Myotis yumanensis. Lineage (NCBI taxonomy): Eukaryota > Metazoa > Chordata > Mammalia > Chiroptera > Vespertilionidae > Myotis > Myotis yumanensis. Next base: position 80,062,705 of record NW_027223761.1, read on the forward strand.
AGACATAAACAGATGGAAGAACATACCATGTTCTTGGATTGGTAGAATCAACATCATTAAAATGTCCATACTACCCAAAGCAATCTATACATTCAACGCACTTCCCATTAAAATACCAATGGCCTTCTTCAAAGATCTAGAACAAACTCTCCAAAAATTCATCTGGAATAAAAAAAGACCCCGAATAGCTGCAGCGATCCTGAGAAAGAACAAAGTAGGTGGGATCTCAATGCCAGTTATCAAGCTGTATTACAAAGCCACTGTTCTCAAAACTGCCTGGTACTGGCACAAGAACAGACATATAGATCAGTGGAATAGAATAGAGAGTCCAGAAATTAGCCCGAACCAATATGCTCAATTAATTTTTGACAAAGGAGGCATGAACATACAATGGAGCCAAGATAGTCTCTTCAATAAATGGTGTTGGGAAAATTGGACAGACATATGCAAGAAAATGAAACTAGAGCACCAACTTACACCATACACAAGAATAAACTCAAAATGGATAAAGGACTTAAATGTACGACAGGAAACCATAAAAACTCTAGAAGAATACAAAGGCAACAAAATCTCAGACATATGCCAAAACAATTTCTTCACTGATACAGCTCCTAGGGCAGTTGAAACTAAAAAGAAAATGAACAAATGGGACTACATCAAAATAAAAAGCTTCTGCACAGCAAAAGAAACCATCAACAAAACAACAAGAAAACCCACCTCGTGGGAAAACATATTTGCCAACGTCATATCTGATAAGGGCTTAATCTCCAAAATTTATAGGGAACTCATACAACTTAACAAAAAGAAGATAAACAATCCAATCAAAAAATGGGCAAAGGATCTAAATAGACACCTTTCAAAAGAGGACATTCAGAAAGCCAAGAGACATATGAAAACATGCTCAAAGTCACTAATCATCCGAGAGATGCAAATCAAAACAACAATGAGGTACCATCTCACACCTGTCAGAATGGCCATCATCAACAAATCAACAAACGACAAGTGCTGGAGAGGATGTGGAGAAAAAGGAACACTTGTGCACTGCTGGTGGGAATGCAGACTGGTGCAGCCACTATGGAAGGCAGTATGGAGGTTCCTCAAAAAATTGGAAATGGAACTCCCATTTGACCCTGTGATCCCACTTCTAGGAATATATCCCAAGAAACCAGAAACACCAATCAGAAAGGATATATGCACCCAGATGTTCATAGCAGCACAATTCACCATAGCTAAGATCTGGAAACAGCCTAAGTGCCCATCAGCAGATGAATGGATTAGAAAACTGTGGTACATCTACACGATGGAATACTATGCTGCTGTTAAAAAGAAGGAACTCCTACCATTTGCAACATCATGGATGGAACTGGAGAGCATTATGCTAAGTGAAACAAGCCAGTCAATGAAGGAAAAATACCACATGATCTCACTCATTCATGGATAATAAAGACCATTACAAACTTTTGAACAATAATAGATACAGAGGCAGAGCTGCCTCAAACTGATTGTCAAACTGCAGTGGGAAGGCCAGAGAGAGTTGGGGGGCAGGAGGGAGGGGAGTAAGAGATCAACCGAAGGACTTGTATGCATGCATATAAGCATAACTAATGGACATAAGACACTGGGGGGTAAGGGAGGGTAGGGGTTTGTCAAGGGCGGGGGGAAAAAAGGACACTTATGTAATACCCTTTGTAATACTTTAAGCGAAAAATTAAAAAAAAAAAAAAAAGAAAAATATGTGGAAACCAACCACTTGAGAATTAAAAGGACTAAAATAAATATAATTTTTGTTTTGATGGCTGAAAAAAAAAAAAGAAAAGGCGGAGAGTAAAATGGATTCAATCCAGGAGAACTAATCCCCCAAAATCAAAAACGCCCACATTGGGGTGATGATAAACAGATGCCTCTCACCCCTAGGAATGAAAGGCCACTGGCAGACAATGCGGAGCCATTACCTAGTGACTTGCCCCAGTGGTTGGCGCTGTCTGGAGCCTGAGCATATGACTGCTGTGCTGCATGCTGCCCTGGGACTTGGGGCAGGGGAGGGCAGAGATGAGGAGGAAGGGGAGATTGCTGTGGTTCTGACACAGCATAGGGGTCTGGGACCAGGACCCCAGGGACGCCAAGTGGTCAGAAGGAATGCCGAACCCAAAAAACGTCACCACCCCTCCACTCCCTATGAAAGAATGCAGAGGTAGCTGACTCACCTGCTAACCGCCTGCTGAAACTACTGGGTGCAACCGATTAGGGTTTGACAGCGATACTACCTTCCTAGGGGGCGGTAGGGAGCAGCCTGTCATCTTGCACCCACAGCGCAGGCCGAACATCGTTACCAGGCAATGCAGCTAGAAAAGGAAGTCACCCGACCCTGAAATAGACAATTCTGTAAGCCCGCCTTTTCCAGAAAGCCCGCCTTTGCATGCAAGCCCTGTGTGTCCCAGGTTCTAAAAGCAGCCCAGCAGGGCCTGCCCTGGGCCAGTTCAGGGGACCTTCCTTTCCTGCGTGCTGCCTCCCTTGTGCTCGAGCATAAGCCGAATAAAACCTGCCTGGAAAAGTCTCTGGGCTTTCCTCTCCATTCCTATCTTGGGGAGCATAAGAACCCTAACACTGGTAACAGTTCCAGTGGAGGGGCTCTTTGTCAGAAGTCGGGGACCCTCAGCTGGAGGAAGCATTCCAGAGATGCCTGGCTGACTTTGAAGAGGGGCTGCCCTCCGGATGCCAAGCTTCAGGGTGCGCTGGCTCTCAGTGTAGGCCCCTGGAGAGCCCAGGTAGGGACTAGTGTCATTCACTAGGGAGGTGACCCGCTTACTCATGGCCCTCCCTAAAGCCCAGTTTCTGGGCAAAGAGCCTCTGCGTCCAGTTCTTGGCCTCTAACCTGAAGCTGTGAGAAGTGACGGTGAGAGTCACTCTCCAGTCTTGGTCCTGCCTGTAACACACAGAGGCCTGTCAGTTTGCTGAGGCAGAGGCTGGGCGAGCCCGGCTACTGCTTTCAGGGCTGCACAAGTCGGCACCGAGAAGTGCAAATTGTTGTTACCCTGCAACCTGTTGATGGGAGGGGCTGGCCTGGGATACTTTGCTTCCTTAATTAGAGCTGTCTTTCTTCTCCTGCACTGTTGGGGACTGTCCTGTTATTAATGACCTTTTTGGAGCCATGCCCAGGACTTAGAAATATTGTCTTTGGACCCAGGTAATGAGGCCGTTACTGATCCTGAACAAATGGAGGAAGTTACTGAGTAATGACTCCGCACTGTCCGAGGGTGACCTTTCATTCGTAGGGATGACAGGCATCTGTTTATCATCACCCCCAAGCGGAAGTTTTTGATTTTGGGGGATTAGTTCTCCTGGATTGAATCCATTTTGCTCTCCGCCTTTTTAGAAAAGTTTGCCGATTACAGGTACCTCGTTCTTTAGCATGTGAGGGGCTGTGATGGAAATGCTAGAAGTGGGACCTTTCAGACAGGCTAGAAACACAAGTTCCTTTCAGATGGGGCGAGTGATGAACTGCCAGGCTGACGGACTTGGCACTTGTGAGGTAGGCCAGTGGTTTCTGGGGGCAATACCTTGAGAGCTGAAGTTTGGAGGCAATAGAAGCAGATTCCATGTAAACTACTGAGAGGAGGGCGGAGACCAGGCTTCCTCTGCTTCTTGCACTTACAGAGGGAAGTTCTGGCACCCAATTCGGTGGAGCGAGACTGCGAGGGGCGTTTCCCCGACACCAAGGATTTAACTCCATCCTGACACTCTGCCTGGAGACAGCACAGATCCCACAGGTAAGGGCATCTCCCCCCTGAATGCACCTGGGAACCCGCCGCCCACCCCCCTCCCCCCCCCCGCCCCCGGTCTGGTCACACTGTGCCTTCTCTTGCTGTGTGGTGTTGCTGGATCAGACCCTCCTCCCTGGAGAGGGACCAGCGGAGCTGGAGCGGGGGCGTCTCACCCGCCCCACACTGAGCTTCGCCCAGGCTTCGGTGTCTGCAGGCCCCGGCAGCTGCTGTCCATTTGAGGGGGTCATTTTCTTGAGGAAACCCACTTGGGGGCTTTTCTGCATATCTACCCGCCTGCCCCTGGGCTGGAGAGCACCTTAGGGACCAGCTGCTCTTCCACCTTTTATCTTTAAGTGGGAAACTTGCCTTTAAGGTACTTACGAGCGAGAAAGTGCTGGTGCTGTTGAAGCTGAGGCCCAGGGTCCCTCCCCCGGGTCTCCCATCGCTCCCAGCTGCCCCTGTGCGCAGGGCATCTGTGGGTCCATTTGACGCGCCTGATTTTGCCCATGAGCCTCTGTCCAGGTGAGGGGAGAGGTCCAAGAGGTGAAATGCCAGGCCCGAGGTCACCCAATAGGTCCCGCCCAGAAGGTTCCGTTACTGGGGCTCTGTCCACTGGAGCCCGGAGCCCGGTGCCTCTTGCGCTAACACCAGCTGGGCTGGCCTCTGCAGCCTGACTCTGGCTCCTGCGAGCGGTGCTGTGACCGGAAGGTGGGTTCCCTTGGCAGACACACTGGCCGTCCTGGGCCACATTCCAGAGCACACGGGGGCACGGCCACCCCCGTCTCTGTCCTTTCTGGGGATTGAAGCCCAAAGCCTCTGACAAAGCCAGCTTCTGAGGGCCTCTCCGCTGTCCTGTTTGTAAAACTATTCCCAGTCAGCCTTGCCTTTCATTTCCTTAATCTTAAATTGCATCAAAAAGGGAGAGATTAGAGGTAAGACCTCAATAAAGGGCTGCACAAAAGCCAGCTCCCACACTGGATTCTCACACCTCGAGGTGCCTTCCCCTCCCTGTGTCTGACAAACGGAACTTTGGAACCTCTACTTAAAACACACAACCAAAAACTTAGATGAAAACACTATTTAGAAAAGGCCCGCAAGTTTTGAAGTCACCTCTGGTTCATACATTAAACATCAAATGTACATTAGCTGGGAATGACGGTCATGAAGCGCAAATCCCTTAGATCCCTGCCCCGTGCCCACCGCTGAAGCTGAGCACCCAGGCCTCTGCAGCCCCGGCGCTGGGCGACTTGCAGCCCAGCCTGCGCCACCGGTGGGCTCCACCCTGCACCTGTGAACACAGCTGCGGGAAAACACTGGGGGAAGGTGAGGCGTAGAAGCAGGTCCACCTGGATGGCACGAGACATTTGTCCCAGATGGACAGGTGGCCACGCCTGCACAGAGCACCACCCTGACACACTCCGGGGCTCAGTTCTATGCTGTTGGCAACATTAAGATCAGGGGCTGTAATTGTTAGGAAGGTGTCCCTGGCGATTAAGCTGTTGGTCAGCCACCAGGCAGTGGAGAAGCAAAATGGCTCACAAAGGCTCTTTTCTTTTCCTGCATAAAAGGCAGTTCTGAAGCCGGGTGGGGGGGAGCGTGATAGGGATGAAAGCTGTGCTCTTGCACTTTTGAGTCACCTGACATTTTCTGCAGAACCAGGTGAGCTGAGCCAGGCAAAGGGCAGGGGTGAGATGGTCTGAAATGCTTACTCTATGCCAAGTCCTCTCTTTAGAACTACGAGGGCTCCCCCACGATGGAGCAAAGATGCAAACTAACTGTAAAGGCTTTTGTTACCATCTGATCTAACGCCAGGGAGGCCAGACACCTGCTGGAGTGTGGACAGGCCTTAAGAGGTTTTGAGACAAAAATTAGGAAAATCAGAATGAATTAGTTCTTGTCCAACCCAGGTTAGGAGACAAGATTAGATAAAGTGGAGATAATGAAGGAAAATGATTTTAAAAGCCATTGAATTGCATTTCAGTGTTTATGCACCTTCAAAGCTTGCACTAAATTGCACAAGTTATTTAAATGCATTCTTTAATATTTATGCTTTGTTGTTTTAATAAAGACTTCTATTTTTAAATAAAATGCATAATTAAGGGGAACAGAATATTTTTCTCTTTGACATGCTTAATCATGTGTCTGGGAAGCTCAAGTTGTTCCATTTATAAAGCCCAGACACCACCCTCTGGGCTGCAGTGTAGCAGCCTACACACAGTAGGTCCTCACTAAAGACTTACTGATTAGCTATTTTGTGCCTGACCCAGTGTTAAGTCCTGGAGACCCATAGAAGAGAGGGAAAAAGACAAGGTCCCTACTGTAAGGGAGCTCCTGGCCCAAGGAAGAGTTAGACATTAGTTATGCAAATGAGAGCTCAGTGTTATGGGGAGGAGAGCCTATCACAGAGGAAGCGGTCCCAGCAGCTTGGAGAGGTGGGGATATCAGGGAGGCTTCCCTGAGGAGGTGACTGCTGAACTGCCTTCGGAGGGATTAAGTAGATCACTGGGTAGAGAGAGGCCAGGGGAATCCCAGGCAGAGCAAGGGGCAGAGCAAGCCTAGTGGTAGGAGGGGGCATTGCGTGTTTGGGAGGCACTAGAAGAAGGCAGGATGACCTGCATGGCTGTGCTGTGGTCGAAGGTGAGGAAGCAGGGCAGGCAGGGAGCTGAAATCCAGCCCTGACCACTTGCCAAGCCAGAGCCCAGTGAGCAGCTGCATCAGCCCGGAGGAAGGGGCGTCGCTTTCAGGCCGGGCTGTGCAGAAGAGGCACCTGGATCTCATTCTCTCCAAAGTGCCCTGAGTGCTAGGACCCTGGTGGGCGGAGCACAGCAGGGGATGAGGAGTGAGACCAGGTGAGGCTGGAAAGCAGCCAGGGCCAGACACAGAGGATCTGAAGTCCAGGGGAAGGATGGGGCCTTTGTCCTCAGGACAATGAGAGGCTAATGACGGGTTTTAAGTGCGAATGTGTGTGATGAAAAGATTTGCATTTTGAAAAGATCACTCTGGTTGCAGTTTGGAAAACCGATAAGAGGGCATCAGAATGGAAGGGGGGTTGGTTTTGGGCAGAAGATCACGAGTGTGGCCTTGGATTTCTGAGTTTGATGTGTGGTCAGGCACAGCAGTGGCGAGATCACAGAGGCAGCAGCTCAGACACATCACATGTACAGTTTTAGCTGTCATAACCCCCAGCTGGATGTGGCCACCTAATCCACGGACCAATAGGAAAGCGAGGAAGCTAGCTCCAGTCAGGGAGGGCCTGGTGGAGCACACCCCAGGCGGAGGCTGGCTCTCAAGTAAAGATGCCCTGTGGTCCAGCTCAGTGTCCCTGAGGAAGTGTGCGCCGGCAGATCCAGCCCAGGGTGGGGAGACACGGAGAAGGTGATGGTCAGAGTGAGCCTGGTGGCGGCGCTTTGCTTCTTCTGGCGCTGGTAGCAGCAGCAGTTCCCACATCTCAGCTCTGATCCCGGCCAAGAAGTAGGGGTGGGTGGGGGTAAGATAAAGTGCTATTCATTTGGAAAAAGGACTGACATGGGACAGAGACATTGGAAGGTGTAAAATAGGCCGAGATTTAGGGCAGGTCCTAGAGGAGGGTTAGTGCAAATTCACACCTGGACAGATCCCAGCACTCTGTCCAGTTCTGAAGACGGTGAGCGCTGGTAGGAAAGCTGAGCCTCAGGGGCCGCTACAAGCTGCCTGAGGTGCAGCCCAGGGCCCGCTGCTGCCTCCCTTATGGACCTGACATGGATTACAGACCCTCAGCTTCAGGTCAGGTTGGGCCCTAATACACAGCGGCTTGGTCCGGCAGGAGCAGGCCCCGGGCAGGTTTAAGTGTGCAGCTGAAGGTCTTTAGTCCCTCCAGGTTTGCAGGGATGGAGAAGGCAGGGCTCACAGTATGAAGACCAGGAGCTCTGTGAATACAAACCTAGAAATGATGATAAACACTGTTTCCTCTCTTTCAGGTCAGTTACTAGGTGCTCTAGAACAGTGGTTCTCAACCTTCTGGCCCTTTAAATACAGTTCCTCATGTTGTGACCCAACCATAAAATTATTTTCGTTGCTACTTCATAACTGTAATGCTGCCACTGTTATGAATCGTAATGTAAATATCTGATATGCAGCATGGTCTTAGGCGACCCCTGTGAAAGGGTCGTTCGACCGCCAAAGGGGTCGCGACCCACAGGTTGAGAACCTCTGTTCTAGAAGCTCTGTCAATGCAGTAAGGGGGAGCAAAGGTGTGCGAGCATGTGTGAGCGTGTGTGTGCATGTGCGTGTGTGTGTGTGTGTGTGTGTGTGCACTCTTTCTTCCTTACCAGCTGGGACAAATTTTCCAGCCTGGGGTAAAGAAAAAGTTGGGGTCACCTAATGCAGGAAAGAGAAGGCCAAGAAGTAGAATCTTTAGCCGTCACTTTGTCCTGTCCAGCTCCTTAGCAGCTGGGAACACAAACTAGGCTTACTCCTAAAATAGTAGTGTCAGGCACTCTTCTAAGCATTTCACATGAAGCGTCTCACTTAATTACCACAGACCCTCACAGCGCTTCCGGGAGGTCAGTCATAATTAAGCACACTTTGCAGTAAGGAGACGGACACACGGCTGAGAGGTTAAGGAACTTGCCCAAGGACACATAGCTAGCAGGTGTTCCACACCAAGAGCCCAAGCTAGACAGTCCCTCCAGGCTCCCTGCTTCCTGTCTGGATCACACCGAACACAACGAGAAGATGTACAAGGGCTCAGGGGCTCATTTTGACGAATGCTTAAACAATCCGCTGCGTGCAATGTTGTCTTCCTTTCCTCCTGGGACACTTGCAGTTCTCATGAGTGGTGACTAACATGGGGGCTCTGCAGGGACAGGGAGGGGCTCGCTGCGCCGGGTGAGGGTGGAAGGACGGGCGTGGAGACTGGTGGGAAGTCTGGCTCACAGGCCCCATCTCACAGCACGTCTTGGCACATGGCAGCTTCCCACCGAATTCCCACCGTCAGCCTCTCCGGTCCCCAAGAAACAGGTGTGGCCATGGCACCTGCATGTACTGCTCCGGAGGAAAAGGTGGCGCCTGTTGCGCTGACCTCTTTAAACAGCAGCCTTGGACGTGTAGCAATTCCTCCACTCTTCCCAGAAGCCTCTCCCTGGTGGGTCACAGAGGACTGACACTCACTGTGAGCTGTTTAGAGCGGATGAACTTAAACTGCCAAAAGCTTACAGGTGTGTAGCTTAGCTACAACATGGGACTTGGTCTGGCTTGGCATTCGGGTCTGCTTCCACTTCTAGCTGGGCTCACACCAGGCACCCCGGGTGAACATTGTGCTCACCTTGATTCCAGAGGAAAACAAAGTTCTTTCTGGTTGGTTTCCTCCCAGGACCAGCCCCCCGGGCAGACGGGCTCCCGGTTCGCTCGGCTGACGGGCCTGTCCTTGTGCCCCCTCCCTGCCTTGTCTGCACGCTTGTCCTTTCTCTAGCAATTGAGCCAGGGAGCAGCAGCTCCCTGCCTGACCTTCACTTGAAGGTCGGATGGCTTTCCTTTGATCTAAAGCAAACAGACATGCAATTATGATGAACATAAGACTCAGCAGAGGGGTCAGTTTCCATGAGGCCATTGAGGGACCACGTCAGGTGTACTGTGAGGGCTCTGTGCATGTGGTGTTTCTTTTCATTTTGAATTTGGGTCCAGGGTTGGGATGAGAGGTGCAGTGAAAGCCCCTGGCTTCATCCAGCCCGCATTTGCCTTAGGAAATAAATTCCCCAGGAAACGCTGTGCTTCAAAGGAGAGGCGAAATCTGCCCGGCCACCTAGAAGCCCGCTCCTTGACGAGCCGAGGGCAGGAGGTCGAAAGTGGAAAACAAGACCTGCAGTTCCAGCTGAAACCTCAATGGGCGGGAAATCGCGGGCTCTGATGGAACGCGGAGGGTCGTTCTCCTTCCAGACTCCCATTCCCTGTGCCCCGTGCCTTCTCTCCTTCACAGGGACAGGCTCAATCCAAGACAGAGAGTGATGGGCTAGGATTAGATCCAGTTTGAGCTGTAGCTCAGGAGCCTGGTGCTGCCAGCTTCGTTTCTGCCTCCACTGTAGCAATCCAGGGAAGTCCCCTGGGCAGTGAGGGGCTCATTGTCCCTAAACAAACTCACACACAAGCCACCTGGGGGTGTGGAGAAAGGGCTCTGAGAGGCATCTGCAAGGGCCTATGCGTCCCCTGACCCTCTCCCTTTGATCCCAGCCACACCCAACACCCAGGGGTCCATTTTGGCCCAAGAAAGAAATAGAGACCTCCTTCTTCCGATTTTCCTAATCCCTTCAAGAAAGACTTTGCATTTTAATGGGACTATTCTATGTGAGAGGCAAGAATTCTACCACTGAACCACCAATGCTCCTTAATGGGACTATTCTAAAATTTAGAGAACCTAAATGAAAATGAAGAAAATACAAAAACGTATAAGCAGAGGCAGAGACTTAAAATAGAGGTATTTGTGCAATAAATCGTATCAGCTCAGCTTCACTCCCTCCTGTCTGTGAAGTCTGCCAGGAGGGCCTCTTTCTCGGTCCTAGAGCTGCTTCCCCCTGGTTCTGGGATGAAGTTCCACGCAGGAAAATGTCCAAAGGCCCTTACAGCTCTTCATGGGAAGGCGAGCCACCAGCCCCTCTCCAAGAAACAGGGCACCCGAAACTTCCTCTGGACCCCACGGGCACAGAGCGGATGAGAACAGCCTGGACACACTGTCTTCTAACCAACGGAAGGGCCACAGGGCTCCTTTTCCCTAGGGCAGTGATGGCGAACCTATGACACGTGTGTCAGAGGTGACATGCAAACTCATTTTTTTGGTTGATTTTTCTTTGTTAAATGCATTTAAATATATAACATAAATATCAAAAATATAAGTCTTTGTTTTACTATGGTTGCAAATATCAAAAATTTCACGGCACCAGAGTTAAGTTAGGGTTTTTCAAAATGCTGACACGCGAGCTCAAAAGGTTCGCCATCACTGCACTAGGGACCCTCCGGAAACCCTGGCAGAGCGTCCACAGCCCGTAGCCAAGCAGGAGGAGTGCCAGCTCGTGCCGGCGCGTAGTGCAGCGGCTCCCTTTCTGCAGGCGTCAGACACATCACACACCAGGACAGCGGGTTTCAGAAATAGCACCTGTGGGCGGCGGCTGGCACCACCCCCACCGCCAGCACCAAATGGTCTTAATTAACTCTGGACACTTCCTCGCCTCGCACTTTATCTCGGAATGTTATTGAAAGTTGTCAGAACCCGTCTCACTTTTTCCTTTTGTTATTAATGTGTAAACACAATGCCTCCGGAGTGTTACTAAAACACAGACTCTAATCCCGGGAGATTAATTTATGAGCGCAGCATCGGGCGAAGCAGCATCCCGGCGGCTGCAAATTGATGTCTGCGAGAGCCGCCAGCATGGGCCCTCCAAAGCCGTGGGCCGCAGGGGGGGGAGGGGGGGGGCGAGGGCAGAGCTGGACTCTGCTCCTCCTGGGGCACCTGCAGAACCCAGGGCTCCGGCGCCTCCTGCCAGGAAAGAGGAAAGGAAGGCCGCCTTTCTCTCGTGACGGGGTGGTGCCCCGCCGGCCTGTCCATCCATTAGCCAAGTGCACGGCACTTATTGAGCGCTTATGCTACATCAATCTTCCTTCAGCTCCATGGGAATCAAAGCAAAAACAAGCAAAGTAACAGCTTCTGCTTGTGATGACCAAACCGTCCTGAGGGAGCCAAACAGTTACCTGGAACTATTGGGGAACAAAGCCGGTGCTTAGGCAGCGGAGGGTTATCTGCAGCAGATTTTAGACGCAGGTTCGGTGGAGAGGAGTCAGGGTGGACCCGAGTGAAGAGGCGAGGCCTGGGAAGGAGGAGTTGCTGGGTTACCCCAACCTCAAACATAACCTACTGAGTGAAGCCGCTGCTGGGGTCCTTCTTCCAGGGCAGGGGACACACGGCTGGTGGCCACCCCAGTGGGGTCCTTATTTCCTCGGAGCCCGGCCAGGCAGTCGGCTGGGAAGGTGGCAAGAGTGCGTTTTCAAGAAGCTGTGCTCTCTGCAATCCAGAGAGAAGAGCTATCTGTCCTTGTCCAGAAAGTCACTGTGCACTCCAGCCCAGTGTCGCTAACTCCCACCTCCTAGGAGCTCCAGTGCTGAGGAGGCAAGCCCTGAGGGGTGTTCTCATTGGGGGAAGGCTTTAGAGGGCTGCCACAGCTGGGGTGGGGGGGCGGGGCAGGAGTGCTGGGGCAGGGGGAGAGTTACAGTGGCTTGGGGATCCAGCTGAGCAAGTTGGAGCCTGGGATGGACTAGTGGGGGACGGGAGTGGATGGGGACACCTGTGGAGGGCCGACTCTCTCTGGACAATGATAGATATTCTCTAGATTGTAGAGAGCACAGCCCTCCACACAGGTGTCCTGCCCACCCTCCCCCACCCCCGCCCCCGGGGCCACAAGGACTGACCCATCATGCCCCCGAGGCTGGGGAGAGTAGCAGGAGGCAGGGGAGTGAGGAAGTATGATTCTGTGCACATAGTAGGTGCACAGGCACCATGCAAGGACACAGAGGAGGCAGAGTCCTTGGTCCCCTTGGTTGCTAGGGAAGTGTGATTCAGAGCAGCAAACCACTGGCCAGGGAGAGGGGCCGTGGCCCCAGCAGCTCAGCACATTAGCTGGGCGGTGGGGGCACCAGTGCATGCGAGGGCTCAGACAATCGGCCATTGAAGGGCTGCCCTTTGGAGCTGCTGCCAAAGTAATCTCAGGCCAGCGGCCCGTGCCTCCTCTTTAGCCTCAGCCCACTCCCTGGCTCTACCCTTCAGAGGAGGCCTGCCGCCGCCTCCTGGGGCTGCGGATTAGCCCCTAAAATGGAGTTTTATTTGCAGAGCTTTCTCCAAAGCTGAGGGGCCTCCAGAGTCTCCTGTCCTGGCTGCTTGTTGACTAGGGGAACCTCGAGGTCAGCTGATGCTGGCGGTGGCTCAGCCCCTGGCCCCAGAGACACACGCAGGCTGGGCTTCTGCCAATCACTTTCCCACTGGCCTACCTGCCTTCCCACCTCCCCCAGGCTGCAGGGCATGGCCACTGCCTTTTCCTACTGGCTCAGCCCGCCCATTACTAGTCCATTAACCAGCAATGCTCTCTTTTTTGAGAGTCTGGGGATGATAGTGAGTGAGATCTAGGATAACTACACCATTTCACTGGGTGCTTTCTTTGAGCCAGATTCTGTTCTAGGCCCGAAGGACAACAAAGATGCAAAAATAAGGCCCTTCCTGCCCCCAGAGACTATCTGTGTGGTGACAACTAGGAAAGCCATTTAAGCTACACTGTGAGAGGAGCAATGACAGAGGCAGATTCTAGCAGAAGAGGGAGCTGTAGGGAACATCTTGCCTTAGAGTTTGTTGGTTCCACTAATTTCTACCAGTCTACCCTGAAGCAGACGAGATGGTCAGGGGAAGGGGAAAGAAGAACTGAATTGAGCCGGACACAAGGAGCCAGCACAGGTCCGCTAGCACCTGCTGAGTAAATGCATTTCCCCTGTGTGCGTGGTGCAGCGCGGGATATGGAGGCGAGTAAGACCAAGTCTTTGAGCTCCAGGAGCTTAGTAACTAATAGGAAGGCACATTGAGAAAAGTGCTATAATGGGTATAATCAATATATTACTGATATATGGGGTACTTTGTCAAAAAGTTTTGGGGGAGACTTAATGAAGTCCTCCTTTATTACACATCTTCATTCCCCATTACTATCAAATATTCCTTATTGTACACATGGGTGAGGGTGGGAAATTATTATTTGCAGTGGATAGTTCTATATTTGGACACCTGACATCTTCCCTTCTCTCTCTCTCTCTCTCTCTCTCTCTCTCTCTCTCTCTCTCTCTCTCTTATAATAGTACTAATTTTTTTTTTTTTCATGCAGCTCTCAGTGCCTTGTTAGGTAGGGCTCTTCCCCATGACCTACCAATTCTTCCTGCTAAGAGGGAGTTGGAGATTCATGGTTAAACCAGTGATTATATTCCAAACTTTAGGGCATTGTGATTGGTTCAAGGATGATCCAACTCATCCAACTCAACTTGCCATTTTCCTAAGTCATCCAGTGAGTGTCTGGCCCAGGACTCGGGTGAACCACGAAGGGGAAGAGTAGCTCTCTCTCTACTGAGCTTGGGATTGTGAGGATGTGATCCTGAAGCAGCTGCTGCCATCTTGCTGCCACCAGGTCTTGCAAGACATGAAGCCAGAACAGAGCCAGCCTGGCCAAAGGATAGTGAGGGAGAAACCATCACGAACCACCCTCTAGGCAATTAGGCTGGGCTCAGTTCTGGATTTGTCAATTACACAAGTCAATAAATTCCCCTTTATTTACGCCCTTTTGTTAGGGATTTGATTGCTTGTAGCATGTAATCAGAGAGATGTAACTGATAAGTGCTTATGGAGCCCCTTCTATGTGCAAAGCTCTGTGCTCAATGCTTTAACTGCTGCCTCTGATTTGATAGGTGGCTATTACTGTCTCTGTCTTTCCCATGAAGAATCAGAGGTTAGGACTCTGGGCGTTGGGATGTTTACTCAGGGAAAAGATTTAGGAAGCTCGGTGAGGGCCTTAAAGTGTCCTAGCCTTCAGGAAAAACCCCACAAAACATCAAGTCTGAGTCAAAAAATTAAATTTCCATCAAATGACAAGTTCCTCTTCTAGAGCCTCAGTCCTCCTCTTCCTACCGTTTTGGCTGTGGGCCTCTCAGGGCATGAAAAGAGGCAGAGCGCTTGTAAGTAGATACACAAATTCCGTGGGCTAGTGATTGGTAGCTCTGTTTGCAAAAACTATAGTTATTTCTGCAAGACATGAGCATAAGGGTTTGCCAGGTCACCTGAACAGGGAGAGGGCACGTGCCTGAGTGCGGTGAGACGCCTGGAGTGGTCGGGCCAGCCTGCTGAGCCTTCCAGGTCTGTGAGAACAGGAGGAATTTCTAATTCATCTCTCAACCTGCCCTGCCGATGCCAGGGGGTGCTTTGGGCAGGGGAGAGTTAATGACCAACCTCCTTCAGAAAAGAAAAAGGCTTCAATAACAGAACCCCACAGCATGGAGGGAAGAGATGCAAGTTACCAGCCACAGAAGCTTAAAAAGGAACCCACCCACAGCTCCCGCTACAAATGCTTTCAGCCGCACGTTAAATCTTCCCTCTAATGGCACCCCTGTTAAACGAGATATGTCACCCGACCTGAGAAGGCTGACTTGAAAGGCAAATAGTTGGAAGTGATTCCACACGTTATTAGTGAGAGCTGTTCTCACATTTCTGGCAAAAATAATGGAGCTGAGGTCTGAAGAGATGACTAATTCGTCCCCATTACTGACCCAACGCTGGGCATTACATTGTAATCCCGGCCACTCGCCTGGCCCTTGGAACATATTTTTCAGTGCGTGTCCTCAGTCTGCTTTTTGCCCGATGGCTGTGTTCGTGTTAACCTTGGCTGTTGAAATGAGGAGGTTTTCTCTCATCTCCACGGGGGAGGGAAGGAAGGGCAAAGGCCACCCAGGGCCGAAGTGACCCTTCCTGATGACTGGGGTGGTCTCCTGCTTCAAGGAAGGGCTGCATCAAACGTGTCCCAGACACACAGGCACCCATCCTGATCTTCATTTCATCCAGGATTCTATCATTTCCTTTAATAGCCTTTGTGGGCGTTTTATAGGCCTTCCTGTTGGGAAATTCTTTGGGTTTAATCTGAAAGCTCTCCTGTTAAAATGTTAGCTTGTGTCTCCTTTTTTTCTTCAATAGGATAGAAGAATATTAGATTTGCAGACTTTAAAGAGAGAATTTAACAAAAGCCAACCTTTCTGGAGGGCTGGCTCGTTGCCAGTGACCACGGTGGGTGCCTCCATGCCTTAGCTCCTTAACACACACAGATACCCACGTGGCCTGGGCCACCAGTGACCCTGATGGTGGTGTATCTGTCTGTTGGCTATTCTTCATTCTTTGTTCCTTTGAAGTCTCAGTGATATTCATCCTTCTTGGCCACTCTCCCTGGTTGAAATGCCCTCCATTTCTGTTCTCTGTGATATTGTGCGCACCTGGATTCTTCTCTCCTGTCTGGGGGCTTCTCCCAGTGTCCTTTGCAGGCTCATCCTCCTCTGCCAGCTGCCATCTATTCATTGAAGTTCCTCAAGAGTTGGCCCTCATTTCTTCTCGTTCTATATTCTCTCCAAAAGTGACCTTCCCCAAGGGAGTGGCCTTAATTATCATCATATGCCAACAGCTCTCTCCTGTGCCTCCAATCCAGCCTCTCCCGTCCTCTCCAAATCTGTATTTCTAATGGCGTGCTTGCCATCACCACTCGGCTGTCTCAAAGCTGCCTCCAGTGCAACATCTTCACTCAACCTGGCCGCTCCCAGTGTTCTTTTTCTCATTGCAGAGAGGCTCCCCCTCTCTCTGCAACCTCTCTATCCAACTGATCACCGAGTCCCTGCTAATTTGACTTCCTCATTATTTCTCAACTCTCTTTTTCTTCATTCTCTGCCACCACCCTGGGCCACAGTGCCATCTTCTTCTGCCAGTTACTGGTATAGCCTCCAAACGCACTTCACACAGGCTGGTCCCTCTAGTTTGTCCTCCATATTGTGGTCTGGGAGCTCTGCAAAATTTGGCCATGCTGCCCTTCCTGGTTGAAACCATACATTGGTTTCCCACTGCTCCTAATGTGTAGACCAAAATCCTCTCAAGGCTCTACACTCCCAGGCCCCACTCTTTCCTTGATCTCGTTTTACACTATTCTCCCAGCATGTTCTCCTCTGGCTTCTTAACCCGTGCTTCCTTCTGCCTCCCTTTTGCACATGCTGCCGAGTCTTCAATGTTGTTCTTCCTTTCCCCTTCTCCAGGTTAACCTTCCACTCAACCTCTAGCAATCAACATGCATAGCTTCTTTGCATCAGCTTCCCTCAACCTATCAGATCAGATGAGGTCTATGCCATGCAGGCTTCCAGGATTATCCTACTGGTGGAGGGAAGGATCAGGAGGCTGGCCTGGCCTGGGGAGGGGGGCACAAGGGCAATCAGCCAGTTGGGCTCCCCTACCCTTCTGTACCTGTGACCGTGGGTCTGCTAGTGGGGGGAGGTCCTTAAGGGACTGTACTTACTCACTACCCAATTCTGAATATTGGCAAATTCTCTATTCCTTTGGTAGAACCTAACCTGATGTATTTCTTCTCTTTAGAACATTTACTTTCTTCTATAAATATTGGGCAGTGGGTGGGAGCGGTGAAAGGCACGCCGAAAGGTTTATTTTTAAATAAAAATTGGGAAGTTATGAGTCTCCTGAGGTTTTATGCACTTTTATTTTTCATTCAAAAAATCGGGGTGGAAAACAGGTAGGGGGAATTACCGCCTATATCTCTGCTTCATATTTCAGAGCTCCCTGTTTTCGTCGTCTCTTCCCGCTTCCCTTTCCTGCCATTTGGCATGTTTGTAAAGAGAGGGAAGGAGTGATTACTTCTCAGAAGGAGTGGGGGGTCTGTTCAAGTCAAGCATTAGTCGTGCAGCCCCTGAGCAAGGCGCATGCCTGGTAAAATATTACCTTAATAACGGACTCACCGAGAGCTAATGCAAACGGTAACAGCTGCTTTCCTGATGACCGTGTTATAAATGATTGCAGCCCCGATCATTAATAATGCATCTGAACAACAACAACTTGATTCCAGGGAGGTACAGCCTCTCATTTTTTTCTGGCACCTGAGTTCACTCTTGATGCTGTGGGAAGTGACAGGGCTCTAGGATTGAAGGCCTACACTAGGCCTTCAGGAACAGGGAATATTGCACCCCAGCCCTGACCCCCAGCCTGGTAAAACAGGGCATTGGAAGCTCACCCCAGAGTTTTCCCTGTGCCCACAGTTTGACCTTTCAGCTAGCCTCTACCCTCTACACCCCTCCAGCTTCCCTGGCAGCCAGTGCTGCCACTCTGGGGGTAGTTTGAGGATGGGCCTTTGGGAGCCATCAGGACTCTGACAGTTTCCCAGCCCTTGGTGTTGATGACTCAAGGGTTAATTTTTAATTTTAATTTTTATTTTTTTTACATGTCTGAGGTTACTGTTTTGCCTAAAAGACAAAATTCAAACTCTTTAGGATGTCATATTAGGAATCTTTGGAGTCCAACCTCAAGCCCTTGGCCTCATCTCCTGCCACTCCTAGCCTACACTCTGTTCTGATCACCCCCAAGTCCTCAGGGTTCCAAAAACATACCCTGCTGCTTAAGGCCTTGGCACCTTGACATATGCTATTTCCTCTGCTCTGTCTACGGAACTTCTGCCCGTCCTTTAACGCCCTGGTCAAAGGTGGCCCCTTTCTCCACATGCCCCAGGCAGCATTAGTTGTTCCTCCTCTGTGAGCCCATCTCAATGGTAGCATTTTGCCCATGCCTCAGCTATAGCGATAATCATAGCACACACTGTAATACTTTATTTATATATTGGTTTTCTCCCCGGGCCTTGAGCTTATTAAGAGTAAGAAGGATGTGTTAGTATCCTTTATATCTCTGTTTCCTAGTAGAGTGCTCAGTAATCATTAAATATTCAATAAGTGTTGAATGAAAGAATAGTTATTCAATAAATACTTTGTAATTTTTAAATGTTGAATGATATTTTGGGAGCTGGGGTCGTGAGCTGGCATCAGATACTCTTGTGGAGGCCCCTGAAGTTCCTGCTGAGGGGGGTGCCCCCTGAAGCACTGTGGTCCTGAGCTGTGGCCAGCCCGGTTGTCGAACAGTTCTCAGCGCCCCTGGGAATGCAGCTCGTGGCCTGGCCATTTTTCCTGCTGCCCAGACAGCTGCCTGCACTGCCTGCCCGTGGAAATCAAGGTTCTCCTCTAGCTGCTCTGCTCCCTGTAGCTCCAGCTCTACTCTAGTACTTCCATGTCCACATTTATTCTACACTGAGAAGGGCCTCAGTGCAACCGAAGCTGCACACCTTGGCTGAGTTGCAGGCGTGCAGACCCATGTTCCTCAGGTCCTTTGGCATGCTTTCCCTAAGGGGCTACTTCTGCAAACGTCGGCCCCTTTTTGTACACTCTCATCGCAACCTCTTATTCCATCCCAGATACTCTTCTTTAGTTTCCCTGATCATTGGGAAGGTAAGGTCCTTTGTCTCTGGACCTCAAGTTCATTCATCCATGGAGGCATCTGAGCCCAGCGGGAGTCTTTCTGCAAGGGGGGTGGGGGGTGGGGGGGGTGGGAGGGGGCTCTGAGCTGCATGAATTGGACCTCCCCTTCTCTGGGCATAAAGACCCCATGATTACTCCCTGAAACTACTCCTGTTTTAACTATTTCTTCCTGCTCTAAAAGCTTTTTCTTGCTTTCTGTCTTTTATGACCACACTCTAAAACCACTCTCATATCTTCCTGTTCTAACGTCACTGTCCTCTGAATCCATGTTGTCTCTATGAGTCCTAATTCTTTACAACTCTGACCTCAGAGCATCTTGCTCCATCTGTTCTCTCTGGCCCTGCTTCCCATCGGCATTTCCCATCCAAGGACTCATCTTCCAACGAATTTCTCTCCTCTTCCAGGCGAATTTCTCTCCTTGGAATGAAAGAAAAAAAGTAATCATAAAAAACTTATACATCCCTTGGTTTATGGATTTGTTTTATTTATAACCTTCCTTCTTACAAAAAGGATTTAAAACTCTTTGCAAAGATGCAAACAATATGGCAAGATAAAGTAAACTAAAAATAAGTTTGGGAAAAGAAGAGGGAAGGAAAACAAGGCGAGAAGGCAGTAGAACCGTGAGTGGGATTAGAACGCACTGTGGGTGGTGAAGTCCAATCTACCTGCTCCTGGTGCCTGTGGGTTTCACCATAGGTTGTCCCATGGTCCACACAGCAGGGAATGAGATCAGTTACAAAATTCAGTGTCCAGGAGACAAAAAAAAATCTACTTTTCTCATGAAAACTACAAATGTTTAAGGTACACTTGAGAATAATTTCTGCTCTGAGCCCTGGGCTAGGCTCGCCTAACAAAGTAGATTTTATGCAGCCATCTCAGACTAAATGCTGACGAATCTGCAAACTTATTCTTGTTAGAAAAGTTCAGCAAACCTTACATCAATAGGACTGTTGAGAGGATATTCAAGCGCCGGACTGGTGTTTAAACTCGGTGACCTTGGAGCATCCTTTCCACATGAGTCTCTAGGTGTGCTGATGGCTATGAAGCCAGACTAGATGTGGTCCCTGCCCTCAGGGGACTTCCTCTCCCTGGGGCAGCTGCACTCAGGTCTGAGTGCACCAGACATTCACCAGGATGCAAGCTGGCACTGCCGGGGCAGGCTCCGGAGCCTGCATTGTCAGTAAGCACTTTATGATGCTGATACAAGTGCTTCAGGTAAGAACTATGATGTGGGGAATGGGGAACCAGAGCATGGGTCATGGATCCACAGTGCAAGGCCAGGGTGCTAGGTATCCCACAAATGCTAATAAAAACAACAACAAAAGCCTTACAGGAATCCATTTGGCTGAGTAGTCACCCCTGGCAGGCCTGGTAAGAGAAGGTGGTGGCGGTAGCTTTTGAGCTGAGCTCTGCGGCATGAGTAAGAGCACACACAGAATAAGCAGGGAGCACTTTCATGCAGAGGCAATAAAGTAGACAAGACTCAAAAGTGGAAAAGTGCAATGCTTATTTACGGGAAAGCAAATAGATCAGATGGGCTGTGGTATAAGGTCGATGTTGAGGAAAGAGTAGGGATAAGGCCAGAAAGGGAGGTTGGGGACAAATTACGGAGGGCTTTGAATGCCAGCTGATGAGTGTGAGCTTTACTCAGTAGACAGTGGGGAGCCATTGAAGGCGTTAGAGCCCCAGAATGATGTGACCAAAGTAGTACTTGAGGAAGATTAATACGGTTGTAACGTGCGGAATAGATTAGAGAGTGGGAAGACGGCACAGGGTTTGGTACATAAAGGCACCCTATAAATGCTCATTGAAAGAAATGTTTGAATCAAGTCAAGAAGAGGCTGTTGCAAAAGTCTAGGTGCAAGGTGATAAAGGCCTTAAGGGACTAACAACAGGAACTAAAGAGCAAGGGGAGAATGCTGTGACATTCACAAAGAGGAAATTACAGGTCATGGTGACCTGCTGTGCAGGGTGGTGGAAAGTAGCTTCTGGAACTGGAGGACTCCCAGCACCAAGGACGTCAGCGGAGGTCCTGGGCATGGTAAAAGGTGGAAGGACTTGAACTGGACTTGACTGGTACAGGAAGCATCAGCTGGCAGCTGCGCTCCAGGAGGAGGGCTCTGCAGGCGTTTAGACTGGAAGGTGGAATCTTGAGCAGGGCCCACACGTGGGAGAACAAAACGAGCCATCCTGGGGGACACAGCAAGATGGCGGCAGGGTGGGGGCTCAGTCTGGCCGACACTGGGATTCAAGGGAGAGGAGCCTTTAAGGAAGGACGCACGGAGAGCAGTGCTCCAGGCTGCAGACCAGGGGCGCACCGGAGCTCAGAGCGCACCATGGGGTTTAGCAATCAGATTGTCTCTGTTGATCTCAGAGAGAATCATTTCATTGGGCAACTGGGATGTTGTTTTAGTTCCATCTATCAGGCTCCAGATTAGATCAGGAGTCCTGAATCCACATGCGTGGTTCTAGAATTTTTCTCTTTTTTTAATACTAACTCCACCTGTTCCCTTTTATTGCTGGCTCCTGGCTAAACCTACCTGCTCCTCCTCCTATTCCACATGCCTTTAGAGGCAATCGGCTTTTGGTAAAACCTCAATGACCATGGAATTCCATCCCAAGTAATGGAAGCAGGTGCAGCCCAGAATCACTTTCTTCTAGGCCTGCTGCCTACTGTCCTTCTGGCCAGATTTCCTTTACACCCACGCGCTGAGTTCGATGCCAACTTAAACAGCTTGTTTTATATTTGACAGTTGGCTTTGTAGTTCTCTCTCTATCAGGATTCTCTGGTTGCAAGTATTAGAAACCCAATTTGAATTATCTCCTTGTAACAAAGGGAAGTTACCGGCATATGTACCTGGGAAATTCAGCTACTCCTGGACTAAAGGACTCGGGTGATGTCCTCAGGATGCTCTCTCTCGGCTTGCCCACAGCCTGTGTCTCTGCTTGGCTTCATTATTTCCTCCTGCAGAGAGGCCTTCTCTAGGTGTTGGGAAAGGTTACACCTCCAGCTTCCCTCACAACACTCCGACTGGAAGAAATCCCAGGGAAGAACTCTGATTGGCCGGACATGATCCCATGTCTATCCTGAACTGTAGCTGTGCCCAAGGGCCTGAGGAGCAATGATTGGCTGGACCCAGACATCTCTGCTCCTAGCGGTGATCAGCAGCTCATTAGAATCACATGATTGACATGGCAGATGCAGTTTCCCAAAGGAAGGAGGAAAGGTGCTAGGTGATAGGGATGGAGGGGGTGGTCAGTTCAAAACAATGGATCCAATTACTCCCCATCTACTTGGTTTGCAGCTTCTCTGCCAACCTACATCTCTCACCTTCCCATCACTGCCCCAATTAGTGGGCTGAGAACTAAAGAGGAAGTTGAATACCCTGTTTCCCCCACACCCCGCCTGTCAACCCTCCCCTCTGGGCTTACTCTATGACAGCCATCACCTACCTGGGCAGGTGCCTCCTGATGTCTAGAGGCCCCAGGCTGGGTGGCAAGGGAGGCTCAGATCAGGGCTCAGGTGTGTGGGAGCAGAGGCAGAGCCAGGCAGCATGAAGGCACTGTGAGCAGGAGCCCAAGACCTGTTGCCCACTTGCTGCTGGATCTGCAGGCAGATGTGGCACTTTCTCAGGGCCTGCACTGACTTGCTCTGTGACCCCAGGCTAGACACGTCCTCTCTCAGGGCTGCATCCCCTCCCTGCGCCCTCCTCCCACCTGGCCAGCAGGAAGACCACAGGACGGACTTGCCGGAGCTGCGCCTGTGCAAGGGGTGCTGACTGGGAGCCTGTGATCTGGGTCATGGCCCCCAATCCCTGATGCCCCCCACCTGCCAGGCAGAAAGCAGTCTCTGAAGATGCCTGCCTTAGGCTTGATGGAGTCAAGAGGAAACAGCGAAAGCCGGTTCAGGGAGACTGAGAGGCAAATGGGGGTAGAAAGCCCCTCCCCAGCCCTCCTGGTCCCTGGCTCTCCCCCTAAACTCCCAGCACCTCCTGATGACTAGCAGCGGGTGTCAGATGCTGGTCCCTGGCCTTCACACCGCCCGCTCTCCCAGCTCAGGCTCTGTGCACTGGCTTCTGTCATCAGGATGAAATACGCTGGGCTGGGCCTGGTGAGTGAGGGGCGCTGGGAGCAGAGTTCTCTCACCCTGAGAGCTGCTGGCCGGACCAGAGTGGGCATTCATTTTCAGAAAAATGTACCAAATTCATTTTCAAATTGGCTTGTCAGGTGTGAGGTTGCTCAGGGCCCGCTGGTTGAGTGCAGTGTACTAGAACTTGGGGAGCGAGGGGAGCAGCTGCTGCATTCCCTTAGGGATAGCTGATAAATAAGGGCTGCCCTTGAGGCCAGAAGCCGAGAATCCCGGACAGATTGGGTCCTGGCTCCATCTTAATGAGCGTCACTGTTTATTACGAAAGGCGGTGTGCGCCCAGGGGAGTGAGG
This sequence comes from Myotis yumanensis, assembly GCF_028538775.1. Lineage (NCBI taxonomy): Eukaryota > Metazoa > Chordata > Mammalia > Chiroptera > Vespertilionidae > Myotis > Myotis yumanensis. Next base: position 80,086,005 of record NW_027223761.1, read on the forward strand.
CAGCAGCTCACCGTCAGCTCTCACCTGCTGCCCGCCCAGGTACCAGCGCTGTAATTGCTGCTGGTGAAGGCGGCAGGCAGCGCTGCCCAGGAAACGCACTCCTAGCTGTAAGTCACAATCACACCAGTGGGCTTTGCTTGCGGTTTGGACAGTGTCCCCAGTAGCAGGGCCCACAGAGTCTCTGGTTTTCCTTCTTTGGCAGAGAGGCTCCCCAACACCCTTTGGAGAGACAGGGGCTCCTCCTGGGACTGGGATGGGGCCTCAGCCAGCAAGGGCAGGGCAGGCTGAGAAGTGACGGAGGTCACAGGTCGCCGACCCAGAGGGAGAGATCTGGAAGGGTCCTGGGAGGCTGTCCCATCAGACCTCACTCTGCAGATGAGGGAGGTGAGGCTCAGGGAAAAGGGGGTTTGTCAAGGTCACGAGATTTCAGGCCAATGCCCTTCACATTCGGCCCCACCCTCTCCTGGGATTACACAGTGGCCTCTGAGGAGCCCTGCGCTGGCTGCAGGCTGAGGACAGAGGTTCCAGCTGGAGGCTGCTCCACCCCTTGCAGGTCTGGGGCTCAGCTTCCCAGAGGCCTGGCTTCCTGAGGCCTTGTCCAGACAGGTTGCTCTTCTAGCTGATGTGAGCTTATGACTGCCTGGCCTTTCTTGGGGAAATCTCTGGACACCAACTCTGCCAAAACATTCTTGTGAGCAGCAATCCCAGCGGGAGAATTTGTACAAAAAAACAACAACACAGAGGGGAGCTTCTGCTTTCCTTCCAAGCGAATCCCCCGTGTGTTGCTCATAGGGCCTTTGCTCCACTAGGGCGGAGCAGTGCGCCTCTCCAGGAGGCGTGTGGAAGGGCAAAAAAAGGCCCGAAATGCCTGAACTCAGGACACCAGGCTGGGCCAAGTTCAGCTTCCTTTCCCTCCTGCCAACTTGCTAAGGACAGAGATGGCCTCGGGCAGACACCAAATGGGTTTGGAGAGTGATGTCATGCGGCTCGCAGACACCAGGCCGCTCTGCAGAAACTGCCTGGCCACTGCTCTGGGAGTCGTGTTGGAAAGAATTATAACTTTTGACAATGGACATCTCATCTTGCACAGATGCGTCCTTCATAGAATCTGCCAGCAAGATTACAGAGGCATCACAGTGTAATGGGAAGAGGAGTCAATAATTCTGGGGTTATTGATTGTAACCAGACCCATTCTTCTTTTTTAATTTATATTTTATCCACCTTTTTTAACCTGTTTTTTTTTTTTTTTTTAAACTCATCCTCACAATGGCACTGCTGGATCAAATGCAGTTGATTACATTTTTAAAAATGATAGGAGTAATTTGCTGCCCTTAGGAGAGGCGAGGACAAAGCAATGTGTGGCTAGCTGGGAGGAAATTGCAGGCAGGGGTGAGGTGGAAATGAGGCAGGAAGGCATGACGGGGAGGGCACACAGCAAAGTGGGGGGAGCTTGGGGAGGACACCCCGCTGACCCCGTGCTCCCTGATGCTGAGATCTGATGAAGACTCCACCTGAGATGCAGATTTCCCGCAGCCCTACTGGGCCTGAGTGCATCCCAGAGGATATCTTCCCATCATCCCCCGGAGGTCTTTCCTGATAAGGCAGGTGGAGATAACAGTGGGTGAGGGCAGGTGGAATGTGCGCACAACTGTGCACGTGCAGGCATTCACGTGAGTACCCACAGGGTAGGGCAGTGATGGCGAACCTTTTGAGCTCGGCGTGTCAGCATTTTGAAAAACCCTAACTTAACTCTGGTGCCGTGCCACATATAGAAATTTTTTGATATTTGCAACCATAGTAAAACAAAGACTTATATTTGTGATATTTATTTTATATATTTAAATGCCATTTAACAAAGAAAAATCAACCAAAAAAATGAGTTCGTGTGTCATCTCTCACACACGTGTCATAGGTTCGCCATCACTGGTGTAAGGTGTGTACATAAGGATGCAGCAGGTAAGCGGAAATGTTTTTAATTGTTGGATTGGACCATGTGGGTTGAGTTAGTAGAAGCTTGTAAACTCTTTAAAAAACCAATTATATGTGTTTGGTGTCCCTAATCCCCTTTCTGTCTAACCCACTATGCAGTGTAGCATGAGAAAACCAATGGGCATTTGCAGAATAATCTTCAGTGACTTAAATGATCATCTGAGCATTCCCTCCTTGTGAAGTGACCAGGGCCTTCTCTAGTCACCAAAACAGGCGCAGTGTGAGTTTCTGATTCGGTTTCTAAATTGTCCTATGACTGAACTTCCATTGGCTTCTCTTCCAATAGAAGGTGAGAATGCCAGACTCTGCTTTCATTGATCATAACCAGGTCCCAAATACCACCTTCAGAGGGGCTTACAGACTGCCTGGTCCAAATCTCTCATTTTCCAGAGAGGAAGCCAGGTCCCAGAGAGACTAAAATCACCCTCGCCAAGGCCAGCAACTGGTTTGGGCTAAAATCAAGAGCACTTCAGTGCCCTCTCCCCGTGCAACATGTGCCTCTTTCCCTGCTTTCTTTTCTTCAATGGGCAATAGCAGGTCCTGATCACATATGTCTCTCCCCAGCCCCAAACGTGCCCAACTGGGTTTCAGAAAGCTCTTCCTCCTCTCTGCTATTTGCTTCCAGGTGAACTTGAAAGCATCAGGAGCTGGAAGACAGCATAAGAGGCAGAAACGGAGCTGGATGTCGTGTCCTTGTTGCCTGTTGACTCAGTTCGTGTTGTTCTAGGCACTTTGTCTAGGCCGGGCTGGTGCTGACCTTCTATGGGGGTGAGGTTCTGAGGTAAAGTAAAGGGAGAAAGAAGAAAGACCTTCGTCCCTTTGCTTTTATAGGTGGGCAGAAATACTTCACAATTCTGGGTTGTGTTTCCAAATCCAGGAAGTGAGGAGATTTGGGAATGAATGAGAATGAGAAAGGGGGATCTTTATTGCTTTCTTACTCTAAGACTTGAGGTAATATGAGACCAAGAAGACCTACAAGGAAGATCGTGATCCATGGCTGACCTTGAATTTGACCTCTTATCTGTGCCTTCCGCAGCCTCCTGCTGCCAAACGGTCTGGCCATTAGCCAGAGACTCTTTGTTCTTTATCCCTGTTCTCTGTGATGATAACACCCACTCTAAAGAAGACATAGCCTCTGAGTCAAAACACCTGAGACTGAAACTTATCTCTTAGACTTGATCTCTACGTGATCTTGGGCAAGTCACTTAATGTCTTTCAATTTCATTTGTGAAGCAAGGGTCAAGGTGCTGAGTCGCCACACGTTACAGGGGCATTGAGGACCAACACTGATAGTTAGAGTAATAACAGGGCATAAATTGAAATGTGGCACATCCATATATGAGCTTTAAAAAGGTAATCTATTTTAGAACAATTTTAAATTTACAGAAAAATAGGTCCAGAGAGTTCCCATATAACCCACACCTAGTTGTTCTGTCATTAGGATCTTACAGTAGTACGGTACATTTATTACAACTAATGGACCAGCGTTGATGAATGATTACTATTAAGTCCATGGCTTATTTTGATTTCCTCTTTCACCTAATGTCCTTCTGTGCCAGGGTCCCTCCGGGTTACACTACAGGTAGTTGTGATGTCTCTTCAGGCTCTGCTTGACTGTGGCTTCCTCAAACTTACTTTGTTTATTATGACTTGGACAGTTATGAGGAGGGCTGCTCAGATATTTTGTCAAATGACCTTCAACTGTGATTTGACTGATGCATCGCTCAGGATTAGACTGGGGTCTGGGTGTGGGGAAGAGGTGGCCATTTTTCTTGTGGCAATCAAGGGTTTAGCACATCCAAGACTTTCATGGCATGTAGTGATGTTATTTTAGGGTTGCACTTTGCCACTAAGAAAGACTGTGACCCCCATTTTAGGACCCCCCTCCCTGTGTCTGGGTCACACGCCCTGGAATAAGAGTCCTGCTGGAGCCCAAACTGGTTTCGCTCAGTGGATAGAGCGTCGGCCTGCGGACTGAAGGGTTCCGGGTTCGATTCCTGTCAAGGGCATGTACCTGGGTTGTGGGCACATCCCCAGTGGGAGATGTGCAGGAGGCAGCTGATCGATGTTTCTCTCTCATCAATGTTTCTAACTCTCTATCTCTCTCACTTCCTCTCTGTAAAAAATCAATAAAATTTATTTAAAAAAAAAAAAGAGTCCTGCTGGGTTTTCTTTGAAATAGAAGAGGCTTTCCCCCTCCAGTCCACTGAGTCTGCCTTCCTGGTCATGGGACCTGAGGGTGTGAGCTGTTAGTGACAGACGTGACCTATGCAAATGAAGGGAGGCGGCTGGGGGAGGGCCCGCGTGCCAGCGGCTCCTTTGAGTGGTCAGTAATAAATCACGCTGCTGTGGTCATTAACCATCCTAACTGCGGTGCCCCAGAAGCGGCCCCCGAGAGCCCCTGGGTTCCTGGCTTGTTTACATCGGCAGCCCATTTCCCAGGAGACTGGCCACGCGAGGGGTTGATTCTCCTCGGCTCTGTGCTAAGGGAGCAGTGGTGTCCGGGCTGCAAAGAAGAGGATGGGACTCTCTTTTTGGCTGCTGACTCCTGTGTAGTTTTGAGACAGTGACTGACCCTCTCCTGCCGTGGCTCCTCTCTGGACACTGTAGTAAGGGCTCCTGTGGGCCCGCCTCTCCGCCGATGTGCTCGGGGCAATGGCGCAGCACGTGCCGGCTCGAGGCTGGACCACCCCCCTTGGACTGGGCCTGCTTTTCACTTGTGGGACAGTGTGAGGCGCTGAGATTTCTGCCCCAGAAAAGACTGAAGAGGATGAAGATGGGGCGAACAAGCAGGTATGCTGGTGGGTGCAGGCATGTTTACGGCCACACACGTCCAAGTCCTCGCTTTGGTCACGGTGGAGGGAGCTTGCAGTTGACAGGATATGGAGTCAAAGGGCTTTGTAATTGATAAACACTCTGGTTTGCCATAAAAGCTACACCTTTTCCACACCGAGCTGAAGGGGAGGTGGCTCTGAAGCACCCTCCCAGCCTCCAGGGCAAGTGACGTCTGTTGTAGTTTCTTCTCCTGAACATTACAGTGTCCAGGCCTCGGGAGCCCGCAGCACCAAAGCCCTTCTCAGTCCCCCTTAGGGCGCAGAGGTGCCTCCCAGGGGCCTGCCTGGGATGGATCCTACTCCTTTGAAACTAGTCCTCAGAACACCAAGTGACTGAGGCTGTAATCAATCAGAATGCTCAGTCTGAGTTCTAAATCCATTAGCAAATAAACAGGAATCAGACAGGGATCATATATCGATCTTGTGGGTAGTAAAGTTGTATAGGAAATAAGATTTGCCTGGAGCTGCATGAGGTTTGGGACATGGGCTTTCTTTCCTTCCCTCCCGATTTGAAATTTCTACTCGGTCATATTAGCGAAGTTGAGTGAAAGCTGGCCTGCCCTGGTGAGCTTACTGCATGGGGAAGAAAAACATCCTTGTGGCCTGTGTGTAGGCCGTGAGAAAGCGTGAGAAGTCGTGAGAGCCAGTGAGCATGTCCATGTCACGGAGTGGATCAGAGCCTTACCAGCTCCACAGTGCACTGCTGCTAAGCCCTGTGGCAGATATATGCCGGGGGACCCCATGATTCCACCCCTTCAGGTTCATGCCCTGTGTAGTCGCCTTCTCTTAAGAGTGAGTAGGACCCTGGCTGGTTTGGCTCAGTGGGTAGAATGTCAACCTGCAGACTGAAGGGTCCCAGGTTCAATTCCTGTCAAGGGCACATGCCTGAGTTGCAGGCTCAATCCCCAGTAGGGGGCGTGCAGGAGGCAGCCGGTCAATGAATTGCTCTCATCATGGATGTTTCTATCTCTCCCTCTCCCTACCTCTCTGAAATCAATATATATATATATATATATATATATATATATATATATATATATATTTAAAGTGAGTAGAACCTGTTCTATTCCAGACAATAGAATATGACAAAGATGAAGGAATTTTGCAGACATAATTAAGGTTACGAATCAGTGGATTTGAAGTTAATCAAAAGGGAGATTATCCAAGGTGGGCCTGACTCCATCAGCTAAAGGCTCTTAAAGAAGGGATGGGGCTGTCCTCTGAGAGAGCTTGCCCTTGCTGGCTGGCTGGAGTAAGCCACCATGTTGAAAGAAGCCCACATGGCAAGAAAGGAGGGTGGCATCCCTGGAATGTGGAAAGCCTCCAGGTGACATCAGCAAAAAGTCAGGTCCTCAGTCCTACAGCCAAGGACTTGAGTTCCACCTGAATAAGCTAGGAGGCAGCTTCATCCCCAGGTGAGCTCCCAGATGAGAACTCAGCCCAGCTGACACCTTGATGACTGCCCTTTGAGACCATGAGCAGAGGATTATTTAAGCTGTATCTCCTGACCAACAGAAATTTGTGAAATAACAAATGCCCATCGTTTCAGGACACTAAGTTTCTGGTGATCTGTTATGCAACAATAGAAAATTAATACTGTCCTCTAGCAGAGAAATGAGAGAGGCCAAGAGTAATGGTGACCACAATAGAGGTAGTTTCTATGCAGGAAGTAGTTCTTATTTTATGGACCTGAACAGTGTGGCAAGAGTGAGAAAATGTCCTTCCTATAATGACGCAAAGGAGTCTCTATTGTCCCTCAAGGCATTCTAACTATTTCTTTTTAGAATTGCATTTTTTTTTGAAAAAAGAGAAACAGATTGGAAATCAGAGACAAGCCACATTAGTGTCTGCAACTTATATAGAGGTTCCATCAACTCTCATGGTAGAGAACCCTTTACCCCAGCTTTTAATTTTGTAATTTCTTCCTTCTGTTCAATGAGATGTTTCAACTATCCTTCCAAAAAATTCTTTCTCCTGCTTTTTAAATAAATTTCTCTTAGCCTAGCCAAGTGTACTGCTAACCAAGGAAATTTAATACCTGGTAAAACTTCTCATTAGTCTAATTGCTCCAGATTGGCCCCATCAAAGTGCTCATCCCCAGTATTTCTCTTCTGGAATAAGAACTTCGGTTCTTCCCTGCTCTCTTTGGTCCACTAACCTTCCTGCCCTCCTGCTGTCCCTGTTGCTGATGATTTCGCAGAGATAGTTGCCTGTCTGGTTCTGATGTTTTTAGCTGGAGGCTGCTGCCAAAGATGACCCCAAAGCTGGCTTCAGGGAGAGGAATAGCCATTCTTCCTTTGGCTCCTCCTCCTTAAACATGGGGATTAGCCTTCCTAATTCTTGTCAGCTCAACTGAGGTTAGACTATGACTGTTCATAAGCCTTTACTGCATGCATTGCTCCCAGCATAGGCTATCCTTAGACTCCATGGGCCTGAACCCACCTCTAGAGCACTTTACTGGTAGACTCCTGTCCAGTTGCTTCGCTTCTTCCATGTGACAGGAACCATGTCTCCCCCATCTCTCCTGATTCCAGACCAACTGATTCTGATTCACCAATGGTAAAGTAGGTATTTTCTCTCTGACACCATTCTTTTTTTATCCCAAGATTAACTTTGCCCTAGGATGATCGATGGTAAAATATCTATTACATTCGGGGGAAACTTGAACTCACCCCCAAGGTTGTATCTGTCTGCATAATCTCAAACATCAGTATAATGGTTCCACAGGCATGAACAAAAGTCTACCTTATTCAGTGTTAGACAGTGTCATGTGTTGACATAAATAGTGTGGCCTAGCTTGTGTTGTGCCGGATGTAGTCCAATTCTATCCTTCACCTCAAAGTAAGAGTCTATACTGCCCTTCCTCCAGGCTCCACACTTGATCTTTGGGGACAAATCATTGACTAAGAAAGCAAGCTCATGGATACATCTCTCACACAGAGCATGTTTTTAGGCATATCTCTCCTGAAACTTAGACTTAGAAAAAGAGGAAATTTCCAATGAAATACATAGAGAAGTGGTTCGGATAAATAACTCTACGTGTGCATGTAAATAGAACACTTGAAGGGCTGTCTTCGAAGCAGCAACATTGGTGACCTACCCACTCCACATCTTCCTCAGCAGTTTTGTGAGTGCTTGCTCTAGGGTTGCATTGGTAACTGTTTCTTCTACTGATTTTTCCAAACAAAAGAGTAGTTTCCCCCTAAAAGTTAAACTCCAGTGTCCAGTAACATGCGATTGGCTATTTGGTAGAGTGGAGAGAACCTTCTACTGGCTGTTAGAGGAATGAATTGCAATTCTTTCTCCACCACAGACTGGTTGGAGAAGAAAAACATCCTTGTGGATAGAGCGTTGGCCTGCAGACTGAAGGGATCCTGTCAAGGGCACATGCCTGGGTTGCGGGCTCGATCCCCAGTAGGGGGCGTCCAGGAGGCAGCCGGTCAATGAATTGCTCTCATCATTGATGTTTTTTATCTCTCCCTCTCCCTACCTCTCTGAAATCAATAAAAAAATTTTTTTTAAAAAAGTGAGTAGAACCTGTTCTATTCCAGACAATAGAATATGTCAAAGGTGAAGGAATTTTGCAGATGTAATCAGTGGATTTGAAGTTAATCAAAAGGGAGATTATCCAAGGTGGGCCTGACTCCATCAGCTAAAGGCTCTTAAAGAAGGGATGGGGCTGTCCTCTGAGAGAGCTTGCCCTTGCTGGCTGGCTGGAGTAAGCCACCATGTTGAAAGAAGCCCACATGGCAAGAAAGGAGGGTGGCATCCCTGGAATGTGGAAAGCCTCCAGAAAAACAGCTTGAGCAGCCATTTAACCTTTCCAGAAACTCTGTTTTATCTGTAAAGAGAGATGACCTAGATGCTATCTTGTATCCCGGGGGTTTTCCTGCTCACCTGGGAGTAAAGCAGGCTGTGACTGGGCAGTGACGCCAGGTACAAGGACACCCAGCTGCTATGCCAAACTGTGATGCAGCAGGATCAACAGCCTCTCATGCCCAATGTTCTGCTGCTGCGTGTGGGCAATAGGTCTGTGTGGGGACTGACATGCCCCACTTACCCCACTTATTGTGATGCTTGTGTGGGGTGGGGCCTGCCCTCATGGTAGGAGGTGACACCACTTCTCCTGTTCAGTCCACGGACTGAATCATTACTATTCGGGCAGGGTTGTCTGATTTGCAGAGAAAGGCTGTTGTGGAGGACTCCGGCACCTTTGTGCTAGCACCAACCACAGGTGAGCATCCCCTACCGGGGGAAGGCAAACTCATTAGTGGTCGGCAAACTCATTAGTCAACAGAGCCAAATATCAACAGTACAACGATTGAAATTTCTTTTGAGAGCCAAATTTTTTAAACTTAAACTATATAGGTAGGTACATTGTTATTAACTTAATTAGGGTACTCCTAAGGCTTAGGAAGAGCCACACTCAAGGGGCCAAAGAACCGCATGTGGCTCTCGAGCCGCAGTTTGCCAACCACGGCATTCCAGCCCATCCAATTCTGCATCTGGATTGTGTCTTTGCCACATATTTTATGTTACTAGTGGGTTCTCTCTGCCCTTGGGTTTATCTGGTCTTCCTGTTTCCTTCCTATGTCTGGGGTAGCTGGGCTATGTCCCTTTTCCTCTTTTTCCCACTCTCTAGAACTCTCTGAACACCATTGCCGGCTCCTGGGGCCATTCCACTTGGATGCCTGCTTTCCAAGCCGGTCCTTCTTGCTCTCCTCCATGCTGTTCCTCAGCCAGCACTCCCAACCCAGGGGGAGAGCCAACTGCATCAGGATCAGAAACAGGGGGCTCCACGGTCACTCAGCAGCTTGCCTCCTAGTCTGCCCGTCATGGCAGGGCTCCCTGGTGCCATCTTGGCAGAGGTTGGCTTGCAAGGGCTCGCACTCCCCGCCTGCCTGTCCAGCTGTTTGCGTGTCCACATGATGTGGTACCAGACAAGCAAATTCAGAGCTCTCAGTGTGTTTGCTTTAGAGTCTGTCAGGGACACTGATATCCAAGAGAGAGGTTTTGCCCCCAACCTCATGCCTTAGCATCCATCCAGGCCATTCAAAGAAAATAGGTAGTAACTGAAGGAAATGAGAGGGTGAGCACTTAAGGGACACACTTGCTATTTCCTCCTGTCTGCCAGTGGTTAGGCTTCCACAGGAAAGGAGAAGTTGAATGCCTACTATGTGTTGAGTGTGTACTACACCGTTCCTTTTCTACCATTCCCTCTCAGTTATGGTAGCTTCATTCACCCAAGGCATTACTGGAATCTTCAGCTTCCTCCCAAACCTCTTCTCTTTCTTTACTCTCCCAAAAATTAATCATTTTCCAAGTCTCATTTGTCATCATCCTCATATTATCATAGGGTTATAATAATAATTTTCATTTTACAGATGAAGAATGAAGCTCAGAGACAAAAACTCTTGTTGAGGTCACAGAGCAAATAAAAGGAAGAGCAAGGTTTTAATTTGGGTTTGTCTTAGCCCCCAGCCCATGGCAATTTATTGGTCAATAAACATTCCATGTGCCCTTGAGCCCAGGATGGTGCTGCCTGCTAGAGAGCAAGCCATGCTCTTTACTCAAGGGCCCTGTCGTCCAGCTGGGCGGGGGGGGGGGGGGGGGGGCGGGGGGCTGGTAAAGAATCACAGCGGTTCTGGGACAGCAGAGGAGAGGTTGGCTAACTGCTGAGAGAGTCAGGGAAATCTTTGTGGAAAAGGTGACTTTTCACCTGAGTCTCAAAGGTTGGGAGAAGTTGGCCAGTCATACTAGAAGGGAAAGTGAACTCTGAGAGGAACAAACACGGACAAATACATGGACACAAGAAAGAGCTTGTGAGGAAAACAGCCAGCTGCTGTCTGGTGATGGCAGGCAGGTGTGGGGCTGTGGGGAGACGAGTCACGGGGTCCCAGCTCCTTCCTAAAGCAGGAGGGAGCTCCTCAAGTAGAAACAGGAAAGAGGTGTAATCGGAACCGTGCCTCAAAAAACAACCGCAGGAGTGCAGAGAACTGTGTGTGTGAGAGTGTGAGTGAGTGTGAGTGAGTATGTGTGCGAGAGTGCGTGTGAGAGTGTGAGTGTGTGAGTGTGTGTCTGAGAGTACAAGTGTATGAGAGATAGTATGTATGAGAGAGTGTGAATGTGTGTAAATGTGTGAGTGTGTGTGAATGTGAGTGTGTGTGTGAGTACAAGTGTGTGAGAGTATGTATGAGAGAGTGTGTATGTGTATAAATGTGTGAGTGTGTGTGAATGTGTGTATGTGAGTACAAGTGTGTGAGAGTATGTATGAGAGAGTGTGAATGTGTGTGAATGTGTGAGTGTGTGTGAGAGTGTGAGTGTGTGTGAGAGTGTGAGTATGTGTGAGAGTACAGGTGTGTGAGAGATAGTATGTATGAGAGTGTGAATGTGTGTGGGAGTATGAGTGTCTGTAAGATAGTGTGTATGAGAGAGTGTGAGAGCATATGTGTGTGTGAGTGTGTGTGAGATAGTGCATATGAGAGAGTATGGGTATGTGTGTAAGTGTGAGAGTGTGAGTGTGTGAGATAGTGTGTATGAGAGTGTATGAATGAGTGAATGTGTGTGTGAGTGTGAGATTGTATGTAAGATAATGTATACGAGAAAGTGTGGGTGTGTGTGAGAGTGTGTAAGAGTCTGTGTGTGAGTGTGTGTGTGTGAGGTAGTGTGTATGAGAGTATGAGTGTGTATGTGTGTGAGTGTGAGAGTGTGTGTGTGAGTGTGTGTGTGTGAGTGTGTGAATGTGTGTGTGTGTGTGTGTGTGTGTGTGTGTGTGTGAGAGGAAGCACTCAAGCCATGCAGACCAGTGAAGAGGCCTTTCCTACATATTAGAGAAACAGTAATGAGGGCCTGGATGGCGGCGGCAGCAGAGAGGATGTTGAGGAGTGGGTGGGTTTGACAAATACTTGTTAGACAGTAGAACGGACTCAGAGATGAATTAACTGGTCCGGAGAGGCGAGGAAGAAGGAGGTGTTTGGGACAACCATGAAGTTTCTAGTTAATAATTTGGGTGAATGATGGTGCCATTAGCTCAGCTAAGGAGAGAGAATAATGAGGCCGCCTTTGGATACATTGGTGCTGGGGCAGCTGCTGTGGGTGAGCATAATGAGGGGAAGGGCTAGCAGCGCCGTGCTCTGAAGAGAAGGGGTCTCCCAGGACATGGTGGGGCTGAGCTGGTGCACCTGCCAGGGAACCCAGGTGTGGACTGGAGGAGCCCCAAGGCAGACCCATTCCCAGTTCTCTGGCCGCAGTGGCGCCCATTCTGCTTGTCACGAGTCAGGCACTGACAGTCTCGATGGTGCTGGCGATTCATCAGTGAGTGGAAAGAGATAATTGGCCATCATCTCACCTCGCCTCGCCTCACCTCGGCTGATAGAGAGAAATTTAACTGCTTCATTCCACTATAACTTTATATAATTCTCTATTCCTCCCTCCTCCCCTAGTTTTTACTTGGAAGTTTATACAAGTGATTGATGATTTGCTATCAAATATAAAAAAAGAAGCTAAGATATCACTGGACAGTTTAACAGCCTTTAAAATATAACAGTCTCTCTGGCTGGACATCCACGGTAGCTGGAGAAGCCCAGAGGGTCAAGCTTTAATGAACTGGTGAGAATTAGCAAAGGGAAGTGAAAGTGATCAATGCTCAGAGCTGCTTCACAGTCCACTGACCTTGGGGAAGAGACCTCCTCTGTGTGGAGCCCTCGGGGACTGCTCGGGGGCTGAGGGAGCCACTGGGGGGGTCTGTGCTAGGGAATTGGGGGTCCCGGTCACGAGGCTGCTTGTTCGTGGACTGCTCCTTGATCACCAGGCTTCGAGGTCTCAGCCCCTCAAACTCCCTCCAACCTTCTGCGTTGGGGAAGACCTCCTCCGACTCAGTCCAGAGAACCCCAATGCTGCTCGGGCGATGGTTTTTGTTCTCTGTGACTGTTCGAATTGCTTGCCTAGCCCCTTACCTCATTCTTGGAAGCGGAGACTAGCTTTGCAGCCTTTTTTGCATATAAACCTCTGAACTCCCGGTGGGACAGGGCAGGCAGAAGAGGGGAGGAGCGATTATCTTCTGCGCTCCCCGGGTCTGCACCGGGCATCCTCTGAGGCAGGAACCTGCACACTGACCCGCGTGACCCTGTCTCCAGCCCCGGAGTAGGGGTTATACTGATGCTCACTTACAGGCGCGGATCCGAGGCTCAGAAGACAGAAGGTGGGCAGGTAGCTGCTGTAACGGCGCCCTGGTCCCTGCTCCCTGGTCTTCGTGCTCCTGTGTGATCCCTCCCTTGGAGTGTGGGCTGGACCAGGTGACTTGCTTCCAGCAAACAGAATGTGGTGAGCCTGATGCTGTCACCTCTGAGATCAGGTTGTAAAAAGACTGTGGCTTCCATCGCACTCTCTCGCGCTCACTCTGTTGGAAGCCCGCTGCCATGTGGGGAGCTGCCTGTGGCCAGGAACTGAGGGAGGCCTCCAGTCACCAGCCTGGGAGGAACTGCAGGCCGTCAACAGTCAGTCACGCGACTGAGCTTGGAAGCGGATCCTTCTCGGTGGAGCCTTGAGGTCCGCAGTCTCAGCTGACACCTAAGCACAGCCTGGGAGGCCCCGAGCAGGGCCCAGCTGAGCTGCCTCTAGATTTTGGACCCACAGAAACTGTAAGATAATAAGTGTGTATGGCTTTAATCCACTAAGTGTTGGGGTATTTTTGTTCTACACTAGATGAATCACACAGAATGGCCAAATAGCAGCCAGTTAATAAATGGCAGAGTTCAGACTCAAACTTGGGACTGCTTCTAAGTTACTGTGACCTTTCCATGTACTATGTTGGTTTAAAAAAGCGATGGGCATGTGCACCCACCTCCAGAAGGAGCCAGGAGGTAGAGGTGGGTTAGGTCTGCGGGGCAGGCACCCTGAGCTCTACAGAGCGCCGGGTCCTCACAAGAACCGTGTGTCCCAGGCTGTCTTTGCCGGCGAGGCCTGGGGTAGAGCTGCGAGCCTGCCCTTCCCCTCAACACCCTTCCCATCAGGCAGATCCCACTTAGGAACATCTGCCCAGAAGCCCTCCAGCTTTGATTCTAACTTTGTTGTACCTTTCAGAGGGAAAGAGAAAAATAAGGTAGTTTCCTGAAGTGTCATTATTTTGGGCAGTTCTTTATGAATGAAAAGAAACAACATGTCCACAAGGCCCGGTTTAGTTAGAAGTAATGGCAGCCAAGGCACAGGTTGTGGGAGGTAAGCCGGCCATCAGCTGCATTTGTCCAGCTCCGGGACACCTATTAACTACTGTGCTCTGGGCCCTGGCTGGGGTGGTCTTTGCACCCTCCCCACCACGGGGTGCTGAGCTCCAAGGGGCAGGAGACACCCCTTTTCTGACATGGTCCTCCTTACCGAGGCCTGTGGTCTGGGAGTTTTCTCCAAGGGTCTGAAGACTCTCTCCCTGCCTGTGCCCCAGGATGGTGCAGGGAAGGCCCCTGCTCTCTGTGCCGAGCTGTGTGCATGCGTTGTATGTGGGGTCAGTGAGATGGGAACTTGCTTAAGTTTCCTCATGTGTAAAACGGGGTGGGGGGGGGTGTGTGTAGAACATGCCTCGGAGGATTGATAGAAGGATCAAATGTGATCATGTACATGGAAACCTGTGCAATGTAAAGCACTCTACAAATTGTGCCTGTGCTGCTGTGAGTTTGATCAAGTTGGGGTTATGCTCATGGAGGGGACCCAGGGGAACGAAGCGATTTATCTGATGAACCCACTTGACTAGCAATTAGAAAGGTGTGTGTCAGGGATGCTTTCAGCAAGATGTTTTTCAGGAAGGTTTTAACAGAATTCCTGCCCGGGAGTTGTTTAAACTCATGAAGGCATTGCTGATTCTTTTACTGGGATGGTCCTAGAGCACTGCCCTGCCACCAAGGAGGCAGGCCGCAGGACCCTCGGTATGTTGGCTTTTTGTCTGCATGCTCACCCCCTTACTTCATACAATGGCTAACAACTCAAGATAGGAAGAAAAAAGAAGGGACCTCGTAAGAAGTATCTTTCCATTTCATCTTGGAAGGAAAAAAGACCATTTCCCAGAAACCCCTGTCCAGAATTGTTCATGTGGCTATTTGCATTGTTTGGGGCCCTGAGAAAGTAACTATGTCTTTTGATTTTATTTTTCCATTATCAGTAGCAGGAAGAGGGCTAGAGGGAAGGGAGTTAGAAATGGCTACGTTAGCTTATCAGTGGGTCTTCCACTGGCATCGGAGGCACATACTTTCAGAGCTAGAAGGGATGTTGAAGATGATGTGGTTTAACCTCATGGAAAGAGATGTGAGGCCCAAAGTGCTTCTTGCTTGTCCAAAACCACACGCGAACTGTGCAGTACCTACTGTGCCCAGAGGAGGCTTATCTAGATTATTTCCATGTTTCACATGGACTGGGGGGCATTTGAAGAAAACCTCCCTATATGGGACACCTGGAATCCCATCTGTAGTTTCTTCCTAAATAGTTATGCGGTTCTCTAGGGCACAGAGGTAAGTTAAGTTACAGAGGGAGAAGGGGGAGTGGAGGGTATTGGCCACTTAGGGGCTGGCTGTTTGGCAGGTGGCCAAGAAGGGCCAGCGTAAGCAAGCTTACCGAGCCCAGAAAGCCATGCACTTCTTTAGTAAACAGTCAGCACATGGACATGATGTGAGGGGCTGAGTGGCTGCGAGGCTGTGGAGGTTAATGAAGATGTAGCAGCTATTGTTTGGTGTGCCCCAAGCTAGGTCCTATGCAATTCAATTCAATTCAACTTGACCCAACAAACACGTATTGAGTAAGTTTGCTCCAGACATGATAACGATATAAAGATAAATAAATGATGACTTCCCTCTGAGTGCTCACAAATAGAATGAGCAACAGTATGAACAACCGGGTCAAACATTATAACATGCTTACTGGAATAGAGACATAAACAAAAGGCCAGGAGGTTTGGCGGACCCAACCAAAGGGGCACTTTCAATCGACCATTCTGGAGCACAACGGAACAGCAGAGAGATTTCGATCATGATGCCCTCAAACACTCTAGAATGACCAGACCAACAGACCACATAACCCAGGGTTGTCAAAACAGGAAGTGCAGACAACACTGTGGAAGGTAAAAGGAGAAAGTCAACCAGGGCTGGCGCACTCGAAGAAGAAGACTTCTTGAGGCTGTGAGCCTTGTGCTGGAACCTGGAAGCCTGTACTTGGAAGAAGAACAGAGAGGGGTAAGGGTAGGAACTGAGCCAGGCTGCGTGGTGAAACGTGCACGATATATTTGGAAGTCTTCTTATTATACAGAGAGCCCGCAGGCAACCTCTTTTCTACTTCTCTTCAAGGTCCCAAACACCAAGATCCAAAGAGGTTCCTTACAGGGCCATAAGCCTAGATATTCCTCTTGACCGTTTAGCAAAGGAGCCCATCGTTTATGTTCCTGAGAGAGGTAGAGTGGTCAGAGCCCCCACAGGGAGGCTCAAATGCTGGAGGTGGTTGGTGGCCCACGTTAACCCTGGTCTCCAATCTGGAAAGCACTTACAGCAGCGGTTCTCAACCTGTGGGTCGCGACCCCTTTGGCGGTCGAACGACCCTTTCACAGGGGTCGCCTAAGACCATCCTGCATATCAGATATTTACATTACAATTCGTAACAGTAGCAACATTACAGTTATGAAGTAGCAACGAAAATAATTTTATGGTTGGGTCACAACATGAGGAACTGTATTTAAAGGGCCAGAAGGTTGAGAACCACTGACTGACAGGTTGGATTCTTACTACCCCTCTCCCCTAAAGAATGGATTAAAAAGCAGAGACTTAATAACTTTGCTAAATATGGGGAAAATGCTGGTGTCATTCAATATGGCAATCCATCTATAAGAATTATTTAAATTCAATGTTCATCTGCTCCTCTGTGTTATCTCTAGATTACTCCTTTCAGGGCATCTCAAGATATTGAAGGCTCATGAAAAGTTCCAGATAAAGGAACGGGATGCTGAAGAGTCAGTGGCGTGTGCCGAGTACTCACTACGTGCCAAGCATTCCGTTCAACTTGACCCCACAAGCACGTGGTGAGTGTGCTTGCTCCAAGCATGATACTATATAAAGACAAATAGGCAACTCTGTGAACCCCTTCCCCATCGGCTGGTCAAGAAAGTCACAGGAAGCAGAATTTTATTGCAGGTGGAATTATTTGCATGATTCCTCTCATTTTGCAAATATGAAACAAAAAATGGTTTATCCGTGGCTTGATACATTGTCTTCCCAGTGCCTTACATGCACAGTTCACTTAACAGAGAGAAGGCTGTGATGCTGGGACCGCTGAGCTCCCACCGACTGCAGCATAGAACAGTGGGGGACGGGCGGGGGGACGTGGACAAAATGCAAGAAGCTATCTGGGAAACACGGCTCTTGATAATGGTGAGGAGGAGACTTGACCTTTGGGCCCATTTCAATGACGTCATTCATTTTGCCCAACTCACATCCCCGCCCTTTAACCATTTTGGCACTTTTTACACACGAGCCAAAGCCGTGCTGTCCCCATGAACTCCAGGTAGGCTGTAGCTTGGTAAACCGCCCATCACTCATACCCATTTCCTCCCCAGGCAAGTGGCACCACTCACCGAGTTCCTGAGTCGCTGTCACTGGGCCGAGATATGGCTCAGGGAAGTCGCCCGTGGCAAGTGCGGGTGGGAGCGCTCCGGAACGTGGTCTGGTTGTCTTGGTGGCCTGTGGGGAACGCCATGCCCTCGCTCACTCTGCCCTAGGAGGAGCCTCTGTGAGTCACCACCAACCATGCAAACCAGGCTCTGAAAACGCGCTGAGGCTGCAGCACGGCCCATCCGAGCCGGAGTCTCTGTTGCTCCGTGACTTCACTTAACGTTCCAGTGCCAGCAGGAAGAAGAAGAAATCAATACCACCTTCTCCTCATCATCAATTTTGCTTTTTGCTAAATGAAAATGCCTTCATTCCCCCCTCCTTGTCGCTCTGCCCTGGACGAGGTTTTTCCCATGTTACTGTCTTTGCCCTCATCACGTCATGTCAGTTGAGCTCATGCAAGGAGCGCCCCGCAGGCCAGTGCTCCAAGTGTGCCTCTTTGTACAAAGCACTTAGCAGCATCACAGAGGATGTCATCTCAACCCCAAAGATTTGCAAGTACAACGGTCCTCGCTCCACAGCCTTCCCGCTGCTGCAGCGGGGCCCTCAGCACGGTGAGCTTCATGCAACTAGTGGCTGTTCTAATTTCTGTAGATGAGGTGTCAATAGCACGCTTATTCCAAACAGCTCTCGGGGCCCGGAGGCACACCCCAAAGCCATGCGCTGTGCCAGGCTGCGGCACCAAGCCTGCCCGGAGGGAATCTGACAGGCGAAGTGGCCCATCCTGAACCCATTCGTGGGCTCTGGTTAGAGGATTTGGCTTCTGCAGCAGCCCTGAGCTCTCAATCAGCTCTCGCTTACATCGGCTCCAGCGTGGTCCCCAGCCAGGCCTTGACTCACTTGGCAATATTTGGAAAGAAAGAATGAACGAAAGAAAAAATCTGCAATAGGGGAAGAGGAACTACTGTTCCGCAGCCTGGAAGCTCATTTCCTGAGGGCCAGGGCGCAACGCGCCTTCGCTGGGCCTCACTGAGCTCCAGGAAGCTCGGCCAGTCACTTAATAAGTCATGGAGGACGTGCGGTTTAATTAACTCGCCCAAAATTCCTCCTTTCCCTTTCTCACTTCTGCTATTAATATTTTTCGATATCTGATAATGCAGTGTAGTTAATTCTTTCTGGCTTTATAATGAACACTGCCGTAATGAAAAAGGTTAGCAGTGCTTCAGGCAGCTTTTAATTATCCAGCCGAGCAGGTAAAAGCACTTTATTCTTCTCCTTTTTTCCCCTTACTTAGCAATTAATGGAGGGGCTCAGTGGCACTTACTGTACCTTTTTGTTTTCTGATGGATGATGCTGCACCAAGCTGGGCCCCACTGCACCGCTGCTACCCGGTGGGAACGTCGGAGCCGCTCGCCGCATCTCAGGGTCCCACTTTGTTGGGCGGTGGACATGCTTCTGCGCTGGCTGAAGGCTTATGTGATTAACAAGCGGAGGTACCTGGAGCTGTTACCAATTCCCTGCCCTGCGTTTTTCGGTCTTTGCATCTGTGCCCAGAGGCCCCACGGATGCTTGTACAGACCAGCTGGCCAGGTGTTACGGCAGATATTTCGCTGGTTTTGTCTAATTAGGCCACCTTCCTTCTGTTGCCCCTTAGCAGCAGCCTTCAGGCCGGGGAACTGAGGCCCAAAGAGGTCGTCTGCCCGGCCCGAAGCCCTGCCTTCAGCGCCAGCGATGCCATCTCTGGAAATGAAGAGAGACATCACCAAGCTGATTGCCACAATGCCTCACACGAGGGGAGTTTAAAAGCTGTGTGAGCCCCTTCCACTCTACTAATTAATAAAGTCACGGGAAGCAGAATTTTATTGCAGGTGGAATTATTTGCATGATCCCTCTTCATTTTGCAAATATGAAAGAAAACAGTTTCTCTGTGGCTTGATAGACGCCGACTGCCCCCCGGACATCATGTGCAGACTCTCCAGAGGGTCTTCTGAGAAGGGAGGGAGGGAGACCCCGTGCTCTCTCCGCCGGCAAGCTGGGGCAGTCTCAGGTGTACAGAATGGCCCTGTGCAAAGTCCGCCTGAAGGAAAAGACACTGCAGAGGGCGGGAACAGGCAGGGAGGGAGGCCGCCTGCCGGTGATTGGGGCTTGGCCGTGAACTCCGGGTGCCTGGAGCAGCCAGTAGTTACTCCTGCCTGGTGACGCAGTGGGAACAAAGATGGCATCTGAGAATAAACCAGGAGAGATCACAGTAGGGCAGGAGCCCTGCAGATGGTTTAGGATGTGACACTCAACACTCAGGGGTCCTTGTCTAAGTGTCTCTGCCCTGCAATATCCTCTTGCTGATAAGCTTCGAGAAAAGGGGAGGTAAAAGGAAAAGTTCACTGCACATTTGCAACAAACACTTGGAGCCTTCTCTCCCCACCAGACCCTGGCTGGTACAGAGCTACCAGTGCCAGTGTGGCAGCAGGACTGGCAGGACCTTCGAAGGTCGCTGCTGCCCCATGACATTTTGGTTACCGTGGTTCCTGGAATGTGATCTTAATTAAGTTGAGGTTAAAATAATTACTTTCTCTCACTGCCAGTGCAAACATTAGCAGTAGCAGCCGTAGTGTCGGATAGACAAGCTGCCTGCAGCAGCAGCGAGAACGCCTGGGCCTCGAAATATACCGGGGCTCACCTCACCGTCGCCTGAGCTGGAGGGAGAATTCCAGAAAGCTACTTGCAGCCCGTGCAGGCACCACTGGGATCCCAGGCCCACGGGACTGGTCACAGGTATTGGGATGGGGAGGACGCTTGGGCTTATTCCCACAACTGATTCCTATTGTTGCAACTCCCACTTCTCTGCTGATGACTTCACAGTCTGTATCCCAGCCCATTTCTCTCCCTACGAGTTCAGACTAGCATATCCACGGACACACAGGTCTTGTGTTAACATGTCCTTCCGTGTTAACACCTGACACCTGCACAGTTAATAGCCATTAACTGTGACCCCCGTGGCAGCCACCACCATAGCCAGGCCAGCGGAGTGACCTCGAATTCCAGGTCTCACTGTGCGGGAGAAGGACTGGCCCGGGCTGAGTGTCCCAGGTCCTTGGGCCATCTGAGGGAGGGGCGGGAGTCTGAGGCTAGCTTTTCTAGTCAAGTTAAGTAGTCAAGTTGGTGAAGTCTGTCAAAACAATTACTTTATACTTGAAAAGCACTTTGAAGTTTTCAAAACAATAGCACATTCATTATCACACCCCATTCCAATGGCACTTTCACTGTCAGTCAGGAAACTTCTCCCCATTTTACAGATGAGAAGCCAAAGCCCCAGAAGTGCCCTCCCTCTTTAAGGCACTGCCCCCCACCCCACCCCGGGATATTGGAAATGTCTGGAGGTATGTTGTTGCCATATCTGAACGGGGGCAGGGCTTGCTGCTGAAACCTAGCGGGTAAAGGCTACTAAACATCTTATCACACACAAGACAGCCCCCAGCCCCACAAGACAGAGAATCATGTGGCCTAAAATGTGGAGATTGCCAAACCCTGGTCTAATCAGGGCAGACAGCTGTCTGGCAGAGAGCTGGTGATTTTAAAAATTGATGTCACATTGCTCTTCACGATAACATTTGTCATTTGTTGAATATTTGCTGAGTACTATTCTACATACTTCACACTCATCAACTCAGTCCGCCAAACCACCCCGAGTTACTCGACTGGTTTTATAACTCTCCTTTGACATGAGGTAAAGGAGACTCAAAGAGGTCAAGGAGTTGCCAAGGGTACGAGACAGAATTAGTCCCAGAACCTGCATGGTCACCCTTGGGCCCCCTGCCTGGCCCTGGGCTGGGCTCCTGCAGCACCGCAGACAGGGCCTGTCCGCCCGGCCAGGCCAGCACCGAGCACAGGTGAGCAGCTGGTTAATGTTCAGGTGGCAGAAGCCTCGGGTCCCAGGATCACCACAGAACACGATTTTCAAGAGACAACACGTGTTAACATGGATGTGGAGAACAGGGGACCTTGTGCATCTTGGTGGGAATGTAAATTTTCAGTCACTATGAAAAAATGGTATGGAGGTTTCTGATCTAGCAATTCCACTTCTGGGTATATATCTGAAAGAAATACAATCATTATCTTAAAGAAATATCTGCACCCATGTTCACTGCAGCATTATTTACAATTGCCAAAACATGGAAACAACCCATGTCCATTGATGGGTGAGTGCATGAAGACTTGTACCTATATGGGATGATGAATGTTAACTGAATTATCGTGGTAACTATTTTGCATTATATACATACTAGAGGTCCAGTGCATGAAATTTGTGCACTTGGGGGGTGGGGAGGTCTATCAGCCCGAATTGTGAGAGGGTGCAAGCCAGGTCGAGGAACCCCACCAGGGCACAATCGGGGCCAGGGAGGGACTCGGGAAGTTGGCCAGTAGGGGAGGGACTGCAGGTGGGCTCCAGGGCATGTCCTACCTATCTGGCTCAGTCCCAATCTGCCGGACCCCAACAGCAAGCTAACCTATGGGTTGGAGCTTCTACCCCCTGGTGGTCAGTACATGTCATAGCAAGCAGTTGAGCAGCCTTAGCATATCATTAGGATATTACACTTTGATTGGTTGAATGGCTGACCAGACGATTGGATACTTAGCATATTAGGCTTTTATTATATAGGATATCAAATCATTATGTTGTACACCTTAGGATAATACTATGTAATATGTCAATTATATCTTGATAAAACTGGGAAAAAATTACATTGTCTCTTCTTTGTTCTTTCCAGGCTATAAATTCAAGATTCATGGAGCCAAACAGCCTCAACAATTTCTATGTATGAACACATGCTCCTTCTTCCCTCTATACCTATGGCACAATTTCTGACAGGCATACACATCATCCATCCATCCATTTATTCATATACTCACTCAAAATATCTACCAAAGGTTGAAGATATAAAAAGGAAAGATATATATACAGTCTCCATTCCCAAGTTATTGACAGTCTGTTGGGTCAGATGAACCTAAAACTCCTTAGATTGTAATGTGCTTAGTGCCGTAGTAGAGATGCGGCCAAACCACCAGCCCCCCAACCAGCCCCTGGGGGCTGGGAGTCCTGTGGCTGGGAGTACTGAAGGTCCTTGGAGATGATAACCAGATGGAGTCTTAAAGGCTGAGGTGGAATTAGACAAATGGAGAAAGGGAGAGGGGACAACATGAACACAGCCTCGAAGGACTAGAGCTCGTGGAAGTGCATTTGCTGACAGTGTAAGCAATCCGGCCACTGGAGCGAGAGGCACAAAGCAGGCAGATGAAGAGGGACAAGGGCTGGAGCCTGAAAGGGGGTTCATAAATGCCAGGGAGACATCGAGGAGGAGGAGAATGAGTTTTAATTTTCAGATTACAACCCCGGGAGAAACCACCTTGTATGGTAGTTTAGACTGTGCTTACAGCCTGCGGAAGACACACTCGAGGGACACAAGGCTAGAAGCAGGGGGATCAGCTGGGAGGTGTTTTCAGGAATCCAGGCCAAGAGCCTTAACCAGCGTTGGAGAATAAGGGGGTGGAAAAAACCTATTTTGGAGGTAAATTGAGCAGAATTAAGCATTGGGATTTGGGAGCTGAGGAAAGGATGTGATGTTTGGACTTGTTGCATGAGCTATCTATGGAGCATCAAGGTAGACCTGTGTGTCCATGGATATGCTAGTCTGAACTCCAAGGGAGAGAAATGGGCTGGGATACAGACTGTGAAGTCATCAGCAGAGAAGTGGGAGTTGCAACAATAGGAATCAGTTGTGGGAATAAGCCCAAGTGTCCTCCCCACCCCAATACCTGTCACCAAAATTCGGGGCAGAAGTACAACCATGGCGGCTGGAGCCTACCGACAGAGACGGCAGGAGGTGTTGAAAGAAGGCACTGAGGCTTGGCGACCTCGCTCGATGTTCCTACTCCGAACAAACACCGAAATCCGGCTCGGCGGGAGGCTGCCCTCCCATCTCATGATGAAGAGAATGGCTGTTCTTTGGGACACAAGGTCGACTGTCCACCAATTGGACATCTTCACTGGCTTAGACTTGGACTGTTCTTAATCCATGTTCACTGCAGGCCGTGCACCCTGGGAAAGTACGTGGGATCTAGACTCGTGTGCAGGCCTGAAGTCATTGGATTTCCCACATCATTCTCTCTTTCCAGTGCCATGGTCTTCCCTAATAGCAGGACACGTCTGCTCACATGATTGAGAACATGCAAACACAGGTGTCTCCTTCCTCACCCTCACGTGTGCACATGCTTTTAGTAAGAAAAAAACATGTCCTTCCATGTTAACACCTGGCACCTGCATAAAAGAACCCCGGCCTCAGTAATTACCCAGGGCTTCCAGCAGCTTCCTTCCTACCGGTGCTGAAGGCTGGTCACCAGGGTGAATGAACAGACCAGTGTCGGTGCGGCAGAGCCTCCTGGGCAGTGTCTGAGACGCAGGCCTGGGCTGCAGAGCTGGGGGTGAAGTTCCATCACAGGGGCACAGTCCCCAAAGGGCAGAACTGCCATGTTTTCAGTCACTGGTCAGAATTCTCATTAGCCAATCGCCCTGCTCCCGTCCCTCCAGCCCTGTGCGGTGTGTGTTTTAAAGGCCCCAATAAGACACAGCACGTTTTAAATATACCTTAATGTGTGGGAAACGCACGAGCCCCCTTCGGGTTTATATATCTTAACCACCGGCCAATTTTGCGGAGTTATAAATAAACGTTACAGGCATCCGCGGCAGCGGCAGAATCAGCTGGGGATATTTAAAAGCCGGCCTGAAGTCTAACCTACCCTAAATCTGACATGGAAAGCACACTGAGAAAAGCAGGTAGAAATATGCAGATGATTTCCCGGTAATAAAACCAACAGCCTTGACAGATGAAGTGAGATTGAGTGGGAACGGAGCTAGTGGGGGCAGCAGCGAGGCTGAATTAACAAATATTTATGTGCAAGTGACGGTGCTAGGCATCGTGGGGACACAGAAGGAAAAGGCCGTGGCTCTGACTTTCAGAGGGTTCCTGGACACGGCCACGGAGGTGGGCAAGGACACAGGGACATGCAGAAGTTGAGGGGCCCCTGCAGAAGGAAAAACTCCCAGGGGGCCACGGGAGGGTTCAGGAAAGCTCTCTGTGGAGAGGTGGCAACTGAGACGGACTTGGAAAAATGGGTCAGATTTCAGAGGCAGGGATGGGAACGAAGGAGTGGGAGGAAAGCGTGAGCAAAGCGGGAATGGGGGGACGAGGGGTGTCTCCGGGTGCAGCAGACAGTCCCGTGGCGGGGAGGGGGGTGCCGGGTGGATGTAGGGCAGCGTGGGACATAAGGCTGGAAGGGTGGGGAGGGGTCTAACTGTGTAAGGCCTTGAACGCTAAGGTAAGGAGTTTCGTACTATTCAGTAGGAAATGAAGAGATAATCCAAGGCTTTTAAGCAGAGGAAGAATAAGGTGAGAGTCACATTTCAAGAGAACACATTTGGCAGCAGGTACACCAAGGACCGGGATGGGGCCCCCCAGGAACTGAGGAGACAGTTGGGGAGCTAGTGAAGGAAAATAGGAGAGAGGAGGATCTGAGCCAGGGTTCGAGCAGTGGAGCTGGAGAGGGAAAGTGCCTCTGAGAGGAACTAGGAGGCACAGGAGCAGGCGTCTGACGGGATATGGCGCGTGAGCTCTGGGGGCCAATAAAGAGACGGAGCGTCAATGATGGAGCTGGCGTTGTTAGCTCTGTGATTGGGACCCGGGGCAGAGCCTGGAACAGGAATCAGACTGTAAGAAAGGTGAGCTGGCTTGGGGGTGAGGGTTGGGGGTGCAGGGTGAGGGACACGTTCAGGAGACATTCCAGGGATGAGAAGCCTGAAACTCCAGCAGGAATCTGAGTCTAGAGGTAGATGTTTGTGAGACAGGAGGGTAGCTGAGACCAGTAAGAAAATGCAGAGCAAGATGCGAAGGGGCCAAGGGCAGTCTGAGAGTCCTTGAGGCTCTAGGCCACCTAGTTAGAAAGGGACGGCTTGTGCGTGAACCTGTTAGTTTGACTGTGAAATTTCTGTCCTTAACCACGACGCCCTCTAAAGGGTCCTGAGTTCCCTACAGAGTGCCTGCCACACAGTAGGCTTTCGATAAACGGTAAGTAAATAAGTGGATGATTCATGAGTGAGTGATGGACAAGTGGATGGATAAGTGGACAAAGGCCAGGTAGATGGTAGAACTAAGGTTCTGGGAGAAATGAGAGCTCGGGCGAGGAAGAGTCGGGGTGAATGTGAGCGGAGCTTCGGGAAGCGAGGTTGACTGGTGTGCTGATCTTCGGTTGGGGAGGGAGAGAATCAGAGTGAAGCCAGACACCGGCTGCGCCCGGCTTCCTGTGCCGCTGACTCAATCCACAGGCTCTTCCCTGAGGAGCTGCGTCCAGTGGACCCGGGGAAGGGTGAGCAGTGACCCAAAGATCAGGTGCAGATTCCCAAACCCGCCTTCACATGACTTGCTGGTGAGCTCGGGCCTCTGATTGTCCATCGGCCCCGTGCAGTGTGATGCCTGGCACAGCCCGGGGCAGGTTCTGTGCTCTGCCCTGCGCCCCAAGGCCCGGCCTGGGGACAGCTGGCCTGTCCTTGTCCCCCTCAGAGGATTAGGCCTGCATGTAGGGGTTGTGCCCCTTGGAGCCAGGAGGCTGGCTCCTCTCCACAGTTTCTGGAAGTCAGCCTGTAGGGTGCAGGCCTCAGCTCCGCCCTGGCAGCCTGGCTGTCCTGGGGGCGGGAAGTGGCTCCTGGGAGAGGGAGCAGGGCTCAGAGACAGTTGCCTGCTTCTCTCCAGGCTTCCTCCATCCACACCCTCCTTCCTCCTGGCAGGCTGCTTCCGGCTCTTGCTCTGACATTAACTTCTAACTCCCAGCAGAGGCTCTGGACCGTGGCTGAGCCCTGAGAATGATGAATATGAAGGAAGGGAGAGTGTGCCAGGCAGGGAGCTACCGAGCTGGTGTGATTGGCAGGCCGGGTGAGCCAGGGCCGGGCTGGGGAGGGGGTCCTCTCAGGGTCTGTGCAGCCTAGAGCCCGCCCAGGCAAGCTCATTTGCCATCCGTAGGAGCAAGGAGCTGTCACGTGTGTGTCTGCATTCTCCAGGGTCCTGGGCTCCAGGGTCTTAGAAATCTCCTGGCCACTGAGCATTCCACTGGCCACAATTAACCTGCTCAACACT
Organism: Myotis yumanensis; assembly: GCF_028538775.1. Taxonomy (NCBI): domain Eukaryota; kingdom Metazoa; phylum Chordata; class Mammalia; order Chiroptera; family Vespertilionidae; genus Myotis; species Myotis yumanensis. Next base: position 80,112,579 of record NW_027223761.1, read on the forward strand.
AGGTCAGCGACTCAGAAAGAATGTTTGCCGATGGCATGCTACTGGGTGTATTGGTACCGTTGACTCTGGTCCACAGAAAACCTGACATGTCCCTAGTGGCAGAAGAAAGCTGGGAGCAAATTCCACCCACATCACAGAGGCCTGAGGCGGAGTGTGACACTGAGAGGTCACCTGCACTGTCCACTGGCCTGCAGGCAAGCCTAGGCACAAACCAGCCTACACAGACGGGCCTCCGTTCTCCTTCTCCGCCTTCAGAAGCGCCACTCACAGCAGCACCCGGCGCGCACCTTCAGTATCTCACATTCCTTAGGGCCCCTCTGTGTTCCTCTTGCTCAGGTGGCTCTTTGGTTTGTCGAGTGGAGATGGAACCCACCAGATGAACTCAGTGGGCTCTGGAGCGTGCTCCTGTGCATGTCTCTTCCAGTCACATCGGCAGCTGGCAATCAGCCAGGGTGAGTATTTACACCATGGGAATCGGCTCACTGCAAATCAGCCCCTCCCCCACAGAGCCAGCTGTACATTCAGCAGCGCCCACTGGTCATGTGGAGCAGCACTCCTTCTCGGAACTCGGGTGACAATTATTTTCTGGGCCCCTCCCTTCAGTGCCCTCGGGTTATCACTTTAGTGCCTTCAGGTGAGGCTCGCTCCCTGACAGGACACTGATTTCCCAGAGAGCAGAGGCTGTGATGTGCACCCCACCGCACGGCCCTTTGTACACAGCAGCCGCGCTTCGACTGTGCGCCGAAGGAAGGACACACATCAGACAGCAGGCTGATGGCTCCAGGCTGTCACCGCTCTAGTCCTAGCGCACGGCCACTGTTCGAGTCAGATTTGCCAAACAGCAGACACGGTTATCCCAGCTGGCTTCAGAGCCGTACAATTCCATTCAAGCAGCATTGACGAAACCTCCACTCAGCGCTTACCCTGTTCTAGGTTCCAGGAGAAGGGGAGGTCTATGAGTAGCAATAGCCCATCACTTCGGTTCTCAAATCACCTACAATTTGATTTGGAAGCTGGCACATAAGTAGAGAGTAAGAGATCAATATGCAGACTTTGAAGGCTTGTGCTTGAGTGATTTTTGTGGTCACATAACAGTGTAACACAGGCTGCATTGGGGTCAGATCGAGGCGTCCAAATTCCAGACCACCTCTTCGAAGCTACGTGACCTCGGAGGAGTCGCCTAGCCCCTTCCACCCTGCCCCAGCTCGGCTCCGATTCCTCATCCTAAGGGCATGATGCAATTTATCTCATGGAGTAGCTATCAGAGTCAGTGTATCAATGTTTGCAAAGCACTTCACCCATTGCCTGGGATATAGCAAGTGCAAAAAACCTATGAGTTACTATTTTTATCAGTTAGTCTACTGGCCCCTTTAAAAAATGAATAAACTGAGGCCCAGAATTGGTGAAAATTTACCCATCAGCAGCCGAGCTGGGCTTTGCAGCAGTAACTGTCAGGCTCAGGGAAGGTGCATGTGCAATAACCGACAGCTCCCCAAATCCCAGTGCCACGGCATGATGCATGTTAGTGACCGAGTGTGCCAAGTCAGGCCGCGGCCAGGGGACGCTGCTCCGTTCTATTACTGCGGCATTGGACCCCCTGGAGGTGTGCCCGCCCCTACCTTCCCCGAAAGCCCATTGGTTAAACTAGTCACACCCCCACCCAAGAGCGGCTGGGAGTGCAGGCGGGCGGGCACACGGTGGTTTGGTGAGCACACTGACTACACAGAGGATGCCCCAAGGGGCACAGGGCCGAGTGCTTTGTAGCAGGGAAGACACCTTGTGGATAGTTCGTGATTCAGGACCCGTGAGGGTCTAGACAAGGGCTGAGCAAAGCAGAGAAGGGCAGAGAAGGAAGGACAAAGGGCTAAACAATATTGTTGAAGGGCCCGGAAGAAGCCGAGACCCAGAAAGAATTATGAGCAGAGGGGAGCCCTCCTGGGGTGATGATCCCCACCATCCCCAACCTTGGTCGCCAGAGGTCAGGGTGGGGGTGAAGGAGGACATCGCTGTGGCCAGTGGCAGTCCCCGGGGCTCGGCTTCTGCTCCTGCCGCTCTCTCTCATCTGGAGAAAGGTCTGTGGGGCCCAGCTCCCCTCCTGGTCCCTGGGAAGTGCAGCGTGGTCGGAAGGACAATCAGTGATCTTGGCTCCTGACTCCTGTGTGACCTCGAGCAGCCTCTCCGCCTCTCTGGGTGCCAGGCCTTATGGGTGAAATGAGGAGTTCCCTCGGGCCCTATAAGGCCTGACTTTCTAGGCTCTAGGCCTCTGGCCTCTCATGGGCATCACTTACAGGACTCATTTGGGGTAAAGGCTTCGGAGGGCCAGTCTGGGCTATCCTCTGTGGAAAGCGGAGGAGAGGACTGGGCCAGGGGTGCAGCAGCTTAGAGGGTGAGTGGGCAGAGCAGGGCAGGGGCAAATTTTCAGGGAGAGGCCCAGCCGACCCGGACAGAGGATAGAACCGGGCAAGTGGCAGCCGGGCCAGCGTCGAGGCTCTCGGTGCTGGCGCGGTAATGAGTCATTTCAATCAGTTGCAGTAACTGATTTATTTATTTCTTTGGGAAATAAACAAAGATGAAGGCAAATGACACCCCCAAACAGGCGACTGCAGGACAGTGTGGCTGCCACGCTGCACGGACTCGGAAGCCGGGCTCTGATGACGGGCAGAGGCTGTGCTCCCTACATCAGGCCCCTCCAGCCAGCGGGGCTTCTTGCGGTCCACTCATTCATAAGTTAATATAAACTGTTCTTCACAAGGGTCTCCATGTTTGGTTTTTAAAAATCAAACTCATCCATCGCACATATCTCAGACAGAAATTTTCTGGTATAAATTGTCTCCCTCTTCCTATAAATCTCGTGTTTACACTCCTTCCTGATCAATCAGCGCTCACACCCTTCGGGCGGGAGAGCTGGGAGTGAGAGGCTGGGCCCTGACCCCCGGGGTGGGAGCCCTGGAGCGCAGGCAGGGGTGGGGTGGAGGGGTAAGGAGCGTGAGGATAATTTGGTCCTCATTTTGCTTTGGACTCCTTTTATTTATGTATTTTATAGCCTATCTGGCTCTGGAAGTTCACTGATTAAAAAAAAGTTTCAAGTCAATAAAATATGCAACAGGAGATGGGTAATGGAACCGGTTTATTGGCAATTTCCTGCATCGCTCCCAGGGAGCACAGGGACCTCAGACTTCCACACTCCGCTCCCAGGGGGGCTCATCCCACATTAACCCTTGGGGTGTCTCCGGCCCACCGCGCAGGGCACAGGCGCCTGATGCCCCTCAGGTCCCGGCCGCCTGCTGGAGTCCTGGCCCGGGGCGAGCTGCTCCCCAAGGCGGAGGCTGCCCCCGGGCTGCAGAGGCTACACAGCCCTGCCATGGCAGCGGCTCCTCTCCATCAGCCCCTCCCTTCCTGCCCTGCTCCCTGAGGAAGTCACCTCCTCCAAGAAGTCTTCCCTAACCCAAACCGCTATTGCTGAGCACGCCGGGACTCAGACACTGCCAGAGGCTCCGTTTCCAGGGGCCACTCTGTGCTCAGTGACGGTCTCAACCCAGGTGGAGCGAGGCCGGGCCTGGGATGCGGGCGTTTCCCGGGGTGGCCTCCTATGGATCCCGCCTGGCACCCACCTCCCAAGCTCCCAGCTGCCAGAAAGGGCTTGTACCTGCTTTACCCCTCCCTCCCCCGCCCCAGCCCTTCTTTGAGCCCCAGCCCTGGGGGGACACGCCCTCCTCACCTCCTCCCAGTCCTCTGCGCTCAGGCTATTTTGAGAGGGAATTTGTCTCTGAGATTGTCTTCATTGAGGAACTGGAGTGGCTCCATTTTAACTCCGGGAGCCTCACTTAACACACTAAATAGGTTCCTGAAAGGTTGCAAGTGAAAGAAAAGAGAAATCCTCTTTAAAAGCATGGAGAGAGTCTCTATTTAAAGTGATCCTATCATGAATCCTTTTGCAAAGAAGAGCTCTGGTGCCGAGAAACCGAGCTGCGGCTTCTCCTTCTGCCGGACACTTCCCCCTGGAAATGCGGACACAAGTTGATGCGCAACGGACTGTGTGCCAGGCACGTGTGTGTACGTGTGCATGCATGTATACATCATATAATGTCCCCACCACACCCCACATGCGTGTACGTGTGCATGCATGTATACACCACATAATGTCCCCACCACATCCCACATGCGTGTACGTGTGCATGCATGTATACACCACATAATGTCCCCACCACATCCCACATGTGTGTACGTGTGCATGCATGTATACATAATATAATGTCCCCACCACACCCCACATGTGTGTACGTGTGCATGCATGTATACACCACATAATGTCCCCACCACATCCCACATGCGTGTACGTGTGCATGCATGTATACATCATATAATGTCCCCACCACACCCCCCATGTGTATACGTGCGCATGCATGTATACATCATATAATGCCCCACCACAATCCCACATGTGTACACACACGTACACATCATATAATGTCCCCACCACATCCCGTGTGCATGTGTACATACATGCATGCACTATATAATGTCCCTACCACAATTTCATGTGTGTGCACATGTACATGCATGTATACACTATCACTATATAATGTCCCCACCACATCCCATGTGTGTGTACGTGTGCGTACATGTATGCTCTATATATGACCCCATCACACTCCTAGCACATAAGCCCTGTATGATCCCCATTCGGCAGATGAGGAGACTGAGGCCTGGAAACATAGTAACAAAGCCGGTAAGTGATAAAGTCAAGATGGCCCACTAGCAGCTGGAAGTCCATGCGCCTAGAACGGGGCCTATGTCACCTCAGCCTGTTCAGACTTTCTTTTCCTTCCTTGTGTCTAGCATGGCTCCCCCCATTGTGGGCGGAGCGAAACCTCAGTGCGTAGCTTTTCTCTGCACCCTTCTCCTGCTCTGCCCACCGGTCAGTTGTCAGGCCTCACCGATTTGACCACAGTTCCGCTTCTGCCACGTCCACGCTCTGTTGCTCACCCCCAGCAATCCCCTCCCTGTGTTCTGTGTGGTCGCTGACCGGCCAGTGTCCCTGCCCAGGCGCTGTGTCCCGCCCCCTGCACCGCTGTGGGCTGGAGAGGTCTCCCTTGAGCACTGAGACTCCCACGTCAGGGCCCCTCCTCAAACCGTGCGGGGGACCCTGCGCTGCAGTGAAGCCAGCCTCCCCGGCCTGGCACCCAGGGCCTTCCAGTCTGCCCTCAACCTCCTTCCCCATTCTCCACATCTACCCCTTCCTGCCTCCCCCCGACCCCCCGGCTTCCTGCCTGCTGCTCCAGCCTCACCCCTGCCCAGGAGGTGCCAGGCACCCTGGCTCTGCTCGCGTCTCCCGCTATTGCCTTTGTCCTGTGGGACGACGGCCCTTCACTGGACTCCCCGGAATGCCCAGCTCTCTGAAGCCCCTTTGCCTTCTGCCCAGAGCTGTTTCCTTCTCTCCGCTCGCTTTCTGAGGACACTCCGCAGGGCTGGTGGGCGAGGCGCAGACGGGTGCAGTGGGACTGCTGAGGCAGACAAAGGTTGGAGCAGAAGTCACCGCAGTGTTTTTCAAACCATTTTTTAAGCCCGGTCACATGCTCTCTTCCAATGTGAGCTTCGCGGCGGCTCTGGGAAGAAGTGCTGTTCCCAGAGCCCTTCTAGGCCCCCCTGTGGCCCCCGCTTAGACAAGGCGGCCTTGGGGCACTTCTGACAGATCCCTGGGATTTCTAGGCCCCGAGCTTGAAAGCCAGTCCTTCGTTTAAGGCCAGGGGATTGCTGGCCAGAGAGTGAGACGGTTTTCTCAACGTTAAGAACCAATATTGGTGGGAAAGCCAGTGACACTCAAGCCACTGCCTTTTTCTCCCCAAACAAGAGCTTCCTAAAGTGACTTCCTCACGGGGCTGTCTGTGCCTTTTAAGGACCCTGTGGGCTCTGGTTCTTCTTCTACTATGGTTGGCCCAAGATCGCTCAGGCTCTGTCTTACCCGATAGGAGAGACAGTGGGCTTCCAGGGACCAGTGGGAAGCCCAGACGGTGATGGACACCACAGTGAGAGCTCCTTCCCTCACAGAGGAGCCGGGCTCCCACTCACCTTCCTGGGGGCTGCGGCGCCCTCCTCCCAGCAGCCTGAGTCCAGGTGCTCGCAGGGCTCCTGGGTAAGCCCCCCACACCGGTGTTTCCTGTGGACTGCCTGGCCCCGGGCCTTGCCTGGTCAGCTTGCTCCCAGGCCGTCCTGCTTGAGCTGGAGTAGGAGCCTTCCCCTGCAGCATAGCCACATGGTCTGACGCCCGTGCCTTGACCCAAACCAAGACCCATGGGCTTTCTTTTGCTGTCGCCCACTTGTCAGTCCCTCCAATAAAGGCCACCCTTCACCCCATGGCATGACGTTACAGTATCATTTTCTCTCGTCTTGACCCCGTTCCCCATTCCGCTTCCTGCCAGAGTTGGCATTTCCAGTAGAGACTGGGGCGGGACACCATCAGCAGGCCCTCTACTGGGAAGCCTTCAGGGTCAGGACAGATCTCTCTCCCCTGTGGCCCTGCCCATCTCCCAAAGGACCGTTTGTCTTCTGGGATGGGTCCTCCGACCCCTTTTGAGTGCTGCCTGCAGAGAACCAGACCTTCGGGAGAGAGCTTTCCAGAACGATGGTGGCCGCAGTGGCTGGAGGAGGCCTCAAGCTGACGGACACATCGCTGCTCTCAAACTCTCCTCACTAGAGCGGCTCACTCCGCACTGCTGGCTGTCGCAGTCCCAGTTATAGCATAATCTCAGAAAGCAGGCACCATATGTGTCTTGTCTGTTACATACAACAGACCCAGAGGCCCTCCCGATTTGGCCAGCCCATTCCCCCATCACCTTTCTGACCTCACGCCTACTCTGCTGTCCCCTGCTCATCCACGCTCTGGTCAGGCTTCTACTGTTTTCTGAATGTTCCAGGCCCATTGGTGCCTCATGGTCTCTGCACTTGCTGTTCCATCTGCTTACATGCACTTCCCTCTGATATTTCCAGGGTTTGTTCACTTCTTACTGGGATTTTGTGAAATGTCACCTTCTATAAGGCCATTTCTGCCACCATTTAAAATTGGTACCAAGTACTTCCTACATCACTCACTAAATTAATTTTTCTTTAGGGCACACATCCCCTGACATGCTGGGCACTGCACTTTCCCTTTCTCTCCACTAGGATGCAGACTTCATGAGGGCAGCGATGTTTTCTTTTGTTTCCTTCGCTGCCCTACCCCTGATGCCAGAACAGCGCCCTGCACATAGTAGATGTTTAGTAAACATCAGTTGAGGACGCGCCTGCCTCACACGTGGAATCAGAGCAGCCTCCAGGTTCATTTCTGTCTCTGCCTCTATTTTCCCAGCGTTTGGGGACACGATGTGCAGGACTTGCCGTGGAGACCAGAGCTGGCGTGCTTATCTCCTTCCCGTGGGTTTCTTTTCATTTTCTACTGAACCACCTAACTCGGCTTGATGTTGAAAAAGTGCCTTCCTCCCCAGTGTCACTTAGCGAAGAATATTTATTTGTGTTTGATGTTGGCAATACATCAAAATCCAATAATCATACCACAGTGCAAAAGCACTGAGGGGTGTGAGATCCACACCATCATAACACGGAATCTGCACATCAGGACCACAAAGGCAAATCTGTAATTGCATTTTATTTATTTTCTTCAAATGTGACAGTCCCACATGTTGCTTGAAATGGCGGAAGTTGGGACAAACTGAAATGAGGGAGCTTTATGAGCTGTGTCGCCAAGTCTTGGGGATTCCTCCTTGTCCGTGCTTGCAAGATAGGCCTGAGCAATTTCCCCGTTTACTGCAGCAATATCTCGTCTGCATTCGGTAGCAAGACCCCCGGCCTGTAAGCATATTAACAGGCCTGTCTCCTCTGAGTGTGTGAATTTCTCCACCCTGCATGCCTCCTGGTCTTGGGGACCCGCTTATTGGTGTAAGCGGCTCTGAGGCTCGGGTGGAGCAGCCTGCGTGGGAGAAAGCTCCCAGTGAGGCCTAGACTCGTGCCAAGTGGAGGGTGGAGACAGTCTAGGAGACCGGAAATATCAGCAGACGTTTTTTCTGAAGTGGCCGGGAGCTGGCTCAAATGAAATAGCGCAAGACAGTTGCAAAGGCCTGGGAGCTGTGGTCCCAGGGTCAGGGTTGCCCTATGACCTACTAAAGCCAGCCAAAGGGTCGTCAACCCCAAGGGGAACAACCAGCCTCTCCCCGCTCTCCTTGGCCACGCCGTCTCCGCAGGGGACTTTCAGCACCATCACCACTTTGAGTGTATTCTCCCTACATGAGTGACCTCATCTGAAAGACAACAAGGATCGTTGTTTATTGAGAACCTCGCATACGGCAGAGATTTCCTACTGTCATCTCATCGACCACTCGCAAGGCCACGCGCAGTCTCGGATTTGGCCAGCAAGAGCCTGCAGCTCAGAGAGGTTACGTAAGCAAGAATGGTAAAGGGAAGATCTGAGTCCAGTCCTGTGTGGTTCCAAAGTCTTTGCTCCTCCTTCGCTGCTCCAGGGTCACCAGATTTGTCTTCAGTTTATTCACCCAGGGCCCTGGCTCCGGGCTCCATACTTAGAGTCCCAGTTATATCCTGTCCTGCTGTCCCCACATCTTTGGCACCTGGGGAACATGAGCATCTGGATCTCACATACCTCTTTCAAAACCAGTTCTAGCCCTAGCTGGTTTGGCTCAGTGGATACTGGGTCCTCAGGGCGCCCAGACTTCCTCCTGATATGGCCCTGACACACTCCTGGTGTCTGCACAGTCCTCTTCCCCGGGTCTATTGTTGTCTGCTTCCGGCCTGAGGACTAGCCAAGGGCTGGCACTGAAAGTAGGACAAGTAGACAGAGCCTAGGTGCGGCCTGGGGTACTCAGCCACGTGCACACAGGCCTCCTGTCTATAGGAGACCTCGAAAGTCTTCCTCCACTGGCTGGTGCAGATTGTCTATTATTTGCCATCAGGTCACAGGGAAACAATGACATCTTCTCATTGGTCTCTTCTTTCTGGCCCTCCCCGACAGGGTCTGCAATCCCTGGGGCCCTCACGAAGCGGTAGCACCTGGCTACTAAGAGGCTCCCCTAAGCCCAGAGCAGGCTCTTTTGAAATGAAAAATATCGTCTCGACTGTGCAGCGTGCAATGGCAGTGACTCAGCCTCCGTCCGGGCTTTCCCTAGGGCACTTCTGTCTCCCTTTCTTCCTGTACCCCCCACACTCCCTAGATGCATCAGCCCCAGCTAGACTGGCTTCTTCATGGAACAGGCCACACCTTTGATGGCTCGCAAAATCTATGTCTTCTTGTACCATTTTTCCTGGTTGAGAACATCCATCCCATTGCTCTTGTTTTGTGTGAGTTTTATTCATCTTTTAAAGCCTGTGTCCATTGGAGTTGTGACTCGAGAAACTATAGTTTAGTCAGAAAAGAAAGATAAAAAAGCAGAAAGGCACCAAAGCTGATGTGAAATGTGGGAAGGATGGCTGTGGAAGAGGCAGCCGATCTAGTGTCTGTGACCCTATGAGAAGAACTGGCTAAGCTCAGAATCAGAAAGGACCTTCAGGCAGGAAGAGAAACCCAACTGTGGGACAGACGGACTTGGACGGTACCAGGTGCTGGTCAGACACTGACTGTGTTAACCAGGGGCTCTTTCACTAGAGCCGATGGAAATAAAATTTAAGCTCCATGTGCAGTTCATTCTACATGACTCCTCAGGTCCCTCAAACCCTGCCACCCAAACCTTCTAGTATCATCTCCGGAAGGGTCTTTCTCCACTGCTAGATCCAGAGAAATTATTTCTCTGGACAACTTAGAACCAAGACCACTATATTTGATTCTCATTACTAATTACCTTGTCTACTCTTAGTGACCCAATATAGATTGAAAACTCATTGAAGTTGGGACCATTTCTTGGATAATTGCCCTTCCTGAACATAGCAGAAGGGCTTAATAAATGCATCTCTTTAAAATGATAACTTTTTCTGATTATAAAACATATTTATGCTTAACAAGAGTTCAGAAACTATGAAGTACCAGGAATAATAAAAAAATCACCCATTGTTCCATCATGGAGAAATAACCACTGATAAACATATTCTTGTATTTCTTTCCAGTTTTGAATACATATTTATTTTTTGAAATAAAGAGAACAGACTTGTATGGGAACTTTGTTTATTTCAAACTCAAAAGCAATTGGTAACCACGACACCCAGTCAAACTTCGGGGAAGGTGCAGCTTGGTCCAGGACTTTCTGCTATTGGTGCTTCCTCTGAAGCAGAGGGAGGGAGGCTCTCTAATCACCTGGTGCTGCTGGCTACCAGGTCCCCTAGAGTCACTCAGGAAAGTGTCATTTCTCAGACTGTGTTTGCCTCCCGACCCTAAGATGTCCCTCATGGTCCAACATGCCAGAATTCTCTACCATTACCAGGGGTTCTCCATGGGGAGCATTAGCCTGGCTGGAGATGTGTGTGTGCGCACACACACACGCATGTGTGTGTTTTCCTCTCTTCCTAAGTCACCGAGAGCTTGGCAAGGCCAGGAGAGAGGCAGCTGATTATTTTTAGTCCCTTGTTCCTAGGAATGGATTGTGCATAACAAAAGAATGCTAATGCGCAGTGTCTTTATGAAAGCACTCCGGTTCATCAGCTTTGCAAAGAAGTGAAATTAAATCAAGATTTAATTGGGCTATGCATGTTTTATTCATGCTACTAACCACAGGAGAAGCCAGCAAGCTGAAGGTAAAAAAGAGAAGGAAAAAATCTTTTGAAAAGTTGTTTCTCTCTGATTAAATAGAGATAGTTTCCAACTTCAAAGAGAGCAGGCCTTTAATGTATTTTAAATGCTTCAACTACACTCGGCCTGGCCAACTCTGAGGCTGGTGGGCGACAGCGATCCGGGCTTGCCCTGCTCCTGCCTTCGTGTCCTGCCTCCAAACACAGGCTCAGGCTTCCGGTTCTGCCTTGTGTGCTCCAGCATGGAGCCCTTCAAACAGGTGTCCCAGGGCCTGGCCAGCGATGGCCGACGCTCAGAGGCTCTACGCTGCCCCCTTTAGAAGGTTTGCAGTTCCTACCGCCAAAGCCTGTAGGACCAATAACACCAAGGAATCAGACCTTCCCCTTCATCAGAGGTTTCATCCCTGGGAGGAGACACTGAGCATGAAGCTATGCTAGGTACAGTGATAAGGCAATCCTAGCCTGAGCCCCTTGCACCTAACAATGTAGGAAGAGAGATGAAACAAAGACCCAAATGACACGAACACAAGAGACAGAAAAGCAAAGGTTGCTGGAAACGTTTCAGTTGCTCTGAGAGAGCAAAGGAAGGAGCAGTCCAATAGGAAGACCGAATAATGCTTCCTGGAGGAGGTGGCATTGGAGCTAGGTTAGAAGACGCTCTAAAATTTCTGTGTGTGGAAACGAGGAGCAAGCATTTCAAGCAGTGAAACTCCAACTCAAGTGGCTAAGGCTGGAAAGCTTGAAGGATGTTTGGAGGAAGACAAAGAGTCTGACTGGCTATAGTTTGTGGTGCATATGGGGTAGCAGTGGAAGAATCTAGAACTGTAGGCTGGGACAAGAGATGAGCATGGAGAACTTAAACTGAGCAGCTTGTAAAATGAAGGGGTAAACTGATGTTTAGGGGATAAACAGCTCTTTGTATTCATAAATTGAAAGGCCCAGAGAATTGGAAGAGATTTCCAGAATTATCTAGTCCAAGGATTGCCCTTCCCATGGCTCTCCACCTCCCATGAACAAGGCAGTTTTTCCTCATCCATCTTGGCACTTTTTTCTTCTGAGCCCAGAAGGTGGCTTAAAGTCTTTTTGAACAAAGCAGACCAGTAGCCACTGCTAGATTCTGGGCATCTGCATTCTGTTCCTGGCACTTTTGGATAGTTTATACCTCAAAAATATTTGCATGAGGTGGGTGAGACTAGCGCTTCCAGCTTTCCATAAAATGGGAGGGGGGTTATTTGTATCTAATTACCCATCCAGAAAAAACTGAATGTTTTCTTAAAAGTATCAAATAGTTAATGTCGTACAGATTTACCAGGAAAAATCAATGAAGAGAAAAAGGGAGAGGTAAAGGCAATGCAGAGGTATTTTGCCTTAAGAGCATTGGCCACCTGGGGGAATTTTGAACTTTTGTTTTAAAGTCTCACAGACAAAGGGTGACAGAAATCAAAATCCAAGATCTGTACAAAGTTTGACATCAAATACGTGACATGTTCAAAACACACTGACATAAATGTGAGCCAGAAGGAATCCGGCCCTCCTGCAGACCTGCAGTCTGCTTCGCGTCTCCTAGGTGGTGCCCAAAGCCTGAGGACATGGACTTGGTGGAGGGTGGTCCTACACGAATAGGTTCATGGCCCTTCGAAGAAGCAACACAAGTTGTTTTCATAGGAAAATACTTTCATCCTTTGGCCTCGAAAATGACAGACAGTGATTTGAAGTATAGTGGGTATCATCAAATCAAAGATAACCAAGTCACAAAGAAAAAAACATAAGGACTGAAGAAGCAGAAACAAAAATGAATAGAAACATATTTATAAGGACTTTAGTACTAAATGACCAGGTACACACTATAAAACAACTGTGTTTAGTCTAGGTTGCAGCAGACCACTAAGGCAAGTACCAAAAAGACTCGCAGACATTCCTGTTAGCTGAGGAATAAATCCCTAATTTCTTAGAGGAGAATGGGCAGTACAGCACAACATTGATGACACTATTTAAGGAAATACGAAAGAAGTGTGAACTATTCATATCAATAGGAAACTATGAAGATTGACACAGATTTTTTAAAGAAAAACTTCTGAAAATGAAAAATCTAACAACTAAAAATAGAAACCCAAAGTATGAGTGTAACAGTAGGTTAAATATAGCTAAAGAAAGAATTAATAAACTGGCAGATATGGCAGAAGAAATGAGCCTATGCATGTAATAAAGAGACAAAAGGTAGAAAACACAGAAGAGCAGTTAAGTAATGATATACAGGGCAGATAAAGAAGGTCTGACATACATTTAATCTGAATCCCAAAAGAGGAGAGAAAAAAATAGGGCAGAAGCAATATTTGAAGAGATAGTGGATAAGAATTTTCAAGACCGCCCTAACTGGTTTGGCTCAATGGGTAGAGCATCAGCCTGGGGACTCAAGGGTCCCAGGTTCAATTCCGGTCAAGGGCATGTACCTTGGTTGCAGGCACATACCCAATAGGGAGTGTGCAGGAGGCAGCTGATCGATGTTTCTCTCTCATCGATGTTTCTAACTCTCTATCTCTCTCCCTTCCTCTCTGTAAGAAATCAATAAAATATATTTTAAAAAAAAGAATTTTCAAGACCAACGAATGTCATGAATACACAAATTTAAGAAGCTTTATAAATATCAATTCAGACAAAGAAAACACTTAGGCACATTATAAAACACCAGAGATAAAGATAAAATCTTAATAGTAGTCATAAGAGAAAGGCAGTATGTTTTCAAATGAATGAGAATTAGGCTAATTACTGATGGAACAATAATAAAGTAAGCTAGATGGCAAAAGAATATCTTCAATATGCTGACCAAAATTTATCAGTAATGAATAATTCTATATCCATTGAAAATACCCTTCAGTAATGAGAATAAAATAGAGATAGTTCTAGGCAACCAAAATGGAGTTGTCATTAATGGCCCTTCAGTAAAAGAAATTCTAAATTATGTATTTCAGGCAGAAACCAAATGATTCCAGATGGAAGGTGTGAAGTGCAGAAAGGAATCACAAGAGAGGTTATAAATAAGTGAGTAAATCCACATGAACATTGAATATGCAAAACTATAACAATAAACTCTTGCAGCTTAAATTTAAAACTATAAATTAATGGAATTAAAGAGTTCTAAGATCTTTGTATTATCCAATATGAAGGTTAAAATATTATCATTTGGCTTGATAACATAAGCACACTACTTGAATTATTTAGAATATATTTCTCACAATTCAGCACAGGAATAAAGAAACAAAGTATTTCAAGAAGAAAGGAGTTTACTAAATCATTGGGAACACTGAAGTGTCCAACTGCTGCAAAAATACATGCCTTCCCCAACACGGATATCAGACATGTCAACAAAAAGTCTTTCCTCCTTCCTGCTCTCAGAATTACACTTGAGTGTATTCATTGGCAGAACATAAATTGCACTTCAAAATCTGGCGTCAAGGAAACTGACAAATGTAGTTTCCAGCTCCTGGGGTGTCCAGACAGGCACAGAGAAGATGGAAATTAAAGATGATTACCACTACACATTATGCAGTGCCAAAATAATAATAATAAGAAGAAGAACAGGGTATAATATTCAAAGAAGTGGATTGTCTACTATGCTTTCTTCTAGAAACTTCATAGTTTTCAGTTTTACATCTAGGTATATATCTATTTTGAATTTTTTTTTTTTTGCATATGGATGTCCCCTTATTCCTAGACCATTTGTCCAAAAGACTATTCTTCCTCCATTGAACTGTCCTGGTACCTTTAGTTTTGTGTGTATGTGCAATGTGTAGATTATCCATTCTGTTCCATTCATCTGTTTATCTATCCTGATGCCACTATCACATTGCTTCATTACTGTATCTTTATATTGAGCTTTGAAACAGGTAGTATTAGCTCTCTGACGTTGCTTCTCTTTATAAAATTCATTTTGGCTATTAGCTACATTCTTTACATTTCTATGTTACTTTTAGAATCAGCTTGTCTATATCTAAAAAAAAAGCCTCTGGCATTTTAAATAGAAACAGTGTCAAATTTAATTGAGGATAATTGACATTTTAACAATACCTAGCCTTTCAACCTAAGAACAAGTTATGTCTTCCCCTTGAAATCTTCCTTAATTTCTTTAGGCAGGTTTTACATATATTTGTCAGTTTTATGCCTACATATTTTATATTTTGGTGCTATTATCTTGACAAATGTTTTAATTTCTAATTGTTCATTACTAGTATATAGAAATACAAGTGAATTTTATATATTGGTCTTGCAACCTGCAACCTTAATAAACTTATTTATTAATTTCAATACATATTCTGTAGATTGTATCCCACTTTCTATATATTGTAAGTGAATTATATGTGTATGTAAAGCAGTTCTAGTTCTTCCTTAACAATCTTAGGTTACCTGTATTTCTTTTTCATGTTTTATGGCACTGGCTAGAAACTCCCTTATATTGAATAGAAGTAGTGAGAGTTAGTATCCTTGTCTTGTCCTGATCTTAGGAGGGAAGGAATTCAGTCTTTCATGATTATGATGTTGACTGAAGTATGTTGTAGATGCACTTCATGTGATTGAGGAAGTTACCTTCTAATTACCAGTTTTCTGAAAGTTTTTTTTTTTTTTAATAAGAAATGGATTTTGGATTTTGTCAAGTGCCTCTTCTGGCATTTATTGAGATAATCATATGGTTTTTCTCTTTTAATTGGTTACTATAGCAAATTATATTGATTTATTTAAAAATGTTAAATCAACATGGCATTCATTAAATAAACCCTACTTGGCCAGAATATATTATTGTTTATTTGATTTTCTATAATGTAGTTTATAATTTTGGCATTTATGTTTATGAGGGATATTGTTCTATAGTTTTCTTTTCTTGTAATGATTTTCTCTGTATTTGTCATCATGGCACTGCTGGCTTTGTAGAATGAGTTGGAGATTATTTCTTTATTTTTTAATTTTCTGGAAGAGTTTAAATAGAATTAATCTTATGTCTTCCTATAGTATTTGGCAGAATACACAGATGAAGCCATTTGAGCCTGAAATTTTCCTTAATGGAAGGTTTTAATTTGAAAATTTGACATCTCTAACAGATATAGGGTTAGTCAAGCTATTTCTTATTAAATAAACTTGGTGGCTTATGAGTTTTAAACTAATTTTTCATTAAATTTATTAGCATAGAATTGCTCACAATACTCTCCTATTATTCTTTTTTTAAAAAATCCTCACCTGAGGATATTTTTCCATTGCTTTTTCTAGAGAAAGTGAATGAGAGATGGAAAGACAGAGAGAAACATCAATGTGAGAGAAATACATTGATTGATTGTCTCCTGCAGGAGCCCTGACCAGGGCCCAAGCTGGGGAGGAGCCTGTAACCAAGGTACATGCCATTGACCAGAATCGAACCTGGGACCCTTTGGTCCACAGGCTGATGCTCTATCCACTGAGCGAAACCGGCTAGGGCTCTTCTATTATTCTTTTAATATCTGTAGAATCTGTGATGATGTCGCCTTTACATATCTGATATTGGTAACTTGTGTCTTCTTTTTTTTCTCCCTTGAACAGCCTGTTTAGAAGTTTATCAATTTTATCATTATTAAATAATATTTATTGATTTATTACTACATATAAAATATATACATTTTAAAAGATGCTGGTTTCATTGATTTTTAAAATGTTTGTATTTCATTGATTTTCCACTATGATCTTCTCATCATTATTTATTTTATTCTGTTTACTTTGGGTTTCATTAGATTTTTTTTCCAGTTTTTTTTTAACCTGGGAACTCTTTAGGTGTGCAATTCTTCAATGCGTCATCTGTAGTGTGTATTGTGTGTTCACCGCCCCAAGTCAAGTATCCTTTCATCACCATTATCCCCAGTTTACCTTCTTCTACCTCCCCCCACCTTCCCTTCCCTCTGGCAACCACCACACTGTTGTATGTGTCCATGAGTCTTTCTTTCTTTTTTTCTTTGCTTAATCCCTTTACCCTTCTCACCCAGCCCCCAACCCCCTCCTCTCTGGCAACTGCCAGTCTGTTCTCTGTATCCATGAGTCTGTCTCCACTTTGTTAGTTTATCTTGTTCATTAGATTCCACTTATACGTGAAATAATATGATACTTGTGTTTCTCTGACTGGCTTATTTCATTTAGTATAATGTTCCCCAGGTCCATCCATGCTGTCACAAAAGTAAGATTTGCTTCTTTCTTACAGCTGAGTTATATTCCACGCTGTAAATGTACCACAGCCTTTTTATCTACTCATCTACTGATGGACACTTGGGCTGTTTCTAAACCTTGGCTATTGTAAATAACACTTAAAGGCATATATTCTTTCAAATTAGTGTTTCAGGTTTTTTGGATATATTCCCAGAAGTGGGATTGCTAGGTCATAATGCATTTTTAATTTTGGGGGGTAACTCCATATTGCTTTCCACAATGGGTGCATCAATCTGCATTCCCATCAACAGTGCATGAGGGTTCTCTTTTCTCCACATCCTTGCCATTAAAATGTCCATACTACCCAAAGCAATCTATAGATTCAACACAATTCCTATCAAGATGGCAATGGTGTATTTCACAGAACTAGAACAAATATTCCAAAAGTATATATGGAACCACAAAAGATCCCAAATAGCCACAACATTCTTGAGAAACAGGAACAAAGTTGGAAGAATTATACCACCTGATATCAAACTATACTATAAGGCCATAGCAATCAAAACAGCATGATACTGCCATAACAACAGACATATAGATCAATAGAATAGAATAGCGAGCCTAGAAATACTAGTAAACCTCTGTCTTTATACTCAATATTTGACAAAGGAGACAAAAACACACAGTTGGGTAAAAATAGTTTATTCAATAAATAGTGTTGGGAAAATTGGACAGATACATGCAAAAAAAATGAAACCAGACCACTTTCTTACACAATAGACAAGAAACTCAAAATGAATTAAAGACTTCAATGTTACATTTGAAATCATAAAAATTCTGGAAGAAAACATAGGCAGCAAAATCTCAGACATTTCTTATAGCAATATTTTTTTCTGATATATCTTCTCGGGCAAGGGAAACAAAAGAAAAAATAAACAAATGGGACAACATCAAACTAAAATGTTTTTGCACAGCAAAGGAAACCATCAGCAAAATGAAAAGACAACCCACTGAATGGGAGAACATATTCACCAATACATCTGATAAGGACTCATATCCAAAATGTAAAAGGAACTTATAAAACTTATAAAAACACCAAGACAACCAGAAACAATTCAATTAAGAAGTGGGCAAAAGACCTGAATAGACACTTTTCCAAAGTGGACACACAGATGGCTAAAAGACACATGAAAAGATGCTCAACATCACTAATCATCAGAGCAATGCAAATTAAAACCACAATGAACTTTCACCTCATACCTGTCAGAATGGTGATCATCAATCAATCCACAAACAAGTGTTTTTCCATTTCTTAAGACAGAAGTTGACAATATGGATTTGAGATCTTTCTTTTTTTTCTAAAATGGGCATCTAGTGGTATAAATTTGTCTCTAGCTACTGCTTCAGCACTATCCCACAGATTTTGATATGTTGTGTTATTATTTTCTGTCAATTTGAAATGTTTTTTATTTTCTCTTAATTTCCCCTTTGATTTTTTATTTAGAATTGTGTTATTTAGTTGCCTAATTTTCAGATGTTTTCCTGGTTTTGATTTCTATGAACTTCTATTTTTGGCCATAGAACATAATTTACACAACTTGAATCCTTTTCAGTGTATTTAGATTCATTGTATGGGTCTGATATGGTCTGCCTTGATAAATATTACACGTACATTTGGAGAAAATGTGTATTTTACTGTTGATGGATGAAATGAACTGTTCTGTAACTGATAAAAGATCAGTTAGGTAGGTGGTTGAACAGTGTTGTGCAGGTTTTCTGTGTCATCGCTGGTTTTCTGCTGCTCATTTTGTCAAATATTAAGAGAGCAAAATCTCCAAAGGAAATCTCCAAGGATACCTATGGATTTGCCTATTTCTTGTCTTAGTTCTATCCCTCTTTGCTTCATGTATTTTGAAGCTCTATTATTAGGTGCATAAATATTTAGGATTGTTATATCTTACTAGAGGCCCAGTTCACGAAAATTTGTGCACTGCGGCGGGGGGCGGGGGGGGGGGGGAGGAGGGGAGGGGGCGGTCCTGCACCCTCTCACAGTCGGGGATCCCTCAGGGCATGTCCTACTGACAGAAGGATGGCCACTGACTGTGGATGTCCACAGTCTGCCCTCCCTCTGCGGTAGGCAAACGGGCTGATCAGGGGAAGGCGCCACCCCCATCACCCCGCTGCTGCTGCCACTGCTGGCCACGGCAGCTGCAAGGCCTGAGGCCTGGGCCTCGCAGCCGCTGGGGCTTTGTCCTGATGGACATCTGGATGGACATCAGGAAGATGTCCGCCCTAATTAGCACATTACCCTTTTATTAGTATAGATTATATTATGGAGGTCTTTATACATGATAATATTCTTTGCTGTGAAATCTACTTTTTCTGATACTAATATAAGCACTCCAGCTTTCTTTTAACTAGTGTTAGCATAGTATGTCTTTTTTTCATTCTTTTAGTTTTTATAAAATTTACTATGCAACCATGCTAAAACCACCAACAGTTCATGACAACATTTAGCAAAGTAGGAATAAATGGAAACCTCTTTATGTTAATAAAATATATCTCCCCAAACCTATAACAAACATCATATTTGATGAAGCTTTCCTTTTGAGAGTATGAACAAGATAAGGAAGTCCATTACTCTCACTTTTATCAATTTAACATTGTACTAGAGGTTCTGACTAACACAGAAAGAATCTTTCCTCCCTCAACCCAAAAAAATGATTAAAAAGAAAAAAATGCCATCACTTCCAAATGATATAACTGTGCACATAGAATAGCCAAAAATTTTGTATAGATAAATTTTTAAAATTAGCCCTGGTTAGGTGACTCTGTTGGAGCGTTGTCCAGGAAACCAAAAGTTTCAGGTTCAATTCCCTGCACAGCACTATGTTGTGAGTTCTCTCTCTGGTCTGGGAGCTTATGGAAGGCAACCAATCGATGTTTCTCTCTCACATTGATCTCTCTCTCTCTCTCTCTCTCTCTTTTTGAAAAAAAATAAAAACATATCCTTGGGTTAGGTTTAAAAATGTTTGAAAATATTATTATATATTTATTAAAACTCTCCTATTAATATTTAAACATTAAAAACATTTGTAAGAATATTTGCAATACCATATATCAAGATTTACTATGAGGATATAATTAAGTTGGTATTGTATTGGTCCAAGGATAATAAAATAAAGGAATGACAGAATAGCAAGTCAAACAATAGACACTCTTGATATAGTAAGAGGTAAGGCCTGCGGAGAATTAGATAAAGACAGACTTTTGAAAAATGGTTCCAAGACAACTGTGTATCCATATGGAAGAAACAGAAGTTCAATAGCTATCTCACATCATACACTAAAATCAATTTCAGATGAATTAATGATCTGATTGTAGTAAAAATTATATTGCTTTCTGAAATTTTAGTTCTAGAACAAGAGACTCTAGATTGACTTTTCCTGCTCCTCCTCTCCAAATATAACCAAATACTCATAACTTATTAAACAGAATAATAAAAGAACTCTGGAAGCTGAAAATGAAAAGGCAGATGGGCTAGAGGCCTCAGGACTTGAGGAATGACAATGTGGTGAGCTCCCTGGGTTTCCTCTTTATCTCCAACATCGCCTTTAACTGGGCACTGGAGAGGCCTACAACCCAGAACCACCATTGACGGGGTGGGGGGGTGGGGATGGGGTAGGGGGGTTAGAGAGAGAGAGAGAGAGAGAGAGAGAGAGAGAAGGAAAGCCTTCTTTCTTTGGACAAAGGACCAGAGAGGGAAGTCCAACAGAGACCTAGTGCGGACCCTCATCCCTGCTCCATAACTGGGAACTCAGCAGGGACAGCAGTGAAGACACAGCCTCCTTCAACCTGCTCCACAACCAGGACCTTGTGGTGTCTGATCTGCTGGCTGCAGCAGCAGCAGCCGCAGCAACAGCAGCAGGAATCCCCAGGCCATTCAGCCCCTGTTCATGGGCCACGGTCATTCCAAAAGTCTGATCCATGGGTTGCAGTGAAGTTCTAGGCTACCCAAGCCCCAGTGCACAAATTATATTTATATAACAAATAGTTAACATATCATTGGAGTCTCAGAAGAAACGATGGTTGACACTTTCCCATCCAGCAAAGGTGGCAAGCAATGATATCCTGTTTCACCCTGCCTTCCACCTAGTGGTTTCGGGAGACCCAGGCCAAGGGTTTGTCTCCTGTCCTTCATTGAAGGTCTCTCAGCAACAGCAAATGGCCCAAGGAAGTGCCTTCTGCAACTGCAGGCAGTGTTAGCAGCTGCTGAAAGAACAAGGCAGGGCACAATAGCATTGCAAGGACTCAGAAAACGGAACGTTTGTTAGAACTAAAGCCAAACATGCAGGACAACACCTATATGCTAAACTTAAAAAGAGTAACTTCCTGCTAAAATAGATTTAGATAGATTCAAGAGTTCCTTAACATAATTACCAAAATTACCATGATTACAAAATAATCTTCCATACTAAGAACCAGGAAAACAACAACTTGAAAGAGAAACGACAATTCATAGGTTCTAATTCTAAAATGCTGGAATTATCTGAAAAGCAACTCTCATAAAAATATTCCAATAATCAATTACAAATTCTCTTGAACAATGAAAAAGATAGTAAATCTTAGCAAATAAATAGAAGTTATAAAAAAAAGAACCAAACAAATTATAGGACTAAAAAATATAATAACTTACATTTTAAAACTTGCTGGATGGAATCAACAAGTAGAGATGTAGAGATGACAGCACAGAATCCATAAACTTGAAGACAAATCAATAAAATTTACTTAACCTGAACAATAAAGAGAAAATAGGCTGAAAAAAAAGGGAGAACATTCTCAGGGATTTATATAACAAATAGCTAACATATCATTGGAGTCCCAGAAGAAACGATGGTTGACACTTTCCAAATTGATGAAAGACAGAAGCCTACTGATCCACAAAGCTGAGTGAATCCAAAATAGGATAAACAAGCAAAATGCACACCAAGGAACCTCATAATTAAACTTCTGAATGTAATAGCAAAGAAAAAAATCTTATAAACAGTCAGAGAGAAATGATACATTATAAAAAATACCACCCATTGGAATGAGAGGGGATTCCACATCTGCAAACACAAGGCCAGATGGAAATGGCATGACATGTTTCGGTTCTGGAAGAAAAGAGGTGGCGACTCTGAATCTCATGAAACAGACAGCAGGATCGCGGGAGGTCATCGTAGGGGTGAACTGGACCTTGACCTGACCCATATATCCTATGTGCAAATCACACTCAAATGGATCATGGACCAAATTCTAGGAAACAAAAGGCAAAAGAAGAAATCTCTGCGTTCCCAGGGTAGGCAAAGAACTTTTAAATTTGGCACCAAATAGCACAGTCTATAAAATAAATAAAACATAAAGTGCACCTCATCAAAATTAAAACCTTTGCTCTGCAAAAGATCCTATTAAGTATACAAAAGACAAGTACTGGCTGGAAGAAAGTATTTGCAGGCCACATGTCTAACAAAGCAGTTGTTTCTAAAATGCATAAACTATCAAAACTCAAGATTAAAAAACTCAAATAATCAACTTAGAAAATGTGCAGAAGAGACGCACATACATTTCATCAAAGAGTGATATACACAAGCACATGATGGTCAACATCATTATCCATCAGAGAAATGCAAATTAAAACTGCCAGGAAGCAGCATTACACCCCTACTCGAGTGGCCAAATTAAAAAAAGAAAAATAGCAACAACGCCAAATACTGGCAAGGATGTAAAGTAACTGGTCCATATACACATATATTGCTAGTGGGAATGTGAAATGGTAGAGCCAAACTGGGAAATAATTTGGCATTTTCCTTATAACTAAAAATGGACTTACCATAGGACCCAAAATCACACACTTAGGCATTTATTCCAAAGAACTGGAGACTCTTTTTCACACAGAAGCTTGTACAAGAATATTGAGAGCAGTTTTATTTGTAATAAGCCCAAAATATAAACGGCCCCATGTCCTTCACTAGGTGGGAGATTAAAGAGGCTGTGGTACACTTACATCATGAGTTATTATGAGCCATGAAGAGGAATGAACTTGGTACTGCAACTTGGATGAACCTCCAGGAAATCATGCTGAGCGAAAAAAGCCATTGTCAAAAGGATAGATGCCGCAAGAGTCTATTTGTATAGCATTTATGAAATAGCATAATTATAGAGATGGAGAAAAGATTAGTGGTTGCCCAGAGATAAGGGCTGAGGGAGAGGAGGTAGCTATAAAGGGGTAGCATGAGGGAGTCTTGTGCTGACGATACAGCCAAGTATTCTGATTGTGATAAAATTGCATAGAGTGTTACAAATACACTCCCACATACATATAAGTGCATATATATATGTATTTGTGTGTGTGTGCATGCATAGTTGATGAAATCTGAATATGCTGTATAGATTATAGCATATCAATTTCCTGTTTGTGATATTTTATTCTAGTTATGCAAGATATTAACATCAGGGGAGACTGGGGGAAGTATGTATGGGCTTCCTCATACATTTTTTAGCACCTTCTTGTGTCTCTATAATTATTTTAAAATAAAACACAAATTTTAAATGCTATTGCTTTTAGATGATAAAATAGAATATCCTCATGACATCAAGGTAGGGAACATTTTCTTAAATTAGGTTCAAAAAATACTAGATGTAAAGGACATTTCCTCAGTTTTCAATTTTACTCAAACACCTTGTGCCACTTATTATTTATCTTGAAATCTCATTTGGAAATTATTTTCTAGCTTGGCTTCCATGGGACATAAACTTATCTAAAATTTCCTTTTATCTCTCAGACTTCTTTATTCACTTGTTAAACAAATACCGAGTGGCTATTATGTGGAGGAACTCTTTTAGGTGCGGGATACAGCATGAACAAGACAGATTTCCAAGTAGATAAGCTCCCTATCTTGACAGGGCTTATAGTTTAGCACCAGTTGGTGGGTGAGAAGACAAAAAAATGTATAAGTAAATAAGTAAAGTATGTCAGTTGGTGATAGCACTGTGGAAAAAATAAATTTAGAAAAGGGGATGCAAGGATGTTGGGAGAGATAAAGTGTGCAGGTGCAGCTGGCAGGCTTAGCAGGGCCCTCCTGGAGGAGTCTTTTGAGCAAAGACTCGAAGGAGGTGAAGAATGTGCTAGGAGGCTATCTCGGGGGACAGGGCTCAGAAAGGAAGGATGAGCAAGAGAAAGACTCCCAGGAGGGTGTATGCTTTGCCGGCTCAAGGACAGGTAAGGGAGCCAATGTGTCTTGGGCAGAGTGAAGGAAAGAGCAACAGGAGATGACGTGAGGTGGTAATGAGACCAGATTCCCATGATAGAGCCTTGTGGGCGTTGTAAGGACCTTTCTTTTATCAGCATTACTGGCTCAGAGAGTGGCCCTGATCAACAGTATCTTGATTCCTGGGGAGCGTGTTTGAAATGCAAATTTCCAGGCCCTGCCCCAAAGCTGCTGAGCTAGAGACTTTAGAAGTGGGGCCAGCAATCTGCTTTATAAGCTCTCTAGGTGCGTCTGATGTTCTGCTCTAAACGACATCGAGACCATCTGCGTGCTCTGAGCGAGGAGTGACACAACCTGATTTACCTTCTGGCTTCTGTGTCGAAAATTCTTTGTGGAGGAGCAAGGGTGACCGCAGGGGGACCAGCCAGAAGACAGTGCCATAGATGACGTGGCCTGCAGTCCTCGCGGCGGAGATGGAAAGGGGTACAATCGCCGCCGAGGGCTCCTCTCTCCATGGGAATGATGTCCTTTAGAGCTTGAAGACACGGTTGCACATGGAACTTCCACAGAGAAGACGCTCAGATTCACATACTCACGCTTTGCAGAGTGCTATTGCCTCTAGTCAACTCCAGGATATTTTGTAAGGAAATATGACCATGGTTTCACGTAGAGAAACTAGTCGGCATACTTCAGTATCTGCAGAATATACAGTTACTAATATATTCCCAGGAAGTTTAACATTTCCACGGACAGGTCTCCGTTGTCCCATCAATTCCCATAGGACCCACCAATTCCCCTACTCTAGGAAGCAGACTGCTGTGACTCCAAAGCTCATTTTAATAAAATATCTTACGGGTATTATCCCAAGAACTGAAACCCAGGCGAGGATGACAAATCTGTCATTTTGCAACAGTGAGACATGCTTTCCCAGGGGTGGCTGGGCTGGTTTTCATGGAACCACTACAGCCAATGCACTCGCAAGCCTCTGGTGGCTCAGTTATAAATGCTGGCCTTGATAGGTGACAAGAATGAAATGAATGTTTATAAGAATTATATGCATCTCTGAATATTTATTTATTTGATCTTTTGAAATTAATCTTAGAGTTTCTACAACATGTAAGGCTAAACACATGTCACTTATTTTGAACTTGATACAGTGCATGGAAATGTTTATAAGAATTAGAGGCACTTCAGAGTCTGTCACCGGGACAGACTATTGACACAATCTGCTCTGCCTTCTGAAATCTTCATGTAGTCATGCACAACTATATGCTGCTCTTTTAAGAGTTCAATCGCTGAAATTGTTGTTGTGTCTGAGAAGAATGAGATTGTTAATTGTGTTTACAATAAAATATAGGAATAAATGAACCAAGTACATTAATATTTTATTAAAACTGTTAGGATTTGCTAGAACAGCATTCATTATACTGGGTACAAGCAGTAGATTTTATCTCTCATGCCAAGTCCTATTGACTGTTAATGACTGTGTGGAGCTCTGTGAAAAGAATGTTAAGACTCAGTCTGGTTGCAGCAAGAAAGGGGGTCATATTTGGTACAAAGTGTCTGCCCCGGTGTGGGTGATGGGTGGGGCTGAGGGGCTGTGGAGCCACATACTGTCTAAACTTCCACGGAAGCAGAGAGAACCAGCTCTGGTAAGATAATTTCAAAAATTCCCAAGCACGTGTCTCTCTTGGCTCTCATGCTGAGCGTGCTCATCTTGCTCTGCTTTGCATTGTTCTCATGACCCACCGCTCACCCAGATGCCGTGCTATCATGTATAAAATCCTTAATCTGGCTTTTAGGATCCTTATGATCTGACTTTACGCCTCCTTTGTGTATTATATTCCATAAGTCTTCTATGCAAACCCTTCATTTCAGTTAGTCTGGCTTCCTTGTTGTCTCACACAAAAACACTGAAAATTTTGTCTCTGAGCATTTGTTTACAATGACCGTATCAGCCCGGAAGGGCAGGCCTGTTCAATTTTATCCATCTACGATGTGGTAGCAGGCCTTTATAGGCTATGGAACTTTTTGTGATTGCCCTGACTCCTCTCTCCTGACACTCCAATTCTTAGTTTTCAGAAATCTGAGGTTAGCTGCGGAAGAAAGAAACCATGCTAATCCTCTTAAAGAAGGATCGATGAAATACAAGGATTGGGTGCTGTTGGAAAGTCTTGAGGAGCACACTCCAGGCTGAGCTTCCAGAAAGGCTCACTAAACATCACAGGAATCATCTACCTGGGAAGCTGCTCCCTCAACCCAACCAAAAAGGTGAGGAATCAGGGAAAAAACACTAGAACATTTGGTTTTAGGGACATAATATTTTAGGTAAAGTTCAGGAATCAGGGTTTTACCATCACCACAACTTTTATCTTAAAAGCCATATTAATCCTGCTAGATCTAGACCAAGAGCACACCGAGGGGGGAGGGTGTGGCTCAGTGGATTAACGTTGACCCATGAACCAAGAGGTCAGTGGTTTGATTCCTGGTCAGGGCACATCCCGGGGTTATAGGCTCACTCCCCAATGGGGGGAGGGGGAAGGAGTGCAGGAGGCAGCTGATCAATGATGTTTCTCTCTCATCCATGTTTCTTTCTTCTATCCCTCTTCCTTCCTCTCTAAAATCAGTAAAAGCATTAAAAAAAAAAAAAAAAAAAAGAGCCCACTGTCGGGGGAAAGGATGTGCTGTGCCCAACATCTCCAAGACTCTAGGGACTGGATTCTGGATCGTGCTGCACAAAAAGCACATCTCCTGGTCATGGTTGCCAGCAAAAACAGACACCCGGAAGCAGGCCCCGCCTCTGCTCTCTAGGCCGTGCCTGAGTAGACATGACTGCCTGAACCTCAGTCTCACAATCCAGGTGGCAGAGCCTGGGAAATGTAGTTTTTAGCTTTCTACCATCTATAATTCATTCCAGAAAGAGGCTGAGATGAATGTGTGCACCTATCTGCCATGTCTGTCATATCCATATTTTAAAGTCGCTGTATTTTGAAGTTGCAAATCAACTTCTGTCATATACCTGTTTAAAACCATTCAAAGTTTCTGACTAGCCTGCAGCATGAAGCCTAACTCTGTAGTGTGGCATATAAGGCTGTCTGCTGGCCAAAGAGGGCACGGACAGTGCAAACGTGAAGCCGGGCTTCTTACGGAGGAATGCCTTCTAGCTTCAGGACACTAGGGTTCCCTCCTGTTATTTCACAAAGTGATTGCAGACATGACTTTCTGATATCACACTTTTCGAGATATGAGTCCTCTGACGCCCTCCCTCCCTTTCATCCCTTCCTATTCTCCTATTGTCCCGGTCCTGCCCAATTTGGGTTGTACTCCCAGAGTTTTCCTCAGGGTCATTAATACTTTGCCTTGAAATCAAGCTGTAGTTGGTGAGTTCCATGAAGTTTTAGGGCTCCTGCTGGGTCCGTACCATCTGCCATTACCACACTCACCAACATTGCACAGTCAATGTTGTACACATTGCACTGTCTCCTTGCATCCATTTCCAGGTTGGACCCTGCAGAATCCCTTCCCATTTTTGTTCTAGGGCCTCCACAATTCCAGTGAGTCCCTCTTGGCATTGTAGGATCCTCATTTTCTCGGGGCCATCAGAGCTCAGTTGCCCTCCCTTCTTCCTCCGGCACAGATGCTGATGTCACCTGGACATCACACGTGTGGGTGGCTTGTGCCTACCTATTTGGAGTTCATCAGGACTCCATGGTTTCTGTTTGAATTGGAGATGTCTTACATGATTCTTTGGTTTAGATATCCTAGGTGCCTGGTCTACTTTTTCCAATAAAGGAATTAACAAAAAAACTATCCCATTACTCTCACCATCTTCTTTTTTAAAATAACAAATAAAGAAATAGAAAATTACCCATGACCCTGATTTCACCCCAGTCTTTTTTTTTTTTTTTTTAAGAATCTTTGTGAAGTCTGATGTCATGGAAAATAGTGAGCTTACAGGGATGCCTCCAACAACCAGCCAGCACCCTCACGAAGTTGGCATTTTTTGCTGGTTTCTCACTCTACCCAAAGGTTCCTTAGTTGGGCCAAACATAGCCCCTCTTTGCCCACTGCCTTTTTCCTGCGAAAAACAGAGGCCACTTTGGTTCTCTCAAAATAAAAATGTAGGTGTTTCAGGTGGCATTATTACAAACAAAGGCCATTGTTATCAACGATGTTAATGAATTCTAACCATCTCTCATCTTCTCAGCACTCACTCAAGAGTTAAGGTCTGGCATGGGAAAGGGTAGGTGAAATGTATTAGCTGAGTCTAGGATTGTTCCTGTGATTTGATGGCTAGTATTTCCATGTCAGTAGTAGGTGAGGTAACACTACAGAATAGGTGATTCTTCCACAATAGGAGAGAAGTTAGATATTGGAAAGAGGAGAGGGGGGTGGAAGACAAGTGTTTATGGTAGTTCATTAGTTTGGTTGATGAAAATCCACTTGCTCTTTCTTAAAACTTAAAACTTACCAAAAACACGAAGGAAGAAGAAAAAATAATAATAAAATGCAACTATCTTTCCTACAACTGAAAAAAACTCACCAATGGGAGACAGCCAACGCGCTTTTGTTCTTGCTACACAGTCACGTACAAGATTTCCTGTGAAGTTTTAGTGTTAGGCAGTCCATACTGTGAAGTGCAACACCACCAGTGTACATTATACCAAATCACGAAAGAAAAAGAAAGAGGAATTTATTACACCACAAGGAAAGAAATACTGATAAAGGCTATATCATTTTTCTATAGCTGGTTATGACACTGTAGTTAATTTTTATCACTTCCTTTCTCTATTACCCATTTACTGTTTCCTTTGACTCCAGCTAGCAGCTCAGCTAGCTGGAATTCGTTCCTGGGTCAGGTGGTACATATGACCCATGACTTCATTTCCAAGGGAACTGAGCTGTTGATGATCCTGCCAGTAGAGACTACCATGAACTTTTACCCACTAGTATGTGTCCCAGGAGAGCCCTGAATTTATTCCTTTCTCTTCCCTACCCCCCTTTGCAGCAGCAAACTTATTTCATCTCCATACTGAAGGTTAACCATCCCTTCCAACACTACAAAAACATTCTTTTCTGCACGTGGAGCATGAAAAGCCCAAAATGTAGGAGGCAATTATAATTTCCGATTTGGTGGAATAAGTTTTGTGTTTCCTTGTGGAAACATATCTCCATTGAGAGGTAATGTAGCATATTGGTTTGAGGGCATGGCTCGGAACATAAACCGCCTGTTCAGATTCCAGCTCCATCACTTAACCACTTTTTTTTGCACTCAGTTTTCTAATGTGCAAAATGTGGACAATGTATTATTTACTCTGAGAGTTGTTGTGATGACTAAGTGAGTTATTCCAAGTAAATCATATAGAGCCGTGCCAGGCACCTGAGTGTTTGTTAAATATCAGCTATTATCCCTGAGCATTAAATAAGCAGAGCACAGTAATGAGGGCAGGAAACAAAGAGCAATGAAGATGATTACTAGAAATAACTGTGATTCCCAGTCAAGGACATGTACCTGGGTTGTAGGTTCTATTCCCAGCCCCAATTGGGGTATGGACAGGAGGCAACCAGTCAATGTGTCTCTCGCACATCAGTGTTTCTCTTTCTCTCCACCCCCCCCCCCCCCCCGGCCCCACCTTCCTTCCACTCTCTAGAAAAATAAATGGAAAAATATTCATGGGGGAGGATTAACAACAACAACAACAACAAATAAGCATACCATTTATCGGTACAATGTACTCCAGTCTCCCAAGATCTTCCCACAACTGCACTGATTTTTATGAAGGCCCATATCCTTGTTCTATAATAGTGATGGCGAACCTATGACACGCGTGTCAGAGGTGACATGCGAACTCATTTTTTTGGTTGATTTTTCTTTGTTAAATGGCATTTAAATATATAAAATAAACATCAAAAATATAAATCTTTGTTTTACTATGGTTGCAAATATCAAAAAATTTCTATATATGACACGGCACCAGAGTTAAGTTAGGGTTTTTCAAAATGCTGACACACCAAGCTCAAAAGGTTCGCCATCACTGTTCTACAAAGCCATCTATTTCTGGGTGGTGGGCATTGGCACGGCCAATGAACCCCATGGGTATTAACCCATTGACTTAATTCTTTTCTATAAAAATGTGAATAATTATATTACTATTTGAATGATTTGATAAAAATAATGTTGTGTGGATTGTCATAATGATATATAAGGCATGATTTAGACCAGAGATGACATGTGACAAAATCATTTTGAGAAGGAAGGAAAGTCCTAAATAACTTTCTCTTCCAAGGGGTGGGTAAATCATTGCCCTTCATAATGGAGAGGTTCTTTGCAATCAGCCTGCCAACAGGAGGCCAGCTGGTCACTTTGAAATATGATACCCCATGAGGGGCTAGGATTGTTGGTTGTTGCTCCTACAAATTGATGAAGGAAAGCCCTTATTCTTAGTTTTCCTTCCTGTCACCTCTTGGTTGATGGGCCCGGTGCTCCGTGTGTGAAATGGCACTGTATATCGCTCACTTATTCAGAGCATGACTGCACTCCGAAGAACAGAGTCCTAACACCAACCTCACTTTGTTCGTGAGAACACTGAGTAATGTTCCGGTTTTCTATCGCTGCCATAAATACTTGCCACGAATTTGGTGTCTTAAAACAACACAAATTTATAATCGCAGAGTTCTGAGGGTCGGAAGTCTGACACGGGTCTCACGTGGCTCGCATCAAACTGCCAGCGGTGCTGCGTTCTTTCTCGAGGCTCCGGATAATCTCCTGCCTTGCTTCTTCTAGGTGTTGACAGAATTCAGTTCCTTGAGGGGCAGGACTGAGGTTTCCCCTTGCCGGCTGGTTGTCAGCTGACAGCTGTTGTCAGCATTTAGAAGTCCCTGTTTATCCTCCTTCCAAGCCAGCCATTGTGGGTTAAGTCCTTTCACTTTGATTTGCTCCTTATTCTCTGGTTACCTGACTCAGGACATGTACCTGAGTCTTCCAGAAAAGACTTTCACGTTAGGGCCTCATGCGATGAGATTGGGTCCACCCCATAGCGCAGGACACTCACCCCATCTCAAGATCCCGTCAGACTCACACCTGCAAAGTTCCTTTCGCTGAGTGACAACATATTCCCGGGTTCCTGGGACGGAGGCACAGCCCTCTCCGGAGGGCCATTGTTGTCCATACCACAAGCAAACACTGCCATGGCTGGAGAAGGAAGCTGACTAATACCATGATTCTCTGAGTGGGAAACTTTGATGATTATTCTCACGAGACACAATCTCATCACACCAGTCCTCAGATTTTGTTCTGTCCAATTCCCTAACCATTCAGCAACTACCGAGGTCCTTAGCTCAGTTCATCAGTCTTTCTAGGCAAAGCGGAATAAGAGATGTGCTGGTGAAAGGAGAGTTCAGACATTTCTGAGAAAGTCATAAAGGTATATGCTTGTCCCATCAAGTGAAGGAAAATTGCTTCTTGTGTCCTCCATTTGTTGGAAATTGAGGAGAAAAAAAGCATTTGTCAGATTAATGACTCCACACTCAATATCAAGGGCTGTCCTGATTTGTTCTAATAGGAAGACCATGAAAGGAAAGCACTTGCAGTTAGAGTCATACGTTATTAAGCTCACAATAATCCACTGCCACTTTCCAAGGTTCATCTATCCTTGGCAGGATAAACCACAGAAAAAGGCCTGTGAATTAGAACAATCACTCCTGGGTTTTCCCAAGTATTTGATGTTGACACCGATTTCCATGATTCTCATAAGGATGCCATTTCTATTTTGATTTATTATTTTGGCAGGAAACAGAAAATGTAGCGACATCCTATTGTCCCTTCCTGCCATGATATCTCTCCTCCCACTGATCAAGGGGACTAAGAGAGGACGATAGCTGAGTACATTCATTTCATTAATTGCCGTGGAGTTTGAGTCCCACTGGTCTGCTACCACAGTCAGAGGCTGCTACCTGTCTTGCATCAGCCTCCATTCTGACTGTTAGATCCTTGTGGTGTCGAGGACCCAGGCAGCTGTGTCAGTGTAGACCCGAGGTTCCATGTACATGAAGATTTAGATATTGTCCTTTCTCAGAGGTTAAAGGTCCACAGGTGCCTTCGGAGAAGGATAGGAGGAAGAGAAACCTTACACATAGTAAAGAGGCCAAAATGCTAACTGTTCACTACGACTTGCACAGATCAAAAGAGATTGTGACCCTACAATCTTATTTGTGCCTAAATATCCGAGGAACCAGGGCATAGATATTGTGCAGCCTTCCCACGCTCCAAATCTCTCCCATTTCCATTGTCTAGTTGGATAGACGTGGGTAGAGAGAGGTAAACCCCCACCCCACCCCTGAAACACAGCAGGCTAGATGCAAATTCTAGGCTCAGTCCATGTAATGAGGCCAGCTTCCCGCCAATGACTTTGCAAACCCAGAACACACCCTAGACTATTCTAAGCTTGAAGCTATTTCTTACATTCTTTGTGGTATTGGTTACCCAGCCTCAGCCCGAGCCATCTAACTCAGCCCATCGGGCTTTCAGACAAAATCTGATGCAGGTCAGCAAGGAGCTCTTACGGAGCTCTGGGTTGTTAAAGATGTCAGAATAGGTCAACTGCCTAGATTCCTTGCATTTTCTTCCTATCCACCCCAATCAGCCTGGAAGCACCATAAAAATAACATCAAGACAATAGACTCAGGCAATGCTACAGGCAGATAAGATAAAATAATTGAGAAGGCTTTTGTTTCTTCCCACCATTGCTTTAGAGAACTCTTGCCCATGTGTATGGCCACTCACAGCTTTGGTCCAGTCCTTCTCAGGAGTAAAGTCAAGGGAGCACAAAAGCTGTGCCTGTGAAGAGCTGATGCAAACAGGTGTGAGCTCAAACTCTGGGCTCTTGCCTCCCCACCCTTCCCATCTTTGTCTCCTTCTAAAGTTGCCTTTCTTTTTAAGAGATAGGCAAAGTGCTGGACTAATTAGTTGTTTGTAGGGCAAGGAGTTATTGACTGTGTGTTTCAATGCCTGGTCTCTTTACCCTGGGGCTCAAACACTTCTTACCTTATAAATTCACTGGGACTCCCACAGGCTGGGGGCTGACTTTTCCATTAAACATTGCCAACAGATAACTACCACACTGTAGGGACTAGAAACCTCCTGGCGAGAGTATTTGAACTTGAACATAAATCAGAGGAGGTCCTGAGTGAGTAGGGAGAAAGGAAAGGCAGTTCCACTTAAAAGAAAAACCCTTACCAATTACTCCATCTCCAGCGTGGCGCCTCCTTATTTTCCAGTTGCTTTCTTTCCAGGCTTCCTGCTTGCCGGGTCTTGTCCTGCAGACCCACAAAGCACTCTGCTTGTCAACTTCTGCATCAGTCTTCCCAGCGCCCAACTGCAGATGTGAGGACAGGCCCCTGGAACTCACACCAGCTCTCTAAACTAATGGCCAGGTGCTTCATTCATACATATCAATAAACAGCCATTAGGTAGGTGAGTAAAATCTGTAATAGAAAATGCAGGTGCAAGGGGCACAAGCAGAGCTGACCAGTGATGAAATAGAGATGATAAAGGGAGCAGAATAGAATTTTATAGACATTTGAAAGTGTATTGCAACCACAAAAAGATGCAGTCAAGAAATAAAGAGGGAACTAGGAAATCTAAATTTTTACTAACTTAAAAATTAGTAATCCAGTTAATAATAAAATGGGCATGGTTGAAGACCAAGTTGGATACTTGAAAGGTAAAAATCAGGGAAAATCAACTATAATATAGAAGAGCAAAGGGTAAAGGATGGGAAATTTTATAAAAAAAAAATATTACAGAAAAGTTGAGTCTTAGTGAATTGAGGTCTACCATCTAAATCAGCAGTTCTCAACCTGTGGGTCCGGACCCCTTTGGGGGTCAAACGACCCTTTCACAGGGGTCGCCTAAGACCATCGGAAAACACATATATAATTACATATTGTTTTTGTGATTAATCACTATGCTTTAATTATGTTCAATTTGTAACAATGAAAATACATCCTGAGTATTAGATATTTACATGATGATTCATAACAGTAGCAACATTACAGTTATGAAGTAGCAACGAAAATAATTTTATGGTTGAGGGTCACCACAACATGAGGAACTGTATTAAAGGGTCGCGGCATTAGGAAGGTTGAGAATCACTGATCTAAATAAAAGAATTTCTAGAAAGAGTAGAGAAAACAAAAGGGAAAAATATAATCAAAGAATAATGGAAGCAAGTTTCCAGAGCCATAGGAGAGACAAATGAGCAATAATGATTATATTTCCAAGTTTTTTGTCTTCTCATTACTGATATACCTTATTCTTATTTTATGTTCCCTTAATTATCTATTTTGTCTGTGGTTAATTCTGTATATTCCCTAAATGTGAGAAAAATATATTTTAAAGATCCACTTGAAACTTGTAGTTCCAATCATGATGCAGTAGCTGGCATTGGGCTTACACTCCTGCCATAAAGACCTGTAAAACCTGGCTGGCCAGCGTGGCTCAGTGGGTGAGTGTCAACCTACGAGCCAGGAGGTCAGAGTTTGATTCCAGGTTGGAGCACATGCCAGGGGCGTGGGCTCGGTCCCCAGTGTGGGGCATGCAGGAGGCAGCTGGTCAATGACTCTCTCATCATTGATGTTTCTACCTCTTTCTCCCTCTCCCTTCCTTTCTGAAATCAATAAAAATATATTTTAAAAAAGCACTATAAAACCTGGACAAATACATGTAAAATCTCTTGTTTGCAGGCATTGGAGAACAAGCAGGGCAGACATAAAACTCAGGGGAGAAGGAATGCACATGAGGTGAGTCCATCATTTACACTCACTTTCTCCCTGAAGGCATTTCCCAAACTGAGGTACAGAGAGCAAGCAGAGAGTGATAGTCTATTAGGGCAGAGGAAACGTGAACCAGAGTTTAGATTTGCCAAGAGAATTGGCAATTAAGAGATTGGGTCACATGTAAGAAGAGACCTGCACATGAGTCCAGAAATCTACATAAAAGATCCCTTGTTCCTCCGACAATTTCTTAACTATTCCTGCACAGGGAGCCACTCTGGAAGAGAAGCGGCAGGTTGGGATGCAAAAGTTGGGATACTGACACAGACAGGATGGCAATATCTTGGTGAATCCATAGAATTTCAATAAAAATCTAAGAAGGGCACTGTCCTAGCAGTAAGTACCAAATGTTAGGAGTCATGGCTACACCCTAAGAGTAGTGCAAAACTGAGTTAACCTGCGTAACAAATCCTAAAACTAAGCTTCTGCAGGATAAAAGCACTCCTCCAATAATATTTTCTTTAACTTTTAAATCAATTTTATTAAGATATAATGTACATACGATAAGGCATTTTACCAACACCCCAATATATCCTTTGTGACTTTTTGCAGACAATGAATCCTACTTTTTTTTTCTGGACTCAGGAAACCACTAATCTGATTTTCATCTATAGGTAAGTTTTGCCTTTTTAAAAAATATATATTTTTTATTGATTTGAGAGAGTGAGAAATGGAGACACAGAGAGAAAGATAGGAGAAAGAGAGAGAGATTGAGAGAGAGAGAGAGAGAGAGAGAGAGAAACGAGAAACATCAATTGGCTGCTTCCTGCATGCCTCCTACTGGAGATGGAGCTTGCCACCCTGGCATGTGCCCTGACCTGGAATTGAACCAGCAACCTCTGTGTGCATGGGATGATGCTCAATTGCCTATTCTTTCATATCCTTTTGTGTCTGCTTTCTTTTTGCTCAGCATAGTGTTTTGAGATCATATACATTGGGTGTGTATATCAGAAGTATGTTACTTTTTATTGCTGACTAATGGTTTTCTATAAGTACAATACAAGCATTTATCTATAGGCTTTAGGTTTCTTTTATTTTTTGCTATTGTGATTAAGCAGCTATAAACAATGTACAAGCTTTTGTGGACATAATGTTTTCATTTCTTTTACATAGATATTTAGTAGTGGAATTTCTTGGTCATAGGGCAGGTGTAGGTTTAACTAAACCAGAAACTGTCAGATTGTTTTTCAAAATGATTACACCATTTTATACTCCCACTAGCAATGTGTGAGAATTCCAGTTGTTTGGCATTCTTGTCAACTCTTAGTATTGGCAGACCTTTACATTTTAATCACTTTAATGGATGTGGAATACTATCCCACTAAGTTTTTAATTTGCATTTACCTGATGAATAATGATATTGAGTATCTTCTAAGTGTTATTGGCCATTGTATATCTTCCTTTGTGAAGGTCTTTGCCCATGTTTTAAAATTGAACAGTTTGCATATTTATTATTGGGTTTTAAGACTTCTTTATACACCCTAGATATAAGTCCTTTGTCAGATATTATATACTAGAGGCCCGGTACACGAAATTCATGCAAGGGTAGGGTCCCTAGGCCTGGATAGCAATCAGGGCCTTCCAGATGCTGGCTAGGGCCTTCCTTCATTCCATGCTGCCCCCTGGTGGTCAGCGCATGTCATAGTGAGCCACCAAACTCCTGGTCTCCTGGTCGAACTTCCAAGGGGACACTTTGCATATTAGCCTTTTATATACCTATATAGATTGCAAATATCTTCTCCCAGTGTGGGGCTTATTAATTTTCTTAATGGAAGCTTTTGGAGAGCAGAAGATTTTAATTTTCATAGAGTAATGTTTATAATTTTTTTTTTTTATCATTTGTTTGTGTTCCATTAAAAAACTTAGGTCACAAAAATTTTCTCCTCTGTTTTTTTTCTACAGGTCTTATCATTTTAGCTTTTTTAGGTTCATGATCTACTTTGAGTAAATATTAGTTTATGTAGTGAGGTAAGGGCTGAGGTTCATTTCTACCCAAACAGATATCCAGTTGTTTCAATACCATTTTTTAAAACAAGTATATTTTCCCCATTGAATTGCCTGGCTGCAAAACAATTGAACGTATGTATTTTTTTCCAGTGAATTTTCAATGTTCTTTGTGGTTTTATTTCATAGTTTCAATTAATTTTCTTACTATGATTGTGGTTTCCATAAATTCTTGAGCTTTTTTACAAAAGTGCTTTAAATGGTCTGCTAGTTTATCATTTTTCTTGTTCCTGAGTCTGCTTTGTTAACTGATTTTTCCCCTGACTGTGGGTTGCATTATCCTACTTCTTGGTATGTCTGCTAAATTATGATTGGCTGCTAGGCATTGTGATTTTTATGTGTTGAATGTCTGTGAAACTTGTTAGCATCCTAAATAGTGTCTATTCTTTTGGAGGAGGCAGGTAATGACATGTGGATCAGCTTGATCTGTTTGAGGCTTTCAAAAAGACTTTTGCACATGCAAGTCTTTAATTTACCTACTAGTAAGACATAACATTTTAGGGATCTCTACTTAATATCCTCAATGTACAACAAGGTCTCTCCACTATCATTGGTCACAATTCGAATGTCTCCAAGTCCTGTGTAAATTCTGGAAGATTTTTATCTTTTTAGCTTTGACAACCATTTTTCAGCCTCATGGAATTTCACTTTGGACATGTATACTTAGTATTCAATTAAGAAATCAATAATACCCCCATGCATATTTCTGAAGTGCTCCTTCTGCATAGGTCTTTTCTCTCCAGTACTATGTTCTGCAAATTCCAGCCACTTTAGCTTCTCAGAGATCCTAATTATGTCTTCCCAACTCAGCAAAAACACCTTTATCTGCATGAGTGTCTTTTCCTAGTGCAAAAGTCTGGAAGTGTTTTTCTGGCAAAAGATTAGGATAAATAGAGCATAAGAGACATGTAGAACATAACGTCAGGTTTAATATATGTGAACTTGGTGTGCCACAAGTGAGGATGCATAATGGAACAGATGCAATATTTGAAAAAATAACAACTGAGAATTTTCCAAATCTAATGAAAGATCTCAACCTACAGATTTATATAGCTCAGGTAGAATTAAAAAAAAAATCTTAAAAACTCATGTTCAGGCATATAATAGTAAAAATGCTGAAAAATAAAAATAAGAATATTTTAAACATTTAAAGAAAAATGACCAATGAGAGCAAGACAAAACAACAACAAGATTGCCGATTTTTAATACGATATGTAAAAGCCAGAAGATATTGAAATGGTATATTTAAGGTGCTAAAACAAATAAGTAGAACTGATAATTTAGGATCACATACTCCATTAAAAATATCCTTTAAAAATATGGCAAAATATGGATGTTTTATTATAATATGCTGAAAGAATTCATTTCTAGTAAATACTGAGGAAAAATAAAAGGCTAAAAACATGTCTGGATGTTTAGAAGCCCAAAACATCAGGAAGCCATAAAGAGCACTAAAGAGAATAAATAAGTAGGCAAATGTAAATTAATATTGACTTTTTAGAACAGCAGTAATAAAAATGTCTTATAAGACTTAAAACATATATAAAAGTAAAATATGGGGCAATAGCACAAAGAAAGTAAAGAGAAATTTATGGAGCTAAATTGTTATACGTTTATTGCATTCTTAGAAAAATTATATGATTATTAATTTAAATACACTGTAACAAATTAAATATAAATATTAAAATCTTCAGTATTTAAAATAACATAAAATTTAAAAATCTCCACATAAAAGAACAATAGAAGAAGCTACAATTAAGTAAGCATGAAGAGGAGAAAAATACAAATAACCTGATTGATTTAAAAGGGAGCAAGAAAGTAAGGATAAAAACAAAGACTATATGGAAAGATAGAACACAAAAATACAAAATGAAAGGCTTAATTTGACTAGACTAGTAATATTAAATGTAAGTCATTTAAAGATTATATTACAATGCAATGCATTAAAAACTATAATTAAAAGAAAAAGTTTGTCACAATAAACAAACCTCAACTATATGCCTTTTATAAATGATAATCTTCATTAAAAGCTACTGAAAATCCTATATCATAAAACCCTAATATGCAAATCGACTGAACAGCAGAATGACCAGTTGCTATGATATGCACTGACCACCAGGGGGCAGATGCTCAATGCAGGAGCTGCCCCCTGGTGGTCAGTGTGCTACTACAGGGGGAGTGCCGTTCTGCCAGAAGCCAGGCTCACAGCTGGCGAGCACAGCGGTGATGGCTGGAGCCTCTCCCACCTCTGTGGCAGTGCTAAGGATTCCTCCGGGGATGTCCCCCAAGGGGTCCTGGACTACAAAAGGGCACAGGTCGGGCTGAAGGACCCCCTGCCCCAGTGCACAACTGTCGTGCACCAGGCCTCTAGTTGAAAATAAAATGATAAAAAAATTCTATGTAATCACTAACACAAAGAAAGCTAGTATGAATATACTAATATTTAGTAAAATAAACTTTAAGGCAAGAGCTATTATGAAATATAAAGAGGTACATTTTGTAATGATAAAAAGGCCAACTCAGTAGAATAGTAAAATATTGCTTAATTTGTGTGCACTCAATAACATTTTCAAAATATATAAAGCCAAACTTGACAGAACTAAAAGGAAAGGGAGATAAATATACAACAATGCTTGGGAATTTTCACATGCCTTTCTAAGTAACTCATGGAAAATGTAAACAGAAAATCAGTTAGGATGTAAGAAATTTGATATACATGATTAGTCAACATGACCAACTTTATAATATAAGGCACTACGCCCAGCAATTGAGGAATAGACATGGATATTTAGTAAAATAGACGATATTCCGGGCCAAATGCAAATCTCAATAAATTTCAAAAGATTGAGATAATACAGTGTATTTCCTATGATCACTGGGTATTCAATTAGAAATCAACAACAAAAGGTTAATTATAAAAGATCTAAATGCTTTAGAAATCTTAGGAGAAAACAAAATATTCCTAAATAAACCTCTTTGACTCAAAGAAAAATCACAATGCAAATTATACAAAAATTTGAGCTGGATAATAATAAATATGACAAATTAAATTTACAGAATGCAGCTAAAGCAGTGCTTTAGAGAACATTCATAGCTTTAAATGTATTTATTAGAGAATTAGTATATTTAAAGATCAATTACATAAGTTTTCAATTCAATAAGCAGAAAAAGAACATAAAATTAAACCCAAGAAAAACAAAAGAAAGGAAATAATTCATTTAAGAAAAGAGTCAACAAAAGAATACAGGCATAAAAAGAGAAAACCAACCAAATCAAGTGGTTGATTATTTGAAAAATTAATAAAATTGATAAAACCCATGATAAATAATAAGACAAATAAGGGATCAAATACAAGTTACTATATTATAAATGAAAATAAACATCACTACATTGCTAGAAACATTAAAGAGATAAGGTGGGGATATTATGAATTTTTTTATGACAATAACATGTATGTTTTACATGAAGTGTATAAATTCTTTGAAAAACACAACTTGTCAAACCCTGCATGAGAAGAAATAATTGAATCAGTAATTATAAACATTTACACAAAGAAACTTTCCAACTTAGATTACATCTCTAGTGAATTCTATTAACAGTTAAAAAAGAAGTATGCCAATTCTACACAAACATTTCCAGAGAATAAAAAAAGAGGAAACACTATGAGTAGTCTTTGTATGAAAATTTGGCAAAGACATTGAAATAAAAAAAAATTATATACTACTCTCTCCTAAGAACATAGAAGCAAACATACAAAAAATAGCAAATAAAATCCACTGGTATATAAAAATAATAACATATCCTGACTAAGTGGAAATTATTCCAAGAATAAAAGGCTGGTTAACATTTAAAATTAGTCAATATAAGTTACCTTTTTTCTTTTTTCTTTTCCAGAATAAAAGAGAAACTCCATCCTATATAATAAAAGCCTAATATGTTAAGTGTTTGGTTGGCTGTTCAACCAATCAAAGCGTAATATGCTAATGATATGCTAAGGCCCCTCAACTGCTCTCTATGACGTGCACTGACCACCGGGGGACAGACACTCCGACTGGTAGGTTAGCTTGCTGCTGGGGTCTGGCTGATGAGGACTAAGTGAAATGGGCTGGACATGCCCTGGAGCCCTCCGGTGGCCCCTCCCTGGCTGGCCAACCTCCCACGTCCCTCCCTGGCCCCAGTCATGCACCGGTGGGGTCCCTTGACCTGGCTTGCACCCTCTCGCAATCCGGTACCCCTCAGGGGATGTCAGAGAGCCAGTTTTGGCCTGATCCCGCAGGCCAGTGGAGGGACCCCATTAGTGCATGAATTCATGCACCAAGCCTCTAGTATGATTAATAATAGAAAAATATTTGATAGAATTCAATATCATTTGTGATATTAAAAACTACCAGCAAATTAGAAATAGAAGGAAAGTTTATTAAATTAATAGAGTATTCAAAAAAACTTATGATATCACCATCCTATCTAATAATAGACAAACATGGTAATTGACCCTACCTTCGCTACGCCTCCCATGGGCTAATCAGCGAGATATGCAAAGATGGCGGTTAATTTGCATATGTAGGCACGAAGTGGTGGCATGAAGACTGAAGGCGGCTCCAGCTGGAGCAGCGAAGGCTTGAAGGCAGCTCTGGCCGGAGCGAAGGCCTGGGTCTCTGGTGCTGGAGGAAAACCGGTGCCAGCAGCCAGGGGAAGGGAAGGCCTATTGCACAAATCTTTTCATGCAATAAGCCTCTAGTACTTAAATAATAAACTAGTGAGTGCTTTTCTCTGAGTTAGGGAACAAACTACCAGTTTTATTTAACATTGTAGTGATGCTCCTTTTTATTTAAATAGTTTTGAAAGCAATCAATAATGGAAAAGAAGAAATATAACTGTCATTATTCACTGATGACATAACATGTGAGTAGAAATCCCAAATAATATTTTTTTAAAAATCTAGTATATATATAATGAGTGAATTAAGCAAATTTGCTGGATACAATAAACACATACAAACTCATTTGAATTTTTGTACATTAGCAAAAATAATGGAAAATAAAAACCATTTATAATACTACCACAAAAAAACAAATAT
Organism: Myotis yumanensis; assembly: GCF_028538775.1. Classification (NCBI taxonomy): domain Eukaryota; kingdom Metazoa; phylum Chordata; class Mammalia; order Chiroptera; family Vespertilionidae; genus Myotis; species Myotis yumanensis. The sequence goes on from NW_027223761.1 coordinate 80,154,615, forward strand.
TTAGTAATTAATTCAGTAAAAAATGGAAAGACCTCTGTGATGAAAATTACAAAACATTACCAAAAGAAATATAAGTGGACCTAAAGAAATGAAAGAATATATTATGTTCATGCACTGGAAGACTCAATATTAACACATGAAATCTCTCCAAAGTGATCTAAAGCCGCAGTGCAACTGCAAACTTTTATTTTTAGTAGAAATCAACAAACCTGTTCTAAAATGTGCATGGACAGTCAAATCACCTAGTATTTGTAAAAGAACAAAGTTAGAGTATTTGCACCACTAGACACTATTTATGATAAATATACAGAAATCAATGTGGTATTTAAATGTGAATAGATAAATATTCCAATGGCATAGACTACAGAGTCCAGGAACAGTCTTGCATATATGACATGCATGGTCATCTAAGTTTTAACAAAGCCATTCATCAGGGGAAGAAGATGTTCTTTTTAATAAATGATGCAGGATGAATTGAATATCTACATGGAAAAAAGAAAAGAAAATTTGATCCTTACCTCAAAATACACACAAAAATTAATTTGAGATGGATATAGACCTAAATATGGGAAATAAAACAATCAATTCTGGGCAAAAAAAAAAAAAAAAAAAAAGGAAGAATATTTTCATGATTCTGGGTCAAAGATTTCTTGAACAGGGACAAACTGTATCAAACATAAGAAGAAAGGATTGCTATATTGGATGTCATTAGAATTAAGAACTTTCCTTCATCAAAAGGCAACATCAAGAAAGTGAAGAAACAAGCCACAGGCTGGAAGGAAACACTTGGAACACACCTCACAGGAGGTTCAGATCCTGAATCACATCAAGAACTACAAATCAATACAAAAGTGAGAACTCAATTTTTAAAAAATGGGCAAAAGACATGAAGCTCAAGTACTTCACAAAAGAAGATATACAAATGATCAATAAACACATGATAAAGTTTTCAACATCATTAGTTATCAAAAAGAGCAAATTAACCACAACGTGATACCACTACAGACACATCAGAATGGCTAAAATTAAAAATTAATAAGGACATGAAGCCTGTGAAATTCTTTCATATTATTGATGGGTTATCAGCGTTAGAGGAAATCTGGTGGTATCTACTGAACATATGTTTACTCTATAATCTGCAATTCCGTTCCTGGGTCTATACTCAACAAAAACGAGTGCTTATGTCTGCCAACTCACATGAACAAGAATGTTCATAGCAGTTTTATGCCGACTCCCAAACTGGAAATAACCCAAATATCCATCAACATGTGAATGGGTAAATACATTGTGGTAAATTCATACAATGGAATATCACATAGCAATAGTCCTGTTACACACAACATGATCAATTTTGGAGATATAATTTTGAGTTGAAGGACTAAGGCATAAAGGACTAGGTACTTTTGAGGCCAGTTACCTGACATTTTAAGCCAGGTAAAACTATTTTTGATAGAGGTCAAAAGAATGATTATGCCTGGTGGTGGCATAGTGGAAGGAGAGTTGAGGACACTTTCTAGAATGCTAGAAATATTCTGTGTTCTTTTTCTTTTTAATAATTAAAATTTAATTGATTTCAGAGAGGAAGGGAGAGGGAGAGAGAGTTAAAAATATTAATGACGAGAGAATCATTGATCAGCTGCCTCTTGCATGCCCCCTACTGGGGATCAAGCCTACAACTCGGGCATGTGCCCTTGACTGGAATCGAACCTGGAATCCTTCAGTCCGCAGGCCAAGACTCTATCCACTGAGGCAAACCAGCTCTGGCACTATGTTCTGATTTGAGTTGTGGTTAAATGGGTTTGGACTCACATGTTCAAGGCACATGTAAGATTTGGGCATTTTACCATATGCAAGTCATACTTCAATTTTAAAAAAGACAGAGGAGGGGAGGAGCCACAGCCTGACACCTGATGAGACTTTACCATGCCACGGCTGAGGAAAACATCCCAAAACCACCAGGACAGGAGATGAGATTATCTGAAAATAAACTAGAAAGACTGATACCAGACCTCATTAGCAACTAGATGTCAGAAATCTCAGGAGCAACACCTGAGGAGAAAACACCTGAGAACCTGAGCTGAAGGGAACATTGTTGAGCGTAGAATTCTTTAACCAGCCAAACCCACTCAAGGTTACGGCAAAATAAAGCCCTCCGCACAGGCAAGATCTCGTGTGCTTATAAAATAATACCTCAGTAAGAACGAATAGAGAGCATTACTCGGTTAAAAGAGAGAGAGGGAGAGAGGGAAAGAGAGAGAGAGAGAGAGAGAGAGAGAGAGAGAGAGAGAGAGAGATTATTCTTAGACGTGTCAGTGATGGCTCCGAGGAGTGAAGCAAGTCGAAAGAAAGTGGGACAGGAGCCCTTAGACCTTGACACTTAATTACGTTTCCTGTTCTATGGGTCCAAGCACCCCACTTGGTTCCACTAAAATCACATTCCCATGATCATAATATTGTAAGTATGACGCACTGATTTCAATTCTGAACCAACTGTTCCATAAAAGAATACAAAACAGCAAGCAGTGCAGTCATAGAATAGAATGTAATCGCTACCTTGATAACATAAAAATAATATTGTAATTAACAACACTTGTGATGTGGAGGGAGAAGAAAGGAGAAGATAAAAATTTATTAGCCTCAAACTTCATTATAGGGAGTCAATAAATGATGTCTACTTTAATAAACCAAGAATGAAATATTTAACTACATTATTTAGTCAGAGAGGCAGTGAGTAGAAAGAACAAAATACATGACCATTGATAATTGGGAAATGAAATGGAGGAAAGGATATGGAGTCACGAGTGAGAAATTCCTTCTTTCATATGGGAGGGTGGTCAATAAATGGGTGTAAATTCGGCAAATCAAAATGCAAGTGTATGAGCATGTTATTTAATAGCACAGTGGTGACCAGGGAAGGGAGAATTCCTAAAGCAATTCATGGGACAGTTCCCAGAAGGCCTGTGGCAGCCCCAGACAATGAGACGGGGAAGAGCAGGGAGAGGTAGGGAGGGAGCAGGGAGAGGTAGGGAGGGAGCAGGGAGAGTTAGGGAGGGAGCAGGGAGAGTTAGGGAGGGAGCAGGGAGAGGTAGGGAGGGAGCAGGGAGAGGTAGGGAGGGAGCAGGGAGAGCAGGGAGGGAGCAGGGAGAGGTAGGGAGGGAGCAGGGAGAGCAGGGAGGGAGCAGGGAGAGGTAGGGAGGGAGCAGGGAGAGCAGGGAGGGAGCAGGGAGAGCTGGTGGTGTGGGTCTCAGAGCAGGGCCTGTGCACAGCCTCCATGCCACTGGAGACCACGCTTTGAGTGGAACATCATACAGAGCCGTCATCCAGGTTCGGAGGACAGTTTCCTGAGCCAGCAGGTGGGTCAGAGGGCAGCCGGTGTGACCCAGCCTGGGAGAGGGACTGAGACCCCACCCTACCCTCCCCCGGCCCAATCTCCGAGGCTCAGAGGAGCTGGGGGAGCAGGAGGCTGAGAGCTGCGGAGACGGTGGGCGTCCCCTGGACCAGGTGGCAGTGACCACACCCGGAGATGAGGAAGCACGGCCACGCCTGGCCACGGACACAGGCTCTGCGGCCACAGTGCTACTTGAGTCCCAGAATGCGGCTGCCACTCTGGGGAGGACGGCTCAAAAGTAAGAAATTCAAACTTAACCAAATTTACACCCGAAGCGACTGAGCAGACCCTGAGGTGGGCTCACAAGAATTGACAAGATGGTGTTTTCTGTGCCCAAACATAATAGGGGCATGAAATACCCAGTAATTTGAGTTACATAATGGAGGAAAAGTCCTGCTTTTTGCATAATCCAGTATGTGGCTAGAATATTCAAACCCCATTGTAGTTCTATAATTATAAATACTGGATAATGATATATTAACCTGACGAGGGGCGGAAGGCAGAGGGCGGAGGGCCGAGGGAATGTGAATTTGCAGGAGCACCCGCGGGAATAGAGGTGGAGCCTTCCCCTTCAGCACAGCCGTCTCCTCCATCTCCTCCATCTCCTCCCTCCCTCTCCTCCATCTCCTCCCTCTATCTCCTCCCTCCATCTCCTCCCTCTCCTCCATCTCCTCCATCTCCTCCCTCACCTCCATCTCCTCCATCTCCTCCCTCCCTCTCCTCCATCTCCTCCCTCCATCTCCTCCCTCCATCTCCTCCCTCTCCTCCATCTCCTCCATCTCCTCCCTCATCTCCATCTCCTCCATCTCCTCCCTCCCTCTCCTCCATCTCCTCCCTCCATCTCCTACATCTCTTCCATCTCCTCCATCTCCTCCATCTCCTCCCTCACCTCCATCTCCTCCATCTCCTCCCTCCCTCTCCTCCATCTCCTCCCTCCATCTCCTCCCTCCATCTCCTCCTTCTCCTCCATCTCGTCCATCTCCTCCCTCCATCTCCTTCATCTCCTCCCTCCATCTCCTCCCTCCATCTCCTCCCTCTCCTCCATCTCCTCCCTCCATCTCCTCCATCTCCTCCATCCATCTCTTCCCTCCATCTCCTCCATCTCTTCCATCTCCTCCATCTCCTCCATCTCATCCCTCCATCTCCTCCATCTCCTCCCTCTCCTCCATCTCCTCCCTCCATCTCCTCCATCTCCTCCCTCCATCTCCTCCATCTCCTCCCTCTCCTCCATCTCCTCCCTCTATCTCCTCCATCTCCTCCATCTCCTCCATCTCCTCCATCTCCTCCATCTCCTCCCTCTCCTCCATCTCCTCCCTCCATCTGCTCCATCTCCTCCTTCCATCTCCTCCATCTCCTCCATCTCCTCCTTCCATCTCCTCCATCTCCTCCATCTCATCCCTCCATCTCCTCCCTCCATCTCTTCCCTCCATCTCCTCCATCTCCTCTATCTCTTCCCTCCATCTCCTCCATCTCCTCCATCCATCTCCTCCATCTCCTCCATCTCCTCCATCTCCTCCCTCTCCTCCATCTCCTCCATCTCCTCCTTCCATCTCCTCCATATCCTCCATCTCCTCCTTCCATCTCCTCCATCTCATCCCTCCATCTCCTCCATCTCCTCCATCTCATCCCTCCATCTCCTCCATCTCCTCCTTCCATCTCCTCCATCTCCTCCATCTCATCCCTCCATCTCCTCCATCTCCTCCATCTCCTCCCTCCATCTCCTCCATCTCCTCAATCTCCTCCCTCTCCTCCATCTCCTCCATCTCCTCCTTCCATCTCCTCCATCTCCTCCCTCCCTCTCCTCCATCTCCTCCCTCCATCTCCTCCATCTCTTCCATCTCCTCCATCTCCTCCATCTCCTCCCTCACCTCCATCTCCTCCATCTCCTCCCTCCCTCTCCTCAATCTCCTCCCTCCATCTCCTCCCTCCATCTCCTCCCTCTCCTCCATCTCCTCCATCTCCTCCCTCCATCTCCTCCATCTCCTCCCTCCCTCTCCTCCATCTCCTCCCTCCATCTCCTCCCTCCATCTCCTCCCTCTCCTCCATCTCCTCCATCTCCTCCCTCATCTCCATCTCCTCCATCTCCTCCCTCCCTCTCCTCCATCTCCTCCCTCCATCTCCTACATCTCTTCCATCTCCTCCATCTCCTCCATCTCCTCCCTCACCTCCATCTCCTCCATCTCCTCCCTCCCTCTCCTCCATCTCCTCCCTCCATCTCCTCCCTCCATCTCCTCCTTCTCCTCCATCTCGTCCATCTCCTCCCTCCATCTCCTTCATCTCCTCCCTCCATCTCCTCCCTCCATCTCCTCCCTCTCCTCCATCTCCTCCCTCCATCTCCTCCATCTCCTCCATCCATCTCTTCCCTCCATCTCCTCCATCTCCTCCCTCCATCTCCTCCATCTCCTCCATCTCCTCCCTCCATCTCCTCCATCTCCTCTTCTCCTCCATCTCCTCCCTCTCCTCCATCTCCTCCCTCCATCTCCTCCATCTCCTCCATCTCCTCCCTCCATCTCCTCCATCTCCTCCATCTCCTCCATCTCCTCCCTCTCCTCCATCTCCTCCCTCTATCTCCTCCATCTCCTCCATCTCCTCCATCTCCTCCATCTCCTCCATCTCCTCCCTCTCCTCCATCTCCTCCCTCCATCTGCTCCATCTCCTCCTTCCATCTCCTCCATCTCCTCCATCTCCTCCTTCCATCTCCTCCATCTCCTCCATCTCATCCCTCCATCTCCTCCCTCCATCTCTTCCCTCCATCTCCTCCATCTCCTCTATCTCTTCCCTCCATCTCCTCCATCTCCTCCATCCATCTCCTCCATCTCCTCCATCTCCTCCATCTCCTCCCTCTCCTCCATCTCCTCCATCTCCTCCTTCCATCTCCTCCATATCCTCCATCTCCTCCTTCCATCTCCTCCATCTCATCCCTCCATCTCCTCCATCTCCTCCATCTCATCCCTCCATCTCCTCCATCTCCTCCTTCCATCTCCTCCATCTCCTCCATCTCATCCCTCCATCTCCTCCATCTCCTCCATCTCCTCCCTCCATCTCCTCCATCTCCTCAATCTCCTCCCTCTCCTCCATCTCCTCCATCTCCTCCTTCCATCTCCTCCATCTCCTCCCTCCCTCTCCTCCATCTCCTCCCTCCATCTCCTCCATCTCTTCCATCTCCTCCATCTCCTCCATCTCCTCCCTCACCTCCATCTCCTCCATCTCCTCCCTCCCTCTCCTCAATCTCCTCCCTCCATCTCCTCCCTCCATCTCCTCCCTCTCCTCCATCTCCTCCATCTCCTCCCTCCATCTCCTTCATCTCCTCCCTCCATCTCCTCCCTCCATCTCCCCCCTCTCCTCCATCTCCTCCATCTCCTCCATCTCCTCCCTCCATCTCTTCCCTCCATCTCCTCCATCTCCTCCCTCCATCTCCTCCATCTCTTCCATCTCCTCCATCTCCTCCATCTCATCCCTCCATCTCCTCCATCTCCTCCCTCTCCTCCATCTCCTCCTTCCATCTCCTCCAGCTCCTCCATCTCCTCCATCTCCTCCATCTCCTCCATCTCCTCCACCTCCTCCCTCCATCTCCTCCATCTCTTCCATCTCCTCCATCTCCTCCATCTCCTCCCTCCATCTCCTCCATCTCCTCCCTCTCCTCCAACTCCTCCCTCCATCTCCTCCATCTCCTCCATCTCCTCCATCTCCTCCCTCCATCTCCTCCATCTCCTCCATCTCCTCCATCTCCTCCATCTCCTCCCTCTCCTCCATCTCCTCCCTCCATCTCCTCCATTTCCTCCCTCCATCTCCTCCATCTCCTCCATCTCCTCCCTCCATCTCCTCCATCTCCTCCATCTCCTCCCTCCATCTCCTCCATCTCCTCCATCTCCTCCATCTCCTCCCTCTCCTCCATCTCCTCCCTCCATCTCCTCCATCTCCTCCATCTCCTCCGTCCATCTCCTCCATCTCCTCCATCTCCTCCATCTCCTCCCTCTCCTCCATCTACTCCCTCCATCTCCTCCATCTCCTCCATCTCCTCCATCTCCTCCATCTCCTCCCTCTCCTCCATCTCCTCCCTCCATCTGCTCCATCTCCTCCATCTCCTCCTTCCATCTCCTCCATCTCCTAAATCTCCTCCTTCCATCTCCTCCATCTCCTCCATCTCATCCCTCCATCTCCTCCCTCCATCTCTTCCCTCCATCTCCTCCATCTCCTCCATCTCTTCCCTCCATCTCCTCCATCTCCTCCCTCCATCTCCTCCATCCCCTCCATCTCCTCCATCTCCTCCCTCCATCTCCTCCATCTCCTCCCTCTCCTCCATCTCCTCCATCTCCTCCCTCCATCTCCTCCATCTCCTCCATCTCCTCCCTCCATCTCCTCCATCTCCTCCATCTCCTCCATCTCCTCCATCTCCTCCCTCCATCTCCTCCATCTTCTCCCTCTCCTCCATCTCCTCCCTCCATCTCCTCCTTCCATCTCCTCCATCTCCTCCATCTCATCCCTCCATGTCCTCCATCTCCTCCCTCCATCTCCTCCATCTCCTCCATCTCCTCCCTCTCCTCCATCTCCTCCATCTCCTCCTTCCATCTCCTCCATCTCCTCCATCTCCTCCATTTCTTCCCTCCATCTCCTCCATCTCCTCCCTCCATCTCCTCCATCTCCTCCATCTCCTCCCTCTCCTCCATCTCCTCCATCTCCTCCTTCCATCTCCTCCATCTCCTCCATCTCCTCCTTCCATCTCCTCCATCTCATTCCTCCATCTCCTCCATCTCCTCCATCTCCTCCATCTCCTCCTTCCATCTCCTCCATCTCATCCCTCCATCTCCTCCATCTCCTCCATCTCCTCCTTCCATCTCCTCCATCTCCTCCATCTACTCCCTCCATCTCCTCCTTCCATCTCCTCCCTCTCCTCCATCTCCACCCTCCATCTCCTCCATCTCCTCCATCTCCTCCCTTTCCTCCATCTCCTCCATCTCCTCCTTCCATCTCCTCCATCTCCTCCATCTCCTCCATCTCCTCCATCTCCTCCTTCCATCTCCTCCATCTCCTCCATCTCATCCCTCCATCTCCTCCATCTCCTCCTTCCATCTCCTCCATCTCCTCCATCTCATCCCTCCATCTCTTCCCTCCATCTCCCCCATCTCCTCCATCTCTTCCCTCCATCTCCTCCATCTCCTCCATCTCCTCCCTCCATCTCTTCCCTCCATCTCCTCCATCTCCTCCCTTCATCTGCTCCATCTCCTCCATCTCCTCCATCTCCTCCCTCTCTTCCATCTCCTCCCTCCATCTCCTCCATCTCCTCCCTCTCCTCCAACTCCTCCCTCCATCTCCTCCATCTCCTCCATCTCCTCCATCTCCTCCCTCCATCTCCTCCATCTCCTCCATCTCCTCCATCTCCTCCATCTCCTCCCTCTCCTCCATCTCCTCCCTCCATCTCCTCCATTTCCTCCCTCCATCTCCTCCATCTCCTCCATCTCCTCCCTCCATCTCCTCCATCTCCTCCATCTCCTCCCTCCATCTCCTCCATCTCCTCCATCTCCTCCATCTCCTCCATCTCCTCCCTCTCCTCCATCTCCTCCCTCCATCTCCTCCATCTCCTCCATCTCCTCCGTCCATCTCCTCCATCTCCTCCATCTCCTCCATCTCCTCCCTCTCCTCCATCTACTCCCTCCATCTCCTCCATCTCCTCCATCTCCTCCATCTCCTCCATCTCCTCCCTCTCCTCCATCTCCTCCCTCCATCTGCTCCATCTCCTCCATCTCCTCCTTCCATCTCCTCCATCTCCTAAATCTCCTCCTTCCATCTCCTCCATCTCCTCCATCTCATCCCTCCATCTCCTCCCTCCATCTCTTCCCTCCATCTCCTCCATCTCCTCCATCTCTTCCCTCCATCTCCTCCATCTCCTCCCTCCATCTCCTCCATCCCCTCCATCTCCTCCATCTCCTCCCTCCATCTCCTCCATCTCCTCCCTCTCCTCCATCTCCTCCATCTCCTCCCTCCATCTCCTCCATCTCCTCCATCTCCTCCCTCCATCTCCTCCATCTCCTCCATCTCCTCCATCTCCTCCATCTCCTCCATCTCCTCCTTCCATCTCCTCCATCTCCTCCATCTCCTCCATTTCTTCCCTCCATCTCCTCCATCTCCTCCCTCCATCTCCTCCATCTCCTCCATCTCCTCCATCTCTTCCCTCCATCTCCTCCATCTCTTCCCTCCATCTCCTCCATCTCCTCCTTCCATCTCCTCCATCTCCTCCATCTCCTCCATTTCTTCCCTCCATCTCCTCCATCTCCTCCCTCCATCTCCCTCCATCTCCTCCATCTCCTCCATCTCTTCCCTCCATCTCCTCCATCTCCTCCCTCCATCTCCTCCCTCCATCTCCTCCATCTCCTCCCTCCATCTCCTCCCTCTATCTCCTCCATCTCCTCCATCTCTTCCCTCCATCTCCTCCATCTCCTCCATCTCTTCCCTCCATCTCCCTCCATCTCCTCCATCTCCTCCATCTCTTCCCTCCTTCTCCCTCCATCTCCTCCATCTCTTCCCTCCATCTCCTCCATCTCCTCCATCTCTTCCCTCCATCTCCTCCATCTCCTCCATCTCCTCCATGTCCTCCATCTCTTCCCTCCATCTCCTCCATCTCTTCCCTCCATCTCCCTCCATCTCCTCCATCTCCTCCATCTCTTCCCTCCATCTCCTCCATCTCCTCCCTCCATCTCCTCCATCTCCTCCATCTCTTCCCTCCATCTCCTCCATCTCTTCCCTCCATCTCCCTCCATCTCCTCCATCTCCTCCATCTCTTCCCTCCATCTCCTCCATCTCCTCCGAGACAAATCAGACGCATGTATTTTAGTCCCTTGCTTCCTTCCGCCGCCAGGGCCCAAGCTCTCTCTGCTGCCATCCCAGCCCTTGCAGCTGCTCCACCTGCTCGTCTCCCTGGTGCTGGGCTCTGTCCCAGGAGAAGGCAGCAGGTCCTCTGGGGGCTGCACAGGAGCCGGGACAGGAGCCCATCCCCTGTGAGGCCGGGCTCCCCCAGCTTGTTCAGGGCCACACCAGCACACAGCCTCGGGGGTCCGTCACTGCTTGCTGGCCGCCCTTGCCCTGCCCCTCAGTGGGCTGCCCTACGGCCTCCAGCCCATTGGTCAACGCCAGGCCCCAGGCGCTGTGTGGGTCTAGAGAAGGCCTTTCTCCGCGAGCTGGGTTTTCCTAACAGCGTGAACCTTTCTGCCTCCTTGGTACTTAGTTGGCGTCAGTTTGTTCTGCTGATTCCTCTTTGGTTTCTTATACTTTTTCTCAAATTCATTTTCCTTTTAACACATTCCAGACAGCAGCATTTTTATTAACCAGGAAGAAACATTACAGAAAGCATTGTTCTCTTTTGAAATGTTATAGCCAGGTGTAGAAATAACAAATGCGGCCTAGGAATAAATGCAGGGTGCCCGATAGGGGTTAAGATATGAACAGCCTTTAAAAGCAAAAGTCCACCTGGTGCCTGGGGACAAAGGGAGGGAGGGGGAGGGATGGGGTTAAAGTTGGGAGCCCTGAGGAAGGAGGCAGAGCTGAGCTCAAACCAGAAAGGGGGTGGGGTGGCAGGACCCCTCCCAGAGTCAGCAAAGCTTTAGGTCCCAAAGATAGTGGCTGAATCTCTCTTAGGTCTCTTTTAGGGCTAATGGCTTGGGGCATCAACAGCCTCGGGTGGTGTTAGCTTTCTCCCCACCCGACCTCAACCTCAAGAGTAGGCGCCCTTTTGTGGGCAGCCCTCTGACTGCTGCTCCAGCTCCAGCAACGTGAAAGGCTGAAAGGCGCTTGCAACAATTCACCCCCCCACCCCCTGACTAGCAGCATCAGACTAAGGGGACTGCAGGCTCCCTCTCCTGCCCCCTGAGCTCTTCACCTACTCGCTGATTCTCAAATTCCTTTAACAGGGGAGAAAGTCTTCTGTGCCACCATGAGGGATAAAAGACAGAAAATGCAAACGCCTGGCCCAGCTCCAGTCAGAGAATAATCAATCAGTTCTTAGACTATAAATTACTAATATCCGATTCCTTCCTGGGATGAGAGAGGGGAGAGAGTTCAAAGAGCAGGATGACACAGACACCTGAGACGATGGGGGGGAGGGGGGATTGCCAAATGAGAGGAGAGGAGGAGTGAGGGGAGGGGAGGGGAGGGGAGGGAAGGGGAGGGAAGGGGAGAGGAAAGGGGAGGACTACATTTTGTGTCCTGCTCACAGTTCTGGGAGGAAGGCATTTGTATTCTCCCCATCATGTGTGAGAAGGAGACTGAGGCTGAGACAGGCCAGGCGACCCAGGATCAATTTGCTCTTGAACCTGGAGGTTCTGACTGCAAGCCCAGGGATCTTCAAATACGCGGAAGCTACAGGAAGAAACCTTTAACGAAAGGAATACCCTACAAACGCCCACAATTCCGCCTTGGCTGAGACTCGCTCCCTTTCAGACGCGGGAGGGCGCGTGCACCTGTGCGTGGAGTAATTTAGTGGGAGCTGCCAAGGCGAGCAGTGGGCTTTGCATGATTTATGAAGCTTTAAAAAAAAAGAGGTTGAGTGTTGACTTTGTAAAAAAGGAGCTCTCTTTTTTTCTGGGAATTTGATATTTGAAGAACCCCATACCTTTGTTCATTTATCCTCTCTTCACAAAATCCACTGGCCTTCCCATCCCATTGGCCTAGGTAGTCCAGGCCCCAGCTATTTCCAGTTTAGTGTGAATATTTAGGCTTATTGTTCTTAAAAACGTTTACTGAAGTATGACACTCATATAGAAATGTGTGCAAAGCACACAACTATCGCTGCCTAAACCCCGGAAGCTATCGCCCAGACTGGGAAATGGAAGGCCCAGCTCCCGCCCCTCCCCTCCCCGCCCCGCCCCCCCCCCGTCCCCCCCCCTTGTCCCCTCCTCATCACAGCCATCTCTCCCTCTAAGCCTTCGGTTACCCTATCCTGGTTTCTAAGATTAGAGATTAGTATTGCCTAGTTTGGGACTTTATATGAATGGAAACACAACATATATTAGTTTATGTTGGACTTATTTTGATCAGCTTTATATGTGAGGTTCACCTGCGTTATTGTTTATAGCTCTAGTTGGTTTATGTTCATGGCTGTGTAGTTTACCATTGTACCAATATATCATATTCACTTATCTGTTCTACTGCTGGTAGAATTAGGATTGCTTCCAGTTTGAGGCTATTATGAATAATGGCTCTAAACATCCTTGTGCATGCCTTTTGTGCTTATGTGAATATTTCTTCTGGATACATACCTGGGATGGAGACCGCTGGGTCATAGAATACGTTTAAGTTTCATGCATAATACCAAGCTGTTTTCCAAGTAATTGTAGCAAAGTAGAGTTCCATCGACAATGTGTGAGTGTTCCAGTTGCTCCTCGTCCGCCCAGCACGGGTTATTGCCAGTCTTTGTACTTTGAGCCACTCTGGTGGATGTGCAGTAGTATTTCATTGTAGTTTTACTTTTCATTTTCTTGATTACTAAAAAGGTTGATCAGTTTCATATGTTTACTGGTCATTACAATATCCTCTTTTATATTTGCATTTTTCTTATTGACTTGTAAGAGTCTTTTATATATTTTGGATTGAGTCCTTTGTCAACTTACGTGGATTGCAAATAACTTCTCTGGCTCCATGCCTTTTGCCTCTTAGTATCTTTTGATGCATAGAAGTTCCTAATCTTAATGTAGCCCAGTTTACCAAACTTAACTTTCATGGTTGTGTTCTTTTAATTTTCATTTTATTTTTTAAAGATTTGTTACTGATTTTTAGAGAGAAAGAGAGAGGGGAAGGGAGAGAGAGAGAGAAAGAGAGAGAGAAACATTGATGTGAAAGGGAGACATCTATGGGCTGCCTCCTGCACATCCCTATGGGGGATAAAGTCCGAAACCTTAGCATGTGCTCTGACCAGGAATCAAACCAGAAACCTTTTGGTGTATAGGATAATGCCCAACCAACTGAGCTACACTGGCCAGGGTTTTTTAAAATAGTTATTTTATTTCTTCAAAGTTTATAGATATAATGCTCTACGTGATTAGGTAGAAGCTTTATGACATGGCCTTTCACTTTTAGATATACAAACCACCTGAAATTAATATTAGTATATGCTTTGGTGAAAAGGCCATTTTAGTTTGTTCCATATAAATATTCAAGAGTTTCAACACCATTTATAGAAAAAATTATCCTGGCTCCACTATTCTGCTGTGTCAGAAACCAATGTCCATTTGTGCATGGCATTTTCTGGACTCTTCTGTTCCATGGGTCCATTTAACTAGTTTTGTGCTAATGTCATACTGCCTTAGTTGCTGTAGCTTCTACCTTTTTGTTCTTTGTCAACAATGACTTAATTTCTTGACCTTTTGTACTTCTATATCAATTTTAGAATAAGATTTTCAATTTAAAAAAGATAAAGAAGAAGAAAGGAAAATTCATTGACATTTTGATTATAGCTAAACTTAGGAATAATATTTTTGTAATACTTAGTTTGGAAGGTTTGAAAATCATATATATTCCAATCAATTTAGATATTTTTTCAGTAATATTTTATAAGTTTTTTTCTTTTTTGAGTATGTATAGAAGTCTTTAATATCTTTTATTAGATTTATTCCTAGGTATTTTATATTTGCTGATGCAATTATGAATGTGTTATAATTATCTAAAAAATAATTCATATTCTTTTTATTGCTATTATACTTGTTTTTTGTATATTGACCTTATATTCAGCAACCTTGCTATCTAACTTTAAAATTCATATTGTGTGTCAACTGTAATTGAAAAATAAAGTTATTTAAAAATTAAAAAGTATTAAAATTAAATTCTGATTACTTATCTATATATTCTTTTTATTTTCTGTGTACAAAATAGCACTTTATGCAGATGGTGACAGTTTTAGTTATCTCTTTATGATTGTTATCTTTGGAGCATTGGCTGGAATCTCTACTACAGTTTTGAACAGAAGTTCATCTTTGTCTTCCTTCCCTCTTAAAAGGCTTCAAAGGAAAAGCAATATTTTTCCATTAAAAATCATGTTTGCTGTTTTTAGAGCTACCTTTCTCATCAAATAATTTCCTTCTATTTCTATTTTGCTTAGAGCTTTATCATTAATAGGTGCTGGATTTTATTAATTACTAGAGGCCTGATGCATGAAATTCATGCAAGAGTAGGCCTTTGCAGCCCTGGCTGCCTCAGCCCTCACAGCTGTGGCTTCATCCGGAAGGTCATTCAGATGGTCGTTCCACTGTTTGGCCATTTGGTCAATTTGCACATTATACTTTTATTATTATAGATTTGTCCTACTTCTATGAAATCATATTAAATGTCTTCTTTATTCTGTTAATATTGTGAGCTAGATTATTTTCATATATGGAACCCACCTTGCATTTTTTAGAAAACGTACCTCTGCCTTATGGTCTTGTTTTCATATATTTCTGAATTCTGTTTGATGATACCATGTTTAGAATTTTTGTATCTAGTTTTGTGAGGGAGATTGATTTACACTTTTCCCTTCTTATAATATCATTCTGAGCTTTTTATATCAAGGTTTGCTAACCCCTTAAATGAGTTGAGGAGTATTCTCTATTTTTAAAGTCTCTGGACGGGTTTTTGTAAAAATGTTGCTCTCTCTTCCGTAAACGTGGTGGTACATCACTACAGAAGACACCTGGGTGTGTGTACATGTGAACACTTTTAACTATTGATTTAACTTACCATTAGAAATAGAACAATTCATATTTTCTCTTTCTTCCTGTGTTAGTTTTAGTAAGTTGTGTTTTTTAAGGAATTTGTCCATTACAGCTATAGTTTCAAATGTATTGGTATAAAATTATTTATTATAGCTTCATGTTCTCTTTAGTTCTGTAGAATCCGTAGTAATGTCACCATTTTATTCCTAATATCAGATAATTGCTCTTCTACTTACTCAGAAGTGGAATTCTTTCAGATCCTGGGGCTCCATGGAAATGGAAATGCTAGCTCAGATTTCTCTCCCCTCTGTTACTAATCCCAGAGCCTAGTTCTGACCTCCTACATGACCTTTCTACACAAACTCCCCAACTTAAGACAGGTGGAGGGATTCTTCCTAAGTACTACAGCCATCAGCACCAGTGCCTATTCTTGCAGCTCCATCTTGGTTTAATTTTAGACAAAAATTTATATATTTTATTCTTTTATTAAATATGATATATATACACAAACATGTACGTCTATATATATAAAAGGTTAATATGCAAAGTGTCCCCTTGGGATTTCAACTGGGAGACCGGGAGTTCGATTGCTCGCTATGACATGTGCTGACCACCAGGGGATGGCACAGAATGAAGGGAGGCCCCGGCTGGCAGTTGGAAGGCCCTGATCAGCCCTGATCACCGGCCAGGTCTAGCGACTCTACCTGTGCACTAATTTCGTGCACTGAGCCTCTAGTATCCTATAACTTAATGAATTCTCAGAAACACGCCTGTATAATCAGCACATGAATTAAAAACACACAACATTAATAGCACCCCAGAACCCTCCTAATGCTTCCTTCTTTTTCTACCTCCTCTAGGGGTAACCACTATTCAGACTTCAAACAGCTTTGATTGGTGTTGCCTTAACATAAATACCTGTGTTCTTTCACATAAAATTATGTCTTTGAGAACCATTTCTATTGTTGCAGATAAGAGTAGAATGCTTATTCTCATTGCAGTATAACATAGCATTGTGTTAATATAACATAATTTATTTATCTGTTCTACTATTGACAGACATTAGGATACTTTCCAGATTGGTACAATTACAAATAGTTCTATGAACACTTGTACATATCTTTTGGTGAACAGATGCATGCATTTCCCTTGAATATACACTTTCATATGGTTTGCATATGTCCCACAACAATCTAAATGACACACCACCAAAGAGTTTTCAAAAGTGATTCTATGACTCTACACTTTACCAGCAATGCATGAGAGTTACATTTGTTCTGCATCCATGCCAACACTTGATAGTTTCCTTTTTATTCTACCACTAGAGGCCCAACACATGAATTTCATGCATCGGGCCTCTAGTATCATATAATATAGTCATTTTGGTTATAACATAATTTTAAAATAATAGTTATGTTGATACTGTTCAAAACCATTTCATTGTCTTCTATTTTATCTAGGGTTCTCCAAAACACACAAACAAATTGGAAGTGAAGGGAAGTGAATTTTTTTCTAAGCCTTAAAGGTTGTTGAGGACAAGAGCCCCTTAATCTTACACCTGATCAGAAGGGCCCACTAGATGGTCACCAGGTGAAGGCTGTTCCTCAGCTTCTCTGTAATTGAAGAAGGCACAGTAGGGGGATCATTTGTGTGAAATTTGTTCCCTCTCCAGGTTAATGGCACTGTCACACCCCCTGTTTCTGAGCCAGATACCAAGTCAACTCCTCTTCCTTTATTTCACAAGCTACATTTTCACCAAGCCCAAACCCTCCTTCCCCACTGCTGAGTCCCTCATTAGAGCCTAATATGTCTTCAGAATTATTCCCATCCCCTTTGACTGACTTTTCTTGCCTTATTCTTATCCTTCTCCCTTCCTCCCACCCCACCTCAGTCCATGCCTCATACCAGAGGCGGTCTTTCTAAAACGCAAATCTAACCAAGGCACTCCCCTGCTTTTCCATCTAAGAGGCTTCCAGTGCTCTTGGATACAGCCCAGCACCTTCACATCCTGTGTGTGTGTGTGTGTGTGTGTGTCTGTGTGTGTGTGAGTGTGTGTGTGTGTGTGTGAGAGAGAGAGAGAGAGAGAGAGAGTCCTTCTTAACCTGGTCCCGGCTTCCTGAGGCCTCAGCTCCTGCCACTGAGCCCATGTCCAGAGCCTTGGTTCAGTCCTTCTGCTTGAAATGCCTGGCTTCTCAGCCTTGGTGAAACCCTGTGCATGTTTTCCAGACCTCGGTCAAGGGCCCTGCTGATGCCCAGGTAGGATTAACCTGCCCTCTCTCTCGGCGGGCGGTACAAACCACACAGCCCACTGAATTGCTATCCCTCCTTCCTCACCCTAGCTGCACAGCGTGCTTCTCCAATCTTCATTTCTTGCATCCTGAGCATTTGGCATCAGGTCTGGCATAGGATAGGTGCTCAATACACATCAGAGAACTGTCTAAAGAAGTAATAAAAGGTAAAAGGAAAGGGAACCAGCATTTGGTAAGAACTTGCCATGTACCAGACAGGTTACCTGTATTATCTCTTCAACTTCCCAACAGCCCTATGGTTAGGTGAGATTATTTCCATTCCTATGCATGAGGAAATTAAGGCCCTAGAAGTTTAATGATTTGCTCGAGGTTACACAGCTAACAAAGGGCAAAGCGAGGAATGAAATCTAAGTCTGGAAGCTTGCTTGCCCTGCAGGTGGCGGTAGCACTGATATGGCAGTTGTCATTATGACGCGGCACTGACAAAGTGGTCATAGCGCTTTGCATGCCTGTCTCATCCGTTACTGTGACTTGAGTCTCATCACAAACATAGGACTTTAACTAATGAAGGAGGTAAAGTGAGAGGAGTGGCATGCCTGGCCCAAGGTCCTAGCCTTGCAAGCAGCACAGCAGGAGCTCAAGTCCAGATCTACCTGGTCGCTCCAAGTCCAGCAGGGGTGGCGAGGAGGACGGACTCCGGAGGAAGAGGTACTTTGAAAGAGTAAGCGAGCTGCTCAGCCTGGCGGACATCCCTCCCCCCTTCTGTGGTTGATCTGCTCGCCCCAGCAGCTGCTGGGGAGTTGGAAGGACTCACAGGCTGAGGGTCATCACCATTTAAAAGGGCTGGGAATTGTATGCGTAAGAGCCGTTGTTTACCTTGGCAAGAAAAAAAAATAATGACAAAATTAAAAGGAAGAGAAACCAGTCTATATACACATTAAAAATAAAAAAGCTCCGCAGAGCCCAGACCTGGGTAGCAACACGAATGCTCCTTGGGCGGCTGTCCGGTGCAGGCCCCAGAGGCCCAGGTCACCCTGTAGGCACTGCCACCAGGCCTGACTGGGGAATCTCCCCTCATAAAACCACAGTTCTCTGAGAGCCTCATTATTCAGACACTTCCAGAGGCAGTGAGAGGCCAGCGGTGACTTTGGGAGAAGCACAATCTTATCTCCAGGGTGAATAGACCATTTGTTGTTTCTGCCCAGGAAAGCAGCGGCAGGAGAGAGGGACCTGGGAGGAGGAGGGCGCTGAGCCCAGCTGGTCTGCACCCTCCAGGACAGAACGGCTCCGGCTGTGGGCACTCGCAGCCCCTGGAAACAGCTCTCGCTGAGGAAATGGGACTTTTGTGGTTCTGGCAAGAACACCCCACATTAGCCAGCCTGGCCTGACCCTCTCCCTTCAAGCAAAGGAGACACAGAACATGTGGAAAGTGGGGGCAGTTCCGCCAGGCTCCCTAACTTCTCTCCAACCTTCTGGTGCCTGGGACCCTCCGCAGAGGCCTCCACTCTCCTCCCCGGAGGCCCAGGATGGCCTGTGACCCGCCAGCCCCTGGCAGTGTCCCTCCGTGGCCTGTGGTCTGTTCCTTTCTTGTTCCAGCCAAACCCCAAAGCTGCTATTGGGCTGGAGGCCTCTCAAGCCTTCCTGACAATTTTTGAGCTTAAGCTAAAAATAAACACTGGCTGGGACTTGAAACAGGCCCGCGCCCTGCCCTTACTTGACCTGGTTCTGCCCCTCCCGCCCGGCCAGCAAAAGCCCCCACATTTCAGGGAGAGCCCAGCTGGGCGTGGCAGGCTGGCCACCCGCAGCTGACTCCTGCCAGGGCACCAGGGCTCCAGGGCTCCATTGAGGGCCCCACGTTCCCTCTGCCTCCTGAGGCCTGGGCCTGGGGTTCCATTTAAGCTGACTTTGCAGGTAGACGTTCATGATAGTTACCAAATGTGTATGTAGGTGGGACCTGGGACAGGCAGTTTGGTGAGAAGGGTCTTGGGGACCTTGTCCTAGAGCATATTGGCATACGGAGGGGTTGTTTGTGTAGGTTGCAGGCTGAACTCCGGTGTCTGTGGGGAGAAGGATGGAGGCTGCCAGGGCTGGAGGCCACCCTCTGCACTTGTTCCATTAGTGACCACAGCAGTGGCAGGGAGCAGAGGCCACCCCCACCTGGGGAAAGTAGAATTGATTCTACCTACTGTCTGGGAGGGAAGAAAAGCCAGGCTCTCTCATGAATTGAACAATTTTTTAAATATATTTTTATTGATTTCAGAGAAGAAGGGAGGAGAGAGAGAGAAACATCATTGATGAGAAAGCATCTTTGATTGGCTGCCTCCTGCACACACCACACTGGGGACTAAGCCTGCAACCTGGGCATGTGCCCTGACCCAGAATTGAACCGTGACCTCCTGGTTCATAGGTGGACGCTCACCCACTGGGCCACTGGGCCTTGGGAAGGCTCGGGCTCCTCCACATGAGCTGGTCTGGGATGCCCTAGGCCTCTGTGGAGAAGGGAGCATCACTTCCCAGAGGAGTAGCTGAGACCCTGTGCGGTGAAGGGGACATGCCCTGTGAATGGGCGTCCAAGCCCAGCATCTGCAGGAGCAACCAGACAGGGAGCAGACTAACCAACCAGTATCTGTTGATAATAGCAACAGGTCACCCGTGCTTCCACACGCCTTACCCTCACCTCCGCGGAGAACTGAGGAGTGGGTGGTATTAATAAAGCTGCCTCCCTCCGTGAAATGTTGAGATTCCAGGAACAATGTTGCGTTTATGTCTGACTGGGCTTATTTCTGGAGTAAAAGGCCTTGACTTCCGTGCAGTTCTGAACAGCATTTCGGAACTGTAAAATGTTCGGAGCCTCTGCTTTCCAAGTGGGGTTTCGGTTCGGTATTGTTTGGATACCAGGGTCGTTCCTCATTCCCACAGGGTTAGATACCTTATTCCCATGCTCACGTTGCACTTGGCAATGACTTCACTGGAACAACTATAAAGCTTTATTCTTTACCATTCACAACATAATGGATGGAACTGGAGAGCATTGTGCTAAGGGAAATAAGCCAGTCAGAGAAAGATAGCTATCACATGATCTCACCCATTTGTGGAATCTAATGAACAACATAAACTGATGAACAAAAACAGATCCAGAGACAGAGAAGCATCGATCAGACTGTCAAACCTCAGAGGGAAGGTAGGGGAGGGCGGGGGTAAGGGGAAGAGATCAACCTAAGGACTTGTAGGCATGCATATAAGCCTAACCAATGGACACAGACACCAGGGGGTGAGGGCATGAGTGGGGGAGGAGGGTTAGGGGGCAAAGGACACATATGTAATACCTTAATCAATAAATAAAAAAAACCTTTATTCTATTTTAAAGGCTCTTTTTGAAAAATCTCCCCTTCATTCACTAGAGTATAAACTCTTTGAGGACAGGCATTGTGTCTTATGAGTTTTGACTCCAGTGCCTAAAGTAAGTTCTAGACTTAGTAAATGCTCAATAAAATTTTGTTGCACAACTGAATGAATTATAGGGAAACTTATCCCAATTAAGTGTGTGCATGTGTAAGAGTGTTTGCATGCATGCGTGTAGGTGTGTGCGTGTGGCGGTGGTGGGTGTGCATGGAGAGTGGGCTTGGTGTGCAGGTGAGTGGAAGCAGCGTGCGTGCGGGGCACAGAGCCAAGGGCGGCCCTCTCCGGGCGCCCTGCTGGCGTGCAGATTTGTCTCTGGACCGGAACGCCTCCTGCATGCCCCTCTCTGCCAGCACCCCTGCGCCTTCCCTTTCCACGGCATCTATTAATGATAGCAGTCCCTGTGGTTTATAATTACCAGTTTGACAAGTTCAGGAGTTCTCTGTTAATTATTATAATTAGCTTTCACTCAGTGCGGCTTCGGGAGTTTAACAACAATATTAACGACGGGGGACGCCGATCAGGAATTGACTACAAAGAACTGACTGGAAAGACTTCCTTCTGCTGTCAGGAAATGCAGCCACGAAGGGGAACCTGCACAGCAGCTCCCCTCTGTCTGCCCAGCGCGGCGATTGGGTCTAAGTCTGCCTCAGGGAGTCGAAAGCAATGGCCGTGGCCAGTACTGCAAACCCCAAGTTTAAAATGAGCCAGAGAAGAAAGAAGCCACTGAACTGACGGCTGAGGGCCATTCCTTGACCAGAAATGAAGCAGAGGCAGCAGCCGGAGAGAGAAGCCCGGACCAAAGCCCCCGCTATGGCTCCAGATCTGGCCCTCAGGAAGCGCAGACGTGTTCAGGGACTAGGAGCAGAGAGAGGCAGGGTGGGCCGGGCGGACTTTGACCTCCCTCCTCACCTCCGAAGCCCCCTGACTCCTCACGGCTCACCCCATACAGCCCAGTGCTCGCTTTGGCGCCCGAGGCCACTCAGTAAGGCCCAGCGTGTGTGCCCAGCGTTGTCTGCACTGATCACGCTCTTGGTGCTTCTCTCAGACAGTCAGCACCCGAGTGCCCGCTGCTACCTGTGTTCTGAGGCTGTGGCATCAGCAGCCAAAGACAGATCCTCGACCTCATGGGGTTTGGATTCTGGTGGAGGAAGGCCAAGAAGGAACTTGAAAAACTAATAAATAATGTCACTCAAGGAGATAAGTCCTCCGTTATCATCATAACCCCAACAGACTGGAGGCTCAGAGCGTGATGGGGAGGCCTCTCCCCGAGGTGCCGGGACAGGACCTGCATGAAGAGTACTCCAATCAGAGGAACAGCAAGTGTGGGGTCCCTGGGCAAGCACGGCTTGGCACCTGTGAGCTCAGAAGGTGGGTCAGAAGGTGGGTCAGAGGTGAATGGGTGGAGGGGCTTCGGCCAGAGATGTTGGCAGGTGCAGATCAGGAGGCCCTGGTGAGCCATGAAGGAAACGTGGCCTTCATTTGGGAAGTAGCTGAGCTCTGGCGGGCTGGCAGGGCCCCTCCTTTGAGTGTGATGGACGCCTGCTGAGCTCAGCATCCCCAGCCGGCAGTCTCCTACCAGGCACACCTTTCCTCATAGGAGCCCAGGCTCTTGATCTTTTGAGGGTAATACCCCTTCAAGTTTATTTTTCTAGACCAATCCTCAGCTCTTTAGTAAACCTCCTTGTGCTAATGGGTGCGAGTGGGGGTCTTGGCTGGGCTCACCTGGCTCACCTGGACTCCAG
This sequence comes from Myotis yumanensis, assembly GCF_028538775.1. Classification (NCBI taxonomy): domain Eukaryota; kingdom Metazoa; phylum Chordata; class Mammalia; order Chiroptera; family Vespertilionidae; genus Myotis; species Myotis yumanensis. Next base: position 80,177,071 of record NW_027223761.1, read on the forward strand.
ATGTCAGGTCCGACGTTGGGCTGCTTGGCGAGTCTTCATCCTGGGCCAGCTGAAGGGGGTGCCTCCCAGGGCGTGCATAGATGCAGTGACCAAACTGTCAGGGAAGACAATTAAAGAGAAAAAGAAAGAAACACAGGGGAGAGAAGAAAACATTTTAAAAAATTCCCTGTAAAATCTGTAGCGAGATAAGAGAAAATTTACATTCAAGAAACAAGAACAGGGTACTATTCTTTTTAAAGAAAAAATGAGATAACATGCAAGAGTTGTAAAAGTTAAAGCTGTAGTAACCAAAGTAAAACAAAATCAGAGGAAGATTTGTGAAGTGAAGTGGGGTATATCTCCCTGGAAGCAAAAGCAAAAGACAGAAGGGAGTGAAACAGAAGAGGAAGGACACGCATATTTGACTACTAGAGGCCCAGTGCACAAAATTTGTGCACCGGGGGGGGGGGTATGTCCCTCAGCTCAGCCTGCACCCTCTCCAATCTGGGACCCCTTGGGGGATGTCCGACTGCCGGTTTAGGCCTGATCCAACCGCTCACCTGCCTGCCTGATTGCCCCTAACTGCTTCTGCCTGCCAGCCTAATCACCCCCTAACCACTCCCCTGCCAGCCTGGTTGCCGCCAACTGCCCTCCCCTGCCGGCCTGGTTGCCCCCAGCTGCCCTCCCCTGCTGGCCTGGTCCCCCCGAACTGCCCTCCCCTGCTGGCCTGATCACCCTCAACTGCCCTCCCCTGCTGGCTTGGTCCCCCCGAACTGCCCTCCCCTGCTGGCCTGGTCACCCCTAACTGCCCTCCCCTGCTGGCCCAGTCACCCCTAACTGCCCTCCCCTGCAGGCCTGGTCCCCCCAAACTGCCCTCCCTCCCTGCAGGCCCAGTTACCCCCAACTGCCCTCCCTCCCCTGCCATCCTGGTTGCCCCCAACTGCCCTCCCCTGCTGGCCTGATCACCCACAACTGCCCTCCCCTGCCAGCCATCTTGTGGCAGCCATCTTGTGACCACATGGGGGCGGCCATATTGGGCACAGGTGTGATGGTCAATTTGCATATTACCTCTTTATTATATAGGCCAGCCGTGGGCAAACTACGGCCCTCGGGCCGGATCCGGCCCGTTTGAAATGAATAAAACTAAAAAAAAAAAGACCGTACCCTTTTATGTAATGATGTTTACTTTGAATTTATATTAGTTCACACAAACACTCCATCCATGCTTTGGTTCCGGCCCTCCGGTCCAGTTTAAGAACCCATTGTGGCCCTCGAGTCAAAAAGTTTGCCCACCCCTGATATAGGCTGTTTTATTGACTCACTAGAGGCCCAGTACACAAAAATTTGTGGACTCCGGGGTCCCTCAACCCGGCCTTTGCCCTCTCGCAGTCTGGAACCCCTCAGGGAATGTCCACCTGCGTAGGCCCACTCCCTGGGATATTGGGCCTAAGCTGGCAGTCAGACATCCCTCTGGCAGCCCAGGAGCCCTCAGGGGATGTCTGAATAATGGTTTAGGCCCGCTTCCCACGGAGAGTGGACCTAAGCCACAGTCAGACATCCTTAGTGCTTCCAAGGAGGCAGGAGAGGGTCCCACCACCACAGCTGCACTCGCAGCCCATCAGCCTGGCTTGTGCCTGAGTGGAGCTCCCTCTGTGGGAGCACATTGACCACCAGGGGACAGCTCCTGCATTGAGCATCTGCCCCCTGGTGGTCAGTGCACGTCATAGTGACCAGTCATTCCCGGTCGTTCCACCGTTAGGGTCATGTTACCCTTTTATTATATAGGATTGGAATAACTGTATAAGGTAAGTATAATCTCCTCTATCTACCAAGGAGAGCCTGCGGCTGCAGGGAGCGTGAGCACTCTTCCCATGGTTGTGGGTGGTGAAATGGCAGAGCTGGATGGAACCCACGTCTCATGCTTCAAAGCTGCATTGTTGCTGCTCAGCTGTGCCCTGGCGAGAGGATTGCTGGAGCTGGGCTGGCAGCCTGGAGGGAGGGGAGGGCTGAGCCGTGCTTTATCGGAGGGCACCCATGTCACCTGTGTGATAACTGGAAGACACAGGCTTTCCATCTTCCGAGGCTTTCTGTGCTGATATGAGAGAGACATCACACACACTCACAGGTGCTTCCCTAGTCTCAGCCATTCTTTGTACTGGGATTTTATCTGATAAAGTTATGAGCATTCAGAACACAAAGTTGTCCTTTTATCAGACTTAGCGGGGCCTTTTCATAAAGTGGCAGCGGATCGAGGAGCCGGTTATACATCAGGCCGCTCATCCGGGTGGATTAGGCGATGATATATGTTTCAAGTCGGGAGAATGTAGTGGCAGAGGGGACATCACCAACACACGTGGGCTGGCAGGGCCTCTGATGAATGGGCCTCAGCTCTGCTGCCGGTCCTGGGCCGTGGAAGGAGACGAGGCCCCCAGCAGACCTGTCTCCTCTTTCCTGGGCGAGAAGAGAAAGATTGAGAGACAGCGGTTCCCTGTAGATCAAACCACGCACGCCCAGCGGAGCAGGCACTGTGAGGGTTCACCACCTTCAGACGCTCCCTCTCTCCCCTCCCTTCCTGCCTTTCTCCATCCAGGGGACAGAGCCAGCGTCCACGGTCATGCTGATTATTGACACAGGTTAGTTTGAGGAGGCGACTTAAATATGGGACAGCAATGGGCTCCCAGGCATTGAACTGGAATAGAGACGAGTCACGGGTCTCAGGAGACCTGGTGGCTGACAGCATGGGCCGCCCTGGGCAGAGACGCTGTCCACCCAGGAAGAAGGTGAGAAGGGGGAAGCGCTGGGCTGCTATGCTAACCAGCAGCTCCACACGCAGGAGGCTCAGGCGTGGGCTGCGTCCCTCCCCACAAGCACAGACTGGCATAAAGGGTGTTCCAGGGGGTGACCTGGCATGGACAGGGTGCGCACCAGCAAAGGGGATTTAGTTTTCTTTTTTTTAAAATTCATTTTATTGATTTTTTACAGAGAGGAAGGGAGAGGGATGGAGAGCTAGAAACATCGATGAGAGAGAAACATCGATCAGCTGCCTCCTGCACGCCCCCTACTCGGGATGTGCCTGCAACCAAGGTACATGCCCTTGACCGGAATCGAACCTGGGACCCTTCAGTCCGCAGGCCGACGCTCTATCCACTGAGTCAAACCGGTTTCGGCTAGTTTTCTTTTTTTTATAAACATTTGGCAACTCTGAAGTGATCATTTCTACTTTTTCCTCCCAGTGTCTGGAAACTGCTCGGGGACCGGCACCGTGCTCCCAGGCCATGTGCTCTGCCCGGGTGACGGCTGCCTGTGGGTGGGCATGTGAGGCCGCTACACTGGGAGAAGCATTGCAACAATAACCTGCAGAGCCCTGTCCCGTGGTACTGGCGATGATGCCTGACCTGGCAGCAATTCCAGGCTCCAGAACCTCGCTCCACAGCTGGTCCCCTAACACCTCTCCCTGCACACGCTTCCCGGGTCTGGTCCCCAGAGAAGCTCAGGAGAACCTCACCTGCCCATGGCCACTGGCCAGGCTCCTCCTTCTCCACCCTGTGCCTGCCTCCCAGTGCCTTGCACCTGTGCTAGCAGGCAGCAACCTGCCCACTGCAACTGGGAAGGAAGGGAGGAGGGAGTGAGGGAGAAAGGAAGGGAGGGAGGAAGCGGGGAGGGAGTGAGGGAGGGAGGAAGGAAGGGAGGGAGGAAGGGAGGAAGGGAGGAAGGGGGGAGGGAGTGAGGGAGGGAGAAAGGAAGGGAGGGAGGAAGGGAGGAAGGAAGGGAGGGAGGAAGGGAGGAAGGGAGGAAGGGGGGGAGGGAGTGAGAGAGGAAGGAAGGGAGAGAGGGAGGGAGGGAGGGAGGGAGGAAGGGGGGAGGGAGTGAGGGAGGAAGGGAGGAAGGGAGGAAGGGAGGAGGGAGTGAGGGAGGGAGGAAGGAAGGGAGGGAGGAAGGGAGGAAGGGAGGAAGGGAGGAAGGGGGGAGGGAGTGAGGGAGGAAGGAAAGGAGAGAGGAAGGGAGGGAGGGAGGGAGGGAGGGAGGGAGGGAGGGAGGGAGGAAGGAGATAGATTTAAAGCACAATACAAAAAAACCTCTCTGCACCTTTTGCTCAGAAATGGCACAGCCGAAGGGGTCTCAGACATGGTGATTAACTTCCTCTGAAAGCCAGCGCACCTGGGAACGTGCCGAGACACAATAGGCTGAGCAAATATTGGACAAGTCTCTCTCTTCTGCATTGCCCACTTCGCTGGAGATGAATGGACTGACTTCTCAAACACTAACAAGAGCGAACCAGCCAGCCTGGATCCAAGATCAACATCGCTTGCTTTTCTTTCCGCCTTTTCTAATTTCTAGAGCAAATGTATACAAAATATTTATCTAAAATAGAGGCACTCAGGAAAGCAAGCTGTGCAAATAATTAGTGATCTGCAGGCATCGTGCGCCTGATCTAGGGACCCCAAGCCATGGGCTCCAACCTGGGTTTGCCCAGCAGAAGGCTCCTGGCACTGCCTGGCTGAGAGGTGGTGTTACCTGCAGCCCTCTGACCTCTCCAGGTGGGAATGGGGCGGGAGGGGTGGGCGGGAGCTCTGCATCTAGGACCCCAGGGAGCACGGAGGCACCCATTCTCTCAAGAAAGAGCTAGGGATTAAGCAACAAAAACCAACCAACAAACAAACACACCGACAACAGCGACAACAGGACAACAGCGTGGTGACTGCCAGAGGGCAGGGCAGTGGAAGAGGGAGGAGAGGGTGAAGTGGGGTAAGTGGTGATGGAAGAAGGCTTGACTTGAGTAGTGAACACGCAATACAGATGACATGTTATAGAACTGTTCACCGGACACCTATGCAATTTTATTAATCAATGTCACTCCAATCAATTCATTAAAACATTATTTTTTAAAGAAAGAGCTGTGTATTTGCGAGCGGGTTCAGGGTAAGTGTGAGGAAACACTTTCTAGGTGCACTGCCTGAATCGCAATGCAGTGAATAAACAAGGCTGCCCATGGCTTCCTCCCGGGCAAGTGGGGGGGGGGGGGGGGAGGGGTGAAAGGCGGGACCTCGGTCAGAGATGGTGCCGACATGAAGGCGAGGCTGTCTGGAGGCAGGAATGCACTCGGCGTGACCTCTCCATGTCCCCATCTGCTGGAGCCAGCATCCGAAGGAGCCAGCCTTGGGTGAGGCCTCTGTGGTCATGGTGCTTTATCAGCAGCTCAGGAGCTGGGGCCCAGAGCGGTGAAGGGGCTTCTTCATGTCACACAGCAAGGGAGTGGGGAGGCCGGGGTTGCAGGCTGGCCTGTCCCGTTAACCTCCTGTGACTTCTCCTTCTGGGCTCAGCTGTCTCGGAGCCCCCAGCACAGGCTGGGCACGCCCTGGACAAACGGGCGCCTGGCCAGAGCTACCCATTCTCTAACTTGGAGTGACCGTGTGGCCCAGACGCCTGACGGTGCCCCGCGCTCAGCCTGACCTTGCCCTGGGCGCTGTATGCCTCCTGTGCCAGGATGCTAGCTACTTTCAGAGAGTCCCTGGGTGCCCTGTCCTGCTCTTACATGGCCTGGCTTCTCTTCTTTGCCCAGTTTCTAGGATGCAGGTCCCAGCATGCCTTTCCGATGAGTCCACTTGCATTAGGACAAAATGGATGGGAGCAGGCTTCCCTCACTGCTCCAGGCCCCTGTGCCGGTGGCCACTGGGATGTGACATTCTCATTTTTCCTTCAGGAGGGAGAGAGGTTTTTATCTTTTCGCTGGAAGAGGAGTGACAGGGAAGCCACAGCAGCCAGGGCTGAGGACAGGCTGCGGTTTCTCATCATTAGAATAATTAAAGTATACAGACAGAAATGTGGTTTTACTTCATAACTGTATCCTGTCAACTAAATATTTCATTTAGGCCTCATGCCTGAGCTAAATGAGAATCTGGAGCAAAACTGCACTATTAGAACACACTTAATTATTGATTCGGCCAGGCAGAAACCGGGAACAAGGACGCGGGCGCGCTCTGGCTCCTCTCACCAGGCGTCTCCAGCGCTAAGCGGCACTTGAGCAGCTGCCATTATCCCGGGAGCCCACCGCTTCCAGCTGCAAAACGCACAATCCCCACCAGCCACATGGAGCCAGATTGAGGGCGACAAGGAAAATACTCCCTCTCCGCAGCTCATTTCTTCTGGGGAGAGGGCGGTGAAGGGGGCGGTGAGGGCGGAGGTCCTGCTGCCTGCATACTCCCTTCTAGCCTCCGAGCTCTCAGGTGAGAAGAAAAGGAGCCAAACCCTCATAGTGCAGAAGAGACCAGTGACTTCATTGGTTCTCCATCTGGAAATGCTGGGCCTGCTATCTAAAGGTCTTGTACTTCTTCACTTTTTAAAAACAATGAAGACAATGGTTTATGATCCCCGCACTAGCAGGGACTCCAGGCCTCCTCTCAGTCAGCCCTCTCATTTGCCCAGACGGAGTTATTGAGGTTGTGGAGGCTGGAGGTGTGCCCAAGGCCACATCCTGTTAGTGTGAGTGACAGACTTCAAGGTCCATCTAATTGTTTTTGTTTTTTTCAGAGAAGAGAGATAGAGCAGTTTGGAATAGAGTTAGGAAGTGCTGGTAACTGTAGTGTGTGTGTGTGTGTGGGGGGGGGGCGGGGGCGGGGGTGGATGGTTTGGTGTGATTATATAATGTACCTGTAAGAAGGCCATGCTAGAAGGTCAAAGTCAAAATTTTTGAAAATACAACTTTGTTGTATACTTATTTTTAACCACATTGTAGCACTTTTCTTTGTATAGAATTATTAAAATAACCACCATAATTCATCTGTAATTCTTCTAGTTATTTATTCACCTATTTATCATTCCACTCGCAAAGCTATTATTGAATTGCATATCTTTTCTCTATCCCTCTCCCCCTCTCCCCTTCTCTCTCTCCCTCTCTACAAAATCCATCCAAGAAGCACTTACTGGGTCCTACCTTGCTCACGATGTTGGAAAATGGACGTTCTCAGGAACATTACTCTCTAAGAACAAACTCCCCTGAGGGAAGGCAGGCCTGCTGACTCACCTCGGAGCCCAAATATGACTTGTATTTTTCACCAATGTGTGCTCAGTGAGATACTTAGGACCAAAGGTGAGAAGCTCAAAAGTCTTCTGAAGATCGATATTAGAATTAGCAAGGCGGAAGCAGCCTTCAAGACATCCTGTCTCTACCGCTGCTTCAGGTTAGTCCTTGACCTAAATCCTACCGTCTTGTCAAAGGGTGTCTTTAATGCCCCACAAATTACATCGCCTCATGCTTCTCTCCCTTGGGGATGACCACACAGGTCAGTTGCCCAGGACTGAGGGCATTCCCCAGCAGAGGGGGACATCTCGGTCACCTCCTGCCTTTGTCCCCACAGCTCCGTCTGTCTGGGCCATAATGTTCTCTGTTGATACACATCCTTCTCGGCTCAAGTCCGAACGCTTCTACAAAGATTTACTCAGCTATTCTTCCTTCTTTAAAATTTTATTGCAATTAGAGTCCTTGCCAAGTCACTTGTGTGTGTACACAAAGTCGCATTGCCCAATCTTCTTGATCTGTCTGGGGATCTCTAATGCTACTGGAAACTTCTTCTGGGCAGAGACTGTGCCCCACTCCTGTCCAGCATTCTGCTACTGCAGCTCTGACAGACACAAGCTCTCTGTTTCATCTAACCTAATCCCCTCCTGCTGCATTTTAAGTCTGGGAATGTTCACTCCTTTCTCAGAAAAGACAGGCAGGAACTCGCTTTTCGCCAGCACGTGCCGTCAGTGACTAAAACCCTCCCAGCCCTTTCACTCTTCCTTCGTAAGGAGGCTCTTCCTTCTGGTCTGCCCTCTAAGGCACCATTCCTCTTCCATATCGCCCCCCGCCTTCCTTTCCAGTCTTCAAATGCAGAGTCCACGTGGGACCTGCTGTCAAAAGGGAGACAGGCCACGTGTTGTCAAAAGTGAGCCTGGAAGGCCGGTTGGCCAGGTGCCGACAAGCTTTATCACCTGGTCCCCTGGAGGAGGGAGGGGCTGGGGGAGGTCTGGGCGGCAGCGTTGTCTTCAGAACGACTGGCATGTCAGGACCCAGCTTTTCTTTGGACATCCCTCCCTCTTGTCACCAGCAGGGCCTGTGATCGCTGGCCGGGCCCGGAAACTCACCATGGCTGCCCAGGGGACTGCTGCAGCTTCTGTGTGCGCTAATGGAGAAGAAAATGCCCACGGAGGCCTGTGGGCCACACAAAGCAACTGGCAGTTTGTGGTGTTAAGAAAAACAACACTGGAGGGTCAGAGGATGGAAAACAGGACATCGATGGCATGCGAAGACTGGGCGAGCGACGAGGCCTGGGAGGCTGGCTCTTGCCTATGGCTGGACTTGTGTCCTCTCATGACTCCTGAAAGAGGGCATGTTTCTGTATCCCCTCTCCCCCATTTCCAAGCCATTAAGGTACAACAGAGACGGTGAGGGTGACAGGAGTGTGGATGGCCCATTGCAAAGGTGGCTGCAATGTTTTTGCCTCCTGTACCCAGGCCTCTTGCAATGTGACTTTGCCTCCTCCCAGCATGAGGAGGAGTCTATTTCCTGATCCCTTAAATCAGGACTGATTTTTTGTTTGTTTGTTTGCCAATAAAATGCCACAGAGGAGAGTGTGCCAGTTCTGAGCCTAGAAATCAGAGCTTTTGTGTGCCCCCTCCCCCCCCCCCCCCATGTGCTCATGAAGATACTTATGACCAAAGCTGAAGAAGTTCAAAGGTCTTCTAAAGATAGGTATTAACCAATACCTCCCTCTATTGGAGAAGACATTGCTGTGAAAGGCCTGAGATGGCCTTCTGGAGGATGAGAACTACATGGCCTGTCATATGGGTTGTGGTTGCCACAGCTACCCACCAGCTGACCACGAGCACGGAAGTGAAGCCAGTCAAGATCAGCCTGGCCCAAGTCAGCAGAATCACCTGTGGATGTGCAGATGTGTAAGCAATAATAACTGTTGACTGTTTTAAGCCATTGGGTTTGGGGGTTGTTTTCTATGCAGCAAGATTTAATTGACGTAGGGATTGAAAGGGTGGAGGGACGAGGTTTGTCTTCCGGATTCTAAGGGAGATGGGATGAATCTGGTTCTTGATGGCACACAGGGATCTCCACACTCTGGACTCCTCTTCTCTCTTTGGCCATACTTCTCACCACTAATACCCCTTCACACCTTCCTGCCTCCCCCATACATATATAAGCTCTTGCTTGCTGAGCTCTGTGTACAGTTAGAACCCTGCCTTTGACTTCTACTTTCTCCTTCTGGTACCTTGTCCCAGTTTTCACCTTCTTTCCTTTTGCTGGCTAATTCCTACTCAATCCTCAGGCTTCAGCTCGGCTTCCACTTCTGTCTGTCATTGCTGTACCTCTGTCTTTAGTTTTCTTTATGTCTGCCTCTCGAACACTTGCAACATTATGCTGAGATCTGAATGCCCCCCTCCTTCTCTTCAAGGACCACTGACTGTTCTCTGATTCCAACATTGATGCGGCTTAGGTCCTAACTCAGACATTCACTCATGGGTTGAGCCACCAAGCATTTCAAAGCACCCAGGTGATTCTAACGTGCGCCAGGCCTGAGGACCCCTGCAGATCTAGTGTATTTGGGAAAAGCTGTGTGTGCGGGAAGCCCCTGATGCCCGCACCTGCAGCTGTACTCCATTCCCTCAGCTCTGCCCAGAGCCTCTGCTCCCTGTGTGAGCGCACAGGCCTGGACCTCCAGGGTTACTCTCCTCGCCTGAGGCCATATTCTTCTGCCACTTCAGTCTCAACAGAGAGTGATGGGGAAAAGATGAGGTTTCTTTTCATTACCCTATTCAATACTTTACACAAAACCACAAACAAAGGCTGTTTTGCATAAGCTCTTTTACAGAAGGGATACAGGGCACAGCAGAGGGGTAGCACATAGCAAGGAACCTGAGATGAATCGCGCTTGGTCAGAAAAGTCCTTTGCATGGTTCCATCACCATCAGTTTCTCTGACCTTTGCCTCTTTGTGTTAATGGGTTCTTTTTTCAAATGCACTTGGCTTTCTCAATTTATATCCATTCCTACCTCTTTACTCTTCTGACTTGGGCTACAGATGCACACTGATATCCCTCTTTATAATAATTTAGAGCAATTCCCTGGGTCACTCCTTTGGCCCACCAGGCCCTGGGCGCTGACTCATGGCCCCACATGGCCCATCAGGTGAACTGGAAACAGGGTGCAGCTCCGTTACCTGTCATTTTTGCCTGCTTACTTATCTGCCCCCCAGTAGAGAGCGAGCAACTTGGGGGGCTGTTTCCATGTGCTCATATTCACCAATGTGTTCTCAGGGCCAATGACTGACACCAAGTAGATGTTCTATAAATATTTATTGGATGGATGATGTGTGGATTAAAGAATTCAGGAGTGAGACCTCAATGGAGGATCCCTAGGGAATGCCAAGGGTTCAATTCAGTTGTCCAATCTACAAGGAGAATGTTTGATTTGAAACAAGACAGGAGGGTCCTAAGATGAATGGCCTAGAATGAAGTTGGGAGTAGGAGCAAGGGCAGGAGTGAAGCAAAGTTGGAGGCCCAGGGACTGAAGGATCTGTAAATCGTGGGGCCATTTGCCACAGGGCAGGGTCCGGGGGTGCACTAGAGCAGAGCTGAGGGAGCCAATGGTGTCTTGTCCCCTAAACCACTATTTCAAGGTCATTTCCGTCTCACTTCGTACAGATGTGAATTGTGTACACACACACACACACACACACACACATATACACACGATTGCACACACTTATGTATGGACCACTAGGATCAGACTTTTAGGATAAGGCATGAAGATGCCAGAGACTGTAAAATGCAGCTGACGCTCAGGACAATGATTTCCCTTGAAAGAAGTGGTATGATCGAGTGCAGAAGAGGACAGATTTGGAATCACACAGTCTGCAATGCTGGCTCCGTCTCAGCAGTGGTGGAACCTCCCAATGGGAAACTACAGGAGTGTCTGCTCTTTAACTCTAACCTCTAATGCCTCGGCTTACTGGGAACGTTAAATAAAATACACTGTGTAAAGGACTTAGCGTAGTTTCCGGGCACCCGATAAAATAAAACCCTAGCCAACAGATACTCTCGGGCTGCAGGCCCCGTGTCCCGTGCTCTCCCAGGTCAGCGGGACAGGAAGACTGGGGCTGCGCTCATGGGTGTGGTGGCTAGAGGTGCCTCCACCTATGTCGCCTACACATACCTTCTAGGGCTGGGAGGGAACCATGGATTTGTGCTGAGTGTGGCATTTAAGTACCTAAATGCTTGGTCTTTAAGGCGCTGGTGACCCTGAGCCCAGGGAAGGAGAAGGCCCGCCTTCCAGGAGAGAAAAACATCCCTGGGACAGCTCATTCGGCTGCATCCCAGGTTTTTCTAGGAGATTCCCACCATCGGAAAACCAATGAGGCCTGGCCTTGCAGGATGGGATGAGCTCCCAGCCTAGAGCAGTAGGACTGCGCTGCAAACGGGCCATTCATAACCCAGGCACGACAGACCCGTTAGCGACATTGCTGCCGGCGGGCTGTTACTTACAATGTAGTTAGTGTCGCTTAACCAAAATGGATGGGACCCAGTGTTTGATAGGAGAGCCCTGAATCGGACCGAGGAAAGCAAGTTCCAGCCCTTGTGGGCTGGTCTGGGGAGGAGGGGGCAGGGTGGGGGCTGCAATTGAAGTCAGGTCTTCCTGACTCAATACAATTGTTTTCCATCTCAAGTAAATATCCAAGATTAAAGCTCCCAGGTAAGGATGTGATGTGATGGTAAATCTTTGCTTGAGGAAAAGTGGATTTAAGAATTATAAAGGAGAAAGAGCACTGGGGGCGAGGGGCGCGGGGGCCGTGGCCATGGGCTGGTGGAAGCTGTAATTGTTGGGAAATGTTTCTGAGGCCTCAGGCCCACGTAGTTAGTCTCCTTCTGCCACCTTAAGGGTCTACTCCTAGGCAGTCTTCAACATTTCGACAAGCCTTCCCTAAAAGTGGTCACGGCAACCCTGCCGGCTCCACCGAGACTTTTCTAAAGCTGTGGAGTGCTCAACCCAAGCGTGACTTCCTTTCCCTTATGGAGTTCTTTTGCCCACGGGGACCACCTGGATCCTGGGAAGATTCAGGTAGCTACATTTTCCAATTTCCCCCAACCGGTGCCCTTTCTAAGCTCCTTGGAGATCATCAGGGATGTCAAAAGCACAAGAAAATATATGTGAACCCTTGTTCCTCAGACACACTTTGTGGCCAGTCCCTAGACAGGACACCCCAGCCCCCAGATAGGACACCCCAGCCCCCAGATAAGACACCCCAGCCCCCAGGTAGGAGCCCTCAGCCCCCAGGTAGGAGCCCCCAGCCCCCAGGTAGGACCCCCCAGTCCCCAGATCGACACCCCAGCCCCCAGATCGACACCCCAGCCCCCAGATAGGACACCCCAGCCCCCAGGTAGGACACCCCAGCCCCAAGGTAGGACACCCCAGTACCCAGGTAGGACATCCCAGCCCCCAGGTAGGACACCCCAGTCCCCAGGTAGGACACCCCAGTGGGTGCTCAGCTGGAGCTCCATCTCCCAGTGAGGCCATTCATTCCCCTGCACTTGGCAGGGTGGTCGGTCGGTCGGTGGTAGTTACAGAGCTTGAGTGCAGGTCTGGATGAGGCCAAACGAGCTCCCACCCGAGTCCTGCAGCCTGTTTGCTGTGTGCACTTCCTACCGCTTTGGGTCCCTGATGCTCACTGTGAACTATTTAGCAGGTGTGTGTGAAGCGCTCAGCACCTGAGCACACAGTAAGAACGCTGTTTTGCTCCACTTCTTTGCTTTCAGAACCAGGACGCTTCAGAGAACAGTCAGGAGCCCAGGGACTGGAGTTTCAGTCCGGCCCCCTCACCACATAGCAGGGTGAACGTAGGTGGTCGTTTTACTTCCATCTCTCGCGTTGTTTCACTTACAGAGTGGAACCATAATTTCACAGATTTGCGTGAGGATTATACAAAAGACACAGTGGCTGGGAAGCGCTTTGAAAGGTAATCAGCTGTGGGATATCGAGACTGGAAGGCTCCTGAGAGATCAGGTAGGACAACCTTCCCTGCCCACCTAGACTCCACCTGGAGCCTTCAGCAGTGGAAAGCCCACTCGGGTTTTCTGTGAAGTGGCATGTTTCCTTGTGGGGTGAATGCAAGGGTTTTTAAATTACTTTAAAAATGTGTGTGATATTATTGGATACTAATTTTTTTTTTTTTTAAATAAAGGCAGGCTGCCACGTGCAGCCCTCGTTTGCATGTGTCTGGAGCCTTGGAAGCTTGACTAGCCTATGTTCTCCTACAGATGGACGGTGAGCACTTGTTTGGAGGTTCCAGCAGGGAGCACAGCTACGTATACCCTTGAGCGAAGACCGGTCCTCTCCTGAGGGGAGGGAGGAGGGAGGGGGTCAGTCGTCCTCTTCCACGGAGGATGCAGCTTCGGGAGGGACGCACATGCACATGGATCGGTGAGGGAGGAGGGGACACCCGCCTAGCCAGCCAGTTCAGCTGAATCAACCCTGGCAACCAATGGGGTGACAGGTGTCGCAGTCAGATCGCCCTCACATCCAATTTTTTTGGTAGCCACCATGATTTTTCCTGGAGCCTAGCAGTGAACCATACAAACGTGCTGCCTGCCCTAATGAAGCATCCATATGGTGCCGTGTTAGAACAGTCTTCATTCATTGGAGTGAATTAGATTCCCTGTAACTTCCAACCATTGATCAGTCCTGGCATCCACATCAATACTACCTCCTTCCCCAAACAGGCATGTGTGCACACACACAACCAGGAGTCTCCGTTTCAGCTCCCTCAACTGTTCTTCCTGATTCACCTGAGCTCGGGTGAGCAAAGGGCCCGCCTTTGCTTTCTTCCCACCCCTGGAGATTAAAGAGGCAAGACATTTGCATATGACCCCAGAGTTAGTGTTTCCGAAGAAAGAGTATAATAGTTAGGATGACAAATAGGACTATCTGGCTCAGCACAATAGAAATTTGTGTTTTTTTTTTCATCATCTAACAGTTTCATACTGTGTCCTCTTCCACTAAACGTGCCGCATAGAGTTTATCTTTCTCCCCACATTGTGGAGGCAGCAGAAACGGAGCAGAGGAGAATGTCTGAGGCCGCAGAATCCGAGAGCCAAGAATGAACTGGACCGGCCTTGCGTTCTGGCCTCTGGGATCGGCACATGGAACAGAAGCACCAGATCAGGGAGGGAGTAAGGGGGAAGGACTGTGGGACGAAGAGGAGTGAAGAGGGAATGCAGAAAGTCAGAGCACCTGCTGGGATGTTTCCTAAAGGCCAAGGCCCCGCCCCTCTGCGTGGTGCTAGGCCCAAACACGCCGAGAGGAACCAACCTCCAGTTCCCTTTCCCTCTCTGCTTCCCATTCCTCTCCATGGCTTTGGGGCAGATCACGGACACCTTTTACAAAAGAACTTTTTAAATGTCAATGGGATCCAGTGAGTCTTTTGATTAAGAAAGGCAGGCGAAGCCCTGACTGGTTTGGCTCAGTGGATAGAGCGCCGGCCTGCAGACTAAAGAAAGGCAGGCGAGTCGGTATTCAAGTGGGGTCAAGGGTAACCCCACTCTTTGGTCTTATAACAAGCATCAGCCCACACCCTCAGTTTGAAATAGCCACAGTGGAAAATAACCACCAGCAGAAAATTACCTGCCTTGGGAGATATGAAGCCATTTCCCTCGATGCTTATCTCTCCAAAGCAATCACGAGAGATGCATCTGAAAGCCATGTGAGTCCCCAGCCCCTCACATTCGGACCACCTTCCTGTTGGTGCTCGCTGTCACGTCAGCTGGGCGTCGGAACTGAGCACCTCATCCTGATGTGAATGGACAGTTCAGTGCACAGTATGTTGGGATTATTAACCCTCTTACTCAGGATGCTACATTTCTATTAATGTTCCCTTGGTTTTGTTGAAAGTCATGTGTCACACTATTACATAATGAGCTCGCAGAAAACTAATCCCCTCTGAGTTTGTTTCACATGAATTTCTGGAAAAACTAAGGCGTCTCCCATTCTGTACTGGCACAAATAATTTTAGATCTAAGGGTGAGATTTTAAGTGTAGTCTGACAAATTTCATCTTCTGCATTCTATCCCATCCTTCAGCCCTGCCTTTTGAATCTAGATTTTGTTATCCAGGGTAAGTAGCTGTCCCTCCCAGCTGGGTGCCATCTGCAACTCTGATAAGCAAGCTTCCTCCATAATTCAGGCAGACTTTCTGGTGGTCAGATTTCAGCAACCTGCTGGTCTGCATAGACTGTGGTTAAAGTGAGCTTCTAATCCTTTGCAGATATATCAAATGAGAACAAAATTAGTAGGCCAGCCAACTTATGGATAAACTACTGCCTGCAGACAAGGTTACATGTAAAAAATTCAAATGATTTTATTTTACTTTTTGTATTTCTCCTAAAAAGTGAAAGGAAATATCAGGAAAATGCTTTCTGGTGCAAAAAAAAAAAAATTTGTTAAATTTTTGTTCTTGTTTAAAGGCTAATAGATGTGTAATAAGCCTATCAACCTTCAGGTACCCAAGGCAAAACCCTAATTTTCCCAGTTAAATCTGTTTTTTCTCTAGTCTGCCCCATCTCAGAAAATAAGGATTCCTTTCTTCCAGTTGCCCAGGCTTTAAAAGTTTGGTGTCACCTTTGACATTTCCCCCCTCTCACCCCCAAATTTAAATAATTAACAAATCATTTTGGCTCAATCTTGAGAAGGTACCTAGGACCTGATCACTGTTCACCACCCCAACTGCCACCACCCTGTCCAAGCCGCCGTCATCCCTTGCCTGGATTCTGGCAATAGCATCTTCTCTTGTATTCTATTTCCACCCTCACCCAACTGTAGTCTATTCTTAAAAACAAACAAACAAGTCAGATCATGTCACTCCTCCGCTTAAAACCCTCTGGTAGCTCCACTCAGAATAAAGTCCAAATGACCTCCAATGGTCTACAGCCTCCTAACTGATCAGTCCCCTCTGGTTCCCAGGGACCCTCTCCAGGTGCTGCCCTTTCTCATTATCCTTCAGCCACAGCTTTGGTTGTTTCTAGAACATCTCAGCAAGAACCTTCTTCTGCCTGGCGTTTTCCCTGCTGGAATGCTTCCTCCCTGGCTGGCTGTGTGCTCACTCCCGCACTCCCTCTGGCCTTCTTTGTCACATTAGGAAGGCTTTCTCTGACCATCCTGTTTAAGATAGCATGTCCCCTGCACCCCACACATTGTCCTCCTTTTTCTGTTTTATTTTATTTTATTTTTGAGGTAACAGTTAGCACTACCTGGCATAGTAAGTACTGATTTCCGGTTCATTGTCAATCTCCTCGCATCTGACTATAAACCATGGGAACAAGGCTTTTGTTAAGTTCGCTCATATACTCCAGAACATAAAAATACTCCAATAAATATCTGTGGAAAGAATGAGCAGGTGGCATTGATGTAGACTTAAAGTTGTCTTTGTGGTCTTAGTTCCCAAGCTATAATATAATACATCTTTAGTAGATTTTAAACTCTCCTCCCGCCCCCCAAGCCAGGGAATTCTTCCTTTAAGTGAATTCTTAAGCAGAAATCAGACAATTTCAAACAGAAAGCCTCCATTTTTAATTATAGTAATTAATTATCTTTAAGTGAGCTGTTTTGGTTGACAGGAGGGTAGAAAATCAGAGACCCCCAAACACTGTAGGCTTCAACTATTCCTTAGGTAGAAGGTTTAAAAACCACAACACCAACATATTCTAGAACTCCATCACTATGGTGACTATGAGTTACCAGAATGGTTGTGGTATATTTATAGGATGTTAAAAAAGGAAAATAGTTCTCCCCTCCTGCTTCTCCCTCCCAACACTGAGGCGGAAACGGACAGGATGGGATCTCAAGGTCTTGTTTCGGGAGGAAGGTTACGTGATGAAATGAGTGTCTGGTGCTGCCATGGTGGGCACCCCTGCCTGCGATGGGGGTAGAGAGCCGGGGAGCATAGAAGGTGAAACAGATTTCGAACGCGACTCAACCCATTGCTGCATTGAGAAGCATCGAGTCTTCAGATCGAGGTGCAGCTTCAATTAGAAATTTCACGGAAATTTCAAATTACAACCATTTCCCCCTTAAACAACAGAATGAGATGGCGTTGCAGGGAAACTGACAGGTAATTTGGGTAACGAAAGGTTCCTTGGACTCCGTAGTTAGTGGAGAGCTTAGCACCAATTCCTGCGTAATTTGCACTTCTGAGAAGCAGACTTATTATGAAGCCAGACATCTCCAGCACAGTCAACTCTTGGATCTGCCCGGCTCTAAGCTGACCAGGAACGCAGAAAGGCTGAGGTCAGAGGTGGCCATTTCAATATCTGAGGCTGCCAGGCTCCCCCAAACTGGCATTTGAACTGAAGAGTTGAAAATTGGAGGTGACATTCAGAAGTCTCTGGAAAGCATAACCCTGACTTCCTCCTTGAAAAGCTTATCTGAGGCCTGGCTTGCCTTTGATGAGGTTACTGAAAAGCGCACTGCGCCAGCTCTTGAAAGATAACAGTCAGCGCCAGGGAGGCCGCAGTACCCCTGGGGGAAGCGGCGCAGATGTCGCCAGCTGGGGACACTAATTAAATGGTCTGGACAACTTTCTGGAGATGAGGGAGTCTGCCCCTTACACCTTCTCTCCCTGGAACCCTCCAGGGGGTGATGCCCTGAGTGCTCGGGGCACCTTTCATAGAGGGCGCCCCCCCGCTGCTGCCCCAGGAGGAAGGCATTTGTGCCTAAACCGGGCTTGCTCAGGGAGCAGACTCCCCCTGCTGCTCTGCTGCCCTTTCCTCCAAGCAGGGAGGAGGGGAAAGGAAGAGCTGTGGCACCAAAGATGCCCACTTGCCCAGGCCTCATTTAAGGGCCAGTGGTCCTGAAGACAGAACCAATGTCAATGCTAGAATCAATGCCTCCGGCTCCTTTAAGAGGGCAAGTAGCCTCCGCCCTGGTCACTGCCCCAGGCTGGTCTGTTTCTTCTGGAACTTCACCACGCTGAGGTCTGTCTATTTAGCGTGGCCTTTCTCCTGAGGGTTTCAGTGTTTGCTTGTGGATCCCGGAGCTTCCCGGCTGGGCGTTGGGCTTTGTGAAGGCAGGGACCGTGTCCTATCCTTCTACTGCTCCCAAGCTCCTTGTATGTTGTTGAACATAAAACAGGTGCTCGTTCAGCAAGTATGTAGGACAGTGATGGCGAACCTTTTGAGCTCGGCGTGTCAGGATTTTGAAAAACCCTAACTTAACTCTGGTGCCGTGTCACATATAGAAATTTTTTGATATTTGCAACCATAGTAAAACAAAGATTTATATTTTTAATATTTATTTTACATATTTAAATGCCATTTAACAAAGACAAATCAACCAAAAAAATGAGTTCGCGTGTCACCTCTGACACGCATGTCATAGGTTCGCCATCACTGATGTAGGGAGTGCATTCTCTTAGTGAGACAGGGCACAGGACGTAGGAGTTGCCCGCCCCCTGGGCCACAGGCTGGCCCTTCTGCTTCCTGCTGGCTGGGTGACTTCCAACAATGAGTTCACCATCATGGCCTCAGTTTCTTTAGTTGTCACGAGGGGTTAGAAAAGCCAGCCTTGGTATTTTGTAACATAGATGTGGTAAAGGTCAAAAGCCTAAATGAATGCCTTTGGTTGCTGGTCAAATTATGATTTTTGTTTATAAGCGCATGGGATTTAGGTTAGATTTTTAGACACCTCTCTGGGCCTCAGGTTTTTGTGTTTTTTTAAACAATATTTATAATAATTTATACTTTTAAATGTATTCATTATTCAATAAAAATACACTATATTTACAGTATTGTGCTACCTGTTAAGAATAAAAGGATAAATCTAAGCATGGCCCATGCCTTCCAATGTTTTACATCAGTGAGGGAGGTAAAATTGGCAGGCAGCTAGTGGAAGAAATGAACGCTTCTCTATGTCAGGGATGAGATATATATGTTATTTATTACAGGGACAGTTATCCCTCAGTATCTGCACCGCTGGTGCTCAAGTCCCTGATATAAAATGCTGTAGTATTCATCCATATTTGTATATAGGTTGCATGTCACTTCATTCATGTAGATTCAGCATGGTGCTTGGAGCATGACAAATTCAAGTTTTGCTTTTAGGAACTCTCTGGGGTTAATTTCTGATTTGCCATTAGCTGAATCAGGAGATATGAAACCCGCAGATAAGGAGGGCTGACAGTATATATGACATAATATGTTACACTACAGGCCCGATGCATGAAATTCAGCAAGAGTAGACCTTCCTTCCCCCAGCTGCCTGCACCAGCTTCCTTCTGGCACCTGGGACCTGGGCTTTTCTTGCAGCCCCGGCTTCGTCAGGAAGGTCATCGGAAGGATGTCTGGTCTAATTAGCATATTATGCTTTTATTATTATAGATTATATCAATTATTATTATGCATTATATTCAAATTGCATTAATTCTGCAAACATGTACCTATATAGTCAAATTCCCCATAATAATTTTTGATTCCTTACCTTGTAAAACAGAAATCAGCTTGATTTGTAGGTATTTATATATATATATAAATAGGTAATATTCAAATTAGGCCAGGATGCCATAATGGTCATTACCAACTCAGGAGGAGGGGCCTGGCGGAGACCCAGAGCCTGAGCGAACAACAGACAGGGTGGCTTGCTCCCGGCCCCAGAGCCGTAGAGAACAACACGCAGTGGGGCCGGCCCCAGGCCCAACCCCATGGCCGGGTTCAATTCTGATGAAGGGCATGTACCTAGGTTGCAGGCTCCTCCCTGGCCGGGGCCCAGGTCAGGGCTCATGCAGGAGGCAACCAATCTAAGTGTGCCTCTCACATTGATGTTTCTCTCTGTCTTTCCCTCTCTCTTCCACACTCTCTAAAAATCAATGCAAAAATATCTTCAGGTGAGGATAAAAAAAAGAAAGAAATGTCATATCCTATGAAAGAGACATCTCGAAAATGCCTAAAGAAAGTTGCCATTTTTTTCGTGGTGAAGGGACTGGAGTCTGTGTCGATGAAAACACCTTGGCGGCTGCATCGGTTGGCAGTGGCAGCAGCAGTGAGGTGATGGGGGTGGTGCCTTCCCCTAATTAGCCTGGTTACCTCCCTCAGAGGGAGGCCAAACTGCAGCTTAGGCACCCCCATGGGGAGCGGGCCTAAGCCATCTGTAGGACATCCCCTGAGGGCTCCTAGACTGTGAGAGGGGGCAGGCTGGGCTGAGGGACACCCCCCTCCCCAGTGCACAAATTTCATGCACCAGGCCTCTAGTATTAAAATAAGCAGTTATTTTAGGAAGAAACAGAAATAGCTCCTTCATTTACCAAGTGGCTATCCATGTGGGGAAAGGGTGATTCTAGGAGACTCATGGCCACGTTCAGAGGTGAAGAGGTCAGTGGACAGCTCAAGTGACACCCCAAACCCAACTCCACCCCTGTGACAAAACCACTGTGACTGAGTTGTGCTGTGGTGGATGAACCCCATGACATGGCCACAGAAGGCCGTGGTGAGAAAGGGTAGGGAGCAGGGGCACCATGAGGGCCTGTGTGGAGGAAAGACTCCTTGGAGCTGAGAGTCCAAGTTGAGCAGTAAACAATCATTGACTTTGCAAACAGTGCATTCTTCCCAAACCAAAGAAGAATCTCTGTGTGTGCACAGTGTGGGAAGGACAGCTGGTCCCAGGACAGTCTTTCTGCCGTGGCCGCATACAAAGATAGCAGTTATTGTCAGTAATACCATTCTCTAAAATAAACGACAAATATATACACATCTGGGCAGCACACACATAGATATATTATCTTCATAAAGTCCTTGTGGAATATAAAAATTTAATAACCCAGGTCACAGGTATGATAGGAAAAGTCTGTAGGTGATGTTTTAAAACAAATGAACTAAAGTTTGTGGCAATTGTACCACTCATTCACATTGCAACAATTTTGATTCCTTAAAAAAAATTGTTTCCTTTATGTGTATTTTCAATCTTGTACTCCCCAAAATGCCTGGAAAAGTGTCTAAAAATAGTAAGCATAAAAAATTAATTTTGTAATGTACCTAAATATTGCTAAAAGCTAGCTAAATCAGTAGTGAAATATTCAGCCCTCTTGTTTAGTTAAATATCAATTAACTAGAGGCCTGATGCACAAAATTCATGCAAGAGTAGGCCTTCCTTCCCCTGGCTTCTGGCACCCGCTTCCCTCTGGCACCCGGGACCCAGGCTTCCCTCCCAGCCCTGGCTTTGTCCGGAAGGATGTCCAGTCTAATTAGCATATTATGCTTTTATTATTAGAGATTGGATTGGCTATTTGTTTTCTTTCATTAGAACATTAGTTCATGAAAGCTGGTTTATCCAGTGATGTATCCTGAGTGCCTAGAACAGTGTTTGGCATACAATATGCAATCAATGAATAGTTATTCAGTGAATGGTGAATGAGTAAACTGACTTCAAGTCACTGTTAACAAGTAAGCCAGCTTTTTACTAGTTGAACTGAAATGCATATTAGCTATGCAAAGAAAGTTCATTTATTTATTCATTTATTCTTCATGTATGTACTTATTTATTTACTAGAGGCCCAGTGCACAAAATTCGGGGCGGGTTTCTCAGCTCAGCCTGCACCCTCTCGCAGTCCAGGAGCCCTTGGGGGATGCCCAATTGCCACAGAGGCGGGAGAGCCTCCCATCACCACTGCTGTGCTCGCCAGCCATGAGCCCGGCTTCTGGCTGAGTGGTGCTCCCCCTCTGGGAGTGCACTGACCAACAGGGGGCAGCTCCTGCATTGAGTGTCTGCCCCCTAGTGGTCAGCACACATCATAGCGACCAGTAGTTCCACCGTTGGGTCAAACCAGCTCTCAGAAATCCCCCAAGGGGTCCTGGATAGTGAGAAGAGGGGTGCAGGAGGTTGGCCAGCCAGGGAGGGACTGCAGAGGGGCTCTAGGGCATGTCTGGCCCATCTCATTCACTCCCAATCGGCCAGATCCCAGCAGCAAGCTAACCTACCAGTCAGAGTGTCTGCTCCCTGGTGGTCAGTGCATGTCATAGTGAGCGGTTGAGTGGCCTTTGCATATCATTAGCATATTATGCTTTGATAGGTTGAACAGCCAACCGGAGGACTGGACACTTAGCATATTAGGCTTTTGTTATATAGAATTCATTCAAAAAACACCTATTTTCATTGACTATGTTCAAGTCACTGTGATGGGAGACACAAAGTCACATTATGGGAGACACAGAGATGGACAAGAAACGTTTTCCACCATTAGAGAAGTTATATATGTTTGTGTCCTGGAGAGATGCAAGACCAAATATAGCAATTGGATAAGGGTTCAATTAGAAAGATGATCTCATCCAGTCCATGTGGCTCAGTGGTTGATCATTGACCTATGAACCAGGAGGTCACGGTTCAGTTCCCTGTCAGGGCACATGCCAGGGTTATGGCCTCAATCACCAGTATGCGGGCATGCAGGAGGCAGCCGGTCAATGATTCTCTCTCATCATTGATGTTTCTATCTCTCTCCCTCTCCCTTTCTCTCTGAAATCAATAAAGAAATATTTAAAAAAAGAAAAAGAAAAAGAAAGATGATCCTCTTGGGTTTTCTTAATTCTGAGGTTCTATGATTTCATGTTTTATGTGTTGATTTCAGATAGTTCCTATGATACATACAACCTGAAGTTATGAAGATTTGAAATTAAACACTTTTCAAGGCAAGGCTTTATGAAGAAGGTATCTTTTACTAGTAAGTGGATTTCTATTTGGAAGCTAATTTGTTGAGCTGAACAGCCTCCAGGTCATTGGGTCAGATGCTGCTTTCTGCATTTTTTCTTCTTCAGTGTATAGCAAGTTTAATACTTGATTTCTAGGTAGTTTTTCTATATTAAAACAAGCAGTTATTTTAGGAAGAAACAGAAATAGCTCCTTCATCTATCAAGTGGCAATCTATGTGAGGAAAGGATGGTTTTAGAAGACCCACTGCCACATTCACAGGTGAAGAGGTCAGTGGAAATTTTTCTTGTGCTTGCCCCTTATCACGAAGCTTGAAAGACTGGAAAGGTATGACACATAAGGAAACTTATTTATAGATTTAAAGATACAGTTTGTAGGGACAGAAAAGGTGAATAAATATTTGTTGGAAAATTACTGCATCCTTAAAAAATGTTACTTATTAAATTCTAAAAACTTGAACTGTAAGACACAATTAAAAAAACAACAACACAAGCCCTGGACGGTATGGCTCAGTTACCAAAAGTGCACCAACAGTCTCTGGTTCTATTCCTGGTCAGGGAACATGCCCGGGTGTGGGCTCAATCCCCAGTGGGGAGTGTGCAGGGAGAAGCCATTAATGTTTCTCACATTGATGTCTCTCTCTCTCTCTCTCTCTCTCTCTCTCTCTCTTTACCAATAAAAAACTTTCTAACAATCCCACAAAAATTCTCAAAATAAATTAGAATATAGAAAATGTTTCATGAAATTAGTAACATATTAACCAGGTCTATGGCTAATATTAAAAACTGAACAATCTATTAAAATTGTACTCAGTCTATTTCTACACACAGTGGTCCAACAGGCAGCCCCAATCCCAGATGGCTTTGGCCCCAGTGGGTAGTCCAGCAGGACACATTGTCCTCTATGTACCTTACCTCTGCCAAGTCATCGTGGTTCTAACGCTAAAACATGGGCAGGGTGTGTACAATTCATAGTGAGGCTAAACTTGGGGAGGGTGACAGGTGACACTCCACAACTCATAGGAGATACCTCCAGGCAGAATGACTCCTTCCATTTGTGTAGACCTTTGTTTCTAAAGTGCTTTGTCATACATTATCTCATTGGTTCTTTTTCTCTCCATTTTACTGAAGAGATCACTGAGTCTTTAAGTGGGAATGCCATTTGCTTCAGGCGCCCTGATTTATCTGTGGAGGAACTGGCACATGCTTATTCTTCTGCACCAGGAAGCCTACCGCGTTAGACACTATGACTCTGAGGGAGAACCAAGAGACCTTTCTCTGCGCAGTGAAGTTCCCTTTGCCCAAAGATGGGGTAGAAAATAATGCCATCCCCATGCCCCAAGAGGCTCCTCAGTGCCAGCCCCAGACATTCATCCTGATCACTAGGTCCCAACAGTTCAATCAGCTGACAGCTGGAGGAGAGGGGCTCCACCCTATGCTTGTCAACTCCGTGAATGGATAAAGGCATCAAGAGAAGACAGCCCAGGGAGACCTTGGGCCACAGCCAGCACAAGATGTACATTGAAGGAGGGGAGGGGATTGGAGATGAGCTCTCTGCCTCAGCTACCTGGGTGCCACCTGCAGCTCTTCTGCTCTAAATCATGTCGGGCTGAGCTCCTGCGGGACAGCCTGGTCTATTTGTACCATTTATCTTTTGAAGCCGCTGCTCTGAAGGGCGCCCTCAAAGGACATTAGGGACATATGCCCGGAGGCTTTGCGGTGGAGTCAGAAATCCTGGCTTTCGGTTCCAATTCTCTACTTTTAGCTTCGCGGTCTTGGGCAGGGCACCAGGAAGTATCTGTACAATGGAGGTAAATGGTGCATCCCAACTACATTACTGCCTCTTAAAGAGGATAAAAGAGCATTTCAGAAAAGTCCTTGTAAATACGTAGATACTCTCAGATACTGCACAAGCGTATTTTTCCTGGGGCAGAAGGGCATAATGAGTTGTTCTCAACTACCTCCCTCCCCCAGCCACTAGCCGGAGGACGGCCAAAGCTCAGCCAGGTCACAGCTGAGAGCAGAATTCTTGGGGTTTCCAATGCTGGCTCAAAACCCAAGGGACACAGTAGGACCAATAGGTAGAAATTACAGGGAGACGGATTTAGCTTCACATTAATCACTGTGATAATAACAACCAATACATATCGGATGCCTGCTCTGTGTAAAGCCCTCTGCTAAGTTGTTTGCTTATATAAACTTATTTAATACTTCAAACAAGGCTCTGTTGATCATTCCATCACATTTATTGAGAACGTACAACTTATCAAACTCTGAAATAGGAACCAAACCACAGAGGGGACAAGGTATAGATTCTGTCCTCCAGGAGCTCATGGTATTGTGGGGAGACAAACACACAAATATAATATTATGTATGAAAAGGTATAGTGGAAACAGTTTTAAATCGGGGGGGATGGAGGAGCCAAGTTTGCTATCAGGCAAGGTCCAATGAGGGGCCTCTTTTGAAGGACACGTTTGTGACCAACATTTGACCTGCTCTAATGTGCATCTTCATAGAAAAAGTGCCCCTTGAATAATCAGTAGGAAAATAAATATTGCTCTGTATTGTGTGGGTTAAATTAGCTGCTCCAGGGGCCACATAATGACATAAATATGATCATGCAAAATGAGATATGATAACGTGTTTCATAAGCTTCAGTGATATTTTTGCAGCCCATGAAAAACAAGATAATGCCCATAAAAATAAGATATTATGGCAAAGTTGGTATTAATTACTAAGAGCCAAAGTGCACTGCTTGAGGCTGTAAAACTTTTAAGATTCCAGAAGAAAGCAGCTCAAGAAACAGGCTAACCACCATCACTTAATCGCCTGGCAGCTCCCCAGCCTATCTTGGTGAACAACAGAGTGGAGGCAGCGGAATAAGCCCTAATCAAACGCCCGTGGAGCCTTGCTAATTCAGCTGAGATGACGGGGTGGGTGAGGAGGGCTGAGAGCGGAAAAGCGCCCTCCTTGCCATTTCCCTTCTTCCTAATGATGGTTGGGCCAGCAGAGAGCCCCTGGCTATGCTCTCTGGGCCTTTTGAGAAGCAAGGGGCCCTCAGTTCCTCCAGATCTGCTTTCCAGGTGCTGTGGATACAGATGGACCACATGGGTCCTTGGTGGAGTCGGAAATTTTATCCTCTTCTCTGCCTCTGTCCTCCTTTTGGCTATAAACACACTCATGCAAGCACACACACACACACACACATGCACACACACACAAGCACATGTGTGCATAAGCACACACATGCACACACAAGCACCCACATTCAGCACATAGAGCTCCTTTCTTACATAAAGGTGAGGATCTCACTGCTTCTGTCTCCCACACTGAATGTGAGACCAATTTGGTGACAGCCTCTCATGGCCATAAACAAAATAGAAACATATGCACACGCGGCGATGAAACAGATCTGAAACGACACCCTGCCGCCTGTCGGGTGGCAGCTGAAATCAGACATCTTAATGTATGATATTATGGGAATTACCCACATTAAGATAAAATATCTGCATTTAAGTAACTGTCTTCGGCTCTGAATTAACTTAGAGACTGAACTCAGAAAACAAAGGCGAATGCGTAGGGGCTAAGGAGTGTATTCTACAGCCCTATGCCCACTGCCACTGTGGTGGCACGGTGCAGGAATGCCAATAGGGACACCTCCGCTCCACCCTGAGGACGCAAGCACTTAGCAGAGGCCCCAAATCTCCTAGCACCATGGTCGGCAAACTATGGCACTCAAGCCACATGCGGCTCTTTGGTCCCTTGAGTGTGGCTCTTCCACAAAATACCACGTGCGGGCGTGCACGTACAGTGCGATTGAAACTTCGTGGCCCATGCACAGAAGTGGGTATTTTGTGGAAGAGCTACACTCAAGGGGCCAAAGAGCTGCATGTGGCTGCAGTTTGGCCGAGCTGCAGTTTGCTGACCACTGTCCTAGCAGGTCCTTTAAAAATATTTGTAGAGTGAATGATGAGGTGCAGTAAGTCCTTTCTCAACCACCAAGTATGGTCTCCATTCTGTCTGCTTCTTCCTTCCTGTCCCTGTACATTTGACATCAGTCCAAAACTCTACTTCCCTCACCTGGTTGGAACCTATATTACAGCACCTTGGCATTAGCTGGTCCAAGAAGTTTCCTTCTCTGGTGGGCTTTGCAAGACTGGATTGTGTCCATTCCACTCCTCGGAGTTCCTTCTTAGCTGGGGCTAAAGATGAGATTGAAGAGGAAGACGGAGGCGGTGTGTCAGCTGGTGTGGGGGCAGCTAGGTCAAGGACTTCAGTCTCCTGACATCCAGCGTTGCTCCCTGGGCTTCAGGATGGACGGGGTTCCACCTCCAACCTTGCAGATCGCTGGGGAGAGGAAGGGCAAGTTAACACTGGGCTGGACGATCGCCCGTGCTTATGAGAAACAAGTGGAATTAGATGCATGAATCATAAAAATAATGTCCTCATAAACCAGAGACTTAAACGTGAAAGGTCAAACTTGAATGTTTTTAGATACACTGGTAAATAAAAGAGGCTACCTCCGTGACCATGAGGTATGGAAGATTTTTTAAAGCAAAACACAAAATACATTAATAATGAATTAAAGGACTGATAAATTTAGCTACATTAAAATTAAGAATGTATGTTCACCAAAACAATGGCATAAAGAAAGTGAAGAGACAAACCACAGATGGGAGGAATATATTTGCAACAAATAGATTCAGTAAAGGATTACATCCAAAATTCAAAGCCTTCAGAAAATTGTTAAGGAAAAGATGAACAATCTACCAGTTAAATGGGGGGTAGGAGGAGGAGATTCTATGAAAAGGCTTTCCGTAGTAAAGAGAACTGGGTGGACACCAGGCAGGCTGGGGCGTGGGAGGGACAGGGGCCGAGGCATGGACGAGTGGCTGGAGACTCTACTTCTAAGAGGCAGAGCAGCTGCAGGGATTTGCAACAACATCTGCCTTTGGAAACTCCTCCCAATGGTCTTGCATGAAAAGTATGGCTGTTGCTGGAAGGTCACCTAAGAAGCTGAAAAAGAACAGCTTGTAGACAACACCCAACATTACTAGCCAGGAAGCCCCCATTTAGAAACTTGCATCGCGGTCACCTTCTGTAACAAACCCGCAGCCCCCGGCCTTTGTGGAGACGGTATGAGAAGTCTGAAGCAGAAGGGGTTGGGTTTGCAGGATTTACCAGTTGCCTCTATTCATCACCCTTGCTTGAGCCCATGGCTCCTTCCGCGGTCCCCGAGGGAGGGCTTGCCCTATGAAGCCCTCTCCTGGGGTGACAGCAGCCAGCACCGTTAGGCAGATGCTGCTCTTCAAGGAGATCCTTCCAAGGCCGCGTCGCTTTGAAATGCTGCATCGTTTCTGCGGCCTCTTCAACAGAATCACTCGTTAGTCAGTGAAGAACAATCAATATCACAGTCCCACAATTACACACTGACTCTGTTTACCCAGTGGACCCTCTCTGATAATATTATTTATGATCCTAAATAACTCTATCGGTGTTCAATGGAGCTGGGGATGCCTCTGGGACCAGTGCACAGTCAAGTTATAAAGACATATAGCTCGTGCATCCATGGAAATGCTCAGATGCATTTCAGCGATGTCTGTCTCACAGTGTGCCTTCCCCAGTCAGCTCTACACCGTTCTAGCAGTGCCTGTGGGAGGGAACTCCTTTTTGGGGACAGGATTCTCTGTCATATAAAGGAGATGTGGCTGCCAAGGGAATGTTACTGTGGCTATTTCAGGGTTCTCCAGAGTGAAGGACACAGTGAGCAGCGCAGCGGATTCGAGACTGCAGCCGCAGTGGGGATGTAGCTAGGCTTTGCCTTTCAGAGAGCACAGAACAAACGTGTCCGGAAGAAATAAATGGGGCAGCAGAAATGGGGAGATGAGCAACGGTGTGTGTGTGTGTGTGTGTGTGTGTGTGTGTGTGTGTGTGTGTGTAGATTGGAGTTCATGGTAGGGATGAGGGGTTAGGTGAGAAACAGAGGATTTGTGAGGTCTGAAGGTCAAATATCCTGGGGTTCAAAAGGAAAGGTGAGACTATTCACTTAAAAACGCATTTGGCCCAGCCATCATGGCTCAGTGGTTGAGCATCGATCTATGAACCAGGAGGTCACGGTTCGATTCCCAGTCAGGGCACATGCCCGGGTTTCAGGCTCGATCCTCAGTGTGGGGCCTCCAGGAGGTAGCTGATCAATGATTCTCTGTCATCATCAATGTTTCTATCTCTCTCTCCCTCTCCTTTCCTCTCTGAAATCAATAAAAATATATTATAAAAACATTTATTATTTGGCTTGTTACAATGAACATGTATTATTTACATAATTAAATACATATATACAGGGTGTCCCAAAAATGTATACACACTTTAACAGCTGATAGCTCAATTTTGAAAATGAAATGTATTTAATAAACACTGCTTTTATAACTATTCAATATGTGTGTACACAGATTTTGGGGACACCCTATAGAAGACAAGTCTCCCTCTTTCACTTTCCTCTTGTTTTCTCCCTCTTTCTACCTCTTCCCTCCACCTCCATCTCTCCCTCTCCCTCTCTCTCTCACACACATATGCACACACACACACACACACACACACACACAAGCGTGTGCTACTTGATAAGTAGCATCAAGAGAGGTTGGTGCTGCTTCAGAGCGCTACAGAATGGCTGGAATAACATGAGAGTGGGTGCCTCTCAGTCACACCCTGAGCCCATCTGATAGAAAGGAGTGTGAAGGCAGAGGGTCAGGAGGCCAAAGAGTGGCATTACCATTTTTCCACTGTCATTTCCCACCAGGCATTGAAATCCCATTTTTCTGTGGCTACTAATTGACGGTCTCTCCTTAGGAGAGAGATGGGACAGGGGAAGGCTGCGATTATGAGGGAAGGGGGAGCACAGCCAGGATCCCCTGGCCGTCCACATGTGGTCTCCTCATCATGGCCTGCTAAGGAAGTGTCCAGAGCCAACACAAAGAGCCGGCCTCCCTGGGCTGACAGCCTTTCCAATGGCAGCTGAAACCTTGGACAGGCGCCTGCACCTGGCTTTCACTTTTGAAACCTGCTCTTTCCAAATACTCTTCATAACAGCCCTGAGAGCTTGGCAGGGAGAACATGGCCATCCCCACTGACCAGATGAGACAACTGAGTGTTCCAGGCACGCATCCCCGGGCCTAGTGCCAGGAACGCCAGACTCCTATCCAACCCTCTCTCTGCCGGTCCAATAACATTTCTACTTGTCTCACCTAAGTGACAATTGGCTGGAGACAGGGTCGCTGTGTGCAGGTCTAGACCAAAGGGTGATCTGTGGCAAAGTAGTCAACTGACCAGAAACACATTGCAGAGTTGGGGAGGCTGCCCTTCCATTTCATCCTCCTGCTCTCCTGTCCACTGAAGACTGATGGTCTTCGCTGCACACACATCCGTGGAGGACTTGTGAGCACTCTCCCTTCCTTCACTCTATCTTTATCTTTCTTCTTTCTCCTTATCCTCAGATATTTGCTGACTACCTGCCATGTTCCAGACACTCTGATAGGACAAGAGCTAGATGATGAAGACACCTGCCTGCAGAGGTGTGTACAGTCTACTGGCCAGAGATGAAATGCTAGTTAGACAGAGAAGAATCAGTAGGAGACACACATTAAGCTCCACAGAACAGGAACCAGTACGCTGAACAAGCTGGGTATGTGATATGAAATCACAGGCAACTTGCTTTGTTTCCCACTGCCATTACATTTACTTGAGGGGCATGATTCTTCCACCCTGGGTATACACTTGGACAGATCCATGACTTTGATGAAGACACTTTTCAGTAGTAAAAAGTCCAATGACATGTTAAATGACATTTAGACTCAACTCATTCTGAACCTGCACAATCCCATGTAATGCTCAAAGCTTCCAACTCCATTGAGAGTTGCAGCTACTTCTCCTCTGTGGCCAGGGCCTGCCACCGTGTGTCCCCTGCTTGCTGTTGTCCGCAAAAAGGTGAAGTGGTGGGCTTCTCTGCTGCTCTCCTCCCCCCACTCTCAGTCCTCTGTCTATGACCCCCTGGGATTGGGTAGGAGTGGGAGGAAAGAGGTGAGTGAAGCAGGCAAGTCTTCCTTGATGGTCCTGCATGGCCCAGCTGAGCATACAGACTTTGCCGTCTCTGGGGTTGGACCTGGTGTGGGAAGTTGGAGCAGGGAGTGGTTAACTCTGGCTGGGGAGACTCAGGGATGCAAAAATGGGGATGTGGGGACTTCCACGTGGAGAGAGAAGCAGGGTGTCACTGGACGAGGGCCACGATGAGCCCTGTGCATTGGAGGGCAGAGGTGTGGACCCCAGGTTGCCGGCGTGCATACGGGGATGCTGTGGAGGCTGAATGAAGGCCACCTCTGGCTGTCCTTCTCCCCTTGGGTACCAGGATCCTCTGCTATGGTCTGGGGCCAAACTGAGCTCTGGTGCTGGGGACATGACTTTGCCTGGGACAACTGTCCTAAGGACTGAACGTTGTCATATCTTCTAAATGTTATTGGTGTGGAGCCAGAGCTTTGATAATCTTTAATGTGCTTGTTAGTTCTTTGGGCCTTTAACAAAGAGGGTGCGCTAGAGACTCGGGGTTGAACTATCTCATCTCTGAGGAAGTGAGGAAGCACAGGCGCTCCAGGGAAAGGCCACGCAGAGTCCAGCTCCCCCGGAGCTCCCACTCTGCTCAGACACGGAGCATGCCTCTGGCCGAGCCTGAGCTGAGCAAGAAAAGGGGAGGACCCCCTTTTCTCTGCACCCGAATTTAATGTGCAATTTGGGTTTCAATTTACAGGGGCCTAATACTTTGACTTTGGACATTAATCTCTTTGGGATTCTAATCTCTACATTTGGTTTAGGATTTTGATGATGGAAATGGTGTCTGCCCAAATTTGGGGCATCTTACTTGGGCATTTATTTTTTAAGAATCTTTATGCATTTTGTGTTAGTGCTTTATGCATTTTATTATTGAAGTATCTTCACGCTGCTGTTAAATCTCATTGCAGAACCTCTGAGGAATTTACTGGGCTGTGGTGCTGGACCTGAATCTGGATTGGAAAGAGAGTAAGCTCTGAATGTTCAGCCTTGGGTGTGGCATAGACTCAGAGCTGGTTTCATGAATGGGCTGTTCTGATCCACTTCAGGGCTTCCTGGGAACAGAATGAACACTGTCTGAAATGGCCAAGGAACGTGCCGGAAGGAGCGAGGCCAGTGCTGGCGAGCGGCTGCAGGGAGCTGGCTGGCCCACATACCTGGCTGACCAGAGGCTTAAAGTTCAGTCCAACTGGTTAGGAAAACCAACAGCTGGAGTCCTTAGTCCCGCTTCTCTAGGTTCCAGTGGAGGGACTTCCTACATTCACACTCCTGGCTCCACGCTGCCCCGTCCTCACCCAGCAAGAATGGGCCACCTGCCCTCTTCCTCCCTCTCACAGCCCTTTGGGATATGTTTGCCTTTAGGCGGCACATCGTCCCTGCTGTCAGCCATGTGGCAAGATCAGTGGGACAGGCTCTGACCCCACCAGGAGAACCTAACGTTTTGGGGGTTCAGATTAGTTTAGGGGTATGATGGCAAGTCATTTCTGCCAGTCCAAGCCACGCCTTCTCATTTAACATTATCAGTAATGAAGATGACGTCGGATCTCCTTTTCTCTGGCTCTTGAAGTGGTTCTGGACTCAGCGGGAGAAAGAGGTGTTACATGTTTACCCCCTCAAACCCTCTCAGTAACCCTTTGGACCAATAACCAAGTGATTTCTCAGCTGTGAACGAACCGATTTCTTTTGGAATGAATCACACGCCATCAATTTTCCACTTCAAACACACACACTTCAGCAGAAGTCCCTTTGCAGCAAATGAAAGAAGGAATTTCCCAAGGGAAGGGCAGGTTGACACTCAGCCCAGGGCGGAGGGTGTGACGTGGGGGTATTCCTGTGTCCCAGCTGTGAAGTCACAGGAGGCTTTCTGATGCCACTGTCCTTACAGCCGATGAGTCCGTTTGCAAAATGCTGACAATTCGGCAGAGCTGCGATGGGCTGGGTGGCATCCCACTGTCCGCAAGTTCTGAGAGGCTGTTAGTGTCTGACTCACAATGGAGGCAGAGGGTGTGGGTTTTTCTGCGGCTGGTGGGGTAGCTTCCTGAGAGGCTTCCACTCAGGGCCCCACACGAGAGCTCTTCCCCATCCTCTCTCTCTTTCTCCTCCAGTTCCCCCACTTGTGTCTGAAGCAGCCACGTGGAGGCAGTGACTGTGACAGTGTGGGGAGAGCTGCCCTGTGGGTGTCTAGTCACGGAAGCAGGCTGGCTGGAGAAAGCTGGGCAGCGGGCCTGGCTCCCCTCATGGCACAGCAAGCCAAGGTCAGAGAGGGCCGGAGGGGCCGTCACATCCGCCTACGCGTTGTCCATGGTGTTGGAGAGAGATGACACAGAAGGCCTCTTACTGGACACGGCTCAACTCCCAGAGCCCTCAGAAGGGGAATATCTCTGGCTCTCCTACAGCCTGTTGTTCTGTGGTCTCAGCACATGGGAGGGGAGCTGAGGGGACACAGAGCCAACACCTGGAGAGACTGCAGGGGCCATCAGCACGTGGCTGACAGTCACCCCCACGCCCACTCAGCTCCTCCCAGGGGCTCCCACTGCACCAGCAGGCAGTAGCCTTCTCCTAGAGGCTGTTCCTTTCATCCTAGCTCTCCCTGGTCTCTCACATCTGGTTGACGTGGGCCCTAGGAACAGAGAGGCCACAGGGAACCAAGGCAGAGACTTCCTGCTGAGCTGAGAAAGAACATGTGCGAGTTGTATGGTGTGTCCGTGGGCCTGTGGCTCTGTGTGTCGCTGAGGGTACGAAGGGCGGGGATGGCTCTGCTGCCTCTCCTGGCCCTTCACCCCTGTTCTGAACGACCTGGCTTTTTGGCAGCTGGTCCTGTCTCAACTCTGGATGAAACCCGGCTCCTGCAATGGTGGGAATCCAAAGCCAGGCCCCTGGCCATGAGCTGTGTGGGGAGCTTCCTGCTCACGGGCGGCCATGGTTCAACGCCCAGCTCAGCACTTACCAGTCCCCGGCATCTGAGAAGGTCCCTTAAACTCTGCAAGCCTTCTCCTCCTGCGGCACTGAAATCATAATGGTAATAGTAACGATAGCAATAAAACAGAGATAATAGAATCAAGTCTGCAAAAATGTGGCAGGACCAACTTGATAGTGAATGGAAAGCACTTCAGACTGTAGGTGCCATTCCTGGGGGGGAGGGGGGAGTTCATGTGGCCATGTGGCAGCTGGGAGTCTTGGAGAGCAGCAGGGAGGAGGGGACTCAGGATGGTCACGTGGGACACCTGACCCTCACGGTGTCTGCCCTCCTCTGGAGCCGCGGCCTGACCAGCACCCCGCAGGGATCAGGAGGACTCGGGATTACTCTGAGAAGTTAGCGCAGAGGATTTGGGCAAACAGTCAATGGCCATGGTCTCCCCACCTCAGAGCGGTGGGACTTTGCAGTGGACATTTTGAGCCTCATACCCCACTTGTCTCAATGTCCTTATCTGAGCGATGGGTGGCGGTACTGCCCTGTCCAGCTCATGGGACCAGAGTGACTGGACCAGTGTGAAGTGCCCCTGGGTGATGGGCTTTGAGGCAAGATCCTGCACGCCTGCGTGAGTGGGGCCGCAGGCCGACAGGGCCTGGGCTTCTCCCCAGCTTGCTCCCCTCTCACTGTGGCCAGGCCTGGCTTCCCTGGGGCCAGTGGGAGCAGTTTCCCCTGATGAGAAACAAGTCCTGCTCCTGAAGGAGAACCAGCTGCTGGGAGCCCAACCCGCCTTGGCCTTCCTCCCCTGCAGATGCCTGGGAGTGGGCCAGCCACTCTCCCTTGGCCGGTCTGTTAAGGGCCCCTGTCTCTCCTCCAGGGTGAAAACTGGGAAGCAGAGCTCTTTCAGCTCGGATGCTGCTGGAGTGCCAGGCCCCAGAGAGCCGCTCCTGCCCCCTGCCCTCCCTGCCCTTTCCCATGGGGGACAGAGCAGGCATCTGCCTCAGGCTCTTGGGGAGGGGCTCACATGCCCTTCTGGAGGCTTCCACGGAGAGACAGCAGCAGGGGCTGAGAAGGAGGAGCCGGAGAAGCAGAAGAAGGAAGAAGAAGGAGGCAAAGCCAGGAGATTACCAGGGATCAAGAAGAGGCTGTGTAAGTACATGGCGACTTACATGGAGCTGGGCTTGGGCGCCGTGAGGCCTGGGGGCGGCTTGGCAACTGGTGCTCATAAACTGCGTATTCTAGAAGCTAAAGCAAGATGGTCCGTCTTCCAGGCCCTGGGATCACAGGAGGAGGGAGGCCAGCTCACAGAGGTCAGTGCTAACCCTTCTGCGTGCCTTGTCGGCCTGGGGGCAATAGACATTTATGGGAAGCACTTCTTCTGGGGCAGATGTTGGAGAGGAGGTGGGGCTGAGTGTGCAAGTATGCACACCTGCCCAAAAGGTATGCAGGCGCCTGCAGCCCTGGCCAGCTTCCAGCCCGAGCCACCTCATCTGAAGTGGCAGTGCCCCTTCTGTCAGCTGCTCTGCCTGCTCCCCAGTTAGTTTGGGGTGGGGCAGTGGTTCCGACAGCTGCCCCATTCCCTGCTGGGCTGCATCCATGATGGACGCGTGGCCAGGAGCTGGCAGTTCACCCGGACTTCCGCCCTCTGGCTCTCAAGTGACCTGCAGCAAACGCAGGATGGGCAGAGCAGCTCCCATTACAGATGCGAAACCAGGGCTCCGGGCTCCCCACGGCTGCCTTTGAAGTCAGATCCAGTAGTTTCCTCTGTCCACCTCCAATGCCACTGGGGAAGGTTTCCTCTATGTATTGTCTGTCTCCTCCTGCCTCTCTCCTCTCTCAACCCTTAAGGGTGAGAAATGCCCAGGGCAAGCCAAAGGAAGGGTCTGGCTTCCCCCAGCTATGGCTTTTGTGGCTGGACTTATATAGTCAGGGTCAAGGTGGGTCACCAATCC
The DNA here is from genome assembly GCF_028538775.1 of Myotis yumanensis. NCBI lineage: Eukaryota > Metazoa > Chordata > Mammalia > Chiroptera > Vespertilionidae > Myotis > Myotis yumanensis. Next base: position 80,212,728 of record NW_027223761.1, read on the forward strand.
AGAGCTTAGCTCTTGGGTGGGACCTTGTGCCAAGGCCTAAGGGCCTGTAAATTCTGAATTTCTGTGCTTTGAAAAATGCTAGGGTTGGCAGAAGCTTCAATGTAGAGGAGGGAGAAGGTGCTGTCATCAGGAACTCAAGGAGGCTTTTGGCTTTAGAATCTGCTGTTCAAATCCTAGTTATATGACAGAGGCCGATCATTAGACTCCTGCACCTCAATTTTCTCATCTATGAAATGGGAATAATAATAGCTAATATGTATAGAATGCCAATAATATGACAGACTCTGTTTTAAGTATTTAGCATGTATTAATTTAATCCTTACAACAATTTTGTGAGTCAGGAATTGTTATCTCCATTTGACAGATGAGGAAACTGAGGCTCAGGATAGTAAGTAACTTGCCCACCATCACACAATGAATATGCAAATGGAGCCCCAGCAGCCTGGCTGCAGTATTTGCACTTAACCCCTGCAATACTTCTCAGCAGGGCTGGAGAGCCACTTGAACCTACGAAATAGTTCAACAGTAGGTGGTGGCTTTAAAACACGCCTGCAAACTCTGACACTCCTTCATCAGAAGGCAGAATCTAGGTCTCCTCTGCTTGAAGGTCCCGGGAGACCTGTGGCTGTCTTAAAGGAGCAGAAGGGAGCCAATACAATGCTGTGTTTCCAGGCGATTAGAGAGACCTTTCAGCTCCTCTGGTTTCTCTTGGGACCCTTGGTCTGGGACCTTCATGCCATGTCAGAACCCTGGCCCCCCTGAAGCTGCCACGGGAGAGACCACAAAGAAGGACAAGCTACTCAAGGTGTCTTCCCAGCCAGGCTCTAGACGTGTGGAGTGGAGAGGCTTCCCGCCAACCCCAGGCCCAGCCACCTCTGACTGCAGCTGCGGGGGGTCCCAGTGAGAACTGCAGGCCGAGCCCAGGCGACCCCCAGATTTGTGAGCAGATAAATGGTCATTATCATTTAAGCTATTGTGTTGAGTGGCTGGTTATGCCGCAGCAGATGGCCAGAGCACAGTGCCTGCCTCACAATTGTCACTAAGAAATAATATATGTGTCAAGTCCCTGGCAGTGAATGCTACCCCCTACCCCTTGCCATCAGCACTCTCTGGGTCTCCTCACCAAGTCTCTTAACTTGTCTTAAAGCAGAGGTCTCGCCCAGCCGGCCGGCACGGCTCAGTGGTTGAGCGTGATCTATGAACCAGGAGGTCGTGGTCTGATTCCCAGTCAGGGCACATGCCCAGGTTGTAGGCTCAATCCCCAGTGTGGAGCGTGCAGGAGGCAGCCGATCAATGATTCTTTCTCATCACTGATGTTTCTCTCTCTCTCCCTTCCTCTCTGAAATCAATAAGAAATTAAACACACACACACATAACCAGAAGCTTTTCAGCGCAAGCTGAAGAGCCACCTCAGTAAACCACAAAAACCAGTGCAGTGGGCCTCAGCTTTCTCCTGCAGGGCCCAGACCTCCAGGCCCTCTAGGAACACAAGCTGCAGTGGTGCTAGGAGGGGAGACCCTACATGCACAGGCAGAGAATGGCTGGCCTCCAGTGTCAGTTTAGAAAGCTCCATGGAGCTTGTGCTGGGCATCGTCCCTGCATTGGCAGCTCCCCACTGGGATCACACGATGCCCAGTTTTCCTTAGGAGTAGGTTTCGTGAGGGTAAATGCTTTACTTTATTTTGTTATTCTATTCATTTCATGAATTTCATCACTTCCTCCATAAGAAATCACAATGCATATCCTATCTAATAAAAGACAAAAAGGGTAATTAACCGTACCTCCACTACACTTCCCATTGGCAAATCAGGGCGATATGCAAATTAACTGCCAACCAAGATGGTGGCCGGCAGCCATGCAGCTGAAGTGAGCAGGAGGCTTGCTTGCTCCAGTGATGGAGGAAACCAAGGTTCCCTGCCTTCCACGTCCCGGCTCCAAGCTCTGAAAACAACAGCTCCAAAAGCAACAAAGTTTCAATTATAGAAGCCAAACAAACCCCGGATACCTGCTTTCAGCCAGCCACAGCCTCAGAGCTGAGAGCGAGCAGGACGGCAACAAAGTTTCAATTATAGAAGGTAAATAAATCCCAGAATAAAAAAAAAAGAAAGAAAAAAAGGAGAGGCTGGGAGCTTCAGTTGACAGCCACCCTGAAAATGGCCCTCAGCCCCTCATCCAGGCTGGCCAGGCACCCCAGTGGGGACCCCCACCCTGAAGGGGGTGTGACTAGCTACAAATATCCATCAGCCCCTCACCCAGGCTGGCCAGGCACCCAAGCGGGACCCCCACCCTGATCTGGGACACCCTTCAGGGCAAACCAGCCGACCCCCACCCGTGCACCAGGCCTCTATCCTATATAGTAAAAGGGTAATAAGCAAACTGACCCTAACAGTAGAAAGACTGAGAATGACTGGTCACTATGACACACACTGACCACCAGGAGGCAGACACTCAATGCAGGAGATCCCTCCTGGTGGTCAGTGCGCTCCCACATGGGGGAGCTCTGCTCAGCCACAAGCCAGGCTGATGGCTGCCAGTACAGTGGTGGTGGTGGGAGCCTCTCCTGCCTCTTCAGCAGTGCTAAGGATGTCCGACTGCAGCTTAGGCCTGCTCCTCGCTGGCAAGTGGACATCCACCAAGGGCTGCCGGGCTGCCAGAGGGATGTCTGATTGCCAGCTTAGGCCCAAATCCCCCCTGGGAGCAGGCCTAAGCCAGCAGGTGGTCATCCCTCAAGGGGTCCCAGACTGCGAGAGGGCACAGGCCGGGATGAGGGACCACCCCCCCCCCCAAGTGCACAAATTTTTGTGCACCGGGCCTCTAATTAGAGTATAATAAGAGAACCATGGGCCTATCCGAGGGCAGAGAAGGGGAAATGAAGTAATGAAAGGGATGAAAGAGAAGAAAGAAGGAAGAAAGGAAATACACAAGGAGGAAGAAAAGAAGACAAAAGAAGGGAGAGAGAAGGGCGAAAGCTGAAAGGGTGATGGGAGAAAGGAGAGAGGAAGGGCTTCAGATGAAAGGCAAAATGTAATGTAGGAAGGATCCGTCCTCATGGCCCTCTGTCCTCAGCAGGTCCCGGAGCAGGAGGCTGGCAGCTTCATTCCCAGATCCGTCCTCCTTGCTTTGCGCCAGTGCTGGCCTTGGACACACAGCACTTGCCTGCAGCCCAAGCCTGAGCTCCTTAAATAGCTCTGAACAGCACTGAGTGGTGGATAAACATTTGTTTCACAGCTCACAAAGCAGAGCTGCTGGCTACCGGCAGCTTTGATGTAATGAGTTCCATTCTGGACCCCAGGGAGCGTTTAGATGGGCTCTTCTTTCCCCGGGCTGCCAGTCAAGCTGGTGCCAGGAGGGGGTGGGGGAGGAAGCAGCACTAATCTCTTCTTCACCACCCTGTCCAGATCGGGAACCCCCAGTAGCCAGACTACCCCATTCTCAAAGGGATGGGATTGGACACCTTGGATGGGGGTGCCAAAAACCATGGCTGGTTGACCTCCTTTCTCTGCACCATCAGGAAATTATCAGAATACAGACCTGTGCAGCCCTGAGCATTGCAGGCGGTGTCTGCAGCCCTCTCCCCACGGCTGGCCCCATCCAACTCTGCAGGCCTGGAGCTGGATTCTGCACAGAGGAGGCTGGGGTGGGACAGCCTGGCATTGCCACTCTTGGTTGGCAGCTGCCTTCCTTGACCACTGCTCTCTACCACCCAGAACGTGCCTAGCAACTTCCTGCTCATCTTGGTACTCAGAGTGCCCTGCAGTCTGACCAAGGTTCCTGCACAGAGGGGAAGGGCAGAGGGTGGGGAATGGGCCGGTTGGTTCTCTTCTTCCTTCGAAACTCCCCACTTCAGGACAATGTGACCCTCTGCCAGAAGGAGCTGAGGACCAGTTGATATGATGACTACATGGTAATTACTTTGTTGGCCTTTCAGCACTTCCTCTGTGGATATTAATGGCCACTGAGGCTCCGCTGTTTGCCAGGGCCCTGGAGCCTGCCAGGCAGAGGACCAGGGCGGGTCATTATCCCGGCCCCTGGCTCAATCCCCACTGCCTTAGACTTTCAGAAAGGAAGGAACTAGCAAAGACAGTGGGTGGAAAATGCGAAGGGGAGAAAACAAATCCAAGAGGAAGTGATTCAGCTTTGCAGACAGATCAGTTGTTGAATTGGCTTCTTGTGCTGTTATGATTGGCATCTCCTAGGGGTTATCTAGTTCCTCCCCCAGACTCCAGGCGAGAGCCACCCTGGAAGTTTCTATCCTTTTTATTGAAGGTACGAGGACTGAAGAAATTGCTAAATGAGGTCATAGGCAGACCTGCATTTCCCACTGAAGCAAGGTAGGTGGCAAGAACAGGACAAACCAGGTGTAAACAGCAGAAGCTCAGACAAAAGGTGGCCTCCCCTGGATCCTACCCTTCTCCATTGCAGCTGCCTGGTGACTGGAAGAGCGTGAGCCCTGGAAGCAGACGCAGAGCGAGCAGCTGGCCCCAGGCCCTGGGCTGCAGGAGACGATGAAAAGGGAGCCACCTTTGAATAAGGCGACTCCACTGCTTTATAACTGCGATTGTGAATGAGTTACATACCTTTTCTGAGCCCCAGTGCCTTCATGGGAAAACAATGTCCCCAGAACAGGACCGCACATGATGAGTAATGGCTCTTGCCCAGCGGTGTGCGAGCGGCTTGCGCCAGCTCACGAGCTGACGGTGCACATCCCTTCCTAACTCGGGGTGCACTGATGTCACATTCGAAGTCCGGAACTGGCCACGGTGGGAGAACGTTCATCGTAGAAATTGGCAGATGCTACAAACTGGGCCTTGAGGTTTGTCCCCAGGAGAGCTGGTCACCGGCAGACCACCATGTCTGCTCCATTTCGGCGGCCTGGAGTGGGGTCTGAGAGCGTGTTCTCGGGCTCTGCAAGCCGCAAGCCAGCCCTTCAGATGATCTATCTGCCTCTCATCCGCCACAAGAAACTGCTCACCTCCGGCAGGGATTGTCAAAATCTCCTGGAGGCCCCATTAGAAGCTGCGCTCCTTAATCTATTCAGCACCACGAGGCAATTGTCGAGCAAGTTGATTGTAGTCCAAATCCAGGTATCAATTCAAAATGTTTTTGCCTCAGACAACTGCGTCCGATCAATCAGTAATGTAATCCTCTGCTGGTAGAACACGAAACCCAGCCCCACCTTGCCTCTGAGGCAAGCGTCATTAGTCTTGGGATGCACCATCAATTGATGCACAGAGCAAACAGCGGAGCTGCGCCTGGGGAGTGGGAACCCATGAAATAGCAGTTACTTTATGGTGAATGACAAATCATTGCTCGCTCGTTCCCTATCAAGTGGAACACCATCCATCACATGGTGGACTCCTTGGGTTCCAAGATGGATAGAACGCCTTGAACAGACGTTCCGGCTGGGGCTGCTGGCAGGGCAGCGCAGTGCTTTTGTTTTTCCTGGGAGGGGAGATGAGACCATTCCGCTTTGGGTATCGTCCTGTCCTTCATTCTAGTTTATAAGGTGAGTGAGGCAAAGAACTTCATCAGTTTTCATGTCCTTGAGGATGGGGATCTTCATCTTTTTCATGTTGCACAAAATTTGTCTGAATGGCAAGAGAAAGGCCATGCTTCTGAGCAGGAGGAAAGGACTGGGCACCTCCTTTTTTGGTTTTAGGGTCTCATTTAGGTCCTGTCTGCCCCCATGCAGTGACCCCTCATCCGTTAGCCTGCCATGGTGCCTATAATCCCAGCCCTTTGGATCACACCTTTATATTAAGGTGTTATGTCTGGAAGAGTTATATTGCTGTGAACATCCCTATAACACAGGGTAGGTAAATATTGCTGGAAGGTGAGGAGTGTGAAAGGAGAGGTGAGGTTGTGAAATAAATATTATAGCAGCTGACCTTGCTTGGGGGGTATGAAGCTGGCATATGAAAGAGTGCGATATTTGAGTGAAAGGTAGGAGTTCCTGAAGGTAATATCCACTTCCTTTCCAATTTTTTCCAGAGCCATCCCTGGCCCTAGTTGGTTTTTAAGCAAGAATGTGGAGAGCAATAAATGTCAAAGCCTGCCTCCATCCTAATGGGAACATAAAGCAGGGAGGGGAGTGAGCTGGTGCGATGCACCGCAGCTCATGAATAATCCCGCAGGCCTGTCTCTGGCCCTCTGCCATCCACTGGGCAGGGCACCAGGGGCAGGGGACGCTTTCTGGCTGCTGATTTAATTATGTGTGGCTAGTTTGTGATGGAAGCTTGCTCCGCGCAAAGCCAGAATTACAGGTGCATTGGCCATGTCATTGATGAGTGAGACAGGCCTCTGGTTTGACCAAATTAACCAGTCATTTGGGAAACTTGACGACTTTTGGATAGCAATTGAGTGTGCTATGGTGCAGTAAGACGCTGGTGATTTCGTTAAAACCCATCAATACAGTGACAGATATACTGGTTACTTCAATCCACCTGACAGTTCAGTGTAAGTACAACTTTTATGATACCACGTACCTGGCATTATGTAGTCAACGAAATGTTGGATTGGCTAATTTTTTTCATTTCACCTGGTTCTTATGGGCATAATGCTGACACAGCTTAGGGGTAGTGTGGCAACAGTTGGCATGTTTCCTTCATGTACTTTTTGCCTTTGCCATCTGGACTAGGGAAAGCAGCCCTTCCCTCTGCCAGCTGCCCCATTGACATCTATGCCACCTTTCCCCAGACATCAGGGCATTGTCTCGGGTAGGAGGCGGCTGCCTGCAGGTGGCGCTCAGTGGCAAGGGCAGGTGCGACAATGAGCAGCAGTAACGTTCTTTTCGTGGGGGTGGGGCCTATTGGAGGGGTGAGTCAGCTGGCACATGCCAGGCCTTTCTTGGCTTGTGACCTTGGTTCTTCTGTGCGGCTTGTTTCTCAGTGTGAGGTGAGATGTGCTCTTCCTCCTCTCCCCCTTTTCCTGACTTTTCTCTCTTCAGTTACTGTGCTGGGCACTGTGCTTAAAGCCAGGGAAGAGTCAGAGATGAGGCAGCTATTACCCCTACCCTGAAGCACCTGGACACACTCTGCACAAAAAGAAAGGCAAGCTCACAAGTAACTACACTGTAAAATCCAAGGGAACATATAAAGCAGAAGAGAGTGAGTGTTTGGGAGTTCAGGAGAGGGGGAGTCAGTGTTCCTTTGGGCTTCATGGAGGAGGTAACAGGGACTTCGCGGGATGGATGAAATTAGGACTGGCCAGTGCACAGGACAGTGGGGGAATCTGGCAAGTGATAGGTGGGGGAAAGAGAAGAACAAATGTAGAGGCCACGGTAGGGTAGCTCAGTAAGATTGTCATCCCAATACACCAAGGTTTCGAGTTCGACCTCTGGTTAGGACACATATAAGAAGCAACTAATGAATGCATGAATAACTGGGACAACAAATCATGTTTGTTTCCCTCTCTCTCTCTCTCTCTCTCTCTAAAATAAAAAAAAAAGAAATTAAAGAAAAGAACCTAGATATAAATGAAGAATAGAGCAGCATGGTTGAAGTAGTCATCCTTCCGGACAGAAAATACAGGTAGAAGAGTAACAAAAATAACACTTTGCCCCAATTAAATAGGGTCAGAGCAAAAGTGCATTGGATGCCAGGTCTAGGACTGGGCACATCTGGCTATTCATTGGGAGTCACTGAAGATTTGTTAGTGGTTAATGATATTGAAACTGATCTGTAGGAAGAATAATCTGCCATTAGTTGTTAAGGTAGTTTGGATGTGGGAACATAGGCAGTAGAGATAAGAGTCAATAGACTATGAGACAGTCTGAGAGACGACAATTAAGAGCTTGTACTAGGGCCATTGTGGTAAGAAAGAAACGAGGAAACAATATTGAAAAGCAAGTCTGGTTAGGATCAATAGGACATGGTTCTAATAATTGCACATGCACAAGGAGTTGGAAATTACTCTGCAGTTTTGGGTTTTGATATTTGGTTGAGCTGACTTGGGAGAAATGTGCTGATGGTAGCCATCTCCCCTTGATCCGCCTCGGAGTGCAGCACAGCTGTGGCGGTGAGTTCCACTGGCCTACACTCACCTTGCAGGGTGCCTGCAGCTCACCTCAAGGGCTCCCTCTGCCTCTTTCCATTTTGTGCACCAGGGCCTTCTCCAAAACCTAGGAGCCTGATTGGCATGCCCACAGGAGTAGCCTAAGTGTGTGGGGGAGAGAATGCCCTAGGCAACTCTCAATTAATGGGCAACGGGATCGATGCTGTACCTTCAGGCCTCCAGGAGAACAATTTGGAAAATATTCTGACCAGTGAGCAGGAGGTCCCAGTGGAGTGGAATCAGCATTGCCTACAGCACTGGCCCTGAGGATTCTCCCTCACACACACTTTTACATCCCTTTCTCCCTCTCCCTGCTCCCTCACTCTCGCCTGCTGGGATCGCCTCCCACCCATTCCTTGCACCAAGCTTTGCCTTTGGGATAATCTGAGACAGACATATCACGTGTAAGGTGGGTGGTGGACATTCAGGTGGAGCTCTTTCTAAGACACATGTAAATGAGCCTAGAATGACAGAGAGAGGCTGGAGTCTGAGATGCAGATGTAGGAACCATACGCATGGACAGGGTGATTGAAATGAGGGACGTGAGAGAAATGGTGCAGGGAGAGAATGTGGGAGGGAAAAGGGACAGGCACTGACCTCGGGGAGCTCTCCATCTGGTATATGGAAAGAGAACAAGCAACCAGCTCAGTGCACAGGGACTAGGAAGGACGGGTGCAGGGTGATGGCTGTAGCAACCCTGAAAGGATCCTCAACGTGGCCATCAGATGAACGCTGCAGAGGCCCAAGGAGAATATGGCATATTGGGAATTCTTGAAGAGCTGGAGAGAGCAGTTTTGGTGATGACAGTAAAAGCCATTTGCAAGGAATAAGGATATAAGGAATCGGAGGCCCAGAGCACAGACTGGAGGTGCCCTCCCCTGGCACCTGGACAGCCTTAAAACAATGCCCACATCTCACAATAGACCTCCTGCATGAGGGTCCCCAGGGGCGGGGCCTCTGTCTAATTACGTTGAGGGGAAGGAGGAGCACTGGCAGTTTACTAACTGGGGGAATAGGAAGGAGAAGAATATTTTAGGAGTAGGCGACATGCAGAGGAGATGAACCCCAGGCAGAGGGAGTTAAGCCCGTGGAATGGAAGATATTAAAGATGTAGGAGAAAGGGAATAATATATGGAGAAGGGCTCAGAGGAGGAGGTGGAGGGATCAAGAACACAAGTGGGGTCAAGAGAGTTTAGTTTTAATAGAGAGGATTCATTCACTCAACCACTCAGCACACAGAGATGAGCTCCCTTCTCTTTCATAGGCTTTTCTGCCAGGGAACTTGGTGTCAAGAGAAGGGCAAAGCATGGCCACTCCCTCCAGGAGGTAGGAAGTGGGAAGAAGCAATCCCCACAGAGGCTTGCTGGGCTCTAGGATAGAAACATGGAGTAAAGGAAGAGCATTCCTGTTTTGAATGGCACCTCTGGCCCATACCTGTGGTGGGGGTTGAGAAGGTAACTTCCCAGGGCCTCAGTTTTATCTTTGACCACCACCCACCCTGAGCTGCTACAACAATCGAATGAGAGAGAATATTGTGCTCTGGTGCTGAGCACAGAAATGAGTGCATGGTAGGCCTCCCTAAAAACTTGGTCTTCTTTCTTCTTTGGGAAAAATACAGTGGCACTGCAGAAGAAAATATGTTTTCCTCTCCCAAGAGTAAAGCTTCCCAGAGCAGCTCTTAGTCACATGAACTTAGAGCTGGTGGAGGGAAAGGGGAGAAGGTGTATGAATAGTCAGCAATGATTTGAGTCAAGAGCAGGGAAGTTGAGAAACATCAGTCTGTTCTGATTTTCCAGTAAACAGAAAGCAATGTTGTAGCCTGAGGGTCAGTGCTGTGGACTGAATGGAGTTATGTCCCCACTCCCCCATTCAGGTTAAAGCCTGAGCCCCAGCACTTCAGAATGTGAATGCTGGGAGACAGGGCCGTTAAAGAGGTGATTAAGATAAAATTAGAGGTCACAGGGGTGGGCCCTAATCCAATGTGACTGGTGTCCCTACAAGAAGAGGAGATTAGGACGCAGACACACCCTAGAAGAAGACGGCTATCTATGAGCCAAGGAGAGAGGCCTCAGCCAGCCTCGCCAACACCTTGATCTGAGATCATTAGCTTTCAGAATGGCAAGGAAGTACATTTCCGTGTGTAAGCCACCCAGTCTGTGGTCTTTGCTACAGCAGTCCTAGCAAATTAATATATCACAGGTGAGGGGGTACCAACAGATTTGAGAGGATGAGGAAATGAGAATGTTTCGGAAGAACCATGATGGGAAAGTTAAAACCATTTGAGTAGGATCCTAAAGAGAAGGAGGCCAGCTAACTAAAGACAAATCCATGTCTCTTTGTTTTTCCATAACAGTTTGCAGGGCAGCAACATTTGGTATAAAACTGGGCTGCCTTTGCATTTTGGCACCAGAGGACTAATGGGTCAGGAGCGTGGGGACATCCAGAGTGACCATGAGCAGGTGAAATGAGCAGCCTGGGCGTAGGCTGAGGGAGGCAAATGAGGGCAGCGAGGATACATGGGCTGGGAGAAGAGGGAGGATTCTGGAATGGGAGAAGAACTGAGTGAGCAAAAGGGAGAGAGCAGGAGATAGGGAAATGACAGTGCGTGGAGGCATGCTCATAGTTTAAAAACAGTGGACAGAATTTTGTTATGTCTTGTGAGGACTGGGTTGGACCAAGCAGTGGCTGCGTACCACATGGAGGGTTAGGGTTAGGGTAAGGTGTTCTCTAGCGCTAGTGGTCCGTGTTTTGTAGCAGTGTTTTCCTAAAGAATGCAGTGTCTCCACCTGCAGAGCCTCCTGGTCTGCCATCAGGGCCTATCTCCTTTGGGAGGATGAGCAGACGAGGCCTAGGGCCCTTCATGTTTTAAGTAAAATGATTGTGCTCCAGTGGGGCTGGACCCCAGGTCTCGCTCTTGACTTAGGGCCCCTACAGCCTGCCTCCATTAGCAAGTGCATGGCGAGGAGGGCTCTGCGTCCTCCTGTCACAGGAATGCGCTGAGGCCATCTTCCCAGTGCCTCTGCAGGACGAGGCCCGTGGGTTGGCAGAACTTCCTCGAAGTGTAGGCAGGTGAGGGTAAGAGCCACATGCTAGGGTTTCTTCTTAGACTCTCCCATTTTATAGTCCTGCAAGTAAGGTCACAAAATCATCCTGAGGTGCTTGGAGGGATGGAAGGAAACAGGAAGGAATCCCTCCGGATACCATTAGTCCTATCTGTAGGTGAGTCCCTAAACCATTCTCAAAGATATTGATAGATTCCAGTTACTCTTGCAAGAGCCAATCATGCCCTACGCCTACAGAGAGCCCAGCACATAGTAGGCATTCATTAACTGTTTGCGCTTAGCAGGTCTGCCTGCCCGGAGTTCTCACATCCCTATATCCTGCTACACCCGTGCTCCTCATAGTGCATCAGCATCGGCTCCCACAGTCCCCAGCAGCAGTTCTCAATCTCGAGTCAAACACACTGGCTTGTCTCACCCGTTGTGAGGTACACTGCAAGTGAGTTGTTACCAATAATAAGGCGTCGTGTCTGGAAGGTTCTATTTACAAGACAGAGAGGATTTGAAAGAGAGCTCATGTCACTTGCATTTCAGTTTGCTTTCTTAGTGGGAGGTCAATGGGCAGAGTCCCAGTGGGCTTACAGGGCATTGGGTATAGTCCATGTTAAGGCAATTGGGTGTGTTTTGAACGTGTAACTTTCAGCCAAGTGTCCTGATCTGGGGGGAAATGGGTATGAGACTTGCTTTTAGAACAGCAGTTCTCAACCTGTGGGAGACCCATTTGGGGGTCAAATGACCCTTTCACAGGGGTTGCCTAAATACATCCTGCATATCAGATTTTACATTATGATTCATAACAGTAGCAACATTACAGTTATGAAGTAGCAACGAAAATAATTTTATGGTTGGGGGGTCACCACAACATGAGGAACTGTATTAAAGGGTCGCGGCATTAGGAAGGTTGAGAACCACTGTTTTAGAACATTCATTCCTCCATGTGGAATAGAGGCCAGATCGTTAGCTTTCTCCTTGCCAGGCTAAACATTTGCAGATCTGCCCAGTGACTGGACATGCAGTGCACTCCTGAGGAGCATTCTCATTGGCTGAGTGGGTCTCTGAGGACCGCCCGCATTTACAGGAGAGCGATTCCTGAAAGTTGCTCAAACATAGCAAATGTAGCTCTGTCCTAACAACGCAGAGCGGGGGACCTCTGAACCATGTCTCTCTCCATCTCCTTAACTATTTCAGAGAGATCATTAACAAGGTGAAATTGGGTGCCTCCAGGGTCACTGCACAATATACATTGTTCCTGTCTTTTAATGGCCTTTCCCCAGACAACAGTGATTCCTAAACTGCAGCGTCTGCAGCTGCTAACCTGGGCAGGCTGAGCCATGCTGTCTATGTGACCGCCATGGCCAGCTTGCCAGTGCAGACCTGAGCTTGGGCAGATGGATAAGGCTTGGGGGGAGGGGAGAGGAGAGAGGGCCTGGGTTTAAAGAGAGGGAACCAGCAGAGAAGCAGGCAGCCCTTGGAGGTCTTTGTTATTGATTTAGCATGAGAACTGAAAGTGGCAGGCAGGCAGGTGCCGGGGCTGGCGGGAGGGGAAGACAGGTGTAGGCAGTCCTGGATGGTGATTAGCGGGGCTGCAGATGTGGCCAGGGTGTCAGCTGGTGATGATTAGCAAGGACGTGGCTGAGGGGCAGGGCATCAGATGGCCGGTTCACAGTCCAGATGTGAGAGGCCACTGGACTCACACCCCGTCAGACACTCTCTGCTCCTCCCAGCATGTGGCTCACCTTCCCTCCGCTCTGTGGCCCTGGCCCCGTGCCTTCCTGCCCTGGGTTCCTGTGCAGGTGAAGGCACAGATTGCAGACCCCGTCCTCCAGCCCCCAGCCCCAGGCGTGCTGTCGGACCTCTGCACTCACCCTTTCAGCATTCCCTTCCGTGTCACACTGCATGGCTCGTTCTTATGAGCGCTGGCTCCTAGGGCCATCTCCGGCCTCCCTTTGTGCTTCTGTGATGTAGTGACTGCCCATTCTGCCCAGGTAAGCTCCTGGCTACACCCGCACCCCCAGAGTTCTGATTTGGGCCCACAGGCCTCATTTTGGCCAGCCCCAACCCTGGCCTGTCAGCTGGAGAAGCAGGCATTCAGAGGCAAAGCTGGTCATGCCAGGCAGAGAAGCAGGTGGGATGTCAGGCAGGCGAGGTGATATGACGGGCATTGTCCAGGATTCATGGCCCCAATTTGTCCTGGTTAATGGTTGTTTACAAATTCCAGGATGCCAGTCCTTTGAGCTGTGCTGTGTCCTGACCACACTCCTTGATGTGTGTGTGTGTGTGTGTGTGTGTGTGTCTGTCTGTCTCCCAGAGTCCATTATTCCCGGGCCTGCAACAGAAGGAGGACATGCTGAAGGCTGTCACATGCCAGGTGACACATGGCTGGTGTCACGTGGATGGTCACTGGAGTAGGGACAGGGACCACCACACTTGGCACCTGGGGCTGTGTCCTTGTGATAGGAGTCAGGCCCGTTGCAAAACCCAGTCAGTGGGGAAAGCAACTCCATGGCGCCGGTTGTTGGCCTGGTGGAGGGAAAGAAACCGCCCCCACCAGCTGGGCAGGAGACACCCCCTGAGGCTGGGCTTGCCGCACAAACAGGTTAGCAGTTTGACCAGACTGTCCAGGCAGCTCTAAGGCTTTCCCACAAGCTACTCGATAGGGTCTCCGCATCAGCCTCCTTGGTAAACGTGTCACCGGGACCATTTCGTGGGCACTTCATAGCAAACAGTGGCAGACATCTCCAGGAGAGAGAGGGCTTTGGGGCAACATGCGCCCCGTGGGGCCGAGGGACGCACACGCAGCTTTAGATATTACCTGGTGACCAGCCGTGGGAACAGGGACAGCAGTCAGACAGAGTTCAAAGCCGTGAAATCCAGAGATAATCCCCCAAATCATGCCGACCAAATGCTTTGCTTTCATCCAAGATTGTCGAGTGGGTGACCCCAAATAAACAAATGAGTTCTAGCCTTTTGGCGATGATTAGCCCAATGCCTGCTTTTCCAGGTGAGGAGAGGGCGGCGCCGGGCGCAGAGGGAAGCCCGGCCTGCGGAGGGCAGCTGAGTGTGTGCCCAGCCAGATCCAGCCGCGCCTGAGGTGCAGGAACTTGTGATGGAGAAAATCAAAAGGAAGGGGACCTGGAGTGGAAGTTCCTTCTAAGAACTAGGGAGCACCTCTAATGCCTCGTTGGGTACCTTTCCTGGGTCCCAGCTGCCGGCACCTGCGGAGCCCCCATCTGTCTCCAAAGGGCAGCCGCGTCCCAAAGCAGGGCGATGTGTGTGATGGGCTCTGGCTGGAGCGTATTTACGACTCTACTTGTACAATTATCCCCGTGAGTGTTATTTAATGAGTGAGCCCGGTACCTCTGTCATCTCCGTGAGTAACCCCAGTGCATCTGTGGCTGAGCTCCGACCACTGCGGGAGCCACGCTGGATGTCAGCTCCCGTTCAGCATCGTTGTCTGTGCGGTGACAGCATCTCAGGGCCCAGCCCAGGCGCTGGGTGTGCGTGGTTTGGCTCCCGAAGACAACAGACATCCTTAAGAAAGATGGAAACAAGAAGACCAAGAGCCCTTTATGTGTATACTTCCTCTAGCCCAGTGGTTCTCAACCTTCCTAATGCCGCAGCCATTTAATACAGTTCTTCATGTTGTGGTGACCCCCAATTTCATTGTTACAAATTGAACATAATTAAAGTATAGTGATTAATCACAAAAAATATGTAATTATATATGTGTTTTCTGATGGTCTTAGGCGACACCTGTGAAAGGGTCATTCGACCCCCAAAGGGGTCACGACCGACAGGTTGAGAACCGCTGCTCTAGCCTGTTGGCAAGTAGTCGGGCCAGTGGAGAGCACTGGAGCAGGGGATTAGGAGTCCTGTGCTCTAGTCCTACTCTTACGAACGCTCAGCCTGAGGAAAATCAGCGCATTGGGCCTCCCTCCTGCCATCTTTAAAACGGTGACAGTCATGGGAGGCAGGATGCTGAGTTCTTAGGATGAATGTGATAACAAGTGCATTCTACTGCTTGGTTGGATACCCTCTGAGCGTGCAGCAAGGGCAGCAAGGCCACCTGGCCCATGATCCACCATCTCCTTGTTCTGAGGAAATGGAGGAAAGGAAGTTCATGATGTTCCTGCTTTAAGAGACATTGAGAACAAGCTGACATCTGAACACATTTTTAATAAACTTGGATGACTATGTATGTACTTGTGGTGTACAAGCCAGCCTAATGTGAACATAGGACTTCCTAGTACTGTGATGGCAAACCTATGACACATGTGTCAGAGGTGACAAGCGAACTCATTTTTTTGGTTGATTTTTCTTTGTTAAATGGCATTTAAATATATAAAATAAACATCAAAAATATAAGTCTTTGTTTTACTATGGTTGCAAATATCAAAAAATTTCTATATGTGACACGGCACCAGAGTTAAGTTAGGGTTTTTCAAAATGTTGACACGCCGAGCTCAAAAGGTTCGCTATCACTGGCCTAGTATGTTCGAACCTTTCCAGAGCTGACCACGTTTAAGAACAGCCAGATTCAGTCCCGGCCGCTGCACCCCACAAAGCCCGGGCTCCCACTCCGGGCAGCGGAGTGTTCAGAAAGGCTGACTCTGAAGGAACACAATTGGGAAGCACTTGCCTTAGGACACAGGGTTGAATTAGTTGTCCTCCGTTATGGGAAATAACACGTCATAGTTCCTAAGAACTAAAGCAGACTTTTTCAAGATTGGATTCCATATTTACTAGTAGTTGAATCTCCCTCCACAGCCTTGACAGAGAACCACTGTAAAGTTTTCCTTCATTTTAGAAATTAACTTGAGAAAAAAAAAATGAACCGAGTTTAGGAAAGGAGAGTAGGGGGACAGGAGTGAGTGTACAGACTCGGGGAAGTGCCTGGAGGATGATGCCACAAACTGGGGTGAGTACATAACATCACAGACGTGTCCACATTGGTTAGAGCAGGTTTCTTTGCAGCAATAAAAAACAACAGCTAGAGACATTAACATGCAATGATGTTAGACAAAATTAAGTAGCACTGCCCAGGAAGTTAGCTGATGAGTAAAAATACATGCCTGTCTTTCCCACCCACCAACACCCCCCCCCCCCCCATTCCCAACCCCCAAAAGTAATTCTGATGGGCCAAAACAGGCCTGTGACATGCCCTATTTGGCTGTTGTTGTTTAATTTTTTCAGGACCTTCCAGATGGCTTTGGGTGACTTAATGGCCAGGTAAGTGCACGGCATTTTTATTGTAAATCTTGCCTCCCTTGGTGGTTCCCTAATGCCTCCCTGTTACAGGCGCTGCCATATATCACAGCCATTCTGCAGGCATGCCACCCAGATAGCATCCGTGGGATTGTAAACACAGTGATTCACAAACTGGTGGCAGCAGCTAAAAGCAGAGCAGTTCTCGACCCCAAGCATGACACCAAGATTCTAAATGGGATGTTGCAACACAAAGCTGCCTGAGTTTCTAAAGCACAACAGTGTTGCCGTGGCACTCATAGGTAGCAGAACCTGTGATTGACAAGCACACCCGATGTTGTTTCTCCCCCGGCACAGCATCCTTGCGCCCCACTGGCCTCCTGGTGCCTTGCTGCCATTTATTTGCATCCACAAGCCGGGAGCAAGCATTCTGCAGAAACACCCCAGAGTGGTTTCTGATTCCCAAAGGCCTTTGCAGCCAGCTCTATTGGAATGATTTCCAATATCCAGTTTCAGAGAATTCTGACCACAATATGCAGACTATGGCAGGTCTTAATGACGATAATACCATTTCACATTTTCATGGCGTTTAACAGCTTACAAAGTGCTTTCACGTATATTATCACATTGAATCCCAGAGAGATCGATAGCCTCTTCTCCATTCTATTGGCAGCTCAGTGGAGTGGAAAGAGCTCCGAGCCAGACTTAAGTTCAAATCCTGGCAATGACCCCCCACCAGCCAGCCAGCCATGCACAATTTGCATTATTTCTCCCAGTCTCCTTTTTCTTATCTATGATGGGGAGTCATTTCTGTTACTTAAAGATGAAGTGTGTGGTAAGGCTAAAGTAATATATGTATAAAAACATGGTGTAGGGCATGATGCACAGAAGCACTGGATCATTGTTAGTTTCTATTCACTTACTCATGGAGAAAATGAAGCTGGAGAAGCTAAGGGACTTGCTCAAAACAGCAGCTAGTAAACAGCAGGGCTGCGACTTCATTTATTTTACAGACTTTATTGAACACCTACTCCATGCCAGTGCCTCGGGCATAGGAAAGTGACCTTGAAGTGTTCACTGTAGAGTGCCAGAGCCTGAAATGCAAATGAGCAATTGCAACCTCACCTGGTCTGAGAGACAAAACATATTTCAGGACTGTCTTCGCACTCTGGGCGCACGCAGGGATCTACACAGGAAATGAGTGAAGAGGACCCTTCAGACGAAGGGGCAACAGAGTTAAACCAGAAATAGAATTTCAGCACAGAGGGGCATGAGGGACAGAAGAGGGGGCAGGGAGGTGCTAAGGGGGCAGAAATGCAACAGATTGCAGAGGCTGAGGGAATGCTGTGACGTATGGATCTCTATCTAGCCTGAACTCGAGAGAATCCATGGGATGGTTTTACATGAAGAACCACTGTGGCCAGAATTCCAGTTTTGAAATTGTGGCAGATTTGTGCAGGGTTCACAGGAGGAGAGAGGCAATGGAGGCCGTGTTCAATGAGAGATAATGAGGCTGTGAACTAAGCAAGTGGCAGAGCGGACAATGATGAGAGGTGCAGCAAGGAGGAATCGATGGGATGGGGCAATTGATTACATGACATGGATGAGACAGAGAGTCAAGAAGGACGCCCAGGTTATTAGCCCAGATGATGGGTAATGGTGGTGCCTCTCACTGACAGGAGAGTAGGATTGAAGGGACAGTAATGGATTCATTCGGACTTGTTGGTTCTGAGAGACCCATGGACATGCAGGAGGAGATGTTCAGTAGAGAGTTAAAATGGATTTGAGCTTGAGAGAGGACTGAGGGCGAGATGCATTGATCTGGGGGTTATTGGCTTTTAGATGATGGATGAGCCTGGACTGTCTTTTCTTCCTGCTCTACCTTCTTAGAGCCCTATCTTCTGAGAACAGGGAAATAGAGTCATGGAGGACTCTAGGGAATACTAATGTGTAAGTGCTAGAATGAGGACCAGCAAAGGAGAAAGGGGGTATAAGAGGCCAAGGGAGACAAGTATCTTTTGATGGTGAAAGTAGAGGTAGATATCAAATTCCCCCAAGAATCAAAGAAAAGAGACTAAAACACAACTATCCTTTTTAGCAATTAGAAGGTCAACTTAGTGGTAGAAAAGGTGGTTAAAAAAAAACAAAACAAAACAAACCTCTCAACTTGGGGGGGGGGGGGGTTTCTAACTATGACCCCAGAATAAGAAAAAAATATTTTATATTGTAACCTGGGACAAAAGTTTCATGACTAATACCCACTCTCTGATATTTCATACCTATTCTATTCTGTTCTATTCTATTCTATTCTATTCTATTCTATTCTATTCTATTCTATTCTAAATGCTGCTTGCTATTCATTAAGTTTACTTTCAGACCAAATAGCGGGGTGCAAGCTGAAGTTTGAAAAGGCATTGGTTTAGCTAAATATAATTTCCCACCAGAAACTTATGTGGAGTAAAGTATGGGATAGAAGAAAAGACTCTGAGCAAAGACACCGGATTCATGGCATGACTCAGCTACTTAATGGCTGTGTGACCTTCTATGTGCCCATTAGCCTCCATGTGTCTCTTCCATTATCTGTGAAATTCAGGTAATACATCAGCTGAAAAGGGATCTTCTGGGGATCAAGTAAGATAAAATATGTGAGTGAAGAGAGGGTATGTTTAGAATAGTCCTGGTCAAACTCAGGTTTTTTTAGTCCCACTCACAGAAGGAGCAGAATGGTGCATTATGGGTCCCAGGCTGCAGCTCTCTTACCTGAATCCTGGAGCCACATTTCTCTAGAGCATATCAAGAACCAGAATGAGACCCAAAATTTAATGAGGCAGAATCGGTGGTGTTGCTACAACATTTATAAAATGTTCTTGTCCTAATACTATTATAGTCATTTTGGGGTTTTGATTTAATCCAGAGTCCTCTATTATAAGGACTTTCCATAAAGTCCTATTGGGAGAGAAGCCCATACAGGCAGGTTTTCTCACCACAGCATGAAATAATAGATGGACTGCAGAGACACACAAAAAGATGGGGTCCTCTATACAGGCAATAATCCTTATGAACTTCAGTAGGCCTGGAGGTATCACAATATTAAGGCAAAATATAATAATGGGTTTTTATGAAAACAAACTACTACATTTGCATACTTTATATGTGCACTGACTTAGGCACAAGGAAGAGAAAGATGACCAAGAAATGGTTCCTGATTGCCAAATGTGTACAAACAGATGGGTGAGCAGACCTATAAATAGATAATGTCTATTAAATGGTACAACTAAGAGAGATTTGCATCTGATCATGATAAGATATGAATGTACTATGAGAGAGAAGAAGGTGAGCAGCTAGCCCAATGTGGAGTTCAGGGAATACTTCTTGAAGGTCATCTTGCCCAAGATGAGTCTCCATGTAAGGATTAATCAAGGTAATTAAAGATGGCAAATAAATTTCAGGAAGGCAGAGTAGCATAAGAAAGGCATGAAGTATAAAAATGTGCATAGTGAATACAATATTTGTATAAACAAGCACAGGCTAGACAATAGAGGTGGAGGTGGTCCCCATTGCTGAGTCTTCTCTACCAGGTCGGGTGCTCAGAGCACATTGTATTGGACATGGAAGCCACTGGTAGGGACTGGCCACTCTGGCAGCCTTGTGGAGGGAAAGTTAAGAGAGGGTCAGGGACATACATTCAAGAACAATTACAATAGCTCAGGAGAAATCTCTTGAGGGCCTGGACAAGAGAAGCAGGAATAGTGATGGGAGAGGACTTAGATTTTAGAAATATTTGGATACTCTACTTCAGGGATAAAAAATTGAATAATACTGTCTAATAATATTATTTTCCTTGAGTTCAAAGTTGAATATGGGAAAAATGAGACATGTCTACATAGCACTGTAATATGAGTAGGAGGTGCTAAGTGTGGAAAGAGGCATAGACACCTGGGAGTCAGAGGAAAGAGGCATAAACTCCAATTGCATGATTCAGGGATGGCCTCATGAGAGAAGTGGCATTAAAGGCAGGTCTTGATAGGTGAATAGGGTTTCGTCATGAGTTGAGAAAAGGAAGTTTATTCCAGTAGAAGGAATGCCTTGAACAATCATAGGATAGGAGATGGTGTAGTTTAAGGACAAGAACACAGGCTCTGGGCTCAAATCTCTGCTCTGCCACATCCTTAATCATCGAATTGGAGGCAACTTACTTTGTTCCTCTGAGTCTCTGCTCCTCGTTTGTAAAATGATTAGAGTTATCATTTATCCTACTGGGTTGTGAGATTTATGAGATAATAATGTATGTAACTGTGCTTGACTCAAAGCAAGCAACCAATGAGTTAGCTGTTATTTTATTATTGGGTCAAAATGGTAGGGAGTTGGGGTTGAGGCAGTATTTGTCATGGAAAGGAGAATGCATAGGTGAGAACAAAATGGAGAGAGTGGGTCAGCATCTGGGAGAGACTGCAGAAGGCCCTGAGTGTGAGGCTGAGGAATATGGACTTTCCTGACTTGGCAATAGGGAACCCCTGAGGATTTATGATGGTGCTGAGGAGCTGAGCTATGTGGCCAAGGTTAGTCAGCCATCACGCTAAAGATGGTTTGGATGAACAAAGGATCAAAAGCATGGAGATCATTTATAAAATTATTACGAGAGTTCAGATGAGAGAGAGAGATAATAAATGCCTGAGTTTGTGTAATGTTTGTAAGAATGGGGAGGAGATCTTAAAAGGAGGGAAGTTGTTAAGGGGAAATAGCAAAGATATCCAAGTTTCCAGCCAAGGTCATTAGTGTTGGAATGAACACTAATAAATATTAACAAATATTAAGAAGACAAGAAAGGAAGTAAGTCAGAAGTTCTAGGAGTTGGGAAATAGAGCAAAATGATAGTTTCTATTTTGAAGACTCTCAATTATCCTGATATTCATTCTCCTCTATGTTGTACAGATGGCCACTGTTGTACAGAAATGCCATTTCCCAATATCCCTTGCAACTGAGTGTTGCCATGTGGTTAAGTTCTGACCATTGGAATGTGAACAGAGCGATGTCCTGGTCATTCCTTTTAAAGTGACCTGTTTCCCATTATTCCTTTTCCTGGTCCTGAAGGTCAGTGCAGGAATACAGTGCTGAGAGCCAGGGTTCTACCTGCTGGCGAGGGCAACGCCCAAGCACTGGTTGGAACAACAGCCCTCTGCCTCACCCCAGACACAGCTGGCTCTGATTTCACGGAGAGAAATAAACCTTCTACACTGCTTAGACTACAGGTGTTTGCTTGTTTGTTTGTTGTTTGTTTGGTAGCTGAGACAGTCCCCTAACTAATAGAGATGATGAGCTTGAGATACAGCAGAGGGTGGAGGTGGCCAGGAGAGAGCTGGAATTAAGGCTCCATAGCCATAGAGATGGGTCAGGGGTGGAGATATCGAATTAGAAGTCATGTGAATAATGATGATGATTGAGGCCAGCCAGTGAATGAGATTGCTGAGGGACCCCTGGTGATACGGGAGAGATGAGGACCACAAAATGCCCAGGCAGCACATCTGGAGGGATGGGGAGAGGAAGAAAAGGAACACCATAGAGACTGAACTGGATACAGATACAGGATGCTGAGGAGTTAAGGAGGAGGAAAAGATGGCAGAAGAGAATAGTGGCAGGGCAATCAAGGGAGATTTTTATAAGAGCGTCTTCGGCAGAGAGGTCAAGGAAGGTAAAAACTGAGAAAAGGCCACACGTTTGGGAGATTAGAGTAGGAAACAATGAAGAAAAAAGTCCAATTATGCTCAAAATAATGTGCTGAACAAGGTAGGAAGTTGTATAATAAAATTTAAAGAGTTCAATCTAAAGTTAACTTTTAAAATGGATAAGGTAAGTAATACAAACTTCCCCCTCCAGAAGGTGAAACTGGATCCTACCCAGTCCTTGGTATGCGCTGGATTGAGCATCTGGCTTCCAAAGGATAGAATGCAGACAGGGGAAAACAGTAACTTCAGAGTGGAGCAACCTGACAAATGCCCCACCCTACCCAAGTGGTCAAGGTCAACACCGCCAGGGATAGGGCACCTGGATATAATGTACCCCTGTATGAAGTGACAAGAAAGGCGATTCAGCTCTGTCGTGGTCTTTCCCAAAAACCCGTAACCCCAGCCAAGACGTGAGAAAAACATCAGAGAAACTCAAACTGAGAGACACTCTACAAAATAACTGACCAGTGTCCTTCAAAACTGTCAAGGTCATGGAAAATAAGGAAAGAGTGGAGAACTGTCACCAAACAGCAACAAGGAGACTTAATGACTGAATGCCACATGGGATCCTGAATGCGATCCTGGAACTGGGAAAAAATCAATGGAAACATTGGTGAAATCTGAATAAAGCCTGTTAAGTCCAATACAGTCGTATTGTACAAATGTTAGTTTCTTACTTTTGACAAATATTCCACCGTTACATAAAACGTTTGGCTAGGGCAGTGGTTCTCAACCTTCTGGCCCTTTAAATACAGTTCCTCATGTTGTGACCCAACCATAAGATTATTTTCGTTGCTACTTCATAACTATAATGTTGCTACTGTTATGAATCATAATGTAAATATCTGATATGCAGGATGGTCTTAGGCGACCCCTGTGAAAGGGTCATTCAACCACCAAAGGGGTCGCGACCCACAGGTTGAGAACCGCTGGGTTAGGGGCAAGTGGGTGACGGATATATTCTCTATACTTACTGGTTTTGTAACTCTTCTGTAAATCTAAAATCATTCCAATGTAAGAACTTCTTTTTTTTTCTTTTAATATACGGCAAGGCCCGAGCTTTGGGATGGTTCCTACTAGGAATAAGCAAGTTTGAAATAGAAAGAATCCTGTCCCCGACTGCCCCGCCCTTCCCCTCCTCCTTCACCCCGAAGAAAAATTTTTCCATTAGTCCATTATTACAGTACAATGGAATGTTCAATTTCACACTGTGTGTGACATTCCGTGCCAACTAGAATAGTTAATGCAACTTTACATTTATGGCTCTGCTTGGGTGTGAATTATTGTGTTTATGAAAATCTCCATATTAATGTCCGGCTGTAAGTCATTCTGCGGCTGCCTTTATTAATAGCTCAATTCCCACTGCTCAGCCTGCGAGCCATTCCAGTCCCTGCCACTGCGGAGCGGGGCTGCTGCCCACTTGTTTGCCATCTACGCAGCCATCTTGAACTTCGCTCTAGAGCCACCATCCGCCAAATTGCTCAGCACGCATTTTGGACTGTTTCTTTGTTGGTGAGGCTGGGCAGCTTGTCTGAGGGTAGCCTTTTACTCTCTGCTCCTTTGTTGGCTGCTCTTTAGCAATACCCGCTGCAAAGGGATTTGGGCACGGAGTCTGCAGCTGGTTCAAGCCCTGCCCATGTGACGGTCATTCATTCTCCCTGGGTCCCAGTTTCCCCATCTAAAGTGGGAATCACAACGTCTTTTCTAAACGTGTTATGAAAATTAAAGGCGATGGTGTTAGTACAGATTTTAGTAGAGTTCCTGGCACCCGGAAAGCCCTTAGCGGTCTTTCTGTGCTGGTAATTACACTGACAAGAATGTTAGCACTGTTAATAGTGGGTAATGTTGAAAGAATTCGGGGCTGGCTGCTGGGAGGCCCGGGATTTAATTCGGGTTTGTCTGTACACTAGACTGCTGGCCTCGGAAAAGCCACTTCTCTCTCGGGTTGTGTTCGCCGGTGTGCAACACAGGAGCTGACTTTCTTAGGCATCTCTTCAGGGCTAGTACTCTGCACTCCATCCACAGAACAGCTAGCTAACACCTGACAGGCGTGCCCACCTTCACTCCTTTATCCATCCCTCCCCCACCCAGCCCCTTCTCCTGGGGTCAGACAGTCCTCAACCAGAGCTCAGAATATTCCGGAAGGGGCCAGGCTTGGCTCTGCTTTCTCAGGCTTCCGCACACGCCAGCTCAGATCAGACCCCCTACCCTAGCCCCTTGCTGGAAGGAGGGGAATATGAAATCTCAGCAGGCAAGGAGGGTTTTATGCTCTGTAAATCATTAAAGTGGCCAATATTTTCCTTTGCTGCACTTCTCTCACCTCACAATATTTTTTCCCCTGCAGTGAAATCCATTCCCCCAGCCTGGAAACGTAGGCACTTTATAGAAAATCTTTAGCTTGTACCAGCACAAATGGATGGGTCTTATTTCCTGTCTGCAGCTCATGGTGTTGCGAAGACATTGCCAAAAACTATTGACTGAGACATAAAAGCAAAAAAGCAAAAAAAAAAAAAAAAGAAAAAGATGGAAATGAATGTGGGCATGTTCCATGTTCACATATACATTTACAAACACACAGACATGACCGTGATCAAGCCCACACTTCAAGGAAGAGTCCACACGGGACCTCCTCATTCATAGCCCAACTCCCAACCCTTCCCCTGCCCAGGGCCCCCTCTGCGCTGGCGGAGGAAGGGACGGGGGGCCTAGATCCCATAGTCTTCCTGTTCCCCGAGCCAGGACTCTGGGAGGGTCCCACTCAAGAGCCAGCCACCATGTAATTTTAGAAATGAAAAGAGAAAAGCACAGTAAGCCCTCCGGGCTTTCCTTTTCCTAATATGATTCTTCCTAATAACTCCCAGGCCTTGTGGTTGAAGGACTTTCGGGGGAGGTACATATAATGTCACGTACAATCTTCACTTGAATTAGTGAGGGAACCACTACTGACCCCGTCTTGCAGTGGTTGAAACAGGGCTGGAGGAATGGGACGATTCATCCGACATCACCTGGTTAGGAAGTGGGGCGCCTGGGACTCCAGCCGTCTCCTGAGTTCAGTCCTGGTGTGGTTTCCATGCCTTCACATGGCCCCTCCCCCCAGAGGTCCCTGCAGCAGGAGGCATCTCCTGAGCTTGCTTCTTTCCTGTCCGAGGCCTGGTCTGTGGGAAAAGGCCCTGGAGCTGGGCTGCAGGGGAGAGGAGGCACACAGAGAGGTGGGTGCATAACAGTCAGCAGGGGA
This sequence comes from Myotis yumanensis, assembly GCF_028538775.1. NCBI lineage: Eukaryota > Metazoa > Chordata > Mammalia > Chiroptera > Vespertilionidae > Myotis > Myotis yumanensis. The sequence continues at coordinate 80,238,002 of NW_027223761.1, forward strand.
GCAAAGGTCACTCACTTTACACCCTGCTGTCTGCAAGTCGGTGGGATCCTTGGGCCTGTGTGCCCAGCTGCATCCAGGCCACTGTGTGTGAGCTGTTGCCCCCCTCCTTGTCTTTAGAAGGTAACTGGTACCCCGGATCCCACAGAGGGGCCCGACCATTGCCCAGGCATGTCAACGGACAGGCACTAATTCTTTCCTCCCCCTCCCTCCTCCATCTCTGCCCCTTTCCTTTTTACCCTCCTTCTCTCATAACTTCCTTCCCTTTCTTTCTGCTATCTGGTAGCTTGAACCCAAATAACATGAATAATTCATTCCAAAAGCCTCAGTTATCCAATTGTCCAGTTGTCCCTCACTCCTCAGCCCAGCTCCCTTCTTCTGCAGTGCCTACCACTCGCTTCCCCAGGTGCCTAGTCCCAGGGCCACCCCCTCATTCCCCCCAGATGCCTAGTCCCAGGGCCACACCCTCATTCCCCCCAGGTGCCTAGTCCCAGGACCTCCCCCTCCTTCCCCCCAGATGCCTAGTCCCAGGGCCACCCCCTCCTTCCCCCCAGATGCCTAGTCCCAGGGCCACACCCTCATTCCCTCCTGGTGCCTAGTCCCAGGGCCACACCCTCCTTCCCCACAGGTGCCTAGTCCCAGGACCACCCCCTCATTCCCCCCAGGTGCCTAGTCCCAGGGCCACCCCCTCATTCCCCCCAGGTGCCTAGTTCCAGGGCCACCTGCTCATTCCCCCCAGGTGCCTAGTCCCAGGGCCACCCCCTCATTCCCTCCTGGTGCCTAGTCCCAGGGGCCACCCCCTCCTTCCCCCCAGGTGCCTAGTCCCAGGACCACCCCCTCATTCCCTCCAACTGCCTAGTCCCAGGGGCCACCCCCTCATTCCCCCCAGGTGCCTAGTCCCAGGGCCACCCCCTCATTCCCTCCAGGTACCTAGTCCCTGGGGCCACCCGTGTCCCTCACAACCAGAGGCCCAGAGGCCAAGCCCATTTACAGTCACTCTGCTCTGGGCACACTCATTCAAACTGTGGGGGCCCCGCATGTCTTCCTCTCTAGCGGAACCAATGTTCAGCCCAAACATTGTGCCCAGTGCCTAGCCTATTGCCAGGGAGGCCTCCAGGCGCCCAGCACAGCTGTGAACTGCCCAGGAAAGGAACCTGGTGGTGTGTGACTATCTACCGGGAGAGCAGAGCTCAGAGCCAGTGCTCTGGGGACACAAGTTCGGTTTCGGAGAGGGAGTGGCAGCGAGCTCAGCACAGTGACACCCTTCTCCACGCGGATGCCACAGGCCCTGCGCCCCTCAGTGTCCTGAGCTCCAATGATCCGCAGCTCCTGAGGGGCCCCGTCCAATCTTCACCCCTGACCGTCACACCCCCTTGGGGACCGCACACTCCCTCTTGGAGGCCAGGGCCTGGGGCTGTTTTCTCTTGGCTCCTCCTTAGATGCTGTTTGCTGAGAGAAGGGTGTCTTCCAGGCCCGAGGTGGCGGCTGACAAGGCTTGGCGAGCTCATTAGCTGAGCCGGCTGGAGCGCTGCTGAGGTTTCCTGTGCGCTCAGTGTGTTTCTTTTTTTAAACATGATCAATGCCCTCCCGGCTGGGCTCCCTCACCGGCTCCCTATTGTTCTCGGCTTGCATGGAGCTGGGTCCTGGTCAAGGACTCAGGAGCCTCAGAAAATGTGCTCCCTGCGGCTGGCGGGCAGCCAGCGGCCTGGTGAGACCTCGCTGCACATGAGGCTCGATTTCCTGTGCGCCTGCCTGGGAGCAGCATCCAGGCCCGAGTGGACACGGGAGGCTCCAGTAAAGGTGAGAATGCTGTGTGGCTCCAGGGCAGACCCTTTCCCTCTCTGGGAGTCTGCTTCGTTGTGTATGAAAAAAGGGGTGAGGTCCTAGTTCTCCTGTGAGCACCCCAACCCTGTGATTCTCAAAGGTCTCAGAGCGGCATCCTGAGATTCGGACCCTTGCAGTGGGAGGGGAAATCAGGAAAGCACGTTCACAGTCAGGACCTCGCCTGCTCCTGGCCTCGGGCCTGAAAGCAGCGGGGGAGGGCCCTGAAGAGGCTGCGGCTGGAGTTCTGGCCCCTCCTCCACCGGGCCCCGCCCCTCACCGCCCCCGGGCCCCGCCCCCTCACCGCCCCGGGCCCCGCCCCTCACCGCCCCCGGGCCCCGCCCCTCACCGCCCCTGGGCCCCGCCCCTCACCGCCCGCAGTCCGTGCCCCGCCCCGCCAGGTGCTTAGTTTGCTGCTCCTGCTCCCGCTGTTACCCAGCTGTAGTGACTGGATATGCCAGGTGCAGGCTGCTGAGAAAATGTCTTCAACATGCTTTTGTTATATATATTTTTTAATAAACAGATGCTAGTTCAAATAAGGTTTTATTGGCAAGTCATTCTGGAGTTTGGATTTTTCCTGCCGCCTTCTTTAGATTAATAGCATCTGCCAAAACCTCTGATGGTGCTGGACTGGAGAGATATTCTCCGCCCTGTGCAAGCTAATGAGAGTTCTCTCTCTATTCTCAAAAGGAAAGTGATAACATAATATATCATTTTTGCTGAGAGCTTAGCATGTGTCAGATATGGTGTTAAGGACATATCAGAAGGTATTTTGTTAATTCGTATGATGTACTTATGTCACTCCCTTTTACAAAAAAAAGGACAGAGAGGTTAATAAATTTGTCCAAATTTTGGGGACAAGTTTCTTAACCTTTACAAAATTAGAGGAACCCAGAACTAAGTCCTGACCTGTCTGGCCTTTGAGTCCCTTCCCTCCTGACCCCGTTTCTACGTCAGTACCCTGACCGCTGCGACATTCTTCACATCATCACAGCAGATGACAGTCCGACAGAGTGGGGAGGACACTGGCCTCCACACCAAATCCAGGTTCCTGGCCCCGACTCGTGACAAAAAGCCCCAGTGGACTCTCCAAGCCTCTGTGGCCCAACTTCACAAAGTCACCATGAAGACCAAGTACGACAATGTTCGTGAAAATGCTTTGAAATAGGAAGCACGCAAGGAATATTTGATATAGTTGTTTGTTCTGACACTGCCCAGACCAGAACCCATCAACTGGCCGTGGAAAAAGAATCCTCCCTTACTGGTGCCCTTTCCCGCAGCTGCCCTGCCCTGAGCGAGTACCCCCCTCCCCCCACGCCCCACCTCCCACCTCCAGCGCTGTCTCCACAGCCATCGCAGGCCCTCTCCAGGGCTCCCTCCGGCTGCAGGAGGCACATGGCTGAGTCAGCTGCATTTCCTCCCTTCCCCAGCTCCCTTAAACCTGTTACTGAAATTGGCTCCCTGGTTCCAGCAGCTTTGCTTGCCACCCAGCAAGTCCCCTGGGGACGGGGTGGGGGGCACAAATCCCATTTGCTCTCCCTGCAGGCGGCTAGCTGGCTCGGGGGACAGCAGGTGGGTGCAGGGAGTGGGCCTGTTCCCTGGGGGCAGCAGGGACTAAGCTCTCCCGGAATAAAAGCGAGTTAGTTGCCACCTTCCTGGTGACAATAATCCACCCCACTCCTTGCAAGGCAATGACAGCCCGGGTGATGCATCTCCATGGCCAGGGGATGGGCTCTTTCAGTCCTTGTCCACCAGGAGCGAGCGCTCGGAGCTGTCCCGCAGCCTGCTGGCCCTCTGTGGTAAGAGCACCTCTGTCCGTGGCAGGATGATCTCGCCCGGCAGCTTCAGAGCCGGAGACACCCTGCCCTGCTCTGCCAAGAGCCGCCTCTCAGGGGGACAATAGGCCCCTCGGACATTCCACCCACAGCCCTCCCGGCAGCGGAGCCCGAGAGTCTCAGGGCCGGGGACGCCGAAGCCGCCGGCCACAGCCCGCTGTTTCTTTGCAGTCTCCTGTTTTATCTCGGGAATTCCATAATATGCATGTTTGTTTGAGTATAAGAATGTTTAACTCTAAATCTTCAAGTAAAACCGATGCCCAGGGAAGATACGGCTTGTTCATTCTGGGGCTTTACTCCGCCAGCCTGTCACAGCGCACCCTGGGCACCGTGCACCTGGGGCACTGCTCGGTGAGAGGGTGAGAGAGGCCTGTGCAGCAGGAGCTGCAACAAACTCTCCGGGCTGACGGCCTCCACTCCCGTCTGTGGAACCCCTCCTGCCTGCGGAACCCCTCCGATCTGTCTGCTCAGCTCCTGCCCTCTGTTCAGGACGCAGGAGACAGGGACAGATGGAGACGGGGAAGCTGCCAGGGGGCACTGACCACAGTGTCTGCGGCCCCGGTGCTTGCTGAGTGAGCATTTTCCTTATGCCTTGGCTCCACTGACCACCGAGAGCCTGAGACGCCCTAAGCACAGCGTCTCCTCAGGCCCAACCCTCCGGGGGCTGAGGGACAGCAGGGCACCTGGTAGCCTGTGGGAGTGGAAAGTGGCATCTTTATAAGTGATGGCACTCTTCAGGGCAGACCCTGAGAAGTCTGGGGGAAGGGAATGGCTCTTGTTCTGATTTGAATGGTCTCAGGGAAGGCCAGTGACCAGTGATGAAGGGAACTGATGCTGGGGTTGAGTGAGGATGGAAGAGGAGTCAGGGACTTCAGAAACAAGAGTGGGAAGAAGGGATTGGCCAAGGGGGGCCTTTTGGATGCGCAGGGGGCTTCCACCTGCACCTGACAGTAGAGCTAACTGGTGGCTGGAGGAGGCTCCAGAGGTCAAGCCACAGCGCTGAGGACACAGGGGCACCTTCTTCCTGAGGTGGGGGCCGGGCTAGGGCTGCTGCCGCCTCCTGCGCACCCCCCCCCCCCCCCCCCCCGCTGCTTCTCCTCCTCTGCTCACTCAGTCCCCACAAGCTACGCCTCCAGGTGAGGTAACTTATGGAACGCAAAGGTGAAACCTGATGTGATATGTGCAGCATTTCTTAGGCAGACCAAGAACATCCAGCTCTGCGATTTTGCTCGATACAACAAAGCCAAACCCCTATCGCACAAGGCTGCGCGGAGCCAGGAGCGAGGGGACTGTCAACACCTCCGACGCTCTGCAGACAGCCGGTGGAGACACATTGCACCCGGGTGGCCGGTGGAGGGAGGGTGGAGCCTGCCAAATCCACTCAGGTTTGCAGGGCGCACTGCGTGGACATTTGAAATCATTTCCTTTTCCTTAGTCCCTAACCTGCCAGCTGTTCTGGGAGCATTGGCTTCGGTGCCGTCAACTGTCGGCCTTGAATGTAAGAGCCACGGGGCTCCTTTAAATTATGTTGTCTTGCTACATTGCTGTTATGTCAACCCAAACTCTGTACAGCTTCTGGGAGAAGGGAATTTTGTCTGATGATGAATTTAAAGGAAAATAAGCCATTATTTTTTTTTTTATCCAGGCCGCTTAAAAGGAAGCATAGCTTGGGCTCAGTCTTATTTGAGAACCAGGGAGAACGTGAGGAAGGTTGTTTTGCAGCCAGAGTCCCCGATCCTTCTAGCACCTTTCCCGGCAGTGGGGTCTACGGTGACCAGGAGCAGGTGAGCACCAGGGAAACAGAGCCGGTGCCTGACCCCAGAGTCCCGGTTGAAACTCTGTTTCATTCACATTAGTCAACTAACGCTGATGCTGTGCTGTCATATGCCTATTTGTACAGATTAATTCATGGAACCCTGGGAAGTACATGGCACTGGCCCCATTTTCGCTCAGAGGCGTGAAGCAACTTGCCCAAGGAGCCTATACTGAGAAGTCATGCAGTAAGGAATTAAATGATGGTTTCTAATGCCAGAACTTTGGACACCCCCCACTCCAAAAGGAGGGCCATTCTACAGCTGTGAATTTATCTCTTCCTTCATGCACACACTCAATAGCTATGCACTGGGCATGCACGGCCAGTCACTAGGGACACACCCATGACTTGGAGAATGTCCTTGCACTACAGGGTTACAGAGTCTACTAGACTCACAGTGCAGTCTCGAAATGTGCATTCACCCAATATTTAACATTTAGTAGAACAAATAGCTGGCCAGGGGGCGCACACTTCCCAGGCCGTTGCTTTGATGTCCTGTGGTCGTTACTGCTGTTGTTCAGTGAATGAGTGACTCCTGGGCACACCTGGTGGAGGCCTGCCCTGGGTCATTAGGTCTGCAGTGAGGCCCACACATTCTCTTTTTCCTTTTTTTTAAACTACAGGTGAATCAGTTGGTTGCCACCTGAGATGACTAAACCCAAAGCTTGGAGGACACAGCCCTTTGAGGACCCACATATAATTTTGCTTTTCTGACGTCCATTGTTTCACTGGGCCTTCTTTAATGACGACGTTTTCACCTTCGTTCATGATACTTAGATGACTGATATTAAACAGACCCCGTCTTAGATGAGCCCTCGGCTGGCTCCTACTGCACGTTGGCCAGTGGTGGGGAATTCCGCACGTGAAACTGCCATCATGGAACTGGCTTGGCATTCAGCTCGGCTCCTTCCCTGCCCGTGACCCTGTGGAAGACCCCCTCCCATCGTTTTTGTTTTTTAATATATATTTTTAATGATTTCAGAGAGGAAGGGAGAGGGAGAGAGAGAAACAGCAATGATGAGAGAGAATCATTGATTGGCTGTCTCCTGCGTGCCTCCTACTGGGGATCAGGCCTGCAATCCAGGCATGTGTCCTTGACTGGAATCAAACCTGAGACCCTTCAGTCCGCAGGCCGATGCTCTATCCACTGAGCCAAACCAGCTAGGGCTCCTCCTCCTTCTCTTGTTCAATTCTACCCTCATTTAACTCAAGACAGATAATCATCTGGGGAAAAAAGAATCAGATAATCTGAATCCGATTACTTTGTCTAATTCTTTTATTTTGTAGACAACAAAAGCCCAGAAAGGGAAAGTGCTTTTCCTGAAGGCACACAGCCTGGCATTGGCTAGGACTAGAATCCAGAGTATCAGAGCCACCTTTCTCGGGTGTAAGGAAAAAAGAGCATGTGCTTGCACCCGGCCCACCCTGAACACCACCTGCAGACAGCCAGGGACGCCAGATCCCTCCTCAAACCGCTCAGCCTAGTTCTAGGACAGCTTCTCTGTGGAATCAAGACCAGCTCCATGGTTGGTCAGGCCTGCGGTGCAGCCAGGCGGCCAGCGGAGTGTCAGTCAGCCGGGGGTCACTGGCATTCAGGAAATAAGACAAGCTTCTGCTCCCTGTCCACCACCGGGCACCGTGCGTGGCGTTTCCACGGCAGGAAGGCAGCAGTGGCCCTGGCTGATGAAGGGCATCACAGGCAGGGCCAGCCCTGCTGCTCCAGGTTAATCGAGGACGAACTGCACCCTCGGACGACAGTGTTCTCCTCGATGCGTTATCTGGACCATTTCAAAGGCCTTTGTGTGGGCTAAGCTGGCGGCGGCAATGTTTGCAGGCTGGGACTTACAGAAAAGATGTATTTCCTGACAGGGAGAAGGTCACCCAGACAGAGGCCATTACAATGAGCTGCGGTCGGGTCGGAATTTCCTGGAGCTCAATCGATGTGGTCTCGGGCATTACTCAAGCATTGGGATTAGAACGCTAGAGCGGGGGCCAAGAAAATGCTCTTCAAAGTGGTCGGCAAGTCCCAGGCTGTGAAAAGTCGCTCTGCTGTTCGCCCTCAACCCCTCAGTGGGACAGCTGGGGTCCAGGGGTCAGCGCGACATCAGCAGGTCAGAACGGAGAACTCCACAGATGGGGCGTGTGGAGGAGCGGTTTGGCCTGGGGAGGCTGCACCCAGAGAACCCCGGCTGGCGGGAGGACTCACTGAACGGCCCTCAGGGGGTCGCCAGGTGCTCCGAGTCTTGTTGACTCATATAAAGCAGGACTGGTGACACTTGCTCATAACCATCTTTGTATTTTTCTCAATGGACACAGATATAAAAACTCTGAAACTAAAAAATCATATTTTTGGACATAACTTTGGGAATCAATAGTCCTCTGTTCCCATGGGAACAGAGTGGGTTTACCGTCTTCCCAGCAACTGAGCCCCAGTTAGTGTGAACGAGTCCAGACCAACCTCCGACGCCCAGGGCTGTTCCAGGCGTCATGCCCAGGGCACAGAGACGCCCAGGGCACAGACACACCCAGGGCACAGACACGCCCAGGGCACAGACACACCCAGGGCACAGACATGCTCAGGGCACAGACACACTCAGGGCACAGACATGCTCAGGGCACAGACACACTCAGGGCACAGACACATCCAGGGCTCAGACACACCCAGGGCACAGACACACCCAGGGCACAGATATGCTCAGGGCACAGACACACCCAGGGCACAGACACACCCAGGGCACAGACATGCTCAGGGCACAGACACACTCAGGGCACAGACATGCTCAGGGCACAGACACACTCAGGGCACAGACACATCCAGGGCATAGACATGCCCAGGGCACAGACATGCCCAGGGCACTGGCCAGTCTGCAAATGGTCCACCTTGTCCATCTCATCTGCTCTGAGTTGTGCTCCAAATCCAGCCTCGATTTTAGGTGGCAGTGCAGTTGGGCTAACTAACCTATAAGGTTTCTTGGTTCCAGTCTGAGCGCTTGTGGTTCACAATTAGACTGTTGATCATACAGACACAATAAACTCCATCTGCTCCTGAAGATTTGTCGTTGACAGGCTCATGTAACACCCACAGAACACTCAGGCCAGAGAGTGCTGTGTTCTGCCCAGGGTTGGTGGGACAGCGGTGCATAGTGAGAAGTGCCTCTTCTATCAAGCTTTTAGCGCCAGCTAAGAGAAGCACGTTGGACACCCGCCCATAAAGGTGAGACAAACGCCATGATTTCTGGGCCACCCCGTGGCTCCTTCCTAGCCAGCCGCCACTGTGACCCAGCTCTCAGGTTCTCATCCAGGCTGAGTGACCAGTTCATAGACCCTCCTTTGCTCTTCTTCTTTTTAAAAATATTTTATTGATTTCAGAGAGGAAGGGAGATGGAAATATGAATGATGAGAGAGAATCATTGATTGGCTGCCTCCTGCATGCCCCATACCAGGATTGAGCCTGAAACCTGGGCATGTGCCCTGACTAGGAATTGAACTGTGAGCTCCTGGGTCGTAAGTCAATGCTCAATCACTGAGTCACACCGGCTGGGCTGTTCTTATAATGAGCAATACTCCAACCACAGGACCTAAACTAGATGTTTTTAAAGGCAGGCTTCTCTGGTAGAGGTGGACTCCTGAGTTCCACCCATTTCCTCAGAAAGTCCAGGGCTACTTAGAGTCCTGGCTGCTCCAGGAACCCAGTGTGGAAGCCATCGATCTAGGAAACGAGGTACCCAGAGGTGGGGGGACGTGTCCTGCCAGCAGCTGTGAGCAGTAAAGCTGAGGTTAGCACCAGGTGCGCTCGCCTCCTAGGTCAGCAGTCGTCCCCTGTGCTCATCTGCATTGTCATCGCCTTCATCTCCATCCCCGTAACCTCCACCAGCCACTGGTCCCCAAGCCTTCCTTAAGCGCTGTCAGCTAAGCCACTGCCTGTGTCACTGTGCCAACTGAGCAATATCCGCTGAGTCCCCTGTGGCATTTCTTCTAGTAACAGAGAATGTGATGGCCCAGGGGGGAGTGGACAGTGTCGTTAGCAAGAGACCTGAATGAAGAGGCAGGGATTTTACCCAGCGGCCTAGTTCTGCTGCTGAGAACTGCACACTCTCTCTGGGCCTCACTGACCTCATCTGTGAAGTGGGAGGAGCAGCATCTACCTCATGGATTTGTTCTGAGGCTCCAGTGAGGAGGCCTCCTTTGCAGCACGCGGTGCTCTGCCCCACAGGCTCCCATCAGATGCATCCAGCTCCCCTGGGAGGCCTCCAGCGAGCTCTGCTTCGCCCGAGCACAGCAGGCATTTCCATCAAAATAAACTCGCTCCTTTCTTCTGCATCAACATTGCTGGCTTTGGCTCTTTCCTTGGCCTTCGTTGAAAACAAATAAACAAACATGAGATGGGGTGAGAGGTTGAGGAAGGGATATGGCAAAAGACAAAGAAAGAAAGAGAGAGGGAGATTGATTTCTGGGCAGAATTTATACCTTTTTGGCTTTTTCAAAGGTAAATAAATAGATAGTGGATGTTGTTCTGCTTGCCGCCGAGAGTGTGCCTGCTCCTCTGTTGTGTGTAGACCCTTTGAAAGGCCCTGGAAGCAATCCCTCCCTTTCCAGAGGAGCAGACAGATAATTGAAAGCTTTCAGAGGCTGCGAGGGGCGAGCCCAGTGCTGCTGTGTGCGAGGCCGCACGACTGAGCGGGCCTGTGTTTTCCTGGGAAGTAGAATTTCTTTTTTTCCTTTCCTTTCCACCACTGCCCGGTCACCCCTGGTCCCCCGATCTCTGATGAGGCACTTAGATCAGACAAGAAACAATACATGATCACCACGAAGTCACGCCAGATAAACACAGCAAACACTCCTGCTGCTTCTCCAGCTTCTGATGAAAAGTGCTGCCTCTTTGCTCCGGGCCTGGCGAACTGGGGGCCTTTCCGTTGGGCTTTATTAGCACCCACATGGCAGAAGCCCAGGCAGCCCTGGGCGAGGAGGGTTCGTGTTGTAATTTGTTGCCTGTGCAGGTAGAGTAAAGTGACATGGGAGAAAGGATGGGGCCGTTTCCTCCTGCTACTATTGCCCACGACAGCCATGGCACATACACATGTGTGTGAGTGTGTGCATGTGTGTGCAAGCATGTGTGTGAGTGTGTGTGCACGCAAGTGTGTGAGTGTGTGCATGTGTGTGAGTGTGTGCATGTGTGTGCGTGTGTGTGTGTGTGAGTGAGTATGTGTGTGTGTGATGCAGGAGCTGACTCCTGAGTGTGCCTGTAGATAAAATAAGAATAAGGGCATCCAGGCAGGAAAAGGCCCCTTTAAGCATGAAGGGGGGCTCCATAGTGTGTGAGGTAAGCAAGTAAGGAAAGCCCCCTCTAGATTCAAGGCAAAGTCAGTGCACTGACCACCGATCTGTCCAGACGACCCCTAGTTTAGTCTCGCAGCTGTCCTTTCAAATGCACCTTTTTCTCCTTTTGTAGATAAAGAAACTGAGGCTCAGAGATGTTGAGAGTATCACCTCAAGTTTAGTCCAACTGGCTCTAATTTTGGTGCCATTTCAGCTGTATTTGGCATGCCCCACTGTGTCTGTGGGGCAGCGCGGAAAGGGAATCTCTTAGACTTCCAGATTCAGGCACTGGCAATGACTCAGCAAGGTATTTCCCTGGCAGATGGGGGCAGGGCGCAGACACAGCGCCCTTCCAGGAGGTTAGGAAAGGTATGTCTTCTGTACTAACTACCACCTCGGGCACCGGAATGGGACCCCCATGGACACTGTCTCCTGTCCTCATGCCCTAAGCCTGGGACTGTAACACCAGCTCCATCACCAGCAACAAGGGCGCCTCCTTGAGTGAGTGGCTTTCTCTTCTCAGGGGCGAGGGCAGGGACATCCTCCCTGAGTTCCAGGCACACCATGGTGTCCCAGATCCTGTCTGGTCCTAGGTTGCCCCCCTGGACCAAATGGCACTCGCTGCAGGCTGTGTGTCTGTGCCCCAAGGAGCCTGCAATGCTCTCCTCCTGTCTTGCTGGGCTCTGTCCTGTCTCCCCTCAGAAAGCAAACTGCTCCCAAACAAAGCCCTGGGCCCACGCTTCATTCAGCCTTAGGGCTCTGACAACCATTACTGAGCACTCATTATGCCTATGCTAAGCCAACTACTCCGTGGCTTTATGAAGCAGCCCTCACATCAGGCCCGGGAGGGAGGAAGGGAGAATAGTTATTGCCATTTTACAGATGAAGAACTTGAGGCTCAGCATGTTAACTCACCCTCAATCCAACACACAGCAAGTATCCGATCCCAACCACATGGGAACCCAAATGCCCGTGCTCCACTTCCTGTTTCTGCCTCACAGGGAGTGCGGTTTACGTGCCTTCCCCCGCTTTTCTTCGTCCTGTGTCCCACTGTTCCCACCCCAGTTCTCAGGCATTGAGCGCCACCGAGCCCTTGACAGGGCAAGGACCTGTCAAGTCTGCAGCAAGGCTCTGCCCTGTAACCCTGGGGCTGGGAGCAGACATTCCTACTCTGTGGCAACGTGGGAAGGGTTCTTCCCTCTGTCTTGTCACCTCAGAGACAGTGGGGGTTGAGCTCTGGAGCCAGAAGGTCTGGGTTGAAATCCTAGCTCTACCACTTACTAGTGTGACCTTGGGCAAGGTAATTACATCTCGATGACCTGGTTTCCTACTAATATAATGGAGATAATAATAGCATTGACCCTCTATGGTTACTGTGTGAATGCAATGAGCTATGTGTGTAGAATGCAATGGAACATAGCAAGCATGGAGTAAGTGTTAGCTAATGTTACTGTTAATATTGCTATTTTCTATTGAATCACAGAAAGAACCTTAGAAGTCACCTGGTTGTCCCAAACATCCTGTATTTAGGCCAACAGAGGATTTGTAATCAGAAGGCCTGGCTTGAATCCCCACTCTACCACTTACTGTTCCTATCTAGTACTTTGGTCAACGTGTTTGACCTCTCTGAACCTCAGTGTCTTCAAATATAAGGAAAGGGTTGTAATAAATATTTACCTATTTCATTCAATTGATCCTCTTGTAGAGAATCAAGTGAAGGGATGTCATGGAAGTGAAGGGAATTTTATATCAATATTAATTGATTATTATCTGAAGACAAATAAGACTCAGAGGTTAAATGGTATACCCAAGAAGAAACTGCTCACCTATCTAGATGGTATCAGCAACTCAACAATGTGCAGCTAAATTTCCACCATCATACCATTGGCTTTGGACTAGAAGTCCTACTATTAGGCTCTGTCTTCAATAAATGAAGACTGGAGCTAGTCACACAAAAACCACAAACAAAACAAAACCCAAGAGTGATGCATTATGGTACCAAATGGCAAACAGACTGAAGGACTGTGGAACCAAGGTTAAATCGTGAACAAACTCTCACAACAACAGGAGCAACTATATGGGCTATGTCAGTGATGGTGAACCTATGACACGCGTGAACTCATTTTTTTGTTTGATTTTTCATTGTTAAATGGCATTTAAATATATAAAATAAATATCAAAAATATAACTCTTTGTTTTACTATGGTTGCAAATATCAAAAAATTTCTATATGTGACATGGCACCAGAGTTAAGTTAGGGTTTTTCAAAATGCTGATATGCCGAGCTCAAAAGGTTCGCCATCACTGGGCTATGTCAATAGAAAATAGATACAATATGGTTAGAGTATTAGGAGAAAACACTGCTAATCTCATTCTGACTTCACTGTACAACAAGGAAGGATGACCTGATTTCTAAGTTTGTTGTAGGGAATAAGGCATTGTCTCTGTTCCACCTTATTCCCTTTCAGGTGTAGTTATGTCAGTGACTACCACCCCTATGTCTAATGCAGGAGCAGCCGTTTAATATACAGTGTTAGTCTCCTCAGCCTCAGCTGATAGATTTAAGGCTAGGCAAGTGACTCAACCTGGGCCAATCAGATCTCTTCCCTGAGATTTTTAAGTTTTACACCCAGTCTGAGGCTGCAAGGCCAAGGAGCTCCCAGCAGCTCTGTTGCTCTGTTTCTACCATGTGGAAGAAACTTGTCTGCAGTGAGAAGTGAGAATAGAGAATAGCGCTAAGACTCAAAATAATAAAAAAAAAAAAAATGAAGAGATAGGCCTGGTGGTTTTCAAGACCTTCCTTCTTTTCCAGTTGTTTTTGAGATACAACCATAGTCCTGACTATAAATTCCTTTTCTTATCATTAATTACCATTTTGCTTATGCTAATTCCAGGTATGGTTTGTTCTTTTCAGTAAAAGTTGACCTGATCCTTCTATAAACTAGTTCAAAATATCTTTGATGCTCCTTTTCTTAGGACTCTAGCATAAGATCTCGGTGACAAGGGGTGAACCAGTAGGCAATTTGCAGTTTACCCATGTGGACTACCTCTCATTTCTGAGGGCCAGCCTTGCCTTTGGACTCAGCTTTGACACCTTGCCTCCTTCTCCCCACATAGCTCCTCTCTTTACTTACACTCATCCCAGTGGTTAAGATGGTCAGCCCCCATGTATATCCAGGCATCTGAGGTCACAGGGCACATCTGGGTTAGTTTGCAGAGAACTGAGCTGAGATAAAGTAAGGGTTGGTCTATACCCTTTGCTCCTCTAGGGAAAGCCCTTGAATTCAGAACTCTCAATGATATTGAGGTTCTTGGACACAAATCCCCTTGTTCTTGCTCTATGAAACCACCACACACACCCCTACCTTCAGGAGCCACTAATCCTACCATCTCACTAATGAGACATGGTCTTGGGAAGCAATAAATCTCTCTTGTGCTAAAAGGTAATTACACTTTAATGCAGTGATTTTCACTCAGAGTATTGGGGAGGGGGAACAATATGTATAAAATTTCTGGAGGGCATGCTTTTGTGTAGTTAGAAAACACAGATGCAATATATCAGCTGTTTTCATTATATAAAACATAGAGAAAGCTCAATGTAATAGTATTGCATGGTTTTGGATATGTAGAAGATAGCATGCAAATACGTTAAGGCATGAATTTCAATGCAAGAATGTTGGGAACCACATTTTCTTTACCACTTTTAATAGAGTTTAACCTACATGCAGTAAAGGGTGCAGGTACTAAGCACACAGCCAGTGAATTTTTGCATATGTGTACACTGTTTAACCACTTCCAGACCAAGATCTGGAACATTTCCACACTTTGGAGAGCTTCCTTGCCTCTCTTTCCAACCAATAGCCACCAGGACCACCCACCCCTCAAAGAATCCTTATTCTGACCTCTAATCACCTTTGTTAGGTTTCAAACATTTTAGAACTTCACACAAATGTAATCTCACCATAGATACTCTTCTGAGTCTGGTCTCTTCGATTTGTATACTTTTGTGTAGCTAGAAAAAACAGATGCAATATATCAGTTGTTTTTCATTATATAAAACATGTGTGAATAGCACCTCATTCTTTTCATTGCTGCATAGCACCAAAGCGATGAAATAATTGTGTAAATGTGCTACAATTTATTTGCTCATTCCCTTGGTAGAACCGTTGGCGGACTTTTGGGTTGTTTTCATTCGGGCCTGTTAGGAGTAAGGTTACATGAACATTCTTTCACATGTCTTCGGATACACACACACATTCATTTATGTTAGGTACATACCGAGGCGAATCATAGAGCATATGTGTGTTCAGCTCTAGTAGATACAGCCAGATAGTTTTCTGAGGAGGTTGTATTCAGGTCACAATTTAAAAAGTTAGTTCATCAAAAAACCACGGAGCACCTTTGATGAGCCAGGTGTTCACGTGGCGTTGGGAGTGAGCATCACGTGTGGCCCAAAGAGCTGATACCCAGTCACCTCACAAGGACCACGCTCACCTCACATTGTCAAGTACTGGGTCCGAGGTGGCCTTCGGGATCCTGGGTCGCTCCTCACACTTCAGAGGACCTACAAAGAGGCTCAGCCAGGCGAGGAAGGGCTGGCGGCCGAGGGAGAGGCGCAGAGGAGGGTCCTCCAGCCACTGCCTGGCTTCACTCCGCAGGAGGGAGCGGCCTGGCCAGGCTGCTGCCCACATGAGCAGTGATTTAAAGGAAAAGGTTGAGGCATCGGGGAGATGAATCCCTCTGAGTCCACTACCACCCTGGTAGCCATCCATCAGGCAGCTTGGCCACGCGGGGAGCACATCCCCGCCAGAGGGGCCCAGCAGGGGACCGGAGGAGGAGTGGCCATGGGGCTCCCAGCTGCCGGTCAGCATGTTAGCATCCCTGGAGGGGAGCTGTGTAATGAGGGTGCTCCCTGCAGCGTGCACCCCCAAGGAGGACACCTCCCGCCCTCCTGCCATGTTTGCTCCCCACTCCACCCTGCGGAGGCTTTTCTCAAAGAAGGGTCTGCCTTTCCTCCTCCTCGCCAGCCCCAATCTTGCTGCTCCTGGAGTTTGGCTCAAAGGCTGTTTTTCAAAGGAGAGGAGAAGGGTTAGGAGAGGGTTTGAAATGTGCCCCATCCTCGGGACCTCCCACCCACACCCCCGCCCCCCTGCAGCCCAGGGCCCAGCCCAGGGAGGTGAGCGGGACCAGCACAGAGTGGCACCGGCAAAGCGTGCCAGTGAATGGGAGATTTTTAAGAGTGAAACTTGCTCACGAGCTTCTTTAATAATGTTATTCATCTTTCTGTCAAAGTCGTCACATTAATGTAGCAGGGAGAGATTTAGAGGAGATGAATTAAGACTTAAATACACAAAACGACTTGGGGAATATTTAAATACAATACATTTTATTTTGGTGCGGCATCCTTCCTGGTGCCGATGCTCAGCCTCTTGCCAGCTCCCACAGCCTGGGATCGACAGGCCCCTCCCTCCCATGCTTCAGTCACCTCGAGTTCCCTGTGCACCCCGCCCAGTAAATCTCTATAGTCTAATCGGAGCAGGTAAATGACAGCCTGGGACAGGAGGCCGGGTGCTTGCTCTGGCCCGGACTGACCACTTTCCCTTCGGGGCCTGCTTCCCCCTGGGGAGACGGAGAGGAGCGTTTCTGACTGTCAAAGGCGCAGAGAGCCCTCAGGGACGGGCAGAGGACCCACGAGCCAGGCGGCACAGCTCTCGCCTGCCAGTTCCTCCGTGTCAGCTCCTCACTCCACTTTCACATACCCACAGCTGCATACCCTTTCATTTAAAAGGAAGGCACTGTGGCCTTTAGAAAGGAATGTATTCGTTCACTCAATGACTGTTTATGGAGCCCCTTCTCCAGACCAGGCACAAGGTGTACCACTGAGCAAGGCTGGGCGGCCCCTGTCCTGACACCACAGCTGGCCTGTCCACCCCACATCCCTGGGTGCTCTGACTCCAAATAAAGGTTGCCCCCAACTGGGAAGGAGCAGAGCACGCTTCCTGAAGGAGGTGGGCCTGGAAGGCGCTGCCTCTCCGTTAGCCATGCCCCCTGAGCTCCTGGGCACACAGCTTTTTCCCTGTGGGACAGGAAGCTTTGGCTGCAGAGAGGGCGAAGTGAGGACATCAGAGGAGAAGCCAAAATCAGAATCAAGAAAGGCTGCCCAGACTCAGGCGTCCACTCCACCATCTCTCCTCTGTCTGACCGGGCCTGGGCCAGGAGCTGAGAGCTGGGACATTGGGATCCTGTTCCACTAGCTCACCCCCAGTCCATCACCATGACCACATCCTCACCTCATGCGCTCACTCTCCCTTTCCTCTGCTCGGAGAACATGGAGGGAGGCCTCCTTGGACTGGAACCTTTCTGTCCTGGCGGCTTCCTCTCACTTTCCTCGGAGCCACTTCCCAGACGAGAGCATCTTCCCACAGCCCGAGGCCCCCAGAGACCTCTGCCTGGCCAGGTGAGCATGGGGGCCGGGGCACCACAGAGGGAACGGAGTGCTGGGGTCCAGGGAACCTCTGGGCAATTGTTCTGCTCTGCCTTTTAAAGCTGTTTTCCCAATTACGCACTCTGTGCATAGTATCTAGAAAAAAATCTGAGGTTACTGAAATTGTTCCAAGAACACAGGAATGCAGCCTTATTGAAAAACAAAAAACAAAACAAAGCAAAAACACAAGAAACCAGGCCAGGGGGTCAGTCTTCCAGGAGCCAACCAAGCCTTCCTGCCAGGACTGAGGTGCGCCCACAGGAGCAGGCATCACCCTGACCCAGCTGCCCCGCTGTGGAGATGAGCTGCTCTTGGCACTGCTTCTTCAGCTCCCACAGCTTCCCATTCCCTCACCAGCCCATCTCTGTCCCTCTCACACTCAAAGTTCTGAGGCAGAATCTGACCCATTGGGCTGCTCACCATCTTGGACTGGCTGCTCACAGGCGGGAATTGCCTGCTCCTGAGAGGGATGGAGTAGGTGGGGGAGGCATAAGAAACCCTCTGAAGAGGGCACAGCTGAGGGGAGGCAGGGCTGAGACTGCAGACAGGGGGCAGTATACCAGGCATCCCCCACCTTATTCCCCAGGATGCAGGCACAAAGGCAGGGCAGGGGAGGGGCCAGATACACAACCAGAGGCACTCAGATCTGAGCTGTTCAGGAGCCAGGTCTATATGTGATTGCCTGCTTGACATCAGAGCATCTTGTGTTGAGAAGGAGCCAGAACACTTTCAAGACAGCACCTCCCTCCTGTTGACCCAGCAGCCTGCAGAGCCTTCAGGGTGACAAAGCTCAAGAGGTGAGCACATCAGAACTTCACCCTACACAGGCAAGGGAGGAAGGGGCTCCCAGGCATGGGGGGAAGGGGCTCCCAGGCATGGGGGGAAGGGGGTTCCCAGGCATGGGGGGAAGGGGGCTCCCAGGCATGGGGGGAAGGGGGTTCCCAGGCATGGGGGGAAGGGGGTTCCCAGGCATGGGGGGATAGAGGCTCCCAGGCATGGGGGGAAGGGGGCTCCCAGGCATGGGGGGAAGGGGGTTCCCAGGCATGGGGGGAAGGGGGCTCCCAGGCATGGGGGGAAGGGGGTTCCCAGGCATGGGGGGAAGGGGGCTCCCAGGCATGGGGGGAAGGGGGTTCCCAGGCATGGGGGGAAGGGGGCTCCCAGGCATGGGGGGAAGGGGTTCCCAGGCATGGGGGGAAGGGGGTTCCCAGGCATGGGGGGAAGGGGGCTCCCAGGCATGGGGGGAAGGGGGTTCCCAGGCATGGGGGGAAGGGGGCTCCCAGGCATGGGGGGAAGGGGGTTCCCAGGCATGGGGGGAAGGGGGTTCCCAGGCATGGGGGGATAGAGGCTCCCAGGCATGGGGGGAAGGGGGTTCCCAGGCATGGGGGGAAGGGGGTTCCCAGGCATGGGGGGAAGGGGGCTCCCAGGCATGGGGGGAAGGGGGTTCCCAGGCATGGGGGGAAGGGGGCTCCCAGGCATGGGGGGAAGGGGGCTCCCAGGCATGGGGGGAAGGGGTTCCCAGGCATGGGGGGAAGGGGGCTCCCAGGCATGGGGGGAAGGGGGTTCCCAGGCATGGGGGGAAGGGGGTTCCCAGGCATGGGGGGAAGGGGGCTCCCAGGCATGGGGGGAAGGGGGTTCCCAGGCATGGGGGGAAGGGGGCTCCCAGGCATGGGGGGAAGGGGGTTCCCAGGCATGGGGGGAAGGGGGCTCTCAGGCATGGGGGGAAGGGGGCTCCCAGGCATGGGGGGAAGGGGGTTCCCAGGCATGGGGGGAAGGGGGCTCCCAGGCATGGGGGGAAGGGGTTCCCAGGCATGGGGGGAAGGGGGCTCCCAGGCATGGGGGGAAGGGGGCTCCCAGGCATGGGGGGAAGGGGTTCCCAGGCATGGGGGGAAGGGGGCTCCCAGGCATGGGGGGAAGGGGGCTCCCAGGCATGGGGGGAAGGGGGTTCCCAGGATTGGGGGGAAAGGTGGCTCCCAGGCATGGGGGGAAGGGGGTTCCCAGGATTGGGGGGAAAGGGGGCTCCCAGGCATGGGGGGAAGGGGGTTCCCAGGATTGGGGGGAAAGGGGGCTCCCAGGCATGGGGGAAAGGGGGCTGCCAGGCATGGAGGGATAAGGGGACGACCAGGCATGGGGGGAAAGTGGTTCCCAGGCATGGGGGAAAGTGGTTCCCAGGCATGGGGGGAAAGGGGTTCCCAGGAATGTGTGGAAAGGGTCTCCCAGGCATGGGGGGAAAGGGGCTCCCAGGCATAGGGGAATGGGGGCTCCCAAGCATGGGGGGAAAGGGGCTCCCAGGCATAGGGGAATGGGGGCTCCCAAGCATGGGGGGAAAGGGGTTCCCAGGCATGGGGGGAAAGTGTTTCCTAGGCATGGGAGAAAGGGGGCTTTCAGGCATAGGAGGAAAGGGGCTCCCAGGCATGTGGGGAATGGGGGCTCCCAAGCATGGGAGGAAAGGTTCTCTGAGGCATGGGTGGAAAGGGGCTCCCAGGCATGGTGGGAAAGGGGGCTCCCAGGCATGGGGGAAAGGGGGCTTTTGGGCATGGTGGGTTAAGGGGGCTCCCAGGCTTTGGGGTAGGGGGCTCCCCACAAAGTAGGAATGGGAGGAAAGGGTCTACCAGGCATGGGGGGAAAGGAGTTCCCAGGCATTGGGGAAAGGGTTTGAACCAGTTTCGGGGGTCCCGGGGGGCCAGGCCTGGCAGGATCTCACGTGGGTTTGGGTTTGGATGTAGGGGGCTCCAAAGCTAGAACAGTCTCCAGCAGGATGACCAGCTCTGCATGGTGCCAACAGACCCAGGACTTCTTCAGCTGCTTGTATGACTTGAGGAAAGCATTCCAGGCCTCACGCTGTGACTCAGAAAGCTCCTGATGGCCCCTGTCTGTCTCTCCTCTGCACCAAGTAGGAAGATCTGGCCAAGTCCAAGTCCATTCCCAAAGCCTTCCCTCCCCGGGACCTGAGATCAGACTTCCGTGGAGCGTGCTGGCCCCTTGCAGGGAGATGTTGCCTCCACCACGGCTGCGTTGGATCCTTCCTCTTAGTGATAGAAGTGGAGGTGTGTTGAGCCATCACACCCTCTTGCTGGGACACCCTTGCCTTTAAGGACATGTGTTTATAATTCACCTGCTGGGGAGAAAGCAGTGGGTCCCACAGAGCTGCTCTCTGGGAGCTGAAATTACATGAGAGCTACTATCTTTTGTCCCCATATCCTTGAGGAGCTGGGTCACTAGGCAAATCCAGTCAATTGAAGGTACAAGGAACAGGAAGGGTCTCCTCAGGGGCTGTGGGCTTCCCAGGCCATGGAGGGGATGTTCTTTCTGGAGGCAGAAAAGGCATGAGGTGACTTGCCAGGCACGTGAGATCCTGCCAGGCCTGGCCCCCCGGGACCCCTGAAACTGGTTCATATCTAAGAGGGGCTGGAGCGGGTCTTCGGACAGGACTGGTGTGGGAGGTACAACCTCTGTGCCTTTCTCAGGGCAATGCTGCTCTGCCCTCTGACTTGGTGCCGAGCAGGAGGACAGCCCCACCAGCTCACCGAGGGGACCCTCTAATACCCAGGCCTCTGCTGTTTGTACGGATAGGGGAAAGGGGGTTTCTCCATCCAATGCTCTCTCCAGGCTCATGGACTCTCAACCTTTTGAAACGAGAATGGGATGCAAGAACCACACCTCTGCCTTCGAACGGCTCAGCTCCCTGTTGCCTGCCTGCTGCCTCTGCCTGTTTGCAGCCAGTCCGAGTGATTCAGCCTCATCACTCCTGGGTCAGCCAATCACAGACGGAGGGCAGCCGGCAGTGGTGACAGGTAAACTCAGGTGGCTGGTGGAGGCCTCAGGCAGCAGACAGACAATTTACATGAAGCATTTTGTAAATTCTCATTGACGCTGAAGCTATTAATCAATTATTAATATTTTTGTTGTTGTTATTGTTAACAAGGGGACACTATTGCTACTTACTAGTGCAGAGAACTGATAGCAGAAATGCTCTTCAAAGACTGCAGCCACCTTGGAGACCAGCTCTCCTGCAGACATATCTACTTGTTTTATTGTCACTGGAGGATGTCTTTTCCACTGATTTCTAGAGAGAGTGGAAGAGAGGGAGGAGGGAGAGGGAGAGAGAAACATCGGCCTGAGAGAGCACATCAATTGGTTGACTTCTGCTCACCCTCCAGCCAGGGCTGGAGAACCTGCAGCCAAGGTATGTGCCCTTGACTGGGAATCGAACCCTCAGCCCTGAGGTCCATGGGCTGACACTCCAACCACTGAGAAACCAGCCAGGGTGAGGGAGATACTTTTAATTCAACTAACACTTCAAAGAGGACACAGATCTCTCCAAAAAGGTGGGTTACCTCTTTAGAGTTCAGAGGCTTCCAGCTTTTCATTCTAGGAATATAATATGAATACATGTATGTCTGGGGAAAGAGTATAAATTGTAATATATAATATAATATAAAGTGTAAAGGGTCCTATCTTCTGCCCATGAGCCCAGGCCCCTGCTCTCCTGGCACATTAGATCCTAGATCAGCAAACTACGGCCCGCGGACCGGATCCAGCCCGTTTGAAATGAATAAAACTAAAAAAAAAAAGACCGTACCCTTTTATGTAATGATGTTTGCTTTGAATTTATATTAGTTCACACAGACACTTCATCCATGCTTTTGTTCCGGCCCTCCGGTCCAGTTTAAGAACCCATTGTGACCCTCGAGTCAAAAAGTTTGCTCACCCCTGTCCTAGATAGTAGCCTGACACAGAGCCAGAGAGGGAGTCCTGGGCCCAGAATGAAGGAACATGGCTTCATAGCTGGGCCTGCTCCTTACCAGCTTTGTGCCCTTGGCAAGCCCTTTGGACTCTAGCTTTCCTCACAAGGTACCTAACAACCTTCCCAGTCCACTCCGACTGCTGCCACAAAATACCATAGGCCGGGAGGCTTGGAAACAACAGGAATGCATTTCTTACAGTCCTGAAGGCTGGGAAGTTCAAGATCAAGGTGCCGGCTGTCTGGTGTCTGGTGAGAACTTGCTTTCTGATTCACCGATGGCCATCTTTTCATTATGTCTCATGTGAGAGGCTCTGGGGGCTCTCCCATAGGGCAGTGGTCGGCAAACTGCGGCCTCTTGAGTGTGGCTCTTCCACAAAATACCACGTGCGGGCACGCACGTACAGTGAAATTGAAACTTCGTGGCCACACTCAAGGGGCCAAAGAGCCGCATGTGGCTCGCGAGCTGCAGTTTGCCGACCACTGCCATAGGGCACTAAACCCACTCATGGGGGCTCCACCCTCATGACCTACTCACCCCCAAAGGCCCCAGCTCCTACCACCATCACAGTAGAGATTAGCTTTCAAAATATGAATTTGGGGGATACATTCAATCTCTAGCAACAATATCATGTATTATTAAAGAATTGTTGGGAGGACCCAATGAGGTCATGGGCATACCCTCCAGGATCCTGGGCGTAGAAAGGGCTTGCTTAGTGTTCACTGACTCAAAGTTGAAGGAGAGCTGTCTGCACAAAGCAGGTAGGATTCTCGGGGAGGATGGTGAGAGCGTGTTAGCAACAGGTTCAGGGCGAAACATGGACAACTAACTACACATTACGTTCAGATCTAGTTAGCCACGAACAAGAGGAAGTCTAGTTAGAAGCCTAGCCACAGCACTTGTCAAGTTCTAGCATGTGGGTTCTGTAAAAATCAACAACATTCTTCCATGGGTTCATTAAAACAAACAACGCCTCTTATTTATCAATGCTATTCACCCCAAGTGAAGATGACAACAATCAATTAAAAAAACAAGTCAAGTTTAAAAAAGCTTAACTCAAGGCAGCGTGATTAATGTCCTCATCAGTGATTGACACTAACCACATTAGCCAGCTTTGCTATGGTAACAAGCAGCCCCTACAGTCTCGGTGGCTATAACGGCAGCAGGTATTTCTTGCTGGCAGAGCATGTTGGCAGTTGTGGGCATGCTCCGTGTGCCTTCTCATTGGGGGCCTGGGCTGGAAGGGCAGCCCCGGATGGGGGACCTGCTGTCCCTACAGGAGAGGGAGCCAAGCAGGAGAACGCCAGAGGGCTGGCCCGACAGCCTCGCCTGTTACAGCCTTGGGACTGTCCAACATCCCATGGGTCCCAGTGAGTCCAGGGTGGGGCGGGGCTAAGGTACATTCTGTTTTCTCCAGGTAACCGTCCCAGGTAAACAGGCAAGGGAGCATAATGGCAGGGAAAGGAATGAAAGTCTGGACAGCCATGCAGGTGCAGTCCGCAGCGAGGGCCCTGGCCCCTCCTTCCCCCCCACCCATCCATACACAGCGTCTCCTGTAGGAGCCGTCTGTGCTCCTCGGTTCCATGTGTGTGAGCACTCACGGTCCGAGCCTCATCTGGGGGGACTTCAGTGCAGCCAAGTCCTCCGTCCTGAGAGTGCATGCTCCTTCATCTTCCTGCTGCCCCCTCCATCCGCCCTGCCCTTCAGGACGCCCCGCCCTCCCAGATGGGGCTCACGGAGGTGGTCTTTCCCAGGACTGGGCCATAGACACAAGCCACTTTGATGAAGTCATTGGATCTAGTGCCAAATCTGGACCCTCCTCACCCACAGCACCCACCGGCCCCGGGGCAGGGCAGCCAGCTGCACCCCAGCCAGGCCTCCAGATCGGCCTGAGGAACCGACGCTGCCTGGGGTAACGCAGTCTCTCCCCCCTCCCCCCCAGCTCTGAATAATGCATGCCGTGCCGTGCACCACACTGGACCAAGGACAAGCGGCTGGGAAATTGGGGGCTTTCATTTAATCTCATTATTTTGCTTTTAGACCCAGGCATTTGCTGCTGTCTGTCCAGCATTTCAAAGAAGACGAGACAACAAGCTGTTCTGCGATGATGGGAAGGTCAAGCCTCCCTGGGTACCCAAGGGACAGCGTGGAGAAGGCGGGGCCAGGACCACTCTCCCCCAGGCACAGGAGTGCGCATGCTCCGCAGGTAGGGAGCCCTGGACTCCTGAGTCAACAGACTTCCCAGAGCCGCTCCCAGGAGGCTGGGACCCAGGGCGCACTCAGTGCAGGGAGGGCAGGAAGCGGTAATTCGGTAATTCGGCTCGAGTCCGCCAAGGACTGTCTTCCATGGGGGAAATTCGACTCCAGCAAACAAGGACTGTGCAAGGCAATGGATTTGCCCAACAGAGTCAGGCAGCAAAGCCCGGCTGCCGCCCCAGGCCGCCCAGCGGCTCCTGCGGGACCGCCTGGGAAGTCCCAGCCCCTCCCCTCCACCAGCCTCACCTGCACCAGCTCACCTTAGGCCCTCCCCCGACCCTCTGCCATCCTTTAGGGATCAGCGCGTGTCCTACCCCTACGTGAACACTTGCGCCCACCTTGATCTCCCTGCTCTCAATTCCTACAGTTACCTCCACTGACGGCCAGGTGGTATGGCCATTGATAAAAACATTTACTCGGGTTCAAACTTTCCCGCATTTGTGTTACGTTCGCCTTCCCAGGGCCTCAGAAGCCACTCTGCGGGCAAGGAAGGGCAAGTAGGTAGGTGAGGTGAGCCCTGCGCCCAACCCCTCCAGATGCAGCAGCTCCTTGTGGCTGTGCTTTATCTCAGTTTCACAGATAATCTTCCTGTTTTAACAGGATTGCAGTCACGCGTTTTCATTCCATTCTCCCAAGAAGCTCATGGAACGAGAGGACTAGTGTCATCACCTACATTTCACAGCAGGGGGCCCGGAGCCTGAGAGGCCTCTGACCAAGGCAGGAAGGAGACCCCTGTCTCCTGAGCCCACGGGCAGTGGATTGACAACCCTCACTTGGAGTGGCTTTTCTCTGCTTCTTAACTTCTTTCAGAAGCAGGAACACATTTTAACGTTTATTGATTCTGCTTGTTTCTTGTTGGGAACATGGCTGTGGGTACCGCGGCATTCACTACGTCCCCAGCCCTGGCCGCAGGTCTGCCCGTGGCCTGGTGGAGACGCAGGCCTGCTCCCCGCTCTCAAGCGCCCGAGCCCGCGCTGCACTAGATACCTGAGCATCTATGTAATCAAAGGGATGGTTTCTCCTGCCCTTTCTCTTGCTATTGACAGGGTTACAACATCTTATGATTAGCCCAGAGGACCGGGTCATAGGACATGACATTCGTATTGTCACTGTTTTAAAGAGCTGCAGCTACCTAGTGGGGAGTGATCTGTGTTGCCCTGATAGCACTGCAGCCGCTCTGGGCTCCCTCTGCAGCCTCCCTGAGTCTGTGAATGAGGTGCCCCAGGAGGAGAGACTGGGGAGAGGGGAGGGAGGGGCGGGGGGGGGGGTATTCTTTCTTCTTGTCCTCCCTGGCCACACTTTGGGGTTACAGCTCCGTTCCTGCCATTGTAACTCAGGAGGAGGCATGGAGAGGAAGGAGCAGAAGCAGTGGGCTGACTCAAATGGAAAAAAAAGATAAATCGAGGTAAAATTGTTTCCAAATTGAATGTTTTCCCCTATTTTCAGTCTGGTGTCTGCAGTGCTCTGAAATGATTCCCTTTCGGGGCTTCAGAAAAGCTGTAAATAGAACGAATTGCTTTTAGGGACTTACTCTGATAGCTTCCCTCTGGAGAAAATATATGCTAATGCATGGAGACTCTCATTACTGGGACCCGTGCAGCCACTCCTTTGTATCTATGAAGAGCGGATTTCTGATCACCAGCATTTTGCCGAGATCTTTGTCATGTGTAGGCTGAGTATCTAGGAGGAAGAGGCCGACTCAGCCATGACACCTACTGGGTCTCTCCTAGGCCTAGGCCGGATGTGGGGCTGGGGGAGTGTGTGGGGTGGGGGAGGGGGGCTCTTGGTTTGCCCAAGAGACTTTTCTTATGAAAAAAAGCAGAAGCAGAGAAAGCACATTTGTCTAAGGACCCAAATTAAAGCCAAGTCAGTTCAGACTCACCTGCAATTCTGGAATTTCAGGCTGATTGGTTTAGACTCTAAACTTTAGAGACTGGGAGGCCACCAGTGTCAACTTGGCTCAGTAGGTGTGATGCTACACCCAGCCAGAGGGTGGCAGCACCTCCCACATGCCCTGGGAGCTCTCTCCTCCAACCATTATTCCAGGGTTGTTTGAGGGAATGGCCTTCCCTTTCCCAGCCTGCCTCTCCTGCTCCTCCGTCTGCTGTAGGAAATGGGTTAAAAAGCGCTGGGCTTTTCGAGGAGCACAGCCAACAAATGCGATATCAAATGCAGCTTCCCTGTAAGAATCAGACTGCGTGCTCTGGAGCTCCTGGGTCCTGGGCCGGTGGCTGCATTTAGGATCATAAGTGTCCCTGCGCACTCTCATGCACTCCCACACACACAGCCACAGAAGGAATATCATTCTGTGTCATCTGCATTCAAATGCAACAACCTGAAAAAATGTAGACAAGAAAAAGAAGGGGAAAGCTGAGTGGTGGGTGTCTGGTAGCTGATGACCTGAAGGGCTCTTTCATCTTTATGCTCCTACACAGAAGCCTTCCCCAGGCCGGGCTACAGCTCACCTGCAGCCAGGTGAGGGCAGGCTCCACCGGCTGGTGGGGGGCACTTCGGTCAATGATACTAAATGCTAAATTGGGTGCCTGCCAAGGAGGGCATCTACCTTAGATACGTGTTGGTCCTAAAATCCTTTCTTCGAGGCTTCGGGGGAGCTAGGACACCTTGAGCTCCACATAGAGCCTCAGGTAGCAAGTTCAAATGCCTCTGGAAGGCAGGGTGATGACTCTGCATTCACCAAACTCTCCAGGTGGGAACTGGAGAGTCGCAGTCACTCAGATCCAGCCGGTTACTGCCAAGTGGGAATTGTTGTCAAATCTCCTAATTGATCAAAAGAAACTAGAAATTCATGTTCTTTTAAAATATGAAATCTCCCGATTTTCAAGTGATAACAGCTTTGGGTGCGTAGAGGTATTAGAAGTGCCTGGAGCCCAGAGCACTGCTGCCCATAGGAGAAGAGGAACTAGGACAAGCAGAAAACCCATCCAGAGGGCTGGTGCTGACCCAAAGACGGCCATTTCCATGTCCCCACTGGGGGTGGCTCCACTTGCCTTTGGTGGGTGACACGACCCTACAGTGCGTGGGAAGATGGTGACAGCAGAGTTTGTGGCACTATCCATCCAAAGATGTGTTACCATTAAGCTCACCAAGTCCTGGCCTCTCCTGCCTTCGAGGCAAGTCATGAATATGCATCTTCTTTCATCTTACATGTCAATGCCCGGGCAGGTGCGGGGTGACATTGATTTGAGGTGTCCAAGAGGCTTGCTTGAGAGTGGTCAGTGCAGCATCATAGAGGAGAAGAACACCTCTCGCCACCAGGATTGTATCGCTGCCAGAGGCGGCAATCACCTAGTGACGCTGTGGGCTGACAGAGCGCTCATTAGCAACCGGGGAACCCTTCGCCAGGAGGAAGCAGGTAAGGCTTCACGTTCCTTTCTGCAGGAACCCGGCCTCTCCGTCCTACCACAGTTGCTGTTGCCTGGGTTTGGCCTCATGCATAATTCAGTGATTTGCGTGGCAGGAAAACATTTAGAAAACTTCTTTTACCTTCTCCAGGAGGCTGGGGCAGAGGTGGCTCAGCTATTCAGCCATGCACGGAAAGCTATCTTTGCTGCAGCCTCTGGGAGAGACGGGGCCGTGGCCTCTCTCATCCCACTTGGTGGCTTGCCTAAGGGTGACATAATGAATTGCTGTGACCCAGCCCGAAAAGAAAATGCAGGTTGGATGAGATAAATCGATGCCACCCCCATCTTTTCAGCAATCCTGGTGGTTTGTAGTTCTCAGAAGAAACAATAGTGCTATGTGGTGGATGAAGGCAAAGGAAGGAATTCTCTGGGGTGTTACAAGGAAACCTAAATGAACTGATGGACCCAAATTTTACCAATTGATTCATCCTGAAACTGGAAGGAGCATCTCCTCTGATCTGGGCACTGTGCCGGGTCCCGGGAATGCAATGACAAACACCTCTGAAACAGAGTGCACTGGGAGGCACACACAACTCCAGACAGCCGTGCTTTGCCTGATGTTTGAGCTGTTGGAACCATTCGTCCTTTGTATTCATTCATCAGGAACATATTTCTTGAGCACCAGCTATGAGTCTGGGCCTGAACTAGATGCTGGGCATGTAGCAGTAAGCAAGACAAGGCAGGACAAGATTTTTAGTGAGGAAGATGAACAATAGGCCAGTACATGAAATACACGCACAAGGTAGTTACGGACTGACATAAGTGCTCTGAAGGAAAGGGTGGATGATATAATAGAAAGTGACAGGGGAGGGGGATAACTCCGGATGAAAAGGTCTCTCTGAAGAGATGATATTTGAGCTGAAATGTATGGATTAGAAGAAGCCAGCCACGCCAAGAGATAAATAGGAAGAGTGTTGGCAGCAGCGTGTGCTGGTAAATGCTTTACAGCCTGCTCTCGGGGGGAAATGAAAGCCCTGATTTGCAGTGTTTGCCAGTTTCCATGGTGTAAATATGGCCACGTTGCCAACATCAAGCTGCCAACATGATATTGCTGAACGCAGAATTGGGAAGAGATGCGTACAATGAATTCCCGCTGGCCTGGGCGAGCTGCCTCCAGCGCACCACGGGTTCTCAGCCACCTCGCCACACTAAGGCGCAGGTAGGGAATGGGTCCTGGTCAATGTTCAGGGATCAGGCAACCAACCTGCTGGGACTGGGGAGCTATGTCTGGAGCTATAGGCCGAGGATCAGGGGTTGCTACCTTCAGATACAACTACATACCGAATGCTATATGGATAGCACACCCCGCAATTCAATGCAAGAGGCACCACCCCTGATCCTCCTTTAAAGTGGAAACTCCTGTTTGACCAACATAGGCATTTTCTACTTAATTTAACAAGTGCAATTTAACATG
Source organism: Myotis yumanensis (assembly GCF_028538775.1). NCBI lineage: Eukaryota > Metazoa > Chordata > Mammalia > Chiroptera > Vespertilionidae > Myotis > Myotis yumanensis. The sequence goes on from NW_027223761.1 coordinate 80,267,102, forward strand.
TCTGTATATGTATAGGGATGGATGGATAAGGCATGGTGTTGAGAGTATAAAAATGAGAAATGCAGAGTCCCTGGCCTCATGGCACTTACAGACTGATAGAAAATAAGGAGACAAGAAAACAAAACTAACATTACACATCTACCACTAATATAAATCAGAGAGCCCAGGAGGGGGTACACATGGGAAGATTATATACATGTTCTGTGATATAAAGAATGTAATTTTTAAAAAGATTTTTTAATTGAAATTTTTACAGGGAGAGGAAGGGAGAGGGAGAGAAATATCGCAATGTGAGAGCAAAACCTAGCTCCGGCTGCCTCCTTCATGCCCCCTACTGGGGATCGAGCCCACAATTTGGGCATGTGCCCTGACCCATAATCAAACCATTCAGTGCATGGGACATCATCCAACAACTTTGCCACACTGGCCAGGGCAAAGAATGTATTTTTACAGTTTGATGTAATCAGGATTTTCCAGAAGGACAAAATATCTGGGCCAGATGGACCAGATGGGGGTTTTCTTTGGTTCAAGCCAGGAAAATGGCATTTGATAAAAATTGATACCATTACTCTTTAGTGAACACATTGTTTACCCATCAAGGAGGCTTGGAGAAGGACCCAGGCCATTAGCTTACAGGGTTTGGTCACAGACTCCTTCAAGAATGAAGAATGTAGAACCCAGAGAGATGGGTCACAGCAGGGAATTGTCAATCCATAAAATGCCTCAACGATATTCAAGGGCCTATGCCATGTACTTGAATTTACAACATGAAGTTTATATAAAAGGGATTGTTCTCTCCGACGGGCACTTTGGGGGGGCCCTGACGATAAGTGCACTCCTTTGCAGGGCTGGTCAATAATCATTCAGTGTCTAGCCTTTTCAAAGTGCTTTGTCAGAGGCTCTACAAAGATGCATTGATTTTTCAAACCAGAGGGGGAAATCTAGCAGAGTTGCAAACTTGGGACCAAAGCTCAGGAGAGAAGTCTGAGTTGGTTCTGCCATTGGAGATAGTTGGGCCCTTGGGAGAGAAATTACTCCTTCACTTCGAAATGAAGAAATAACAGCAGAAAAGATAAGAGCACTTAGGGGCATGCTGCTGTTAAGGGCAAAAAGAGGATCCAGAGAGGAAACTGGATTGCAGATGTTAATTTCCTAGAAACAAATGAAGAGAAAATCATGGAAATAAAGAGTTTCACTAAGGAGGACAAGATCAGTGAATTGGAACGTAGCCAAGAAATTGGGAGACTGAGAACTAACTGAGAAGAGGCCATTGAAACCAGTGATCAAGATGCCATTGGTCATCCCTGTGACCGCAGTTTTGGTGACATTAACATCAGTATAGTGTTTCAAAGTGTGTGTGTGTGTGTGTGTGTGTGTGTGTGTGTGTGTGTTTGGGGCGGGGTGGTCTTCCTTACTTATTAGCTCATTTGACAGTCATAACAGATGATATGAAGAAAGTAAGGTTCAGATAGTACATGGCTGACCCAAGGACTGAGCCCAAATCCCACCCCCTTCTGTTATGTTACACAGCATCTCCCAGGAAAGCCCCATGAGATCAAAGCTGGACTGCAAGGAAGGAGGGCAGTGCAAGCATGTGGTCAAGGTCAAGGGTAGTGAGGTTAAAGCACTCTCTTTACAGTTCTGGGTGGTGAAGAGAAGCTGAATAGTATCAGAGATTTTTTTTTTGTTCCAGGATAAAAATAATTTTAAAAGTTTTAAACCAGGAAGAACAATTGGGTATGAAAAAGGATGGAGCAATGCCCCAGAAGGGGGAGAAGAGCACATGTGGAGGGACACATCATGGCGCATCGCTTTGAGAATGAAAAGGCAGAAGATATTCTGAGCTGAAGGAAAGAGAATTGGAGGAAGACCTCGCTGTTGAATGAAGACATGGTGAGGTCATCGTTGAGGCTAAGAGAGGGCACCTGTAGACTTAAGAGCTTGAGAAGAAAGGAAAAGGGAAGAGGAAAGCTGCCCTGTGTGTCTTCTTCATGACCTCCTGACACCCTCTCATATTCCACTCATGTCTCCTGGGCTCGGGGAGGGCCTGAGGCTTCACCCAGAGTAGCCACCCTTTGGCCCTGGCAGTCTTCTGTGGGATAACCGTGGCATCATGTAAGCAGCCCTGGGCTTGGATGCCGGCACTCACAGTGCAGTTCTGGCCTCGAGAGCTCTCCTCAGCTTTATGTTCAGGAACTGCAGCTGCTGGACTTTATACCTGCAAGTTGCACTGTTTTCTCGAGTTCCCTGGGACCATCATAAAATACAGAATTTCAAGTATTGGTGAGAATATCTGATCTAATCCTTGAATTCCCTTTATGACAACTGCATCAAGGGTTCTCGATCATTTCCTGTGGTAAGAAACGAACTACTTCTTGAGGCAGCCTGTTCCTAATCGACATAACATTGTCTAATTGACAGTAGGCATGTCTCATTGATATAAAGTTCTTCCTATTTTTTGTAGATCTGACTCTAGGCCAGGGGTGGGCAAACTTTTTGACTCGAGGGCCACAATGGGTTCTTAAACTGGACCGGAGGGCCGGAACAAAAGCATGGATGGAGTGTTTGTGTGAACTAATATAAATTCAAAGTAAACATCATTACATAAAAGGGTACGGTCTTTTTTTTCTTTTTTAGTTTTATTCATTTCAAATGGGCCGGATCCGGCCCGCAAGCGGTAGTTTGCCCACGGCTGCTCTAGGCAATAAGAAACACAGAAGTAAGTTGGCCAATTCCTGTTTCTCTGGGAGTGGTCATCAAAGATTTGAAAAGATCTGCTGTGTCTTTGCCCTATGTTTTCTATGCTTCAGGGCAAGCAAACCAAATTCTTCCTCCCATTTCTAGGCTTCGGACAATCACATCCATTTCCCCCTGGATACACCCAGGATGCCGATGACTACAGGTGTGTCTCCGCTGAGCCCACCTCTGACACTTGCTTTCCCTTTCTGCCTGAGGCTCTGCTCCCCTGGGACCCGACCAGAGTCTGTTGCCCCTAGTTTCTCTTCTCTTGGGTTCGTCCTGAATGCTGCTGTCTGACTCCCCATCCTCAAACGTGATTTTTTATGGTCACTGTCTTGTTGGAGAAGCTGCAGTGGTTCTCCACTCACTGTGAGATGAGGTCCAAATCTGGCACTAAACACCCTCCTGGATGAGGCATTTCAGTATCTCTCCAAGCCCTTCTCTGTTCTGGATATTCCCCTCCCAACAGGTTTACTCATCCATCTTTCCATTTACTCATCTATTGACTCATTAAAGAAATAATGGTTGATGTCAACTACATGCTGGGCACTATGACAGGTTGTGGGAATACAAATATGATAGAGACATGGTCCTGGACATGAGAGGTTTCACAGTCTGTGAGGAAGAAAACTGTGTATGTACATAAGCATTCATATTACCAAGTACGGCAAAGTAAGCCCTAAACAGCACACCAATAATGGCAATGCTAACAGGAAAGAAAGTGACCCACTCTGCTTAGAGTGAGTAGGGAAGGATTCAAGAGAGAGGGTGATGTTCATGTTGAGACTTGAAGGATAGGTGGAAGTGCGTGGTTAATAAGGAAAGACAAAATATAAGTAGAAGAAATGGCATCTGAAAGACGATGGTCTAGAAACTTCTAGTTGTCTACCATTTCACTAGAGTATGGGTAGGCGGAAAAGGTGAGAGAAAGCAGGGGCAGTAGACAAAAAGTAAACTTAAGCACAAAAGGCTTTTATATGTCAAGGAGTTAGGATTTTTGTCTCTCGTGGTGATGGGGAACCACTTTAAACCTGACCATGACATAACCAGCTTTGCCTTAGGAAAAAAAGTGAAAACTGTGTGTGTGATTATGGGTGGGTAGGTGTTTAAAAGTAAATGGTAACAATTAGGAAACTAGTTAGGACAGTGGTTCTCAACACTAGCTATGTGCCACACATTAGAATTACCTGTGGGGTTAAAAAATAGTAATAATAGTGCTGAAACCTTGATCCCAAGATTCTGATTAAATCGGTCTGGGCTGGGCCTAAATGTTCATATGTCTTAAATGCTTCTATTGAATGTGTAATATACAGCATGGGTTGCAAAGCACTGAATTAGGAGATTATTGCTCCGAAATGCATTTTCTCTTTATTCAATTTTATATTTTCCCTTGGGAACTACTCCAGCGCTATTCCAAACATTTCATTTGGCTCCGTTTATTCTGCGTGGCCAGTTCTTCCCTCCAGACTCAGTTCTTCCCGATTTCCTCTCCTGAGGAAGTTTGGGCCTGCTCTTACTTCCCAACCTGACTTCGCTCAGCAGTGCAATCATTGGGCCTCTTGGTCTCCTGCCTTGCTGCTCTGAGACAGCCTGACCACTCCCCCACCAACCCCAACACAAGACCCTCAGCCTCCTTGACAGAAGAGAGCAGACAAAAAAGGCCCATCAAGGGAAAAGGTGACTTCCTGAATAGGCACAGAGGCTGGGTAGATGGTGATGAATCAATAATAATATAATGATTATGAGTGACAGTTATGGAGTGCTTACTGTGGGCCTCTCTATTGTACTGCTTCCCATGTATTTGTTTAAACCTTCCAACAACTTTATGAAGTAGGTACTATTATAATCATCCTACTTACTATAGAGGAATTTAAAATACACCAAACATAAGCAACTTCGCCAAGGTCAACAACTGATAAGTGGCAAAGCCAACCTTCAAACCCATGCAGTCTGGCTCAGAGGACTGTGTTCCTAACCGTGACATTTGTCCACCTCTTTCAACAAATACTTAGGTCTACTTAAGAGAGGACTTGGCTGTTATAAATGTACGTGGGGGATAAAGTAGGAGTTAATTCCAGGTTGCTTCACGGGCATGTGAAAGGACAGGGGTTCCAGCAATCAGAGCAGCAGCAGGAAGGAGCGCTATCTGCCGGACCTGAGCTTGAGCAGGGTGAGTTTGACACCTTGAGGGGTAGTGCCTATGCCATTGTGTATGGGCATCTGGAACTCAGCAAAATGAAGATTCTTGTAGTTGTCAGGATTGAGGATGTAGTTAAAACCACAGGAATGGGGACAGTCAGCATAGTCACCCAGGAAGAGTTTGGAGAAGAAGGTCAAAGTCAAGCATTAGGGACACAGTAGTGAGTGAGTCTCAGGTTAGTGCTCTGAGTGAAGAGTTAGAGAGACGCAGAAGCACCAGGGTGTGGAGTCAGGGGCTGGATACAGAGGAGGCCAAGCAAGTGTTTTCCTCCCTGGGGAGGGGCTTGAGCAGTGGTACAAATACTATAGGGGCACAGGTAGAGAAGGACAGAAAAGCAGTCACTGGACTCAAATACAGAAGACCACCAGGGACTTTTGCTAGAGTAGCTTCAGTGAAATGGTGAAAATAGTGAGTTATGGGGTGTATGGGAAGTAAAGGAGATTATATATACTATATATATATATATATATATATATATATTCTCTATATATATATATTCTATGTATATATGCATACATACACACAGTCTTCACATTTATATATGTTATATATATATGCATTTATTTATATAACATATATTCATAAATATATATATTCATGAGAAACAAGATGAACTTTAAAGTGGAATGAAACATAGTAATTAAGAAGTTTCAGGTGCGAAATTCTACAGCACATCGTCTGTATGCTGTACTGTGTGTTCACCATCCCAAGTCAAGTCTCCATCCATCACTATTTATCCCCCCTATACCCCCCTCCACCTCCCCGACTTCCCTGGGAAATCACCACACTGTTGTCATGTCCATAAGTTTTTTCTCTCCTTTTTCTCTATCCCTCTACCAGCCCATATCCCCTACCCTGACAGCTGTCAGCCTGCTCTCTATCTACAAGTCTGTCTCTATTTTGCTTGTTAGTCCATTTTGTTCATTAGATTTCACATACGGGTGAAATCATATGGTATTTGTCTTTCTCTGATTGTCTTATTTCACTCAGCAAAATGTTCTCCAGGTCCATCCATGATGTTGCAAAGGGTAAGATTTCCTTCTTTTCATGGCCAAGTGGTATTTATTCGTGTAAATGCACCACAGCTTTTTGTCCACTCATTTACTGATGGGCAATTGGGCTGCTTCCCAATCTTGGCTATTGTAAATAACACTGCAATGAACTTAGGAGTGCATATATCCTTTCAAATTAGTGTACCGGGTTTCCTGGAATAAATTCCCAGAGGTGGAATCACTAGGTCATAGGGCAGTTCCATTTTTAATTTTTTGAGGTAACTCCACACTGATTTCCACAGTGGCTGCACCAGTCTGCATTCCCACCAGCAGCGCACAATGGTTGTTTCTTTTTCTCCACATCCTTGCTAACACTTGTTTGTTTAAATTTTTTTTTGCTTGTTTGATTCGTTGATTTTAAGATGGAAGAGCCTTGAGACATTTACAGATCAATGGAAAGGAGGCAGAGAATAGAATGAAGTTGAATTTGAGGGAATAACAAAATGAAAAAGGTCCAAAGGTGATGGTAATGATGAACCTTAAACAGAAAGGCCATGTGATAATACAGATTCGCAAGCATTCTCATTGCGGGTTAGACACGGGTGCAGCTCACTCACAACTGATGGCCTTCACATTCCTTGTGAAATAGAAGCAAGAGGGCCAGGATAGCATGACTGAGAACAAGATTGGTTTGGAATATCCTCTAAGGCCGTGGTCGGCAAACTGCGGCTCGCGAGCCACATGCGGCTCTTTGGCCCCTTGAGTGTGGCTCTTCCTAAGCCTTAGGAGTACCCTAATTAAGTTAATAGCAATGTACCTACTTATATAGTTTAAGTTTAAAAAATTTGGCTCTCAAAATAAATTTCAATCATTGTACTGTTGATATTTGGCTCTGTTGACTAATGAGTTTGCCGACCACTGAGTCTAAGGGAACAGTGGGCATGACCTATCCAAAAACCACAGGAGATGTTTGCTAAACAGAATTGAAGGTCCAGTTCATCGTGGAAATTCCAAACCTCTAATGACATCAGCGTGCATGGCCATATAGCTTTCTTCAGCTTTGCTCAGCCATGCAGGTTCAGGGGCAGGGAGTGAAGACTGTAGACTGCATTTGGAAAGAGTGCCATGTAAGAAAATAGGAGCAAAGGAGTTTAAGTTGCAAGAGAATAATTCAAGAAATTACCTGTGGTTTTTTATGACGGATACGAGTGAAATTAAAATGTAATTGATAGATGGAAGGAAAATAGGGATTCATGGGACTAAAGACATCAGTGAGATTGAAGTACAATGGGAATTAGAAAGTAAAAGAGCTGGAACAGTGGTTTTGACAGAGCAGGGACACTGGATTTGTGATGTTCATGCTAAGGGCTGAGCTAGGTGAAAAGCTGTAGGTAGGATGCAGCCACAAAGGAGTGGTAGTAATGTTCTCTGGGGTGGAGAGGGTCAAGGAACTTAGAAGCAATTGTGCTGGATCAGCTCTTCCAGACTAAAATATCCCCGCAGGGCAGGGTTCAGGGGAAGCCTGCTTGGTGCCTATGGAAATGCTGTTCTATGTGAGGGTATCTCAAGGGTCTGTGTAGAATGACAGCCATTTCAGGCTTCATCCATCTCACCTCTTCTTTCCCACATGGAGTTCACTCGGCTTCCATTTCCTCTTAACTCAAGCCACACACATTCTACTGCATGGGGCTCCTTCTCCCCACATGGGGCAGCAGAATGAGACCTGTGTTCCCAGTGCCACTCCCTGCTGCTCCTGCAGACAAGCCTGGGCACCCCTTTCACTCTCAGCTCTACTGCTGATTGTTGTCAGCAACCAGCGGAAGCAAAAGCTACCAAATGTAGGAAGCTGCACAGTTTCCAGAATCTCACACTACTCCCTGAGGTGGTATCTGGGCTGTATTTTCTGCACAATGGAAGCTCATGGAATACTCTTGTCCACCTAAGAGTGGCTCAACCAACGAAATCCCTTGGATGGCCCTTACCGTCTCTCTGAGGGCAGGTCAATCCTTTCCTGTTTTATGTTATGAAACATGAAAGCAGAGAAATTTCCTAAATATAACAGACACATCTTCCCACAGCTGAAATTAAATAGAAATTGACACATGGCCTTAGTTGCTTCAGCTCTCTACTTTAAAAGAAAAAAACCATTACAGATATAGGTAATGCCCTACCTGCATCCTAGCCCCATCTCTCCACCCCATAAGTATCACTGATCTGAAGCCTGTGTCATTTCCATTCATGTTTTATGGTTTTACTATTTATTTGTGTGTCTATAAATAACACATATCCTTTTGCAAATAAGGTTCTTTTTACTCAAGTTTATGTTTTTGAGATTTATTCATCTTGATATATGTGGATCTAGTCCATTCATTGCAACTATTGTACAGTATTTCACTGCATGAATAACTCTCAGAGTCTTAGTCCCCTGATGAGGAATGGCTGGTTTCCATTTACTCGCCATCATAGGCAGTGCTGCATGAGAGCTCTTGCAACGTTCCTGTGGGCATTGACAGTCGCTGAACGTGCTAGTGTGTGGTGTGTGCTCAGGGTACACAGCAGAAGCAACATTATCATATTTTCTGTATGGTCAGAATGCGTTTCACTCTATAAGGAACTGCCAAATTACTTTCCAGGGTATTTGTATTTTTTATATTTCTCCCAGCAGTGTGTGTGAGTGCCTGTTGCTCCAATCCTTACCAACACTAGGTATTGTGACTTTTTAATTTTAGCCATCCTAATCAGTGCAAGGGTCGCTCATATGATGGCTTTAATTTGCCTTTCCCGATGACTACTGATGTTGAACATCATTTCAGGTGGTTACTGCTCATTGATGTACCTACTTTGAAAAGGGTCTTAAATTTTTTGCCCTCTTTTTATTGGGTTGCTGTCTTTTTATTAAGCTGGTGTAAGTTCTCACATATGCTAGATTAAAACTCTTTGTAGGATCTATATATATTGAGAATATTTTCTTCTAGTCTGAGACTTACCTTTACATTTTCCTAATGGTGTACTTTAAAAAGCAGAAGTTTTTAATCTTACTTTAGCAACTTTTTACCTTGAGGCTTTGCACATTTGGTGTTTTATGTAAGAAATCTTTGTCTATCTTGAAGTCATAAAGATTTTCTCCTACATTTTCTTTTAGAAGTTTTGTGGTTTTAGGTTCTATGCTTAGGTCTATATGACCTATATTTTATAAGGGTAAAAGTTTACTTTTATTTCCCCTATGGATATCCAGTTATTCCAACATAATTTATTAAAAAGAATTTTCCTTCCCCATTGATATACCTTGTCACCTTTATTGAAGACCAATTTGCCATACATATGGAGGACTATTTCAGGATTTATTCTGTTCCATTGATCCTATAAATCTGTCCTTATATGAATACCTCTATATTACTATAGCTTTGTAGTAAGTCTTGAAGTCAGGTAATATAAATCTTTCAATTCTGTTCATCTTTTTCAAACATATTTTGACTAGCCCAGATCCATTACATTTCCATATAGATTTTAGAATCAGCATGCCAATTTCTACAAAAAGAAGTCTGCTGAAATTTTGATAGAAATTGCTTGAATTTATAGATTAAATTGGAGAGTAACTGACAACTTAACAATATTGAATCTACTGATTCATGAATACTATTTGGTGTTTTATGTAAGAAATCTTTGTCTATATCAAAGTCATAAAGCTTTTCTGACATTTATTTGGATCTTTTAAATGTTCTCTTAGCAAATGGCAGCAGAGTAACCGAATGCTACACCGGCATGCAACCAGGACCAAACTGGGATTACAACTAAAACACACACAAAACTACCTTGAATAATCAACTGAAGACTAGCTGGAGAGAACCCTGATAACTAAGGACAGGAAGTGGAGACCTCAGAGAGACTGGTGTGCTAGAAAGGGGAAGAAAGTGAGCAAGAGACAGAGATCATGTTTGAAGAAATAATGGCAGAAAATGTTCCTAGCCTGGTGAAGGAAAAAGTCACACAAGTTCAGGAGGAACATAGAGTCCCAAGCAAGAAGAACCCAAATAGGGCCATGGTCAGACACATTATAATTATAATGCCAAAAATTAAAGACAAAGGCAGAATTTTAAAGGCAGCAATGGAAAAACAATTTGTTACCTATAAAGGAGCTCCCATAAAGCTATCAACTTATTTCTCATCAGAAATCTACAGGACAGAAGGGAATGGCATGAAGTACTCAAGGTAATGAATAGTAAAGATCTGAAACCAAGATTACTATAACCAGCAAGGCTATCAGTCAAAATAGATGTTGATATAAAGAGATTCCCAGACAAATAAAAAGGCTAAAGGAGTTTATCGCCATCAAGCCAGCAAGCCAGCATTGAAAGAAATGCTAAAGGGACTGCTATAATGAGAAGAAGAAATAGAGAGGAAAAACCTAGGCATACAGAATTAAAATGGCAATAAATAAGTGCCTATCAATAATGACCTTAAGCGTAAATTGGATTAAATGATCCAATCAAAAGACATAGTGTAGCTGAATGGATACAAAAACATGACCCAAGTATATGCTGTGTACAAGAGACCCATCTGAGAACACAAAACTCACACAGGTTGAGAGTGAAGGGATGGAAATTTTTTTTCCATGCAAATGGAAATGAAATAAAAGCTGGGGTAGCAATACTCATATTTGACAAAATAGATTTCCAAATGAAGGCTTCAGAAGAGACAACAAAGGTCACTACATAATACTAAAGGGATCGATCCAAAAAGAGGATATAACCTGGCAAACATATATGCACACACTATAACAGCACCTAAATATATAGAAAAAAACTTCTAGGGGACTTTAAGGGAGAGATCAACAACAATACAGTCATAGTAGGGGACTTTAACAGCTTACTGACTCTACTGGATAGATCTTCCAGACAAAAAGCTACTAAGGAAATAGTGGCTCTAAAGCATACACTGGATCAGATGGATTTAATTAAAATTTATAGAACATTTCACCCCAAAGCAGCAGAATATACATTTTTCTCAAGTACACATGGGTCGTTCTCAAAGATAGACCACATGCTAGGATAAAAAACAAGTCTCTACAAATTCAATCAGGTTAAAATAATATTAACCATTTTCTCAGATCACAGTGGAATGAAATTAGAAATCAACTACAGTAAAACTCCCCAAAACATTCAAACACATGGAGGCTGAATATTAAACAATGAATGGGTTAGCAATGAGATCAAGGAAGAAATTAAAAACTTCCTGGAAACAAATGAAAGTGAACACAAAACAACCCCAAATCTTTGGGACACAGCAAAAGCAGCTCTGAGAAGGAAGTTCATAGCACTACAGGCCTACCTCAAAACACAAGAAGAATTAATAATAAACTATTTAACCCTACAACTTAAAGAATTAGAAAGAGAACAACAAGAAAAGCCCAGAGTAAGTAAAAGGAAGGAAATAATAAAGACTAGAGCAGAAATAAATGACATAGAGACTAAAAAAAACAATACAAAAGATCAATAAAACCTGGTTCTTTGAAAAGATAGACAGGATTGGTGAACCATTAGACAGACTCAGGAAGAAACAGAGCGAGGACACAAGTAAATAAAATCAGAACAAAAGCTGAGAAGTAACAACTGACACCACAGAAATACAAAGGATTATAAAAAAACTAGAGGCACAGTGCATGAAAATCATTCAGGAGTAGGGGCCCTAGGCCTGGCTGGCGATCAAGGCCAATCAGGTTCCCCGCTTTGCCACCTACCCACTTCCCCACCTCCCCACTTCCCTGCCTCCCTGCTTCCTCCTTCCCTCACTCCCTCAGTGCCTCGATGCCACCGCTGGTCACCCACCATGTCCACACTGCCCTCTAGTGGTAGCGCACATCATAGCGAGCCATCAAACTCCTGGTCTTCTGGTTGAACTCCTGAGGGGACACTTTGTATATTAGCCTTTTATATATATAGGTACTATGAACAACTATATGCCAACAAGCTGGACAACCTGAAAGAAATGGACAAATTCCTAGAAATATATAATCTCCTAAAACTGAATCAGGAAGAATCAGAAAACCTGAATAGGCCAACAACAACTGATGAAATAGAAGCAGTAATAAATAAATAAATAAATAATCAGCAAACAAAAGCCCTGGTCCAGATGGCTTCACAAGGGAGTTTTACCAAACATTCAAAGAAGAACTAACACCTATACTCCTCAAACTATTTCAAAAAATCCAAGAGGAAGGAACACTTCCAAGTTCTTTTTATGAGGCCAGCATTATCCTAATTCCAAAACCAGATAAAAACACTGGAAAGAAAGAGAATTACAGGCCAATATTTCTGATGAACATAGATGCTAAAATGCTCAACAAAATATCAGCAAATCAGATCAAGCAATATATTAAAAAGATCATACACCATGACTAAGTGGGATTAATTCCAGGGATTCAAGGCTGGTGCAATATCCACAAATTAATAACTATGATATATCGCATAAACAAATTGAAAGACAAAAATAACATGACCATATCAATAGCTGCAGAAAAAGCATTTGAGAGAATCCAACACCCATCCTATATAATAAAAGTCTAATATGCTAAGTGTTCGGTTGACTGGTCGGCTGATCAACCAATCAAAGTGTAATATGCTAATGATATGCTAAGGCTGCTCAACCACTCGCTATAATGTGCACTGACCATGAGGGGGCAGGCAGTCGACCAGTCACTATGACATGCACTGACCACCAGGGGGCAGATGCTCTGACTGGTAGGTTAGCTTGCTGCTGGGGTCTGGCCAATCGGGACTGAGCGAGCTGGGCCGGACACACCCTAGAGCCCTCCCACCGTCCCTCCCCAGCTGGCCAACCTCCCGCATCACTCCCGGCCCTGATCATGCATCTGTGGGGTCCCTTGGCCTGGCCTGTGCCCTCTCACAATCTGGGACCCCTCAGGGAATGTCAGAGAGCCAGTTTTGTCCAGATCCCACAGGCCAGGCCAAGGGCCTCCGCTGGTGCACGGATTCGTGCACTGGGCCTCTAGTTTTTGATAAAAACTCTCAGCAAAATGGGAATAGAGGGAGCATATCTCAACATGATAAAGGCCATTTATGACAAACCTACATAGAACATCATACTCAATGAGCAAAAACTAATACCATTTCCCCTAAGAACAGGAACAAGACAGGGATATCTACTTTCACCACTCTTATTCAACATAGTACTGGAAGTCCTACCCATAGCAAACAGACAAAAAGAAGAAATAAAAGACATCCAAACTGGAAAAGAAGAAGCAAAACTCTCATTATTTGCAGATGACATGATATTGTACATAGAAAACCCTAAAGACTCCACCAAAAAACAACTAGATTTAATAAATGAATTTGGTAATGCAGCAAGATACAAAATCAACACCCCAAACTCGATGGCTTTTTTATACACCAGTAATGAATTCTCAGAAAGAGAAACTAAACAAAAAAATCCCATTTACCATTTCACACAAAAAAAATTAAGCTTAAACTTAACCAAGGAGGTCAAAGGCCTATACTGGTAAAACTGCAGGACATTAAAAAAAGAGATAGAGGATGATGTAAACAAGTGGAAGAATATACTGTATTCATTGATTGGTAGAATTAACATCATTAAAATGTCCATACTACCCAAGGCCATCTACAGATTCAATGCAATTCCCCTATTAAAATACCAATAGCATATTTCACAGATCTAGAACACATACTCCAAAATTTATATGCAACCAAAAAAAAAAATAATAATAAGACCCTGAATAGCCACAGCAATCTTGAGAAAGAAGAACAAAGTTGGAGGAATCACAATACCAGATATCAAGTTATACTACAAAGCCATTGTAATAAAAAAAGCCTGCTACTGGCACAAGAACAGGCATATAGATCAATGGAACAAAACAGAGACCCCAGAAATCAACCCAATCCATTACACTCAATTAATATTGACAAAGGAGGCAAGAACATACAATGGAGTGAAGACAGTCTCTTCAATAAATGGTGTTGAGAAAATTGGACAGATACATGCAAAAAAATAAAACTATACCACCAACTTACACCATACACAATAACAAACTCAAAATGGATAAAATACTTAAATATAAGTCAGGAAAACATAAAAATCTTAGAAGAAAACATAGGCAGCAAAATCTCAAACATCTTTCATAGCAATATGTTTACAGATACATCTCCTAGGGCCATGGTCGGCAAACTGCGGCTTGTGAGCCACATGCGGCTCTTTGGCCCCTTGAATGTGGCTCTTCCACAAAATACCATGTGCGGGCATACATATGGTGCGATTGAAACTTCGTGGCCCATGCGCAGAAGTCGGTTTTCAGCCTGGGAGAGTCTATTTTGAAGAAGTACTGTTGATATTTGGCTCTGTTGACTAATGAGTTTGTCGACCACTGTTCTAGGGCAAAGGAAACTAAGAAGAAAATAAACAAATGGTACTACATCAAAATAAAAAGCTTCTACACAGCAGAAGAAACCATCAGTAAAACAAAAAGGGAGCCCACTGCAGGGGAGAAGATATTTGGCAATGATACATCTGATAAAGGGTTAATGTCCAAAATATATAAGGAACTCATACAACTTAACAAAAGGAAGACAAACAATCCAATTGAAAAATGGGCAAAAGACCTAAATCGACATTTCTCCAAAGTGGACATACAGATGGCCAAGAGACATATGAAAAAATGCTCAGTCACTGATCATCAGAGAGATGCAAATTAAAATAACAATGAGGTATCACCTCACACTTGTCAGAATGGCTACCATCAATAAATCAACAAATGACAAGTGCTGGCGAAGATGTGGAGAAAATGGAGCCCTAGTACACTGCTGGTGGGAATGCAGCCATTATGGAAAACAGTATGGAATTTCTTCAAAAAATTAAATATAGAACTGCCATTTGATCCAGTGATCCCACTTCTAGGAATACATCCTAAGAAACCCAAAACACCAATCAGAAAAAAACATGCACCCCTATGTTCATAGCAGCACAATTTACATTAGCTAAGATGTGGAAATAGCCCAAGTGCCCATCAGTAGATGAGTAGATAAAAGAGCTGTGGTATATTTACACCATGGAATACTTTGCAGCAGTAAAAATGACCTCTTACCCTTTGAGATAGCATGGAGTGACCTGGAGAGTATTATGCTAAGTGAAATAAGCCAGTTGGAGAAAGACAAGTATCACATGATCTCACTCATATGTGAAATCTATTGAACAAAATCAACTGATGAGTGGAGTGGACCCAGAGATGTAGAAGCAAGGAACAGACTGAGAAATCTCAGAGGGAAGGTGGGGGGAGGGGAGGGTGGGTGGGTGGGAAGTGATCAACCAAAGACCTTGTATGCATATATGCATAACCCATGGACACAGATAATAGGGTTGTGAAGGCCTGGGATGGGGGGCCAGGGGTGGGCTAGAAGGGCCAATGGGGGGAAAAAGAGACATATGTAATAGTTTCAACAATACAAATTTACAAATTAGCATGGTACTGATCTTGCACATACATAATTTTCATATTTTTGATATAATTATTAATTATAGTGTTTCTTATTCTACTTTTAAATTGTTTATTGCTAACATAAAAATACAACTGATATATGTATATTTTCTTTGTATCCTTTAAACTTCTAAAGGTAGTTATTTATTTTGTAGCTTTTATTGTAGACTAGAGGCCCGGTGCCCAAATTCGTGCACGAGTGGGGGGTCCCTCAGTCTGGCTGGTGATCAGGGCCAATCGGGGCTGCTGGCTGCAGGGAGGGACTGCAGTAGGTTGGCTGTGGGATTGAACTGACCACCAGGGGGCAGCTCCTGCATTGAGTATCTGCCCCCTGGTGGCCAGTGCGCATCATAGCTACCAGCTGGTTGGTCATCTGGTAAATTCCTTATATATGTAAATTCCTTGGAATTTTCTGTATACATTATAATGTCATCTGCAAATAAAATGATTACTTCCTTCATTTCAATCTGCAATGTCTTTAAAAAGTTTTATTGAGGTATAATTGACATAAACAAACTACTCTTATTTGAAGTGTACAATATGATAAGTTTTTACACATGTATACAATCATGAAGCTATTGCCAAAATCAAGAACATTAAACATAGTCAAATCCCCAGAAGTTTTCTCATGCTTCTGTGTATTCTTCCACCCATCGCCATCCCTCACAGCTGACTACTGATCTTCTCTCTATCAGTATAAATTAGTCTGCATTTTCTGAAGTTTAATATAACTGCAGCATATAGTACAAACTTCTGTTTAGTCTGGCTTCTTCATTAAACATAAGTATTTTAAGATTCATCCATATTTTTGCATATATCAATAGATCTTCCCTTTTCATTGCTGAGTAGGATTCTATTTTATACCATAAACTTTTCTCCTATGTTTTCTTTTAGAAATTTTACAATTAAACATGCTAAAGTTTTGGCTTTATACTTAGGACTAGTACACATTTTGAATAAACTTTGTATATGGTGCAAGATTTGGATCAAAATTCATTTTTTTCACATATAGATATTCAAATGTTCTGTCGTTTGTTTCTCCATTAAATTGCAATTGCAACATTGTGAAAAAATCAGTTGTGCCTGCAAGTATGAATCTATTTCTGGACTCTAATCTAGCAGTTGGATCTATTTGTCTATCTTTGTACCAATACCACGGTATCTTGATTACTGTAGTTTTAGAATATGATTTGAAATCAGGCAGTATTAGTCACCCAACTTTGTTCCTTTTCAAAGTTGCTTTGGCTATTTCATGTCTTGTGAATTTCCATATTAATTTTAGAATAATTCTTTAAAAAATCACTGATATTTTTATTTATATGGCATTAAATCTACAAATCTATTTGGGGAGAATTGATATTTTAATAATGTGCAACCCATGAACAAGGTACATTGCTCCATTTAATTTCTTTTAGTAATGTTTTGTGGGTTTCAGTATACAGATTTTGCACATCTTTTGTCAGCTTTTTCCATTTCACTTTTTAAAATACAGTTGTAAAGAATATGTATTTTAAATTTCAGCTTTCATTTGTCTTACTAGCATATGTGAGTATAATTGATTTGTGTATATTGATCTTGTACCCTTCAATTTTTCCAAACTCACTTATGAATTCTAGATCCTCCATATCTCTGTATATAAAAGGCTAAGTGACCAACCGTCCGTCTGTCCAACCATCTGACCATCCAACTGACCGACCAGCCAGTACATATGACGCACACTGGCAATTTACAAATAAATGTTGACTCACTCATGCATGATACATATAAAGCTTTCGCTGGCGCCAATTGCACTTATGTGTTTCGATCTGTCATTGTCGAGGGTGAATTTGGTTGTTTTTGTTGACATTCTGAAGCTGAAAGAAAGTGGCGTCATGCACAGAATATGTCTGAAGACCAACTATTGGCACAATGTACCTCTGAAGTTGAAAGAAAGCAACATCATCGTCAGAATATGTCTGAAGAATAGCTATTGGCACAATGTACCTCTGAAGCTGAAAAAAGCCGGCGGCGTCGACAGAATGTATCTGAAGACCAACTATTGGCACAACTATTGACACTTTATTGTAGAGAAAGGGTGAATAGCAATATTAAAATACGTGTTCTAATTAATTTCCTTTCAATGTGCACGAATCCATGCACTGGGCCACTAGTAGATAATAATGTCCTATACAAATAAAGATTCTTCCTTTCCAAACTGAATGCCTTTTTTCGCTCTTGCTTTTTATACTGGCTAGAACTTCTAGTTGAGTAGGAGTGATGAGAGTGGACATCCTTGTGCTGTTCCTCATCTTAGGAGAAAAGCCTTTAGTCTTTTGCCATTAAGCATGTTAGCTGTTTTTCATAAATGTTTTTTGACATTTTGATGAAAGCCCAATTTTTATTCCTTAGTTTTCTCAATTTTATCAGAAATGGATATGATAATTTGTCAAGGACTTTTACTGTATTTTTTGAGATCATATGGCTTTTATTTTTTAGTTTGTTAATATAGATTATACTAATTGATTTTCAAATCTTAAACCAACCTTGCATTCATAAAATAAACTTTACTTGACCATATGTTTTGCTTTTTAGTATATGTTATTGGATTTGATTTGCTACAATGTTATTGCACCTATGTTCTGATATTAGAATGTAGTTTTATTTCTTTGTGTTATCTTTATCTGGTTTTGTTATCAGAGTAATGCTGGCCTTGCAAAATAAGTTGGGATATATTACCTCTTTTTCAATTTTCTTAAATATTTTGTGTGAAATTAGTATTCTTAAATGTTTCATAGAATAAAACCAATTAAGCCACCTAGTTTTGGAGTTTTCTTTTTAGAAACGTTTTAAACTACAAATTCAGGTACTTTTATAAATATAGAGCTAGTCACATTTTCTATTTCATCTTGAATAAGCATTAGCAGTTCTTGTCTTTCATTGGATTTTTTTTTTCATTTCATCCAACTTGTAGAATTTATGTATATATTTATTTCAGAGAGGGAGAAAGAGAAACATCAGTGATGGGAGAGAATCATTGATTGGCTGCCTTTTGTAAGCCCTGACACTGGGGATCGAGCCTACAACCTGGGCATGTGCCCTGACAGGTAATCAAACCTCAACCTCCTGGTTCATAGGTCGACACTCAATCACTGAGCCATACTGGCCAGGCCAACTTGTAGAATTTATTAGCATAAAGTTATTCATAATATTTCATTATTATCATTTTAATATCTATAATGTTTTAATTGCCAATATTATTAATTTGTATACACTGTTTTGTCTGTTCAGTCTGACTAGAGGTATATAGAAAATATATTTTTTAAAGTTTTATTTTATTATTATTATTTTTAAAATTGAATCTTTATTGTTGAAAACATTACATATGTTTCTTTTTTCCCTCCATTGGTCCTTTGTAACCTGCCCCCACTGCCCGCCCCAGGCCTTCGTCACCCTATTGTCTGTGTCCATGAGTTATGCATATATGGAAAACAGTATGGAGTTTCCTCAAAAAATTAAATATGGAACTGCCATTTGACCCAGTGATCCCACTTCTAGGAATATATCCTAAGAAACACAAAGCACAATCAGAAAGGATGTATGCACCCCTATGTTCACAGCAGCACAATTTATAATAGCTAAGATCTGGAAACAGCCCAAATGCCCATCAGTAGATGAGTGGATAAAAAGTTGTGGTACATTTACATCATGGAATACTATGCAGCAGTAAAAAAGAAGGATCTCTTAATCTTTGAGACAGCATGGTGGGACCTGGAGAGTATCATGCTAAGTGAAATAAGCCAGACAGAGAAAGACACATATTACATGAACTCACTCATTCATATGTGGAATCTAATGAACAAAATAAATGATGAACAAATTAGATCCAGAAACATAGAAGAATAGAACACACTGTGGAACCACAGAGGGAAGGCCAGGGAGGGTGGGTAGGTGGGAAGAGATCATAAAAGATATTTCTTTGGTCTTTTGAAAATATCTAGTTTTGATTTTGTTGATTTTCACTATTTTTTATTTATTTTTCTTTAATTTTTTAAAATTAAATCTTTATTGTTCAGATTATTACATTAGTTACTCTTTTTTTTCCCACCATAACTCCTCTCCACTCAGTTCCCACCCCACCCACCGCCCTCACTCCCCACCCACTGTCCTAATCCATAGGTGCATGATTATTGTCCAATCTCTTCACTCACCCCCCACATCCCTTCCCCCCCACCAAGAATAGTCAGTCCATTCCCATTCTATGTACCTGATTCTATTACAATCACCAGTTCATACTGTTCATCAGATTATTTATTCACTTGATTTTTAGATTCACTTGATAGATGTGTATTTGTTGTTCACAATTTGTATCTTTACCTTTTTCTTCTTCTTCCTCTTCTTAAAGGATACCTTTCAGCATTTCATATAATACTGGTTTGGTGGTGATGAACTCCTTTAGCTTTTCCTTATCTGTGAAGCTCTTTATCTGTACCTCAATTCTGAATGATAGCTTTGCTGGATAAAGTAATCTTGGTTGTAGGTTCTTGGCATTCATCACTTTGAATATTTCTTGCCACTCCCTTCTGGCCTGCAAAGTTTCTGTTGAGAAATCAGCTGACAGTCGTATGGGTACTCCCTTGTAGGTAACTGATTTTCTTTCTCTTGCTGCTTTTAGGATTCTCTCTTTGTCTTTTGCTCTTGGCATTTTAATTATGATGTGTCTTGATGTGGTCCTCTTTGGATTCCTTTTGTTTGGGGTTCTCTGTGCTTCCTGGACTTGTAAGTCTATTTCTTTCACCAGGTAGGGGAAGTTTTCTGTCATTATTTCTTCAAATAGGTTTTCAATATCTTGCTCTCTCTCTTCTTCTGGCACCCCTATGATTCGGATGTTGGTACGCTTGAAGCTGTCCCAGAGGCTCCTTACACTATCTTTGTATTTTTGGATTCTTTTTTCATTTTGCTTTTCCGGTTGGGTGTTTTTTGCTTCTTCATATTTCAAATCTTTGACTTGATTCTTGCAATCCTCTGGTCTGCTGTTGGGAGTCTGTATAATATTCTTTATTTCAGTCAGTGTATGCTTAATTTCTAGTTGGTTCTTTATCACAACATCGAGGGTTTCACCAGTCTTCTTGAAGATCTCACTACATTTATCTGCGGCTTCTAGACAGTTCTTTAAAGACCTTAAAAGTGTGGTTTTGAACTCTATATCCAGCAATTTGCTTTCCTCCAATTCTGTCGTTTGTGTCCTGTTTCTTTGTCTTGGCATTTTTTATGCTTCGCTGTGTTGATAGAGTGCCTTTCTGTGCTAAGTGTCCCAATTACCTGAGGTAGACACTCTTGGTGCACCCCCTTGTGGGCTGTGTGCACAGTCTTGTTGTAATTAAGCCTTGATTGTTGTAGTTATCACTGGGAGGAATTGACCTCCAGGCCAATTGGCTGTGAGAATCAGCTGTGTCTGCAGTGGGAGAACTTCTGTGCTGGAGACACCCCTCTGGGGCTTGACTTACTTTGATGGGGCTTTGGTGCTCACTGAGTCTGCCCCCTGAGTGTGTCTTTTATGGTTCCATGGAGCTGCAAACTGGATGGTCCCACTCTGACTTCTGGGCTTCCTGGCTCCTGGATCTCTAGGGAGGTGCTAATCTAGCCTTTGCCTGAGGCTATCCAACAAAAGTCTCCCTGCAGGGCTTGGGCGGGGCAGGTCCCACGGGATCAACAGGGCGGGATTAGCAATTATGGCTGCTCTCAGTCTTGCCCTCAGAGGCTCTGCTTCTCAGTGTCCCATTAATCGCTGCAAGTCCCTCGGAGAAAAAGCTGCCCTCGGGTTCTGACCGATGCCAGACAGTCCCGCTTCTCCCGTATGAGTCTGGGTCCCTAGAGACTCGCCCGGAATTGGAGCTCAGAGCCTGAGACTCCCTCCAGATTGAAAACGACAACCACGCCCTCAGCCGCCAGCCCGCTCTGCACGCACCTCCGCACCTTAGTATTTCACCTCCACACTGCGCCTCCTCTGATTCTCGGTATGCTTTTCTCTTTCCTTCTAGTTGTAGAATTTCCACTCAGCCAGCCTTCCTGTGGTTCTGGATGATGTCCGTTCTGTCTTTTAGTTGTATTTTTGAAGTGGTTGTGCGAGGCAGCAATCTCCGGTGTTTACCTATGCCGCCATCTTGGTTTCTCCGATTTTCACTATTTTTGTTCTATTTTTCTATTTCATTAATTTCTGTTCTGATCTTTAGTATTATTTTCTTTTTGTATGAGTTTAACTTGCTATTATTGTTTCTAGCTTTTTAAGGTGGAATTTTGGATGATTGATTGGAGACTTCCTTGTTTTCTAATATATGCACTTTAGCATTATAAATTTCCCTTAAAGTGCTGCTTTATCTATATCCCATACATTTTGTATGATGTGTTTTCATTTTCCTTTAGTTAAGAATACTTTCTTGCTGAAACCGGTTTGGCTCAGTGGATAGAGCGTCGGCCTGTGGACTGATAGGTCCCAGGTTCGATTCCGGTCAAGGGCATGTACCTGGGTTGTGGGCACATCCCCCGTAGGAGATGTGCAGGAGGCAGCTTATCGATGGTTCTCTCTCATCGATGTTTCTAACTCTCTATCTCTCTCCCTTCCTCTCTGTAAAAAAATCAATAAAATATATTTGAAAAAAAAAAGAATACTTTCTAATTCTTCTTTTAATTTTGTATTTGACCTATGGGTTATTTAGGAGAATCTTATTTAGTTTCTACTAGTAAATATTTGGGGACTTTTAGATCTATTTCTGTTGTTTTCTACTATAAGAATTCTTTGGACAGGGAACATGTTTTGTATGTCTTGAATTCTTTCAAACTTTTGAGGCCTTTTATGGCTTAGAATATGGTTTATCTTGTGAACCATCTCTGTGCACTTCAAAAGAATTTGTGTTTTGCTGTTTGGAGGCAAAGTGTTTTATAACTGTCAATTAGGTCAGATTTTGTACATTCTTACTTGCTGTCTATTTATCCTGTCAGTAAATTATAAAGTGGTATCGAGAACTTGGGGTGCTCTCTCTGTGCAGCTCTCTCCCCTTCAATAGCTTATCTTGCACCTCTAGCTACTCTGGTCTGTTCAGATTACCAGCTCCATCTCTAACTTCTGGCCTCTCCCTAGATTTTCTGTTCTTGCTTGGAAATTCTCAAGCAGGAAGAGAGTGCAACTGCAGGGCCCATGCTGTTTGTTTTGCTCACGGACATCACTCTTGTTTGTTGCCTAATGTCCAGTGTCTTGAAAACTGATGTTTTACATATTTTTTAAGTTTTTTGGTTGTTTCAGGTGGAGAGTGAAACCAGTTACTGTTATGCCTGTTTGGCTGGAAGCAGACATCCTGGATGCCATCCATTTGTTTGCTTCTGTGTGCCTTATTGCAGTGGCTGAGACATTCAGTAAGTACAATGTTAAATAGAGGTGGCAGTTGTGACTATTTTTATTTCATTCCTAATATAAGAGGAGAAGTATTCTGTTTTTCACCATTAAGTATCATGTTAGCTGTAAGGTTTTCACAGGTGACTTTTTGGCGGTTGAGAAAGTTCTCTATTTTTAGTATGCTCTGAGTTATTAATTTTTCATAAATGGCTGTTGAATTTCAGCAAATGCATTTTCTTGCATCTGTTAAAATGATCATTTTTTTCTCATGTAATCTGATATTTTGGTGAACTGCATTTATTAATTTTCAAATGATAAACCAATTTTGCATTCATGATTCATGATCTTTTTATCTATTCAATGTGCTAATATTTTGTTTGTGATTCTTGCATCTATGTTTTTGAGGGAATATGGTCTGTAGTTTTCTTTTCTTGTAAAGTTTTGCCTGGTTTTCTTTATCAAAATTATTCTGCCATATAAAATTAGTTAGAAAGTGTTTCCTCTTATATTTTCTGGAAGTGTCTTGTGGTATTGGTTTAATTATGTCTTCCTTAAATATTTATTCAAATCTACCTGTGAAATCAATGGGCTTGGAGTTATTCTTTATGGGAAAGCTTTTAATTGCAAATTCAATTTTTTAAAATAAATGACACTTCAGATTTTCTATTTCATCTTGGGTTAATTAATAATTTGTGTCTTTTAAATAATTTTCTATCTATCTAAGTCATTTAGTAGCATAAACTCATTTCTATTATTCTCTTATTTTCTTTTCAATGTCTATAAGATCTATAGTGTTGTTCTTTCTTTCATTCCTATTATTGGTGATTTGTGTCTTCTCGTTTTTTTTCTAATTGATCTAGCTAAAAGTTTGTCAATTGCATTGATCTTTTAAAAGAACCAGTTTTTTGTTTCATTGATTTTCTTCAGTTATTTATTCATTTCCTATTTTGTTGATTTCTACTCTTATCTTTAATATTTCCTTCCTTCTCCCCACCAGGGGTTTAATTTGCTCATCTCCCACTCCTCTTTATTCCTTCAGCTAGAAACAGAAAGAATTCATTTGGGACCTTTCTCTTTTACTAACGTAAGCACTTAAAGGTATAGATTTCCACTGCTTAAACACTATTTCACAGTTAATTTTTTTAAATTAAACCTTTATTGTTCAGATTATTACATTGGTTCCTCTTTTTTCCCACCATAACTCCCCTCTATCCAGTTCCCACCCCACCCTCCGCCTTCACTCCCCACCCACTGTCCTCATCCATAGGTGCACGATTATTATCCAATCTCTTCCAGCACCCCCCATCCCCCTTTCCCCCCCAAGAATAGTCAGTCCATTCTCTTTCTATGTCCCTGATTCTATTATAATCACCAGTTCATACTGTTCATCAGATTATTTATTCACTTGATTTTTAGATTCACTTGTTGATAGATGTGTATTTGTTGTTCACAATTTGTATCTTTACCTTTTTCTTCTTCTTCCTCTTCTTAAAGGATACCTTTCAGCATTTCATATAATACTGGTTTGGTGGTGATGAACTCCTTTAGCTTTTCCTTATCTGTGAAGCTCTTTATCTGACCTTCAATTCTGAATGATAGCTTTGCTGGATAAAGTAATCTTGGTTGTAGGTTCTTGGCATTCATCACTTTGAATATTTCTTGCCACTCCCTTCTGGCCTGCAAAGTTTCTGTTGAGAAATCAGCTGACAGTACAGTCATATGGGTACTCCTTGTAGGTAACTGACTTTCTTTCTCTTGCTGCTTTTAGGATACTCTCTTTGTCTTTTGCTCTTGGCATTTTAATTATGATGTGTCTTGATGTGGTCCTCTTTGGATTCCTTTTGTTTGGGGTTCTCTGTGCTTCCTGGACTTGTAAGTCTATTTCTTTCACCAGGTAGGGGAAGTTTTCTGTCATTATTTCTTCAAATAGGTTTTCAATATCTTGCTCTCTCTCTTCTTCTGGCACCCCTATGATTCGGATGTTGGTACGCTTGAAGCTGTCCCAGAGGCTCCTTACACTATCTTTGTATTTTTGGATTCTTTTTTCATTTTGCTTTTCCGGTTGGGTGTTTTTTGCTTTTTCATATTTCAAATCTTTGACTTGATTCTTGCAATCCTCTGGTCTGCTGTTGGGAGTCTGTACAATATTCTTTATTTCAGTCAGTGTATGCTTAATTTCTAGTTGGTCCTTTACCACAACATTGAGGGTCTCATTAGATTTCTTGAGGGTCTCATTAAGTTTATGGGCGGTTTCTAGAAAATTCTTGAAAAACCTTAAAAGTGTGGTTTTGAACTCTATATCCAGTAGTTTGCTTTCCTCCATTTCTGTCATTTGTGTCCTGTTTCTTTGTCTCGGCATTTTTGTGCTTCACTGTGTCGATAGAGTGGCTTTCTATGCTAAGTGTCCTAATTACCTGAGGTAGACACTCTTGGTGCACCCCCTTGTGGGCTGTGTGCACAATCTTGTTGTAGTTAAGCCTTAATTATTGTAGGTAAAACTGGGAGGATTTGACCTCCAGGCCAATTGGCTGTGAGAATCAGCTGTGTCTATGGTGGGAGAACTTCTGTGCTGAAGACACCCTTATGGGGCAAGACTTGCTTCAGTGGGGCTTTGGTGCTCACTGAGTCTGCCCCCTGAGTGTGTCCCTTATAGATCTGAGGAGTTGTAATTGGATGGTCCCACTCTGACCACTGGTTACACTGGCTCTTGGATCTAAGGAGGTGCTAATCTAGTTTTTGCCTAAGGCTACTCAGCAGAAGCCAGCTGTAAAGCAATGCAAGTTGCCCTGGGGCCTCGGGGAAGCTGCAGTTTGTTAAGTTATTTTCAGATTACAAAGGGATGGTGCCTTTTATATTCGAAAGCCTCCGTGCACGGCTTGGGCGGGGTGGGGTCCCAGGGGATCAACAGGGCGGGCCGAGCGAGCGAGCAGTATGGCTGCTCTCAGTCCTGCCTTCAGAGGTTCTGGCAATCGCCATGAGTGCCTCCGAGAGAAAGCTGCCCTCGAGTTCCGACCGATGCCAGACAGTCCCCTTTCTCCCGTATGAGTCTGGGTCCCCAGAGACTCACCCGGAACTGGAGCTCAGAGCCTGAGACTCCCTCCCGATTGAAAAAGACAATCGTGTCCTCAGCCACCAGCCCTCTCCGCATGCACCTCCGCACCTTTGTATTTACTTCAGCACCGCACCTCCTCTGAGCCTCGGTATGCTTTTCTCTTTCCTTTTAGTTGTAGAAATTCCACTCAGCCAGTCTTCCTGTGGTTCTGGATGATGTCCGTTCTGTCTTTTAGTTGTATTTTTGAAGTGGTTGTGCGAGGCAGCAATCTCTGGTGTTTACCTATGCCGCCATCTTGGTGTCTCCTCTATTTCACAGTTATTAAAGTCATGTTTACTGAGGTGTCCTTTATACACAGCAAAATTGACACTTTTTTTGTATCCAGTCTATGCATTTTTCAAATTTATACGGTCATGTAACACCATCAATCAAATTACAGAATGTTTCAGTCACTCTAAAAGTTTCCTTATTCTTATTTGTAGTTGACTTTCTTCATTTACCCCTAGTCCCTGACAATCACTGACCTGTTTTCTTTCTGTCCCTCTAATTTTACCTTTTCCAGAATGTCTTTAAAAACATAATCCGGTTCGGCCAATATGGCTCAGTGGTTGAGAGTCCACCTATGAACCAGGAGGTCATGGTTTGATTCCCAGTCAGGGCATATGCCCGGTTTGCGGGCTCAATCCCCAGTATGGGGCATATAGGAGTCAGCCGATCAATGATTCTCTCTCATCATTGATGTTTCTATTTCTCTATCCCTCTCCTTTCCTCTCTGAAATCAATAAAAATATATTAAATATACATATAAAATCATAGAGTATGCACCTTTTTGAGAGGCTGCCTTTTTCACTTAGCATGATTCCTTGAAATTCTTCCATGTTGATACATGTATGAATATTTCCTCTTCACCACTGAAGAATATTGCATTGCATGGATATACCACAATTTGTGCATTGGCCCGTTGCTGGCCATTTATGTTGTTCCTGGGTTTAGGTGATTATAAATAAAGCTGCTATAAACATTCAAGTACAAATTTTTATGTGAATTTCAATTTACTTGAATAAATATCTAGGAGTGGTATTGCCAGCTTATATGGTAAGTGTATGTTTAACTTAATACAAAAATGCAAATGATTTTCCAAAGTGGCTATACCGTTTTGCATTTCTCCCACCAGTGTATTAGAGATCCAGTTACTCCACAGCCTTAAGAACACTTGATATTGTCATAGTTTACTTATTTTTAAATTTTATCCATTCTAGCCGAAACCGGTTTGGCTCAGTGGATAGAGCGTCGGCCTGCGGACTGAAGGGTCCCGGGTTCGATTCTGGTCAAGGGCATGTACCTTGGTTGCACGCACATCCCCAGTGGGGAATGTGCAGGAGGCAGCTGATCAATGTTTCTCTCTCATCGATGTTTCTAACTCTCTATCTCTCTCCCTTCCTCTCTGTAAAAAATCAATAAAATATATTAAAAAAAAATTTTATCCATTCTAATAAATAATTATACCTCTGTGGTTTTGAATTGCTTTTCCCTAATATTGAGCATATTTTCAGGTGTTTGTTTGCCATTCATATCTCTTCTTTAGTGTAATGTCTGTTTAAATATTCTCTAATTTGTTACTGATTTATTTAGTTTCTTATAATTGAACTATAGAAAATTGTTATATATTCTGTTTACCAGAACTTTCTATCAGTCAATGTGTTTTTAATTTCATCTAATTTAATATCTATCTAAGAGCAAAAATCTATAATTTTGATGAAGTCTAATTTACCAATTTTTCTTTAGAATTTATACTTTGTGCTCTAAGAAATATTTATCTACCCTAAGGCCACAAAAATTTTTATGTTTGTTTTCTTTTATAGTTTAGATTTTACATTTAAGAATAGGATACATTTCAACTTAATTTTTGTATATGGTCTGAGGTATAGGTTAAGGCTTTTTGAGGTTTGTTTTTGTTTTGCATATAATCATCCAATCATTTCAGTACCATTTGTTGAAAAACTATCCTTGTTCCATTAATGGCATTGGCACTTTGTCAAAATCAGCCGACCATACAGTTATAGGTCTATTTCTGTACTGTCCAACCTGATTCACTGATCTATATGTCTCTCCTGTGGCCAGTACCACATGGTCTTGATTATTGTAGCTCTTTATAGTAAGTCCTATAATGATTATTTGTTCTTCCTCAAAATTGTATTGGTTACTCTAAGTATATTTTTTATCCATGGCTGCATAACAATTTACCCAAAACTTAGAGGCTTAAAACAACAAACATCTATTATCTCACAATTTCTGTAAGTCAGGAATTCTGAACAGCATGGCTGGGTTTTTCTGAATAAAGATCTCTCATATGCTTGTGGTTAAAATTCTAGCGAGACCTATAATCACTGAAGGCCTGGCTGAGTAGAAGGTTCATTACCAAGCCACTTGCATGGAGTTGGCCAGAACCTTCAGGGTCTTACCACATGGAGCTCTCTGCTCACATACAGCAGTGGGCTTCCCCCACAGTGAGTAGTAAGTGGAGAAAGGAGAGAGAGAGAGAGAGAGAGAGAGAGAGAGAGAGAGAGAGAGAAATGGAGAAAGTGACACAGTGTCCATTTCTAACCTACTCTCAGAAGGGACATATTATTTTCTGCCATAATCTATTGGTCACATAGACTAACCTAAATACCAGGACCATGGGTTCTGTCTTGGGAACTAGTTACGATACTAGGCCCTATGCTTGTCTAGTTCAGTTTCAGAATCAACTTGTTGAACTCTAAAAAAATAAGAAGGAGGAGAAGGAGGAGGAGGAAGAGGAGGAGGAGAAAAAGAAGGAGGTGGCAGTGGCTGTGGTGGTTTTGATTGGGATGCCATTGAATCAATAGATAAATTTGGGAAGAAATGATATGTTAACAATAATCCATGAAGACACTATCTCTCCATTTATTCAAGTCTTCTTGATTCTTCTCATCAATGCTTTGTAGTTTTCAGCATAAAAAATCATATATATGTCATAAAAATCACATATGTATGTCATAAAAAATATATGTGTATATTAGATTTACTCCTTATGATTTTATGTTTTGTGTTACTGTTGTATATGATACTCCACTTATAAGTTTGACCTCCTAATTATTCATTGCTAGGATATAGAATACAACTGATTTTTTAAAAACTTGTACATCTGGCAAACTTAATGCCGCTTATTAATTCTAATTGCTTTTTTTTATAGAATCCTTAGGATTTACTATATACACAATCATGTTGTCTGAGTTTCAAGAGTTTCAAGAGTTTCACTTCTTTCCTTCTAATCAGTATGCTTTATTTCCTTTTTCTTGCTATATTGCACTGATGAAGACTTCCTGTCCCATGTTTAATTGGAATGATGAGAGCAGACTTCCTTGTCCTTCCCATCATCTTTGCTCTCTAGGTTTGTCACAGCTCCCTTATACCAGTTTGAGTACCTTCCCTTTTGTTCCTAGTTTGCTGAGAGTTTTTATCATAATGGATGCTGAATTTTGTCAAATAATTTTTATATGTAAACATAATGAAATGTTTTTATTTTTAATCTGTTGAATAGCAAGCTACATTAATTAGTTTGTGAATGCTGTACCAATATTGTATCCTAGGATAAACCCCACTTGATCAGGTGCATTATCTTTGTTTAAAAATTAATCAAACAAATTTATTTACTTTTCTAAATTTAATGAATGTTACCTTTTTAAAACATTTCAAAAATATGTTTCCTTCTTCTTCCAGAGAAAAACTCCTCAAACCAGATGGTGTATTATCCTTTTTATATATTGCTGGATCAATTTGCTAATATTTTATTGAGGGGTATTTATATCCATGTTCATGAAGGATATGAACTGTTGTTTTCTTTTCTTGTAATGTCTTTGTCTGCTTTTGGTATCAGGGAAATGTTGACCTCACAAAACTATTTGGAAGGTATTTTCTTTCTTCATTTTCTGAAAGAGTTTGTGTAGAATGGTTGTTTTCTCCCCTGGAATGTTTAGTTGAAGTTAGCAATGAAATGATTTGGGCCTGGGCTTTTCTTCTTGGGAGTTTCATAAATATAAATTCGACTGTCTTAGTAAATACAGAACTATTCATTTATCTGTTTGTTTGTTTTTCTTGAGTAAAAGTTTGTCTTTCATGGAATGTGTTGATTTCTTCTGTTTTCAAATTTATTGGCATAATGTAGTTTCAATATTTCTTTATTATCTTTTTTATTTTAAATATAGTTTTATTGATTTCAGAGAGGAAGGGAGAGGGAAAGAGATATGGAACCCTCAAGATGAGGGAGATCATTGACTGACTGCCTCCTGCACACCCCCTCCTGGGGATCGATCCTGCAACCTGGGCATGTGCCCTTGACCAGAATCAAAACCGGGATCTTTGAGTCCGCAGGCCGACAATCTATCCACTGAGCCAAATTATTATCTTTTTATTTTAAATTTTATTTCCTTTTTTTTTAATTTTCACTGGAGGACATGCTTATACAGAGAGAGAGAGAGAGAGAGAGAGAGAGAGAGAGGTTTGTCTGCCTTCCTCACGATCCTGGATTGGAGATCGAACCTGCAACCCAGGAATGTGCTCTGACTGGGAATCAAACAGGCAACCCTTCGGTCCACATGACAATACTCAACCAACTGAGCTGCTCTCCCAAGGGCCCTTTATGATCTTTTTAATGACTGTTGGCTCTGCATGTATTTCCTCTTTCATTTGTCATATTTTTACTTGGATCTTTCTTCTGTTCTTGATTAGGTCTGGCTAGAGGTTTATAAATTTAATATTTCCAAAGAAGCGTCTTTTGAGTTCATTGTTTTCTGATTCAAATTTTATTTATTCTTGTTTTTATAATTATTAGTTCCTTCCTTCTGTTTATCTTGTTTAATTTTATCTTCTGTTTTTGGTTTCTTAAACTGAAAAAATAGATAATATATTTGAGGTTTTTCTTATTGTTAATATAAACATTTAAAGTTATATATTTTCTTCTAAACACTTGTTTTATCTGCATTCCAAAGTTCTATTTTTATTCTTATTAAATAAAAATTATTTTACTAATTTTCTTGTGGTTTCCTCCTTAAGATATTTAGAAGTATGTTGTTTCATTTCCTAATATTTGGGGATTTCTCAGATTTTTTGTTATTGATTTCTATTTTAATTTTATCATTGTCAGCGAATACATTTCTTATTATTTTAACTATCTTAAATTATTTTTATTGTTTCTGTGGTGTATTTTGATGGACATTCCATGTACATGCTGGTTAATAATGTTGCTCAGGAAATCTATCTTTACTGATTTTATGTCTATTTTTTTCTATTAATTATGGAAAGACTAGTTTAAGTCTTTGACAACAATCATGAAATTCTTTCTTTGTTCAGTTATATTGATCTTTTGCTTCAATATTTTGAAATGTGTTATCAGGTGTATAGACAGAATTATTGCCCACTTCATAAATTGACTCCATTATGAACTGTCTCTCTTTATTCCCTGTAATATTTCGGGTTCTGAGGTCTAGTTTGTCTGATATTAATATAGACATTCCATCTTTCATCAGATTGTTTTCATCATATATATTTTTTCATTTTTGAATATTAACTTACCTGCATCTTATACTTAATTGGGTTTCTCTTAACCAGTTATAATTGGATCATGCTTTTTTATCCAGTCTTAGAATTTTAATTGGAGTATTTAAACCATTCATCTTAAAATGTATATTGATCATATGGTTGAGTTTGTATTTACCAGGTTGCTATTTGTTTTCAATAGTTCTATCTGTTCTTTGTTATTTCTACTAATACTTGGGCCTTTAAGAAATGTTTACTTTTGATTGAGTACTTTTATGGTTCCATTTTATCTCCTGCTGTTGAGTAGTAGCTATATTTCTTCTTTTTGTTTTTAATGGTTGCATTGTGGTTTAAAACATATATCTTTCACTTATCATGATCTGCCTACAGTAGCATTCTACTATTTCACATATAAGTAAGAATCTTAAGCCATTGAGCATGTGTAAGAACCTTGCTTCTTTCCTTTCATTCTTTATGCTTTTATCACATATTTTAATCTTGTGTTATAGTTCCAAAAATAGGCTATTATTTTTCTGCAAATAATCAATGCACTTTGAAATAAATTAAATGTGTAAAACATTTCATATTTACCTCCATGTTTACTATTTCCAGCTGCCTACATTCCTTATGCAAATCTCTTTCCATTTGTCGTCAGTTTTCTTCTGGGTCTGTTTCTCCTGACTCATTTTCTCCTCCTATTTATGGGCCACATTGTCATGCTCTTCACATGTCTTCTACTAATTTTTACTTAGATACTGGAAATGGTGAGTTTTACATTGTTGGGTGCTAAATTTTGTTGTATTCCTTTTTAAAGCACCGTTCCCTTGTTTTTAGGATATATATTTTATTTTCCATTTGAATTATTGTTACCAAGAATCATAAAAATATACACTGATAAAGTAGTACCCAGATTTTTTTATAGCAAAATCTGGAACCTCAAGTAGGAATCGAGATATTATGTTATAAAGGGTGGCACCATTTTCTGAAAAGGGAAGTAAGCCCTTTTATTTTTATTGTTTTAATCTTTATTGTTGAAAGTATTACATATGCCCCCCTTCTTCCCCATTGACCCTTCCTAGCCCGCCCTGCCCCCCACCTCAGGCCTTCACCACCTATTGCCTGTGTGCATGGGTTATGCATGTATGCAGAGAAGGTCTTTGGCTGATCTCTTCCCACACTCCCACCCTTCCCCACCTTCCTCTGAGATTCCACAACATTGTCCTTTATTTTGATAAACAAGTTACTTGTGAATCAGTTTGACCTTCTCGGGGATTATTTTTGTGGGGGGCAGACCCTAGTGGGAGCTCAGGACTCCCAGCCCTGAGTGAGCTCTGTAAGCTGTTCTTGGCTTATAGTTCCCAGTAACTGTTCTTTCTCCAGCGGCTGCCCTTTGTTCAATCTTGTGGAGCTTCGCCCTGGGCATGTGGAGTGTGGTTTTTGGCTGACAGCTCCAGAGAATTCCTGGGCTCTTTCTGGAGCTCCTTATCTACAAGTTCCCTCCTCGGTGCTCTGCTTCACGGATTCATGCCACTTGCGTCTTACTGGACTCTCACGTCTAACTTCTCAACTCAATGAGACCCGGGCTGGTGGGGTTCCCTTCCCCACTGCCCAGGAATCGCCTCAGTGCAGAAAGCCAGGGTGATGTGGCCGTCCTTCCTGCCTCCTGTTCAAGGTCCAGAACATGTTGGTTCCCACTGCTGACCCCGGGAAGCCCAGGCTGGACTCTATTACCCTTTCCCAGCCACAGAGCAAAGGTGAGATGGCTGCTCACGCTCTGCTTTAGGGGGCACAGTGCCCAGGATTTTCAGTCTGTGCTCCCCTGGGCATATGCGAGTTCCTTCATCCCTTACCAGCACTTGTTTTGTAAATCGAATAGGTTTCAAGCGGCAGCTGTTTTGTAAGTTTGCTTTTTCTGATTGTTAGTGAAAATGAGGGCCCTGTTAATGTTCCTGTGTTCATGTGCCTTGACAACGGTGACCATATAGCCTTGTTTACTTGCAACATAGACAGCAATTAGATGTAGAAGAGTTGTGCTTATTGATATTTGAAATTAATTGTATGTTTCATTGTTTTGCTCTTCCCCAGACTTCCCTGCTTTCTATGTGATTGATTGTACTTCTTTTTAATTTCCTTGTTTTATGCATTATATTTCTATTTTTATGTGTATGATTTGCTCTAAAATTTTAACACCCCTGCTGACTTGAAAAATCTAAAGTAAATCAATATTTCTACCCTTTGCCTGAGCAAAACAGAAAAGTTTGAACATTTTAACTTTCAACAATTTTACTTGATATTATAGTCCACTAGAGGCCTGATGCTTGAAATTCGTGCAAGAGTAAGCCTTCCTTCCCTCTGGCACCGGGGACCGGGACTTCCCTTGCAGCCCCAGCTTGGTCCAGAAGGTCGTCGGGAAGGACATCTGATTTAATTAGCATATTGTGCTTTTGTTATTATAGATTATTTTATCTTCTATCTTGTCTTTATAAGCACCAAATTGGGTATTTTATCACTATTTCATATAGTCAATTTTTGCTTATGTTACTCATATGTTTACCAGTTTCTTTATTCACCATTACTTTTTACATCTCACTCCTTCCTTCTGGGTTCAATTCCTTCCTATAATTTTTCTTTCAGTGGGATTCTGAATTGTAAATATTTTATATTTACTTTTATGAACATGTTTTTATTTTTTCTTAATTAAAAAAAAAATCCTCAACTGAGGATATGTTTATTGGTTTTGAGAGAGAGAAAAACATCAATCGGTATGGGTCCCGGCCAGAAATTGAACCTGCAACCTTTTGTGTATCGGGCGAGTCTCCACTGAACTGAGCCACCTGGCCGAGGCTTTTTTCTTTCCTTTTTGAAGGGTGGTTGAGGTCAGAATGGATTTGGGGGTTGGCAGTTATTTGTCCTCAGCACTTTGAAGACGCGTGTTATCCTCTGGCTCAAACACTCCTGTTGAGAAGTCTGCGGACCAGCAACTATTGTTTCTGAGTAAATGCTTCTCTCTTTTCTCTTCGACTTTTGTATTCAGCAGTTTCACTGTGATGTGCTCAGTTATGGATTCATTTTTATTTATTCTGCCTGACCATTATGCTTTTCAAATATGATTCATCAAATTTGTAATGAATTCTGGGCAATTTCCTCTGTTTTCTCAGTTCTCTCTACCTGGAGCCCCTTTTAGGCAGCTAGTGTGGGTTTATCATTCCATTTTCTGTTGTTTTATTTTTCATATTTTCCACGTTTTTCTCACATCATATTCTACGTTGGCTAAAGTCTCCTGATCCCCCTTCTAACTCATGTATTGTCTTTTCCCCTGGTTTCCACATATTTCCATTAAGCTTTTTAGTTTCAAGATTTTTTCATTTTTATTTGGTTCACTTAAAAACCTGCTTGTTCTGTTTTCATAGTACTTTATGCATATTTTAGAATCTATATTACTTTTTAAAGATCTTTACTCCTTTTAAGAATATTTATTTTGTATTATCTTTTGATATTATGTCAAGTTTCTGATTCTCAGACTTCCATTTGGTGGTGTTCACTAATTCTCATGCTTGATAGCACATTACATATGTGTTCCTCTGATTTCCTTAGGCCTCGCTGTTTTCTTTCATTTTTTCCTTTCTTTTTGAGAGTTCAACTGTGCATTTAGAAAAAAAATTTCTGTTTAACTCTCAAGCATTTATAGACACGTGTAGTGGGAAGGTGTTCAGGTTGTATGATTTACCATGTTGCCAAAACCATATCACATGCTCCTTTCTTAACAACCAAGCTTCCCATTGTATAATAAACAGATGAGAGCCAGTGGTGCCACTGTGTCTTAGCTGGGTCATTTCTATCTTTGCAAACTTTAAAACTCGGTGACAACTACCCTCGCTAACTGACCACTAATTTTGTTTGTTAGCAACGTTGTTTTGGTTGTGGGCATCAAAAACAAACAAAATTGGAAGCAGAAGTGCTTTGGGTTGAGATTATTTCAAGGGCACGTGGCATCTGAAGGACGTGAGGAGAAGGAGCAGCAGAGCCAGGGGGTGGACTGGAGGGCGTCAGGTGCCCACAAAAGGGCGCACTCCAGACGTCTGCCTCACCTCTGCCTCCTTTCAGAGTGGCTTTCCTTGCTGTAGTTCCCTGATAGCCCAGCCCACCATCTCACTGTTCCTCTGTTCAAGGGAGCAGCTTGGACTGAAACTAGTCTCTTGGTCTCCTTTATCGACTCCTCGGGGAGAGGGTCAGAATGGCCCTGCTGGGTCATGAGTCTACATTGTTCCTCCCACCTACAGACAAGGGGTCAGAGCCACAGGATATAAACACAGTTTCGGGACCACACTCCGGTGCCAGGCACAGTCAGAGGACACGGTGACCGTGAACTGGGACGACAAACCCAAAAGATAATCACTGCATCCCTCGGCGGAGAAGTTACCCTTTGCATCCCATTTCTCATGAAGTGACTTGTAGGTTGATAGAGAACAACAATGTGGAAAGGCAGAAAGGGGTCTTAGCAGATGCCGTGGGCTCAAATTAGAATGAGTCATTTCCCCATGAGAGGAAGAATAATGATCTGGAAACAGAAATGGGGGCGTAGCAGAAAGGCCCCACCTTGTCTAGATGAGACAGAGTGAAGAAACCATCCTCCCATTGAAAAGGCCTACAGAGGAAACCATTACCTTCAGGGGTGTCTGGGCTTTTTTAAAAATATATTTTTATTGATTTTTTACAGAGAGGAAGGGAGAGGGATAGAGAGTTAGAAACATCGATGAGAGAGAAACATCGATCAGCTGCCTCCTGCACACCCCCTACTGGGGATGCGCCCGCAACCAAGGGACATGCCCTTGACCGGAATCGAACCCGGGACCCTTCAGTCCGCAGGCCGACGCTCTATCCACTGAGCCAAAACGGTCAGGGCACATCTGGGTTTTTATTGGAGCCAGAAGATAGAATATTGGCGATAAAAATGAGCATATAGGACTTTATACAATGCAGTAGGTCTGGGTAGGTTATAGGGGAAAGGTTGGGAGGAAGTAAATGGTGGCAGCTCAGCTGGCAGGTGGGGGTGGGAGGCTCAGAGCAGTATGGGCAGGGTTTCCAGGGCACATGGACTGAGAAGAAGTGATGAGGCAGTGATGGGTGTGGCTCTGGTGACAGCTGTCTCCCTGCTGGGTCTGAGCAGATTTCAGGAGTCACTGGGCTTCATTCCTTTGTAGAGATCTTGTATGTTCTATCCCCTTTCTCTTTTCTGTTTTCTTCTTCCTGTTTTCATTAATCCATCCTTTAAGATACAGCTCAATCCCCATTTCCCTTCTCAGTCCTTCCTAGAGCTCTGTAATCTCTAGTGGCTTCTCCTGCCTCCTGTGGCCCTCCTGGTCTGCGCCATTCTTTTGGTAATGACCTCTGGACCCCGTGCTCTTGTCCTGAGCTGCCTGATATCATCATAGCTATTCATGGTTCTGGTCATGCTTCACCAATGAGACTCCCTGGGGGAGGAACAGCTCTTACACTTCTTTGTATTTGCTGTCGAATGGTGGATACTGACCCTCACACTGTAGGTATATGTATTTACTAGGATATCGACTACTTGGGTATATGTTTATGACTGTGGGCGCATCACTCTATGGCATTCAGTTTGCCTAATTGTAAAGTAGAGATAATAGCATCCACGCTCCATTCGCCTATTTTGTCTCTCAGTAGATCTCTCTGGAACACCTATTCTGTGTAAGGGTGAGTTTGTGGACTGAACGCTTATTAATAGGATGATTAAACACATTGGATTAGAGAATGGATGTGGGAAATGCCCTGAAAAGCAGAAAGCACTCACATTACAAAGGAAAGGTGTTATTTAAACATTCACATTTAGACATCAGAACATTAACTTAAATTATTTTATAAGCTCCCTCCTGAGTTCCTATAGCACTCTGGGCATACAGTGCCTGTATTATAGCACTTACCACATTGTATTATAGTTACGTGTGTCTGTTTCTATCTCTGCCCCATACTGTGAGCTTCAACACGGAGTCCTCAGCACTTAGCAAAGCGCCTGCCACAGTCACAGTCACAGGTCTCAGTAAATATGTTAAATAAATTAATGAATGAGAGAAAATCAGCACCCAAGGGTTCCCAGCCTATGAAATGTGTTCAGACAATAAACACACTGACAAGTATTCTTTCCTAAGAATCTTGTGGGGGAGAATTACAAGGAAAAATGAAGTATAGATTTTGCCCTGGAGGAACTTACAATGAAATGGAGAAGCGAAACACATGCATATGAAAATGCCTTGCGATGATTTGTCAAATTACCTAAAAGCAGTGGTATTTTAGACGGTGACACAGGCATTGATGGATTTCAGAAGAACAATAACAGGCAGGAGAAGTTAATAAGGAGGGGCTTTTTGGAGAAACAGGGAATTGAATAGGGAGCTAATGGCAATATAAACAAAATTCACAAAGTCTGCCACTTTACGGATGAGGGAGTGAGTGGACCACTGGCAGTTTGCAAGGGTATCTGAGAGCTCTGAGAGCCACAACACTTATGGGGGATGCGTTGTCCTTTTATTGACATACATGTCTACACACATGCACATGCATTTCTGTGGTTACAGAGGTGAGGGGCTTGGGGTGCTTCCCCTCTCTCCTCAAGAGCTTCTCTCTCTACTTTCATGTCAAGCCTTTGGAGGCAGCAGTTTTGCAGGTCTCAAGAGCTCGCTCCCAGGACTGGGCCTGCTCAACAAGGGCCCCATTTCTAGGATGCAACACAGAGCTCATTCAATTATGGATTCTTTGTTCAATCACTTTGATCATCTTCGGAGCAGTTAATTTTAGTATGGCGCAGAGCCATAGGGACAACTGTCTATCCCTCTCAAGGTTGGCGGTGGGCAGCATGGGCCCTGCTGCTGGGGGGCCCACGTGGTGGGACCATCAGGGGACTGACTGCCTAGCTTCAGGTTACCTCCCCAGGAAACATCCAGAGATGGCCTCAGAGCTCATTCTCTCTTCATCGCTTCAACAAATGTTTATGGTACCAATGTGACGTGCTAGTTTTTCTTCTAGGTGCTGGGAGTAGAGCTGCAAATAACAGAAAAAAAGTTTACTAGTTTCATGGAAATTACATTTAAGTT
Organism: Myotis yumanensis; assembly: GCF_028538775.1. Classification (NCBI taxonomy): domain Eukaryota; kingdom Metazoa; phylum Chordata; class Mammalia; order Chiroptera; family Vespertilionidae; genus Myotis; species Myotis yumanensis. The sequence continues at coordinate 80,305,618 of NW_027223761.1, forward strand.
AGAAAAGAAAGAAAATCAGCAAGTTAATTTCATATAAATTAATAAATACTATTAAGAAAATAAGCAGTGAAGTCCTAGAGAGGGGCCAGGGAAGACCTCACTGCAGGTGCGAGATTTGAGCTGAGACCTGAAGAATAAGGAGAAGCCAGCCACGGAAAGAACTAAGAAAAGGCTATTCCAGGCAGCCAGAATGGCTAGTGCAAAGGCTGAGGCAGGAACATAATTGGAGTCTCCAAGATGTATTCTTGTGCTTGCGCGCGCGCGCACACACACACACACACACACACACACACACACACGCTGGCCTAAGCCTAGGAAGTAAAATCATCAAAAAGCATCAGAAGGAATCCAGACAAAAGCCCACAAAGGCCAGGCCACGCAGGCCTAATCACCCATAGGAACACACTGGGTTTATTCTGAGAGCCATAGGCAGCCACTGAACCACTGGAAGCAGGGAAATGAGGGCATCCCTGGCGGAAGGCCTAGCATCCAGCCTGTGTTGGAGGTAGAGCTGCTGTGCAGGTCCCACGTAGCCCTGAACTCCCCAGCTCTCCTGGAACTTGCCATGTGGACAGATTGTCCACCATCCTCAAGACTCTGAGTTATTCCAAACTGGAAAGACCAGAAAGTGGAGGCTCCTTAAACACCCAGGCCGATGAGTGGAAGGAAGACCAGTCAAAACTCTTTATCTCACAGGAGTCACCAAAAACCATGAAGGCTATTTCAGAATCAACCCAAATGCATCAGTGCCTCTTCCACAGAGAAACAGTTCCTGATAATCACCCTGCTTTGTAAATATAGGCTATTGGTTTCCATTCATCAGCTTATACCCTTCACCTAATGACTTTGCTCAACTTTTCCCCATAAATGTAGAAATGCTTCATTAAGAAGGCATCTTAGAGAACATCTAAGAGGCAATGGCTTGATAAAAATCCAGATCTTTGGATCTCAGTCTTATCTCCTTCCTCCATACTTGATTAGTGTGAAGAAGGACAAATTAGGTAAATTAGACCAGCACCACGATTCAGAAAAAGACCCCCCACATTAAACAGCCAATTTAACGTTTTCCAACATTGGGAGTCTGGAATGTGAAAATGAAATGGTGGTGATTCACTGTCTGTTTCCTCCAGTTCAGGAATCTGTAACTCAGAACCTCCAGAATAACTGGGGAGAGTGATTGCATGGGCTGAAAATCTCAGCCATGTTTTCATATCTGCAGGAGATTTCAGGTAAAATTTCCCGAGGATGGGGGGCAAAGGGGCTGACAGCAACTGCTTGCTCTTAATTCATTGGGGCCAGGGAAGACAGGTGCAGGGGCAGGGGTGGGCCAGCTATCTTTGACGGGTGAAGGGGATGGCCCTGGTAATCCAATATCCTCTTGGCTCCACTCAGCACTCTAGTCCGAATCCATCACTGCAAATGAACCAGGTGACAGGATTAAATATCCCCTAATTGCAGCCCCCTGGGAGGGGCTGTGCCAGCTGTCTCTTCCACATGCCTAGCCCAGCAGATGGGAGATCAGATATCAAAGGGTCACTTCTGATGGCCCAGAAGGCAGCCTGGGTCCTGGCCACCCCGGCTGAGTGGAGGGAGGCACAGAGGGCAGATTGGGGTGCTCTCATGGGTCTGAAGAACAGAGGATTTAGTACATCCTGGGCCTCAGCTTCTTCATGGTTAGGTCTGCACCATGCCACAGCTGTTACTTATCTGTCCTGTCCTTGGGCTCCTGTGCCTTCTCCTCCTGCCCTCTAACTCCCTGCTAGAGATGGACTCGGTCACAGAAAGCCAGGTATACTCCACAGCACACAGAGGGCCTCCCCAGCACCTGCCCTCTGGGCAGGCCGGCGCCTCGCCCAGTCCCAGAGGCCAGGATTCTCATCTTTCCTCTCAGCCTTCTCAGGAAAAAGACTCCACGGGTTGGCTTGCTGTGTATCCTAGCATCCTGAGCTTACATGAAGGGCAGGTCCTCCAAACCCACTGAGGCTAAGCAAGAAAAAATGGGACTTACATTAGGCTCAAGAAATGGCCTTGAGAGCAGAGTGACGCTCCTGGCGGGGCGGCTGGCTGCGGGCCCTCACCTGGCTGCGTGGCGAAGGCCCACAGCCAGGGAAGAGCAGGTGACATCTGACAGGCTCGTGGCCCTTTTCCTCGAAGACCTTTTCATTGGGAAGCTCTGCCCTGCCTCTCCTCCAGAATCCTCTCATTTAAGTCCGCTTTCATCAAAGATGCTGGGCAGTGCCATGGCAATAAGATGCGTTTTCATGCAGCTGAAATCTGATATTGCAAAATCAGCAGGAGCAGGTACAAGCCAAGGCTGGCGTTCCATCCAGAGAAGGTGAACCACAGGCAAAATGAAAGTCCGCATGCTGAACCTCACTGAGGCCTGGGCAACAGGTAGAAGCAGGCTTCAAAAGGGTCACTTAGGGCCTCTGATGAGCGACTCAAAGGGCTGTTGCAACCTTTGAAACAACACAATCGCTGAGACTAACAAGACCTCAGCAGAGGGCTGGGGCGCAGGCCGTTGTCCTTGGTGAAGCTAGAGAGCTGTGGGGTCCTGAACCTCTGGACTTAGATGAGGGTCTAATGCTGATCCCTCTCTAACTGATCATTTTATGTTTATTCATTTATTTAACTAACAAGTGCGGATTTTTGAAGGGTTTTCTGTGTTCCTAGAAATATGCCAAGGGCTATAAAGGTGATCAAAACCAATGTTGTCTTTGCCCTCAAGGATCCTGTGTTGGTTTGACTTAAGGGCATAACTGCTTGCTCTGAACTTCAGCTTGTTCATTCATGAAATGGAAACTATGACGTGTACCCTAGGTCCCTCACAGGGTTGCTGAGAGGCTCACATGAGATGCCTGGGGGAAGCCTGCTCTGGGACAGCTCCCCTGTGGGTACCAGAGGAGGGGGCAGTGTTTGGAGTGTTGCTTTAGGCCTGAGGCCAATATGGCTAAGTCACTAGGGAGCTAACTTACACCTCCTTCCCTTTCTTCCCTGCTTCCTCTCCCCTAACTCCAACTCTAAACAGAGGCTTAGTCCAGAGAGAACCATCCTGTGCTTGATGATAAAAGAGACAATGAGATTCCTGGGTAGTCCTCTGGGCCCACAGTCAGGAGGCCTGCTGTCCACGGTGCCAAACAAACCAAGTTATTTTGGAGCGAGTCAGCAGTAGAACTGTAGGCTAAGAACAAAGGACTTGGCCCATTTCCGTGTCCCTGCAGTGGTCGCACACCAGCTGAACACATCAGTCTCTAGTTGTGTCCCAGTTTTAGGAAAACCAGAAATCTGGAATTTCAACATAACTCCCCCACCTGAAAACTATAAGTTTTGGGGATAGATGGATCCTGATAATGGCATCTTCTGGCCAATAGTGTGTTACCACATAGGCCAGTGGTCCCACATGTTGGAATGACCTGCAAAATTGGTCAAGATACAGTCACCCAACGTCTTTCATGAGAAACTCTTATGTTGAAGGTTTAGGGTAGGGCCTTGGAAAGGATTCTTATGCACCAGAAGGCTCAAGAACATCCTATATAGACAATCCACATGGGCACATGTCTGATCTATTTTCATTATATATTCAGGATGGGACATAGAATAGACACTCAATAAATATCTACTGCCTGAGTAAATGAATTCATTAAAATATATCCAGCCCAGCCTGTGGGGCTCAGTGGTTGAGCTTACTCATGAATCAAGAGGTCACTGGTTGGATTCCCTGTCAGGGCACATGCCCAGGTTGTGAGCTCAATCCTCAGTAGGGGGTATACAAGAGACAGCTGAACTATGTTTCTCTCTCATCAATGTTTCTAACTCTCTATCCCTATCCTTTCCTCTCTCTCTAAAAGCAATAAAAACATATTTAAATACATATATCCAAATACACTCAAGGAAAAAGCAATGCATGAAAAAATATCAAACTCTTTTTAGGATTTAGAAGTCTTCTATAATTTAGTTGTATCTGATTGTGTTTCTGATTCTAAATTCTCAGGGTATAAAATTAACAAACCTATATTTGACTTTTTTTGTGCTTTCCATTAGATTAGTTCTGAGTAAATGGAACTTTGCTCCCATTGGCATATCTTTGTTTATCTTTGTTTCCTCTCTCATCATATTTTATTATTGTTATTGCATTATCAATAATAAAAATAATGGTAGTAAATGCAGTAAATGCTTTTACTTGCATTATTCCATTTCTTCATTAGGGATCTTATAAAAGAAATAGGGAATTATTACTCCCACTTTACAAATGAAAGAGCTAATGCATAAAGAGGCCATAGATCTCATCTGCCCTGCAATCACCCAATTGGGAAATGGCCAGGTCAGAGTCCTGACTCAGAGTTGGATGCTCTGTGCATGATGCCACGCCTCTGAAGGAGCCCTGTGAGTCTGCATCTGGTGACTCCCACACAGGCCATCACATGTGCAGAATAGGGCGCATGGGTCCACTCACAGAGCACCTTTACCCAGGAACCCCTGTTACAAAAGCTCTTAGTTCATGGAGGGCCACCAAAAGGCTAAGACAGATCCTGTAGAGAATCACCCACTGCAGGCAAGTCATCTCTAAAATTATAATGTAAGTTAATGGAAAACATGAATTTTTTCTTTAAAAGATGGAATTTTTCTATGTGACTCTCCGGGAGCATACCTATTGCAGGGGAGTCAGAGAAACATTGCCACTCACATACCAGACTTCTGTAGGCAACCCAGCCCTAAAATAAAATAAGTAAGCAAACATGCTGCTGCCTCCTTCTTTTCTCCTGAGCTGGGGCTTCATGCTGTCAGACCCTCTAGCATCCCCGTGGCTGCCCCCAGGGCCTTGGGTACCAACTAAGCAATGGGGCTGAATGAAGTTTTCAGTGGGAGTCCAACAAAATCAGCACCGCCTAGGCTGGTTCCCGATGAGCACAAAGAATGAAAAATAATAGAAATTTTCTGACTATTGCTCAGCGGTGTGGTTCAGCCATTGAGTGTCAAACCAGGAACCAAGGGGTCACCGGTTGGATTCCCGGTTTGTGGGATTGATCCCCCGTGGGGGCCATGTGGGAGTCTGCCAATTGGTGATATTCCTCTCTCGTTGATGTTTCTATCTCTCTATCCTTTTCCCTTCTTCTCTCTCTAAAAATCTAATTAAAAGCATATAAAATATTTAAAAATAAACTTCTGGATTTTGAAAATGTTATTCATTTCATATACGAGTATAATGACTGGGTATTTAGTCCAACCTAGATATTTTAAGCAATGCCTAAATTTACGACTTTCTTTAACTATATGATCAGGAGGCTTCGGTCATTTTGAGTGGAAGTGATCAGTTAATGCATCCTAAAGTCAATCTGATTAATAACCAATCAATTCAGTTTCTTCAGTTTAACATCTGGCGTTCCAATGAACGAGCTAACTGACAGGACAGAGCAGTGATCTTGACAAGGGGTCTTGGAGCCTGTGGAAAGATGGGCCAGGCAGTAGGAAGTCACCTGCTTCCCACTGTGGGGCCACTTGCTGTAAAGCATGGGCTGTAGCAGACACGAGAAGACTAAAGATCCCCTTATTCCCCACCAGGGTCTCTGGGGCCCAGTGAGATAGACAATTCTTGTTCCTGGAGAACCCTAGTTGCCTCGTGGTTGCCTGGCTCCCCGCCAGCTCTCCCAGCCCTCCCACCCCCCAGCCAGCCCACAGGCACCCAGGTCCCTGTCAGCTCTAACAGGGGGTGGGAATTGGCCAGGCCATTCATTGGTTCTGAAGTTTCTTCTACTTAAACCAATTTGTTAGGTGCTTCATGATTTACGGCCACCGTGGAAAATGGGGCTGGGTATTGATTCTTGGCCTTTTCTATTGCAAATGGGTGTAATGTTTTATAGTATGTCAGAATAATAGCAGTGAGTACTCTATCAATGTCAAATGTTAAAAATGATCGGCTATTGTGATATAGGAGATTAAATATGAAAGCTTGATGGGTATATAAAAGGGAAATGGCAATAATAAAGGGATTTTTCTATTCGGCTCATTGCTCTCTGGCATCCACCTGGGGAGCGATTAGAGCCGTTGTGCTGATCAGTGACAGATCACCCTGGGGTAAAGGATGGGCAGGTGCCCCCTCCGTCCCCCCCAAGTGCCGTGCAGCCTGGCAGAGTGGAATGGGAGAGCCAAGGTGGAGAGATCGGAGTTCACTTTGGGAGCTTGAGTGTAACTTCTAGGATGACTAGGAAGGGAAGTACCAGGAGACGGAGCCCATCAGAAATGCCAGGGCTCACTCTAGGCCTCCTTGGTCTCTCCTGCCATGATGGCTCATCACCAATGTCAGCCTAGAGAATCCACCCTCTCCTTTAGGGCATCTGGAGAGATGGCACTGCATTCTATACAACCACAGGAAGTTACAACTGGTTACCTTGTTCGGTCAACCTTTTCTTTTAAAATTCAAACGTTGAGGTCTGGCGAAGTAAAGAGATATACCCAAAGCCACCCAGCCAGTGAGTGGCAGAGCCAGGCCAAGCACAGGTCAGGATGGCACTCTCCTCACTGTCCACCTCCGCTGCCAGGGTGCCTGGCGCTACCACAACCTTCTAGAGCAGCGCTGCCCAGTGGGAATATAGTGAACGCCTGTGCGTGGCTCTAAATAGTCTAGTGGCCACATTACAAAGTAATGAGGAATGAAATTAATATATTTTATTTAAATTAATACTCAAAAGATTCTCCTTTCAACATGTAATCAACATAAAGTTGCTGAAATGTTTTATATTCTTTGTTTCACACAAAGTCTGTGGCTGTCTTACAATCACAGCTCATCCCAGTAGGACCAGCCACAAGAGTCTCAACAGCCGATGTGCCACTGGCCACCCCCATGTCTGCAGCTCACACTGAGCCATAAGGGGCCGGGGGTATAGACATAGCCGTGAGGATGTGTGCAGACGGCTTAGAGGAGGGCATGTGTGCTTTGAAAAAGCAAATATATACATTGATACACTCAGAAAAACTTGAAAGCCTGCTTTATAAACACAGTCAGCTCTGGCCGGGTCGCAGTGAGGCCACCCTGGAGACAGATGTCAGCACTTGCGGCTGCTCCGGCAGGTGTGGAAGGCACATTGGAATCCATGAGGTCACAAGGGGCCTGGGACATGGTCTATGTTTGCCCCAAATGACCATGAATTTACAAAGACTAAGAAACCAAGTAGCCCTTTTGGGCAGAGTAGCTTCACAGGTGATGTTGTTGTCATCATAATGTAAGTCACCAAACTTATTTCCTGAGAAAAGAACTAAGTTCGAGACCACAGAGTCTCCGTGGAGGTTGGGTTAAGTCTTAGAATTTCTGTGGCACCAGGTAACCCTGGAGGCACCCGGTGTCCCCCGTCATCAGTGTCCCTCTCTCAAACACACAGCATGATGGCAGCCTGCCGAGCATGCCCTGTGCCGATGATCTACGCCCTGGAACACCCACCGAGTATGCCCACGGGGGTGGAGAGAAGCCCTGGTTCCAACTCCCGGCTGGAGATCTGGCTAGTCAGGCCCCGAGGCTACCCCGTGGCCAGCGGGAAGAGGCCCAGCTGGAAGAGTGGAGGCAGGCGCACACAGCGGCCTCGGCATTGCCATTTCCAGAGCAAGCAGACACATAACGCACACAAAGCCAGTCTGGGAACAGCCCAGGCCCTTTCACACAGACAGGCTGTCACTCTGACAGCTCTCAAGCCAATCAGACGCTAAATTAAGGTGTCTTCCTTCTTTTTTTTTTTTTTGAGGGGCAAGGGGTAGTTAAAATGCTGATCTCCAAGTGACAGGTGTCTCAGCTGAGAGTGAACTGTCACCGCCACCATCCTCGCTCGCTCGGAGCCTCTCAGGAGCATGTCAGGGAGCCCAGCAGGCTCCCCACACACCCCTCGCTCCCTAAGGGCATCAGGCAGCCCCCGCTGCCGGTCTGCCCCCTGGGACCAGGGGGAGAGCGCCAGTCTGCTCCAGGGCTCAGGTTCCCCGTGTGGAGGAGGAACTCCTCCCTTCTCTGTGACGGCAGCATTAATAATTAAGTGGGGCCTTAATGACGAGGGTGTCGCATTGCAGAGTGACATTGGGGCACGCGCGCCCAAAGGCACACACCTGCGTTCACACGCACACATCCTGGAAGGCAGGCGTTAGATCATGCTTAAAAATATCGTAAGCAAAAATTTAAAATAGATAACAACAAGGGATATATGTGTGCTTAATTACAAGAGGATTTTATTAGCTGGCACTAATTAAAGCATGTTATGAATTCCAACAAATATCTAAAAATTACTCACTGTGGTAAGTAGTTTTGACACAAGTAATTTGTTTAAAACTAGAACTTGGTGGGGAAGTTCAAGCAATTTCATTTTGCCTGGGTAGCGCATCATGAGATATCTGGGGGGTAATTAACGATCAGCAGTTTAATGACGGAGGCACATTCATTATCCCGTTTCCTGACTCCCACCAAGGCTTCTCGCTGAGCTTGTATTCAAGCCCTTTCACTCCATTTCCTTGAGAGCTGACCTCCCACCTACAGCTGAACCCATTTCTCAGGTGGGGTTTGCTGAGGCCCAGTGCCGCTCTGTTCCATCCACGATCTCATGTGTCCAAGATGGACACTCCCCTCTCCTCACAGCGGAGGGGGGCCTCCTCGTCAGCATATTCTCACAAGCCCCCCGTGTGCCCCAGGGCAGCGGACAGGCCCTGTTATGAGTTTGCTGTTTTAGTCTCTTTCCCGGGAGCTCTGAGGTCAGCAGCTCCATTCCGAGGCTGGCAAGGCCTTGCTGGCCCTCCCCTGGCCCTCGCCTGCTGCTTCCTCATGGCCCCCGCCCCTCCCCTTCCCCAGCAGGGCAGGGAGCCGAGCTGCAGCTGTCCACATGCATGCGCGGGGCTGGCCACCATGCCATCCAGGCCACTCGGAAAAGGGGAGCCCCTGGGCGCACCTGACATTCCCTGTACTGGCTGTGCGGCCAGGAGTCTCTCCTCTGCACCCACCGCTCTTTGCCTCGGTCCCATGTCCACCCAGAGTCTCAATGCCCTGCTCCGGGCAACGCGCTTTTGGGTGGGGGGTGGGCAGAGGAAGGGACCAATTGACCTCCTGGGGCTCCATTCGCTCTGCACATGTACCCAGGAAGGGTCTCTTCGTACCTCCCCTGTTCGTAACCCAGGCACACGTCCTGGAGGCAGGTGGGAGTCTTGGAGGAGGCTGCAATCTAGAGAACACTCCTGCTTCATCACACAGACCCACCGAGGAGCCCCCTCTGCTCCTTTCCCTTCAACCAAAGTTCGAAGCTAAATCCACTGTGGGCTGAAGGAGGCACTTTAAACTTCACTTGTCTCAAAGTTTAAATGGGGAACTTGACAGTATGCTAATGCTCCTCTATTAAGTCTGCAGAGAAGGGCATTAAAGGCATTGGTTAAAGACACGGCTCAGCGTTTGAGCAATTTAATGAAGTGTTACACACAGGCCGACCTTGTAGAGGGAGACGCTCGAGGCGCTCTCTGCGTGTGGGGAAGCCCTGGTCACTCTATTTGACATCTGAGCTTAACACCAGCCCTGGCCTCGTTACTACCTGCGAGGTCTGGGTGTGCCAGGGGAGGCCAGCCTTTGCTGGTGGCGTCCACAGACAGAAAGGAGAGGTAGGAACAGTGGCTCCTGATCCACAGCTGTGCGAGGCCAGAGGGGCCGGTGAGTGACATGTTCAGGTTTCATAAGCGTATGCAGTGCCCCTGGGGGGAGCCACACAGGAGGGAAGGGCGGGCACGCAGGGTCAGCCCAGTGTGAAGGCCAGAGCTCCCAGCTGCCCTCGGACCATCAGGGAGCAGGCGGAGCTTGGAAGGGGGTCTCTGCCAGGAGAGGGAGCAGCCCCGGAATGCCCAGGATACGGTTATTGGGGCAGCAGTGGCGCTACAGGGACCCCTCAGCCACCCCATTGACTTACAGACTCATTCATTCCTTCGTCAGATATTATTGAGCATCTGCTGTATATCACTTCTCTCTCCAACTGCACATGCTCCTGGTTCAGCTACACTGGTCTGCCAGCTCCTCGAACATTCAGAGCTCCTGCCCACAGGGCCTTTGCACATACTCCCCCCTCTACCTGCAATGCTTCTCTCCATTTTTCATAAAGGCAGCCACCTTAAGCCTTTTAGTATCAGCTTACTTAGCCTCTTCTCAAAGAGCAGATGGGCAGTGCACGGAGAAATGTAAGGCCCGCTCATCTTGCTGGGGACATAATGATTAATAATTATTAAACTATACTTATAGTCCTTCACCTGGCTTGTGAGTAGCTTAGTATACCTTCCAAAGCTTTCCTATATGCTATCCGTTTGAAGTTTCATGGAGCCTCTTAAGGCAGGTTGAGGATTTGCTGGCGATTTCGTGCAGAGACAAGTGACCCAGTCCAAGAAGCTGTGCCCAAGGAGACAGCGCTGGGCCAGCCCAGATGCCAGACATCTGACTCCCCGACAAGAGCTGTTTTCGCCTTTGCAAATGGTGCGCGTTTCTCTCTTTACGGAGGGTGACCGCGCATTTAAGGGCCAGGCCTGGGCGGCAGGTCCCTGAGCGCCTTGGCCCTGGTGATGTGGCTGGTGAACAAGCAGCGTCAACAAGATCAGCTGCTCCGAGTTGGGCGCATTGTTGCCAGGAGAGCAGAGACACGTGGCGGGCAGCCCTACCCCCAGGAAGCCTTTTCTCCCAGGCTGCACGGAGTCCTTCACAAGCCCCTTCCCTTCTGCATTGCCCCTTCCTCCCTTCTGCTTGCCTCCCTTCGCCGGTGCCGACAGTGGTGACATGCCCCGCTGCTTAGCACAGGTGGCTTGTTCCAGCAGAATTCTTAGGAGGAAGAGCCATGACCCGGGTTTCTGGGGAGAAATCCATTGATCAGCGACCATCTTTGGGCACCTCCTCTCTGTCCAGGCTCCAAAAGTAATCATTGACATGACTGAGCTCCTGCTTATGCAGGTTCTGTGCTCAGCCACTTAAAAGCTGTCTCCTTTCCCCTCACAGCGATCCTGAGAGGGGTGCCTCATACCCCGTTTTCCAGGTGAAGAAATTGGGGATTAGGAAGACACTAATTTGTCTAAGATCACACGGTCATGGGGTCACCAAGAGTCAGGACCCAGAGGGGTCCGTGTGCACTGTATTTGGTGGGAATGATGCCCCTGGAGGTATGCAGTGCACACAGCGGTGCTGGCCAACTCCGGAGCCTGGGGCTACCCCCACGGATTCTGCCCCCTCACAGCCCCTGCTTATGAGCCCGGGGCAGACCAGCTGGGAGGACGGGAAGGCGCCGTATCCACTGCTGGGCCGTGTGGAGCAGAGCCCAGAGCACGGCCTCTCCAGACGAGATAGGGGCCCTTCGGGTTAGTCCGAGGACTTCATGGAGAGAAGGTGCCAGATCTCAGGTGGAGGCTAATCCCGCTCACTTCACACTAACCTATGGTAGCTCACAATGGGACGAGTAACTGTGCCAGGACCTGTTACAGGTAAGTTACATATTGAATCTAATTCTAACGTCATAGTGCTGCGAAGTAGATAGCGAGGGACCGAACTCTGATCTTCTCTGTGCTGTTCTGACCGCATGTCCAATGTGATATAGTGAAAAGGACAAGGGCTTTGGCCCTAACAGACCCACATGTGAACCTTGCAGGGCTGCTGTGTTGCGAAGTTCCAGGCAGGGTGTGGGAGAGGGTGGTATGCAAAGACATGACATAGACATGGTGGAAACAAAACCAATTAAGGTTAATGAATGGTCTTATCATGTGATATTGATCATGATAAAAATATTGACTTGATCCCAAAGGAAGGGAAGTAAAGGCAAAAAATAAATGAATGAGACTATATCAAACTAAAAAGCTTCTGCACAGCAAAAGGAACTGACAACAAAACAAAGAGGCAGCCAACCAGATGGGAGATGATATTTACAAACTGTAGCTCAAACAAAGATTTAGTTTCCAAAATATATAAAGAACTCATAAAACTCAACACCAAACAAACAACCCAATAAAAAGTGGGCAGAGGACCTGAACAGACATTCCTCCCAAGAAGACATACAAACAGCCAAAAGATATATGAAAAGATGTTCAACCTCACTGGAAATTAGGGAAACGCAAATCAAAACTACCATGAGATACCACCTCACACCTGTTAGAGTGGCCATTATCAACAAGACAAGCAATAACAAGTGTTGGAGAGGTTGTGGGAAAAAGGGAACCCTCGTTCACTGATGGTGGGAATGCAGACTGGTACAGCCACTATGGAAAGTGGTCTGTTGATTCCTCAAAAATTAAGAATAGAGCCACCATATGACCCAGCAATCCCTCTCCTGGGTATAAACTCAAAAACATGTAGTTCTAAGATATTTGCACCCCTATGTTCGTTGCAGCATTATTCACGGTGGCCAAGACATAGAAACATCCAAAGTGCCCTGCGATAGAGGACTGGATAAAGAAGATGTGGTCCATATACACAGTGGAATACTACTCAGCCATCAGAAAGGATGAAATAGTGCCATTTGCAACATCGATGGACCTTGAGAACATTCTGCTAAGTGAAATAAGTTAGTCAGAAAAAGCTAAGAACCATATGATTTCACTCAGATGTGGGATATAAAACTGAACATGGACACATACAGCAGTGTAGTGGTTGCCAGGGGGAGGACAGGGGGTGACAGGGGGCCTAGTATATGGTGATGGGAGAAGATGTGACTGCGTGATGGGCACACTGTGCAATATAAAGATTTTGTAACATAGAAGCCCACAACTGAAACCTACATGATCATATTAACCAATGTCACCCCAATACATTTAATAAAAATAAAATAAAAAAATATATGCCTTAGATCTAAAAAAAAATCAATAAACAAGCATTGCCATTGAATAAAGTGTGCCTCTCCAATTATATCCAGCAAAGATCCTTCCAGCATTTTTATGAACACAAACCCTCCCTGTTTATGCCTCGCCCACTCCATCCAGACCTTTCTGCAAAAGGAAGTGCTGAACCAACACCGAATGGCACCCATGCTCCTGGCTTTGAGTCTACAGCTCGGGCGCCATTAGAAATGAGACCAAAGGGAAAGGTTGCTTAAAGGGCCACAGGAGCTGGAAGCCTGGCCCATCCCCAAGCCCACATTGCTCCACAGCCCAGGGGCACCCCACCCCGCCCCTCTCCTCCCCTCCCTTCCTTCAGCTCCAGCCCATCTCTCCTCCTTTCTTTTACCCTGCTTCTCCCTTTTTGTTTTGCTCTTCTTCCCTCGCTCTCTTCTTTCCTTCCTTCTTTACAGCTGGGTGCTGTTTATTTCAGGAACCCCCCCCCACACACACACACACCCCAGAAACACACACTACAACATCTGCATCCCTAACCCACTTCATGAGTCCAAGACTCCGCTTCCCTTTTTCTTGGAAGGTGGACGGATAATTCAGCCGGGGGCAGAGAAGAGAGAGAAAGAGGAACAGAAATAATCCTGGGGCCAGAGGCTGGCTCCTTTTTTAAGAAAGAAAATAAAGCCAGGAAAGAATTCACTCATAAACCTTTTGAAAGGACATGGGAAAAAAATGGAAGTTTTTTCTCTCTCTTTCTCCTTCAGAAAAAAAAAAAAAAAAGCTTTTAAAATAAATAGCTGACAGCATCTCTTATTTGAGTAATTCTTCGCCAGTTATAAATGTGCCTCTCTAGAGTGCTTTATTTAGAAGTGAAAAAAAGCACCCTCTATTCTCCAGGATACGCTCAGCCTCCCCCGGGAGAACCAGGCGCACTCTCCTCCTGGCCTCCCGATGCCGCTGCCCAGCCTCAGACGGTCCGCATTCTACAGTGTGATCTGGGTTATAGGAGTTAAAATTAAAGAGAGGAGAGACAGCTGGCTCTCCCACTCATCTGACATTTCCTTTATGCCTGGCTTAACTTCCTTATGACAGCCTGGGTTCACTCCACTGGAGAATATTCCTCTTCAAATGAGCTTCGTGTTTTATGTTGGAAATTTTGTCTTTAAACAAACCTGGTAATTTTTCAAGTTAAAATGTGTACACTTGAGGCACTTAGGAAATTTAAGGATCCATCTGATCCGTACATAAATCTTAGATTGTTCATGCTAAAGCTCCTATACCGAACAGCAGACTTAACAAATAATAAAAGGCAATGGCATATTTTAACTAGTTGTTAAGCAAAAACCCCAGACTGTCAGTTTCCTAAGTAATTGATGACACTCACACACACCCCGCCCCCTTTCTTTCTGGTGACACGCAGGTGCCAGGCTGTGCTGGGGCTGCGCCAGCAGCTGGCCTTGGGGCGGGAAAGGAGGTTGGCTGATTTGGGGCCCTTTCTCTTCTCCCTGGCCGTCAGGACCTGCGGGCTCCAAGGCCGGAGCTCTGCGCTCAGCCAGTCTGGCTCGTTGACTTCTGAGCTCACAGAGTCCTAGAAAGATGTCGACGTTGGAGCCCAGGACCTGAGTGTGAGCTTGACTTGCCCTTCACTGACTGAATCGCCTTAGGATGCATGCTTCACTTCCCCAAATCTCTGCTTTTGTCATCTGCAAACAGGAATTAGCAGAAATGTTTCTGCCACAGGTTGTACTAAGTGGGAGAGTGTACCTGAAGGTGCTTGGTAAACAGGTTGCTTAACAGCCTGCCTGCTTCAGACCTTACGTTGAGCCAGCCAGGGGTCGAATGTCAAGTTTAATCCCTCACTCCTACCTCCTCACACTCTGAATTCCAGAAAGAACGTTGGTTACGGTAAAAGTAGGGATCACAACACTCCCTCTGCAAGCTGGACCCTTCCCTTAGTGCCTGCTCTGCAGTTCAGGGGCATCTGGGACCCACAAGAGCTGCTTACACTACACAGTTGGACCTGAGCACACGGAAACCACATAAACAATCCCACTCATCGCTGTGCTAATGGCTCCTTTTATCTCCAGTTTCACTCAGAGTGTGTTCTCTGGACCAGCATCACTGCTATTGCTTGGGAGCTTGGTAGGGATGCAGATTCTCAGATTTCTACCCCAGACCTACTGAGTCACAGTCTGCATATTGAACAGACCCCTGGAAATTCATCTGCTCAGCAGCCTTCGAGGAGCAAGCCCCAGACCGCCATTATAGCAGGGCCTCGGGCTGTGGCTGCAGGAGGACCTCGCATCCCATAGCCCACTCGGGGGACCTGGAGCACCGCATCCAGGAAGCGCTGCCAGCAAGCGCTGCCGGGAAATCTCAGCTCCTGCAGTGGCGCATTGGTCATATGGAGACTCTCCAGCCTTTCCCCCTCTACCACATGCTACCACAAAGCCCTGGGTTTGGGTAGGATCAGATATTCAAGGCCTCAGACCAAAGATCGGAAGTTTAGCTGAGTTAAGAGTCTAAGGCAGCCGTGGGCAAACTACGGCCCGTGGGCCGGATCCGGCCCATTTGAAATGAATAAAACTAAAAAAAAAAAAAAAAGACCATAACCTTTTATGTAATGATGTTTACTTTGAATTTATATTAGTTCACACAAACACTCCATCCATGCTTTTGTTCCGGCCCTCCGGTCCAGTTTAAGAACCCATTGTGGCCCTCGGGTCAAAAAGTTTGCCCACCCCTGGTCTAAGAGCATTGCTAAGATCCCTTTCATCTCTATTGGCCTTAAAGTTTGCATAGACCACGTCAATGGCTCCCCACTACCTGGATCGGGGAGGGGGCGGGTAAGTATTGAGAAAAGTGAAAAAATCACTCAGTACTACTCATAAGTAGAGGGGAGAACTCGGGTCCAGTCTCCACCCTGATTTATAAATTTGTGCTGCTTAAATGAAAAAAGACTGAAATTTGAAGGGCTTCTCCAACTAATGAAGCTGTGAATGAATTCTAGAGCTATTGGACAGAGGTTTGCAGCCCAATCAATACCAAATCAATTCATTTAGCCTTCCAAAGGGCCCCGTCCGCTCACCCAGGGCTATAGACTGGACTCCTGGTGTGGAGTAAAAACCGCCGACGCCACTCACCAATCAGCGGTGCCCACTGTGGGCCACACACCAGGCCAGGCACTGCAGGGGGGGCGGGGGGGGGGGGGGGAATCACGCAGCGGATAAATGTGCCTTTGGAACAACGAAGGGCGGTGTCCAAATTGCTGCTCAGTGTTCTGTGGAGAGATATGTCAAGTAAATGTCTACTCCGGTTTTGTGCCAGCAAAAATAAATTGTCTCAACAGATGAGTTTGTATGCTTTCTTGTGTTTGAAAATAAAAATATCTAATTCAATGAATAACACTCCTTTGCTTCAGCTGCCAAAAAACCCAGAGTAGACCTGCCCAAATGGTGTGATGCACGCACTTCAGAAGCCAGGGACCATCTTCTGCTCTGCCTCCCTGCCCAGTTTCTGTTGCTTTCTGTTTTGTGTTTTGGTGCAAAAACCACTCCGAATTCTTTTCTGGTCAGAGGCAGGGCACAGAGCACACAGCTTTGAGGAGTTTTCCACTGAGTGTTGTGTGCTAGGACGAAGGTGTACAATAACACGATGAGTGGCCCAGTGTGGGGGCGAGAGGCCGGACTTAGATATGGGGGCCGGGATCTCAGGTATCCCACTGATCTGATGGGTGACGCTGCACAAATCCTGTTTCCTTTTCGGACCACAGTTTTCTCCTTCACAAGATGGGGAAGTGAGACCAGCTCCTAAAATCTGCCAAGTGAAGAAAGGAAATAGCAAAAGCACGAAAGAGACACATTAGTAGAGATGCAGAAAGAATAAATAACATAAACATAATTCGGTACTGGATTCAAGAAGGAAGCTCTCCTGCATTTTTGCACCAGGAGTGCAATCCAATGGAAGTGTATTGCCTCTGTGGGGGAAGAGCCAGAGGGAAGAGCTGCTCGAGGTGTAGCAGTTGGAAGAAAACGGCCACGGTGCTTCCCCTCTGGCCTCCAGGGCGCAGGACCTCAGGAGTCCATTTCTCCACTCCTTGGCCTAAGTAGGGCCAGTAGAAGTAGCGAATGTGACCGAACAAGAGCTGGAAAAGCTCATGTGCTTTTGGTGTTGCCCTCTTGCTGCTTTTGGATCTCAGCCACTTGACCTGGCCCACTGGGTTATGAGACACGTGGCCCAGTTGCCCTTGTCACTTCAGCCAACTGCCAGATGTGAAATCAGGGCCACCTGGGCCAGCCCTTCGCCAACCCAACTGCACATCAGTGAGCCCAGCTGAGGTCAGCCTAACCCAGCCCCAACCAGAATTGCCCAGAAGAATCAGGATCTAAAGAAATGGTGACTGTTTTAAGTCACTAAGTTTTGGGGTGGTTTGTTATGCAGCAAAAGCTAATTGACACACCAGCTGGGAGGGCATGTCTGTTTGAAAACATAAGACTAGAAACCAGCAAATCCCAGCTGAGGAGCCTGTTGGGAAATAGAAGGTAGTTGGGACCTTCTTTTCATTTGCAAATCTGGATGACTTCATACCCTTCCAACACTTATCCCAGGCTCCCTTTTCCTCTTTTACCCATCATTCTTCCAGCAGGGGCAGGATGTTCCCATTCTTGGAGCTGCACACATGCTAAAGGGAGCGAGGATTAGCTGTGGGAGACCAGCCAGGGGAGCAGGATGCCTGGTAATTAACCCATCCTCCTACATACCCTGGCTTCCAACAAAAGGAACTGCACAAATTGACCCAACAAAACTATCGGTGCTAATCTCCGAGCCCCTCCTTAACGCTGTCCCTCTCTTGGCCAGAGCCTGGCAGGGTCTGTTAAGCCATCACACTCCTCTTCCCCCACCCCCTGCCGTGTCCCCACTCCGCTTTTCTCTCTTTCTCAAGTTGTTACGGCACAGGCATCATGGAAGGAATCAAACAAGGACAGGTCCTATTGTTCAGCAAAGAAGCAAGAAAAAATAATCAAAAAAGCAGGGACTTAAAAAAGACCAGAATTATTTCTCAAATAGAATGGGAAAATCTAACATGCCTTATCACTGCAGAGAACAAGCAGTGAGCAGACGCCCAGGCCCTGGCTGGCATGCCACTTGTTTTGAATAGCCGCATGACATTGTCAAAGAACCTGCCATTGTGTCGCTGAAAGGCACTTGCAACATTGCATAGAAATCAGCCTTTCGTGTCACCCTCAGCCTAGTGAAAGCTGCTGTTCTTTCTTTCTTTGTGAAAGAAGGAAAATAAGAAATGTCCCCAGAATAAGACCTTCAAAGCCAGATAAACAATATTTCTGAAAGACATTGGAGACTGGGCATCCGAGCAAAGCCACCAACTAAAGAGGCATTCTATTTGGAAAAGGTGCCAGTGGGACACGGAGAGGTAAGAAGTAGTGTGGGGCACAGTAACAGGGTTTTCTATAGATTGAATTCTTCAGGCTTGACTTGTCCAATCTTTCCAGATTTGGTTCGCCCTCTTGTTGTTTTCTCCTCCCTTCTCAGTTACTTCCATCCTGAGCTGTCACATAATTTGCATATGCTGCTTTGCTGGACCCCAACGGGGTCCTAACCCCTCTCGTGTCTCAGGGAGAAAATGAAGTTTAAGACCCTTGAACTTCTGAAGGGATCTAAATTCGTCCTCGGGACGGTGGTTGTCTCCAGCCACCCTTGAGCCCCATGGGGAACCTGGAGAGAGCCAACCGGGGCTCTTCCTCAGGCCCTTTCACAGTGTGCCGGGGTTGGATTGATCTCTGAGAGATAGAGATGTATTTTCTTCCACAGACCAGAGGTGCTGGAGCTTGGAAAAGTCCCCCAGAAGGGCAGGGCAGCATGCCGTCTGCTCACTGCATTGAGAGACAACCGTTCCAGTTTCCTAACATCCTACTGCAGGGGAAGGTGGGATCCCGGAGTCTGTGCAGAAGTTGAAAGAGTTGTTCATGCAACATCAAGTCTGCACTGTGTTCTAATCAATTGCTGTCCCTTACAGTTTCACAAGTTCCGCCTTTAAGAAGAGGGAAGGATTTGACTCCAATATTGATTTGACTTCCTGTGTGCCGCTGGGGAAGGTACAGGCTGGGAAACTGTTCTGGGTGGGCAGTCTGGCTGATGTTTGCTTCCTAATTGCCAACTTTGACTAGTTCAGCTGCTTCCAGAGGTCTGGCTATGGGCACATGGCCCTCAGTCTGTGCCTGCTGTCCTGAGAAAAGCCTGCGGCTGCTGACTTCCTCTCCCCGAGGGTGGGTACGGAGAAAGGAGCTGTAGGCTGGCAGGGCGGGTCTTGGCTCTACTCCTCTCCTGCCCCGTGCTCCTGGGTTGGCCGCCTGACTGTTTTGAGTCTTAGCTTCCTCATAGGTAAAATGTACTTAGGTTTATTTATTTATTAATGTCCCTTTTGTTTCAGAATGGATTTAAGTTGGCTTATCTGTAAAATGAAGGGATTAGGCTAGATGATCCCTCCAAGGTACCCGCCTAGCCTCGCATCCTCCGGCGGCCCCGCTTGCCACTTGACTTTGCGGAGCCTTCAGTTCAATTTCGAGTTAGAAGATTTTAGCTGCCCCTTGAGTGTGAGTGATTCACAGTCACGGAGGGTCTGTGGGATTGACTGGGGAGATGTGTGCTTTGTGCTATGTAGCTATCACATTGTACTTAGGGTTTCACATTAGCAAACCAAATTCGGGTATTAACAAATTTCATATTCACACACCTTTAATAGCAAAGAATTAATATAATGGGGCAATTTCCAACCAGTTCCCTACCAATGACAATTTTTAAATACTCAGAAAAATAATAATGCAGCCCTTTATCAATTCTCAGCTCTGTGGAGTGTGTCTAGGGCCTCTTGCAGCTCTGCCCATTGCTCACAGGCCACAGGAGCTTGAAGTCTGAAGAGTCAATTTGGAGCACTTGATTCTGAGAGAGACACTGACAAATGGGAGCTTGTCCTGAGAGCAGTAATCATGGGAAGAAAGGTCTGGAAAGAGCACCTTATGAGGAACAATAAGTGAAGCTGGGGATGTTTAGCTCAGAAAAGAGAAGATCCCCCAAGTTTACAAAGTTGCCATGATGAGGAGGGGCCCCCGGGGGCCACTGCAGACTGTTGAACTGCCCATCGGTGGGATGGGATGTCTAGGGACGTGGTGAGCCAGAAGCACTGCAAGTGTCAGGTGGGGGTTGGATGCAAACCTGCAAAGCAGGAGTGAATGCCTCATTTTGTCCGAGGCAGCAAACACTTGTTGAGAGTCTACTATAAAGCGGGCTCTGCTATGCGGTGGGCACAGCAGGAGACACAAAAGAGAACAACCCTTCACTATTCATTAGAATTCTTCTGGTTGCAAGCAACAGAAACCAGCTGGAGACGTTATTTTAAAATGTGGACATTTATTGAAATGACGCGGGGATGCCTGTTGTATAAAGGTACGAAGATGCTGCTGCAGTAAGCCAGAGTCCGATCTCCAAACACCAGCAGGCTCCTATCTTTGCTCCGGTTCCTCTCTCAGGAGCCAGCTGGGTCCGCTTCTCTGGTCCTCGTGGCTGAAACATGCCAGCCGACGTATTGCAGGTCTAACTCCTCTCTATCTCAGCCCCTTGTTTTCCAGGAAGGGAGACTAATTGGCCCAACCTGGGTTAACTACTGACAAGCATGGTCCCTACAGGGCATTGCCGTCACCTGTGGATTGGATTTCAGTTGGGACAGTTGCCAGAAAGGGGTAAAGATTAGAAAAGAAAGCAAAGAATCGTCACAGTTCTTGAGTTCAAGGCAGTTCAGAAGAGGAAGCGGGCACACGAACCATGAACTCTGGTGTAGGACCAGCTGTGGCAAGCGCTCGCACAGAGATGCCTGGTCCAGGTGTGCCCGGGAGGGAAGGACTCTGGTAGGCAGCAGCAGAAGGCTTATGGGAGAGAGAGCACCAGGAGAGCCTATGGCAGTTTTCTGTTGCTGTTAGTGGTGGTGATGGTAATGACGTTTTAATTTCACAAAAAATAAATAAATACATGCTTTTTATTAAAAATATGGGCCATCTCCTCATAGCTAATCATGACATATATCTTTTTAGACTATGTCCATATATTTATTACATTGATATAGATGCCTTAACTTGCATAAAAATATAAGATTGTTTTGTATATGTTTTACATAAATAAAATACTAAATATTATTTTGCTACTTACATTTTTCTCTCAATAACACTTGAAAAGCTACCCATATAGTATATATTAGAATTTGCCTTATTGTTTTTAAACCAATGCATACTATTCTGTCATATGAGTACAATGTCACTTATTTGACTTTAATATAATATATAGGAATCTGGGATGTTCTCTACTTCTCAGCTTAAACAAGGTCACGATGGACATCTTTGTACACACCTCTCCTTGCAAGTGTTTCTGTAGGAACAGAGAAATGAAGTTGCTGGTTCATAGGATACGGGCTCTAAAAATTTCCTGACAACTGAAAAACTGGATTCCAAAGCAGCTGTCCCCATTTGTTCTCCGTCATCAGAATATGCGAGTGTGTTTCACAGCATTCACGCTTTACAAGTATTTGTCATTCTTGTGGGTGAAGAGGGGTATCTCATTGTTGCTTTGATTTTATTTTTTTCCTTCTCTTTATTTTTTTAATTGAAGTTATTGGGATGTCATTGGTTAATAAAATTATACAGGTTTCCGGTATACAATTCTGCAACACACCATCTGTATATTGTATTGTCTTTACCACCCAAGTCAAGTCTCCTTCCAACACCATTTGCTCCTCCGTTACCTTCTTCAGTTCCCTGATTATTGGTGGCTCTTTATCTTCAGCTGCCCTTCCAGACCACCTCTTCCGTTTCTCCACTCCATCTCCATTCTCTGGGATGCTGAGCTGTAAGACCACATCAACAGGCTTCCTGTCCTTCATCTTCCACTTGGATTCAGCCACTAGAACGTCCAGAGGATGGGACGAGAACAAAGTTGGGAAATTCATTTCTTCTTCTCCTTCTCTGCCAGGGCCTGGTAGGTTGTGGCACACCTGTGCCCAGAACCGCAGTTCCTGTCACCAGCCCTCTCCACTCAGTTCTCCAGGCTTCTCCTCTTTCTCTTGTACCTTCAGGCGTTGGCATGGTAACAGCTTCCTGTTTATCAAACCATTTACATCTTTGGTGTTATCAACTACTGAGAGGAAACTGTTAAAATTAAAGACTTCATTTGCGGATTCATCTATTTTTCCCTTTAGATTTGTCAATTTTTTACTTTCTGTATTTGAAGCTCTGTTATTAGATGCATAGAACTTAAGATTATTAATGTTTTTAATGGGTTATAATGACTTTTTTATTTCCAGTAATATTTAGTCTTGAAGTCTATTTTTTTTTTTCTAAAACAGATATAGCCACACTGGCTTTTCAATGCTTATTATTTATAGTTTACACTTTTTACTTTCAACCTCTGTATATGATTATATTTAAATATTTTAAAATACCATGCAATTGTTTTTTAATGCCTATTTTGAAGGAAAAAGGTACATGTTATTTTATTGTGGTAAAGTAATATGTAACATAAAATATGTAACAAAATTACTGGCCCCAGGATACTGTGTCATCCCTTGTCTGCTTGTTTAAATCCAGTACACACCTTTGTAAATAGTTTCGTCATTAAACGTTTCTCAAATTGCCTAATTTTACACTCTATCTCCTGCTGGGACCCCAAGTATAAAACTACTATGGCTAAGAATCTCTTCAGGTTTCTATCCGCCATGTTCATGTCTTCTGTGAATTTCCCATTTCTATCTTCTGCCCAGTTTCCTGTAAGGTTATTGTCTCTTTCTTAGCGTGGCTCCTGGATTTGTAAGCAGTCTTCATATAACCTAAATAATAATAATCCCTTGTCTGTTACATACGTTGAAAATATTTTCTTCAAGTCTGTTTAGCCTTTCAAGCTTTATTCATGGCAACTTTGTGACCGAAAAGTTTTCATTTTTGACGTAAATATTTTCAGTTTTATGAGTTATATGATCTCTGTCACATCTGCTCAACTCCACCTTTGTAGCACATACATAGCCAGAGACAATATAGCGATAATAATTACAGCCATGTCCCAATAAGACTTTTCAGAAAAATAGGTGGTGGGTCAAATCCTGCTCATATCTTTTGCATACTGTCATTTATGCAAAAGGGCCTCCCTACCCTAAGGCTGGACACAAGTTGTTCTACAGCCTCTTCTAAACATCATGAATATATTTACGTTTGGATTTTTAAGCTATTTGGAATTTATTTTTGTGACTGGTAGAATCCACCTCTATTTTTTTTCCTTCATTGAATAATCAATTGCCCAACCCCAATTGATGTGAAATGCCATCTTTACTTACCCTATAAATATTGAGTGTCTACTATATGCCAGGCAAATACATATATTTATTTCTGGACTTGGCATTCTAGCCTATCACCCTATTTGTCTATTTATGAGCCAACACCACAAAATTTTACAGTTTAAGTACTATAACTGTATTATATATTTTGTTATCTGATAAAACAAATGTTCTTTACTTTTTCTTTCTTTTAATTATCTTGATATTTATTTTTCAATAAGGATTTCGAAATTAACTTGTTGAGTTCTATAAAAAAAAAATCATGTTGGGCCCTGACTGGATGGCTCAGTTGGTTAAGGCACCATCCTATAAACCATAAAGGTTGCAGTTTTGATGCCTGGTCAGGGCATGTACAAAGGCAACCAATCAATGTTTCTCTCTCTGTTTCTGTCTGTCTGTCTCTCACCCTTCCTCTCTCTCTAAAAATCAATAAATATATGTCCTAGGGTGAGGATTAAAAAAAATCATGTTGAATCTTGAAGTGTATTAAATATTTATAGATCTGTTTGGGGAGAGTTGACACCTTTGTAGTGCTGAGTCTTCTTTATCGGTAAGCATGGTAAATGTCTTCATTTTCCCAGGTTTCCTTTTGTGATAATAATGCCTGACATACTCTTCGGAAACAGAAGTCTGCTTTCTCTGACTTGTCTGCTGCGTGTCAGAGCAACCTCAGACTGACAGCTGAACTCTGCAGACTGTTCCCCAGGTCCTGAGACCCTCCAGGAAGTCAGGGCAAAGGCAGCTGATATGTGAAATGAGGATTTCTTATTCTAGGATTGCACCCGTAAGAAACAGAGTTTTGTTGGTACATACAACTCTAGGTCACTTGGGCAAATACTTCCTTTCATATTCAGAGTGTCAGGAACCATGGGAAGTCTTCTGAGGTTAGGTGTTTAGGAGGATATGATCACGCACATAGTATCATAAGCTAAAGAGTGACTTGAAGGCTTCCGACAGATATGCAATGAATGATTACCAGGGGTTGGGAGCTGTGCTAGCTGCTGGCACACAGACAGCAATGCAGTGTCTGCGTGATACACTGTGAGTCCAGGTCTGGGGACTCAGGGCTAGAGGGGACAGACCCACCAACAAGGAATCCCTGGGGCGTGCACCGCGGGCCATGGAATCACGGCACAGGAGGCAGCTGGCTGAGGCTCAGCAAAGGCTTTCCGGAGAGGACGATGCCCAGCTGAGCCCTGATGAAGTAAGGGGAACCCCTCTACCCGCTCCTACCTCCCCCACCCCCCTTCCCTCTGGCAATCACCATACTGTTGTTCGTGCCCATGAGTCTTTCTTTCTTTTTTTTTCTTTGCTTAATCCCTTCACCCTTCTGGCCCAGCCCCCAACCCCCTCCTCTCTGCCAGCTGTCAGTCTGTTCTCCATATCCATGAGTCTGTCTCCACTTTGGTGATGGAAGGAGACTTGACAATATGCAGATGATGGATCGCAGAACTGTATACCTGGAACCTAGATGACTTCATTAACTAAAGTCACCCCAATACATTCCATTTAAAAATAAGTAAGATTGAGTCCGGCAAAGAAAAGTGGAAAAGAGAAAGAGAAGATAAACACAGTGAGATGCGAAACTCCTGGTGTTTGCAGTAAAGGGGGTTATGAGCAGTTTAGCACAATATAGAGTGCAATGCGGCTGGGTGTGTGTGTGTGTGTGTGTGTGTGTGTGTGTGTGTGTGTGTGGCAGGCGATGGGGCTCGGAAGTAAGTGGGGCCCAGGGTCTCGCCGCGTTCTGTGCGCATCCAGCGCTGCTGCGCCCAGGAGGAGCTCCATCAGAAATGCGGATGGGACCGAGTCACTCACGGCCAAGTATAGAGGGGTGGGCTTGATGGATGTGAGACCACAACCCAGGAGGCCATCCAGGAGAGCGTGCAATGGAGGTGGACCTGTGGCCCAGCGGTTAAGCCCACGGGCTCTGCAGCCGGTGGGCCTGGGTTCCTATCGCCACTGAAACAGAGACTTGGGCAGCGTTTTTTTCTGCTCTAAGCCCCAGTCCCCCTCATTTCTAAAACAGAAATAATAGTAACGATTAATTTACTGGGAAGACCGACTGAGATAACGAATGCCTGGCCCATAGCAGATGCTCAATAAGCGTTGCTGGGACGGGCTGATGAGGGGTGGAGGTAGCTGACTGTGCACGCCTAGGACTCAGCCTGGCATTATTTCAACGTCAGGGAGCGGAAGGTGAATGGAAGCAGTTGCCTGTCAGTTGCCTGTTGGTCCTGCAGGGAGAAGGTTTGGTAGAACAATGGGAAGGAAATAGTACCCTTCAGGGCGTCCCCAGGAACCTCTGTCAGTGTTAGCGGGGTCTGAGACAGCGGCTTTGGTCTATGGCGGGAGCCGGTGGATTGTCCCTCTCTCTGGAGATAAGACACAGGCCTAGACTTGCGGGAGGAGAACAATGTCCTCTTTCCACGAGTCTCCAGGGACCAGGGCAGCCACGCCGTGGGGTTGTCAGGCAGGGAGGGAATGGGAGTCAGGCTGGTGTGGAAAACACCTGAAATTTGACTCAGAAAACCTGAGTTTGGGTCTTGGCTCTGCCACAGTTACGTACTGAGTCTGTTTCATACTTACTTGCTCTGTGCCTCAGTTTTCTCATTCATAAGAAGGGATTGATAAATAATAATAAGGATATATATAGTAGTTGACCACACATAGTTATCAAGTTCAAAGGAGATGGTAGAGGTATAAACAGCATGAACTGTAAAACAGTGTGTAAATGTTAGCTATTGTTTGGCTAAGTGAAGGCGGGTCCCTGGGGCCAGGCTGGGTGTCCGGGAGCTGCTCCATCCCACAGCTCGGCAAGCTTCAAGTCCAGGAAAGAATTCAATTATTGCAGCGTGTAATTTTCTGTTTGCAAAGCTCATATTGTGTATGTAATTGAATCAGAATAAAGAGATCCAAAGGCTGTGGGCTTGGGATAAGGCTTTGGAGAGGGGCTGCTGTGAAGCCAGAAGGAGGGTGTGGGCTGCAGGGCGCCTGCTTGGGGAGGGAGGGGCAGGAGCCAGGGCAGGGGGCCTGGCAGCAGGGGTGTGGCTCCCCATTTCCTCCCATCCAGAGGCTCTGAGGCCTGAGGACCTCGCTAGGGTCACTCACCCCTGGCTGTATCTCCCTCTTTGATGGGAGGAGAAGGCCATGCTGCTCAGTCGGAAGGTTCTTCCTGTTTCACCTCAACCCTCTCTCCTGCTCCTCCTCTGCCCGTAGCTGGTTCCAGCTGAGCCCATTGAAAGGCAGGGGACACCCTGGGAAGGAACGTGGGAAATTAGGTCAGGGGTCACGGGGTGCTTGGGAGTCCGGTGACTGAGTTCTGGTTTGCCAGGGACTGTCTCAGTTTCAGAACTGAGGGCGGCTCCTCAATTCTGGGCACATTAGGCGGTTGGTCCCCCTGATTTGGGGAGAGGGTAGATTTCAGAAAAATGATCGGTGAGACTCAGGGCACCGGGGAAGACCCGGGGAATCAAAGGGCCTCCTCTTGGATCCAGCAGTCAGCGAGCTCCCCAAGGCTGGGGGGCGGCCCCTCCCTGGGGAGGCTGTGGAGCAGGAGGGGACCCCTGGCTTTTCTGAAGTCTGCGCGGGTGGAAGGACAGGGAGGGAAGGGAAAATCCGCCTCCAGTTCCCCTGTCCAGCTCGCACTGACTGCTCTCCATGGTCCCCACATGTGGCCCTGGCACCCCCTCCCCCAGGCTAGCTCCCCTCCCCTCTGTCTTCCCCTCCAGCCCACTCCCCTCCAGCCCGGGGAGAAGCAGTGGGTTTGGCAGTTGGTCCAAGCCAGGGAGCCTAAGAGACTGAATCCCTGCAAAGAGCCAAGAGCAGGTTGAGTCCAGCTGCCTAGCGACATTTCCTGAGCACTAACGAACCCGTCCAAGACCAACAGCCCGCAGCCTCGGAGCGGAGCGGAGAGCAGACGGGGCTGCGGGGGGAGGCGGAGAGAGGAGGCAAGGGGCTGGGGGGAGACAGAGCGAGGTAAACAGCGCCCGGCCCAGTGGCTGGGCGTCCTCCGCATCTGCAGAATCAGAAACACTTATTAACAGCCGGCAGGAGGCAGGAGGAAGTGTCTCGCTGTCTGCCGCTGTCATTCCTCACTCTGACGAGCACTTAAAATGTCAGGACCCCTTTCAGCAGCTCTGCGCCGGCAATCAGGCCGCGCGGTCACCGCCGTGGCGCTGCGCCCCGCCCCGGGAGACAGACAGGCTGCGCGCTCACAAACAGGGAGCAGGCGCTGTCTTTGCAAGACAGCCCCTGTGCAGGGCCTGCAGGGAGGCGGGAGAGAAGGTCATCCAGGGGCGGGACCTGTGGGGGTGGAGGGGCGGGGCTGACAGGAAGGTTTACCCGGGTTAGAGGGTGGGAGCAGTCAGCTGCCAGAAAAAGGGGTGCCAGTGAAACTTTTAGACAACAAAGGACTGTCTCCTGGAAGTGGGGGTTCTGCTTGGTCAGTGTCACCTTTGAGGGCAAAGCAAGACAATCAGACTGCTGCCGCGAGGGATGTAGGTGGGACAGGAGGGAGGACCTCCGGACTCAGGCCTTAGGAAGGCGAACTGGGCTGGACATCACTTTCTGAGGCAGTCACCTGCCGCTGGGCTCGCCGGCTCCCAGGCACCGCTCCAGCAGCGCCCTCTCGCTCACAGGGTGCTCTCCCTTCCTGCCTGGCTGTTCCCAAATCCGCCTATGTCTACTGATGAGAGAGAGAGAAACATGGGTTTGTTGTTCCACTTATTTATGCATTCACGGGTCGATTCTTGTATGTGCCCTGACCGTGGATCGAACCCCCAACCAAGTGAGCTACCCAGCCAGGGCCCCACACTTCCCTTTTTTAGGAGGAGAGCCATCCTATTGACTTAGAGGCCACTGTATGCTAAGGCCCTCATGCTAACTAATTACATCTGCAAGGACCCTAGTTCCAAATAGAGTCACATTGTGAGGAGCTGGGTGTGAGAACATGTGAATTTTGGGGTGACACAATTCAACCCATAACACGTGTCAGTCAGAATGAACTGAAGACCAGCCAGGAGGGTGCCAGAGAGCCGGGGTCAGAGAGAGACTCTCAGCCCCGATGGCCTCGCTCCACAAAGCCACAGCCCTGCTTCTGTTTCTCTGGAGGGGCCAGGGCTTACGGCCCAGACCTCGTCCTTCGCCCCCAACTCCTGTTCTCCAGAACAGCAGACAGCCCCCGACGGTGCAGCTGAAGGCAGCTGAGGTCGCCGTCTCTGAAAGAACCAGCCAGTGCCCAGAGCATTCTGACCAGGAGCAAGGACCCTGGGAACACACCTCCAAACCCCCAAAACCCCAAACCCCCACTGCGGCTCCAGCTCCGGCTCCAGGATGGCGGCGAGTCTGCCCACCCAGGAAGGGGAGAAGGGAAACCACCTCCTATTTTGCTTTTCGCTGACCTGCCTGTGACACAGCCTGGGGATCTGGTTAATGTTCAAAGAGAAATTAGCCTGTTATTCAACATTCTCCATAATGTCCATCCAATTCAATTAGTTAATAGAATCATGAAATGTCGGCGCTGGAAGTGTGGAGATAATTCAATCTGTGCCCCTCTTTTTTCAGAGGAAGAAAGTGATGCTGAGCAAAGGTAAGGAGTTGCCCCCATGTGAGTGTTGGGGTGCGAGCACGCAGGTCCGAGGGCCCCCAAGGCGTGGTCTCCATCCTGTGCACACTCACCGAGCACCGCTGTGTCCTGGGGCCCACGCACAGCCTGTCCTGGAGCAGAGGCAGGTGAGTCTGAAAGGATGCAGCTGCCCGCGAGGCTGACCACCAGCTGGTCACTCCGGGGGGGGTGGGTCCTCCTTCTCCTGTGTGTGGTGCCCACATCCCCCCCGCCCGCCACCTGAGGCTGGGCTGCCGTTTCATATGCGGCTTAGAGAACCTGGCTGGCCAGCTGCCAGGCACAGGAGCTCTCCAGGCCTCACTGCCCGGCCTTACAGAACCGAGCCAACAACACAGACCGCCTGTGAGCGGGCCCAGGCGCCCAGCACCGGCCCCAGCTTCCGGCTCCCTAGGCAAGTCTGGTCCTCTAGGCTCCTCCTGGCCCAGTCACCCACTGGGCAAGCGTCCGAGAGGCCAAGGGTGGGTTTGGAGGTGGCGTGAGGCCTGCCCTGGGCAATGACCCAGGCTCTGCTGTCTGTGGTCCTGTCTCCTCTCCCCTGGCCAGGGCTGGGCTCAGCTGGTGTAGACCTGCAGCTTTGCCCTCTGCACCACCCAGCCTCCCCCCTCTCCCCTCCACCTGGATCCTGGTCACCTGGGCCAAGGGGTCAGAGACGGCAAGCAGGAGGCCGCCCATCCTCATGGGCCTCTGCTGTTCCAGGGCCTCAGGGCTGCGTCTCCCGGATGCCCCTGGATCTGGGGGGAGAACAGGGCTTGGGCAGAGTGGGCAGGGCGGCTTCCCTCCAGCTTCCCCTGAGACCGCGAGGGAACTGGACTCTCACCTCAGATTTGAGCTTCAGACAGGGTGGCACAGGGGCGGCGCCTGTTACTGACAGCCATGGTGAGGGGCCCTGCTGAAGGGGCACTGGCCTGGGTGCCAGGAGGCGCCTGATCATCTATAGCTGGACTCCTCCCCTCTGAGCTCCCCGCAAACATGGAGCCCCAGGCAACCCAGGGAGGTGCACCCAACCCAGCACAGAGTGAGCCCTGGTGCTCACAGGCTCACAAATACAAATGCAAATGCACCTGCGTGTACTTTGCTCCGTCCTGCATCTGCTTAAAAATACACACTACCGCCCTGACTGGTATGGCCCAGTGGATAGAGCATTGGCCTGCAGACTGAAGGGTCCGTGGTTTGATTCTGGTCAAGGGCACATACCCGGGTTGCTGGATCGATCCCCAGTAGGGGGCGTGCAGGAGGCAGCCAATCAATGATTCTCTCATCATTGATGTTTCTATCTCTCTGTCTCTCTCCCTTCCTTTCTGAGATGGATAAAAACATATTTTTTTTTAAATACACACTACCACCATCAGCGGGGTGGAGCTCAGGCAGAGTCCCTGAGGCTTGCCCACTGTCCTGTGCCCGTGCCAGGCTTCTCCGAGCTGTCGGGGCTCCAGCACAGGCTGGCAAAGACCTACCGGAGTGCCCTCATGCGGGTGGTCTCTCCCCCTCGTTCTCTCCCTCTCTCGCTCTCACTCCGAACCGCAGCAGAGCACACAGCCATGTCGTCTGGCCCGTGCAAGGGGAGGAAGGACACAGACCTTCACTGACTCAGCGCGGCGGCCACGGGTCCCAGTGGGTGAAACCAGGCAGCGGTGCCCTCCCAGGGCCAGTGTGTTCTACAGTCTCCCAAGCAGCGGACCAACCAGAGCCTTGCCCTTCTAAAGCCTCCACAACAGGAGAGCTAAACACAGAGCTCTCTGAAGGGCTGAGGCCCCTCCCCCCCAATTTCCCCCCACCCAGCCCCCCGCCACCCAGAAGAGAAGAGAACAGAAAAACAAATGAAAAATCCACCTGGACTGGAAGGAGCGATTGTGGACACACCTCCTCAACGCCCCCCGCCGCCCCCCCCCCCCCCCGGGCCCCCAGCAGCTGGTCAGGGGCAGCAGGGTGAGGTCCACCCCAGGGGTGGGTCCCTCTTGCGGGGCGGGGAATGGGATGGAGAGACCAGAGGCTGGGGAGGGAAACAGCCTGTAGCTGGGGCCAGGCTCTCTTGTTACTAGATGTGTGGCCTCATACAGGGCAGCCAGCCTTTGAGCCAAAGTTCTCTCACCTGTAAAACGAGGAAAGCAAGGCCCACATCTGGTGGTGAGGATCAAATGAAGACACGTAATAGCTCTAGAATGTGTCCAGAAGATGGCCAAAGAGAGATCTCTGAATTCCAGAACAGAGGAGGGCTCTGAGCTCCTACCTTCAATTATAAAAAAGGCCCAGCACACTCCCAAAATATGACCTATGTCCTTGGGTGAAGGAAGATGTCTAAGAAAAAAGGGAGAGTGAAGGCCGCTGTTCCTTTGTCCACACATTGGATGGTCTTATCCTGAGACCCAGCTTCGCCCCCCCTGCTGCGTAAGGTCTCCCCTCTTCTACGCCTCCCGCCAGGAATGACAGGTCCTTGTTGGTCCCCTTCTCCATGCCAGCCCCATACTGAAGCCCCATGAGGCAGGGTCCATGGGTCTAAAATTAGGTCTCTGCTCCCAAGTGCTGCCATTCGGTCGAGGAGAGATGACTTACCTGAAAAACATTACAGCATCCTTGTCTTTGCTCAGGCTGCTGTGACAGATACCATAGGCTGGGTCACTTAACAGACATTCACTTCTCATAGTGCCAGAGGCTAGAAGTCCAAGAGCAAGATGCTGGCGAATCCAGCTCCTGGTCGGGGCTCTTCCTGGCTCGCGGCCAGCCACCTCTCGCTGTGTCCTCGAGTGCCCTCTCCTTCGTTGCTGAGGAAGAGGGACCTCTGGTGTCTTTTCCTCTCTTAAGGTCATCAGTCCTATAGGATTAGGTCCTCATTTAATCTTCATTATCTTTGGACAGGCCCTGTCACGTTAGGGGTTAGGGCTTCAGCATGCGATTTGGGGCCGGGGGGCGGGCGGGGGGGGCACAATTCAGGCCATGACATTCCCTGTCCCTCATGTCATCTGCATTGAAAGTAGATGCCAGCGAAAACAGGCGAGGCCAGAAGAAGGCTGCCTGTGATGGGTGCCTTGGTATGAAAAGGCACAGAGTACGGACCGGAGTGGCGGCTGGAGCCAGCAGAAGCCCGAGCCTCCCTTGGAGAGGGGACGGCGGCCTCACAGGGAGTGCTGTGCAGGGCCGCACCCAGGGCAGCTGTGAGCAGCCTCCTTATCTGCTAGGTCCTAGCAGCTAGGAGAACTCCTGCGGTTCTGTCACTGCCCAGCTGGAAGACCATCTCCTCTGTAGACCATGCCCTGCCCCAGCACACGCACGCGCACGTGCAGACACACACACACACACACACATGCATGTACACACATGTGCACCAATCCTTGCTTTTTATTTTACACACTCATAGTTGTTGGTGCCAGCCTGTGTGATAGCATGTTCAGATTGTCATTTCAGACTTCTGAGGATGTAAGCACGTGGAGGGCAGGGCCTTGTCCATCTGGTCCCTAACTTTAACTCCAGTGTAGAGCGAACGGGTGCTGTGCCTGGGCTGAACAGTTTCCCAGGACAACGGACTCTCAGATCTAAGACCAAGACAGCACCAAGCAAATGGAAAAGCTTGGTCACCTACCTGGCACATGGGGAGCGTTTTGGCAATGAGCTAAGATGTAAGTACTGCAATAGCTAAGGGAGAGGTTCAGGGATGATCAAAGGGATGAGGGTGGCACCGGGAAGCAGCCTGTGTAGATTCACTGAAGATTAGGCCTCAGTGGTTTAAGAAGGAAGAGGCTAAATGTAGATATGACCTGCAATCAATAGCATCACACGCTGAAAACACAAGAAGGCTTACGAAGGTTTGGGTATGTCATGGCTTACAGCCTCATGGGGGCAAGTCCAAGTGTGGGGTCTACAACAGCTGCTCAAGGCTGAGGTGCAGAAGCACAGTGCCTTTCCCCAAACCCCTGCTGGAGACAGACCCTGGGCTGAGAGGCTCAGGAGCTCAATAGCTGCCTCCTTTCTCCACGTAAATAGTATCATAGCAGCATTAAAGGGAATTTTGAAGCAGGAAAATAAATCACTCTAGTTGAATAAACTCAACCCAACAACTAATTTTCTTTTTGTATATTCTTTTATTCCTTGCTTGGATTTTTACATAATTATAATCAGAGTGAATATACAACTTTGCATACCATTTTTAAAGCCATAAATTGTGTGGGAACCACTTTCTACATTGTTACATTGTCTGGGTAGTAATTCTTTTTAATAGTATAATAGTCTGGAACTCCCTGAGCAATCCCTCCATTGTTGGCATTTAGATTGCTTACAGTTTTCTCCTAATGAAGACAATCCTGCAAGGAATATTTGTGTGCACATTTCTTGTTCTTTCTTTTATAATATTTCCTTAAGATAAATTCCTACAATTAAGATTACAAGGTGAGGGGATAGAATCATTTTCACGGTTCCTTCACGCTGTCACCAAATATTTATCGAACACCTACCACGTGCCAGAGACTGTGCCGGGCACTGAGGGTACAAAGATGAAAGAACTAGTTTCTGCCATCAAGGGGTTCACAGATTAGCGGGGACACAAACAAATCCGCAGCAGTTTGATAAATGCCACGGTTGTGATAGACCAAGCTCCAGGGCCCCCAGGAAATTACTCCTAAGGAGCCGGAAGAGGGGTGTGGTCCAGCCAGTGGCTCCAGAATAGAATTTACCTTCAAATGACTAGAAAATTGTAGGAAATGGCAACCTGGTGGCCAGGTGAGGGAGGATGATCTGGACAAAGAACACAGCAAGACCCAAGCCGTGTCAGAAGAAGCACATGCATTCCAGTGGTCACCGGTGCCTTGACCGTGTCGGGTCACAGGTGGGGGATGGAGAGGGTACCGAGGCTGATGAAGGGAGACTCTGAGCACCGAGGCAGGGCAGCCATGTTGGCAAGGAGGGTGTATTTTGTCCTTAAGCAAGTGGGAGCCAGGATGGGATTGTAAGCAGCCTCTTGATACATTTTCCAATTGGCTTTCTAAATTGTTTGTACTCATTTACAACAAGAAGACCTCTTCTAAAGCGTTCCTGTTCTAATTCTCCTTGAAATTCCACAGGGCTCTATCCCCATTTCTGCCGGAGTGTGAGGGTGGGCAGAGTGGGAGGGACATGGACTCTGGCCTGGGGCTGTCATAGTTGAGTGCAGATGAGCACTATCCCAGGAGTAGAAGGGGGAGTTGATGAAGATCTTCCAGACAGAAAAAGAAGCAAAGAGGAAGGTGCTATTAGAATCGTACTGCCTCCCCCCAAAATCAGACAGACCAAAATCCAGATTCCTCTCAGCCTCTTAAAAAAAACATCTCCTGGTCCCCTGACGCTGCTCTAGAACTTTCCCCTGGGCATGGTGGGGAGATGGAGGCAATGCCTTCTTCCCAGAAACCTGGACACCCTCTAGGCTCCCATCCTGCTGCCAATTGTCCACCAGAACCCTATAGGGACATTAGCTACTAGCCACTCCTGGCTTTTTCTAGCCTACTCCTATCCCCGCCCCCCCCTCCCCCCCACCTCCCCCTGAACACACCATCCATGAGTAACTCGAAGGCTTTGAACAATGCGCTTCCTTGGCTGGATCACCTTCCTCTCTCCCTGTGGGCTCAGGGGCTGTGCTCTGCGAAGCCCTCTGCCCAGAGCCAGGCCCCCACTGGCCCCAGCACACACCGCTTTCCCTGTGCCTGGGAGGACTATGGGTGCGTCTCTGCTCTCATTAGACTGACCATCCCAAGGGCGTGGCCCATGAGGTTCTCATCTCTGATTCCTAGCACCTTCCCAGAGTCTGACACCTACAGGTGCCATCAGCTATTGTTGAGCTTACTTCACTAAGGTTTGCGCTTGTGGCAGACAGTGGGAAAGAGGAAGAGGAGAAGGACAGTGTGGGCTACAGAGGACCTGTGCTGTGTCGCTGTATTGCATCCATCAGGGATACTTAGAGCCCCAAGGAGTGCCAGCAATTATTTCTCCCTTTCTACCTCCCCTATTCTCTCTGACTCCTCTTATGCTCCCCTCAGCTTCCAAAGCACAATTAGGCTCTCACCCAGGTGCTGCCTGCTCCCCTGCCCCCCAGGCTAGAGGGAGGAAGGAGCTGGCCAGCAGCAGGGTTAGCCTGCCTGCCTCTAATCCCTCATTAATTTAGGGCTCCTTGGGCTGTGAGCTTCTCCACCACCTGCTGTGTGACCAGTTCCCTTTCTCTCCCCCAGGTGACTAACAGCCTTGTCTCCTTTCTCCACCTTCTTGTTCCAGGCAGTTGAGTCTTGATGATGCCTCTTCATGATTGACTCCCTGAAGCTCAGATCAGGAAGCCATCCCGCCCCCCCTGCCCCCCAGTCCCCCAGCCCCTCTCTAGGGAGATAGCATGGAAATTAGCAAGAGGCTGGGAGGGGATGGAAATAGCAGGAGGGAGGGAGGGAGAGGCTGGGGTCACCAAGCAACTAGGGAAAGTTTCTAGAAAAGAGACCACAGCAGAGGAGGGTGGGAGCCCAGGCTGGACAATAAGGCCCAGAGCAGGGGGGAGGGAGCACGGGGGGCTGTGAGGAACATGTAGACCAGGGACCCTGAGGAGTGAGCACAGCAGGAGGCAGCCCAGCCGGGCAGCGGGAGAGCCCACAGCTGCCAAGCCCCAGTCCACCCTTAAGAACTCGTGGCCCCTGTCGTCCTCCTGAACCAGTGCCCTGACCAAGCGGGTGAGCGGGGACTCAGGGCCAAGAATCAGCCACAGAATCTGGCGGAACGCAGCCTCGGGAACGGGGTGCTCACCCTCACGGGGTGCCAGGGCGGGTGCTGACGGCCAGTGGGGCCAGTCCATCTCTCTGACGGAGCCTATTGCCTTGACCCAGGCACGGGGATATTTATTCCTGACTTTGAGGGGAGGAGACTATCAGACTAGGAATCAGACCAGCCTGTGCGTCCGACCCTTGGCACTGTGTCCTCGAACACGTGGCTGGATGCCAGAGCCTTTGTCCTCATCGTGTTCACAGCCCCAGCTCTGCCGTTCATCACAACTGGCGACAACTGAGGAAAACCAGGGAGACTGTCCCTCCCCGCCAGGAGCTCCCGCGGGAGCAGGAGGTGTGGGCCACCCCAGGACAGCCGCACCCCTGCTCGGACATGTCCCCACTTTCTGCTCCAGCTTTTCCTACTTCCCCGAGGCCAGCTGGCTCTCCCCTGGCTCTGTGTCTCCTCTGCCCACGGTGTTTGCTGGCCTGTCTGTGCTCACTAACTCTTGCGCTGCTCCAGGTCGCAGCTAAATGTCATTTCTTAATACAGGCTTTCCCCAACCACCACAGATTAGTTTAGTGTTCCTACTGCACACTTGTAGAAAACCCTATACTTCTGGGGGTGGGGGGGGGGAGATGGAGAAATGCTGTGTTAGAAATGCTGGAAGGAGGTGGGTGTGGTTCCCTTTGTCCCAATTATGTCGCCTCCAGGGCCCCACGACCACTGTGGAAACAGCCAGGCTGCGTGTGGGTGCTCTGCCCCCTGCCCACCACGCTGCCGTTCGCCCCAGTCCTGGGGAGAAGCCAGGGAGCCTGCAGCATTTTCTGGGTCACTGCTGGCAATCAGTGGGCGCTGCTCCCTGCACGCTGAGTGAGCTGCAGCGCCAGCTGTGGGTCCTGCCTCCGTGGGGATGACCTGGCTCTGGCTGTGGGCGCCCAGCAGGGCCGAGGTGGAGGCTCTGGCTGGCAGCTGCCGTGGGGTGGGCACAACTCCTGGGCCATCCTCCTTTCCGTGAGGGGCTCTGCATTGCGCAGAGGTGGGAGGAGTGGCCGGGTCCAGCATGACTCTGTGGTCCCAGAACCAGCCTTCACGGGTCCCCATCACTCTTTCCTAACAAGGCTCTCTCCCAACCTGGACAGGCTGCCCTGTGTGGGCCAGGCCAGCCTCCCCTCCACCATCTACACAGCTACCTCCTTGGAGGTGTTGCAGCAGCCCCGACCACTGCTGCCTTCTCGCCTTCCCCTACTCGCTGCGTGCCGCTGTACCACTATCTCCTTCTTTTGGTGCCTCTATTGTCTGGCTTCCTGGACAGGCTGAAAGCCAGAGGGAGGCAGGGATTTTGTGGGTTTTGTTCCTACTCTTCTGGCTGCCTCCTTTTCCAGGCCCCACTGCGTCCATCTGTAGCCCTGCTCTGCTGGCTCTGGCCTGGGAGGCTGACCTCTGGGTACGGAACCTCCGTGCGCTCTTGCTGGCCAGATGTTTGCCCCGAGTGTCAGAGAGAGCTCCGAGGCAAGGGGAGAAGCAGTGGGGTTTCTTCCTGAAGCTCAGGGCGTTTGCACTGGGCATCCTCCAGGGCTCCGGCAGGCAGCCAGCCTCCCTCTGGAATGCGGTGCCCGCGCTCAGGGACTCAGCTTCTGTCTGGGGGTGAAAACATGTCCTGCGGAGACTCTGATCCAGCTGTGGTCACATACTGCCGAATGAGTGAGTCCGTGCACAGAAGTGCCCAGGCTGAGCCCCTCCAAGCTGGGCTCTGCTAGAAAGGATAGGGTGGAGGCACACATGGTCTCTCTAAAGAGGACACCCCAAAAGCTCCCAAGACCAGGGCACCACTGGGAGTGCTGAAGGTCATTACCGAACTCCCAGCCTCGCCCTGTGGCCTCTTCTTATGACTGACAACTCCCAGCAGGGGCGTCTTCCTAATGTATCCCAAAGCCCTTTTATTATCATTGGAAACATCTTCATGATCTGAAGACAGAGGTTGCCTCTCTCTGTTATTATTCTGGAAAATTCCTATACGACGTTAGCAGGTAGCTTCCAGTATGTCATACGTTCAAGGGGAAGCATACAGAATCGGGACTTCTGTCCAGGGAAGCCGGGGCATG
The DNA here is from genome assembly GCF_028538775.1 of Myotis yumanensis. Lineage (NCBI taxonomy): Eukaryota > Metazoa > Chordata > Mammalia > Chiroptera > Vespertilionidae > Myotis > Myotis yumanensis. Next base: position 80,343,227 of record NW_027223761.1, read on the forward strand.
GGCCCTGGCCCATGACCCTGAGCGACCTCTGGCAGTTTGTTTAACCCCCGAATATCTGTGCCATCTCTAGAGGGGAGCAGGGGTGGGCCGTGCAGGCCCGCCTTCCCTGCGTGTAAGGATGTCGAATGAGAGGACTGCACATGGGAAAGAGCCCTCTATCCACGTGTTTGCTGACGTTCTCACTCGCTGCGAAGCAGTTAATCCAGGGCTGGGACCGTCTTCATGCTCATTTCCAAATCTCCCAGAAAAGGAACCATGTGTCTAAAGGGCCTTTCTCAGCATCGCGCACCTGGGCATGGAAGGGATCGTTTATGAAGAATGTGTGTGACCTTGTGTTGACAACACAGAATGCCAACAGGCTCAGGTTGCCTGCTGCTGGCTGTCACGAAACTCGAGAAAGAATATTCACAGAGGGGAAGCTGATGACCTCCTCCCGTAGTCTAGGGTTCAATTCCTGGTTGAGGTGTGTGTGAGAGGCAACCGATGATGTTTTTCTCTCACATCGATGTTTCTCTCTCTCCCTCTCCCCCTTCCTCTCTCTCTTGAATCAATATAAACACATCCTCAGGTGAGGATTAAAAAAAATAAAGTAAAAAAAGTCTGATACCACATGAATGGATCTCAAAGAGGATGTTACAACTTTAGAAGAACACCACAGCGATGGAGGACAGTGCTGCTGGAGGTGGGGAAGGGGGACAGTATAGCCGGGAGAGCAGCGCCGGGGAGAGCAGCACCAGAAAGGACATTCCGGGGTAATGGGACTCTTTTGTACTTTGCTTGTGATGATGGTGTCCACACCTACGTGTTGTGATTCACAGAGCTTTACACTAAAACTAGAAGTCAACTATACTGTTTGCTAACTTTAAAAATACGATTTAAAGCCCCCAAAGAAAAGTTTATAGCTGAAGACTTTAAATCTTATGAAAAAAAAATGGCATATCTCAGTATCCGCAGTGTTTGTTTATTGAAAGATCTGAAGGGGAGAGCTGGCCTTACCCAAGCTGTGTCCTATCTCATGGCAGTAGGGAGCCATCGAAGGGCTTTGGGCAAGAGAAGGACACACACACACCTGCATGTTAAAGCAATGCCTCTGGCTGCAGGCTATGGAGTGGGTTAGAGGAGCCCAGTGGCTGTGGGGAGGTGGGGAGATAGTGAGGGGAGGTGGGGAGATAGTGAGGGGAGGTGGGGAGATAGTGAGGGGAGGTGGGGAGATAGTGAGGGGAGGTGAGGAGATAGTGAGGGGAGGTGAGGAGATAGTGAGGGGAGGTGGGAAGATAGTGAGGGGAGGTGGGAAGATAGTGAGGGGAGGTGGGGAGATAGTGAAGGGAGGTGGGGAGATAGTGAGGGGAGTTGGGGAGATAGTGAGGGGAGGTGGGGACATAGTGAGGGGAGGTGGGGAGATAGTGAGGGGAGGTTGGGAGATAGTGAGGGGAGTTGGGGAGATAGTGAGGGGAGGTGGGGAGATAGTGAGGGGAGGTTGGGAGATAGTGAGGGGAGTTGGGGAGATAGTGAGGGGAGGTGGGGAGATAGTGAGGGGCGGTGGGGAGGCAGGTGAGGGGAGGTGGGGAGATAGTGAGGGGCAGTGGGGAGATAGTGAGGGGAGGTAGAGAGATAGTGAGGGGAGGTGGGGAGATAGTGAGGGGAGGTGGGGAGATAGTGAGGGGAGTTGGGGAGATAGTGAGGGGAGGTGGGGACATAGTGAGGGGAGGTGGGGAGATAGTGAGGGGAGGTGGGGAGATAGTGAGGGGAGTTGGGGAGATAGTGAGGGGAGGTGGGGAGATAGTGAGGGGCGGTGGGGAGATAGTGAGGGGAGGTGGGGAGGCGGGTGAGGGGAGGTGGAGAGATAGTGAGGGGCGGTGGGGAGATAGTGAGGGGAGGTGGGGACATAGTGAGGGGAGGTGGGGAGATAGTGAGGGGAGGTGGGGAGATAGTGAGGGGAGGTGGGGAGATAGTGAGGGGAGGTGGGGAGATAGTGAGGGGAGGTGGGGAGATAGTGAGGGGAGGTGGGGAGGCGGGTGAGGGGAGGTGGGGATAGTGAGGGGAGGTGGGGAGATAGTGAGGGGAGGTGGGGAGATAGTGAGGGGAGGTGGGGAGATAGTGAGGGGAGGGGAGGAGATAGTGAGGGGAGGTGGGAAGATAGTGAGGGGAGGTGGGGAGATAGTGAAGGGAGGTGGGGAGATAGTGAGGGGAGGTGGGGAGATAGTGAGGGGAGGTGGGGAGATAGTGAGGGGAGGTGGGGAGGCAGGTGAGGGGAGGTGGGGAGATAGTGAGGGGCAGTGGGGAGATAGTGAGGGGAGGTGGAGAGATAGTGAGGGGAGGTGGGGAGATAGTGAGGGGAGGTGGGGAGATAGTGAGGGGAGTTGGGGAGATAGTGAGGGGAGGTGGGGACATAGTGAGGGGAGGTGGGGAGATAGTGAGGGGAGGTTGGGAGATAGTGAGGGGAGGTGGGGAGATAGTGAGGGGAGGTGGGGAGATAGTGAGGGGAGGTGGGGAGATAGTGAGGGGAGGTGGGGAGATAGTGAGGGGAGGTGGGGAGATAGTGAGGGGAGGTGGGGAGGCGGGTGAGGGGAGGTGGGGAGATAGTGAGGGGAGGTGGGGAGATAGTGAGGGGAGGTGGGGAGATAGTGAGGGGAGGTGGGGAGATAGTGAGGGGAGGGGAGGAGATAGTGAGGGGAGGTGGGAAGATAGTGAGGGGAGGTGGGGAGATAGTGAAGGGAGGTGGGGAGATAGTGAGGGGAGGTGGGGAGATAGTGAGGGGAGGTGGGGAGATAGTGAGGGGAGGTGGGGAGGCAGGTGAGGGGAGGTGGGGAGATAGTGAGGGGCAGTGGGGAGATAGTGAGGGGAGGTGGAGAGATAGTGAGGGGAGGTGGGGAGATAGTGAGGGGAGGTGGGGAGATAGTGAGGGGAGTTGGGGAGATAGTGAGGGGAGGTGGGGACATAGTGAGGGGAGGTGGGGAGATAGTGAGGGGAGGTTGGGAGATAGTGAGGGGAGGTGGGGAGATAGTGAGGGGAGGTGGGGAGATAGTGAGGGGCGGTGGGGAGATAGTGAGGGGAGGTGGGGAGATAGTGAGGGGAGGTGGGGAGATAGTGAGGGGAGGTGGGGAGATAGTGAGGGGAGGTGAGGAGATAGTGAGGGGAGGTGAGGAGATAGTGAGGGGAGGTGGGAAGATAGTGAGGGGAGGTGGGAAGATAGTGAGGGGAGGTGGGGAGATAGTGAAGGGAGGTGGGGAGATAGTGAGGGGAGTTGGGGAGATAGTGAGGGGAGGTGGGGACATAGTGAGGGGAGGTGGGGAGATAGTGAGGGGAGGTTGGGAGATAGTGAGGGGAGTTGGGGAGATAGTGAGGGGAGGTGGGGAGATAGTGAGGGGAGGTTGGGAGATAGTGAGGGGAGTTGGGGAGATAGTGAGGGGAGGTGGGGAGATAGTGAGGGGCGGTGGGGAGGCAGGTGAGGGGAGGTGGGGAGATAGTGAGGGGCAGTGGGGAGATAGTGAGGGGAGGTAGAGAGATAGTGAGGGGAGGTGGGGAGATAGTGAGGGGAGGTGGGGAGATAGTGAGGGGAGTTGGGGAGATAGTGAGGGGAGGTGGGGACATAGTGAGGGGAGGTGGGGAGATAGTGAGGGGAGGTGGGGAGATAGTGAGGGGAGTTGGGGAGATAGTGAGGGGAGGTGGGGAGATAGTGAGGGGCGGTGGGGAGATAGTGAGGGGAGGTGGGGAGGCGGGTGAGGGGAGGTGGAGAGATAGTGAGGGGCGGTGGGGAGATAGTGAGGGGAGGTGGGGACATAGTGAGGGGAGGTGGGGAGATAGTGAGGGGAGGTGGGGAGATAGTGAGGGGAGGTGGGGAGATAGTGAGGGGAGGTGGGGAGATAGTGAGGGGAGGTGGGGAGGCGGGTGAGGGGAGGTGGGGATAGTGAGGGGAGGTGGAGAGATAGTGAGGGGAGGTGGGGAGATAGTGAGGGGAGGTGGGGAGATAGTGAGGGGAGTTGGGGAGATAGTGAGGGGAGGTGGGGACATAGTGAGGGGAGGTGGGGAGATAGTGAGGGGAGGTGGGGAGATAGTGAGGGGAGTTGGGGAGATAGTGAGGGGAGGTGGGGAGATAGTGAGGGGCGGTGGGGAGATAGTGAGGGGAGGTGGGGAGGCGGGTGAGGGGAGGTGGAGAGATAGTGAGGGGCGGTGGGGAGATAGTGAGGGGAGGTGGGGACATAGTGAGGGGAGGTGGGGAGATAGTGAGGGGAGGTGGGGAGATAGTGAGGGGAGGTGGGGAGATAGTGAGGGGAGGTGGGGAGATAGTGAGGGGAGGTGGGGAGGCGGGTGAGGGGAGGTGGGGATAGTGAGGGGAGGTGGGGAGATAGTGAGGGGAGGTGGGGAGATAGTGAGGGGAGGTGGGGAGATAGTGAGGGGAGGGGAGGAGATAGTGAGGGGAGGTGGGAAGATAGTGAGGGGAGGTGGGGAGATAGTGAAGGGAGGTGGGGAGATAGTGAGGGGAGGTGGGGAGATAGTGAGGGGAGGTGGGGAGATAGTGAGGGGAGGTGGGGAGGCAGGTGAGGGGAGGTGGGGAGATAGTGAGGGGCAGTGGGGAGATAGTGAGGGGAGGTGGAGAGATAGTGAGGGGAGGTGGGGAGATAGTGAGGGGAGGTGGGGAGATAGTGAGGGGAGTTGGGGAGATAGTGAGGGGAGGTGGGGACATAGTGAGGGGAGGTGGGGAGATAGTGAGGGGAGGTTGGGAGATAGTGAGGGGAGGTGGGGAGATAGTGAGGGGAGGTGGGGAGATAGTGAGGGGAGGTGGGGAGATAGTGAGGGGAGGTGGGGAGATAGTGAGGGGAGGTGGGGAGATAGTGAGGGGAGGTGGGGAGGCGGGTGAGGGGAGGTGGGGAGATAGTGAGGGGAGGTGGGGAGATAGTGAGGGGAGGTGGGGAGATAGTGAGGGGAGGTGGGGAGATAGTGAGGGGAGGGGAGGAGATAGTGAGGGGAGGTGGGAAGATAGTGAGGGGAGGTGGGGAGATAGTGAAGGGAGGTGGGGAGATAGTGAGGGGAGGTGGGGAGATAGTGAGGGGAGGTGGGGAGATAGTGAGGGGAGGTGGGGAGGCAGGTGAGGGGAGGTGGGGAGATAGTGAGGGGCAGTGGGGAGATAGTGAGGGGAGGTGGAGAGATAGTGAGGGGAGGTGGGGAGATAGTGAGGGGAGGTGGGGAGATAGTGAGGGGAGTTGGGGAGATAGTGAGGGGAGGTGGGGACATAGTGAGGGGAGGTGGGGAGATAGTGAGGGGAGGTTGGGAGATAGTGAGGGGAGGTGGGGAGATAGTGAGGGGAGGTGGGGAGATAGTGAGGGGCGGTGGGGAGATAGTGAGGGGAGGTGGGGAGATAGTGAGGGGAGGTGGGGAGATAGTGAGGGGCGGTGGGGAGATAGTGAGGGGAGGTGGGGACATAGTGAGGGGAGGTGGGGAGATAGTGAGGGGAGGTGGGGAGATAGTGAGGGGAGGTGAGGAGATAGTGAGGGGAGGTGGGAAGATAGTGAGGGGAGGTGGGAAGATAGTGAGGGGAGGTGGGGAGATAGTGAAGGGAGGTGGGGAGATAGTGAGGGGAGGTGGGGAGATAGTGAGGGGAGGTGGGGAGGCAGGTGAGGGGAGGTGGGGAGATAGTGAGGGGCAGTGGGGAGATAGTGAGGGGAGGTGGAGAGATATTGAGGGGAGGTGGGGAGATAGTGAGGGGAGGTGGGGAGATAGTGAGGGGAGTTGGGGAGATAGTGAGGGGAGGTGGGGACATAGTGAGGGGAGGTTGGGAGATAGTGAGGGGAGTTGGGGAGATAGTGAGGGGAGGTGGGGAGATAGTGAGGGGCGGTGGGGAGATAGTGAGGGGAGGTGGGGAGGCGGGTGAGGGGAGGTGGAGAGATAGTGAGGGGCGGTGGGGAGATAGTGAGGGGAGGTGGGGACATAGTGAGGGGAAGTGGGGAGATAGTGAGGGGAGTTGGGGACATAGTGCGGGGCGGTGGGGAGATAGTGAGGGGAGGTGGAGAGATAGTGAGGGGAGGTGGGGAGATAGTGAGGGGAGGTGGAGAGATAGTGAGGGGAGGTGGAGAGATAGTGAGGGGAGGTGGGGAGATAGTGAGGGGAGGTGGGGAGATAGTGAGGGGAGGTGGGGAGGCAGGTGAGGGGAGGTGGGGAGATAGTGAGGGGAGGTGGGGAGATAGTGAGGGGAGGTGGGGAGATAGTGAGGGGAGGTGGGGAGATAGTGAGGGGAGGTGGGGAGGCGGGTGAGGGGAGGTGGGGAGATAGTGAGGGGGAGGTGGGGAGATAGTGAGGGGAGGTGGTTAGATAGTGAGGGGCGGTGGGGAGATAGTGAGGGGAGGTGGGGAGATAGTGAGGGGAGGTGGGGAGATAGTGAGGGGAGGTGGGGAGATAGTGAGGGGAGGTGGGGAGATAGTGAGGGGCGGTGGGGAGATAGTGAGGGGAGGTGGGGACATAGTGAGGGGAGGTGGGGAGATAGTGAGGGGCGGTGGGGAGATAGTGAGGGGCGGTAGGGAGATAGTGAGGGAGATGGGGAGACTTGGAATAGGGGGATTAGGAGAAACAGGCTCACACACAGCAGCAGCCTTTGACAAGTGCAGAACACACCAGAGAAGGAGGCTGGAGCCTGTGGTCTGAGGGAACTCGGCAGCTCTGAGCGAGCCAGAGCACTGCCCGTGGATGGAGGGGGATGCAGCTGGTCTTCTTGTATCTGCTCTTCAGGTTGAAGCTCTTGGTGCCTCTAGTCAGGTGGTCCCCTCCCTCCAGCTTTGGTGACAGCTGCTCTTAGGGCTGATGGAGAAGCCACAGGCAGTGGGCCTGGCCCAGGCTCCTTTCCTCTCCTCCCCTCCCATCCCCTTCCTCTCTGGGGCCCTTTAAACTTGGGACAGGCAGGGGTGGGGATCTGGGCAGAGAAGGGGAGGAGGAAAGACTGGTGGTGGTAATGCTGTTCCCCCAATCCTGCTGAGAAATGGCTTCCCAGGGCTTTATCTGCCCTGGATATCAGCTCATGGATCTTATCAAGTGCAATTACCTAGCCTGGGTCTGAGCTAATTGGTTCTCTGGAGTAAAGTTACCTCCAATCTGTGTGCTATGGGTGCACAGCGGGAAGCGATTTGAACCAAGGAAGATGTCTGTGATGATATGTCAGGGAATCACTGTGGTGGTTGCCCGAACACAGGGCTGGGACCAGCCTTAGAAGCAAGGAATTGTTTGAGGGGTCCCAGTTGTAACCCACAATGACCAGCCAGCCTCATGTCACCTAGCACCCAGGGACTCTTAGAGGAGAGCCATTGTGAGATAATTTCCCTTCATTTGAGAGAGAGAGAGAGAGAGAGAGAGAGAGAGAGAGAGAGAGAGAGATGAAGTGGGGGAAGGAAGAAGAAAAAAGAAAGTAGAAAAAGCCCTCTTTAGCCCCACTAACTTCTCTGGTCATAAGATTATTGACACTTATCTCAATTATGAGACCCCTGGCTCCAGCCTCATTACCTCACTACCCACTTCTGTAATCTGGCTTCTGTCTCATCTACAATAGAACTCCCATCCTAAAGGCTCGTGAAGACCTGGGAGGCAGAAGCTGAGGGCTGGGAGGGGGGAGGGGACGGGGGGGGGGGGGCTCACCCTTCCCACGCCTTCAGAAGAGAGAGCATGGCATGCTCAGAGTAGCTCTGAGCATCAGAAAGATTTTGTGTTGATTTTTAAAATATTAAGCCCAGCCCTGTCTCTTTACAAATCCATCTGCTCCTTGGAAGGAAGCAAGCACAGCACTTCTTCCCACTGACAGAGCTTCAGCTACTTCCCCTAACATATCAGAACCCGACACCATCACGGTCCTGTGCCTCAAGGAAAGGTCCCGGGTGCCACACGCAACCCTCTTTCCATCTCCTCTGCACTATGCACCTGTCAGTCCTCTGCCTTCTCTCCATCGCTGCAGGCACCTCTCTGGTCCAAGGCTCCCCCCCCCCACCCCGGCCCCGCACCATGAAACCCCACAATCTATTCTTCACAAGCAGCCAGGGTACTTTGTGTGCAGTTGTTTTTAATGGTGGTAAGATATACATAACATAAAGTTGACCATTTTAATGGGTTTTAAGTGTACAATTCAATGGCATCAAGCACATTCCCAATGTTGTACAACCATCGCCACCGTCCACCCCCAGAACTTCTTCATTGCTCCAAGGAGAGTTCTGAACCCAATAAACAATAACTCTCCCGTGCCTCTCCCAGCCCCTGGTGCCCTCTCACCCATTTGGTATCTATGAATTGGCCTTCGCTAGGTAAAACGGTGGAAGCATGTAATATTTGTCATTTTGTGTCTGGTTTATCTTTCAAGGCTCATCCATGTTGTAGCATACAGGGGGTGGGCAAAAGTAGGTTAATAATAAATAAAAAGTAGGTTAATGATAATAATAATTACGAAATAATAATGACACAAAAATAAACTGTTTCACGTACTCACAACTGTAAACCTACTTTTGCCCACCCCGGTATGTTAAAATGGCATTCCTTTTTCAGGCTAAATAATATTCCAGTAAATGTATATACCACATTTTGTTTATCTATTCATCTGCTGATCGGTATGGTCTTAGGATGGTTATTTGATCTCTCTGAGCCTTAATTTCTTCAACTGTAAAATGAAATAAACAATATCTTCTTTTTAAGATGGTCATGAGCGCTAAATGAGGTTGTATACTAAAAGCACACTGTATGTGTTAGAAGCTCAATAGATGAGAAGTATTAATATTATTGCATTTTATTGAATACTCATTGTCATTTTCAATGTTTTAAGCCCATGAAATCCTCAGTACTCACAAGCACTGTCTTTGGCACATGGTAGGCAGTCGATAAATATTTGCTAAATAAATGAATAAATGAAATTCAAATTGCCCCTAAATGAACAAATTTCCCTGTCCCAATCCAGCTTCCCTGCTATATTTCTTTATTTTTTTGTCATTGTCATTCCTATTCTTCCAGTTGACCAGTCTCTTGAATATTACCCATCATCATCTTTATCCTCTAAATCGAAAGGATATGGAAAGAGTTAAAAGTTATGATGCCTCCCACCTATAGCTTTAAGGTTCTACCATAATGCAGTACCTGGGCTGTGTGTGTGTGTGTGTGTGTGTGTGTGTGTGTGTGTGTTATCATGTAACCCAGATTCTGGCCCCACCAACACACTATAGCTGATTGGACCAGGAGTGGCATCTGAGTCCAGATCATCCAAACCATAGGTTGGCCGACCATCTACGATACTGGGATGTAACAGATACAGAAAAATGAGTCAGTCAGGCCCCTTCTCTCAGAAGTGTGGAGAGGCCAATATTGAGCAGCTGAGTCACTTAGCAGTGGGAGGGCTAGTGGGTCATGGTTGACCTAGAAAAGCTGAATTATTGAGGGAGAGGGAAAATTAAGTGATCAGAGAAAACCTGGGTAGAGAGAAGAGAGTGGAGAAGCTGTGTAGGTAGAGATTCTAGGGGAGGGAGGGAGAGAGAGAGAGAGAGAGAGAGAGAGAGACCAACCTTGAGGCCTAAAAGGGAAAGAGACAGATAGAAAAAGGAGCTGGCCCCATGGGTCTTCCTGGGTTTCTCAGTTACGTCTAGGTTTAATTCTAATTATCCACATCCTTTCAGTAATTATCGACTCATCACCTTTTACTTTAATCTGTGACTCACTGTTCAACAGTGTGACCAGCCCCAAGTTATCCTGATCTTTCCTTCTTACTCTTGTCCCTTTGGTTCTATCCTCATTGCCACCATGTCACCCTGAAACCAGAATTCCAGATCTCCTTTTAGTCCCACTGGAGACTCTTAACTCCAACTGTCTTAGACTCTCTGGTTTACACTGTCTAGTATCTGTCATCATGATACTTCCTTGCTCAAATTTTTGGTGGCTTTCCAATGCTTATTAGATAAAGTTTAAACTCAAAAAAGATTCAAGGCCCCATATTATTCAGTTCTCAGATGAATCTGTAATATTATCTCCAACAATGAAGATCTCACACCAACCAGCCAAGACTCCTTTCCATCACGCTGCTCTCCCATCATGCTCTACTCTTCCCTATTAAACATCTTCCTCTTCATGTCCTAGAATTACCTCCTTTTTCTCCCTCTCTACTTTCCTTCCTCTATCTCTTCTCCTATGCTTCTCTGTTTTCCTCTTTTCTCTTTCATTTTCTTACCAAATTCTACTTCACTTTCAAGGCTCAGTGAAGTATTCCCTAACTACCCCAAACCACTTACTTATATTTCAAATATATTGCTCTTGTCCTCCCACCAAACTCCAAGCCCCCTGAGGTCATAGACTCTGTATTCTACTACTTCTACATCTTCCATGGCACTTAACAATGTTCCGTGTGCTTAGAAGATATTGAAAATGTTCTAGTTCAATTAATTTCAGTAACAAAATTAATGAATGTGAGTATGACTAAGCACTTTATTTGAAGAAGTAAATAATGTTGAAATGTCAAGCAAGATTCTGTGTGTGTGAGAGATGAGGTGGGATGTATCCCACTAAATATGCTAAGAACTTGGTTGTCTACTACTCCTCTGCACATCAACTGTCCTGGCTAATGCTGTTCTACATATTTTTCAACAGAATGCAACTTCAGAACTCAACATTTAAAGAACTCTTTAGATTAAGAAACCACATTACCTTCTATTCATACAACTTCAATTAAAATTCAAAGCCATTTATTAAATACACGGCAAGAAATACAAAAATGATTAATAAGATTTAATCTCTTCCTTTGAGATGCTTACAGTCTGGTTGGGGGATAGGACAAGTGCATCAGTGACTGTAGTCAAGGTAGGGTAATACCTGTGCATAGGGGAGGTCAAAGTGATTCAAAGAAAAAGAGGCTACGTAAGCCAGGGAAGGGCTGCAGAAAAGCTGGAGGAAGAGGCATTTGAGACGGCTAATGAGTGGAGGTGCAAGCAACAGGGGGCATGTTGGGAAGCCATGCATGGTCCAGTCAGTACTCAGAGCCTCAGAGACCATGAGGTCGCTGCCATTTGTAAACAGGAAGGTCCCATGGCCAGGAGGCTTCATCAACACAGCTACCAAGCATTTGTTGAGCATGTGGACTTGGACGTGACAGAGGGGAAAGGGTACTTTGTCATCTATCCCTTGTCAAACGTGCTTGGCATGGATAAATTGTCCACCTTCTTCTTCACAAAGGCACAAAAGCAGAGAGTGTTTTCCATTCAATAAAAGTTTGAATATGATTGTAACATTTCATTAATAAATGTCATTACATATTCATTAAATACTGATATAAAGCACAGACAAATTCTGTGTTTTATTTTTATCTCATGTTGAAAACACTGTTTCCTATACTCCTACCCCACCTCTAAGATGGGCAGAAGCTGGACATTTCTCTTGTTCTGACATCTAATTTTAGTTTTAAGAACTAGGGGTATGTATTTTCCCAGATGGGAGGAGAGTGAATGCATCTTGTATGACCACCACATTGTCATCTGATTTGATGATGGAGATCTCAGCCAGCAACATGCTGGAACCAGCTCATGAGAGCCAATCCTGGACATCTCTTTCCAATTCCACGTTCAGTGACATCAGGTTGGCAGCTTGAAGTCAGCCGTGGTGGGAGTATTTACACCAGGGAAATTGGCAAAAGCTCAAACGAGGGCTTTTCCTTCCTGGAGAACTGGTTAAATATTTACCACACACCACGGGGCCTCACTGTACAGAAGAGGAAACTGACGCAGAGAGGTGAGGTAAGCTGTCCAAAGTCACCCAATAAACTGGTCGTGGATCTGGCACTAGCTGGGTCTCCTGATGCCCACGTAACGCACTTCACTGGGAAGCATCGGTACTAACTAGGATTTAGTGGGTGCCTCTACATAGATAAGGATGTAGACAACACCCCAGAGTATTACACAAAAGAAACAGATGCCATGGTCGTCAAGGTAATAGCTTGCCAGGACTAAAAGAGGAACATCCAAATTTTCTCCCCAGATGGCTCTCTTCCACCACCACCCTAACCAGACTCCTACACTCCTGAGGGGCGGGGTTCCTGAGAGGAGTAGCAGCAGAGGAAACTTCTATTCCTTCCAGCTTTTCATCGGAGAGAGTGATGGGAGGTATTTCTCAGCCAAGTGCCTTGATGTTTGGACTCCACTTTGCTCTGTAATTAGTGTCTATTTGTCTCCTTAACTTAAACTGGTTTTTAGCAATTTAGAGCCAGGGAGCCCATGTTATTTCAGGGAAGTGATAAAAAAAAATGGATATGTAATTGAAATCCTGTTCTAGTCCTCTGGGAACCTGGTATGTTGCTTCTCTCTGCTGCAAAATAAAGATTCGGGCCCTGATCACAGGCAGATAAGTGGGCTGGTTGATTAGGATGAGTCCCACAGGCAATCCCTAATCTGCTAGTCTGTTTGTTAACTATCTGTCTTTTAGGATATTTGGTTTGCATAATATGATAATAATGCACAAGCTCTTTAAAGGTGGAAATGAACCCAAATTGAGGACAAAACAGTCACAGCTGGCATTGGCCCTCCCTGCTGCCACAGATCAATTATCAATTAGCCACAGGTTTTTATTGAGCCCTTATTGTTTGCACAGCACCAGGTTAGGGACGGAGAGGTGTCAAATGCCAGTTCCTGACCTTCAGGAGCTAGCCAAGGGATGAGGCGTGCCCACAGGAAGTAACACATGCTCTGGGAAAGTGAATGCCTTGGTACTAAATGTGGGACTCAGACTAGAGGAGCTGCCATAACAGGGAATTTGGATCTTGGCTGAACCAAGACTTGCAGCTCTGCAGAAACTCACCAGGCCCGAACCCGCCCTTGTCAAAAGCACAGAAGTGTCTGGCCCAGTGTCAACCTCTGCAGTTTGATGAAATCTCTTTGTGCCAACTGGGCACTCCCTGCCCCAGCAGCTGCCAGGCACATCCAGACCCAGCCTGGCTGCCCCGCCCCCCGGGAAGTGGCTTGAGGTATGACTTTCTGTGGCCCATGTCTCACTGCCCTTCGATAAACACACTGGGAAGGGCCAGCACTCCCTGCGCTCCTGTGGCATGTGGGTCCTGCTGGGTGTGGGACACCCCTCCCCTGTGCTCCAAGCACTTCCCCCACAAATACAGGAGCCAGGAGCGTGTGCAGCAAAGCCCAAGGTGAGATAAGCCAGGCAGAGAAAGACAAATGCTGCAGGGCATCACTTACCTGTGGAATCTAAAAACAAACAGTCAAACTAGAAACAGAGTAGGAAAGTGGTTGCCAGGGGCTGGGGGAGGGAAAGAGGGAGACGTTGGTAAAAAGGTAAAAGCTTTTAGCTATAAGATGAATAAGGTCTGAGGACTTAACATGACTCCTGGTGACTGCAGTTGATAACACCGTATTGCATCATTGACATTTGTTAAGAGACCAGGACTTACTGAGTGCTGCTCTCCAAAACAAAAGAGAGAGAAATGTGTGAGGTAATGGGTGTGTCAATGACCAGAAGGGGATCCTCTCACAGTGTATACAGACACCAGATCATCACCATGCACACTAAACCCCTTACTACTGTGTGTGTCAGTTATACCTCAATAGAGCTTTTTTGAACAAGAGGCGAAGGCTTGGAGAGGTGGAGGGCCTTGTCGGGGTCACCCAGCCAATGTCTGACTTCAAAGTGCATGCCTAGCAGGCAGTTGGGTAATTTCCCCAATGGAGTCACGTGTCATACTATACAGATGCCTGGGCCACACCCAGTAGATTCCAATCCTCATGATCTGGGGTGGGAGCCAGGCATCTGAATTTTTAACCAACTTCCCAGGCAATACTGCCCACAGTGCGGAAGAGTAGGTGTTGCTACCTGTCTGCATGCTGTCTCCTGTCCCCTCCCTCCCCAGCTTAAGAGCACCGCAAGGTCAGGGATTAGGTCTGAGTCACCTCTGTGTCTCCAGCCACCAATGCAGTGCCTGGCGCAGTTGAGGTGCCCAATGCACTTATGTGGAAATGCTAATAGGTGCATGTTTGGCTCTTTGCTGGTATTCTACAGGTAGGGGCGCATCAACTGCTACCAGTTGAGACTTGGCTCACATTGTGCCCCTGGGGGCACTTTGCAACATGCACAGCGTGCCAGCACCTGCAGCGTACTCCCGGTTACCATGTGGGGCTCCGGCTGCGGGCTTCCCTGCCCCTCCTTCTGCTGCCGGGTGGCCTCTCAGGAAAGGCTGGCTGAATGTCACCTAACCACAAGAAGCGTAAACGGGAGCAGGGACAGACAGGCTGAACGGAACATTTGAAATCAGCACAGCGCTGCCCACCGGCCTGTCCTGGTCTGAGGCGGGGTTCCCGTCGGTGTGGAATTGGGGCCTGGATCTCAGGGTCTCACCTGAGATCACCCCACAGGCCAACCTCAGTGCCGGCAGCCCCAGGGAGCACCCCCTCTTCACTGCGCCCACAGTTGAAAGACAAGCCGAGCATCATGGAGTTCACCTCTTCCCAAGTAGTGGGCAAGTAGCCAGAGACTCATGGCTTCAAGGAACCGAACTGTGAGATGTTAAGGCAGGGGTGGGGAACGTCCGGCCCGCAGGCTGTAGAAGGCCCACAGAACCATTTGGTCTGGCCCTGCCAAGGCATTAGGGGTGAGTTAATTAAATGTTGACCAAATATAACAGATTAATTTTTTTTTCAATGTATTAGGGTGACATTGGTCAGCATGAACATATAGGTGTCAGGTGTGGGCTTCTATGTTACAAGATCTGTATACTGACCTGGTGTGCCCACCACCCAGAGTCAAAACTTCTCCTCTAACCATATACCAGATCCCCTTCTCCCCCACCTTTCCTCTGGCAACCATCATATTTGTGTTCACATGTTTTAGGTTTATATCCCACATCTGAGTGAAATCATATGGTTCTTAGCTTGTTCTGACTGACTATTTCACTCAGCATAACGTTCTCAAGGTCCATCCATGCTGTTGCTATTTCATCCTTTCTGATGGCTGAGTAGTATTCCACTGTGTATATGGACCACATCTTCTTCATCCTGTCCTCTACTGCAGTGATTCCTCAAAAATTAATAGAGCTACCATATGACCCAGCCATCCCTCTCCTGGGCACGTACCTGAAAAACTGGAAATCACGTGCCCACAAAGTTATATGCGCCCCTATGTTCACTGCAGCACTATTCCTGTGGCCACGACATGGAAACAACGGAAGTGTCCTGTAATAGGACAGGCTGATTTTGAGGTTGATGATTTCGAATGGCCTGTGAGTAATGTTGTCAACATCCAAATGGCCCTGGGCGGAAAAAAAGGTTCCCCACCTCTGGGTGAAGGAACAGGCCTGAATAATTCAGCGACTAAAGAGACAGACTGGGACTTGGTGCCAAGGCTTCCAGCATCTCCGTTGCCCTTGGGCAGCCCGTCCCTGGTGCCTGGACACTCGCTTTGGCTCCCTGTGTGGTAGGTGAGCGCTGGCCCTGGCCCGGGCCTCTGGATAGGCTAAGCTCTCGGCACCAGCTCAAGGCAGGGCTTGCTAACCTCACTCCCCTGGGAGGGGGGAGCAGAGCAAGTGATATGTTCACCCTGGTGTGGCTACGTGTCTAATTCCTTCCAGGGCCTTCTTAAGCCCTTGGCCTCAATTATGTTCCACGACCAGCAAGTGACACAAATTAATTATCTGCCGGGCAAAGAAGGGCTTTCTTTCCTCTGTTGGAAAGTAGTCACCTTCTCATTTCACGGATTGGCCTCATAAATTCAAGGAAGGACAAAGAAGATGCTGCCAGCAGGAGGGAAGGGAAAAACAAGAAGGAGTGAAGGAAGGCGAAGAGGGAGAGGGCGGGGAGGAAGCAGAGAGCAGACAGATCGAGTAAGAGTTATTGCAATGCTTAGGACACAATGATAGAAGAATGTGAGACAAAGGCAAGAAGGAGGGGAGCTTACCTCTGCTGAGGGAGGGTGGGTGTGTCGGGGAATGCTGTAATATTTCAGCTGAGGGTTAAATGGCTGAGAAAATGCAAGCTTTATTTATGAGGAAAGAAAACATCTTTGTTCAGTTCACCATTGTGTTCCCAGTGCCTGAGAGTGATTGGCACACAGTAGATGTTCAGTAAACATTCATCTGTTGACTGGATGGATTTATCAGTAGATGTTGGTTGGCCAAGCAAATGGAGCTGGAAAAGCCATCCAGGAAGAGACAGAAGTGTAAGCAAAGCTAGTTGGCCTGGCCAGCACCCGTGAGTGTGGAGGGATGAGAGGCGGCAGGCACTGAGGGCCGGCCGGGCTGTGTGGAGGGTCCTTACTCATAATGAAATAAGGGCAAGTCCCTTTTCCAAATAAAATCCCATTCCATCCTCCCAGTTACTTTGTGAAGGGTGCACGGGGGCTCACAAGATCACAGAGCAGGAGCTGGTACCCAACTCTGAACCTGAACCCTGCGACCCTTCTGTGACAGGCATTTGCACAGGGAGGACTCGCACACCTCAGTGCCTCCCTCCAGCCACCGGTGGTCCTCTGGGCTGCTGAGACATGGATGTGTGTTTTCACGGCAAAAACGATGGTAAGTATGTTAAAAGGGAAACCCCCAAACAGCCACTGTAACGCAGCCAGCCCTGCCACTTGGGCCTGTGGCTCTTCCCCGGGAGGCCCAGGAAGAGGCAGGTCCCAGGAGCCAGGCTCTCTGTCCTCGGGTCCGCAGTCCCCGGGGCTGCGCCAAGGGCGGCCTGGACACACCGTGCAGTCCACCCTGTCTGCGGCAGATCCGCCGCACAGGGGCGTGCCGGCTGTAGGAGGCTGAGCATGCTGGAAACAAGTAACCAAGTCCTAGCATCCCTAGCAACCGCTTTCCTGCATCTCCCTCAGAGGCGGGCAGCAACCAAAATGTAGTAGGAAAAAAAAAAACCCAAAATATATGACTAATGCCCAAGGCCAGTGGGCAGTCACTTATTTCATCAGACACTCTCTCCAAGCCCCTGTGCCCCGGCACTACCCTCATTTGCTCAAGAGTGGGTTACTCAAGGGCAGCTGTAGACTGGGTGGGAGCTCGGGGCAACCCCTTGTCCCAGGCTCAGGGGGGCTGGGCGTGCGGGGGGGGGAGGGGGGGCGGGGGGTGGCGGCCGGAGAGAAACACCTCCTCGCTAAGCTCCCGGGAAGCACCGAGGACTGGCACCCGCCAGCGATGGCTGGGCAGCAAGCGCTGAGGACAGGACGCAGGAGGCATGGGAGACACAGCCTCTGGCTCCCAGAGCCCTGCCCCACCTGAGGCAGGCGGCCCGGGGTGCCAGGGGAGGGGCAACCTGGAAATGAACTGTTCTCCACGCACACTTCCTGCTGGCACAATGGAGGCCGCGATGGAGAGCGGCTATGAAGCCACACAAGCCCAGTTTTATCCCGAACCTCCCGCTGGCCTGCTGGCCTGCTCCATGAACTCGGCTCTCAGAAGGATGCCAAATGCACAGAGAGAGCTCTGCAGTTCAGTACATAATCGCATCTGAACCACATAATGCTGGGAGGTGGCGTGGGAGCAAGCGCCTGCTGCAAATCCCATTTTCCAGATGAGGAGGTCGAGGATCAGGGAGTGACTGGGCTAAAGCCACCCTGCAAGCATTAGCTCTGAGGCTCCCGCACGCCAATCCCAGGGCTCCGACTGTGCTCCGTGGAGCAGGAAAGCCAGGTCCCTGAGCGGGACCAGGAGGAGTCAGACAGAAGCCCAGCTGTGGATTTCCAATGCCCCAGGTCTTGTGCCAGGGGTGGGGGGAGGGGAAGGGAGCCTCATTAACATAGAGGTCAGGACCCCAGGACTCCTGGGCTGCTTTCCCAGCTTCCTTGTCCTCTGCCCACTGCCCTCTCTCCCAGGTTACTGCCTAATTACAGAGCTGTTGATGCAAATTATTCTAATAACTGGTGCTAATTTATTCACATTTACATATAATTTGCAATTCATTTGCTGCCCACATTTAGTCAAACTTCACTAATTCAGACCAAACTGGGGAAGCCTACTCTGAAATAAAGAATGTAAATAATAAAATAATTCCATAGTGTTTCAAAATAGAGTCTTAAAAATCAAGCATGCAAGGTAAAAATAGGTATTGTCAAAAGTCTCCTTGAAAATTCTTAAAATCTCCCAAACATGGGCTCTCAGAAGTTCAGAAGCCAAAAATTAATTCCTTTTTAGTTCTCTTTGAAGTGGAGCTATGAAAGAGAGGAGGATAGGTAACTCTCTCAGTCTTTCTCACCCTCTCTCTCCCTTTTCCCTCCCTCCCTCCCTCCCTCCCTCCCTCCCTCTCTCCCTCTCTCCCTCCCTCCTCCT
Organism: Myotis yumanensis; assembly: GCF_028538775.1. Lineage (NCBI taxonomy): Eukaryota > Metazoa > Chordata > Mammalia > Chiroptera > Vespertilionidae > Myotis > Myotis yumanensis. Next base: position 80,361,477 of record NW_027223761.1, read on the forward strand.
TCTCTGTCTCTCCCTCCCCCCTTCCTCCCTTCTTCCCTCCCTCTCTGACTTTCTATGATAGAATTCAGGAAGCTAAATGTCAATTATGTGATGTGATTTCACCTACTAACTCAGTTTGAAATAGTAGCATTTTCCTAGGGTAAAAGTCTCAGTCCCTCAAAACATGTAGATGGGACTTCCTTCACTGCGATAGGAGAAGCCATGAGGTGAACTGCACTCAGACACGTGTGGAGCCTGTAGTTAATGAGCAGGAGTCAGGGAACTCCAATGTGACAGCTGGGTTGGGAGGGATACACTGGATGGCGACTTTGAAGAAAGAGGATTGTGTTAAAAACAGTAAGTACACATGAGAAAAATCTATCCATTGCTTAGGCTGAGTACCCCGGAAGCAGTTCCTGAGCAGAGAGTCTTGCTCCGGTGACGTATTGGGTGGGACCACTCTTAGGAGAGGGCAGGAGGTGTAGGGGAACTAAGTGAAAATTAGTCTCTGTTGGAAAGTAGCTTCAGATGATCCCCGGGAAGCTCGCATCGAGAGCACCGTGCAGCAGTCGGACCACCTGAGGACCTCTGCCCCTCTGTGCCAGTCCTTCACAGCCCAGATCACTCCCAGGGAAGAGGGTTGTCATCTTCAAGTCAGGTGGCCAGCACTCAGAGTGGGCAAAAGGCATCTGGGTCGGACTCCAGCAGCTTCTAGTCCAGTTCACCCTTGCACAGCTCTGACCCACTTCTCCCACTAGTTTGCTCCACACAGACAGAGTCTCCAGGATTCTGATAAGTCACAATCTCCTCAGAAACATACAAAAGGAGGGTTAATAGAATGACCCACAGCCTTGCTCTTGTTCCCAAGGCCATGGCTGCTATTCTTTATCTTCTGCCTTCACTCCGCCCGCCCCGCCCCTCTGGACTCACATTTAGCTGGCACTCCTGTTGGCCTACGTGACTTGCCTGGTGGATTGACTCCACTTGTGCTGTCCAACCTAGGGACCTTCCAATGTCACCTGATGGATGGGCTGTGGAATATACTGCCCCTAAAACCCAAAGAAGCCCACTAGGTGATATGCTCTCTTAGTGATAGGAGGTACAGGGAGCAACAACTTGTTCTGAGGGAGGACTCTCACTAGGCCGTTAGTGTCCCCAAAACTTCAATGATGTGGCAGAATCCTAAGTCTCTAGGATTTATCACCAACCCTCTATAGAGCACGCATCTTCCCATAGCACCCAGAATGTGTGTCACTTCTTCTCACTGGAGCCAGTTAACATGATGCAGCAGGCGCTGGGCCAGTCTGATGGATTGTAGGATGTGCAGATGGTGTAGGGTACTTTGGACTGTATTACAGACAGAGAATTAACATTCTCCCTGAGAAAGATGGTGAATATATCCTGTTGTCTGTTCCATATGAATGCTAACTGCTTTTGATCCTTCTTGCTTATGGGAATGAAGAAAAGAATGCACACCCAGATCAATAGCTGCATACCGTTTACCAAGGCCATGGTAATCCCTCTAGTAAATATAGGATGACGGATACAGCAGCCACAACCGAGACTGCTGTTTGCTCCGATTTGCAGAATTCTGTCCACTGCAATCTGCTATGATCCACCTGAGTTTTATAGGGGCAGACTGGTGGGTTCAATGGGACTATGAAAAGGAACCACCGTCTCTATTCTTTCATTCAGTGAGGGTGGCCCTAATCTTTGCCGTCCTCCCTGGAGTGTGACATTGTGTTTTATTTACTATGCTGGTGGAGGGAGGGAACTTTCAGAGTGTTCTAATGGCCTTTCCTACTCAATAGTTTTTGCTCTGTTGGTGAAAAAAACAAAACAAAAAAACAAGTAAAGGTTATATATTCTGCAAACTATGTCAATTCTACTTATATTTCATCAATCAGGGAAGTCATCATAAGGTGGCTATTTTGAGACACTCCTGGGCTAGAACTCCACTATTTCCTGGCCCCTCCAACCTAATAGGGGTATCATAATAGTGCTCTGCGTCCCTGGGCATCAGGGGCACGCAGACCTTGTCTCCAATAGACCGCACAAGGCTCTGGGTTTTCCTTTTCCCCAGGGCCTGGTTATGTGCGTAAATAACGACAGGTCCTTCGGGGAAGAACTGGGGGAATCATTACTGTATACAGAATACTACTGTGTACACTTATCGCAGTGTGGCGAAGACGGTCTTCATGAGAACTTGGCCTCCCCTTTAGTTAATGCATTCTGGGTTTCAGAACTGGCTCAGTCTCAGAAACTAAGCAAAGGATCATGACTTTTTGTTGGGGAAGCTGAACTTGGCCTCAATGGCTTCCCTCTAGGACAGTGGTTCTCAACCTTGGCTGCACATTAGAATCACCTGGGAATCTTTTTAAAATCTTGGTTTCTGGGCCTCATCCTCTGGAAATTCTGTTTCTTTGTTACTAATGTTGTGGCCTCACCTCATAACAAAGAAACAATTTCCAGAGGATGAGGCCCAGAAATCAGGATTTTAAAAAGATTCCCAGGTGATTCTAATGTGCAGCCAAGGTTGACAATCACTGCTCTAGAACACCGTGATCTATACACAATTTCCAGATTTCCCTTGCAGACCAGGCCCATCTGACAGCCATCCTAGCCTGTTGACTATTGAGGTAATTATGCTCGCCTTGCCTCTGATCACCAGCAGCCGCCACCTGGTCTCTACTACTCTGGGAGATCCCATTTCTAGCAGGGAGCTCAGTTCTGAAGCGGGATGAAATAGGAATGAAGTTCCATCATTCCTACCACTGGACTCTGGTGATGTCAGTGCCCCTTGCCACCTCAGTGATCAGAGGTCATCCAGGCCCTGCTGCGGAGCACTGTTAGTTGGTGGATTTTGCAGATTATATAACAGACTCACTCTTCTCTAAGCCCTTGATCGATTTCTACCCATTCAAGCAACTCTTCTGTTTCCTGTGGGCCACTGTTTCAGCCAAGCTTCCAGGAGCCATCTCAGCAGTGTCTGAGAGCTGAGCCCCAGGGCCCGTGCCTGTGCATCGTGCCCTGTGTCACGCCGGAGGACCCTGTCCTGGAAAACTCTCTCCAGCCAGCTTTACACTCTGGCCGCTCCCCATCCAGGCCCTTCTGGATCCATTCCGGATCCTGACACTCTATTATGGCCAAGTCCTGGAATCTGGATATAATCTGCCCCTACCTCCCAGGCCCAGCACTTCTCCAATCAGGCTATTCTGAGATTTGACCCTAATCTGTGATTCCAGTTTCCAGAAAGGGGCGGGGGGGGGGGGGGGGGGTAGAGACAGGTCTGAGGAAGGTAGGCATTGCCTCTAGGGCCTCATTTGAGGTTTCTGCATCATCTTTAAATAAGCACAGGTCTCTGTTAACAAGGTGGGTAGTCCATGTGTGCAGACACAATGGACCAGGGAATTCTGGGGAATCAATTATCAAGTACATCTATCCTGATATCCCCATCCCAGTAGCAGGGCCCTGCTTCCAGCATAGGTGACCCACCTTGACTGAGAAGTCAGTCTTCTTGGAAGTTCTGTCACTCCTACAATTAGGCCCTGTGCCTGCTTTTTAGCTTTGTCTGCCTCTGTCTGTAGGAATGGAAGTTCTCTTTAAATGCTGTGATTTGGTTTTAAATTGCTAATTAATACAATTGAGCCTGTCATTTTCTCTCTTTACCAAATCAATGGTGCCTAGCAAAAGCCAACCAGTTCCACAGCCTTTATAGTTATTTCCCCATACCTTGTTTCGTTGATTGCTGTGTGCCTCCCCAAGATTTATATGTTGAAGCCCTACCCCCAATGTGGCTGAGCTTGGAGACAGGGCCTTGAAAGGGGTAATTAAGATTAAATGAAGTCTTTAGGGTGGTGCCCTAGGCCAATATGCCTTACATCTTGAAGAGAGAGAGAGAGAGAGAGAGAGAGAGAGATCAGGAATGCATGTGTGCAGAGGAAAAGTCATGTGAAGACACAGCTAAAGGTAGCCACCTGCAAGCCAAAAAGAATGGCCCGGGAGAAACCAAATCTGTGGTCACCTTGATCTTGGGCTTTCAGCCTGAAGAACCGAGAGAAAATAAATTTCTGGTGTTTAAGCCACCCAATCTATAATATTTTTATGGCAGCCTGAGCAGACCAATACACCTCCCAAATGCACTAGACATTGAACCAGCTGGTGCATCCCTTTCCAGCTCACCTGGGTAAAGATCTTAGCACTCACACTGCTACGGCCTGCAAGAGACTAACAATGCCCCACCTACCACCAGCAATTAGACCTTTATTGCAATCCAGTTCTAGAATCCCTACTTATTGCATGCCTTTTGTTTATTTGTTTGTTTATTTTTTTAGGACCACTCTTTTTACCAAATGCCTTAGGTCAGGCTTTCCAAAAACAGAGCCTAAGAGGAGGACTTTCATTCAAGTTACTTAGTGGAGAAATATACTCAGGAGAGGGGGTGGAGGGAAGCAAAACAGGGTGAGGGGGGAATGTGCCCTTGGCTACAAACCAGCTTCAGTATTTTCTCAGGGGGTCCTGCAAGTTCTCCTACAGAGTCTGTCCTACCTTGAGGCAAGAGGGCTGCCCCGCTACCTCCGCGCAGTCTCACTGGCTGAGGTCTGCCACTGGGGAAGGGGGAGTGGGTGTACAGCCTCCAGCATGAAGCAGCTCCTGTTTGGCCAAAGGAAAATTTCCAGAAAAGTGTGCAGCTGTGAATTGTTATGAGCCAACAGTTACAACAGGTGGGAGATGGTGCACCTGCCAGTAAAGGGGACCTGGGTAGGGCACCAAAAGCATAGATGATAGGTAGGTAGATGGATAGATGGATGGATAGATAGATAGATAGATAGATAGATAGATATAGATAAGCAGATGGTTGATAGACAGATCATAGGTAGTTAGGTAGTGTTTGTAGCAGTTAATAGAGCATGAGAAGTCTGTAAAGAATCAAATCAACATGTCCCTGCTAGATGAAAAGACATGCATGGCCTCATTGCATTACATCTCTCCTAAAAATGCCTCTTTGGGCCACACACTACTACACACTGACAATGGTGGCCAGAAAGGATGCTAAGGGACATGGAGGAGGTTTGCTGTGACAGGCTGAGCTGCCCAGCAATCAGACCGTGAGATGGGCATGAGCCTGCAGGAAGCTAATGAGGGAGTGCTCATGGAATCAACACCTGTAGGAAAGGGAAGGCAGCAAGACAGGGCAGAGGGAGGAGCCAGGCTGCAATGCTGTCTCCTTAAAGGCTGCAGCCAACAGCACAGGAAACTGAAGCTAGACTGGCTTTTCAGAGTTGTGCCAAGCTGAAATAAAGGCCCAGGACTTGGTACCTTTGCATGGGCCAGTCACTGGCATCCCCTGGGAAAGGGGCAGGACTTTGGACAAGATGACTCTCTTCAGCAAGGGCGATTTCTACGGAGGTTAACAGGTGAAGGCTGTCTGCTGACCACCCTCCCACAGTTAACAGCCAGGTTCTTCCGGACATTCTGGCCTGCACAGCTTGGAGTCTACTACACTCAGTTGAGCCAGACTAGGAGAGGGGGCCTTCCATGATGAGATGACACAGCGTTGGATCTTGCAAGAGAGTGGGAGTTACGTTTCGAGCCAGGGACAGCCCTGCTCAGTTCTTCAATGCCAGATTGGGAAGTACTCAATTAGGCTGTTTTACTCCAAAGATTTTTTGGGAAAGAAACAAATTAGGAACCATTAACTAGGATACCTATTTTCTCTCTTTTGTTTTCCTTTTTAAAAACAAGCTGGAAAATATGCCTTAATTAACCTGCTTTTCATTTGGAAGCAGCAGCAGAGTTTCTGAGCATGTCAGCGGCTTGACGATGGAACGGAAGAGAGCTTGTCAAACATCTCCCTACACGGACAGGAAAGCAGCTTCGGGAGGTGAAGGTTGGGTAGAAGGATGTTCAGATCTGCAAGGCTCTAATTGGGCTGGCTACCAAAATGTCTGGGGCAGAGAGGGCGGTGAGTACAGAGTTTTGCAGCGAGGGGCCTGTGCAGGGGGCAGGAGAAAGGTGCAGCCAAGACCCCCCACAAAGCAAGGCAAGGGCCTGAGGACTAGGTGAGATTTCAGTGTGAGGCCAGTCAGCCCCCGGGGGCTGGTGTCTATTGAACTCCCTATGTCAGGCTCAGGTCCAGGCCACTTCCCCCCACCCCCTCTCCACCACCCGACCTGCACCCTACCCTGCCCATCTGCAACCTCCCTGTGGGGAACTGCTGGCGGGGGAAGAGGGAAGATGACTGAGCATGACATTCCCAGGAAGGAGACCAGGAAGAGCAAGCTCCTGGAGGATGTCCAGAGAGCAAGGCCAAGGTCGTGAAGAAGGGAAGGGAGAGGGGTGAATGTCAGTAGATGCAGTCAAAGAGGGTCACTCACAGCTTTGAGGCAGAAGAGAAAGCTTAGGGTAGGAAATGGAGTAAGTGGAGGTTAAGAGAGAGGCTTGCTTCCCCAGCTCATTCCCTATTTGCTGTTTCTCCACTTTCCACTTCTCAGCAGTTTTTTTTAGCAAGTCGGGTGGGCCGTGCAAGGGGGCAGGCACCCCTTCATCCCCAGCCCCACTGCTCCCTGCTCTTGCTCTCTGACCTCTACCCAAAGTGGGTGCCCAGAGGACAGCAGGCAAAGCTGCACATCCATTCAGCCTCCATGGTTAATTCCACTGTCTTCCTCCTCCCTGGTCCTTGCAGAGAGGGAACTCCCTGGAAGCCAAGAGCGCATTCCCCTGGCAGCCTGGACATTAGAGCACAGAGGCTCTGTCCAGCGGCCTGGTGTCATTCACTTACTCATCCTTTTTGCATTTATTAATTTCTCAACAGGCACATGGTGTGAAAAATTTTTAGGAAAATTTTCAGGGAGTGGTATAGTTAGATTGAATTTTTAGAAATCCCAGTCTGCTGGCAGAGGGGAAAATGAAAGGGAGGGTTGAGAATGGAAGCAGAGAGACAGTCAGGAGGCTATTGAAGTGGCCAAAACAGAAGTTGGTGAGGGTTCGGCAGTGCATTGCAGAAGTAAAGGAATATTTGTCAAATAAGCAGAGTGGGTTTTGAGAGATTTTGTGGTCATCCTCAAGATGGGTGAGGGTGATGGTGACATCGATGCCACAGTAAAAAATAAAAAAGAGAGTCGTGTTCACTTTGTGGGCATTTCCCTTCCTTGCATGTGGTATTTGGCAATGGGGACCTGGGAGCACAAATGGCAAAGCATGTTAGGCTCTGTGTTGTGGTCGCAGTAGATAACCTCTGACCTCTGACTGCTCCTCCTTCTCAACTTTTTGCAGGACGTGGAAGGCTGAGCTGGCCCTTTGGGAGTAGGAATGAGAAGTCCTCCTAGAAATAGAGATAAATCAGAGCTGACATGTTCATTGCAGATTGGCAACCCCCACCCTCTACCTCACCCCAACCACCAGGTCATACATGGTTACTAAAGTAAGTGACCACACATCCTGCTTCACACAGCCTCCCCTCCCCCGTTTAGAGCTGTCATTCACACATAATTACTAATGCAGTCCCTATCACTCTGAAAAGGGTCCCAGTTTGGATGATAAAATATGTTTACCTTACACGTTAACTGTAGCCTACTTTCCCTCTGAGCCCATATGCAATCCCAAAATTCTCAACTCACCTGCTTTCTAAGCAACAACTGTCAGTCTATCAGGCACGGAAGTCTACTCGCCACCTTTGATCAAAGAAACAGTATAGACCCCATATGAGCTGGACAATCCCAGGCGTGCAATTGGTCCCTCCATTTCTTCATGTGACAATTGTAACAATAGTGTTACCTGCCCACAAGGAATGTGAACAGCCAATGAGGTGGAGTGTGGAAATGTGCTGCAGGCGAGGTTGGGGCCGGGGGGGGGGGGGGGCGGGGGGGGAGTGTGTTATGATTACCAATGGGCAGAGCAGCTGGCATTGCAGAGTCTCAGGGCTGGTGGCGCCTGCCTTGCTTCTGCTCAAGTAGGAGACCAAGAGCCTCCTCAGGAAAAGGCTGCTGACGCCAGCAGCTCCTCCTGGAGTTTAAACCTCTCATCCTTTGTAGACAAACAGCACCCCCTCGGCCACCCCTGCCCCTCAGAGCAACTCCATCAAGAAGCCAGACTTCTCTTTGTACTACAGCAAACACACATTTCTTACTGTCGCCCCCCCTGGGACCCTCTGTGGCAACACACAGACAGATTTGAAGTTGCAAGTGTGTTTAATGCTTGAGGGTCTCATCTCAGTTCAAGGACATCATTTTAAGTCCCCAAGAAGATGGGAACAAAGTTTTGACACAGAAACTGATTCTTAACAGACTTGAATGAGAAAACAGCACAATCCCACCCAATTGTAGCAGCCCCCTCTACAGAGAGAGTGAAGGAAGGAGCCGTTGATTGGGAAGCCTAGGTTCTAAGCCAGCCATGAGCCTGTTCTAAGATGCCTGACCTAGGTTGGTACCCCCTCCTTGACTGGTGGCAGGCAGGGGCTAAGGATGCAGGGCATGGGCGGGTGAGCACAGTGGGCAGTAAAGCACACATAACTGAGTTGTGAAGGACAGGAACAGGGGGTGGGGAAATGCCCCTTGAAAGATTCCTGCCTGGAGGAGGTGTCACCTGGCCAAACCAGAAAACCCAAAGTGGACAGAGCTCACCGCCTGACCTACATTCATTCATTGGTAAGAGTGTAGGCATCTTTTCTCCTTTTCAAATGAGCTACGTTATTTCAAAACAAGGCATAAACTTAGCTGCAGGTGCGAAGGAAGTCCGGGCTTTAGGAAGGATGGAAAGAGTTTGTCTTCTGGGAGCTCCTGGAGGAAGGAAACACGAGGCAGATGGCCCCGGAGATTATGGTCTCCTCGTGGGTCCCGGCAGGACCTGGCCCAGAGCCTGGGTAGAAACTGGCTGAGCTTCACCAAACCAACCGCACCGCCTGCGCTGCAGGCAGGGGGACCTGAGAGATGCCGGGCCAGGAGAGAGGCCAGAGTGGGAGGCAAGGTGAGCTTAGCGGGGCCTGATTTTGGAAAGTGCCTGTTATTCTGAAGGAGTAAGGCCGGCGGGCTGGGCACATGAGCGAGGGGTAGAGGGCAAGGCCATTTTGTTGTGTCATCAGGAAGTTCGGCTCTCCTCCTGATCCCTAACTGCAAAATCAGGAGTATAACCTTGCTACCTCTCCCCGGGGTGATCTGGTGCTAGCTAGATGCTTGAGCTCAGAGCCTCTTCTTCATCCTTGTATCTCCTGGAGGTGAGCACAATGCACGCAGTGATCCCCGCCCAGGCTGCTCATTATTAGAACAATTGAGGACACTCTATAAAAATATTGGTGCCTGGGGCTTCTGCCAGAGCCTCTGAATTGATTGGTCAGGGTAAGAGGTTGGGAGTTTTCATAGGTTCCCAGATGATTTAACGTGTAGTCAAGGCTAGGAACCCTTGCACCAGGTCATCTGTGAATGTGAGCGGAATGAATGGAAGAACCAATGAATGAACAGGAGAACTGGAGGGGAATGCCAGCTCTCATTCACAATGGCAGCACCTCCTGTAGGGCCACAGGCACCGCCATTGGCCCAGCCTCATGGACAAGTCTGTGCAGGAGGCCAAATTATCTATCAGGAGGCTCTTTGGTGAACCCACCATTGGCGAAGGGAAATTGGCTGTTGCTAATAGAATCTTCACAACAAACTACTATAGTTGGGTGTTATACTTCCTTTCTGCCAGTTTGGTTCAAGTGCTTTTATGCATATTTCTCCATTTCATTCTCAAAACCAGCCAGGGTCATAAGCAAAATAGGTGTTTTAATCTGTGTTTCACACGTGAATAAAGTGGCATGCTCCCCACCCCAAAGTGATGTGAGTTGTCCCAGGTCACTCAGTGACCTGGTGTGGAACCAAGGACTCTATGCATTGGATTGGGTGAACCCGGGAGTCTGATATCTACCCAACCCTGCTCCTCATCACACAGCACACACATGGGCTGGGGTAACACAGCCAGGCATCCAATTAGGCAGATACCAGATTCAAGAGGATCCCATCTCCTCTGTTGTGATCTTGTGGCAATGATAAGGAAATGCAGGAGCACGAGGGTTAAATCACAAATATAATAAACATTTCCGCCGTTGCCTGCAGCCTGATTTCTATCAAGGCCCAATGACTTCTTGCATTAACTTGTTGAGTGATGACGAACTTCTGTGAGAGCTTCATGGGAGATGATTTTCAAGGCAAGTTGAGCACATGCACAAACACAAGCCTGCTCGGGTGGTACCCCAGCTCCTCTTCTCTCTTTCTCTCATGTGTGCACATGTACACATCCTCCTCACAATGTCATAACGTCCGTGCAAATTGGATCCTTAATATCTTTCAGATAAATGGCTTCAGAAAGGACATGGACACAATAGACTGTCTCTGAGTTAACATGATAGGCTCTGCCTCCCAAATTGGCTCCGAGAAATGAGCAGGAAGGAAGGAAGGATCAGACGAAATAATAAACCTGCTTACCTGCTCATTAATTTAATCTCCCCATCCTCTCTTCGCCTGTGGTTTCTCTACCCATAAAATAAGTAACTTCGAAGTCCTAGATGAAAGGGAAACTAGGTCTGGAAGCTTTAAGATTAAAGGAGAATTTTTTTGGACCAGTCTTTGGTTTTCTTCTTCTCTCTCTTTCTCATTCTCTCTTATTTTGTTCTTTTAATCTCAAAGGTGACTAAGGAGGCTTGTTCTTTAGTTCTCATCTCTGCTGAACTGGTCACCCCACAGCCTCCCCTGCAGAGCATACAGGCAACCTGAGGCCTGGGACAGAAGGTGCAGGTTGGGGCACCTCTCAGGGAAATGGCCCACAAAATCACTGGGCAGTGTTTGTTGTTGGGGTGATGTACAGGTGCAGGGAACTTCCCCCTTATATCTTGGGTGGAACCCCATCTTGCAGATTCTTGGGCACCCCCTTCTATACCCCCCTTTGTGGGTAGCTCTAGCACGTAAAAGGCTTGAGATAAGGTAGGGAAGACCCCGGGCCATCTGGCCTACACACTCTTAGGAGAGCTCAATGATGATGTAATGTCTTCTCACTCATGGGAACAAGACTCTGGACATCTTCAACATTGTTCAAACAAAGACTCAAGGTCAACCCCTTTCCCTCAATGTAACTAGCAGAGATGAGACAGCCTGCTGTTCTACTTTAGCTCCAATTCAGAGAGTTTGTTCTAAGACGTTTTCACTCTTCTTGGGAGCTCCTGGCATCTCAGGTAGTGAGCACCTGCCTATGGGAGCTGAGTAACCAGGTCCTTATGCATTACTCTTGCTCCAAGGGTATCTGGTGCATCCTCCCTGAAGTCTAGCAAGAAGAAACAAGACAAGGTGCATAGATGCTACCTGCAGCTGGCCTTGCATATGTGCAGCGGTAGAAGCCCAGCTGTATATAATGATCAGAGCTTCAGGCCGCCTCAGCCAGGTGGTCGGATCCATCTCAGGGCTGGGAAGAGGCAGGCGTTGAAACCAGGCTCACCTGATTCTGCAACCTCAATGCACTTACTGCCCCCCCTCGCACAGCCCTCCGGGATATCGCCAGCGGTTATGGTGAATTCCAACCAGAGGTTGAACTTATTTATAACCCTTGAATCCACAGCAACAAGAACAGAAAATAAAGAGAGAATTTGGAGGTTATCTCAAGAGGGGAATAACAGCAAATGAGAAGGGGCATTTGGGAGAAAAAGTAGATAAAGCAGATGACTGCTTCTGTGCTGTCCCAAGTACTTAGTACATTTGCCAAACAAAACACTTCAGCCGTCTGTTTTACACAGTTGTTTACTATCTCACTTAACTATAGTCCTTTGAGGGTGAGGAGGGTCTTATTTTTCTTTCTACGACAGCATTTAGCACAATATCAATTCCATCAGACAAATATCAATAAAGATATATTAAATAAGTGAGTGAAGGAATAAATGAATGAATAACTCATGGTCCTGAAAAAATGGTGATACCACTGACAGAAACAGACGATAAAAAGCTAGGCCACCTGGATCCATGGAACAGACTGACAGCTGTCAGGGAGGAGGGGTTTGGGGGGACTGGATGAAAGAAGGTGAAGGGATTAGCCAACAGATGTGAGTGTGTGTGTGTGTGTGTGTGTGTGTGTGTATGTTAAGAGACAGAAAACAGTGTGCTGACAGCCGGAGGGAAGGGGGGTGGGGGCAGGTGGAGGTGGGCAAAGGGGGGACATGGGGACGGAAAGAGACTTTGCAGATGATGTTTTATTGAGCTGTACACTTGAATCCTGTATGGTTTTGAGAACCAATGTTATCCCAATAAATGCAATTTTCTTTAAAAGCTAGGCCAGTGTAACAAGGAAGTTGTTTTAAAATAAAAACAGGTTTCATCTCAATATAAGAACTTTATAGAAGCTACGTGCTTCTCAGCTCTGCTTCCTGGGGAGGTGAGGGGAGTGAGGTAAGACAGTTCCCGTTTGTCCCAGGTCCATCCTATGCGACCTCACCACAGCCTGGTGACCAGGAGCACCTAGCATCCTCCTGGGCAGGAGAGGAAATGGTCTTAGAGAAGTTACATTGCTCACTTGAGCAACAGGGCTGGGAAGAGGCAGGCTTTGAAACCAGGCTCACCTGATTCTGCAACCTCAATGCACTTACTGCCCCACCACAGCAAACGTCCACCCGCCGAATCTGTGTAGCCGCGGAGCTCAGTGCCCTCGCCCATCCTACGCCCTTGGAAAGTCCATCAAGGCCTGGGGCCACTCAGTACCAGCCCGACTCCTGCAGGGGCTGGAGACTGAGGTCCACACGAGGCGCCCATGTGTGCCCGGCCGGCCCAGACACCAGCTGGGCACCAGGCTCCCATTTCCCCATCCGTGGCAGTGCTGGTGCCTGTGCCACCCACGGCTGCTGAGAGCAGGGAGTGTTTCCGGAGCCTTCCCTGGGAGTGGACACCTGGAAGCACGGCCTGGGGCCCTCCTGGACCCGCCTACACGCCTTCCTGTGGGAATCGTAATCGGGACCCTTTTTCTATAAGAAACTACACTAGTGAGTATAACAGTTTCTGTCTTTCTGGTAAATGATTGAACCTGGTCGTGGTCTTGGGCTCCTGGACAGCACTTCTCCAACCCATTGCTCCCGCCTGCTCCTCTCCTCACCTCTTGTTTCAGATCTGGGCCTGGCTTTCAACACGTTCCTTGACCCTGCGCTTTGCCCCTCTTTGTCTCCATGTTGGCCTTGTCCAGGGGTGGCAGATGCCGCATCCGGACGCATCCCAGCCGCACCCATGATTTGTTCTTGCTCCTAGAGGATTGCAGCCCAGCTGGGTGCATAGCTGCCCCCAGAGGAGAGAGGGGAGAGAGTGCCCCACGAAGCGGAACAACTGCTTAGTAGAGGCTCCGTAGAGACCATGAACGGGAGGGCAAGAGCTGCACCAGACGGCCTTATGCTTCTCTCGAGCCCCGAGGTGCTCCTGGGTAGAGGTGTCCACTTGGTTTGGATGCTGCCAGTTGGAAGCGATGACAGAGTTTTCAAGTGGAAATGTGCTCACAAGTGCCCACAGAGAGTGAGAGAATGCTCCCAAGACCGGGCCTACTTGGCGGGGGAGGCAAATGGGGAGCTCAGGCACAGGCAGAGCCTTGGGAGCCCAGGAAACCGGCCAGTCGGGCTGCTTTTGAAAGCTCAGCTTTGTTTTCCAGAACTTGCTGGGGAAGGCTCCCCTCCCCTCCCTGCCAACTTCTCCTCCCCACCTGGCACCAAAGGGCCTCGCCTCAGAGTCACAATTATGAAAGCCATGCAAGGATGCTAATTGCTGCATCTGACCTCCCTTCACATAACAAGAGAATCGCTCTCCCTAATTAGCCCCGCGCCGGTAGACCAGCAGAGCCAAGTGTTTATTGTGGGATGAATGCACTTACTGTAAATTTTGACATGTGCTGTGGCGAGATGTTGGGTAAATAAGACTTCAGAGGCCTGGGTTGTTTAAATAATGAGTGCCCACTGCTGCGGGTGATCAGGGTGGAGGGAACGAGACAGGAGAGAAGCAGAGGCTCCTGGAGCAGTGCTCAGCTCAGGACCAGGTCAGGCTGGTCTGGGGGAAGCAGAGCAGGCATCTCAGGAGGAGGGTGGGGGGCCAGGCAGGAGGAGAAGGTGTGCTGGGCACCCTCACCTCACCCACTGGGACCTCATACTCCCCTTTCCTGCAGAAACTCCCTCCCATACCCCACAGTCATTCATGCTGATTCCTGGTCTCTTGGAAAGGGTCTGGGCAACAGTGATAACTGATTTGTAGAACAAAGACAGAGGAAGGGTGGAGGGAAACTACCGCCCTCCCCTGTACTGCCCTCCCCCACGGACTCTGAGGCCCGTGCCTGCGTGGCTCAGCCCCGTGTGTGTGATTGTTGACGTCCTGTTCCTTCCCAACGACGGGGAGTGAGTACATGGAAACCTGATCTCCACGTGCTTCCTGGCGGGCCAAGGTGCCGGAGGCAGTCACCCACCCGTCAGGAACCCCAAGCCCATGGCACCCTAAGGCATGTAGGAAGGGGCAGCTGGTTTTCAATCCCTGCAGGCCTCGTCCACACACTGTGAGATGCCCATTCCCCTCCAGCCACTGGCCAGGCCCAGAGGGCGCATCCACCGCAGGTTGCACAGCAGTTGCTAGCTGTCTCTCTCAGGCCATTGGTTCCACCCGTGGATGGGGTTGTGGGACAAGCATCGTAGAGGCAAAGAGGCAGAGGGACTCTTAGCTACAACCCAGACGTCAGGGCCCATAGAGCCCACGCTTGTCTCAGACACACAGTCAGCCCCGGACCCCTGCTTGTCAAGTCTACACCTCACCCTCCAGCCTCTGCAAATGAGGTCACTCGCTACCCCCACCTCTGCTTCTCTTTCTTTCCTCTCCCAACTGAAGGACTCCTGATGCAGGTCCTAAACATGAACATGAAGGGTCTTTTGGCAGCACTGGAAGGCGTTTGCCTTTCCCCTGCGGGTGGGCCCCGGAGAGCCCTGAGGCAGTGCGAAGAAGGACAGACAGGAGACCAGCAGTCAGGAGGCGCGCAGGGCAGTGGGCAGGCAGCCAGGGAGGGATCCAGGAACAGCACTGCCCGGGGAGGCTGCGCCTGCCCAAGGCTCTAACTGAAGCTTGTGCACAGTCAGCACAGACCCGGTCATGCTTATGTGGCAAACAGGCCCACATCTCAGTGTCCTCCACACAACAGAGGTTTGTTCTCACTTAGCGCACTTACTCCACACAGGTCTGTGGGGGCCTCTGCTCCCTCCGTGGCAGGGAGGGGACCAGATCCAGCCATGGGCACATGGCTCTGCCTGAGCCAGAGGCTGGGACCTGGGGAATGTTTGGGGAAGAGCTGATTACCCTCAGGCACGTCAGAGGAATGACAGAAAACAGCGTTCTTAGTACAGCCTTCCAGTCCGGCACCCCTCCCCTCACATGCCTGCACAAGGTGTGCAGATGGGGAAACTGAGGCCAGGAGAGGGCTGTGGTGGCTGGGGCACATGGAGCCCCTGCCAAGCTGCCTCCTCAGCTGCTTCTCGCACAGCCAACCCCTGGCCGTTCCCCGTGCTCAGTGGCTCCTTCACCCTTGTGATTTTTAGTTCACTTTCTCCCCTGTTCGAGGAACTTCCACACGTCATTCTCTCTAGTTTCCCACCTCCACACAGGCCTCTTCTCCTTTCTCCCTCCCGGGGCGCCTTGGCCTTGAAGGGCCTGTTCCTCCTCCCACGGGGCACGCTGACCTTTCCTGGCTCCCGGGACAAAGCCGCTGGGCTCCACGCCTGGCTGGGAGCCGGGTAATTGCTGGCCTTGTTAGCGTCAGCGAGGGAGGCCGCCTCGGCCAGGGCCCCTTCCGCCCCGGCTGGCTGGAATCAGGCTGCACATGGGCGGCTAACGAGGTGACCAATTAACAAACTAAATCAGCGAAGGGGCATTTTTCTCCCTGGCCCGGCTTTGGGCCCTTTGTTCCTCCTTGGGACTCTGCTCTGTGTCAGGGCGCGGGGACTGCTCCCAAGCCTGACCCTGTGGGAAACTGACTCGCTCAATCACGGTCACAAGACCCCATCACCCGGCTCCCTCGCTTTGGGGGGCATGGGAGCGAGGCGGGCTCCTGCCTCCCAGGAATAAGAATATAGCTCCCCACACCGACCGCTCCTTGGGTGATATAACAGCCGCGATCGAGGCTTCTGTGTGGGCAGCGCTGTGCTGGGCAGGCCTGGCCTCAGGCCCGGGTGCCAGGCTGCTCCTCAAGGCCCTGCCCTGGGAGCACCTTTCTGAGAATTTTCTGTCTTCCTCAGGTGCCTCGTACCCACTAGACCTGGCCATGCGGACCAGGTAGGAACCCCTGAGCCCCATGAGCCCCATCCCTGTTTCTCCCCTTCAAGGCAACCTCTGACTCTCCCCCCTCCACCCCGACACACGGGGCTGCCCACTGTGCTGAGGTGCTCCCCATCTATAGCATCAGCTCCTGGGTATGGACTGGTGAGCAGATCACTCCCTTTGACCATGGCAGTGTTACTGACATGGAGTCCCATGAGATTGGCTTTATTGTGAACTGTGCTGATACACTCACTTTGTGTGACTGGAATATACAGACAGAGGCTCCACCCCACAAAACATGCCCAGGATTCAATACACCCTCAGGTGGCCCTGACTCAGATATAGTCATGGGGAAAATGGGCAATTCTCGCCCCATGGCAGATATGGTCACAAGCATTAGTCGAAAGAGGACTAGGAGGAAGAATAAAATAGAGCATGCCAGAAAATAAGAGTATGTGTATTTGAGTCCACACAGGGACCTGACCTACTGTGTGATGTGAGGTGCTCTGATCAGCTCCAATTTACAGATGAGAAAACTGAGACACAACGTCGGATTCCTGCCCATGGGCTTCTCCTACTGGAACCAGAAACAGACTATGTAAGTTGCTCACCTGGGAACCCGTTAAGTTTAGAACTTCCTCCATCTGCTCAGGCTGGAAGCAGGGGACGCCAACAGTGAAGACACTGTGCTGACTCTGTTGCCACAGATTGTTCATTCCTGCCTTGATTTCATACAAATATCAGGTCACACAGTGGGTATTCGCTCAGTCAAGATTATGACTGTGGGATGTATGCCTCTTGTTGTAACAGGAGTCTGTTCTTTTTATTTCTGTGCAGAACTCTATTATATGAATACTAGAGGCCTGATGCACGAAATTCATGCAAAAGTAGGCCTTCCTCTGGCACCGGCTTCCCTCTGGCACCCAGAACCCGGGCTTCCCTCTCAGCCCCGGCTTCATCTGAAAGGTTGTCTGGAAGGACATCCGGTATAATTAGCATATTACTCTTTTATTATTATAGTTAGGGTGTCCCCAAAAAGGTATACACACACTTTGAATAATTATAAAGGCAGTGTTCATTAAAGTACATTTCATTTTCAAAAGTGAGCTATCAGCTGATAAAGCATGTATACATTTTTGAGGACACACTGTATATCACAAATTATTGTTGATAAATACACAGAATTTTCCAATTTGGGCTACTATGAATAAAGCCACTATGAATATTTTTGTGCTTGTCTTTGGTAAACAAAACACTAATGTCTGCTGGGTATGTATACTCAGGGGTGGAGTTGCCAGAAAGTTGAGTGTGCGTATGTGTATTCTTAATAAGTACTTCAAATCCTTTTCCTGGAGCAGTGTCCCAACTTACATCCCTCCTAGCATTTTTAATTGAATTGTTTGCCATTTGCTTACTGGTTTGTAGGAGTTCTTTATATGAGTATTACAGTCCGTTTTTGATATAGAATTATAAATATCTTGTCCAAATTTTTAGCTTGATTTTTCCCTCTCTTAATAGTGTCTTTTTAAAAAATCCTCACCCGAGGATATGTTTTTATTGATTTTTAGGGGCGGGGGGGGGGGGGGGAGAGAGAGGGAAACATCGCTCATTTGCCTCCTGTCCATGCCTGGATGGGGAATCAAACCCAAAACCTTTTGGTGTATGGGACAATGCTTCAACCAGTTGAGCCCCTTGACCAGGGCTTCATACTGCATTTTTATGAATAGAAGTTCTTAATTTTAATAAAGTCCAATTTATTTTCTGTTTGGTTTGTGTGTGGATGTGAGTGGGTGGGTGTGTATACTCTCTTTTGTTCTCTTCTAGAAACGTGATTGTTTTAGCTTTCATATCTAGACCTGTGATCTTTCCTGCATTGCTTTATTGTGAATGGTGTAGCTAGAGGTCAAGCTTCATTTTCTTCCACATAAATATCCAGTGAACCCAGCACCCTGCATTAAAAAGTGAGTCCTCTCCCCCACTGAATTGTAGTGAAACATTTGTTGTAACTCAGGTCATTGAATATGTGTCTCCACTGTTATATACTCTTTATCAGCCACTAATGTGGTCCCTCCATGTGCTATCAAGATAGTCAAGTGTGGCCCTGGCTGGGTGGCTCAGTTGGTTGAGTATCATCCCTGTGCACTGAAAGGTTGCTGATTGGATTCCCACTCAGGACACATACCTAGGTTGTGGGTTTGCTCCCCTATCGGGGTACGTAGGTAAGGAAGCAGCCTATCTGTGTTTCTCTCTCACATCGATGTCTCTCTCTCTCTCTTCCTCCCTCTCTAAAATCAATGAAAACACATCTTCTGGTGAGGATCAAAAATAAGAAAGAGAGAGAGAGTGCAGTGTGGTCCCAGTCTTACCTGGAATCAACTTCGCAGCACCAGGTAAAATGCAACAGGCCTTTCCCATCAGTGTTCCCGGTATCGCATTTGGTTTCCACACTAATCCTTGAGTCAGTCACTCTGGTCAAAGGTTGATTGGCCAGCGTTTGGTCATGTGCCAGTTCCTGAAGGAGAAGTAGACGGTGTGGAGAGGCACCCACTCAAACCACTCGACTGGCGTGGGAAAAGTGTATCTCTTCGGAGGAAATGTAGATGCTGCCACCAAGGAGAGGGAAGAGGATGCTGGGCAACAAAACACAACTGGAGAGACTGCGGCCTGCGAAGGTCCCCTGAGGCATTCGCGTTGTCACTGCCCTGCACTGACCTCCTCCCACAGCCTTCCTGGGCGCCGGGCCCTGTGGGAAGCACTGCTGGTGGCACAGAGGGCCTAAGGCAGCCGTGGGCAAACTACGAATAAAACTAAAAAAAAAAAAAAAGACCGTACCCTTTTATGTAATGATGTTTACTTTGAATTTATATTAGTTCACACAAACACTCCATCCATGCTTTGGTTCCGGCTTTCTGGTCCAGTTTAAGAACCCATTGTGGCCCTCGAGTCAAGAAGTTTGCCCACCCCTGGGCTAAGGTTTGGATGCGCCCACCTCTGTGACAGGTGAGATGAAGGAGACCTGAAGAATGGCTCTCGGGT
Organism: Myotis yumanensis; assembly: GCF_028538775.1. Taxonomy (NCBI): domain Eukaryota; kingdom Metazoa; phylum Chordata; class Mammalia; order Chiroptera; family Vespertilionidae; genus Myotis; species Myotis yumanensis. Next base: position 80,380,763 of record NW_027223761.1, read on the forward strand.
TAACAAGGGAACCATGGGCAGTACCAGGTCCCTCCAGTCACTCACATCTCGCTTCCTCAGGTAGGATCTCCACTGAGACATCGCTCCAATGGGGACAAATGACATGGGGAGAGCCGAGCAGGGGGCTGTGATGTCCAATAGGCAGCAGCCAGCCATTCCCAGCAGGAAATGGATTTGCTGGGTAATCCAGGTCAAATCCCTCACGTTCCCTGCCCTTAGGTGCCCCTGCCACGAGCCCTCATTGCAGAAGGTGCCCACACTGCCCCCTCCTCCCTGAGTCCTCAGAAATCAAGGCAAGCCAGGCTCCCTGCATCCCCTCCCCTCCAAGGAGACCAGAGGGCTCCTCCCCTGGGATGCTGTGCCCCTGTGGGAAGGGGGTGCCTGGAGAAGGACATGGAGTGAGGGTGGATGTAGCAGAGGGAGGCCTTCACCTGCAGGAGTGCAGAAGAAACCAAGCAACAGTGTCAGGTTTAATCAGCCTGTGAGATGTCTCGGTGCATGGGCAGGGTGTGCATAGCGCTCATTTGGATGGGCCCCTGTGTGTGCCACTGAAAGGAAACAGCATTTCGTCGCGGGTGTGACGAGGAGAGAGCCGGCTGTGGAGACGGGCTGCACACCTCCTGGAGTCTGTGAAGATGTTTTCTTCCCCTTTTGTTTCCTTCTCAGCGTGACCCTGTGGCTCCTTGAAAACCCGGTAGCTCAGAGGCAATGCCTGGCCTTGCTTTTCCTGCTGCTCCGGGCTTGCAGCCAGGACAGGGAGGCCAGGCTCTGGGCCCGGCCCTGCAGCTGCCTGTGGGGCAGTGTGGGCAGTGGGATTGGACTGCGAGTCTGGGTTCCCTGGGCGGGATCTGCAGAGAACCCATCCTCCGCACGCCCCACATTGGTGTGCGATCGCAGCCGGGGACTGACCCTGAGAGTGGACAGGGCTATTGGAGGGTGACGAAGTCCTTCCCTTCTCCTGGAAGCATCCTGAAGACGGGCCATTGCCTTTGAGCAGCAAGACAGAGCGGCATCAGGGACCGGGTGCCTCTATGAGCCCTCACCCTCTCACTCAGTGTCTATGCAGCTTCTCCTGTCCCTCACTCCTGCTTCTCTCCCACACGCGGGTAATGGGACACGCCAATCACAGCCTTTGGGAAAGGTGGGACTGGTCAGCCTTTACTCTGGGCTCCTGGCCCATCTCCCAGGCACAGTGGGTTCTGGCCATCGGGCCCAAAGACCCAGGTCCTGTCCCCTGGGCCCCAGCCTTCCCTCACTCCCCCGCCCCCGGCAGCGCATGCACCCTCCTCCTCAGGCTCCCTGCACTTGGTCTATTTCAGCCCCTGTGTCCTATTAAAATCTTCTTCTGCATCCTCTACCTCTCTCCCTCCCCCATGCCTCCTCCCTCTGTATCCCCCCTCTCCTCTCCCTGCTTTCGCTCCCCACTCACTCCTTCTCCTCCCATCTTAGCCCTTCGCTCCTCCTTTCTTCCCAGCGCAGTTCACTTATCTTCCGAGAATGAGAACGAGAACTATCTCCAGGGAACAAGCACAGTTCCTCCTCCCAGCGCCCCCCCCCCTGCCCCCAAGCTATTCCAGCCTGGAGGGCTTTCTAGACGATGGCTACTGAGTGCTTCCTGAGCATGCACCTTGCAGCTCGCATAGGAGGTCACACACAGGGCAAAGGGCCACCACAGGAGTCACATGGGACGGGGCTATCACCGGGCCCTGCCTTCCTCTGTAGGCAGCAAACAGGGGTCCTTGAAATTTAGAGCAGAAGGACCCTTAGAAATACGTTTTCTGGCCTCAGAATCCATTGCAACCCCAGTCAACACAAACAATATAGCATTTTTTTATTCAAAATAATATATTATTAGATATTAATGTCTATATAATATTAGATTGTGTCAATATTATATTTCCATATGCTATTGTATAGTACCTATACTATAGTATAGTAGTTATATTATAGAATTAGATAATATTTAATATTAGCTATTAATACCTGTCAAGAGAAAGAACTAAATGGAAAGAACCACAAAAACCCTAAACAAACAAAAAATAAGAGGGAAAAACTGCTCTACAAGGTATTAATAATATTTTAAGCTACTATAATGAAAATAGCTCATTTTGGCGTGGGAAGGGAGAGAAAGTTCAATGGAAACGAATATAGACCAGAAATAGGCCTAAAAACAAAAAGTAACTTAGCCTGCATCAGGGTGACATCCTCCAAGTCACTGCGGGGAGAGATGGACTTAACCAATGTTCCTGGGCTGTCATTTTACTCTGAGCTGTCAGATGGCAGTGCCAGGCACGCATGCAATGGAAAGTCCTAGATGTACAGTGGGCTCCAAAGAGTTCCTGTGGAAAAGGACATGCAAAAGAACTCCTTCCTAATTTTTATATCAGTTATATGTTGAAATCAAATTTTGGATATGGTGGGTTAAATAATATATATTATTATAACTACTCTCACCTGTTTCTTTTTCCCTTTTCTAATGTGGCTAATAGAGCATTTTTAAATTACATGTGTGGCCTACATTATATTTCTATTGGACATCACTAGTGTAATCATTTGTAAACAATATAACTGAATCCCTATCTCATTTCTTATACCAAAAACAAAATCCAAATAGACCAATCATTTTTTAAAATATATTTTTATTAATTTCAGAGAGGAAGGGAGAGAGAGAGGGAGAGAGAGGGTTAAAAACAACAATGGTGTGAGAGAATCACTGATTGGCTGCCTCCTGCATGCCCCACACTAGGGATCAATCCCAAAACCCGGTCAATGTGCCCTGACCAGGAATTGAACTGTGACCTCCTGGTTCATAGGTCAACACTCAACCACTGAGCCACACCAGTAGGGCTAGACCAACAATTTTAATGTAAACTATGACACCTGGAAAAACATGCATAAGCTTATTTTATTATTTTATTTTGTGATCCAGGTGTGGGGAAGGCCTTTGAAAGCATGACAAAACTCAAAAGCTTTTAAAAAAAATTATTGATAAACTAGAGGCCCAGCACACAAAATTTGTGCACGGGTATGATCCCTAAGCCTGGCCTGCGATCAAGGCCATCTTCCCCGGCTGCCCACAGTTGGCTCTGCCCCTCGCCACCACCCACCCTTGGTCCCCCTTTCACCATTGGGTGATCAGTGCCTGACGGCCGGAGGAGGAAGGGACTGAGAGGTCGGCTGTTACTGCCCACTCGTAGGCCCTACCCCCGCCGCGGGTTGCCCTCTGTGTGTGGGGCGACCAGTGGGGCGGGGGCCTTGGCCTGACACTACCCACATCCCCCACCACCCACCCCCGTTCCCCATTTGCCATCGGGCAATCGGAGCCTGCCAGCCAGGGAAAAGAACCAAGAAGGATCAGTATACCTCAATAGTGACTGATCCAGTGGTCTTTCTGCCTTTAGGGTCAATTTGCATATTATCCTTTTATTATATAGGAATAGAGACCTGGTGCACAGGTGGGGACTGGCTGTCCTGCCCTGATTGGGGCCCTGGATCCAGGTGGGGGGTCCCCGCTGGGGGGTGAGGCCAGCCTGGGCAAGGGGCACCAGCAGTTTGCAGGCTGACCACACCCCCAATCGGGGTGAGGGTCCCCGTTGGGGGCCAAGGCTGGCCTGGGTGAGGGGCTGCGGTGTTCTGGTCTCTGGTCATTCTGATTATGATGGCATTAAGGTCATTGGCTTTTTATATATATAGATTTGATTTCATAACACATAAAATTTTCTAAACACAAAACAGCTTTAATAAGGTAAAAAGGCAATTAACAATTTTAATAGGAAAAATATTTATAACATATAATAGCCAAAAGTTTACATATGAAAAGCTCTTACCAGTCAGTTTGAAAAAAGATGACTAAACCTACAGAATTGGCAAAGGTATAAAGGAGCTGTTCAAAGAAAAGAAGAATCGAAATCCATCAATACACATGTATAAAATTTTCAACCTCACAATTGATGGTATGAAAACTTAAAACTTAGACATCATTTTTCTTCCAGCAGTTTGACAAAACTTAGAAGATCATGAGGGTGCAAGAAAATACCCCTCTCATTGGTGGGAATATAAACTACCCCTCTCTTTAAAAGTCAGTTTTAGCAATAACTATCAAAGTGTTTAATTCATATATCCTTGGACCCAGAAATTCTACTCCTAGGAATTTAATACTTGGATAAAAAGGCATAAATAAGTATGTAAGAATACAATAGCAAAAGCCAAGCAACCTAGACTATACTTGAACATTCATCACATAGAGACTGGGGAAGTCAATGATGGCACACCATGCCTTGCGATACTACACAGCCATCAAAAGAATGAGGTAAATTTAGGTATATTGATATGGAAATATCTCCATTCTGCACTAGTAAATGATAAAAGCAAATTTTTAAAACAATTATGTATGATATCATTCTATGTATAGTTTTCAAAAATATAATTATAATGTTGTAATTACATAAAACATTTCTGAAAGGATTTATAACGTACTGAAAGTTATAAATTTCAGTTGTGGGGAGAATTCAAGAGTAGGAGGGAAATTGCTTAGCTTCTGTTTTTATCCTTTTGTGCTCTTGAACTCTTTTTGAAAATACCAGTTCACTCCCTGGCCTGGTGGTTCAGTTGGTTGGAGTGTTATCCCGTGTACCAAAAGGATGTGGGTTCCATTCCTGGTCGAGTGCATAAGGGAGGCAACCGACCGATGTTTCTCTCTCACATCAATATTCCTCTCTCTCTCTCTCTCTCTCTCTCAAATCAATTGAAAAAAAAAAGATGTATCCTCTGGTGAAGATAAAAAAATACCATGTTCACTTACTACTTATAATTTTGCAAATATAGATTTTTAAATGATCTAATCTAACCCTTCATTTTAAAGTAGAAAACCAAGATCCAAGAGCGGGAGTGTTTTGATTACTATTAACAAATTACTCCAGAACTTAGCAGCTTAGGAACCATTTTCTGGTGCTCATAACTGTGCAGTTCAGGAGTCTGGGAGAGGCCTGGCAGCCAGCTCTCCGTGGCCACTGCAGGCAGATGTGGACTGGGCTTGCAGGCACTTGAAGGCAGATGACCCTCGGGGCTCATTCCCAGGGCAGACAACTGACACTGGCTGGGAGCTGGGCCCCACTGGGCTGTGGCCCCGACACCTCTCCAGCTGGCAGTCTTGGGTAACTGATTTCCTACACGGCGCTGGTTTCCCTCCAAGGGCTTCAGGCATAAACTTTATGACCCAGCCTTGAAAGTCACACAGCACCAATGCCACCATTCAGTATTGGTCTGAGTAGTCACAACCCACCGAGATCCAAGGAGAGAAAACATAGATCGCAGACAACCCTCCAACCACCACCAGCATCACCACCTCTCTCTGGGGTGGGCACTAAAGAATCCTGTGGCCAGGCTTGAGTGCCACTACAGGAGGTTACCTGACCAACCTAAAGGGCAGAATGTGGCAGAGGTCAACAGAGGGTGAGGGAGGAGCTCTCTGGCCCCACCACTCTCTGAGGACATTGTAGATGTGACTTCCCTCCTGCTACCCGGCCGGCTCCCACCCACAGGGATGCCTGCCCGACACCACGCTCACCCAGGCCTGTGGCTGAGTCACAGGTTGCCATTCCTTCACAGTGCCTCCCCCAGGAAGGTCCGAATGGACCTTTGCACACATTTCTAATTGTGCTCCGGAGGTGTTCTCTGGGGCAGGCACACAGGAACGGCCAGTCTTGCAAAAGCTCCCAATATCAACTCTGTATTCAGTCCAACCCAGAGAGGTGGGTCACCTGGGCCTCCTCTGCTGGCTCCTGGTGATAGCTTAATTACTGAACCACTTCCCGCCTCTCCCCTCACTCCTCCCCTCCTCTGCCGTCTCTGCTCAGCCCTCTTCTCTGTCCTCTTCAGCAGCGTTGGCAGGAACTGTCAGGGAGTTCATCAGATTTATTCAATTTAGACTGAACAGACCTGGGACTCCTATTTCTCCTTCAGGTTCATAAGGTTTTTTATTCCATTTACAGTTTTACTCATTTATCAGATATTCGTTTCAATTCACTTTAAACACCGGGCGCGGGGAGATGAGTTCAGGGGAGATGCTCATCATTTATTGCTCCGGCTCCTTGGAGAGCTGCTGGCTGGCCCATTTCCAGGTCCCGTGCGTCAGGCAGGGAGCGCGTTAAAGGGACAGGACACCGCACATGTCCTGGGCGAGGATGGGTCTGGCATGCCTCTTTTCTCGGTGGCCCAAGGCACTCTGGAGTCCCCACAAGACCCCGGGCTGGGCCGCACTTCCATGTCTGACTTAGGGAACCTGCCTTGCAGACAGGGCTCCTCCCACTCTCATTCTCTTGGAGGCCAGGGGAGAGTTCAGTAGTGTCTTTGGCCATTCTCCCCGAAATAAAGCACCCCATCCTCCCACCACTGCCCTCATACCCTCCATCATGTACTACACGTACCTCCAGGAAAGGATGCCCCCCAGGCCCCTGGAGACCACAGGCTCTTCCACATGCGGAGGGTGCTGGGCACAGTCAGCCTGGGGCCTGAGGGAGCTCCTTGCTCCTGGGCGGGGACCTCACTCAGGCATCTGCCCCAGGTCCTGGGAGCCCCTCTGCCAGGAAGCGCCTCTCTCACACCCAACCTCCACTCTCCTGCTGTGATTTAAGCCCATTCACTCTCCATGGCCATCTGTCCATCAGCCTCTGAAAAAACAGTTATTAAAAAAGAGTTAGTGCGCCTCTTCCAGGCTCATTACTCCACTTAATTCTCCCACAAAATGAGTGCCGGGACTTTGCAATGGCTGATAGACAAGCGCTTTCTTTCATTCACACACACTCACACACACACTCTCTCACACACTCACACACTCTCTAACACACACATTCTCACACACACACTCACACATGCACACACACACACACACACACACACTCACACACATACACACACACTCAGACATCTTTCCTCAGAATAAAAATCAAGCAAGAGCCCGCCCTGGTCTTCCTCAGGTGAGAGCCTCTGGGAGGACAATGGCGCCCACCTTCCACCACCATTGGACATGGCGCTGGCGAGTCCTTTAACCTCCCCACTTCAGGCTCCTGCAGGAAGCCCGGCCGACAAGGGCCTCCTTCATCTGCCAGAAAAGGTTGGGGTGGAGGAGGCCACAGACCTGAAGGCTGTGCAGGGAGGCCCGCCTGCCCACCCAGGGCTCTGCTGGAGCAGATGAACGTCCTCAGGGGCTGCCTAGGAAATCTATGGGCCTTGCTGACCTTGCTGCGGAAATAGAGAAGTCGGGTTTGTTTACTGTTCCTGAAGCCATGTGCATGTGGGCCCAGAAAGAACTGTCGTGTGGCCCTAGGGGAGTGGCTTGGTTGGATGGAGCATTGTTCCATGAACCACGGTGGCGCCTCGATTCCCAGTCAGGGCACATACCCAGGTTTTGGGTTCAATCCCCGGTCAGGGTGCATGTGGGAGGCAAGCAATGGTGTTTCTCTCCCTCTCTCTCCCTCTCTCCCTCTCTCTCTCTCTCTCTCTCTCTCCCTCTCTCTCACTTGCTTTCTCTAAAATCAATTTAAAAATTTAAAAAATAAATAACATAAACAGAGTTTGCTGTAAAAAAGAAAACAATTGCAATGTTATTGTTTCTCCTTTGAAACAGCTTATTCCAGAAAGACCAGAAAAAGAAGAAGGAAAAGGAGATCTGACCACAGGAAGAATTTTCTGGAAAGCAACATTTCAGAAAACAGAATAGGAGGACACATCGAGTTGAATCAGGAAGTGTATTCTGGATCAGACTCAACTAATTTCAGGGCCATAAGCAAAGCACTTTACCTGCCTGACTCTCAGTTTACACATCTGCAGAATGGGCACAATGGGCTTGCCATGTGACTCAAGGAGTGTTTGGCCTTCTCTTTGAAGGCTGCCCCTCTGCCTCTGTAAAGCCCCATCACTCCCCAGGTGCTCAGCAGAGCAACGTGCTCTTTACATATTGAGCAACTTGCTCAATACATGTACCCACACTTATCTAGATCCTGCCTTGTTCTGAAAAGGATCTGAAGTGCCTCGCTGTCCAATAAATGTGTACAATGAATGAATCAGTTAATGGGCTAATAGCTGTGGAAGTGCTTTGAAAGGCGAAGATGAAAGAGGTTTTTATCAGAATAGAGATGGAGGAAGAGGGTGGTACTTTCAAGGAGCAGGGGCCTGGGCACAGTTGCCTGAGGAGGCGATTCGCTTTTTAGCCAGGGGAGGGGACACCTATCAACATTACTTCCTAAAAGGGGTTCCGATTTCCAGGGTTTTTAACGCAGTCCTGAGGCTCCTGGCAATAGGTCATGGTTCTTATAGAAGTGGGGCCTCCAAACTCAAGACACATGCCATACTGAGGGAGGGCCAGGGGTCCTTAGGTACCGTCCACGGCCGCCTGAGGTGGCCCCTCCACTCCCCAATATTCTCTGGGGTCCTTGCTGCCACCTAGGCCTCCCAGCTCCTTCAGAAGATGAGCCCACCCTGGTCTTCCTCAAAATCCCAGTCACCGCTGGAGGGTCTGCTCAGGGACGAGGGGCTGGGGGCTGGGCCCTGAGAGGGTGGGCCCTCGGAGCCAGTGCAGTATGTGGCCGGATCGGACAGACACTGAGCCACAGCAGGGCACTGCAAATGACATTATAGTTATTGTTCCTCAAATTGGACAGCCTTGGAGCTCACAGTCTGGGATGAAACAGCGCAGGCAGTGGCAGAGAAATGGAACCTGCTGGAGGGCTTCTTTCCCCCTGAGGCCAACGCTCCAGACCCACCGCTCCTTCTCCTCCCACCTCTATTGCTGGCAGCTGGCGTCCAGACATTTCTATCTGGATGGGCTCACGGAGTCTCCAGGACGAAATGGACCACTGCCCCAGGCAGCTGCCCCATGGCTTTTAGGGGGCACCAGCACTTTGCGAAGGAAGGCAGTTAATCCCGGGGAGAGGGAGGGTGTTGCTGCATGAAGCCATGTCTGCCTCCATATCTACATAGGTACATGTCTTTGCACATACAAACTGGCATCAGTGTCTGTTTATACTGTGCATGTAAATTTGCATGTGTGCATTAAATATGCATGCATACAAATTATATGTGCATATATGTTCAATAGATTGTAAGTATGTACATGTGCACTCATGTAAAGTTATGGCATGCAGTGTGTGTGGTGTGTGTGTGAAAGAAAGAGAGAGACAGAGACAGAGACAGAAATAGAGACAGAGAGGAAAGGGGTCACCCCTCCCAGCACAGTCTGGGTCTGTCTGCGTCCTCAGCCTTGCATCGCAGTGCAGCCCGGCCCAATCATTGCACCAGCTGGAGACATTGTTTGGTGTCATCTGGCTTCGCAGCGCTCCTGTGCTATGAGAAACCCAGGAGGGAGAGCTGTTTTGGAAAAGAACGAAGGGAAAAGGGAAAAAGCAGAGGAGGCAGGGGAGGAACCACAGGCTTCCTGAGAAGTGGCAGAGGCCGAGAACGCATGTGGGTGATACCGTGGGTAAACTGAGGCAGGCCCGAGCGAGTTGGCTGACCTTAGGAGGAAGTAAAGCCTTTCTCTCTCTTCAATGAAGGAGAATTTCTATTTTCTGTGAGCCACGGGAAGGCCCGTCTTTGCACTTGACGTTCACATTAGCTGACCTTCTGGAACATCAGCTTCTGGAACAGCTCTCCAGCTCTCCGGTGCACCAGAGAGAGGTTCTGGGTGAATTCCCTAGGAGCATTTCCAGGTTTGAGTCCCATGGGTTCCACATTAGCTTTGTGTTGTGCATGAGGCCTAGAGGAGGGGAGGGCAAGGGATGGGAGGGCCTCCATGCTCTGCAGGTAACTTCGGTCTGGAAGGCTGTGCGGCCCCGGGGGAGCTCTGGGAATCAGGCCCCTGGATTCCCGCCTTCTACCCCCTCCCCCACATCCAGTTAGAACAGTGGCTGATCCGATGGTTGGATGGAGGATGGACAGGCAAGAATTAGGCCGGTCTCACCCCACACCTGGGTGCGGAGGCCTGTGCTCCATCATGTGCTCTATCCTCGCCTCTTCATTCTCTGACTCAGAAGCCTCTCCTGCCTGTGTAAACGCCGGGCGATGGACAGCGCACCCTCAGCTGCCTCGTAGGCTCAGCCTGGACTGCGGGAGTCCTGCCTCACTCGCTGGCGGTGCTGGGGAGGCTCTTGGCAAGGACCGCCTGGGAACAGCTGGCATCCACAGGACAGGGGCCTCGAACATGCGGTTAGACCTGGCGTTTTACCAATTTTGCCACACACTCTGTCCTCTGTCCTCAATTCCCTGTTTATTCTCACTTTAAATAACATGGAATATAGTCCTGCATGAAAAGGGGGAAATTTTGTTGAAATGACAGCAGCAGGGACTAAAGCATAGTTGACTAGGAAGAACTGATGTGCATCAGCGGTAGCTTGCACACAACTGGTGCCCTATAAATGTCGAATAGATGAATGAGTGGAAGAGGTCATGAAGAACACACACACACACACACACACACACACACACAGACACCATACCTTGTGTATTGAAATGTCTGGTGCTGCCGAATAGATGAATGAACTACATACTTACCCCTTAGACCACCTGCATCAGAATCTTGACAAATACATGGGCCTCCTAGCCCAGAGCCAGACTAACGAAATCAGAATCCAGGGAGGGGCGGGACTCACAAACTTGTGTCTCCTAATGAGCATCACGGGAGATTCCCTTGAACAGCCTGGTCTGGGACTCACTGGGCTGGATGTCCAAGGTGCCGTGTGAGGAAGCATCGAGCATCGAGACCACAGCGGACGCTGCCATTGCTGCAGGGACACGGCCACAGCAGGTGGGCGATTCTGCTCATACTTGGCAGCCAATGTGTGTTCTCGGGCGAGGATGCCCACACACTGTTCCTCCCTGTTCTAGGCCTGTGCAGGGTCTTCGGCAGGAAGTGAGAGTGCAACAGCAAGGTGTCTTTCAGCACACAACTCCCCATTTTCATAGTGAATGAGCCGGGAGGGAACGAAGATGGGGCCAAGAGCACATCAGAGATGTTCTCAAGGTGATGCGGAGCGTCCTCTGGCCTCTCGGCCTCCCCTGTTCACTTAGGGAAGCGGGTGGAGAGGCAGCAGGGGCTGGGGTGCAGGTCTGTGCAGCTGTTAGCCCACAAAGCCTCCTGGCAGGGGCAGGAGGAAGAGGCCAGCGCCAGGCGCCCTGCCCTCTGACAGGCGCCGGAGGGCTCGGAACCGGCTCCAGGGGAGCTCCACATCACGTGCAGGTTACAGCCGTTCTGTTTGCCTTTCCCCGCAGTAGATCTGATGATTTAAATTAGGTCTCAATTCTTGTTTAAATTATAGTTTACTGTTCTGCACCCCACTCAGAAGTGAATTACCTTAAGCAGCGGTATTAATAACATGGTTATAATTAAGCCTCATTACTGCAGGCAGTTTGCTGAAACAAATTGCTTCTTCATTATTATTATAGCACCTTTGGTAAAAAGACATTTCCCCAGAACGCGACCTTGATGCTTTATATAGTAAAGGCTGAGCTATGATGGAGATGTAAGGATGAATTAGCATCTTTTGCCTTCTCTATCCGGCTCATTAGAAGGAAAGGAACACAAGTCAAATCCAAGCAGCCTTGATGGCAATTTTAATCTGTATGAAATGGATAATGAATAGTTTTGAACTTTCGGCGACATTTTTGTAATGGCGTTTTATTTATATGATGCTACTGTTAAAATGAATAAATAGAGAAAGAAATACAAGCCAAGGAGCAGAGATGAGAAAAGCCAGGAAGGCCTCAGCAGACAGGCAGGGGCACTGGATTTGAGCGTGTGATCAGCAATTGGTTTGCGAGCTCTGGCCCAGAGCCTGTTACCTGGGGGAGAGGAGAGGGGGGACCCCTGTCTGTGGATTCCAATTCTGCTGCCTAACTGGACTCGTGGCCCAGCAAAGAGAGGGCTGGGAAGCAATGACCTAGAAATTTCTCAGACCTGTCCACTCCCCCGTCTGGCCGCTGAGGAGGGAGCCACATTCCAGAGGGCGCGGGACTCTGGCTGGTCATTTTCTGTTCTGCTTATTAATTACTCTTTCTGGTGATAATTAAGGCTCTGAAAACTAATTTTGTTTGGTTATTTACTCTTTTTTGTAATTAGATGTAGTGATTAGAATGTGCTTTGAATCACATTAGTGTTTTCTTAGAAAGAGGCAAACAGCCTCCCACATAGGCCTTGGCCTGAGGAGCAGCCCCTCCTGCGGGACAGGGACCCCACCATCGAGGGAGCCCCTGCCCTGGCCGGTCCACCCCAGGGCCTGCCCCTTTCGCTGCTGCCTGAGATGCCGCCAGGGTCTCATCCATCTCTCCTGACTTCCTCTCCAGCTAGAGACACCCCAGCCACAGGCAGCGGGGCCACAGGGACACTCAGTGACCGGCTGGCAAGTCTGTCACACCGCTGCCCCAGCAGGATGCACAGCACAGTTGGCAGTAAATTCTTCCTCTCTCTTCATACCTCTCCTCTCTCTCTCCCTCTCTCTCTCTCTCTCTCTCTCTCACACACACACACACACACACACACACACGCACACACACATACTTCAGATACCCCAAGGTTGGGAGCAGCCATCACAAACTAATGGCCCATCCACAGCTCTGGGACCAGTCTCCGGTGACAGGGTCCCCTGAGGAACAGGAGCGCTGCCCCCCCCCCCCCCCCCCCCCCCCCCCCCACCGAGGTTACACAATGCAGCCATTGAGCAGGTAGAATCTGGAGTCGGACACACTTGGTCTGATTCAGCTCCATCCGTCTCCAGCCGTGTGGTCGTGGTCAGGTGACAAGCATTATGAGTCTGGGAGTCTCACCTTCCAAAGCCCCCGGTGTGTGGGGTGAGCGGCACACCCCCAGTGCTCGGCAGAGGAGGCACAGGTCCCTCTCCGCGGCGGATGCTGGTGGTATCACCCCTCCTGTATGCCTGTCTCCTCCGGGGCAGCAGCCCGGGTGCTGTGTGCCAGGCCCTAGCGTAGCCTTCAGGGAGCCTGGGGGAAGGTCCGCAGACAGTCCCGGATTCTCTCGGTTACACAGAAAGCTCCCAAGGATAGCTGGACCCACTGGGAACAGGCCTCCGGGCCTCACACTCTGCATCCTCTGTGGCAGGGCTGCCGCTTAGCCTGCGAGCAAATAAAGACAGTAAAGCCAGATGCGCTCCTCACGGCTTCTCACTGCCTTGGTCGCACATCTGTAGCTCATTCCCACTCGCCGCAAACAAGGGCTTCCCTCTCATGCATTTAATCCCACCCACTGGCCACTGGCTATAAGCCTGGCTCTGAGGAGACACAGTGGCTGGCACCAGATGACGTACAGTTCTTGACCTCAAACAGCTGACAACCTCATAGGCGTGGGGTGTCTCCAGTTAGTTAAGTCAGGAGAGGTGTGTGCCAGGGTGGTGTGTGCTCAGTGATTCTCATCTGAGATTCTCATCTGAGATCAGGAAAGGCTTGACCTGGCCCTGGGAACACAGGTAAAATGTCAGTGGGCGAAGAAGAGACAGCAACTAGATTCAGAGAAGACACAGGAGCCCAGGCGTGTGGCCAGAATTGTGCCCTGTGCTCTCAGAAAGTTGAGACTTGAGGAGGGTGGGGCTCAAGGTGTGCAGAGGCAGTTACCTGAGCTGAGCCTGGAAAGGTAGACTGAGCCCAGTTCCAAAGAGTGTGAGCTTCTGTGTAGGTCTGTGAGACGCGCTGAAGGGTCCAGGGAAGGTGACATGCTTCCTCATGTTTTACAAAGGTTACCGTGACAACAGTGGGATGGAGCATAGGCAGGGGACCAGTGTGTTGGGCGAGCTCGGTGTCTCAGGAAGTCGTGTGGAGGGCCTGACGGTGGCCGGGCAGGCCCCACACTGAGCACACCACACGGGGCACACACCACACTGGGCACACACCACATAGGGGCACACCACACTGGGCACACACCACACTGGGCACACACCACACTGGGCACACACCACACTGCACACACCACACTGCGCACACACCACACTGGGCACACACCACACTGGGGCACACACCACACTGGGCATACACCACACTGGGCACACACCACACTGCGCACACACCACACTGGGCACACACCACACTGGGCACACAACACATAGGGGCACACCACACTGGGCACACACCACACTGGGCACACACCACACTGGGCACACACCACACTGGGCACACACCACACTGGGGCACACCACACGGGGCACACACCACACTGGGGCACACACCACACTGGGCATACACCACACTGGGCACACACCACACTGCGCACACACCACACTGGGCACACACCACACTGGGCACACAACACATAGGGGCACACCACACTGGGCACACACCACACTGGGCACACACCACACTGGGCACACACCACACTGCACACACCACACTGGGCACACAACACATAGGGGCACACCACACTGGGCACACACCACACTGGGCACACAACACATAGGGGCACACCACACTGGGCACACACCACACTGGGCACACACCACACTGGGCACACACCACACTGCACACACCACACTGGGGCACACACCACACTGGGGCACACACCACACTGCGCACACACCACACTGGGCACACACCACACTGGGCACACACCACACTGGGCACACAACACATAGGGGCACACCACACTGGGCACACACCACACTGGGCACACAACACATAGGGGCACACCACACTGGGCACACACCACACTGGGCACACAACACATAGGGGCACACACCACACTGGGCACACAACACATAGGGGCACACACCACACTGGGCACACAACACACTGGGCACACACCACACTGGGCACACACCACACTGGGCACACACCACACTGCACACACCACACTGCGCACACACCACACTGGGGCACACACCACACTGGGCATACACCACACTGGGCACACACCACACTGGGCACACACCACACTGGGCACACACCACACGGGGCACACACCACACTGGGCACACAACACATAGGGGCACACCACACTGGGCACACACCACACTGGGCACACACCACACTGCACACACCACACTGCGCACACACCACACTGGGCACACACCACACTGCACACACCACACTGCGCACACACCACACGGGGCACACACCACACTGGGCACACAACACATAGGGGCACACCACACTGGGCACACACCACACTGGGCACACACCACACTGCACACACCACACTGCGCACACACCACACTGGGCACACACCACACTGGGCACACACCACACTGGGCACACACCACACTGCACACACCACACTGCGCACACACCACACTGGGCACACACCACACTGGGCACACACCACACTGGGCACACACCACACTGCACACACCACACTGCGCACACACCACACTGGGGCACACACCACACTGGGCATACACCACACTGCGCACACACCACACTGGGCATACACCACACTGGGCACACACCACACTGGGGCACACACCACACTGGGCACACACCACACTGGGCACACAACACATAGGGGCACACCACACTGGGCACACACCACACTGGGCACACACCACACTGGGCACACACCACACTGCACACACCACACTGCGCACACACCACACTGGGGCACACACCACACTGGGCATACACCACACTGGGCACACACCACACTGGGGCACACACCACACTGGGCACACACCACACTGCACACACCACACTGCGCACACACCACACTGGGCACACACCACACTGGGGCACACACCACACTGGGCACACACCACACTGGGCACACACCACACTGCGCACACACCACACTGCACACACCACACTGGGCACACACCATACTGGGAACACACCACACTGCGCACACACCACACTGGGGCACACACCACACTGGGCACACACCACACTGGGGCACACACCACACTGGGGCACACACCACACTGCACACACCACACTGCGCACACACCACACTGGGCACACACCACACTGGGGCACACACCACACTGGGCACACAACACACTGGGCACACACCACACTGCACACACCACACTGGGCACACATCATACTGGGAACACACCACACTGGGCACACCACACTGCGCACACACCACACTGGGGCACACACCACACTGGGCATACACCACACTGGGGCACACACCACACTGGGCACACACCACACTGGGGCACACCACACTGGGCACACACCACACTGCACACACACCACACTGGGCACACACCACACTGGGCACACACCACACTGCGCACACCACACTGGGCACACACCACACTGGGCACACACCACAATGCACACACCACACTGGGCACACCACACTGGGCACACACCACACTGGGCACACAACACACTGGGCACACACCACACTGCACACACCACACTGGGCACACACCACACTGGGCACACACCACACTGCGCACACACCACAATGGGCACACACCACACTGGGGCACACACCACACTGGGCACACACCACACTGCGCACACACCACACTGCACACACCACACTGCACACACACCACAATGGGCACACACTACACTGGGCACACACCACGCTGGGCACACACCACACTGGGCACACACCACACTGGGCACACACCACACTGCGCACACACCACAATGGGCACACACCACACTGGGGCACACACCACACTGGGCACACACCACACTGCGCACACACCACACTGCACACACCACACTGCACACACACCACACTGGGCACACACCACGCTGGGCACACACCACACTGGGCACACACCACACTGGGCACACACCACACTGCACACACCACACTGGGCACACACCACACTGGGCACACACCACACTGCGCACACACCACAATGGGCACACACCACACTGGGGCACACACCACACTGGGCACACACCACACTGCGCACACACCACACTGCACACACCACACTGCACACACACCACACTGGGCACACACTACACTGGGCACACACCACGCTGGGCACACACCACAATGGGCACACACCACACTGGGGCACACACCACACTGGGCACACACCACACTGCGCACACACCACACTGCACACACCACACTGCACACACACCACACTGGGCACACACTACACTGGGCACACACCACGCTGGGCACACACCACACTGGGCACACACCACACGTAGGGACTGGCTCTCCTCCCTCGATGGCTCAGAACAGCCTGTCTCCCAGGACAATGTGATAGGACCCGCCATGCCTGCCTCGCTACTTTCAGACTCATATTCAGAAGGCAGCCAGACACTTCCTGTCCTTCTCTGCATGTTGCTTCCTCTTACATTAGCCTGCCTCAGGTTCTTCACCTGCCCGCAGTCAACTCCTCCGGGAAGGTGCCCCAACCCCTGGACACAGTTTGATCACAGCCCTTCTCCGACCACCTCTGAGGCAGCTGAACCACATCGTTGGTGGTTCTTCTCTCTCTCCCATCCCACTTCCCTTCATGCCACAGCTCTGACCCCAGGAACTGCCACGATCGGGCCCGTTTGCTGACTCCTATTGCAGGGGCCTGGGTGGCAGCTGAGGCAGAAAACCAGAGCCCAGGGCTGAACTTCCAGTCTGCTGAACTTCCCCGAAGAACTGTGAGTCCGACTGAACGATGCCGAGTGTGCAGTCAGACCGAAGGTGACTGTGGAGAGGAGTCTTTGCCATGTTAGTGAAGAGCTGGGCCAGCCAGGCCTCCTGGCACCTTTTCCTTGGGGGTTTGATCCCTCCAGGTGGAGTTGTTTAGAAGGCTGGACTATGCTCCTTATGGGCCTTAGAAAGCCTCTTGTGGAGACACACCGGGTCCAGCAACCACCCTGGCCCCATGCCCACCAGCCCCAGAGGAGGCAGACACAGCTCAGCCAAGGTGGGGGAATTAAGCAGAAAAGGGAATGGGAGATACTGGGGGTGATTATCTGATTTTCAGAAACCTGGAGACCTTCCTTTCTTACTTGTGGGGCAGAGTGCTAAGCTGTGTGGCATGGGGAAGGGACAAGAAGAGGCAGCAATGAGCTGAGCCAACTGGTTGGCTGCTTGCAGGTAGCTCTGGTCTGTGGTGGGGATAGGAAGCAGTAGAGCAATGACAGCAGATAGAGAATGATAGCACCTGAACACCCCTGTTGTCCCAGAATCACCCTAATTGCTTGCAATGGTAGTTTAAGCATATAGTGAAATGTCACTTAATATGTAACTCATTGCATATATACATCAGAAAAGAGACACCCTGTGTTATAATAAAGTATACCACGTAACATACTTTTTTGTATCTATACATATAAAAGCCTAAGCAACCGAACAACCGGAATGACCAGAATGACCGGTCGCTATGACGCTCAATGCAGCGCACTCCCACAGCGAGAATACCACTCGGCTGAGACCTGTCCCCACTGGTGGCCCACCAGCCTGGCCTCACTCCCTCGGTAGTCCTGCAGGTCCAATCTCCGGAGAACAGGCCAGGCACCAACAGACCAGTGGTGCTAACACAATCCCAACAGTGCCACCAGCCTCCTGGAAGTCAGCCTCAGGCACTGCAGACACTTCCCCTCCTTAGATGCTCCACAAGGAAGAAATAACATAAAAGCAGCTGCCAGGTGGCTCCTGACAACTGGCGCCAAAGTCAGCGTGACGGATCTGGATCCCGGGCTGGCAAGGGCATCCCACTGCCCACCCACAGTGCCGATCACATCCTCGTACCCCCTCTCCCCCCTCGGGATCCCACCCATTCATGAATTCGTGCACTGGGCCTCTAGTTTGTTTATAACTATCGTAACCCCCAGACTCTTAACTAGCAAAGATCAGAAACTGTCATATGTATCTCTGATTCCCAGCATCTAGCATGGTGCTGGTCTACATGGTAGATTCTCAATGAACATGTATTGAATCAATCAATAAGCAAGTGGAAGGGAACAGAAGGAAACATCAAACCTTCCTGTGCATATATTCTGTGCAAGGTAGTAGCATAGCTGTTTATTACCGCAAATCTTACAGCAACCAGGCAGCATCACGGTTACTCCCAGGAGGAAAGTGAAGCTCCCCAGCACTGAGGACATTTGCCCAAATCACACAGGTGTTTGAACCAGTGTTTTTCTGGCTCCTGAATTAAGTTTCCTTTTCTGTTAGTGACAATACCCCAATTTTCTTTCAAGAGACACCCTTCCTCACTCTCAGTTGATGTGCTCTGGGTGTGACTGACTCAACTCCTACCTTCAGGGGTTCTTATAGCTCAGGTGCACCCTTATAGCATGAAAGATCCATGCCCAGGGCTTTGCCAACAGAACCCAATCAACCCTTTGCAAGAGAATTATTGTTGATCCTCAGTATTGTCCCCACCTTTCTTAGTCCTTTCCTGGTACAGGACTGAAAACCAGGAAATTACCTTCCCCAAACCCCCATGTGCCTGGTCTCTGTGAGAGTCACCAATGAGGGGCACTTGTACACGGTGTTGGGGTTGGGGGGACGGAGCGCTGTCCTCCAGCAGCATGGCACTCTGCAAGCTTCCAGGCATCCCTTGATGAGTCCCTTACTTGGGTGCTCTGTCACCTGAGACCAGATTTCCTGGCGGTGAGCAGCCGCCTCCCTAGCCCTTGGCCCCCAGTCCTTCCAATGATTATAAAGTTCATTGTTCCTCCATGAGAGAGGGTGTGCAGACAGCTGCCCTCAATAAAAGCCACAGAAACAGTCAGGAAGAAGGAAGACCACCCCCAGCAGGTTTATGGCTTAAAACCAGCAGAGACCAGCTTAATCCAACATGGCAACTACCTTCACTTAAGGGTAACCCCAGCCTCATATGCTCATTGTAATACGCCAGCATGCTAAACAACACACACCTGCCCCCATGATTAGAAACAGAAAACCCACATAAGGACACAAAATGGACAATGCAACTCCTTTGAGAAAGATCCACCTCTTTCCTGGGAAGATCCTGAATAGTCCACTCTTTCATTGAATACCCTATATCCCTCCCCCCCCCCGCCACTGCCCCAATTAAATGAACCTCAATAAAGGAAACTAATTCCGCTAAAGGGGGCTGCTCTGTCTGGGGAGTAGCCCACTCTCTGTCTCACTGCCTCACTAACAAACTTTCACTTTAAACGCGATGCCGACTCGTCTTTGAATTCTTTCCTGCATGAAGCCACGAGCTCACACTGGGTCACAAACCCTCAGGTCTTCGGATCCCCGGAATGCTTGCATCACATACACTTGGAATGGCTTCTGGTTTCCTGACCAAACCTGGACTGATACCTGCAGGGGTGCTCTCCTGCCATCACGGGGCCTGCCAGCGCCAGGGATGAATTGATCCTGGCCCTGCGGGGAGCATCCTGGGAACCTGAGAACGAGCCGTGAAGGGCAGATCTAAGAGATGGAGATGAAATGAGACGTGATGACATCATTTGACCCCCGAGTCTAGCTTGTCTGAAGTCAGTGCCAGCCCAGCGCTTCTCAGTGCGCAGTGTAACGAGATTTCCCTTTGCAATGATTTAAACCCATTTCCTCTTGCATTTGGCCAGGGGTATCTACAGCTAAAGATTCTGACTGAATCACTTTTCAGCCTTCAGCAGATCTGTCAGTTTTGCTCCGTAGATGCCATTGTAGCTTCAAATCACCTCCTGAGCGCCTCCCTAAACCTGCAACCCTCTGAAGCGTCTCCAGATTCCCAGCCCCACATGCAACCATTCTCTACCCAAAAGCTGCAGCCCTCACGTCCTCCTCGCCCCCCTGTCCTGGACGAGAGTCCCTCCTCCCGAATCAACTGAGAGCAAGAAGACTTGTGCTTGCGCCATGATTTCAGAAGCAGCAATTGTTTTTGTTTCCTTCCCTGCTGTTCTTTCCAATCACCCCTCTCCTTTCCCAACTCACTACCACTGTGCCCACTTCCCCCCAGGCCCATGGGTGGTACTTTAAGATTCAGCAAGTAGATATCCATAGTTCTATGCACTCCCATAGGACCTCTGGCCACCATGAAATATAAATCCCTTGGGAGAGACAACACAGTGAGGTATAGCAGTCAGCTCCACAAATGGAAATAACAGAAATTCTAGCTGTCCACCAAATGGGCTGACTCTCACTTCTGTTTAGCTGCCTTGGCTAATTGCTCAGTTTCTTCACTGGCACAACGGTGGCCATGGGCCTCCCCCCGTGAGATCTTTGTGAGGGCTGAGTCAAGCGGCCCCTTTGCTCACTGTGAGGGGATGAGTCGTTGTGACTGACTGAGAACCTACTGTGTGCTAGCCCCTCTCAGGTATTATGCCATTTCAGCCTTACAAGCCCCAAGAGCACTAGAATGGCCTGCAGAGTACAAATAAGGAGACCTCGGCCTGAGAGGAGATGGGGGCAGGCTGATACCAAACCCACATTCTAAACTTTACTTCATATGGTGTCCTGTCAAATATATCACTGAAATATGTTTTTGTTCCTTAGAATATGAAAATCAGGTGGTCCCTGGGAACCAGAGAGGGGGCTTGGCTGGGAGAGAAGATGTGGGGCCAGGGAGATGAGCAGCCTGAGGCCTACTTCCCATTCTCACTTAACCAGACCATTCGGTTCTATGTTCCCCCTTTTAAATGAAACAAAGTGACATTTTATTGAGCAACTACTGGCCCCAGGATTTTTTTTTTTTCTGGGAGACACCTGTGTGGTCATGTTAAAAAAAGAAAGCTTAATAAGAATATTTTAAAGAGCAAGAAAATGTGTCTTCCACATATGTTCACTAGCTGCTAATTTATTTTTTATTATGTGTGTGTATGAGCTATCTCATAGCCTATATGCAATTCATATGCACACACCCTGAAGTTTTGACCTGATTCTGAGAAGCAACCCAGGGCAGAGGGGTTGTACAGGAAGAAAGCCGGATGTGCTGTTGGCAGCAGGGCCCTGGGAGGCCCCTCCCGGCCTTGCCCTGACCCAGCTTTCCCAGGGCCTGGCAGGGGCCAGCCAGGAGGCTGAGGGGAAGCTGCTCCTGCAATCATTTTGAGGCCAGTATTGGTTTCTGGCCTCCTCATTTGCATCCGTAATTGACAGCTCCTTAGCAACTAACTCATTAGGAAAGTAGGGCTCTTTGTAACCAACAGAAAAGGGGACTGAATCCCTGGAGTGGGATTTGAGAACCTGTTTAAGAATCTCAGAAAGACAGCAGACAGATTCCTGGGGACCAAGACCATGAAGGAGCTTAGCAACCACCACTGGCTGTGGAGGCAGGAAAAGCAGGAACAGTGGACCCCTGGGCCCTGGGGGCTCAGCCAGCGACCTCCCTCCACCCCTCCTCTGGGCCCAGGCTGAGCAATCACAGCTTCGGCAAACAGTGGCTGACCCTTCGAGTATCTGAACCCCATGCTGGGGAGACATTACTGGGGGAAACAATGCATTCTGTAACCGTGTATTGGGCAGCAACTGTTTTTTAGCCATATCCCATATCCTAGGGTGTTTTAATCCTCGTAATAAAATTACAACACAATTTTTTCACAAAAAAAGAAAACCATAGCACAAAAAGATTTACTAACACACTAAAAGTCACGAGTGCTTTGAAACCACATTTTAGGAGTCCAGTAACTGTTGTCTCATAGCAGAATGGTGTGTTCAAGGATGATGTGCTAATTGTAAAGGGGGATGCATGGACAGAACATTCTACAGCTGTTCAAGGGAGGTAGAGGCCCCTCTGACTAGCAAATCCAGGGTAGGCTGCCCAGAGGGGTGGCCCTTGAGCTAGGTCTCAACAGACGAGTTTGATTTGGAAATTCAGAAGGGAGAGGGCCACGGGGTAGGAGGCGAGATGTGGTCTAGCGGTGATTCCACAGCCAGAGGCCTCTGTTATTCCAGGAGCAGGTGAAGACAGTGCCCCTGAGGCAGAGGACATGGGGGCAGAGCAGAGTCAGGCACTGGAGGTGTGCTGAGGCCAGAGCCTGGACAACAGCAAGTGCCAGTTAAGGAGTGAGGACCACGGCCTTGGGAGCTGGGAACCATAGAAGATGGTGGAAAGATAGGGCCCAGCAAGGAGGGGACCCATCCCCTCAGGGCCAGGGGGCCTGACCAGGCCTGGGGCTAGGCTTGAGGCCTCCCCAGGGCTGTCTCCACCAATTCACTCTCCTCCCAGATGCCTTCAGGCTCAGCCTTGCCCAGTGGTGCTCCCTCCACCTGCCACCCAAGCCCTCCTTTCAGACACGCAGTGCTGAGCTTGGCACCCAGACATAGGCACCATGCCAGGTCCCAGCTCCAAATGCCACGTGCCCTCCCAGGATGTGCTGCTCTGCCCTCCTCTGACCAAGCATGTCACTAACCTTCTCCCCATCAACACCACCATTCCCTCCAGGTTCCAGCCCCCGCCTTTCACTGGGGTGTCACCACTCCTGACGGTGGATCTTTCTCTGTTCCCCCACTAGAATGTGTATGTGGCTCTATTCACATTTCCTGACACGTTTATTGGTTTAACTTATTCCTACATTTTGTAGGTGTGTCTTCTCTCACCAAAGGATTATCTGCTCGGCATGAGGAGGGCTGCGTCTGCTCTCTTCCTTGCCAAGCCTTTCCTGACAATCCCAGCCCACACCTCTCCTTGGACGCTGAAGCTGCCGGCACAGGATTTCTTTCCCATCACCCCTGCACTCGCTTGTTCAGTGGGGGCAGTAATGACCCCAGCACCCAGACCTGCCCAGGTCTCTCCATCTTGATCAAGTCATTGGTCCACTCAGGACTGCAATTATGTCCGGTGTGGGATGGAAGCAACAAGGACCAATCTGGCAGGGGACTTCACAGGCATGAAGTAAGGTGATGTAGCACAGTCCCAATGTCAACAGGCAATTGATAAGGGTCCAGCGGCTCTGACTTAGGGAATTCCCCCAGCGAGCATTCTTTCTGAATTCGCAGAAAGAGCAGATAGAGCCTTCGTGCTCACGACATCCATGCCTTGGCCTCGCCTCCTTCTGTCCCTTTGCGGCCTTCTTCACTTCTCCACCCACTGGACCCAGCACGCTGTTGGGTGCGGAGCGAGCTTTAGTCAACACCTGCCAACTTATGTGAGTGAGCTGGGTTCTCAGGACAGATCCCAGGGCCTTCGGTGCATGTCAGCATCAGCCATGGCCGGGCAGGCACTGGCAACCCTGGCCCATTCTCCGTCTCAGTGGGATTCCCATTCCTGACCAACTTGCAACCACAGTGCAGGCAGGGGCTGTGGCCAGGCAACAACAGACCAGCCCAGTTGAATCTGGCCTCAGTGACCTGGAGTCCGCAGGGATGTCCTGGCCCTTCAGAGTGTGTGTGTGTGTGTGGCAGGGGGGTGGGAGGGGAGGTGAGGGGTGCTGGCACTCAGGTTCCACCAATATCTCCCCTTCAGATGGCCCCACTCCCAACCCCAGGCTTTCTCCTGGCGTCGGCACAAGTGTCCTGCTCAGACCATCCAAGAAGTTGGTTTTGTCCAAGGCCATTTGGGAGCCTTGGCAGGTAATCGGTTCGAGGTGCTCAACCCCCTAATCTGAGATTAATTCCGGTGGTATTGAGGCAGGGGAAGTGGGGAGGACAGCACAAAACTGGGACCTACAACAGCTGGGCCCAGGTGCTGTTTCACTGATAGCTAGCTGAGCAACGGAACAATTCCCCTCTTCCTCAGCAGCTGCAGGGATGTGCCGACTGCCTCCTGAGCTGTCTTCCAAGTTCAAAGGTGAGTGATGCCGGTGTTCCAGGATTAACAAGGCCTTCCTCACCAGATTCCAGGCAAAGGGGGTTCCCCACACCGGTCCTAATACTTTCTCCTGCACATTGGGTTTTGCTCTTTTCCCAGGGTTCTCAGCAAGAGAGGAGCTCATGCTGGGCCAGAAAGAGAAGAGAAGGAAGTATAATATGGCTGGTTTCCTTCATCCTTCAGGACTCAGACTAATGTCAGCTCCCAGGAAAGACCTTTCCTGACCACCCAGTCCAAACCGGTTCTCCCCCACCATCATCTACACCCACTGTTCCCTACCACTGCATCATTCCTACTCTGTTCACGTCATCTATAGCAGCTACTGGTCTCTGGAATTTGTAAATTATTTGTTTGTTCATTTCTTATTCTGCCCCATATTTACTTCCTACTGATGCTGTAACAAATTACCACAAATTTAGTCGCTTAAAACAGCTCTCTCTGACTCTGACCCCTGCTTCTGTTGTCATCTCCTTCTCTAATTCCGACCCTCCCACCTCTCTCTTGTACAAACCCCTGTGATTACCTGGGGGTCCACCTAGACAATCCAGGATAATGTCCCCACCTCAAAATCCAGACTGAAGCCCACCTGCAGCGCCTTTTTGCCATGTAAGGCATCATATTCACAGCGTTGGGAATTTGGACATCTTTGAAAGCCATTATTCAGATTATCATAGGCTCCCTCACCATAATATAAACTGCAGCATATTATGAACGTTGCCTGTTTTGTTTACAGAATTCCAAGTGCATAAAATAAAACAAACAAACAAAAAAACAAAACAAACTGGGCACTCTGTACTATAAATGAACAGAAGGATGAAGAAGAAAGGGAGCAAAACACGTTTGGTGGAGAAGAGTGGCTCTTGCTCCTGCTCTCAACTCAGGTGGAAAGCAGTAATTTAGGTTTCTTTCCTTCTTTGTGCAAACAAGAAGGATGTAAGAAGTACAATATTGACAATGGAGTCTGACAGAGGGAGAATGTTCTGAGAGGGAGCAAGTCACTCTCCAGCACTGGGGAATAAATTCTGGGCACCCTGGAAGACCAGCCCAAACCAATTCATGTGCTGTCATCCGGTAAGATGTGCCAATGTCCAGATATGCCCCTCTGATACCTCACCACTGGTGGCATCTAAAGGACAAAGAGTGACTTCATTTTCCAGCCAAGATAAAGACATGGAAAATAGACATACAAATATCCAACATCCAAAAAGGAAAAATTCATAACACTTGACATCCAATCAAAGGTTACCAGGCATGCAAAGAAGCAAGAAAATACAACCCATAATGAGGAGCAAAATCAATCAATTAAAATCAACTCAGAACAAGCATACATGTTAGAATTAGCACACAAAGATATTAAACCAGTTATTATTATGATTGTATTTCATATGTTGAAAAACTAAACAGAGATGTAGAATATACAAAAAAAGATCCTAACTAAACTTCTAGAGATGAAAACTCCAATATGTAAAATGAAAAATACATGAGGTATGATTGATGACAGATTAGACATTGCAAAAGAAAACATTAGTGAACTTGAAGAAACAGCAATATAAACAAAGCAAAAGGAAACACAGAGAGAAAAGAGAATTTTAGAAATGAACAGAGCATTGGTAAACCGTGGAACAACTTTAAGAGCCCTAATATATATGTAAGTCTCCAAGGCAGAAAAAGCAGAAAAATATTGAATAATGGGCTAAATTTTTTCTAAATTTGGCAAAAACTATAAATTAACATATCCAGAAGCTAAATGAACCCCATGGGCAAGAAACATGAATAAAACTGTAATTACAAACCACATCATAAACTGCTCAAAATTACTAAGGGAAATGTATTAACAGCAACTAAGAAAAAGGCATGTTATATACTAAGGAACAAAAATGGCAATAGATTTCTCATTGGAAACTAGGTAGGAGAGAAGACTGTGGAATACATCATCAAAGTACTAAAATAACAAAATGTCAACGTTGGATTCTATACCCAGCAAAAATATCTTTCAAAAAAATAAAGGCAATATAAAGACTTTTTGGATGTCAAAATACTTCATCATTTTCAAGAACCCACATTACAAAAAAATGTTAAAGAATAAACATTAGGCTGAAGAAAAATGATCCCAGCTGGAAATTTGGATACTTGTACAAGGAAATGTAGTATACCAGAAATAACTATGAGTAAATATGTATTTTTTTCTAATTGTTTAAATATCTTTAGGAAATAATTGACTATGCAAAAATAACAGCAATGGAGTATGATAATTATAACAGGTAAAATCTGTGACGATAATAGCACAAAAAGTGGGAGGGGAAAAATAGAAGTATACTGTTGGTTGGTTCCTATATTCTAAATAGTATACTATCACTATCAATGAGGAAACAACATTGTAAATCCTAATTAACCAATAAAAATAAAGTTACAGCTCATGACACAACAAGGGAGATAATATGCAATTTTAAAATATGTTTAATTTATCAAAAAAAGATAGAAATAGGTAAATATAAATGGGACAAATAGAAAACAAAAAGCAATGTGATAGATTTAAACATAACCAAATCAATCACTTTAAATTCAAATTGACTTTAAGCATCTTAATTATCAAACTGGATTTTAAAAAAGTAGATGTGATCTAACTATATACTTCCAACAAGGAAAGTGTGTCAAATATGGAGACACAAATGGGTTTAAAAATCAAAGGATGGAAAAAGATAGAACACATGCTAGCACTAATCAAAAGAAAGTAGAAAACAAATTTCCACTTTTGGGCCCTGACCGGTTTGGCTCAGTGGATAGAGTGTCGGCCTATGGACTGAAGGGTCCTAGGTTCGATTCCAGTCAAGGGCATGTACGTTGGTTGCGGGCATATCCCCAGTAGGGGGTGTGCAGGAGGCAGCTGATTGATGTTTCTCTCTCATCAATGTTTCTAACTCTCTATCCCTCTCCCCTCCTCTCTGTAAAAAAATCAATAAAATATATTTTTAAAAATTTCCACTTTTGTTGATGGAGTAAATATAGTTTTCCTTATTCTCTCTGTTAAGTACAACTAAATGTTTTGTGTATAAAACATACAACAACACTAAAAGGTAGAGAGAAGGAAGATTATCTAGGGATTCCTTTTTGAGTCATGATCCTACAAGAATACATAAGAAGCCAGAAACTTAGAAATGCCAACATGCGCAGATAAGAAAAGAAAAGGGAAAAAGCAATCCTATTCTTTGTGGTCAATGACCAAGAAAGAAGCATCTTGCAAGACAGAAAAGTTTTAGGTAATAATCTCTCTACTCCAGCCAAATACCACAGAAAACAGCTGTGGCTTCATTTCAGCCCATGCTACTGAAGGCTGAGCGGGGAGTCTAGATTCTACCTCATGAAGCTATCACAATGTCCCCCAACATCCCTAACGATGTGGTATCAGAGAAGACCATGAAGAAGTCAGGGCCAGAAGACCTAACCCCAAAGAATGGCTAAATGAACTTCACTAAACAGAAAGTAAAAATTTTTAAAAAGGAATCTTAGAACATTAGGAAGGAAAAAAGCACTGAAAAACAGAAACAGTTAAAAAAAACACTATTAATGAATCAAAATGGAATTCTAAAAAAAAAATGTTCAAGTAACCCAATAACAGCAGAAAAATAAAAATGATAAAAACAATAACGAGACAAGCCCAAAACAAAAAATTAAAGACTTAATTAATGACATACCAATAATCACATGAATTTAGGTGGTAGAAATGCATCAATTTAAAGAATGGATTAAAAAAACTGACTCAACAATATGCTGTTTACAAGAAACTCACATTAAATTAATGATACAGTCAAGTTGAAAGTAAAAGGATGAAAAATTATATATAATGCAAACTTCAATCTCTGGAAAGCAGGAGTAGTTATATCAATATCAAATAAAGTAGACTTCAAAGCAAAGAAAATCACCACAGATAGAGAGGGACATTATATAATGATAGAAGAGTCAATCTGCTAAGAAGACATAGCAATCCTGAAAGGCTATGACCCAAAGACCAAGACTGAAGCGTACATGGAGCCAATCTGGTGGTGCTGAAAGAAGAAATAGAGAAAACACAATTACAGCTGAGGGCTTCAACACTCTGCTCTCAGCAATTGATAGGACTACTAGATAGAAAACCAGCAAGGATATAGAAGAACTCAACACCACCATCAAACAAAAGAATCTAATTGACATTTACAGAATACTCTACTCAGTAACAGTAGAATGCACATTCATTCAAGTGCCATGGAACCTATACCAAATGGATGATGCCCTGGGGTATAAGAACAACCTCAACAAATTTAAAATAATTGAAATCACATGAATTTGTCCTCTGACCACAATGGAATCAAACTAAAAATCAATAACAGAAATATAACAAAAATCTCCACACACTTGGAAACCAAACAACACATTTCTAAATAGTCCATTGATTAAAGACAGAGTCTCAAGGGAAATCTTTAAAAAGCATAGAGAATGGAGTGAAAATAAAACATTAAAATTTGTGGCACACCACTAACGCGGTAGTAATAGGAAAATTTATAGCACTAAATGTACACATTAGAAAAGAGGAAAAGTCTCAACTTAGTAATCTAAGTTTCCACCTTAAGAAGGAGAATTGATTAAACTCAAAGAAAGAAAAAAGAAGGAGAAATAAATAAAATTGAAAACAGAATCATAAAACAAAGACCTGCTTCTTTGAAAAGATTCATATAATTGACAAATCCCTAGCAAGACTGAGAAAAAAAAAGAGACAGAGAAAACATACATTACCAATATCAGGAATGAAACCAGGGATATGACTGTAAACCCTGCAGACATTGAAAGTATAGTGAGAGTTTATGGAGAACAGCTCTACACACATACACTTGACAATTTAGGTGAAAGGAACCGATTCCTTCGAAAACACAGGCTGCCACGGCTCACCCAATACAATAGGTCATTTGAATAGCCCAGAACTAGTAAAGAAATTGAATGTGCAATAAAAAATTTCCAAAATTTTAAATTTCAGGCTCAGGTCATTTAACTAGAGAATTCTACCAAATATACAAAGCAAAATTAACATAAATTTTATCCAACCACTTCCAGAAAACAGAAGAGGAGAAAACATTTTCCAATTCATCTTATGAAGCTGGCATTACTCTGACGAAGACAGTACACAGAAAGAAAACTACAGACCAACATTCCTCAAGAATATAGATGCAAACATTCTTAACAAAATATTAGCAAGTAGAATCCAGCCACACAATAAAAGAATGTTACACTGTGACAAAGTGGGGTTTATTCTATGGATGCAAGATCAATTCAATATTTAGAATTTAATCAGTGTAATCCACAAAATTAACAGGCTAAAATAGAAAAAAATTATATGATTATATCGATCAATGCAGAAGCAGCATATCAAAAAACTCAATGCTCATTCATGATTAAAAAATAACTTGGAGAAATAATAAAAGGAAAACTTCCTCAATTAGATAAAGAGTAACTACAAAAATACCTACAGCTAACTACTCAATGGCGTATAACTGGATGCTTTTCCCCTAAGGTGAAATACAAGGAAAAATATATTTTCTAATCACTCTAATTCAACATAGTGCTGGAAGTTCTAGCCAGTAAAAAAAAGTAACGAAAGAAAAGAAAATGCATACAGTAGGAAAGGAAGAAATAAAACTATCAATATTTGTAAGTGACATAATTGCCTATGTAAAAACTCCCAAGGACCTACAAAAAACTTCGGAAACTAATAAGTGACTCCAACAAGATTGTAGAATATAAGAAAAACATACAAAAATGTATTATATTTCTATATAGTAGCAATGAACACATGGAAACCAAACTTTGAAATAAAATACCATTTAGGACAGATACATGCAAAAAAAAAAAAATGAAACTAAACCACCTTCTTACACTTATACAAGAATAAACTCAAATTGGATTAAAGACTCA
This sequence comes from Myotis yumanensis, assembly GCF_028538775.1. Taxonomy (NCBI): domain Eukaryota; kingdom Metazoa; phylum Chordata; class Mammalia; order Chiroptera; family Vespertilionidae; genus Myotis; species Myotis yumanensis. The sequence goes on from NW_027223761.1 coordinate 80,411,347, forward strand.
AATATAAGACCTGAAACCATAAAACTCCTAGAAGAAAAAAATAAGCAGTAAAATCTCAGGCATTTCTTTTAGCAATATTTTTTCTGACATATCTCCTTGGGCAAAGGAAACAAAAGGAAAATAAACAAATAGACTATATCAAACTAAAAGCTTTTGCACAGCAAGGGAAAGCATCAAAAAAATAAAAGAAAAGACAACCTACTGAATGAAAGAAGATATTTGCCAGTGACTCATCCATAAGGAGTTATTATTAAAAATTTATAAAGAACTCAAATCAAAACCAGAAAAACAACAACCCATTTAAAAAGTGGGCAGCCCAGCCCTAACCGGTTTGGCTCAGTGGATAGAGCGTCAGCCTGCGGACTCAAGGGTCCCAGGTTCGATTCCGGTCAAGGGCATGTACCTTGGTTGCGGGCACATCCCCAGTGGGAGTGTGCAGGAGGCAGCTGATCTGTTTCTCTCTCATCGATGTTTCTAACTCTCTATCCCTCTCCCTTCCTCTCTGTAAAAAAATCAATAAAATATATTTTTTTTAAAGTGGGCAGCCCAGGTTGCAGGTTTGATCCCCTGTCAGGGTGTATATGAAAGACAATCAATCTCTCTCTTTCTCTCTCTCTCTCTCTCCCCCCTCTCAAATCAATAAAAACACTTTTTAAAATAAATAAATAAATAAAGTGGGCAGAAGACCTGAATAGACACTTCTCCAAAGAGGATATACAGATGGCCAGTAGACATATGAAAATTGCTTAACATATTAATTATCAGAGAAGTGCAAATAAAAACCACAATGAGATACCACCTCACACCTGTCAGAATAGCTGTCATCAATAAATCAACAAACAACAAGTGTTGGCGAGTATATAGAGAAAAGGGAACTCTCATGCAGTGTTGATGGGAAGGCTGATTGGTACAACCACTATGGAAAACAGTGTGGAGTTTCTTAAAAAGAAATTAAAAATAAAATTTCCTTATGACCCAGCAATTCTACTTCTGGGTACATAACTGAAGAAACCCAAAACACTAATTTGAAAGAATATATGCATCCACATGTTAATTACAGCATTATTTAGAATAGGCAAAATATGGAAGCAACTCAAGTGCCCATCAACACAAGTGGATTTAAAAAAATGGTGGTATATATGCACAATGGAATACTACTCAGCCATAAAAAAGAATGAACTCTTACCTTTTGCAAAAGCATGGATGGACCTAGAGGACATTATGCTAAGTGAAATGAGCCAGACAGAGAAAGGCAAATACCATATGATTTCACTTATTTGGGGGAATCTAAAGAACAAAATAAACAAAATAGAAACAGACTCATAGATACAGAGAACAGACTGATGGCTGCCAGAGGGGAGGAGGTGGGGACTGGGTTAAAAAGGTGAAGGGATTAAGAAGTGCAAATTGGTAGTTACAGAATAGAAACAGAGATGTAAATTACAGAATAGGGAATATAGTCAATAATGTGTAATAACTACATATTGGCATAAATGGGTACTGGGAATATCAAGGGGGGCCATTTTGTGAAGTATATAATAGTCTAACTACTATGCTATACACCTGAAGCTAATATAGGATAATACTGAATGTAACTGTAATTGAAAAAAATATATATAATACCATTTACAATCACACTTTTAAAAAGAATACTTAGGTATAAATCTAACAAAACATATACAGGCTTGTATGTTGGAAACTAAACAATTTCAATGAGAGTTCAGTAAGATCTAAATAAATGGAGAGACATTGGTGTTTGTGAATTTTAAGACTCAACAAAGATGAGTGAAGGTGCTAATTTCCCCCAAATTAACATAGCTTAATGGAATTTCTATCAAAATCCCAGCCAAGTTTTTTGTGTAAATGGATAAGATTACTAGTATTGTAAAATGTATAAGGAAAGACAAAGGAACTAAAGCAGCTAAAACAATTTTGAAAAACGCAAATAAAGTGGGTGGAATGAATCTACTTGATTTCAAGACTTATATAGCTACAGTGATCAAGACTGTGTGGTATTGGCACAGGAATAGACACACAGATAAATGGAACAGAATAGAGACTCCAGAAATAGACTTACACAAATATGCCAAATTGATTTATGACAAGGTGCAAAAGCAATTCAGTGGATGCAAAATAGCCTTTTCAACACACGGTAGTGGAGCAACTGGACACCCATGGTGGGGCATGGGAGACCTCAACCTAAATCACAAATTGAAATATAAAACTATAAAATATTTAGAAAATAATTGGAGAAAATTTAGAGCTACATAAAAAGTTCTTAGACTTGACACAAAAGCAAAGTTGAAAAAGAAAAATTTGATTAATTAGACTTCAATAAAATTAAAAGCTTTTGCTCTGCAAAACACCAGGTTAAAAGGTTGAAAAGATAGACTACAAAGGGAGAAAAATATATTTGCAAACCACATGTCCAACAAAGGAATATATCTAGAATATATAAGGACACCTGAAAACTCAAAAGTAAAAAATTTCAATTAGAAAGTGGGCAAAAGATATGGAGAAACATTTCACCAATGACAATATATAGGTGGACATAAAAAAAGTCCAATATCATTACTCTTTAAGAAAATGCAAATTAAAACTATAGTGAAATATCACTACACACACTTCAAAATAGCTCTTCTTTTCAATGACAACAACAAATGCTGGTGAGGATGTGGAGAAACTGGATCACTTTCACATTTCTAGACACTAGAAAACTCTTGGACAGTTTACTGAAAAACTAAACTTGTGTCCTACCATATAACCCAGTAATTCCACTCTGTGGTACTTATCCCGGAGAAATAAAGACTTACATTAACATAAAAACTTCTACATGAATGTTTATAGAAACCTTATTCAGAATAGTCAAAAAGTGGAAAGAACCAAGATGTCCAAGATGAATGGTTAAACAATTGTGATGCATCCATACCATGAAATACTACTCAGAAATAAAAAGGAACAAATTTATTCCTACACGCAACAACTCCCATACATCTCCAAAGAATTATGGTGAGTGAAAAATAAAAAAGTCACATACTACATGATACCATTCATATAACATTCTTGAAATGATGAAGTTATAGACATGGAGAATGAATTAGTGGTTGCCAAAAGTTGAGGACACAGGGATTGGGAGGGAAGTGAGTACAGCTATAAAAGGGCAACCTCAAGAACCCTTGTGGTGATATAAATGTTCTGTATCTTCATTGCATCAATGTATATATCTTGGTTATAATAGTGTACTATAATTTTGAAAAATTATACCATTGGGGAAAACTGGTTACACTGTACATGTGCTTTCTCTGTACTATTTCTTACAACTTCGTGTGAATCTGAAATTATCTCAAAATAAAAATTATGATTAAAAATAGTTTGAGTTTATTCCATTTATATGAAATATCCAGAAGAAGCAAATCTATAAAAAGTAAAAATGGTCGCTGAAGGCTAATGGAGGAGAAGGAGTGTGGATAACTGCTAATGGGTATGAGGCTTCTTTGGGAGTAATGAAAATGTTCTGAAATTAGATCATGGTATTGGTTGCACAACTCTGTAAATATACTAAAAACATTGAATTATACACTTGACATGGATGAATGTATGCTGTTTAACTTCTATCACAATCAAACTGTAAAAAAGGAAAAAGGAAAGCATGAGTGGTTATATTACTGTCAGACAAAGTTATTACAGTTCAAATAATATTATCAGGTATTTCTGGAAGGTATTTCCTAAGGAAAAAGGAAGTCAATTTATCAAAAGGACATAACAATCTTAAATATACATGTACCGAAAACAGAGCTTCAAATAACATGAGGAAAAAACTGATAGAACAACAAGGAAATGGGCAAATCCACAATTATAGTCAGAGACTAAAAAAATACTTCTTTCTCAGTAACTGATAGAACAAATAAAAGAAAATTACTAAAAATAAAGAAGACTTGACCAACACTATCAAATAAATAGACCTAATTCACACTGTAGAATACTCCACTCAACAACAGTAAAATGCACATTCTTTAAGTGCATAAAGAATCCTATATAATAAAGAGATAATATGCAAATTGACCATCATGTCCTCACACAAGATGGCCACGCCCATGTGGTCAAAGATGGCCACCCCCATGTGGTCATAAGATGGCCGCCACAAGATGGCCAGCAGGGGAGGGCAGTTGGGGGCAACCAGGCTGGCAGGGGAGCACTAGGCGTCGATCGGGCAGGGGAGTGGTTAGGGGGTGATCAGGCTGGCAGGCAGAAGCAGTTAGGGGCAATCAGGCAGGCAAGCAGGTGAGTGGTTGGGAGGCAGCAGTCCGGGATTGTGAGAGGTATGTCCAACTGCTGGTTTAAGCTCGGTCCCACAGGGCAGTTAGACATCCCCCGAGAGGTCCCAGATTGGAGAGGGTGCAGGCTGGGCTGAGGGACATTTCCCCCTTCCCAAGTGCATGAATTTTGTGCACCAGGCTCTAGTATTTCATAATGTAGAACATATTCTGTACCACAAACAATTCTCAACAAATGTAAAGAGCCCAAGTCATACAAAACATGTTTTATCAATTTGATTGGATTAAATCAGAGATTAGTAACAGATAACTCTGGGAAATCCCCAAATATTTGGAAATGAAATAACACAATTTAAAACGACTTCTGAGTCACACAAAAATAATAATAAATTAGGAAGTATTTTGAAACCAAAGTAAGCCAAGTGGTCTGGTGCTAATAAAGATTAGAACAGAAACCAATGAAATAGAAAACAGAAAAACAATAGAGAAAAATCAGTGAAACCAAAAGTTGGTTCTTTGAGAATATGAATAACATTGACAAACCATTAGCCAGGCTGATCAGTAAAAACTACCAAAATAAATAATGAGACACATGGCAACTTTACAAATTCCACACATATCAATGAGTAATAATCGCATATTACAAACAACCATATGCCAATAAATGCAACTTAGATAAAACCAATAGACTGAAAATACAAATTACCCACCCTCATTAAAGTAGAAACACACAACCTGCATAGGTTTACATTTATTAAAGAAATTGAATTAGAAGTTAAAATCTTCTGAAAAATAAAACTGCAGGTCCAGATAGATTCCTTGGTGAATTCTACAAAAGCTTACAGAAAAAAAAAAATATCGATTCTACTCAAAGTCTTCTAGATAACTGAAGAGGAGGGAAGACTTCCCAACTCAGCCTATGGGCCAGTGTCACCCAGATATCAAAAACATTCAAGAAAAGGATGCTACAGAAATACATTATAGATGGGAAATTTTAAACAAACTTTCATTAAGTTTGAATTCAACAATATGTAATAGAGGCAATAATTATGACTAAGAGGGGAATGCAAAGTTTTTTAACATTCAAAATGTATCAGTGTAATTCACCATTGGAGCAAATAAAAAAAATAAAGGAAAGCCATCTGATCCTCTCAATACATGCAGACAAAGCATTTGACAAAGTCTACCTTCCACATAGCACACAAATGCACAGTGAAGTGGAATGGAAGGGGAAATCCTCAACCTGGTACAGGGCATCCATAAAAGATTAACGCTACACACACACACACACACACACACATTCATTTCTCTCTTAGGTATTTGTTCAAGGGAAATGAACATGTATGTCCATACCAAGACATTTACACAGATGTTCACAGCAGCATTATTTGTAATAGCTGAAAACTGGAAACATCTCAAGTGTCCATCAACTGGTGAACAGATAAACAGACTGCAGTGTATTCATTTAATAAAATGTTATGAGAAGTGAAAAGGAATGAACTATTGGTATATACTACAACACAGTTGGATCTCAAAATAATTATGCTGAGTAAAAGAAGGCAGACAAAAATGGTTGCACACTGCATGCTTCCACTTATATAATTTAGAACATGCAAATGAATCTATAGTGACAGCTGATCTGTGGTTGCCTGAACATTGGGGGTGGGGCTCAGGAGAGAAGGATTACAAAGGGGGGCAAAGAAACTTTGGAGGGATATATATATATATATATATATATATATATATATATATATGGTGTTGAATATACATATGTCAGAACTCATCAAATTGTACACTTTAAATATGTTCAGTTTATTGTATGTCAATTATATTTCAAAAAAGCTTAAAAATAAAAGGATTCATAAAGAGGTACAGGAGTAGTAAGAAAGATTATTGTTTTGCCAGTTCCCTTCCCCTGATCCTAACAACCCAGTCGAGGCCTGGGGATGATGAAGGGAGACAGAGAGAGCAAAAATGAAAGGACATCTGGGCTTGAGCCAGGCCCAGGACCTGAGAGATGACAAAGTCACAGGTAACAGTCAGCAATATTGATTGACTCTGCACTAGTGTTTTCCAGAAAAATAGAACCAGAGAGAGAGATTTTTAAGGAATTAGCCCATTGATTATGGAGGTTGAGAAGTTCCAAAGTCTGTAGTCAACAAGCTGAAGAACCAAGAGAGTCAGTGGTGTAAGATCAAGTCTGAGAACAGAGGAAACCCAGCGTCCCAGCTGAATGGTCAGGCAGCTTTTGTCTTACTCAGTATTCTTGTTCTATTCAGGTCATCAGCTGATGGGATGAGGCCTCCCACAGGAGGGAGAGCAATCTGCTTTATGCAGTCTACAATTCAAGTGTTAATCTCAGGCAGAAACATCCTCATAGACACACCCACAATAAGGCTTGGCCACTCGGTGGCCTAGTCAGGTTGGCACGTAAAATGAACAATCGCAGGCATCTGTGTTTTAGATTCCAGGAGCAAAGCATAGACCAGGGTAGGGAACCTTTCTCTGCCAAGGGCCATCTGGATGGTTATTGCATCATTCGCGGGCCACACACTATGATCAACTTAAAAATTAGCCTGCTGTACTTGGTCAAACAGTTAATTAACTCACCCCTGATGCCTTGGCAGGGCCAGACCAAATGATTTCACAGGCCTTCAGGCCAGACATTCCCCACCCCTGGCATAAACCAAGACAAGCTTTCAGTCCCTGCTCTCCTGGGGCTTCTAGTCTACATGGAGACAGACATTAAGAACATTGGTGTGGAATACACTGTGATTGACAGTTCTAGGACGGCCCCCAGGACCTCTGCCCCCTGGTTCTATGTCCTGTATACACCTGGAGTGTGGACAGAATCGATGACTTGCTTTCAACCAATAATATAGCAAAGGTGTTGAGATGATCACATTATTTATATGGCAATGTGAAGAGTTTTTTTCCAGCTGTAATTAAGGTCCCAAATCAGTTGCTTTTGAATTAATCAAAAGAGGGGTTATCCTGGTTAGGCCTGACTCAGTCTGGTAAAACCCTTAAAAGAGAAACGAGGCCCTTTTTGCTGCTGGCCTCGAAGGGGCAAACGGGCGTGTTGTGAATTGTCCATGGCAAGGGGCAGCCTCTGGGGGCCGGTGGCCTCTGTCTTCCTGCCACAGAAACTGAATTCCACCGACAACCTGCGAGAGCCGGGAAGAGGACCAGCGTCCCAGGTGAGAATGCAGCCTGGCCGACACCCTGCCTGCAGCCTTGTGAGGTCCAGGTGGAGACCCAGTGAGGCCAGCTGGGCTCTGAGCTTCAGGATTGTACATGTGTGCCTTTTGAAAGCACTAAAGCTGTGGACATCTGCTTTGCAGCAATAGAAAACTAGTGCATCCGCACGCCTCGGGCATATTTCAGAGGAAAGATCAATGAGGCACAGGAAAGGGAAGTGAGTTGCCCAGAATGAGTGGTGATAACCCGCAATTCCTGCGGCTCACACCGTGCCCAGCCCTCTGCCAGGCCTTAGGCATGGAGGCGACAGTGCAGTGGAGTGTACTACCTGGGAGCTGTATGGTAACCTGCTCGCCCACCTGACTTACAGCTGAGAACTGGAGGCTTGAGCAGATGAGAGAGCTGCTAAGGGTTGCAGAGGTACAGAAGGAGGAGCTGGGATCTGGGCCCAGACCCTCTGGCCTCCAAGGCTACGCTTCTAGTTCTCTGCCTCCTGCTCCACAAATGAGAGCACGTGCACGTGCAGAGAGGAGCTGTCGTGGGGCCGTGGCTCAAGCTCACCTCGCGAAAACTTTATTGGAGAACAGTTTCCAGGAATCGTTAGTAACTACGTGCTGGGCCCTGAGTGTCCTGTCCCCAACCCCTACCTCGATGAACAAACAGAACACACAGCCCTGAACAAAGATGCAACAGTCACCATGTCTCACAACAGCAGAGCACGAAAGTACTGGTACACAAGGCTCTCTCCCAGGGCCCGTCACAGAGCCTCGCATGGCCTGGGGTGGCAGGGCCCCTGGGGTGGCAGAGAAGCCCCCTGGGTGGCAGGTGGCAGATCTGCAGGCTCAAACTGGAGAGCTGGAGAGCTGAGGTGGCAGTGCCAGGAAGCGGCAGGCAGGCTCAAAGCCGGAAGAGCTGGTGTCCAGCCCCAGTCCGCTGGCAGGAAAACACCAAGTCCCAGCTCCAAGGCCTCGGGCAGAATTGCCCTCTACTGGGGGGATCACCGTTGTGCCCTGATCAGGCCTTCCTCTGGTTGGACGGGCCACCACATGATTCACTCTATGGTCCACATGCTAATCTCTTCCAAAAATACCCTCACTGACACCCCAGAATAGTGTTTGACCAAAGTCCTTCATGGCCCAGCCAAGTTGTAAAATTCACTATCACACCCCCTGAGGGGACTTTTTGCAAAGATGTGGGCAGGGTCAAGGGACACTGACCTGGAACAGTAAAGCCACTCAGGCTGGCATAGCAAGGGCCTCTGCCACTCACTGGGGAGAGCACCTGGTGGGAGCCGCCAGAACCTGGGTGCGGGAGCTGTAGGAGAGAAAATGAGGCTGGAGGGTGGCCTGAGACAGGCATGTAGAAGACCCATAGCCCAGCAGATCTCTCTACACTGTCTCATTGCCCCCATCCTTTTCCCTTATATTTCTTACTAGAGGCCCAAAGCATAAAATTTGTACAAGAGTAGGCCTTTCTTCCCCCAGCTGGCTGCCAGCACTGGCTTCCTTCTGGCACCTGGGACCCAGGCTTCCCACCAGCACCTGGGACCCGGGCTTCCCTCCCAGCCCCGGCTTCATCTGGAAGGTTGTCCGGAAGGATGTCCAGAAGGACGTCCAGTCTAATTAGCATATTATGCTTTTATTATTATAGATTGGGTATGTAACTATCAATTGACAAGTACAACCATTTGTTTAGTAGCTTTCTCCCACTAGCTTTTAAGGTCCATCAGAGCAGAGCCTGTGTCTGTTTTGCTCACCTCTGTAAACCCAGAGCTTCCTGCAGTGCCTGGCATGTAGTAAGGGCTCAATAAATATTTGTTAAATGAATGAGGAATCTGGCTCTGGGACAGAGCCTGAAACGGAGCCAGAGCCAGAGCTTCTGTGAGGCACCAGCCATCAGGGCAGATCCCACAGCCGGCGCCGTCCCGTGGGGATTTCTGGAGCTCCTCTCTGCGTTCGTGAGGGTTTATGGAATGCCCCAACTCGTCACCAGAATGTTGGTTTTTTTTTTTTAATTAAATCTTTATTGTTCAGATTACATTTGTTCCTCTTCCCCCCCCCCCAACTCCCCTTCTCCCAGTTCCCACCCCACCCTCCGCCCTCACTCCCCACCCACTGTCCTCATCCATAGTTGCACGATTTTAGTCCAGTCTCTTTCCGCATCTCCCACACCCCTTTCCCCCCCAAGAATAGTCAGTCCATTCCCTTTCTATGTCCCTGATTCATTATAATCACCAGTTCATTCTGTTCATCAGATTATTTATTCACTTGATTCTTAGATTCACTTGTTGATAGATGCATGTTTGTTGTTCATAATTTGTATCTTTACCTTTTTCTTCTTCTTCTTCTTCTTAAAGGATACCTTTCAGCATTTCATATAATACTGGCTTAGTGGTGATGAACTCCTTTAGCTTTTCCTTATCTGTGAAGCTCTTTATCTGACCTTCAATTCTGAATGATAGCTTTGCTGGATAAAGTAATCTTGGTTGTAGGTTCTTGGCATTCATCACTTTGAATATTTCTTGCCATTCCCTTCTGGCCTGCAAAGTTTCTGTTGAGAAATCAGCTGACAGTCGTATGGGTATTCCCTTGTAGGTAATTGAGTCTCTTTCTCTTGCTGCTTTTAAGATTCTCTCTTTGTCTTTTGCTCTTGGCATTTTAATTATGATGTGTCTTGGTGTGGTCCTCTTTGGATTCCTTTTGTTTGGGGTTCTCTGCGCTCCTTAGACCTGTAAGTCCATTTCTTTCACCAGGTGGGGGAAGTTTTCTGTCATTATTTCTTCAAATAGGTTTTCAATATCTTGCTCTCTCTCTTCTTCTGGCACCCCTATAATTCTGATGTTGGTACGTTTGAAACTGTCCCAGAGGCTCCTTACACTATCTTCGTATTTTCGGATTCTTTTTTCATTTTGCTTTTCCGGTTGGGTGTTTTTTGCTTCTTCGAATTTCAAATCTTTGACTTGATTCTTGTGCTCCTCTGGTCTGCTGTTGGGTGTCTGTATAACATTCTTTATTTCAGTCAGTGAATGCTTAATTTCTAGTTGGTTCTTTATCACAACATCGAGGTCTCATTAGATTTCTTGAGGCTCTCATCAAGTTTAACGGCAGTTTCTAGCAAATTATTGAAAGCCCTCAGAAGTGCGTTTTTTAGCTCTATATCCTCCATTTCTGTAATGTATTTTTGTCTCCGCATTTTTTGTGCTTTCTTGGTGCACCCCCCTTGTGGTCTTTGTGCACAGTCTTGTTGTAGTTAAGCCTTAATTGTTGTTGGCAATACTAGGGGTGAATTGACTTCCAGGATAACTGGCTATGAGAGTCAGCTGTGTCTGCAGTGGGAAAACTTCTGTGCTGAATCTCTAGGGCGGTGCTAATCTAGCCTTTGCCTGAGGCTCTCTGGCAAATGCCTCTGTGCAGGGCTTGGGCGGTGCGGGTCCCAGGGGATCTACAGGGCGGGCAGAGGGAGCAGTTATGGCTGCTCTCAGTTCCGTCCCCAACGGCTCTGCAACCGCTGCAAACCTCGGAGAGAAAGCTGCCTCCCCGCTTCTCCCATTTGAGTCTGGGTCCCTAGAGACTCGCCAGGATCTAGAGCTCAGAGTCTGAAACTCCCTCCCGATTGAAACCAACAACTGAGCCCTCCGCCGTCGCCTGCTCCACGCGCACTCCGAACCTTAGTATTTCACTTCAGCACTGCGCCTCCTCTGAGTCTGGGTATGGATTTCTCTTTACTTCTAGTTGTAGAATCTCTCCTCAGCCAGCCTTCCTGTGGTTCTGGGTGATGTCCGTTCCGTCTTTTAGTTGTATTTGTATTTTTGAATTGGTTGTTCGAGGCGGCGTTAACCTATGCTGCCATCTTGGTTCCTCTCCGGAATGTTGGTTTAAGAAGAATTAAGCATGTGATGCTCTTGAGAAAAATGACAATGTCTTCAGGAGGAGAAAAGCTTCTAAGCCCATTATCACGTGTCTCAGGGTGGATGGTGGTCCTCTGATCCTTTAACGGAATGCATGAGAGAAGGTGCCTGGCTTGGGGGGGGGGAGACAGGCCATACCAAGGAAGAGTCTGGCCCTGCCTGCTCAGCGAGGGAGCTGGCTCCAGCTCTGGGGTTCACTCTCCCACGGGCGGGCCTGTGCCTGATGCTTTGCAGACAGCCCTGGTCCTCACGAGCCCCGCGGAGGCAAGCACTCCGCCCGTTGCATCCAGAGGCCCTCGGCCCAGGAAGGTCAGGTGGTGGGCCCGAGACAGCAGAGTACGGAAGGGGCAGAACTGGGGCTCGAACCTTGATCTGTCTGCCTCCAAAGTGTCAGGTTTTCTTTTTAACTCAACAATTTCTTCCAAAAAGCACACACTAGCGTATGGAGGGGTCGTGCCTTTAACCTCCTGTGGCAGAAGGACAGGGCTGACGCAGGCAGCTTCCAGCCAGAGCAGGGGAAGCCATAAGCCAAGAGTCTAATATATCTAACAACAACAACAACAGTAATAGTAATCATCACAGTCCAGCAGCTGCTTGTGAAGCATGGTGGCCAGGACCGCATTCGGGGTTTTACACAGTCCTCCCGTGTATTGTCACCTCAGTCCTGGGAGATGGTGCCTTCATGATCCTCTTTTCCAGAGAAGGAAGCTTGGGTCTGGGGAGGTTACAATTGTGCAGCTACTAGTAAGTGGAGAGGCAGACGGAGGGCTCAGCGGACTCTGCTGCCTCCGAGGAGTCTCGCTGCAGAACTTGCCACCGGGGCGCTGCTCGCTCTGCTCTCTGGGGGAGCTTCCTTGCACCTCCCCTCCACCTGGGCGCAGCATGGCCTCCGCGCCTTCCGGGCACCACCCCACAGCCATGTGGGCAAACACCCTGCCTCTCCCCAGGCGGGGGACGCCCGATTTGCATAACTTAATTAAATTCTGCATTTTCCTGGGCGAAGGAGCGGGCCTGTGAAGGATGCTGAGTGCATGGTCTTAAGGCAAATCAGCGCGGATGATGAAAGAGCCTATTTCGGTTAAGCAAATTATGAGGAGGCGGGCGATGTCCTCACTCTAATAATTCCCCGTGAATTATTTATATGGAAACTGCAATTACATCGGGCAAAACAGTGTTGTGTGCCTAAAGCTCACTTAATTACCCAACCACCTGTTGGGACACGGGTCCTCCACCAGCCATTCCTCCCCCAACAGGTCTTTGCTCTGGGAGGGCGGGCTTGTGGGGAGCCGAGTGGGGCGGGGCTGGGAGGACACTGGCTCTGCTTGCTCTGGCCCAGCCTGGAACCAGGCTCCCCATTCTCCAGGGCCTGGGCAAAGCCTGGTCCCTCGGTGCCTCTTGGTCATCCTGGGGAAGAGAGAGGAGGGTGTGGAGTAAGAGAGGGGGCCAGGGAGGAAGAAAGAAACAGGCCTCACACCCTTCCCAATATACCCTTTAACCAATGAAAGAAGACTCCTTTCATCAGGGCCGGTTGTTTAACTGGAAATGAGGGTTGCCATGGAAACCATACTGTCACAGGATTTCCTACCACTTACCAGCGGGAGAGGCAGGATTCAGGGGAGAGGAGGCTGTGGGGGGAGAGGGGGGAGAGAGGGGAGAGGCAGCTGCTGTGGAGAGGAGACCCCTGGCTGGGCGGGAAGGTCAGGGAGGCGGAAGGGCCTTGCTGGTGATCCATTTGTTGAAACACAAGTCACATAGGCCACTTGCTACCCTGGGGCACCTGGAGTTCCTCTCACTTTCCTGGGCCGCAGGGTGGGGGTGGTAAACGTCTCCTTCCACTCACCCCCCGGAGAAAAACATTGTAAATGTCAGAAATGTGATGAAACTGTCAAAAATACATGAAATAGGCTCTATAATAAATGGTGAGACACAGGTACTTTTTGGTTCGGTGACTGTAAAAATCAGGAAATTTCTTCAAGAGAAAGTAAAAACAAAGAAAAATGATGGCCTCTGGGGGCGGTTCGAGGGCAGTCAGTGGTGTCCCAGGACGGGGGAGAGTGATCCTCCCTCCGTCACGCCAGCGTTGCCATGGCGGTCGGCCGGGGCCCAGGCCATAGACACAGGTCGCATAGGAGGTGGGCAGACAGTGAAGTTGGTCGGACACGCGTGAGGCTTGAGGTGGAGGGGGCCGTGGAGAGCAAGGGCTGCCCGGTGACTCCTGTTCCGGGAGCTGCGGGGCCCTTTCCCTATCTATCACTCACCGCGAGAAACAGACTCCCAGAAATCTCAGCCAGCTGTGAAGTTCAAATACAATGATTGTCCCACTCATTTACTTCACAATTAATGACACTCGAAGTAAGTGGATAAAATAATTGTATTTACTAGTTTAAAACAATGGTAACAGCTCACATGTGTGGTGCACTGACAACGCGCCAAACACCATGTTGAGATTTATGTGCCCTTACCATGAGCCCCATCTTACAGACAGAGAAACTGAGTCTGAGCGAGGGCAAGCGGTCTTCCCTAGCTGCGCAGCTGTGGTGCACAGCCAGCTACACAGCCAACTGCCGAGCCAGGCCTTCCAGGCTCAGAGCTCTCACCGCTAGAGAAGAGTGTGGAGATCAAAAGCCAACTTCTAAGAGAGTCAAGCACCCAGCCCACGTCCTACCGCAGTCTGCCCATCCCGGCTGGAGCTGGCCGCTAAAGGGAGGACAGGGGTGTTTTCTCTCCTTTAAAGATTTACCATGTATAAATGTATGGGAATATTAAAGGCAACAATTAACTTTATTGGAAACCTTATATTCTCCGGCCTCATTAGAGCTGCCAACAAGATCTATTATTAGTATTACTATGCAGATACTGTAATAAAAAGGGTATTTAAAGTGGACAGTTTGGCAATGAAATAAAATAGCTTTTCTCCCTTTTCTTTTCTTTTTAAGATATATGTGTGCGTCAGAGCTGGTCTGGAGCAAGGCAGAAGCCTCGCGGGACAGAGGACGGCAGGGCTCATAAAACACCCCTGCTCCTCCTCTGGGGATAGGAGAGCTGCGAGAGGCCCTGGAGGTCCCGGGAGCCCTCCCAGCCTCTGGTGGGTGCGCCCACAGCCCTTGGGAGAGGCGGTGGCTGCAGGTAGAAAGCCCCGCGTGTTCCAGCAGAAAGCCGCGGGGCCAGCTGCTGTCCGTGCTCCGCTGAGCACCTAAATGAATCTCTCATAGGAGCTTCTGCCTCTTCTGTCTCATACTCTCACCTGGAAGAGCAAATGAACTCAGGGAACCACCCTGCCCACCCTCCTCTTCCTCTGCTGCCCAGATCCCTGCCCTGAGTTGTGGAGAGGCAGCAACAGAGGAGCCAGCCTCCTGACCTTCCTTTCCCTTTCTTCCCAGCTAGCTCATCAGTGGGCCTTCCTTGAGCCCCCAGCTCAGCCTAGGTCAGTGGTCGGCAAACTCATTAGTCAGCAGAGCCAAGTATCAACAGTACAACGATTGAAATTTCTTTTTAGAGCCAAATTTTTTAAATTTAAACTATATAGGTAGGTACATTGTTATTAACTTAATTAGGGTACTCCTAAGGCTTAGGAAGAGCCACACTCAAGGGGCCAAAGAGCCGCATGTGGCTCGCAAGCCACAGTTTGCTGACCACGGGCCTAGGGTGTTCCCTGAGCCTCCAGCTCAGCCTAGGGGGCTCCCTGGACGAGGAAAGACTTTCTGGAGCACGGGTGCTGGGGCCTTCTCACGCCTGGCCCCCTTGCTCTGACAACACAGAGAAGTGGCAGTCCTCCCTCCCCGCACTCAGAAGCCAGGACGCTGAGCCAGGAGGCCTCCGGCATCTGCTCTGGACTCACTGGGAGCACCCCTGGGCCTGCTGAGTGGAAAAGTCCGCTTAATTAAAGGCTCAGTCCTCCCGTGAGGGCCCAGCTATATGAGCCTCGGCCCTGCCCGTGCTAGTGATTATTACCCTCTTCATTAATGCTCATAGCGACCCTGGATTGCCTGCCAGTATTTACTCATTTAGTCTCACAGCAACCCTGCAAGGGAGTTACTGTTGTCATCTTCATTGGCAAGTGAGGAGCCTGAGGTGCAGGTTGCTAATGTAACCCAGCACCTTCACTGCTGCCTTGGACCTTGGCAATGGCCTTCTGACATCTCCCCACTGCACGCTCAACCCCTGCGATGTACCCACAGGGAGCAGCAAGCTGTAAACCCGAGAGGCAGATCAGCCTCCTTTGTGCCCCAGGGCTTTGCCCTAGCTGTTCCCGGGCCTCAGTAGAATGTTCTTCCTCCAGAACATTCATGATTCAGGTTTCAGCTTGAAGAGGGTTTACCTGAGCACCTTCCAAGCCTGCAGCTGCCTGTCCCCTTCCACACGCTGTAGCACCACACACATCTTTTACCACCATAGGTTCACTATTCCACCTCATGCCTAGAATCATACTTAGCACATAGTAGGTGCATGTTGGCAAACTTGTCCAAGGACACATGCTCCAGGATGGCCTGACCTTAACCACACAGCATATGTGTGCGGTGTGGGTGTTCAGGTGAAAGATGAGTGTGATGGGGGCTGCCCAGGGCCACGCACGGAGAACTCACTAAGAGTCCAAATGTAAACCCTTCACGGGACTGGAGTGGCAGCCCACACAGGGGGGCCAGGCCAGGACTGGGGAGGACAGCGAGCCCCAGGAGGAGGGGAGGGGAGGGTTTCGGGTTCAGTGCCAGGGCTGTTACGAGGTGCTGAGCTGGAGGCTGGAGGCCAGGGCCACCGGTGAGCACTGCGTGGCTAAGTGAACTGCACTCCAGGTACCAGGACCAATCATCCCAGGTGCCAATCCCTGACTGTTCCCCCTCTCCTGGAGAGACCTGGCAGCTCTGTGGAGCTGCGGGACGCCTGGGCCCGCTCATGGCCTGGGAGCTGGTCCAGGGGTGGGCTCCTAGGACTCTCCAGACCCTGACGTCCCTGGAAGGGTCTTCTCACCCTACAGCACAGAGGTCGGAACCTGGGCTTGCTCTGCTGGGCCCCGGGGCCAGGGAGGTTTCACATGCTCACTCCCACACCAGGGAAACCCAGAGTCACCTGTGCCTTCACCTTCTGCTCACGCTGAAGTATCTGGCGAGCAGGCAACAATCATCGCGCTCTTACTATCGAGCATAGTCCTGACCCCTGTGAGATGGAGAGACAGCGGTGAAAACAGTTCCCTTCCCCAGGCCATGCACAGCCCGGCGAGGAGAGAAGACACAAAACCATGCTACTAACAGGCTGACATCAGACCCCACAGACTCCTGTCCAAATCCTGACTCAGCTTCCTACAATGTGAGCAACAGTTTTCAAGCCATGTAAGCCCTGGTTCCCACCTGCACTCACAGAGGTGCCGGCACAGCCCAGGGCACTGCCGTGAGAGTGAGCAGCGAAGCCTCGAGAGGGGCTGGCGCTGTGTGCGCCCTCGGTGGCGGCGGCAGCAGCATTAGCAGGAGCTGTTAGAGGAAACAACCCACGGGCCACGTAGTAAGAAGTTCAAATTAATTCATTTCAGGCTAAGGAAGCTCATAAGTGCCGAGAAGCCCATGACGGAGAAATGTCAGTGCACGCCGTGGACGGGCAGACTTCTTGGAAGAGGTACAGTCTGAAGCTAGGAGATGACTCACAGAATATTAGCGATGCTGCCTCAGCAGCGACCTCAAGAATGGTTTCCGGAACTTCTTACCTTTCTTTACAGCATGGCACCCCAGACTTGGTAACATGTGTTCTGCACGCTGGAGCCAGCAACATCGCCCCTCCCAGCTTGGGGACACCCTCTCCGGCTGCCCCACTCACCGAGGCATCTCCGGGCCAGAGAGACTCTGTTTCAACACACAGGGCGCCTGCCTGAGGCCCACGGGGCAGCAGCACACCTGCTGGGAAGTTCAGGTTCAGAACAAGCTCATTGACTGACAGATGAGGAAACAGACTTGGGGGGAGAAAGTGACTTGGCTGAGGTCCACACTTGGGCCAGAACCAAGTGGAAAGCTAATGTCCATATATTGTCTGCTCTTAAAAGATGGGAGGACAGCAGGTCAGCAGTTCATGGGAGAAGGTCAAGGAGTTTATTTCAGGGCAAGAAAGTTAACTAGCATTAATGGAGGAGACCTGACCCAATCCATAATGAGGATAGCCCGCTAGACTGAGTATCTGTGGCATCCCAGGCGGGTGCTGAGTGGTGTGCCTGCCTTATCCCAGCCTGTGCTGGTGAGCATGAGATGGTACCTGGTGGCCTTGAGGGGGCGCCATGTTAACCAACTTGTGACGCCACCTGAGATGAAAGCCTGGGAGGTCCATCTCCAGCGCTGGCCCAGCACCTTCACGGGGAGGAGGAAGCAGGCTGACCTGCGGCCTGGCCCCCTGCAGGCAGGGCCGGAGAAGACAGCCTGGGAAGGAATGACAGACCAGTTCCATTGCACCTGAAGGAAGTGCGCTGCCCCATTCTCCTCACCTGCTGCCACCACCTGAGACTCTCTCCCCATCTTGGCTACCCTCCCCCCCCATCCTGCAGGTAGGAGCGCATATATCACCTGCTCAGACAAGCCCACCCCGTCCAGGGAGCAGCCCCACCCTGCTTCTCTCTCTCACATCACCCTACTATTTTCCTTCATAACACTTGTAAAATCTAGGTTACATATTCATTCTCCCCCACTCAAAGGCAAACTCCTTGAGGCAGCAGCATACCCTGGGTATTTAAATCTATTTTTTAAAAATTTTGTTTTATTGCTTAAAATATTACAAAGAATGGTACATATGTCTCCTTTTTTCCCGCCCCCCTTGACCTTCCCCAGGCCTCCCCTACCCCCCAGTGTCTTGTGTCCATTGGTTATGCTTATATGCATGCATATAAGTTCTTTGGTTGATCTCTTACCCCCCCCTCCCCAAACCCTCCCTGGCCTTCCTGCTGTAGTTTGACAGTCTGTTCGATGCTGCTCTGCCTCTGTATCTATTTTTGTTCATCAGTTTATAATGGTCTTTATTATACATAAATGTGTGAGATCATGTGGTATTTTTCTTTCATTGACTGGCTTATTTCACTTAGCATAATGCTCTCCAGTTCCATCCATGCTGTTGCAAATGGTAAGAATTCCTTCTTTTTTACAGCAGCATAGTATTCCATTGTGTAGATGTACCACAGTTTTCTAATCCATTCATCTGTTGATGGGCACTTAGGCTGTTTCCAAATCTTAGCTATGGTGAATTGTGCTGCTATGAACATAGGGATGCATGTATCCTTTCTGGTTGGTGTTTCTGGTTTCTTGGGATATATTCCTAGAAATAGTGATTGAATGGTTAGATGCGTTGCCCATCCTGACTTTCAGTTCCAACCTTGCGGCTGACCAGTGGGATGACCTTGGGCCAGTCCCTGCCGTGGGACCTCAGTTTTTCTCAGTTGCATGGAGAGGGAGACAGCTGGCAGCGACCCGGGGTTCTTCCTGCTCTGCTCCTGCTCCGCCAGGAGACGGAGAAGCCAGCGCTGCATCAGAGACGCCATCTCTCCTTCCCATGTAGCGAGCCAGAGGCAAGTTTTTAAAAGTACTTGCCCCATGGAAGCAGCCGCTCCCACCAGCACGGCCGCCCGACTGGACATGGGGCAGAGCCTGCAGTGAGGTCGCTCATGGCTGCTGGGCCTTGGGCAGAGCCCCTGAGGCCCTGAGGGTCATGGTGGGCCCTGAGGTGGAGCCCCCAGGCCTGAGTCCAGGGCTGTCTGGTGAACAGAGGTGGCCCGTGTCCTTTCACTGGACAGAGCCCAGCACCTCAGGGAGAGCGCACCCTGGGATCTGTTTAATCTGTGTTTTTTAATCTGTTTTACATTTTAAATGACTCCACCTGAGGCTGACAGCTCCTGGCCCCTCTCACCTCCCAATCCAGCACTGGAGGCCTCCTTCAAAGTCTGCTTCTGTGCCCACATCCCCTGAAGGCGGTTGAGAGGGTTCCTCAACGTTTATTTCATTCTGAGGCTCCCTCTCTTCATCTCCGCAAAGTTCCTCGGTTCAAACGCAGCATCAGAATCCCTGCTGGGACGCCCCACTCACTGATGGGGATCCTGGGCACTCAGCACGTCAACCCCAAGTCTGGGGCCCCATTTACCTCCTGGCACACACACACACACACACACACACACACACACACACACCGCGGCGTCTCCTCCCTCCCCAGCCTGACCCTTGAGTTTCTTTTTCAGGCTGATGTTCAGGGAAAACCGCTGACTGGGGTGTGTGCCGGGCCCAGAGTCGTCGTGTGGGGAAGGGCTCTTCCGCCCGAGTCCTCTGAGCTTCGGATGCGGCCGGCCCTCAACACCCGGCCTGAGCACTGAGCAGCCGCCGTGGTTCCAGTTTTGAGTTTCCAAAGACCTTCCTTTCTTTTTTCATTTTCAATCACACAACACCCCTAGCAGCCACCTGCTGGGGTCACACCCAGGGAATAAGAGGCGGGGCCTAATTCTGCCTCTCCTGGCCATGAGGCCAGGCAGATACGGCCTGGTTCCCCACTGGCTTCAGCCGTCCAAGGAGCAGCTGGGACCAGATGAACACGAGGCTTCCTGGCTCCCATATTTGAGTGGCAGGGCAGGTTGCAATAAATCCATTCTACAGGAGAAGAAACTGGGGCTTAAATCACGGAACCATTGGCCTGAGATTCCAGGGATTGGCTGGCTGAAGAACTAAGCCTGGAATTCCCCTACGGAACGCTGTTCTTTTTTTAAAATTATTTTTATTGATTCCAGAGAGAAAGTGAGGGAGAGAGAGAAACATCAATGATGAGAGAATCATTGATCGGCTGCCTCCTGCATCCCCCCTACTGGGGATCAGCATGTACCCTGGCCAGGAATCAAACCATGACCTCCTGGTTCATAGGTCGATGCTCAACCACTGAGCTACACTGGCCGGGCTGGACCCTGTTCTTAAGTGATTTCCTTGGGCCCACACCAGGCTAAAGGCTACCACACTGGACAGCACAGAGAACATTCCCATCATCACCGAAAGTTCCACCAGACGGAAGGTGTCTATGTCCCCATTCCTCCCCTTGTTTAGATTGAGCCCCTCCAGGCAGGGCCTCCTCAGGGTCGCCTTCTTTCTCAGGCGCCTGGCGCTGTGCTGGGTAACACAAGGGCTCAGAGGTTGTGTATGGCATAGATTGGTTTGCTGGCAGAAAGCCTTGCCGCCCAGCTGGGCCCTGGGTCTAAAGACCGGGCTGAGGAACACTGATGGAGAGTGGGGTCTGTGTGAGATGGGGTCACCCCTTCCACGGTGGGGGGGGCAGTAGGAACCTAGCTGCTGTGGTGAAGGTCTCACGAATCCATCTGGACTCCACAGAGGCCGGTGAGGGGGCACCTGGCTGCAAGGGGAAGGCAGATGCAGGAGGGAGTAGACACCACGGGAGGGAAGCCAGCAGAGGGCGCCTCCTTCCGCCACCACAGACAGTTCCCGCTGGGCAGCTGCCTCGTTAGCGCCAGGAGGCAACCCTGCTAATTACCAAACCCAAACTTGAGATTTGCATTTTTATGAAATGTTCGTGCAGGAGATAAATCTTTTCCCTTTTAAAAAAAAATCAAGATGGATAGGGGGAGAAAAAGCTCATAACAGTACATACTAATTCAATCTAATCTTGGTCATTTCAGTTTCTATAAGAAAGTGCTTTCATAAAGCTACAAAGCTAACATCCATAACTCTCCAGTTTCCCCAGACAGGATACCTCTGCATTAAGTTTCCCATTTATCTTTGGAGATGGCAAGTCATCCATTTGTAATGGGGTCTAGTAAAGCGAGCTCCCGTCACAGTCCCCGCTGCGGGCATGCACCTCACATCCACAGGTGCTGCTTTGGGGCCCAGGACGGTCCCATCTTCTTGGGGGGCCCCTGACCAGGTTTGTGTGGGTGCAGAGTGCCTGAGGCATCAACATGCAGCACTGTCGTGGTCTGCTGGGGGAGGGTCTGCTGGGGGAAGGGGCAGCTGGGGAAGGAGGAGCCCCAGTCCCACCAGCTTGTCCACATACGTCTCTTCCTAGAGGAGCTGAGATGGAGACCAGTGGGGAAGGGGTTGGGCCTGGCTTGGAGCTCACTCCTGAGGCAGGTAGACTTGCTAGAGCAATGCCAGGTTGGGAAGGAGCAGAGTTTAGCAGACCAATTCCAGAAGCTCAGTCGAGCACCGGGGATGCTGGCTCATTGTTGTAGGCTGGTTCCTTGGGGAGCAGCCTGTGAGATGGGGTTAACCAGCAGGTGCTTATTAAGGAGCACCCAGGACATCCACAGCAGTGGAGAGAGGATAGGAAGTAGGTGTGGGCAGAGGGAGGAGTCCAGCTCTTACACAGAAAACAGCCACCTCCGCAACTCCCCAAGGAGGAGGAGGAGGAGGAGGAGGAGGAGGAGGAGGAGGAGGAGGAGCGAGGAGCGCTGGAGCTGGAGTGGCCCTTAGGACTGTCCCAAATCCAATCCCATGGCCAACCCCTCCCATTCGGGCAGCTGTCTGTCACTTGGGTGTGGCTCCCCTGGGGCAGGGACAGCCCTGGGCAGGAAGCTGTCTGCAGCCGAAGCCCCCTCTGAAGGAGCCGATTGCTGAGGTTCCTCTGCTGACTCCTTCCCAGGAGCTAAGTCACCAAGTTCTTCACGGAGGAGGATCGGGCAGCTCCTTACAGGCTCTCTGCTGAACTACCTGGGCTCTCCCCTTCCCGCCAGAAATATGGGTTAACCTGCTGCACCTGGGGCCTGTGCTGCCCAGGCCTAGTGGGGAGTAGGCGATGCCCCCACCCCCAGCTGCCTGCTCAGGCCTAGGCCCTGGTCTCTCTCTGGCCAAGTGACAGAAAAGACTGCTCCTGCGGGCTAGTCATTCCTTGGCACATTCAGCTTGATCAGTGGGCAGCAAATGCACTGGGGTGGGGGTGGGGGGCAGGGGGAGAGGAGGGAGGCAGAGAAAACTGTCAGGCAAAGAAATGCAGTCCCAGCGGCTGGAATTCGGCCAGCAAGCACCAAAGAGATGGGGAAGGGGATGCGGGCACAGGATCTGCTGCAGCCTCGCCTGTATCTGCAGTGCCTGCTCACGGTGCGCCTGCGCAAATGTTCCCGGTGCCTGGGCGGGTGCTACCTAACATGACAGCACATTACACCGTGGACAGTCCTAGTCGTTGGAAAGGCATTTCTTAGATGAAGCTCAAACCTGCTCATCGTTCAGTCATTGCCCAGTCCCTTCCACTAGAACAGGGTCAGGCATGTCTGTCTGCATGTACTACTGTGACATCCTCAGCATCCAGAGGAAACACACGGCGTACACACCTGGTTCAGTGAGCATTGCTGAGTGCACGCACACCTCTGAGCATGCGTGGCCCCTGCCCCAAGGAGTGTACAGCGCTTTCCTGCATCTAGTTCGCCTTCCTCATGTGACCTCATTCCCCGTGTGGTGAAGCACATAGCACAGCGCCGAGGACAAAGCCGAGCCCACGTGCGAGTCTCATTATCTCCCTGAGCACTCAGTGACCTCCTATGTGTCTGATGCTCCTTCCAGGTGTCTGGGCCCTGGTCCTCAGAGGATAGCATGTTAAGACGGAGGTAGAGGGCAAAAAAATGACCAGTGATTATTATGATTTTAGGAAAAGGTTCTAGATGTTTAATCAGACACGATGGGTGAATGCACACACACTCACTCTCGCTCACAAATCCCCAACCTTTTAGCAGAGCCAACTGTCCCAAAGCAGGCCAGTCCTTGAAACAAGACCTTCAGAAAAAATCGGCCACTTCGGCTCCCCTGCCTGCCCCTCTCAGGAAGGGGGTACAGGAAGGGTTCTACAGCGCCCAGGCCCCATTCCTGGAGCCCTACAGGTCGAGGGGGCCTGGGTTCTCACAGCCCCTCCCAGGAGGAGCCGCAGGCCCACGACTGGTGTGTTGCCTTTGAAATGTCGGTGTGCCTGCTGGCGGGGGAGGATTAGCTTCCCTCCTGAAATGCGCTGGGCTCCGATGCCAGGCAGCGTGAGCTGGAATCAGCAAGGCGAGCGCGCTCCGCCTGGAGCCCGGGGCTTAGCGGTGCAGATTACAACAGCAGGTGATGAGCCCCGCTAGCCGCTGCCGTGGAGACTGTGGAAATCCTGTTACAGGGCAAAGGCGTTTTAGCCACAGCTCCGAATTTCAGAGAATGATTGAGTTGGAACGTGGCAGGCAGGAGGCAACTGGGGACGGAAGTTATTTGACTTAAACTGAGAAGCAGGCCTGAGGGGACGGCTGGGGCAGAGAATTCCAGAGAGGGACCCAGCTGCGCCACTCCTCCCCTGCATCCCCTGGGCAGACTCCCCCCCCCGCCCCCCACCCCCATCCTTCTTTCCCCTCCCTGCCCATCCATAAGCAGCAGGAGCATCCATCTGCCTCGAACCCCATCTTCCTGACCAACCCGCAAGCTCCTGGAGAGGAGAGCTGTGGTGTGTCCAGCCCCGCAGGGCTCAGCACAGTTTCTGGCACCTGCAAATGCTCAGTCAAGTTTGCCGAACGATGGATGGGCGACTGCCTCAGAGCCACATCTTCCTGGCCTTGCTCTGCCTGCTTATAGATGCCCCTCGCCCCTCCCCACCCCCCACCCAGACCCAGAAATAGACATCTTTCATGCAGCCATGCCGGTTCCTTGGCAGAGAAGCAGCACCTGGCTAGCACGCCCAAATCTGACTGCAAATGAGGCACTTAGGGGAAGAAAAGATTTCAAAAACCAGGAGAAAAATGAGCCTTCAGTATTTGCTTTGCCCTATTATATGGGAAAGTGATAGAATCACAAGATTCAGAGACTATCTCTAGTCTTTGGGTCCAACACCCCCCAACAGCAACTCATTAACCACCCCTTCTGTTGGCCGTAATTTCCCTTTAACAGGAAGCAGCTTGATGCAGTAGAGTGTATTTGGGCTCATAGGCCATTAGGGATCTGGATTCGAATCTTAGTTTTCAAGTCACTTAAGCTTTCCTCTGGTAAACCGCGCACCTCATAAGCTATATACTGAGGCACCGTATAGAAAAAACTTGCTCAATGGAAAGCACACAGTAGAAATTAGTCCAATAATAATAATAGCACTGTTAGTGGTGGCATCAAGGTCCCCTGTGTGCCACCCCAGGGGAGTGGCCCCTGTGCCTAAGGAAACCTGTGCACAGAGGCCATTAGGTTTCCTAATCTGACTTAATCTTCACAACAAGCCTACACGATGCAAGTGATTCCGATTCCCCTTTCACGGAGAGGAAACGGGGCTGTCCTGAGGTGGCCAACGCTGCTTGGCTCGGAACTCTGAGGGCTGGAACCAGGAGCGGAGGCCAGAGCCTGCAGCCGTTCTCCACAGCAGGGTCCCTCCTAGACAGGAGCCGCCCTTGTCATCCAAGACCTACCCGGGGCGGCGGACAGAGAAGACGGGGCAACTCTTGTGCTGTACCCATTTATATATATTTATCATTTATCTGCAAATAGACACAGAATGCAGTATTATTCAGTCTTAAAAAAGAAAATCCTGTCCCTCCCTTCGTTCCACCGTGCCGCCCACCCGCTGTGATTAACCGCTGGCCATATGCTCAGCCCTCTGGCAATGACTGTGGGATATAAAAGGTCGAGCCCTTCTGGTCCTTGCGGAAGGCAGCTTCCAGTCCAGCTGAGGAGGTGGACCACTATCCGGGGAGCAATTTCAGAGCCTGCCCATTCCCACTGGGGTGCGATGGTTCTCCAAGTGACATGCACCCAGAGGTCAGAGGTCAGAGGACAAGCGCGCACACAGTGGTGCCACAGAGCAAGAGGAGACAGCCCCAAGGCTCGGGAGCCCTGGAAGGATGAACGGAGGCGCTGGGAGACAGACTCCCGGGCAGGAGCTGTGCAGACAGAAAATGGGCTGCCCGGGAGGACCGTTCCAGGAGTATCGGGTGAATGAGCAGGCCCCTCCGCCCCAAGATTCTCCACGTCCATGTCAGTCTCTGTTAAAGAGCTCATTGCTGAGAAGCAAGGGGGTCCCGACAGGTCAGCTCACGTTCTCTCCGGAGGGGCGGGCTTCCCAGGCAGGCGCCGACCCTGGCCTCTCAGCTTAACCTGACTCAGGCTTCCGCCGCTCATAAGCCTCCCCTCCTCTGCGGCTGCCTGGCTCCTCGGCCAGGGTTTAAGGCCCACAGCACTGCCTCTCCCTACAAGGGAGAACAAAGGAGAAGGCACACAAAGACCCTCTGAAAACCCCCTTGTTTGCTTTCCCCTCTGAGCCTCTGGTGAGCACAGGCTGGCCATCCCAGACCCAGGGGGAAGGCTGCGCTTCTGGGCCCTCCACAGACTCCCCCAACACCGGCTTCCCAGCAGGAACCCCATCTTTCACAGAAGGGGACGGGGTGACTGCAGCCCTGAGGCACGCTGGGTGCTGGCCTCGTGTTCCCAGGAGCAGCAGGCTTGAGGCTGCTTCAATGTGGAGGAAAAGTGCCACCAAAACGAAGGAGCTTCAAGCCTGTGCTCTGGGGTCCTCCTCGTCACCCAAGAGGCCTTCTTCCCTAGGACCCCACAGCTGGAGAAGGAGGCCCCTGGAAGTCATGCCCCCCCCCCCCCCCCAGCCTCTTCACTGTCCATGAAGAGGACTCAGCGAGCAGCGCCACCCACGGGACTCAGTGCTGCTGACCGCCGAGCCCCTGCGCACCGGGGAGAACTACTGCTGTGGGTGCAACTCTGTTGCCCCTGACCATGGTCCTCAACGCTGAGGCAACGCCGCTTCCGAGCCTGCACCGGCCCGGCATCCCACCAAGCAGTGGAACGAGGAGGCTCTGAGGCACACCAGGTGGGGCCGGAATCCTGGCCCCTGCCATCAGCAGCTCCGCGCTCTGAGCTGGTGAGGCTAACTCCATGCATCCGTTTCCTTGTAGTTAAAATAGAGATGAGGTCAGCCCATGGTGAGTTTCACACAACTTCAAGGATGTGACACATGGAGAGCCTTTGGGATTTGAGTAGCTGGCCCCTTTTCCTCTCTCTGAGGCCACTGGTACGGCTGGGAAACAGAGATGGGATGAACTTTCTCATTTTCTTTCTCAAAAACTAAAATAGATTGGTCCCAGGATATGGTTCCTATTGGCCCCACCATCGCTTCCCATAATTCACCCCAAAGCAGAAAGGGATCCAGAGGGAAGGGACAGGGAGGTGGGCTTTCTTAGCCTGAGAGCCAGCCGTTTTCTCTGCGATAGATCCCAACGCAGGCCAGCAGCACTGCCCTCTCTGGCCAGAGCGGCCTGACCTTTCTGGCCAGGTCCCCAGCTGGATGCCCTGCCGGGCACACGCGTGGCAGAGGCTCCCTCTGGCCCAGCGAGGCAGGGAGCTGGCCGCTGCACCGGGGAGATGCCACCTGCCAGGCAATCAGGTGGGGTACCCAGGTGTCTTCCAGGAGCAGCCGAATGGGCTGGACTCTGAGCTCAGTGGTGGGGCTGCCTCCTCTGTTAGAGCAGATAAGGAGGCCCAGGCTAATCGGAAAATGAGAGGAAGAGAGTGTGACAATTAATTGCATGTGTCAACTTGACTGGCCCATGGGCTGCCAAGGTAGTGGGTCAAACACTCCTCGGAGTGTCTGTAAGTGTTCTGGATGGTGAGACTGTGTAAGACAGACTGTGCTCCCCAATGCGGGTGGGCCTCATCCAATCAGGTGAAGGCCTGAATGAAACAACAAGGCGGATGACCCTCCTGGGAGTGAGTGAGAATGTCCCCTGCCTGACCTCCTTGGCGCTGGGAGGTGGGCTTTTCTCTGCCTTCAGACTCAGACCAAAACAGCAACATTTCTTGGATCGCGAGCCTCCTGCCTTCCGACGGGAACTGCACCATTGGCGGCCCTGGTTCTCAGGCCTTCAGACTCCGCCTGGGACCAAGCCGCTCGCTTTCCAACTTGCCTGCCCCTCCTGCGGCTCTAGGCCTTGTCAGCCTCCATAATCGCAGAAGCCAATTCCTCCTACTAAAGCTCTTTCCATATATCTATGTATATATGTATACACAGAGAGAGTGAACATATAATGAAAGATATGTATTTATATCTCTGCGTGTGTATGTATATATATGCATATGCATATAAACACCCGGTTGGTTCTGTTTCTCTGAACTCTGACTAACTCTCAACATTGGAAATGATGTTCCAACACCCGGAGCTGCCCGGCCACAATATGGGAGGAAGAGGGGAGCATTCCCCGCCCCTCCCCGGTCCCCGCCTGCACATATGCAAGCCCGGTGCGAGCCGGCCGCCACACGCCCAGGAGGGAGATGAGTTCCAAGCTTTTCAGAGACCCTCCGTCTCTCAGTCTGTGGTTTTAAGACAGAGGGGGAGGGCGGCCTGCAGCGTCCTCCCAGATGTGGGCAGGCCAGGCCATCGCCATCGGGGTGAAAGGAGCCACGTGGAACCCACCCCTTCATAACCTCCTCCTTCAGGTCCCCGCTGCCACCTCCTCACCTAGATCACGTGGCCAGCAGGCAAGTTCCTCTGGCTCCCAGCCCCACGCTCTCCCCTCGCACCGACCCTGAGGGATGCGTGGGCGGGAAGGCGGGGAAGAAGCCTGGGGAGATAGCAGAGGGGAGTGGAGACGACCCCCACCCCTGCTTTCTCGCCTCCAAAAGGAACTCATGGGAGAAGGACCAAGGGCTAACTAACCTAGAAGATAAGTCTGACCTTTGTGCACTTTAAAGATTAAAGATTTAAAAGAAACTAGCATTTCTCTCACGTGAAATGTTTTTGAAATAATCCTATTATGAGGGAAATGTGTGGGTAAAAGGGTGTCTTCGGGTCTGTGACAACAAGTCTGGAAGGAAAGAGACTCTAATCCTTCTCTACTCTCGCTCTTTTTCTCTACCCCCACCCCCCCAACTTCTCCGACAGCCCACACTCCCCTCCCCAAGTCCTCTTCGAAGTGCTCCCTCTCGCTCTCCTCCTGGCTCTGCCCAGACGTCTCCAGGAGACCTGGAACGGCCACCGGTGGCTCCTCACTCCTGGCAACTAAGAGGCAGTCGTCCTTGGGGGCAGGGGCCCTCGTGGGCACGCTGAGGGCAGGGGCCCTGGCAGCTGTGAGAAGAGCTGGAACCTCACAAGGTGGGGGCGCCGAGCAGAGCCTGGGGTGTCGGGCCTCAGAGAAGGGAGCTTCTGAGGAGACTATTCCATCCCTGGACCCCAGAAAAGAAGGCGATGGTGCCCGAAGGGACCGTTCTCACGGAGCCATCAGTCTCTCTTGCAGCGGCTTCAGTCAGAGCGGCAGTGAGCGGTGGAGTCTGGGCTGAGGGGTAGAATTTTATCCCTGGAAGTTCAGAAGTTCAAGTCCTAACCTCCACCACTTCAGAATGTACTTGGTGTAAGGCAGTGGTCAGCAAACTGCGGCTCAGCAAACTGCGGCTCATGAACCACATGCAGTTCTTTGGCCCCTTGAGTGTGGCTCTTCCACAAAATACCGACTTCTTCGCATGGGCCACGGAATTTTAATCACACTATGTGAGCGCCCTCACGTGGTATTTTGTGGAAGAGCCACACTCAAGGGGCCAAAGAGCCGCATGTGGCTCTCAAGCCGCGGTTTGCCGACCATTGGTAAGGTCTTTATAGAGGTGAGTAGGTTGAAGTAAATTCGTTAAAGTGGGCCCTAGCCCAACAAGACTAGTGCTCTGGAATGAATTGTGGCCCTCCCCCCCAAAAAAATTCATAAGTTGAAGCTCTAACCTTTAATTTGACTAGAGTTGAAATAGGGCCTGAGAGGGGCTAATAAAGGTAACATGAGGTCATAGGGTGGGACCCTCATGTGATGAGTTGGTGACTTTTTTCAGTCCACGGGGTGAGGACACCGTCTGCAAGCCAGGAAGAGCAGGCTCGCCAGAGGCCAAACCCTACCAGGCCTTGACCTTCAGCCTCCAGAGCTGTGAGACAAGACAGCTCTGTTGTCTCAGCCGTGTAGTCAATGGAGTTTCCTTGAGGCAGCCTGAGCTGACTAACAACAGTGTCCTTATAAAAAGGGAATTCAGACACGGACGCACACAGAGGATGGCCATGTGGAAAGGCACGGGGAGAAGACAGCTATCTATGAGCCGAGTCGTGGAGAGAGGCCTGGACCAGGTCCTTCCCACACAGGCCCCAAAGGGCCAACCCTACCAACACCCGGACCTCGGACTTCCAGCCACAGAGCTATGAGACAGAGTCTGCTGTTTAAGCCACCTGGTCCGTGCACTTTGTCCAGGCAGCCCTAGGGGACAAATGCACTGCGCTGGACAGGTAAACCCAGGCTGAGGCAGGTTTGCCCTCCACGCAGACCCCTGGCTGAAACTGCCCCAAGCCTGGAGGGAGAATCAATTCTCAGACCCCCAAATTCTTCCTTCCTTTAGACCAGTGGTTCTCAACCTTCTGGCCCTTTAAATACAGTTCCTCATGTTGTGACCCAACCATAAAATTATTTTCGTTGCTACTTCATAACTGTAATGTTGCTACTGTTATGAATCGTAATGTAAATATCTGATATGCAGGATGGACTTAGGCGACCCCTGTGAAAGGGTCATTGGACCGCCAAAGGGGTCGAGACCCACAGGTTGAGAACCACTGCCAGAGCTCTGAGCCCCTGGAGTTTCAAACTCCCACCACATTTAGGGGCGGACTCCACAAGAGACCCTGTTTTGCTTTGCAAGAAGGAATAATCTGTAATCAGGCAACGGTGACTCTGCGAGAGAAATGCACGGGGCAGAGCAGGCCTGGTGCCCGGGAGAAGGCTCCCTGCCAGCGCCCAGTTCCCTGCTTGAACCCCGTGGCTCCCAGGGAGGGCACCACTGGAGGGTAGGGCAAAGACCGGGGTATTTATCAGCAGAAGCAGCAGATGCCCTCCAGTGGGTTGGTTGGTGCCGTGTCTAGGTGGGGCCCATTTGGCACAGAGTGAACTAGATCGGGAGGAACCGGACGCAGAAGCAAGCAGAGGCAAAAGGAAGGGCTTGGACTTCAGAGAGGAAAGATGGTGGCCTGGTACCATCAGGCAAGTTGTCCCCTGACCCCTTCGTGGCCTGTTACCCCAGCGCCCGGGAAGGAGTCCCTGCCATGCAGCTGCAAAACAGGATGAGGCAGGGCCTAGAGGCACACAGGTGGGCATTGGCCAGGTGGCATCCACAGATGCGTGCCATGCGAACTGGGCCTGGGGCTTGGGGTGGGGGGAACACACCACTCAGAAGGCCCCTCAATTCTCTCCAGGCTGCACCCCAGCCCCTTTGGGGTTCCCCAGTGCAGCCCCAGGAGCCGTCGCTGAACCGCTCCTCCACCAGCCCTGAGCATGGTCGCTGTGGTGGCTGCAGAGCTGCCCCCAGGACGGGAGAAGCCTGAAGAGCCACAGCACTCGTGGATTTCCAGATCACAGAGCGAAATCCCTGAACCGACACATCGCTTTTAAATCCTGGCAGGCAAGCAGATCTGCAGATGAGTAGATGTCAGGGCAGCTTAACAAACAAATTTGGACCAAAGGAGAAGTGCCTTAGAAACAGTGGTTTCCCAGACAGGCCCTCTTAAGAGAGCTTTGGGTTCTCAACGATGATCCACAAGATAGAGCAGCTCTCAGCCAGCGTGGCAGCAGCCGAGCTCCCGCGAGTCGAGCACGTCAAGTCAGCTCCAGCGCACACGGAGAATGTGAGGCTTGGCGAGGTCTCCCACGCCGCTGTGGAAGGCAGATGAGCTTTGGAGCAGACAACCCTGGTTTGGATCCCAGCGCCTCTTCTTCTTAGCTGGGCAGCATGGACTCGTGCCAGGAGTCTCTGAGCTTGCTTTCCTTCTAAACCAGGGACAAGAGCATTTATCTCATGGGGTTGGTGAGCGGATTGAATGAGATCACGTGAGTAAAGAGTCACGCACATAGTACACGCTCAGGAAACACTCTCCTCATTGCCCGCCCCAGGCCCTCCTGCCTGCCTGACGCAGGATCATAAGGAAAGGTCCCCAGGCTGTGTTTGAAAATCCTCGCGATGGGGAACTCACCACCCCGCAGAGGGCCCTTCCGTTGGGACAGCTCTCAGGTCACAACGCCGCCTTGCTTACTACAAGGTAAATCCTGATCAGCCTGCCTGCAGGCCTCCTTGGTCCTCCTGCCCCGCACCCCTCACAAACAGCAGCCATGGGGTGAAGGAGCATGTGCTCCTCCCCTCTGGTAACAGCAACTGTCACGGCCTGCTCCTTGTCCATCCACCCAGCCCTTCGCCCACTTACTCGTTCATCCAGCAGGTAACTAAGTGGCTCCCCCAGGCACTGCAGGGGGACACTTGGAACCATGGATCCCCAGCTGGCGAATATCTCAGAGTAGCTTTTCCTCCGGAGGAAGAACAAAAGGAAGGAAAGACACTGCTGGCTTTGGGAGTGCCTCTGGGTGGAGGGCCAGGCCGCAGGCCTCCAGCCAACCTGACCCCCATTCCCAGTTCCCAGCAGGGCCTGTGTCCGCGGACGGGGCAGGAAACTGCTGTTTGGGATGAGTTCAGTTCCATTTGCAAAGCTGTCCCCAACGCCCATGGAAAGTATAATATCACCATAAAGAATCCTTGTCTCCTCATGTGACTACTTCTTTCCTTAAAGAAATAGTCTGCACGGGCAGTGAGCAAGCCGCCTCCTCCCTGCGCCACCTCCACCTGATGTCGCTTTGGCTCCGATAATTACATTAGGTATAGAGAGTGACTTTATGGAGCTAATAATTGCACATGCTTACAAAACAGATGGGCCCGGGGACCTAGAGGGGGAGCGCTTATGGACTCGGAAATGAGGCATTCTGTTGTAGGAAATGGATAGTTATTCCCAGGTTTTATTGCCGCGCTTCCTAGGACTCTTCCTAAATCTTGTGGATAACACTTTGCCTCTATTGCCTCTCATGCATTTTACAAAATGAGGCTCATCTGTCCTGGGGGTTCCAGGCAGCGGTGCTCACTGCCTGGAGCAGGGCAGCCTAGAGCTGGAGGACAGGCCCAGGTCACTTGGTGGAGGAAGTGCAGTCAACAGGGAGGGAAAGTCCTGGCCTGTCTGCGTCAGAGAGACCCTGAGAAGTCACCTCGCTGTGATCCAGGTCAGCAGCAGCAGCAGCAGCAGCAGCAGCACTGGGTCCATTAACATGCCAACCACAGGCTCCGCACAGAAACCATAGGAGCAGCGCCCAGGAACCTGCCTTTTATTAAAATGACTCTAATGGTGGCTCAAATTTAAAAAAATAACTGATCTGGTTCCATCTTTCATATTAAAAACTGGAGGCCCGATGCATGAAATTCGTGCAAGAGTAGGCCTTCTTTCCCCCCAGCTGCTGGCACCCGGGACCAGGGCTTCCCTCCCAGAGGGAGGCCCCACCCACCCACTGCAGCCCACTGGTCAATGGCCTGGGACTCCCTCTTTGGGGCGATCATGGAGCCCCCTGATTGATCTCCCCAACAGCTGGTGGCCTGGGCCTCCCTCTGCAGGGCAATCATGGGGTGATGGCTGGGACCCCAACCCACATTGCACCTGCCTTGGCTGGCCTGGTGCTAGTGGGTGTCATAGCGTGGTCCTGGATGGTCGTTCTGCTGTTTGGTCATTCGGTCAATTTGCATGTTACGCTTTTATTATATAGGATGAGTAAACTAAGGTGAGAGGGCCTATGGGATGTGCCAGGTCCCAGCAGGTCAGGGAGGGTCCCCACCCTGAAACCCACGCTGTCCCGAGAATGAGGCACATGGGTGGCGGACCTCCTTCTCAGACTTTGCTGAGCATGAGGTCATGCAGAAAACCGTTAAAATGTCCATTTGGATTCAGCAGCTCTGGGGTGCGGCCCAAGACTCCGCGTTTCTGACAAGGCCTGCGTGGTGGGTGCTGTGGCCCAGGGCATGCTTCAAACACCGTGGCACACACCAGCGTGACCTTTCAGGGCTCACTCTCTGCCTCTCTTCATCCTCACCTGGGAGCAGGAGCACCAGAGAGGGAGCTTCCTGTCCCTTCCGTGTGAGGAGCCTGTGAGGGGCTGACTGTGGCCACTGCACTCCTCTCGCTCTCTTCAGAGCTTTGCCCAGGGGCTGCCATCCGGGACCTGCGACTTCTCACCTTCCTGGGCTCCACATGGTACTAAGGTCAACTGGCCTTCTCCCAGTGTCTCCAACTTCCCACATGAGACACAGACAGCGGGATCCAGAAAGAAATGGAGTCTGTATCCCTCTCTTCCCAGGAAGCCCTCGGTAAAGAACTGGACCCTTCCTGGCCTCTCGGCTCCTCGCTCTCGCTGCTTGTTGGCAGTGAGTGTCTGATGACGCTGCCCACTCCCTCCGGCTGCCACAGAGCCATCCACTTGCCCCGCAAGCACACAGGCGCCCTGCTCACCTGCTCTTGATCTCCTTTGCCCTTCACCTGTGGCTCGAAGTGAGCTGGACCAAGGCTAACAACGCCCCCAAAGGACCACTTGCTGGGGCACCTTCACTGAAATTCTGGTCACCTCTTCCCCTGTCCAACCAGGTGGGCTTGCCTCACCCTCTTATTGGAAACACCCCCAAACACGCCCATTCGTCAGCTGCCAGCAGGTTGGGCTCTGCCTCTGAGCCCATCCCTTTCAGAGTCGCATTCCCTCCCTACGAGGCCCCCACAGACAAACATTGATAAAGAATAAATCTCTTTCAGAGAAGAAAGTGGGCTGGCATGTCCGTGGGGAAGGCCCTGCAGACACAGGCAGGATGGATGGCGGGTGGGAGCATCCGTGGGCTCTAATTAACGTATTGTTCTCTGGCTCCAGCAGGGTTATGGATGAGTTCCACAGGGCGGCCCACTTAACCTGAGCATCCTGGTTCCAATCTATTACTCCTTCGCTGGCTTCAGCCTACAGCCTGGCCTGGTGTGGAGGGGCTGAGTGTGGGCAAAAAGCCAAGAGAGCTCAATCTCAGATGCTCCCCAGATGCAGGTGCCCAGCTTGCTTCCACCTCACAGGCGAGCCTGCTGGAGGCCTGGGCCTGAGTCCCTCAGGGGGCAAAGAAACACAACCCAAAGGGCCACAAGTCTCCGATTGGAGGTCCCATCCATATAGCCTCACAGATAAACCCAAGGGAGTCACCGCTCTCCAGGCTGTGGGGGCTGCTTCAGCATCCCTGGCTGGCAGAAAACAATTGAAACAATTTTAATGAGGACTCTTAAGCCAAGTCTTTCATTTGCATATCACTGAAAAGTCTTGCTATCTTCTGATTATTTTTTCATGTGTAAACCATTGTCTGAGGGCTTTTATTTTCAAAGGTGTAAATGGTACAAGACTTAGCTCTCACCCTGATGAAGAAGCGGGTGAAGAAAATAAGAAACGTTCTCCGGTCTAAGGAGACCGCGGCACCAAGGGCACCTCCGCGGGAAGCCGGCATGAGGTGCAAAGGCAGCGATGTCAGGAGCGAGGCTTACATGGGTGATGAAGTGGCAACAGGCAGGCTGGCCATGAGGGCGGCCCAGCAGAGGGGCCCCAGGGAGGGAAAAGGCAGGGTGGCAGGAGCATCCGCTATATTTAGGGGAGTCACGGGGGAGTCACGTGTGAGCCACCTGGACAGGTAAGCCAGAGCACAGTATAAAGAACTATGAGAGCTGGCTAAGGAGTAGTCGTGAAAAGTGTTGAGCAGAAGAAAGACATGATGAAGTGTGTGTGTGTGTGTGTGTGTGTGTGTGTGTGTGTGTAGTTAAGAAGGTGACTCTGTCAGGGATGTGCAGGAAGGATTTAAAGAGAAACTTTGTGGGCCTGGCTGGTGTGGCTCAGTGGTTGAGTGTTGACCTATGAACCAGGAGGTCAGGGCACATGCTTGGGTTTCAGTCTTGACCCCCAGTGGGAGGCATGCAGGAGGCAGCCGATCCATGATTCTCTCTCATCATTGATGTTTCTATCTCTCTCTCCCTCTCCCTTCCTCTCTGAAATAAATAAATAAATAAATAAATAAATAAATAAATAGATAAATAAAGTTTTAAAGAGAAACTATGTGGTGTTGGGGAAGCCAATCAGGAGGCTCATCAGCCTGGCAGAATCTCCAGTTTGCAGGGGAGGGACGGTGTGGCACTAAACCCGAGGCTTTAAGTGAGTTTCCCAATGGTACAGTTACCTGTTGTTGGATTTCCATGTGCATCTCTCTTGACTCCTAACTCAGGATGCTTTGCTCAAGATGAGAGAACCAGAATTCGGTTCCCACAGCTGCCAATGTCCCCGGGTACAGTCGTTAATGAAACTAAGCTACAAAGGTCTAGGCCCTCACATTTCTCCAGATGCTGCATGGAGAGGCAGCAATGATATCGGCCCACTTCCCTTCGCTTCGTAGGAAAGTCTGCCCACAGGTTAAAGACAGCTGACTCTTCACCTACGTAACTGCCAACCCCATGTTCGGTGGGAACTAGAGCAGCATGGGAGAAAGATGGGAGAGGGGAGCCGGAGAGCCAGACTCACATGCTCACTCTCTCACAACCTCCAAGAAGGACTTACTCTCCCTGAGCTGCACTGTCCTCAGTCAGAGGGCAGGGCTCTAGGGTATACCTCATGGAGTAGTAGTGAGGGTTAAATGAGACAGTGTGCATAATTGAACAGGTAGGGAAATAGTATTGCCTTTACCATTGTGTTCTTATAAATGCCACGACTTGCAGACCTGGAAGAGGGCCTGCAAGTTCACTCCTATGAAGCTCACTGCTTCAAGGTGAAATGTTGGAAGGGGAAGGCACAGGACTGGGATTGGTAGACTTCGTTCTAAGAACTGATTCTAGCTGTGCGATTCTGGGCGTGGTGGAGACTGTGGGGCTCACTGAGTCTGCATTCTCCTTTCCTCCCTGTCATTAGCTGTAGCTACGTGACTGTGTTCTAGCCTCTGGAATGGAGCAGAGCAATGCCGGCCACCTCCAGGCCTGGGCCATGAAAGCATTTCACAGGCAGCCCTCACTTGCTTTTCCCATCAACCTGCCAAATCAAGATGCTCCAACTACCTCAAGGTCAGCCGCAGATAGCAGGAGCCCGAGTCCCTGAAATACTGCATCAACCGGCGCCTCCGCCAACTCTCCTGGAAGAGATTTTGAGAAACTTGGTGAGCTAGCCACTGAGATTTGGGGGCTGTTTGTTATAGCGATTAGCCTAGCCTGACTGATACATTTGGCAAGTTGCTTACCTCACCTGAGCCCCAGGTTCCTCTTGTAACAGGCCCTCTATTACCTGCCCCACTTATATCACAAGGTGAATGTGATGATAGAAATGACATAATGAAGAAGGAAGCACTTTTGCAAATAGCCAATGATTCACTCACATAAGTTATTGGTATTGTTGGCACTGAGCAGTTCACCCCTCATGTCATGTTATGTCATGTCATGTCATGTCATGTCATCTTATGTCATGTCATCTCATGTCGTGTGATATCATGTGATGAGTCCCTCACATGGCGCATTCTGTGCTGTGACCACTGAGTGAGGACAAAGGAGTGCCCCCGACAATGGCCATCAGATTTACCTATCTCTAGACTAGATCTCCTAGTCTCTTCCAGAGGGAAGATTCAATACTTACCTTCATCTCCATGCCCCCACTTCCCCTCCCAAACACACCCATGCAGAGAAGTAGTCACGCAGAAGGAAGAGCATGATGTGCACCTGAGCCATATGTGTGTGTGTGTGTGTGTGTGAGTCTGTGTGAGGGCTGTGCACACCTGCCTGTGTTGTTTTCGGGGTATGCATGTGTGTGTTTGAGAACTACATGGGTGTGAGTCTCTGTAGATGTGTTTGAAGTGCATGTGCATGTGTGTGTGAGGGGTGCATATGTGTGTTTGTTGCAGGGCTTTTGCATGTGCAGCAATTTGAATGTGTTTGAGGTGCTCATGCATGTGTGTTTG
This sequence comes from Myotis yumanensis, assembly GCF_028538775.1. Lineage (NCBI taxonomy): Eukaryota > Metazoa > Chordata > Mammalia > Chiroptera > Vespertilionidae > Myotis > Myotis yumanensis. The sequence goes on from NW_027223761.1 coordinate 80,448,489, forward strand.
CACACATGTCTGTGTGGGCACCTACACGTGTGTTGAGGGATGGGAGGTGGCAGAGGAGAGACAAAGGTCCAACGCTAGCCCTCCCAGGCTCAGGTCCAGTGGAGAATTGACTGGAACTACAGAGAATGTCACTATTGCTTTGAATATTCTGGGTGTCCCCTCTAGACCATTTTTCTAGACATGTTAGACTGGAAATGTTCTCCCCCCCACCCCCTGAAGAAGGCAGAATCATCTGTTGATTCATATCTGCCCTTTCATGTCTTCAATAACTATCTGTCTGTTCCTTCCTGCACCCGGCCTGGGGTGCTCTGGGCTCCAGGACCTAGGGTCCCCCAGCTGGTCCAGTCCCCCCTCTCTAGTCCCGGTTGAGGGAACAGCGTGTAAGAGCATCTCCTGAGAACACAGACAGCCAGGAGGCCAGGCTGGTGGAGAGTGGGAGTGGGAGGAGGTCTGTGTCCCTCGGGTGGGGGGTGGGGGTGGCAAGGCCCAGTCTGGGAGAGCCGGGAAGAAGCGTTCCCAGCGGCGGGGCTGAGGGAGAGAAACAGCCCTGACACAGGGGTTTGCACAGGCGCACAAATGAAAGAAAATCAGAGGAGATGAAACCATACAAATTCCACATAATGGAAAGGGAGGAAAGAGAAGTGCGTGTGGCCCTGGTCTCGGCTCAGAAAGGTCGGTTCCAAGCAGATGCTGTCCAACTTTATATTACTTTTCAGAAAGCCAGTGAGCTGAAAAATAACTCTCACCTTTTTATATTACCACCGTTTCTTCCGTGTCCTCTGCACATTGTTTTGTGCATCTCGGTTGTCATTTCTCCCGGCCTGATATCATTTGGAGATTTGGCCTGGAGCCTGGAGGGGAAGACAGTCCTTTTCCTAGAAATGCATTTATTTCAATTCCTCAGCTCTACCCTCGGGTGGGGTGGCGGGGAGGGCATGGCAAGACCCTCTCCTTCCAGTCACAGGCATCTGTGTTCACAGGCAGATACGTGTGTGCATGTGTGTGTGTGTGTGTGTGTGAGTGGGTCAGAGGGTTCGTGAAAGTGTACAAATGTGGAAATGTGTGTGAGTGTATGTGTGTGTGTGAGTGGGCCTGAGGGTATGTGAAAGGGTGCACATATGGGTGTGTATGTGGACCTGAGGGTCCGTGAAAGGGTGCCCATATAGAAGCGTGCGTGGGTGTGGGCGTCAGAGCCTGTGTGGCCCAGCCCATGGTGGGAGGGATCTGTGAGGCCGGGTTTTCTCTGTGCTTGAGTCTAGGGTGGCAGCGACTGGCTCCTTCACCTCTGCAAGCTCGAGGCGCAGCTGCTGTTTGAACCAGGGAAATGTCAGCCCCCAGGAGGGGCTCGCTGCAACTCCCAGTGCGCCATGAACAGTGGCCTGCGTTCTGGGTACTGCACCAGGGATCTATTGCATGTGCTCTGTCCAGTCACCAAGGACTGGTGGTGGCTGGGAGAGAGAGTGGGGACCCTCTCTTGGTGCCCACTGCCCCTCCCAGCTCCCTGGGCTCCTGAGACTGGCACCAAAGGAAGCGACAGCGTAGCAAGAACAAGCACGTCCCCAACCCCCAGCTTCTCCCCACCCCGAGGATTCTTCCTGGCCCGAGGAGCATCAGGGGGAGACCCTGCAACAGGAGCGGGTGCTCCAGCACCCATGGCCGGACTGGCACAGCTGGGCACCACCACTGTTCGGGACCCACTCCCTGGGGCAGGGCCAAGTCTGACTCTGCTGGAGCCAGAAAAATACAGGCTCTCGGTGCCCTTCCTCCTTACCGGCACGAACCTTGAGCAAGCCCCGCAGGCTGGGACCCAGGGCCTCCAGGAAGCGCCCGAGGGGCTGTGCTAGGCTCCCTCAAGGCCCTGTCACCCGGGACCATGGCTCACTAAGACCCCCAGTATTTCACGACTTAGGCAGATGAGGAGACTTTGGCTCAGAGAGACTGTTATATACCCAGGGGCCCAGAGCCAGGGAGCAGGAGAGCCAAGTTCTGCCTCATCACACAGGAAGTGACATGCAGGGCTTCTGCTGGTCCAGGCAAGCAGGGAGGAGACAGACCCCAAAGAGGGAGAGGGAGAAATCCTGTAAGATCACAAGGCGACCCGGGCCCAGCCTTGGGGCAACCCGGGGCCTCGGTGACACAGGACCTGCCGTGGGACTGTGAGCTGCTCTCCAGCTCAGCACTGGGCTGTCGTCACCCATCTACACCTGCTGAGAGCAGGGAGGCATGGGTGTAGAGAGGCGGTTCTGGGGGGCCGTGTTCAAGTCACTTGGACTCTCAGCATCTGCAGAACGATTGTACGGTAGATGCCTCACTCCCAGGGCTGGTGCCATGTTGACGATGCTGGTGAGCATGAAATGCCTCCATGTGCCCGGTGCGTGGCAGTGTTCAGGTCGGGCCCATTTCTCTTTGGCTTCCATGGACCCCCGGGACCTTGAAGGGCTCCTCCATGTGCCCAGACTATGGTCAACCTGCTGCTCAGCCCCTGTAGCCTGTATCCCTGGATGGCAGCCTGCTCATCCCAGGTGGCCCCTAGTCGAGGGCAGGTCCTTGCTTCCCTGTCCCTCCCAGAGCTGATTCTATGGGGTCCAGAGCTGGGCATCATCTGCTCTCTATTGTCTCTTTGTTCAGGAACTAAAGCAATTGACTGGCTACAGCAGCTTCTGGTTTGCCCTAGAGAAGAGATTAGGGCAAGAACAGCCTAGAAACCCCTCCTTTTCCTGAGCACCTGGGCCTCTAATTCACCAACCATGCGTTTTCCCTTTGGCGGAAATCCCCAGCATATGTGGGTAATGACAACGGGCGTTTTCAAGCCCTTGACCATTGGAAAGCAGCCCTGCAGCACCGCGGGGTGCCAGGCGCATGGGCGGGTGGCAGGGGCCAGGCCAGTGCAAGTTCCTGTGTGAAGCAGGGGCATCGACACCAGCCCAGAGGCGTGCTGTGGGGTGAAATGAGGTAACGGGTGAGTTCACGCCCCCAGAAGCTTCACTAGCCCTCGCTGTGTGACCTGGTGCAATTACTTCAACCCTCCGTTTCCTTGTCTGCAAAAGGGGCTAACAATGGTATCCACCTCAGAGGGTCCATGAGTTAACGCACCCGCCTATTAAGCAGCCCCTGCTACACCACGGGCGCTCAGGGAAGTAACTGTAACCCTGACCAGGACACTCTCACAGCTGTCCTTTGAAGGAAGGAGCATTAGTCTACTCATGGATGGGGAAACTGAGGCCAGAGGGGCTAAATCCCTGTCCCAGACTTGAACTCTCAGGTATACAGAACTTCTGGCATCACTGTCCTCTGACCACTGTCCTTTGCCTGATTCAGAGGCTGTGGAGTCACAGCGGTTACTCCGTGTGTGTGTGTGTGTGTGTATCACACATGTGTGTGTGCGTGTGTATGTGAGTGTGAGTATTGTGAGTGTGAGTGTGCTGTGTGTGAGTGTGTGTGAGTGTGAGAGTGTGCTGTGTGTGTTGTGTGAGTGTGTGTGAGTGTGAGTGTGCTGTGTGTTGTGTGTGTGAGAGTGTGAGTGTGTGAGAGTGTTGTGTGTGTGTGTTGTGTGTGTGAGTGTGTGTGTTGTGTGTGAGTGTGTGTGTTGTGTGTGTGAGTGTGAGAGTGTTATGTGTGTGAGTGGTTGTGTGTGTGTGTTGTGTGTGAGTGTGTTTGTTGTGTGTGAGTGTGTGTGTTGTGTGTGTGTTGTGTGTGAATGTGGTGTGTGTTGTGTGTGTCAGAGTGTGAGTGTGAGTGTGAGTGTGAGAGTGTGAGTGTGTGCGTGTGTGTTGTGTGTGAGTGTGTGTGTGTGAGTGTGTGTGTGTGAGCGTGTTGTGTATGTGAGTGTGTGAGTGTGTGTGTGTGTGAGTGTGAGTATGAGTGTGAGTGTGTGTGTGTGTTGTGTGTGTGTTTGTTGTGTGTGTGTGTGTTGTGTGTGTGTTGTGTGTGAATGTGTTGTGTGTGTTGTGTGTGTCAGAGTGTGAGTGTGTGTGAGAGTGTGAGAGTGTGAGTGTGTGCGTGTGTTGTGTGTGAGTGTGTGTGTGTGAGTGTGTGAGAGTGTGTGTGTGAGCGTGTTGTGTATGTGAGTGTGCGAGTGTGTGTGTGTGAGTGTGAGTATGAGTGTGAGTGTGTGCGTGTGTGTTGTGTGTGAGTGTTGGGGTGAGGAAGGTGGGAAGTGGAGGGCTCCTCTTCCCAAACCACCTCAAGGCAACCAGAGCTTCAGCCAGGCTCTGAAAGGTGCCTTTCAAAGGGGCCCCTGATGGGGCTTAGAGAGCCTTCCCTAAGCTGCTCACACATGCACACCAATGCTCATGCACTCACGAGAGAGAGGGGGAGAGAGAGAGAGAGAGAGAAAGAGAGAGGAGATGATCAAGCGCAAAGAATCCCCCTGTGCTACTTTATATGGCAAATAACTGAGCCGTACCCTTGTGGTCTCAGTGAGGAGTTGCATCCATATTCATGCCTGGCGTTTCCTGTGGGAAGGCACACACCCGACTTTCCAGCGGAGGCGGGAGCAGGAACCTGAGCACTAATTCAGTCTCTCCACACCCCATCCTGGCTCGGCTCCGCTAGCAGATCCAGGGAGTGTCTCCCCATCCCTCAGGCAGCGATGGAGACTCGCCCCTCCTGTCCCGCTCTCTTCCAGGCCCTTCTCCACTGGCCAAAGTTGCCGTCCTTGTGCCGAGTCCCACTTTCCTTGTGTAGCTGTAAGGGGCGCAGGCTAGAAAGCTGATTTGGAGAGTGTGAGTCTATGAATGCCAAGCATGTTAATAGGTTAAAGTAAATCTAAAGTAACATTTGAAAGCAGAGAGATGAAAGCAGATCACAGGCCAAAGATCAAACAATCTAGAGCCACTTCTAAGCCTTTTACAGCCAGAGATTATTAGCATTTGAAAGTGAAGAGCATTAGAGAGAGAGGGGGGAAAAGTTGGAAGGAATTTTTGTTGTGGAGATAAAAACTGAAATAAATGACAGTGGAAAGGGAGAACTAGAAAGAGGCTGCCTCATTTCAAACCACATTAAGTCCGGGAAGGGAGGGGGGATCCCCATGGCTGTATCTTTAATGCATCAGCCAGCATCTGAGCTCAGGCTGAGGTCGCAGCCCTTCCTGGTTTCCTCATGGATGTCCCCGCCCTCTACCTAAGACAGAAATCCTGCTCTGGGAGGGGGTGTGGTGGGGGCTAGTGAGACCAGCACTGGGGCTGGTGCCAGGCCCCTTTCCTTGCTGCCAGGCACTCGGGGCCCCAGCCCACGCCCCCTGAGAGGACATCCAACCCGTCTTTGTAATGCTCCCACGTGTGAGCTGTGGAACCAGAGATCGCCCCCCTGCGATTGTGTCCTCTGCCATCACAGCCCTGCCCCTCTCCCAACCACACTTGGTAACCACCTCATCCTGTCCAGCTCCTTATTTTCCGGAGAAGAATGAGGACCATTCCTCCCAACCCCCCGCTGCCCCACCTAGTTTAGAAGACATTGCTAAATACAAGAATCATGTCACAGCTGCCAGACTTTTAACTGAGCCAGGATCTGTTTTCTGAGAACCTAGTATGAGTTAGGAGCTCTGCTAAGTGCTGGGGCAACAGTGCTGATTAAAACAGGTGAATCCCTGACATGGGGCTCTTACAACCGAGGATGGGGCAGATGAACACATTTCAGGCTAAACATGATGGATTGATCATCATCATTAATCACTGCTTCCTCCTGGAATCACACTAAAGCAGCAGTTCTCAACCTGTGGGTCGCGACCCCTTTGGGGGTTGAACAACCCTTTCACAGGGGTCGCCTAAGACCATCGGAAAACACATATATAATTACATATTGTTTTTGTGATTAATCACTATGCTTTAATTATGTTCAATTTGTAACAATGAAATTGGGGGGTCACCACAACATGAGGAACTGTATTAAAGGGTCGCGGCATTAGGAAGGTTGAGAACCACTGCTCTAAAGTGAGATTCAAGTCACTAAAAATCCCACCAGGAAAAAGAAAGTGGAAGAGATGACAACAGCACAGGACAAATGTCATTAAATTGTTGGAAGATGTAAAGCAAAGGGAAGAGTGACAGATGACTTAACAGAATGGAGGCAGCTTCAGTGGCCCAGCCTGCAGAGAGAAGTATCCCTGAGAAGGGAGACATGGCCCCTGGGGGGTCCCGGAAGACCTGAGGGTCAGGGTATTAGGCATGGAAGAAGGTAGGATGAGCATGGGGCCAAGCAGGGTACTGGTTACACCGCCAGGCTCCCTTGCCCAGCCAATGCCATCAGCCAGTGCCCTTCTCCCATACTGGCAAAGGGAGAGGGCAGGTAATGAGGAAGCCATCCCCTGAGAAACTCAACAGATGAGGGTAAAGCACTGGCATAAAACAGGAAGATTGGGTTAAATGCAGCACACCACAGAGGGAGATCGTTAGCCTCCTTCCCCAATTGAGCTTTCATAGTGGTAACAGCCCGGATGTCACTCCACTCTCATCCTTCCCAACCATGGACTAGAGGCAAGAGAATTCTTCTCTGGGAAACTCAATGACTCAAGGGGGCAGGGGCAATACTGAATTGTGGGTGTCCTCCAAGGAGAAAAGCCACTCCCTGTCCATTCACACTACAGTGACTGAGACCCACCCATGCTCCTAGAGCTGCCACCCTTAGATATGGATAGCTAAGGTCACCGGGATCTAGAAAAGCCTCCACCTTTATGACTAGACTAGCAAATAGGAAGAGGAAAGGAACTTAGAAGGAACAGAGGAAAGGTCAGAATAGAAAAAAAAACTTCAATATCTTCAGAGAGATAAAAGCAGATATTTCACCTGAAACAAGAGGAGAAGAAGGATAGATAGATGCTAGCTAGCTATAGACATAGATAGAGATATAAATATAAAAGCTATATATAAAATCAAAGCACAAGAAAGAGCTCTTGGCCATTAAAAATGATAGCAAAAATTCAAAATTCAATAAAAGTTCTGAAAGATAAAATTGAGGAAATTTCCCCAAAAGTGTACCAAAAGGAAATAAGAGAAAGATGGGAGAGAAGATGAGAACATTAAATATACAGTTCAGGAGGTTCAGCATTTGAACATTTAGACTTCTAGAAAAGTTCAGAGCAAATGAAGGACATAATTATCAAAGACATAATAGAAGAAAATTTCCCAGAACTGAGAGATGTTGGCTTCCAGACTGAGGGTCATTAAAGTTACAAGGCATAGGATTGTGACATTTCAGACATCAGAGATGAGAGGCTCCTAGAAGCTTTCAGAAAAGGAGCAGCAGGTGAGCCAACCCAAAGAATAAGAGGGCAGTTTCCCTGAAAAAAGAAGCAGGTGACATATCAGTTAATACACTTTCTCATGGGATAAGTAATTCCAATAGAGGTTTTCTGATTCTGTTGAATCTTTATATCCTATATAATAAAAGCCTAATATGCAAATCGACCAAACGGTGGAATGACCAGCAGAACGACTGGTCGCTATGATGTGCACTGACCACTAGGGGCAGAAGCTCAATGCAGGAGCTTCCCCCAAGGCGGGTGTGTGTGGGGGGGCCCAAGGACCACCCCACTGGTGGCCCCACAGAGGGAGGTGACCAGCAGCAGTGGCAGGGGGCAGGGCCAGCAAGCAGGTGGCACCAGGCCAGCCAAGGTGGGTGTGAGCAATGGAGCCCCAATCACCCCACCGGTCACCCCAAAGATCGGCCCTTTTTGCCTGCAGGGCCTAGAGACCCTACCCACGTATAAATTTAGAGCACCAGGCCTCTAGTATATATATATATATATATATATATATATATATATATATATATATATATATATATTTGTAATAGATGCTAGCTAGCTATAGACATAGAGATATTAATATAGAAGCTATATAAAATCAAAGCACAGGAAAGAGCTAAGAGCTTTTGAATATCCTATCTAATAAAAGAGCAATATGCAAATTAAACATCACTCCCTCACTCCGTCACAAAGATGGTGGGGGCCATGAAGCTGGAGCGAGCAGGGGGCTTGGATTGCCCTGGCTGGCCCTGAGCTCTGTTCAAGGCTACAAAGTTTCAATTATAGAAGTTAAATAAATCCCAGATACCTGCTTCTAGCCCACGGGTGTGGCCAGCCTGAAAATGGCCATCAGCCCCTCACCCAGTCTGGCCAGGCACCCCAGTAGGGACCCCCACCCTGAAGGGGCTGTGGCCAGCCTGAAAACAGCCCTCAGCCCCTCACCCAGGCTGGCCAGGCACCCCAGTAGGGAGCCCCACTCTGAAGTGGGTGTAGCCAGCCTGAAAACAGCCCTCAGCCCCTCACCCAGGCTGGCCACATTTCCATGGGGTGAGGATCCCCACTGGGGGGCTTGACCAGCCTGCAAACAGCCATCAGCCCTTCACCAGGCTGTCCAGGCACCCCAGTGGGGACCCCCCACCCTGAAGAAGGCGTGGCCAGCCTGAAAACGGCCCTCAGCCCCTCACCCAGGCTGGCCAGGCAACCCAGCGGGACCCCCACCCTGATCCAGGACACCCTTCAGGGCAAACCAGCTGGCCCCGACCCGTACACCAGGCCTCTATCCTATATAATAAAAGGGTAATATGCAAATTGACCCTAACAGCAGAATGACTGGGACTGACTGGTCACTATGACACACACTGATCACCAGGGGGCAGATGCTCAATGAAGGAGATGCCCCCTGGTGGTCAGTGCGCTCCCACAGGGGGAGCTCTGCTCAGCCACAAGCCAGGCTGCCAGCTGCCAGCACAGCAGTGGTGGTGGGAGCTTCTCCCGCCTCCTCAGCAGCGCTAAGGATGTCCAACTACAGCTTAGGCCTGCTCTCCGCTGGCAAGTGGACATCCCCCAAGGGCTCCTGGGCTGCCAGAGGGATGTCTGCCTGCCAGCTTAGGCCCGATCCTCCAGGGAGTGGGCCTAAGCCAGCAGGTGGACATCCCCCGAGGGGTCCCAGACTGCGAGAGGGCACAGGCCTGGCTGAGGTACCCCCTTGAGTGCACAAATTTTTGTGCACCGGGCCTTTAGTGTATATATATATATATATATATATATATATATATATATATATATTAGAGGCCCAATACATAAAATTTGTGCAAGGGGCTTGGCCTTCGCAGCAGCCCCAGCTGCCTTGTGTCCCCACCCCCCTCCCACAGGTCGTTCTGGAAGGTTGTTCCACCATCCAGTCTAATTAACATATTAGCTCTTTATTATATAGGATTTGTATATATATACATCTCTCTCTCTCTCTCTCTCTCTCTCACACACACACACACACACACACACACACACAAACTAGAGGTCTGGTGCATGAATTCATGCACCTGTGGGGTCCCTTGGCCTGGCCTGCAGGATCGGGCCAAAACCAGCTCTCCAACATCCCCCAAGGGGTTCCAGTTTGCGAGAGGGTGCAGGCTAGGCTGAGGGACACCACCGGTGCATGATTGGGGCTGGGGAGAGATATGGGAGGTTGGCCTGCCAGGGAGGGCTCCAGGGCGTGTCTGGCTCATCTCACTCAGTCCTGATAGGCTGGAACCCAGCAACAAGCTAACCTACCAGTCAGAGCATCTGCCCCCTGGTGGTCAGTGCACATCATAGCTAGCGGTTTAGCGGCCTTAGCATATCATTAGCATATTATGCTTTGATTGGTTGAATGGCCGACAGGTCGACCAGACACTTAGCATATTTGGCTTTTATTATATAGGATATATATATATATATATATATATATATATATACACATACTAGTGGCCCGGTGCACAAAATTTATGCACATTAAAAGGGGATTAATTAGAGGAAATATTTTAATATTGCTATTTGCTCTTTCTCTATAATAGAAGTGTAAGAGATGAAAGAAAATTAGTAAAATGTAAATGAAAATCTTTCTCCTGTCAGATTTTGGGGTGCACCACGGGACCCAGAGTCAAGTCCCCGCCTATCCCTGTGTACCTTGAAATCGCATGAGACCCAGACCTGGCCAGCCCCACCCCCATTGGGCTAGATCCAGACCCAGCTAGTCCCACCCTTGTCAAGCCCCGCTGGGTCGGGGGCACAGCCTTAGGTCCCCTGGCCCAGTGCTAGGCAGGGGGCACGGCCTGAGGTCCTCCATCAAGCCCTGTCAGGTGGGGGGTGTGGCCTAAGGTCCCCCAGTCCTGGCTGGGGTAGGGGGTGCAGGTAGGGGGTGCACCTTGAGGTCCCCCATCAAGCCCTGCCAGGTGGGGGGCATGGCCTGATGTCCCCTGGCCTGGCACCAGAGCGGGTGGAGCGGAGGTCCCTGTTAAGCCCCATAGAGGGGAGTTGGGGGGGCACAGCCTCAGGTCCCTGCTGATTGCTCCTTAAGGCTGGTTACAGGAACTTGGCCTCCACTGTGGGCGCAGCCATCTTGTTACGGAAACCCCCACCCCTCCACTGTGGGCACCGCCATCTTTGTGGCAGAGTCATGGTCAATTTGCATATACCCTCTTTATTATATAGGATTTATAAAATTAGAATGAGGAAAAGCATAAAGTTGCACAAGAAATAAAGCATAATCATTGTGCAGTTCTATCTCAGGAGCAGTTGTTACTTATTGTGTAAGCAGAGAATATTGTTTTAATTTTTGAAAGTCTGATATAATTATGTTATGGGAAGGCAAACCTATAAGCTAAGACTTGTGACATAATAGAGCTAATAGACAAGGTCAAAATAAGTTTTGTTAAAAAAAGAGAGAAAGAACAGTAGCTACCTGCCTTCTGTGGTAGCAGTCAGTATGTACTGAGAGGGTGAGTAAGGGACCCCCCTGGGAATGATGAAACTCTGACTTTTGGGGGTAGTTTGGTTACATAGTTGTATGCAAGATCTGGATGCATGGCTGCTGCACTTAAGGTCTGTGCATTTTGCTGCATGTAAAATGTATCTCCAAGTGGAACAAAAGGACCTCAAGCGAATGCTGAGCTCTAATGCACACTTGGTGAAGTGCTCGGGGATAAGGCGCACCCCCAGCTGTAACTTTCCTTGAAATGCACCGAAGGGTAAGATGGGGTGTTGGATAGATAGACGGATGGAAAATCAGAAAGTGTGTGACAGAAAAGTATAACAAGATGTTGATTGTACAGTTTAGACAGTGGGTTTATGGGTATGCACTATAAATTTTTTCAGTTTTTTAATATTTGACATATTTTGTAATAAAATGTTGAGGGCAATGCAGAAGTGTGTTATTTAGGTGAATGGACCTAAACACGAGGAGAAACAGCCTTGAGCTGAGAGTGGTTATCTCGGGAGGGCAGGAAGAGAGGTGATTCGGGCCTGATGCCTCGCATGAATCATCTCTGCACATTATTTGATTTTTAAAGTCTGTGTATAGATTGCTTTGGTTAAAAAGTAATTTAAAAATGACAAGAGAGGCATATTTATTAAGTATTTTAAGACATGAAAAGTATTTGCACAGCAGTATACAATTTCCTTGTTTAGGAGGGGCCAGGCAATGAGAAGGGAGGCTCCTCCAGGCTGTGACTGGGCAAGGCCTCTCTGAGTAGAAGGGGGGGGGGGGGGGGTGGTTCCAGGCAAAGGGAAGAAGCTCACAAAGGCCCAAGGCAGGAACTGAGGGGGCCCTGTAAGAAGGGGGAGGGGGAGGGGAGGAAGAGGGAGGGAGGACTGGGATGAGGGCAGAAGGGAAGGGGTGGGGAAGAAAGGGGGGAAGACAGGGAGTAAGGAGGAGAGGGATGAGGGAGGAGTGAGGGGAGGAGGAGGAGTGTGGGGAGGAAGAGAGGGATGAGGGAGAAGGGAGAGTGAGGGGAGGAGGAGAGAAATGAGAGAGAAGGGAGGAGTGAGGGGAGGAGGAGGAGGAGGAGGAAAATGGTGGCCTCCACATGTCCACACTCCAGGCAGAAAGCCCCAGTGAGCAGCAGGGCCCAGGACAGAGCAGATTTGGAAAAGGTTTGCAATTGCTGCTCCTTTGCCTTCCACCATCTTGCTCTGTTTTCATAATGTCTGGACTTGGAAACCCAGGGAAGGTTTCAGACGAGTCTCTGTGTGTCCCAGGTGTGAGGGCTGGAGGCAGGGGAGACCTTGGAGGGGGATGAGACCTTGGTGTGGGGAGACCTTGGTGTGGGGAGACCTTGGTGTGGGGAGACCTTGGAGGCGGGGGGCGACCTTGGAGGTGGGGAGACCTTGGTGTGGGGAGACCTTGGTGTAGGGAGACCTTGGTGTGGGGAGACCTTGGAGGTGGGGGAGACCTTGGAGGTGGGGAGACCTTGGTGTAGGGAGACCTTGGTGTGGGGAGACCTTGGTGTGGGGAGACCTTGAAGGTGGGGGAGACCTTGGAGGTGGGGAGACCTTGGAGGTGGGGGAGACCTTGGTGTGGGGAGACCTTGGTGTGGGGAGACCTTGGAGGTGGGGGAGACCTTGGAGGTGGGGAGACCTTGGTGTGGGGAGACCTTGGAGGTGGGGAGACCTTGGAGGTGGGGAGACCTTGGTGTGGGGAGACCTTGATGTGGGGAGACCTTGGAGGTGGGGAGACCTTGGAGGTGGGGAGACCTTGGTGTGGGGAGACCTTGGTGTGGGGAGACCTTGGAGGTGGGGAGACCTTGGAGGTGGGGGAGACCTTGGTGTGGGGAGACCTTGGAGGTGGGGAGACCTTGGAGGTGGGGAGACCTTGGAGGTGGGGAGACCTTGGTGTGGGGAGACCTTGGAGGTGGGGAGACCTTGGTGTGGGGAGACCTTGATGTGGGGAGACCTTGGAGGTGGGGAGACCTTGGAGGTGGGGAGACCTTGGTGTGGGGAGACCTTGGAGGTGGGGAGACCTTGGAGGTGGGGAGACCTTGGTGTGGGGAGACCTTGGAGGTGGGGAGACCTTGGTGTGGGGAGACCTTGGTGTGGGGAGACCTTGGAGGTGGAGAGACCTTGGTGTGGGGAGACCTTGGTGTGGGGAGACCTTGGAGGTGGGGAGACCTTGGAGGTGGGGGAGACCTTGGTGTGGGGAGACCTTGGTGTGGGGAGACCTTGGAGGTGGGGAGACCTTGGAGGTGGGGGAGACCTTGGTGTGGGGAGACCTTGGTGTGGGGAGACCTTGGAGGGGGAGACCTAGGAGGTGGGGAGACCTTGGGCGAGGGGCCCCGGGGAGGGCAGTGGATCTGGCCCCGCCTCCCGCATCTGCACAGCCTGGCCTTAGGTCTCCCGCGTTTCTCCTGGAGGTCTGGTGCTTGGTTGCTATGGGTATCTCCGCCCACATGGCCAAGACTCACCTTTTAGGCAGGAACCGGGGAAGTGTGTACCCTCGCTCCCGAGGGAGACCCAGTCCTCACCCACAGCCGCATCTCACAGTTCCCCCTTCACCTGGACAGAGCGAGGGGGACAGGGCACCCTGGGCAGAGGGAGGAGGCAGAAAAGAGAGGGGCGGGCCCTGGGAGACAAGGCCTGACTCTCCGGGAAGAGCAGGATTCCTGCTGAGGACAGTGGCGGGGACCCGGGAAGCCCTCACGGGACAAGGAAAAGCTGCGTATGAACGCCCCGGGAAAGGGCTCGTGATGGGTAGATGCCAGGGCTGAGAGGGTCCACAGGAGCCCAGAGATGGGGACAGGCCCAGGGTCTGGCAGCCTGGCGGGAGAGACAGCCCGCCCTCTGGCTGGCAGGTGCCCGCCCCCGTGACAGAGAGTGGCATGGAGCTGCGGCCAGGGCCCTGGCACGAAGCCGGTGCTGCCACTGCGGAGGTGTTCATGCCAATGCCACTGTCAGGCCTTCCGTGCTCCGGGCATTTGGGTGACAGGCCAGCAGCGGGATCCCCGGGGGTTGCTCCCCCTGCGCCTCTCCAGGTCCTCAGAGCTGCCCAGCAGAGCTCAGCTGACTCTGGGGGTTGGGGGGTGGGGCGCTGGAGAGAGCAGGGGGTCAGTGGAGGACGAGGATGCCAAGGAGGGAGGGGGTACGGACCCCTGGGGCTTCAAAGAGGAAATCCCAACCTCTGAGCACCACCCACTGTAAAGTGGGACCCCAGCTGCATGGGCAGCACCCCAGGATTTTCCCACTGGGAGGGAGTGGTGATCCATTCCAGACCAGTTAGTTCCGCCCCGGAGTCCTGCGTGGCTGAACTGAGGGGAAGCAGCGCGTTGCCGAGGCAGAGCACAGGGCCTGAGAGCGGGACACCTGGCCCTGGGCCCAGCTTCGTCACTCTCACTGGGCGACCCTGGCCAGTAGCCACCTCTGCCACGTCAGCGTGCTCTCCGAACAGGATGGTGATGGAGGTGGTTTGGGTGCCCTCGTTTATTTAGCCTGTGTGCATGGCCCCCATCTCACATGCGGGCACCGTGTTACATGATCCAAAGATGAGTAAGTACAGTTCAGACAGAGGGCAACCTGGTAGGGAGGATGGGCCGGCTTCAGGTCCACGGTCCAGGCCTTGCGGCGAGACATGAGGGGTTCCAGGGAAGGGCTTGTCTCCGGAATGTGAGCCTGGGAGGAAGGCTGAGACCTCCACCAGGGCCTAACCTGGCCCGAGGTCTGCAAGGCTCCTGAGAAGTACTCCCAAGTCTGTGTGGCAGCCGGATCTGGGAGGAAATCTGCTCCCTGCTTTCCCACAGGCTGCGGGGCCCTGGTGGCCTGAGGGAGTCCAGGACCCCTTTCTTGCTCCCCGGAGCTCTGTGACTGTGGGCAGGGACTCCTCCGGCCTCTGACCTCCCGTTTCTCCCCTGCGAAGAAGGGCCCAGTCCCTCTTGAGAGCTCTCTGCTTCTAAACACAGAGCAGGCTGGCAGGGCCTCCCTAGGAAAGCACCCTCCCCGAGGCCACCTGGCTCCTCAGGATGGGGCAGCCAGGTGCCACCGGGGTGGGGCCCTCAGGAGGGCCTGATGGTAAAATGTAGGATTACTCCTCACCCCGCCCCCTCAGCATCCCCCAGACAGATGGCAAGCTTCCTGTGATTGACTGTTCTCCCAGCATTGTGTCTGGCCATGAAATATACTCACTTAATAGTCTCCAAGAAGCTGCCCGGCCTTCCGGCTGTCACTCCGAAACCCCAGCCCCTCCCGCCTGGCCTGACACCTTGTTTGGTGAATTTGATTTGATTTTGATCTTAAATCAGCCCCAACTGCCTCAGAGCAGTAGCCAAGGGAGCGGGTGGCAGGTGGGGAGAGGAGGATGGTTGCTGAGAAGTATGACCCTGGCCCATTAGGAAGGGATGACCGCTCAGCACGGCCCTTTGTAAATCACACGAGGAGACTGTCCCTGAGCCCCGAGAGGCCCCCAGCTGGCAGCAGAGAGGGTGGCGGGAGGGCGGGGTTGGCCTCCCTGGGCCGGGCCTGGATTGCCTTCACACTCAGGCCCCTGGCATTCTTCCTGGGCCTTCGAGTGGCTGCTGCGCCCTGGACACTCCTTCTGGGTCTTATCCAGCAGTTCTTCCCTCCACTTGCAGGGCTTCAGGAAATGGTGCCCGAAGGGTAATGCATTGTGGGGGGTGGGAACCCCACGGTGATCAGGGCCAAGTCTTCATGAGAGAGAGTAAGGGTCTCCTGGATGCCGCTGTCGCTGTCCCTGCACCTTTTTCTCCGAGAGGGAGTGGCTCCCTGAGGGAAGAGGGAGGAGCCAGTTCCTGCTGGGCACTCACCCAGCAGCTTGGGCCATTCCAGCTGGTGGCTGGAGCCCAGAGCCCACGTCAATCTTGCAGGTACAGGACGCAGTCCTACTCCAGGGCCTCTCATTCTTTATACAACGTCCTCCCCTATGAACCTCTCCCCGGTCTTCCTTGGGAAAATTGATCCCCCCTCCCACCCCCGGCTCTTTTCTCTTGGAATCGGGGTCAAATGGCAGTTTCCTGCGGTGGCTGAGGGCCGGAACTCAGCAGTCAGACTCTCCAGGTCTATCTAGGTTCTGCCGCTTCTTCTGTGACCCTAGGCAGTCACTTAACCTCCCAGGGCCATCGTTTCCTTAACAAAAAGGATGGGCCAATGGGACTGCATGCTTCTTGGGACCCTGTGGGGATGATCCACATGCCACTCCCCGCCTGGCACCTGGGGCTCAGGGACAGTCTCCTCGTGTGAGCGGTCATCCCTTCTTAATGGGCCGGGGTCATACTTCTCAGCAACCATCCTCCTCTCCCCACCTGCCACCCGCTCCCTTGGCTACTGCTCTGAGGCAGTCGGGGCTTACTAACTGATAGCTGCTGTTCTCCTTGTTTGTTAATGTTTCCTGGGGCAGGTGGGTGGAAGTGGTGGGACTCAGGAAGTTTGTTGAAGGCTCACTTTTCACCTGACCTTGTCTTCTGTATGTTTCCAAGGCCTAGTGGTGACTGGATGAATGGGTAGGTGGATGGATGGATGGATAGGTGGATGGATGGATAGATGAATGGATGGATGGATGGATGGATGGATGGATGGATGGATGGATGGATGGATAGATGGGTGGGTGGGTGGATGGATGGATGGATGGATGGATGGATGGATGGGTGGATGAATGGGTGGGTGGATGGATGGATGGATGGATGGGTGGATGAATGGATGAATGGATGGATGCAGATGGGTGGGTGGATGGATGGGTGGGTGGATGGATGGGTGGATGGATGGATGGATGGATGGATGCATAGATGGGTGGGTGGGTGGGTGGATGGATGGATGGATGGATGGATGGATGGATGAATGGGTGGGTGGATGGATGGATGGATAGGTGGATGGATGGATAGATGAATGGATGGATGGATGGATGGATGGATGGATGGATGGATGGATGGATGGATGGATGGATAGATGGGTGGGTGGGTGGGTGGATGGATGGATGGATGGATGGATGGATGGATGGATGAATGGATGGATGGATGAATGGGTGGGTGGATGGATGGATGGATGGATGGGTGGATGAATGGATGAATGGATGGATGCAGATGGGTGGGTGGATGGATGGGTGGGTGGATGGATGGGTGGATGGATGGATGGATGGATGGATGGATGGATGGATGCATAGATGGGTGGGTGGGTGGATGGATGGATGGATGGATGGATGGATGGATGGATGAATGGGTGGGTGGATGGATGGATGGATGAGTGGATGGATGGATGGATGGATGGGTGGATGGATGGATGGATGGATGGATGAATGGATGGATGGAGAGTGAATAAATGAATGAGGGAATAAATAGCTACCATTGAGCACGTGAGTGTGGAGGATGCAAAGACCCAAAGGCATGGACCTTGCACCATAGTGTTTACATCCTCTTGGGCCAGGAACTGAGAGGCTGGATCCCAGGCAGCGACCAGCCCCAGGGGCTCTGAGAGGGAGCAGCAGAGGGAGAGCCCAGACACCCCATACATCACAGCACTGTGGGAAGCACTGAAGGGCCTGAAGTCCAAGGGGTTGCTATGCAAAGGAGTCAAGTAACCACAGTTCACTGAATTTACCCTAAATTAACTGTCCCAAGCTTTGACTCATAGTTAAAATTCCCTAGGTGACTTTGGTTCCTGAATATTGACCAAAGGACTTTAGAAATCAATTAGGTTTACCCCATTATTTTATACTGGAGGCCCAGTGCACAAAATTTGTGTACTTGTTGGGGCGGTGACCCTCAGCCCAGATCGCAAGAGGGTGCAGGCCAGGCCAAGGGACCCCACTGGTGCATGATCTGGGCCAGGGAGAGACTCGGGAGGTTGGCCAGTGCGGAAGGGACCGCAGGAGGGTTCCAGGGTGTGTCTGGCCCATCTCGCTCAGTCCTGATTGGCCAGACCCCAGCAGCAAGCTAACCTAATGGTGGTCAGTGCACACCATAGTGACTTGACTGGTCAACTGTCTGCCCCCTGGTGGTCAGTGCACGTCATAGTGAGTGGTTGAGCAGCCTTAGCATATCATTAGCATATTATGCTTGGTTGAATGGATGACCAGACGACCGGACACTTAGCATATTAGGCTTTTAGTATATAGGATAAGGGAAAACTAAAATTTGGAGAGTTGAAATGACTTCCTAAGTCTACTGAGCTTCTCTCCCCAAAGTGTCCCTTTATTTCCTGTCACTGTCCCTATGCCCCCATTGGTAAGGAGGAACAAACATCATTCTTCCAGTTTTAGGGAAGTAATAGGAAGAGCTGAGACCCAGATTGGTGAATGGTTCATGCAAAGCCATAGCACAGCTCAACAACAGGCCTACTGAAGCCAGGGACTCTGCCCCGGCCTCTCCCCAAAGTGATTGCTGCTCTCACCCCCCCAACCCCAACTGGACCCCACTGTTAGGAAAACCCTGATCATATGCATGGAAGCCTCTTGGAGCTGAGCACAGAGCAGGCAAGATGCTGCTGCTCAGGATGGAGGGGGGCCGTGCCCACCCCGCCCGCACCCAGCACCTGACCTTCCCAGCACCCTGTGTCAGCTGCTCCTCTAAGCAGAACACACCGCAGTCTGAGCAGGAACCTTGAGTGCCAGGGAGGCTCCGAGCCGGGATCAGGAGGATTTTCATAAACACGACTGCCTGTGTCTGGGCAGCCATGTGGAAAGCTGCAATATGACCCGCTGATGCCATGTGGCAGGGAAGTGAGACTCGAGCGCTGCTCTCCAGCCCCTCCTGCTCCGCCTCCTCGGGCAGCAGAAGCCCAGACCGGCTTCTGAGAGAAAGGAGGGGGGGCCTGAAACAAATTGCAAAGCAAAACCCTGACTCTGCTGTCTCCCAGGGAGGGGTGGGAAGGGGGTTGGGGGGCTG
The DNA here is from genome assembly GCF_028538775.1 of Myotis yumanensis. Lineage (NCBI taxonomy): Eukaryota > Metazoa > Chordata > Mammalia > Chiroptera > Vespertilionidae > Myotis > Myotis yumanensis. The sequence continues at coordinate 80,467,086 of NW_027223761.1, forward strand.
GCGTCCCTGCGGAGCATGCTGAGCTGTGGCTCTGGGGCCCAGCTCGGGCTCACCCTCCAGGGCTTGGTTCTGGGGCCCAGCCTGCCTGGCTTTCTGTGGAAGGGTGGCAGCTTGACCCAGGAGCTGGGGGAGGAGAGTGGGGGTTTTGGTGGCTGGATTCTGCACCTCAGATCCTTGGGGTTCAGAAATTATTTATCGTTCCTCTTGCCTCAGGACTGACTCCAACCTGGCCTGGACCCTCATCTCCTGGTCCCTAAAGTCTCAGAGCTCTGAGCTCTGCAACCCATGCTAGCACCAATCCCAGGACCCCACCTAAAGTCTAACTCACTTATCCTGCTGCATTTAAAACGTCCTGGGCTTCCCCGGAGGCAGGACCCCCCCGAGAGGATGGGTGTCCTTCATCTTCTCAGTCAGTGGCTCACAGAATGTCACCTTACTTGTTTCTAAGTGCAAGGATGTTTGTTGAAGCATTATTTATAACAGCAAACTCAGCGACTACCTAAATGTCAATCAATATGGGAATGGTTAAGGTAAGTACGAGACGTACAAAACAGCAAATAGTACACAGTCATTAAAAATGACAACGCAGCTCTGTACTTATTGACTGGGAAAGATGTCTTTGACATTTTGTGGAGTGAAAAAAAGACAACAGAGCAGCATGCAGAGTCTGAGTCCCTTCATGTAAGTTATATGCACGAATCTGTATGTGCATGTAGATAACTATATGCCAGGAGCCTTGCTGGTTCAGATCAGAGAGACTTAGAGGTTGCACTCTGGTTGGAACGGGGGATGGGGTGTGTGGAAAGAGGATTGGGGACCCACTTTGAAGTAGCATTTGCTAACCAACCTTCATGCACGCGTGCGCGCGCGTGTGTGTGTGTGTGTGTGTGTGTGTTAGTTTGCTCGTGGGGGTGGCAGGGAGGGACACAGGTGAAGATTATGAGTCTCTCTATCTGCTGACAGGTATTGACCCAAATATCAATACTGGCCACCTTTTGGAGGTGGGACTTGGGATGTTTCTGTGTCTTCTTGGAATCTCTAGTATTATTTAGGCATGTCACAAAAGTATTTAGTGATGTTTGCTGCTAGGGAAGGCTCCCAGGCGCTGGTTGCTGCTTTATTGTGCAGTGCCCTGAGAGCTCGTTTCTGTCCTGCCTGCCATCGTCTGCAGTTGGATTAACTGCCCGCACCTGCTGTCCCCGCCTCTGAGACCCGGGCACACTCAGAGCATCACCCTCCCCAAGGCTGCCTCCTCGCCTCCAGCAGGAAGATGGGGATCAGTCACTGCCTTCCGGGCCAACAGGACATTTCCACATTTTGATCTTTGCCCCTCACCTTCCTCTGTCACCATTGTCTCCGATTTGTCCCTTGGATTCTGACTCAGCCACAGAAATCCCACCTGCTCTGCTCTCAGTGTCAGCTCTTCTTATTCTGATAACATCCAACCTGGCACCTGACCTCGTTCTGTCTTTCCTCTCTGACTTGGCCGCTCCCGGCAGTTTTGAGTCACCCCTGAACACCAGGTGTGACAATGCTCTGCTCCACTGGGTGACACAGTTCAGAATGTGCCATGTGCTGGGCACCCGGCTAGTTCTGCAGACACAGAAACCTGGAGTCCAGGCCTCTCCTCCCGGGGCCTCCGTGCCTCCAGGCAGCCGAGGGAATGCTACCGTGGTGGTGACTGCACTGCCAGGCACTGTGCTAAACGCTGTGCATGCACATCTCCCCCAACCCTCACAAGAGCCTGGGGAGCAAGTCCTAGTATCAGATCCAGCTTAAGGAGGAGGGTACGAGGCCGGGAATACCCTCCCCAAGGTCAGGTAACTGAGTGGCACACAGGGACTTGAACCTCGGCAACCTGTCCGGAGGCACCAGTCCTAAACACCAGGCGGGGGAAGTGAGGCCGCCTGCCGAGTGCGGTGATGGACGGTACAGAGAGAACTCGGGCTCCCTGGGAGTCAGTCAGGAGCTCTTTCGGCTGTCAGCCTCCCGGCTGGCCTGAGCCCCAGCTGCCTGTTTGCTGCTCACCTAGCCAGCCTCCTGCCTTCTCTCCACCCTGGTGTGACCCCGAGGCTGGGCCGTGTCATCTGTAACAGACTCAGCAGCCGCTCTGCGTGACCAGCATCTGCTGGGCTGGCCTCACAGGCCCACACCCTGCTCAGAGGGTGCCAGGCCCAGCAGGCACAGTGCCCGTGCAGAGGTGGCTGGTCTCAGAGCTCTGACACTTCGTGTGGGCTTCTGTCCGAAGCCTCGTGAGCTCTCCAACTGGGGGAGGGCTGAGAGCACCCCTCCTCGGCCCTCTGGCTTCCACAGGGCGGCCATATTTTCTGCAATGAAGATTTTTCAGAAAAGTTTTGTTTAAACCAAATGTTTGTAGCATGAATTCCATTTAGACTATCTCAGTGGTCAGCAAACTCATTAGTCAACAGAGCCAAATATCAACAGTCAACTATTGAAATTTCGAGAGCCAAATTTTTTAAACTTAAACTATATAGGTAGGTACATTGTTATTAACTTAATTAGGGTACTCCTGACTGACTGGACCACTCAACTTGTGAATGAATCGCGCGCGCCTCCCTCGCGCTGCATATCCCGAGGCTGGCCTGCGCCGTGTCTCCTGTCACCCAACCGACCGACTGACCGACACCCCCCACTTCTTCTAATGCCACTTCTTCAAAATAGACTCACCCAGGCCGAGAACTGACTTCTGCGCATGGGCCATGAAGTTTCAATTGCACTGTATGTGCGTGCCCGAACGTGGTATTTTGTGGAAAAGCCACACTCAAGGGGCCAAAGAGCCACATATGGCTCACGAGCTTTGGTTTGCCGACCACTGGACTATCCTATATAACAAAAGGGTAATATGCAAATAGACTGAACATCAGAACAACTGAACAACCAATCAAAGTGTAATATGCTAATGATATGCTAAGGCTGCTCAACTGCTCACTATGACATACATTGATCACCAGGGGGCAGACAGTAGACCAGTCGACCAGTTGCTATGATGTGCACTGATCACCAGGGGGCAGATGCTCCGACAGGTAGGTTAGGTTGCTGAAGGGGTCCAGCCAATCAGGACTGAGCAAGATGGGCCAGACATGCCCTGAAGCCCTCCTGCTGTCCCTCCCCGGCCCGATCATGCACTGGTGGGGTCCCTCAGCCTGGCCTGTGTCCTCTCGCAATCCAGGACCCCTCAGGAGATATTGGAGAGCTGGTTTCAGCCTGATCCCACAGGCCAATCCCTTCGGGAGGGCACCAGACACAGGGCTCATGGCTGGCAAGTGCTGTTGCAGCAGTTTGAGCCTCCCCCAATTGGGACTGATTGGGCTCGAGCCCATGGCAGGCACAGTGGGGCCGGGATGAGCAGGAGCAGCAGGTAGGAGCTGCAGATGGTGTTGGACTGCGGGTTTCCGCCTGATCCCTGCAGGCCACCCAGAGGGACTCCACCTGTGCACAAATTCATGCACTCGGCCTCTAGTATTAGAATAATCAGCTAATGCACACAGCATTACCTGGCCTTGAGTGTTTTCTATGTGCTAGTTACCTTGCTAGTGATGCCCATTTAATTCTTAGAGTACCTCTGTAAGGTGGGGGCGCCTCCTTATCGCCACATAACTAATGAAGAAGCCACGCCCAGAGAGGCTGTCTCACCTGCCCAAGCGCAACAGCCTGTGGTGCAGAGCTGACTCCTGAAGGCACTCAGTCTAAACCACCCTTTGCTCCAGCTTCTCGAAGGGGCACCCACTGATTCTTGGGCAAACGGTCTCTTGGGAATGCAAGTTTTCTAAGTTCCCATCTATGTTCTGTGGAAAGAGGACAGACCTACCTTCTTGGTTCAGTCCTCAGCCACCCGGCTGGGTGAGAGGAGACCTCTGAGCCCTGCTGGACAGTTCCACAGCCCCAAGAAGGTTCTCACCCCCACCCCCCAGGGGAGGGCGCCCTGGAGCTGCCCCACTGCTGTCCAGCCTGCATGTGTGCACACACGCATGCACACGCACATGCACACACATGTGCACAGTCCTGGTCCAGCCATAACTATCTCCTTTGACCAGGCAGCTGCCAGCATGGGACCGAGCCACCAGGAGCCAGGCCGTGGAGAGCAGGCGAGCTGAGTAAAGCAGCTAGCACTGCGTGTGTGATATGCGGCCTTGACAGTAATACACGCTGCAGCTGAGTACTCCCACGGGGCCTCCTAAGGGAGGAGGCTCCGCTCCCAAGCAGCCCCAGGGGGTTGCCACGCAGCTCTGACTAGACTCCCTGTACAATCAATCCCGCTTTTCCCCAGCAGTGACAGGGTGTCCGGTGTTAATCCAGTCTCCTTGGCAGTCAGTGCCCCGCCAGAGGCTCTGATGAACTTTAACCAGGCAGAGTAAACACCGCACATCCAAGCAGAGAGCCCCGCCCTCACAGCTACCTCTGGGAGGTTCCAGGGGAGCAAAGGTGACCCCGCAGCCCTCTGGATGGGCAGTGGAGGAGGGCAGCCCCAGAGGCAGTCAGCTGGCTCAGGCTGGGAGGGGGTGAGGCGGGCCCCTAGGCCTGGGACCCGTGTGGAGGGCCCTCACAGCCAGAAGAAGGAGCCGAGGGGCCTGGGGTTTGGCCTCAATGCCTGGCTCTCCCAGCACCCCAGACCCAGCTTGCTCAGACCTGCACTTCCCCCTCCTTTCCATACCCCTCTTTCCCTACCCCTGCCCCTGCCCTGGTCCCTCCAAGCCCCTAGAGGCCCCAGACAGGGAAGGGCCTGGGACCAGAGAGAGGCCTGGGAATAAAGGCAGGTGGGGGAGGGGAGAGGACAGACAGGCGTGCAGGGCCTGAGGTCTGGGCCCCGGGGTAGGAAACGTGTGGGTGGATAGAGCCTGCATCCTCCTATTTCTACATCCACCTCTGAGTCTCGGAGGCTGGGCAAGCCCGGCCCTGGCTTGGAGTGGCCGGGGGCTCCTTCCTATGCAGCCTGTTCAGGAAGCTGCAGTGTAAGCTGCCCAGCAGCTTCAGCCTGGACCTCCCAGGACAGGGAGCCAGAGCCCAGAGTGGGGCCTCTGACTTCCGAAAACAACCCACACTGGCCCGGATGTCCACTGCGGCCAGCGCCCTCAGCGGGCCTGGGCCCCTGCTGGTGCCAGGCCCGGGCTCTGAGCGAGGGGGCCCTGAGCCTGCAGACAGACACCTGCACTGCTTCACCAGGACATCCTTTAATTTTTTCACATTACAAACATACTTTACTCAGTTTAAAATAGGAACCACACCAAAGAACAGAAGGGGCAGCCCTGCCTCTATCAACCACTGCTAACGTTTACTAGTAAAGTCGCTGCCTTCCTAGCCTTTAGGGTTTGCCCTCTGACCTCACCAGACCTGCACAGGCCAGAGCCCTGGCGTGTGGGGGGAGGGGCTTAGGGCACGATTTGCTAGGTGCTGGGCTCCTTCTCTAACTCCGTGCCTCCACGTCTCAGTTACAGAAAGGGTCCATAGCAGTACTGGCCTCATACGGATCCGATGCTCTTATACATGCAAAGCACTTAGAATAGTGCCTAGTGTGCAGTACACATGAAATAAATGTGGTGGCTGTATCGTTGATTGCATTATCATCATCATCATCATCATCATCATCATCATTTGCCCTATCTTCCCTGTAAGAGTGGGGAGTAGGGACCAGTCCCGTCCGTTCCCCCCACCCTGACCCCCACCCCCAGCAGCTGTGGCTTCCCTGGGGGAAGTCTAAGCACCCCGTTGGGCCACAAGTGGACAAGACAGTGCCCAAGAGAGAGGATGTCACTCTGGGAGGACAGAAAGCCAAGCATCACCCATCCAGGCCTCTGCAGAGTGTACGGGGCAGGGCATGGCTATCGCCCTCAAGTGTGTACTCATCGCCTGTGTGGCTCTGAGCCGGTGCCTAAGGGGCTACTCTTCCTCCTTGCTCTGTGGGGGTCATTCATCCAGCACCTCACGCTTTTGTACGGAGCCCAGCCCAGACACTGCTCTCCCACCGCAGCCCCATGTCCCCAACACTCCAATAGACCAGCTGCCTGACCTCATGGAGCCCTTAGCACTTGTGTCTTATGCTATCAGAATATCTGATCTTCCTTGGGGGGAAAAACACAAAACAACACCCTAGAGCTCCAATAACTCATGACTGCAGACCCTATGTGTTCCGCACTCACAGCGTGTGAAAGTCCCTGCTACATGGACACATATTATCTCATTTAACCTCCCAACAAGACTGAGAGGTGGGAATTACCATTATCTCCATTTTACAGATGAAACCATGGCTCAGAGGGAGTGCGCCATCTGCCAGGATGATGCCTGCTTCCTGTGTCACCAGGCGACTGGGTTCTTCCATGAAGACACGCCCCGCCCGTGGCCTGGCAGCACTCACTGTGGCCTTCAGTTTTCGACATCTCTGCTTCTGGGGAAGCCTGATGCATTGTGACCTTGAATGCAGATGAGTAAAGCATTTGTTTCTGTCCTGTAAGCTGGTGCATCTCTTACCTGTAACGTTAAGAAAAAAAAAAGACAAATGAGGAGGAGAAACTGAAAACATAGGCCACGCAGCCCGAAAGCCGTGGAGCTAGGACCGGAGCCCCAGGCCCCCAGCTCCCTGTGTTTTCTAACAAATCCTGCTCATCTTCTGTCTCCTTCCAGAGGGCACTTGGCTGGGGCCAGCGGCTGAGCCCTCCTCTTCTCAGGTCATCCCTGCATGGCACCCAGCAAGCCTGGCACACGGCAGGCACTCACTCAATCCCTGGTAGCAAACTGGTGCCAACGTGCTGAGTTAGCAGCCGCCCCGAAACGTGGGCCCACCTTAGCCTGGTAACCTGTGGTGGATCCTTCATACTCGAATGGAAACAAGATTATGCAGAAGAGCCGGCCCAGCACCGATTCTGGAAGGCCAAGTCCGGGATAGCCAGTCACAACCCCTGGGCCGCCCCGCCAAGCCCTCCCACCTTTCCCTCTCCCCGCCCCCAGCAAGGACACAGCCTGTCCCCAGCCAGGCCAAGGCCCCTGAAAAGCTGACCTTGTGCCCAGGAGGCCGAGGCAGCGCTGAGGGGGTTCCTGCTTCCTCTGGGCCGCCCGGCTCCGCTCACCGGTGGGACTTCTCTCCGCGGCTCTGGGCTGTCCTTGTGGCACAGAGGAGGCTGGCAGCCTGCCCGGGCAGTGGCACGCGTCTTGTGGCATAACTAGGCATTTTTCATTGAGTAAGCGAGTTAATGGGCATGTAAACACACAACTTGTTAGTCCTTAGCTGCTGCCACCGCCACGGAGCTCCTGCCTCGGGCTCAGCTCCATGGCTCACGGGTGCTCTCTGCCTCCCTCGCCCTCCCCTGTTTTTTTGTGGTTTTGTTTTTGTTTTTCTCAAAATCTCTCTCCCCAACCTACATGCCCCTCCAGCCCTGAGGGGCCTGGAAACCTTTTTATTATTTATTTGTAGTCATTTTCTTGGGAAGCCGATTCCAAAGACAACTTCACCGGGTAGTGTCAGCTGCCTCCGCCCACTTAATGCTTTGTCCTCTGTCCCTGCCCAGGACACCGACCGCGGTTTCCTACACGAGCTGCAGCCAGGGGAGCTGGAGGGCACTTGCCCGGTGCCAACACCGATGCCCGGTGGACACACCTCCAGCTGTGCACAGGGGCTCCCTCCCTGGTTGGCAGGCACACTGCCAGTGTGATTGCTCATACCCCCACCCCCTGTCCCAACCCCATGCAGCGTGCACACACGCAGCGCCCACACCTGCATGCCCAGATCCTCAGAACTGCGCATCTACTCCCAGCGCTTACACGTGAAAGAGCCACGACTGCACATGCGCCCTGCTAAGCACCCACCCCGGGAATCTCCCAGAGGTACGTTCCGAGCTTGCGCACACTCCTCGTACACACGCTCCCGAGGGCACAGACTGTGTGCCACACCCCGAACCTTCCCCTGCGTTCACTCCCTGCAGACACCACATCATTGAAAGACCCACACAGCGGTCCCTCCTCATCCACGCGCGGCTTCACTCCCGTGGTTTCTATTACCTTTGGTCAACCATGGTCTGGAAATATTACACAGAAAATTCCAGAAATAAAGTTTAAACTGCACGCCGTTCTAAGTAGCCTGATGAAATCTCCTGCCATCCCACTCGGTCCTGCCTGGGAGTGAGCCATCCCGTGTCCAGCAGCTCCACCTCTATGCTCCCCACCCACTCGCCACTTAGTAGCCGTCTGCTTATCAGATCAGCGATCAGATATTTTAAGGGGGGAGGGAGTAAAATCACACTCACATAACTTTTGTTATGGCATATTGCTACCATTGTTCTATTTTATTGTTAGTATTGTTGTTAATCTCTTGCTGTGCCTAATTTATAAACTAAACTTTATCATAGATAGGCGTACATAGGAAAAACATAACATACGTGGGGTTTGCTACTATCCTCGGTGTAAGGCATCCACTGGGCGTCTTGGGACCTATCCCTTGTGGGTAAATGGGGACCACTGTATTCCTGTACATTCCCAGCTACTGCACCTCAGTAACGATGTTCGCCATCACGGTCCTGCGGATACCCTCCCACTGTCCATTTCTGCATGCTCCCCATCTGTTGCATACATTACCAATAGCTGCAGCCTGCTTGCACACTTGCAATGTACACACAACTCTAACAGGCCATCACTGCATGCACAAACCCCAGGTACACTCCAACTCAACAACCCATGCTTGCAATGTACACGCCTGCATACACGGACAATGTACATAGCTTGTGTCTTCATGTTCACACCCCCTATTTATATCCCCAGTTCTCCATGTCGGTTGCATACTCATGTGAACCAACAAACTATCTGCAAGTAGATCTTTAATGTGTATTTCAGATATATTTGTATGCACCTCATGTAGAATACATAGTATAGCCCATGATACATGCTAATATTTCATACACACACACACTTCACTCTGTTTTTAGGTATGTTCCATGTAAGCATCCCACAACAGTCTACTGTCTGTGACACATTCTATAGCATATGTGTCCATATAAGACCCCATTTTGCCCATGCTTATACTCCACTGCGTTCCTGTCTGCATGCATATGGAAAAGTATCCCTCCGAATGCCCTCTCCTAAATGGGCACCCATGGCTGCGCTGAAATAATCCCACGTCTGTAAGCAGCCTGGTGTAGGGACATGTTCCCAAGCCTGCCATCGCACGTGCAAAGGCAGACATGTGCAATTCCCTCTAACACCCCACGCTGTACCAAATGCCCACCATCAACTCAATTAAAACTAACCTAGCCAGCGTGGCTTAGTGGTTGAGGTCAATCTATGAACCAGGAGGTCACAGTTCTATTCCCGGTCAGGGCATGTGCTCAAGTTGCAGGCTGGATCCCCAGTGTGGGGTTTGCAGGAGGCAGCCGATTGATGATCCTCTCTCATCATTGATGTTTCTATCTCTCTCCCTCTCCCTTCCTCTAATATATATATTTAAAACTACACTATTGAGCCTGTGGCAGACTCTGTGCCCAGTGCTGGCATATGCAGGTGACAAAGAAAAGCAGCCCTCACCCTCAGGAAGCTCCTTGTATAGGAAGAGAAATGGACAAGAACACAGACAGTTATGACAAAGGGTGGTTAGTCTATTACAGAAATATATGCACCTGCAAGCACACGCTCTCACTAGATCCAAATTACAGGATATTCTACATGCACATCTCAGATGCACGAATGTGGAGCCTAATTCACATTCCCACGGGTCCTACTATGTGCCTAAACCCCACAACTGTAACCATGATCAGCAGCTTTGATTAGGCGTGTGGCTTAAAGTGCCCCCGGCGGGCTCCTGCCTGTGCTGGGGCTGCTGCAGGGCCGGGTCTCAGCCCGGATCTCCCCTCCGGAGCTGCGCACAGAGTACCTGGTCCAGCGGGAGGAGTGTCCCCAGCAAGTGTCCGCTGCAAGCTCAGCCTGACCGCAGACCAGCGCCGGCCTTGCAATTGGCCTCTCCTGCTCTGCCTCCCAGCGGCTGCCCTACCATGAAGGCCGGGGCTCTGCTGTTCACTGCTCCTGGTGTGGGTGGCTGGCACTAGTAGTTCTTAGATGGGATTATTTTTAAAAAAGCTAATTCAGTTCCGGTCTAAAGTCTTAGAATCTCAGTGTCTAGAAGACACTGCCTTATGGGCCAAATCTGGCCCCCACCTGCTTTTGTAAATACAGTTTTATTATAATGCAGTACACCCATTTGTGTAAGTATTTCCTATGGTTGTTTCATGCTCTCATGACAGAGTTCAATGGTGCCCGCTAAGAGTATATGACCAGCTGAGCCTAAAACATTTGCTGTTTGGCCCTTTATAGAGAGAGCTTGCCGATCTGCCCAAAAGCATGGGGGTGGTACTGAGCCTACCTGGTCTTTGGTCAAATCCACAGGATATACACACGTTAAGAGGTCAACGGAGAAACTGCGGGGTGCTCAGGAGAAGAAGACACACAAAAAAGGGGAAAAGGAAATCCAAACCATATTTTAATTCATCCCACAAACTTCATCGATGCCTCCGATTTGCCAGCGCCTCGCTGGGCGCCCGGTGACAGCGGTGGGGGAACCCGGCCCTGCCCTCCGTAGTGCACTGCCCATTGGGACCCGCTGCACCACAGCCTGCAAGGACTCTATAGCGAAGACTGTGATAAATATAAAAGGGATAAGATGAGGATTGCTAAAGCCAAGAAAAGACACTTAGAAGAGCTCTGACAGGTGAAGGCAAACATGTGAGAACATGACGTGGTGGAGGGGCAGCCAGTCTCCCTGGATACCCCCACATGGGACCTGGACCAGGACAGCCCAGAAGTTACAGGAAGTCTCTCTTGATAAAAAAAGAGGAGCTTTGTAACCCTCAGCGCTGCCCTGCAATGGGCTGTGTCGTTCCATGTTGCTGGGAAAGGAACAGCCGTATTAGGGCTGGATAGAGGGGCTTGATGTGTGGCGTTGGCTTACACGACCTCCGAGCCAGGCGTGCGGCTCACCAAGGCTTCTTACGATGGTGCTGGTTAAGTTGTGCCAACGTTCCCTCCCTCCCTCCTGCATCCTCTACTCCCCAATGAGGCAAAAGTAAGGGACTACCTCTCCTGGCCTGGCTCTTGGGCGGGCCACGAACAGCCCTTCCCCAGGGTGCTGTGGGGTGTCCACCGCTCCGCTGGTCTTCATGAGTTCCTATGTTCACTCTATCTGCCCTGAAAGTGAGGCCCCTTACCCACCGGTTCTAGGAGGGCCCATGAGAACCTCCTCCCTTTCTCACAGTGGACCTCCGTCTTCTCCCACACATCGCTCTCCTCCCAGTTCCAGGCTCTTCCATCCCTCCTTTGGGGTTTCCAGCCTCTCTCCTTTTTAGCCCCTCAGGTGGGGTCAGCAGGGTGGCGTCTGATCCCTTAGCTAGGATCCAAAGGAGCCAGTGCAGCCCTGCCTCCCCCTCACTCCAGGATTCTTGGTGCCACATCTTGTTCATTCCATCCCCCCAGAGACTTGGCTTCGGCTCTGCACGCCGAGGATACAGATGAGGGCAGGAGAGAGGAAAAGAAGGACAAGAAGGAAGGCAGGATCAGGAGAGGAAAGAGATGGAAGCAAAATGCCAAGCAAAATAGGAGGGTGAGCGGGGAGAGCCGTAAGAAGTCTGCTTAAGTGATCTGGTAATTAAGTAGAAAGTGTTTGGTGGGGAGCCCACCTTTCAGAAGCCCTGCTGGTGCTGAAGCATATAAAGACCTGAATGGCAAATATTCATTTGGAATTAACACAGAGCAGATCCCATCAAGCACCGTGAAGCTGTTTCTAGAATCTTCCCTTAATGTCTTATGCGGCGCGGGACCCTGGTGTGCGCGAGGCCAGGCATCCTATGCTAAACAAATCTAATGGTGCTTCATTCCCCCAGCACAGCTCTTAATTGTGCACCTTGCAAACGCACAGAAGAAAATGGATGGGTCTTGGCAGCTGTTTGCTGCTGGAGCTGCACCTCCCAGAAGCCTTTGCAAGAGCCGGCCCTACAGGCCAGCCCAGGGCGCTGGCAGGAGTCTGGGAGCTCAGGTGATAGGCTGTAGAAAGAGCTGAATCTTTAGCTGGGAGATGACCGCTCCTTGGCACCCCCATGGGGGAGGTGAGACATGAGTGAAGGGCTGAGCGATAGCAGGACCAGGCCGGGTCTGCGGGTGTGTGGGCGAGGAAGCTTTTGGAAAGCCTTCTGCTAAGGTCACCTTGCCTGGCCTGCTACCCAGAACTAGGCCTGAGACTCCCCCCTGTGCAAAATACCAATAAGACTAGTAGGATAACTCACTACTGCCCCCTTCATTCATCCTGGCACATTGCAGGAGCCCTATGTCCATTGAGCTGTTACCTGGCAGGCTCTGTGAGTGGGGGAACTGGGATCTCCTCTCTGAGGAAAGAGAAGTCAGGAGAATTCAGGGCTTGGGGCTGGACCTGAGGAAGACAGACCAACAGAGAGCAGTGGAAGGTGCTGGGTGTAAGGGCCAAAGCCTGCAGTCATGGCAGCCTGCAGGATGGCAGAATACTGACCGGACACAAGCTGGACACTGGTCTAGTTCAGAAGGGACCACTGAGCCGCCTGTCCACTGGACTCAGAGGTGCTGCTGGGCCTATGTGCGTGGTGGGTGGCGTCGAGGAGTCTGGGCCTGGGACATAAAAGGCCCCCCTGCTCTGCCCGGCGCTGTCGGCAGGAACAGCAGAATAGCAAGTGCGCTCACTACAGAGTCAGGGCCGGGGCTGGGTTTGCACCCCATTCTACAGCTCGCTAGCAGTTCCTGTACCCTTTCTGGACCAGGCTTCTCCTGTGAAAAACTGGAGAGATGTCTTGAACTTATCCACAGTGACATGTGAATCAGACTGTGTGGAGTCTCCATTTTCCTTGTACCGAGTTTCTCCTAGGGTGGCAGGAGGGGTACTAAGTGGCCTTTGTGAGCTGGAAAGCACAGGAAGGGACTAACAGCACCCTTTCCAGTGTCCGTGGCTCCCGGCACTGTCCCAAACGGTGTGCGTGACTGGCCCTCAGCACTCACAGCCACTTTCCTGTCAGTGTGCTGATCACTCAGACGAGGACATTCAGGCACAGAGAGATTATTCGGCTCCAAAAGGCAGCCCAGCTCGTCAGTGGGTGCAGCCAGAATTCAAACCCTGGCATGTGTTTTGCTTGTTTGTTTGTTGGGGGTTTTGTTGTTTATTTGTTGACACTATTGCAGATGTTCCCCCGCCCCCTTTGCCCACCTCCGCCCAGCGCCCACCCCCTGCCCTGGCCTCCAGCACTCTGTCATCTGTGTCCATGTGGCTCTGCAGACGTGTTCTTTGGCTACTCTCTTCACCTGCTTTAATCCAGCCCCCAAAGCCCAGGAGTTGTAATTCCGTCCGCTATGCAGGTTACCAGTTACTGCGCTGAGAGACCGTCCCCAGAGCTGGCTGGGCTCCGCAGAGCAGAGGAGGCAGGTCCATACACCATGTGGCATCACAGGACACCGGGGCTGAGACAAGCTCTGGGCTCCAGCCACGAGAGCAGCAGGACTCCGGTGTCCGCTCAGTGTCAGAGCGAGAATGAGGCTGCAGCAGGCCAGGGCGCAGGCAGAGCAGGGCGGAGCCCGGGGGGCAGGGCAGTGCTGCTCCACCCGCCTTCCAGGGACACCGCAGTGTTTGCGAACCTCCATTCCACTCATCCGATGAGGCGCCTCTTCATGAAGCACCTGCCACCCACCAGGCAGGGGTCGGGAGGATGGGGAAGCGTGGTCCCTGCCCTGTGTAGCTCAGAGTCTGCCTAGGAAGGCGGACATTAGGCAAGCAGTGCAAGCAGGACAAGTCTAAAGACGAAAAGCTTGGGGTGTATACTCATTAGGGCGCTACTGAGACTAATAGACCCCCAAAGGGATAATGGCTCAAACTCAAGCAGTCTCTTCCTCACTCACATGCAGGACACAGACCGCTCCTGAGGGTGAGAACAGTTCTCCCTCCACCTCCGCTTCCTCCGCGGAGGCCCCTGGGGCGCCACCAGTCAAGGGGGACGAGCAAGGGGGTTGCTGGGAGGTGTTCACGGCCAGGCTTGGAGTAACCGGTCCACATTACTTGCACTCACGTTCTAATCAGGGACCTCAGTCACGTGCCACGCCCGGCGCCCAGGGAGGGGAGTGGGAGGCCATGGACTGGAGGAGAGCTGAGAGCCTGTTGCCAGGGGCCTGAGAATATTTGCCCACGTGTCCCCACTGCTTGATGCCTCAGCTGGCCCACTTCCCCTCGCCCCATGCAGCGAACTTCGTGACCTATGACCCATGGCGTGTACCACTCACTTCAGTGTTTCCTCTTCTTGTACACACGATACCCTCCATTCCCACAGGCCCTGTACAAATTGCCACTGAAACAACTTGCACGAGCGGCATCTTAGAAGGGAGTGGGCCTGGACTCCCTGTGGACACACCTGGGCAGGCAGCAATGCACGGTGGAAAGCGAGACCTCAGAGGGGACGGCAGGACTGCGCCAGGACAGAGGGCCCCAGAGCGCCCTGGGGACCGCGGGGAGAGCGACTCTGGAGAGGCGTGTGGGATGCAGGCTCAGATTATTTACTTAGAAATGAAGCACAAGGTGGAGGCTGTTAATCAAATCGGGAGGAGACCTGGGGCAACCAAAGAAGAATAAAGTGCTGCTCGATGCTGATGCTCGATGCTCGGAGGTGAAAACGGGTGCTTCCTGCTCCGCCCCGGCCAGCTGCACTGCCCAGCTGGGCAGGAATTGCTGTGCCCGGTTGACAGATAAGAGCATCACCTCAGAGGAAGTCCCACAGCCGGTCAACAGGGGAGCTGGAGTCAAAGTCCCCCTCCCTGATAGGAAGGGGTAGAAGAGCAAGAGGACAGACAGGGGTGGGCACGGGGGTGGGCATGCAGGAGACGCAGTTGCAAAGAGAGAACAAAGCTTCCAAAGGCTGGCCTTCCTGGAGGCCCGGGGAGGGGCCTGGTGATGCCAGCGCCAGCCTGCCCCAGGGGAGGAGGGCGAGGCCTGCTCACCAGGCGATGCTGCTCCTCCCTGCGGGCACCCGGAAGAGAGCTTTGGGCAGCACTTGAGCTGCTCAGCCTCCGGGGAGGAAAGCCAGGGAGTTGGCGAGAGCAGCTCCCCAAGGCGTCTGGGGCGAGGCGGCGCGTCCCAGCAGGGAGTGGAATCAGGTGGAAGCGAATCAAGACCAGATGGAGCCAGCGTTCCAGCAAGTGCTCCTGCTTTTAGAAATGAAGGAGAAACACGGATTGGGTTCCACAACCTGCAGCCCTTGGGGAGTCACTCGCCATCTGAGAGCTCCCCTGTCAGGCTCATCTACAGGGAGGGAAGGAGTCGGTGAGTGGAAGTGCCGGGGCCACATCCCAGATTCCCCTCTGTCATCACATCACGGAGATGGAGAAGTGCTGTGGGTGGCAGGCCGGGGGAGGGCCACCTTCTCCTCCCCCCCGACTCCCCCACACCGCCTCTGCACAGCCACTGTGCCACTGAGGAGCTGCTAGAGCCTGGGAGGGGCCGCTGAGGTGCAGGTGCTTAGAGGACCCCCCCCCCCACTCCCCCCGCAGACAGCCCCTATCCTGGCCTCGGAGCGCTTCATCAGCTGCGGGACCTCGCCAGGGCACTGGTCTCCCTCTAACTCCATTTCCTCCCTGGGAAACCCTTCAAGCCCCTGAGCTTTCCTGTGGAGATGTTAGACCATTTCCCAGCCCTCTCAGTGCCTTTAAAGGCTGCAATGCCAGTACCAAGGCTGGGGTAGGGATAAGTCCACAAAATTCTCATAAGGAATGAGCAGACCCCCTTCTAACATGGGGAGGGGGTGCTCCAGGGCAACAGGAGCCTGCAAACCAGAGTGCTAAATATTTAAAAGGCACAAAGGAAGATAACAGACTATGTGATAGAAATGCTCACCCTCTTACCTCGAGGGTGGCATTGTCATGATGACAAAGGGAAAATCCAAGAGAGACCATGGGCTTTTAAAAACCGAAATACAGGCCCTAACCCGTTTGGCTCGGTGGATAGAGCGTCAGCCTGCGAACTGAAGGGTCCCGGATTCGATTCCAGTCAAGGGCATGTACCTGGGTTTCGGGCTCATCCCCAGTAGGGGGTGTGCAGGAGGCAGCTGATCGATGTTTCTCTCTCATCGATGTTTCTAACTCTCTATCCCTCTCCATTCCTCTCTGTAAAAAATCAATAAAATATATTTAAAAACCGAAATACAGTTAAAATGTAACAGCCCTGGCCAGGTGGCTCGGTCAGTGGGAGCATTGTCCTGTGTACCGGAGGTTGTGGGTTCGATTATTCCCAGTCAGGATGTAAGCAGGAGGTAGCCGATGGATGTGTCTCTCTCACATTGATGTTTCTTTCTCCTTTCCTCCCTCTCTCTCTCAAAAAAAAAAAAATATATATATATGGTAGTTTCAGGTGTACAGCATAATGATTTGATATTTGTCTGTATTGTGAAATGATCACCAAAATAAGTCTAGTTAACATCCATCGTCACACACACACATAGTTACGCATTTTTTTCTTGTGCCGAGAACTTTTAAGATCCGCTCTCTTAGCAACTTCCAAATGAACAGCACAGTATCATTACCTACAGCCTCCCTGTTGCACATCACACTCCATGACTTTTTCCTTCTGTAACTGGAAGCTTGCACCTTTTGACCCCCTTCGCCCATTTTGCCCACCCCACCCTCCCCACTAGCTCTATCAACCAACACGTTCTCGGGATCTTTGTGTTTGGTGATTTTTTCTTAATTTCACACGTAAGTGAGATAATGTTGTATTTCTTCCTCTGTCTCATTATTTCACTTAGCATAATCCCCTCAGGATCCATCCATGTTGTCGTAAATGGCAAGATTTCCTTCTTTTTTATGGTCAAATAATATTCCACTGTATGTGTGGAGATACAAATACCACATTTCCTTTATCCACTCATCACGGGTAGACACCGGGTGCTCCCGTTTCTCAGCTGCAGTGAACGGTGCTGCTGTGAGCATGGGGTGCAGTTAGCTTTCCCAGTTAGTTTTTCCTGATTTCTTCTAATCTGACTGGAAGTTGGCAAATATCAAAGATGGATGAGTTTAGTTATTATTGCACATGTTTGGGGGCTGACAATGTTTGGATGAGCAACAAAAATAAGATAAAATAACTCAAAAACGATTGTATATTTACTCCCAAATTATTTTTCTTGCTTTTATTTAAACAGAATCCCTCATTATGTTGTTATTGTCGAGATGTTTACATACTTTGTGTTCTATTGAGATCAATGCCAACTGAGACATTTCTTGAGTCATTTTAGTTCTTAGATAGTGTTCTAATTCATTTCAATTTGGAGAAAATTCCCTGCTATGGCAGGAGATATTGGAAATGACAATAAAATTCTTAAAGCCGCACTTCTGTGTATTCAGAAATGAGCATTGAATTTTACTTATTTTCAAACATAATATGGGCACATATGACAAATGATTGTTGAGAAAGTTATGAAAGTTCATTTTCATCACTGCTTCTCACAGCAACACGAGACCTGCACAGGGACACGGGGCAGCTGGGCCACACCTCGTGCAGGTTCTGTGGGACCTGCGTACGGACACATTGAAGGGAGATGCGAGTTTAACATTGAAAATGTGGCTGCGTTTTTACGTGCAACTATTGCAAATACCACGCTAATTAGTGAATAGCTCCCGAATTTGATTTTGAACACAAAGAAAACAAGAAAATGGATGCTCAGCCCCGTGGATACTTCATTATGAAGCAATCTATTGCACGGAGCTATCTGAGAGGAAGGATTTGACAAGTTAATTAATTGGTCTTATATCTAAGCACTTCCACTGCTTAAATCCCAGCCCCCCATCTCCAGGACCCATCTCCCCACCCCTTCCCAGCACTGTCTCCTTGACATGGGTGGCAGCTCAGCCCACAAACCTGCTCATTCTCACTCAGCCACCTCTGCTCCAGGAGCCTGCCGGAGCCCTGGAGAGCAGCCCCGGGGCCTGGGCTCCTCCTGAGGGTGGTGTTTGCTTCGGGTCACTCACAGAGCGCTGAGCCCTGGAGCCAGGAATGAGGCTCTGTGGGTTCTGCACTACATTTGTTAGTGTGGGTGCTGTAAGGGGACAAGTGGGGCCTTCTGGCGTGCGGGGCAGGTAGCGGCCTCGCCTGGCCCAGGGAAGGCTCTGGTGGCCACTGCGCTGAAAGGGACGAGGCTGTGCATGGGCGAGACCCTCCCACATCACTGCCAGGTGCTTTCTGAGAGCACGTGGTGCCTCCGTGCCCATCACTTACCCACCGCCTGCCCGACACGCCCTAGCACCCTCGCTGACTTTCTTCTGCACAGAATGCCTTTCCCCATCTCTGTTTAGCTGGCTTATTGAACCGTTTGTACTCGTGGGGTGTGTCTGTGACATCTGTTTCTCCTACCCCACCTTCCACATGTCCCCTGGAATTTCCCAGGACCAGACCCACTAACTCGGGTCACCATCCTGGGTCTGGACCCCCTGGTGCTGGGAACAGGCATGGGGGTAGGAGAGGCAGCTGGGGCCTTCCTGGGTGACTGGCAGCCGCACCGGGGAAGGCGTGGCCTCTAATGGCTCAGCCTGGCCCCATCTCCCGCCCGGAGGCCGCCCACGAGCAGGGGTACGTGGTTGTCCTAGACTGTTACCCTCAGGGAGAGGCTCATGTCGGAAGGGACAGCCCTGGCTTCCAAGGCCTCCCAGGGCCTGTCCCCCAGAGTAGATGGCCTCCCGGCCACGCCCTCCTCCACACCCTCCTCCCTCACATCCAGGAGAGAGAGGAGAGAATTAGGATGGAGGCAGATGCTCCCGTCGTCTTCCCAGACTCGCTGCACCAGCGCGTTTGGCCTTGGCCCAGCGGCTTCCACAGGCCGCTCTGCTCCTCATTCCCTCCTGCCGACCCCCTCAGAAGCCTCCGGAGAGACCCGCAGAAGACACAGGACCGCCGCCCGCCCAGCCACAGCCCGAGTCTCCTTAGGCGGGAGTGGCTGCCCTCCCTGCCTGCGAGCACTGCGGTCTCTGGGTGGCTCCCTCAGCACCTCCTGAGCGGCTGTGGGGAGGGAGAGATGGCACAGCAGTTGCCACTAAACCAGTGGGCCCTCTCCTTCCACAGACGGGGCCCTGGGCACTGGTGTGGGGCGGTGGGTGTGAGAGGGTTGGATGCTTCTTTATAAGTCCCATGGAAGCCCGCGTCAGGTCTCTCTCTAGGATGTGGTTCCTTGTCACCCAGCTCTTGAGCCCTTTGCCACTCAACCTCCTAATAACTCGCCCAATGGAAGGCCGTAGGGGCAGCCGGGCTCAGCCCCTGAGGAGTGGGCCTCAGCCCCGAGCCGCAGGCTCTGCCCTGCCCCAACCCCCCCCCCCCCAACCCCCCGCCCCACGGCCCAGCAGAGGGAAGGACAAGTGGAATGTAGCTTATTGTGGCCATCGTGGAGTCCTCCGCAGCTTGCAACATGCCTGCGCGCGCCCGATGCCTGTGCGTGCCAAGGAACAGGGACTGGGCTTTGGCATCTCTGTAGCCCCGGGCCTCCCGCTGGGGCAGGCTCTCACAGCCCCACAGGCTCTCACAGCCCCACAGGCTCTCACAGGCCCACACTAAGAGCTTGTTGAAGGAAGGAATGAAATAAATTCATGTCAATAAAAGCATGAAGGAGTCCGTGGTTAAGTAAAGGAAGGAACGAGAGAGTGAGTGCAGGGCTGCGTGGCCACGCCCAGCCTGCCGGCCTCCTGTCCCAGCCTCGGGGCTCTGGGAAGCCTATTTGCCAGCGGCCTCGGCTTGTCGGATTCCAGGGGTGCAGCAGCCCGGCCACGGTAATGGAACTGTTAGCTCAGAAGGCAACGGCCTCACCGTGTAAAATCACTGTCTATTCTCGTCATATTAACTAGGTAATACTCTGCATTAGTGTAAAATTCCCCATCAAACCATGAAAACCGGCATTTAAAACATTCGAGGCCCGAGAAGGAGGAGAGGGCAGGGAAAGCGGGAGTCGGCGCTTCCTCCCAGTGAGGTCTGCAGGTTTGCCAGCTGCCAGCAGGGGTGTCTCCTGGGGCTGCTCAGAGCCCTTGGGACTGAGGCTCCTCTTCCTGCACGTCTGAGCTCCTCACAGGCCTTCCTTTTCTTGGGGTCCCTCCAGTGGGGGTTCACTTGGACGATGCTGACTTGTCAGACAGAGGGAAGGACAAGGGAACCCCAGGACAAGGGAGCCATGTCAGTTCCTGATGCCTTCTCCTCTACGAGGGGCCACCCTGCACCGACTCTAGAGCTCCTTCATTCTTAGAACCCCAGAGGCAGCCACCAGACGCCTAGCCCTGCTTAGGGGCCCCCCTACGGCCCCATAATTGAACTGAACAGAGAGCAGGCCTGAGTCTGGCTGGGCATTCAGGGGAGAATCTTTCCCCATAATCATATCTGTTGGGCACCTCACAGCCAGCTGCTAGGCAGCAAGGCGGTCCCAGGCCGAGATGGCTGTAGCCTGTGGGCCTGGGAGAGGGGGCTGGGTGGCCTCTACCTGTCGGCCACCCTCAGTGGCACCCAGTGGGTGCTTGGCAAATGCTGCAGCAGATGCTTGCACTCGGGAACGGAAAGTGAAGTAGCAGCGCCTCTGATACCAGGTACCACCACATACACCCATCACCCTGTCAGCTGCTCATCCCAGCCCCTTGGGGCTTGTCCCGGAGCACCCGCAGAGGGGAGGAAAAGAGGCAGCTTCCCCGGGGATTGCTCCACGCTGCAGTGCATGTGGCTGTGTGCCCTGGGGAACCCAGCTCCCTGCATAAGTGCACAGACACATAGGTCTTATTAAGCTTTCAGCATTCAGGCGCCTTGTTTGGAAGACATTGATTCTAAACGGCTGTTTGCCATTGACAAGCCCCAGCACCACGGCAGACAGCAGACAGTGTGGGTTATCCCGCTTGCATCCCTCCACGCCCCCATCTCCTGCGCGGGCACACGTGCCCCCCGGGCCCTCTGCTCTATCCCTGTGCCCACGCTGGTCCTGCACTCCAGGCGGCAGACTCGCTTGGCAGAGACCAGATGCCAGCACACCCTCCCTGTCCCTGGGGATCTCGGGCCCAGATGCACAGCCAGGCAGCCTTGGGAACCCGCAGTCCCCTGCCCCCACCCCCAGAGCCCATCAGCAAAACCCCCACCCCCTGTCCCTCTCCCATCACGTCCTCCCTCCTTCCCGCTCATGCCTGTGTAGGCAGGAGGCAAAGCAATGTGAATACATTAACATTTCCTTCATTCTATCTGCACCTCCGAAACTCTGAGTCACACTGGGTGGGTTTTCCTGCCTGGTGAACTGTCAGCCTCATTCAGAAATGCCATTTTCTACTTTGTTCCTGGATCGTCGAGGGGACAGGGGGCAGGGCCACGGGTGGGACGCGGCATACCCACCCTGACTGGTGACAAAATCGGGGCCCAGGCAGTTCCCCAGAGGAGAAGCCGCACAGCAGTACCTTGCCTTTGTGTAATAATTTTGACATTTTATAAAGTGCTTCCACCTACATTATTTTGGCCTGGATATTATTCAACCACACAATAACAATAGTCAGGACTAACCCTCTTATCTTCTGATTCCACGTCCGGGAGGTTCCACCTGCGCCCTGCAGCTGGAGAGCCGGGGCTTGAGCCCCAGGCGTGCTGCTTCCATCAGAAGCGTTTGAAAGAAGTGGACCTGGAGGTCTCAGGGAGCGGGGCCAGCTGTCCGCGTCGCCCTGACCGTGCTGTGTGCCACTGACCCGTCCATGCATGCACACCCCTGCCTGGCTCTGTGATTGGCCCTTCACATGAAGTTTCTGCCCTAAGACGGGACTGCATTTACAGAGAAGGGGGCGCCCATGGAGTGTGGCCTCTGGGACCTTAGTCAGCGCCCTCGGCTCAGAAACGGCTCGCTCACTTTTTAAACACATCATGCCATGTACAAGGCGTCTGCTTGGTGCTGGGTGGCTACAAAGATGAGGAAGTGTGGCCCTCCCCTCCCACAATGGCGTCACTTATAGGAAACAGACACAATGGGATAAGCCAGCAGTGGGTGTGAAAAATGCCATGGAAGCAGGCAGCCTAGGGGAGTGAGGAGGAGAGGAGGGAGGGCCATCCAGCAGGGGGCGGGCTGAAAGGGAGGGTGAGAGGCACTCACCATCCCCGACTGCCTCCCCTGCATCCTCGCTCTCAGCCACCCAGGACTCTGGCCCAAGACCCTGCTGCCGCCACTCCCACTCAGATGCCTGTCCTCTCTGCCTGGGCACCAGGGAAATGCACAGGGAAGCTACCAGATTCTGCCCCACCCTCAGTCAGTCCTGCTTGACCACAGTGAATGCTGGAACTTGGACCGCAAGGGCTGGCGGGAAAGGAGAAAGAGCCTGCGCCCGGGTGTGGCCAGGGCAATGGAAACTCAGGGGGAGGATTGGTTCTCAGTAATGAGAGCGAGAGCAAGGGCTCAGGCCTGTCTGGAGCCTGCACACGACCCAGGCGCCAGCTCACAGGTGGGGTCTCCTATGATGGGACGTCTCAGCGTCTCAGCCCACAGAGCTGTCAGTTGAGAGACACTTCAGAAGCAATACGTTCCAAATAATGAAAAGTAAGATCTGTGGACACATTACATGGTTAAATCAGAGTGGAGTCAAGTTTATCCATAGAACACTGTTTATTTGGTCACTCGTTGGCCATTGGTTCGTTTCACAAATGCTAAGCTCTGACTAGCTAAGCTAAGCACTGAACCTCCATCCTCCATTATTGCACTACAAGGGTATTCTTGAGTGGAAAGGAAAAGCCGCGGACCGCCCAGGGGTCCGGGTAGCTCGGCATGCCACGCAAGTGTCTGTGCACGCCTGGCACCGGCATCTGTGACAGTGAAACCAAGTGAGAAACCCAGTTCTAACGGGCAGCCGGGCACTGCTCACCAGCCCACACTGCCCCTCGCCGTGGTCCTCTGGGGTCTATGGCTAGACCGACAGGCACAGGCTGGTGCTCTACCTTAATGAGGTTCCCAGCCCAGAGCTGACTGCATCGCTGGTATCCACAAACTCATGGTTATTCAAAGCATGCTGACTCTGGGGGTTCAGTGCGTCCTCCTCAGAAACCTCACATACACATACACCCCCTTGTCTCCATATCATATTCCAGAGCCCCAACGATGCTCTTTTTCCTTCTGACATGTATATTCGCTTCTCCTCTACAGAGGAGCTCATGCGCTAGCGCCCGATCACAGCCCAGAGTGCCTTCACTGAGCCCTTTCTGGTGAAACGCTAGGCTGTCTTAGATCCAGCAATGATGTGTGGGGGCTTTATAAAGCTGCAAGGAAACTTTGAGATCCTCGGGTCCTATGGCTTCACAGACTCAGATCGGAAGAGGGATTTCCCCAAGGACACACAACTGGTTAACGACTGACCAGTTATGGCTGCTTAACGAATCACCCCCAAAACTAGTGCCTAAAAGCAGCAGCCACTTATTTAGCTCACAGTTCTGGAAACTTGGGTTGGATTCAACTGGGACCCCTTGCACAATCGGGGATCACATGCAGGTCCCTGCAAAGCTCTGCTTCTGGGGACTGTCAACAGGGCGATGGGGACAACTGGGCCACAGGCCCCTTAGCTTCTCGTCCAGCTGGCTGGTCTGGTGGCAGCGGAGTCTCAAGGGTGTGAACAGAGCCAGGCGGGCCCTCTGAGGACCAGGCTTGGCACAGGCAGGGCCTCATCCTGCCCCATGCTGTTGGCCTAAGAAGTCACAGGACACCAGACTCCAGGAGGGAAGAAACAGAACCCACATCCCAGTGAGAAGAGCTGCCGTGTCAGGCGGCATGGGGCGGGCACTCCGGGAGGAGTGAAGAACTGGAGCACTTCCTACCCCCTTGAGCTGCAACTGGAACCCGTTTCCTGACTCCAAGCTGAAGGCACAGCGCCTCGTTCTGACCCACCTTCCCACTCTCACCGACTGTCCACCCAGTCTCCTCCTCTACGATTCAGAAAAGGCTTCTGTGTCACAAGTAAAGAACAAATTGCCAACAGGACACTGGGCCGGCCTTTCTGTGTCCTGGGTGTGGAATGAGGAGAAGTGGTGGCACACAGCCTCTGTCTCACCACACCAACCCCCGGCCTCTCTATCCCCACACCAACCCCCCAGCCTCCCCATCACCACACCAACCCCCCAGCCTCCCCATCACCACACCAACCCCCCAGCCTCCCCATCACCACACCAACCCCCCAGCCTCTCTATCCCCACACCAACCCCCCGGCCTCTCTATCCCCACACCAACCCCCCAGCCTCTCTATCACCACACCAACTCCCCAGCCTCCCCATCACCACACCAACCCCCCAGCCTCTCTATCCCCACACCAACCCCCCAGCCTCCCCATCACCACACCAACCCCCGGCCTCTCTATCCCCACACCAACCCCCCAGCCCCCTTATCATCACACCAACCCCCAGCCTCTCTATCCCCACACCAACCCCCAGCCTCTCTATCCCCACACCAACCCCCCAGCCTCCCCATCACCACACCAACCCCCCAGCCTCCCCATCACCACACCAACCCCCAGCCTCTCTATCCCCACACCAAGCCCCCAACCCCTCTATCACCACACCAACCCCCCCCCGGCCTCTCTATCCCCACACCAACCCCCAGCCCCTCTATCACCACACCAACCCCCCCGGCCTCTCTATCCCCACACCAACCCCCGGCCTCTCTATCCCCACACCAACTCCCCAGCCCCCTTATCACCACACCAACCCCCGGCCTCTCTATCCCCACACCAACCCCCCAGCCTCCCCATCACCACACCAACCCCCCAACCCCTCTATCACCACACCAACTCCCAGCCTCTCTATCCCCACACCAACCCCCAGCCTCTCCATCACCACACCAACCCCCCAGCCTCTCCATCACCACACCAACCCCCAGCCTCCCCATCACCACACCAACCCCCCAGCCTCTCTATCCCCACACCAACCCCCCAGCCTCTCCATCACCACACCAACCCCCCAACCCCTCTATCACCACACCAACCCCCAGCCTCTCTATCCCCACACCAACCCCCCAGCCTCCCCATCACCACACCAACCCCCCAGCCTCTCTATCCCCACACCAACCCCCCAGCCTCTCCATCACCACACCAACCCCCCAACCCCTCTATCACCACACCAACCCCCAGCCTCTCTATCCCCACACCAACCCCCAGCCTCTCTATCCCCACACCAATCCCCCAGTCTCTCCATCACCACACCAACCCCCAGCCTCTCTATCACCACACCAACCCCCCGGCCTCTCTATCCCCACACCAACCCCCAGCCTCTCCATCACCACACCAACCCCCAGCCTCTCCATCACCACACCAACCCCCCAGCCTCTCCATCACCACACCACCCCCAGCCTGTCAATCACCACACCAACCCCCAGCCTCTCTATCCCCACACCAACCCCCAGCCTCTCTATTCCCACACCAACCCCCAACCTCTCCATCACCACACCAACCCCCAGCCTCTCCATCACCACACCAACCCCCAGCCTCTCTATCCCCACACCAATCCCCCAGCCTCTCCATCACCACACCAACCCCCAACCTCTCCATCACCACACCAACCCCCAGCCTCTCCATCACCACACCAACCCCCCAGCTTCTCCATCCCCACACCAACCCCCCAGCCTCTCTATCCCCACACCAACCCCCCAGCCTCTCTATCCCCACACCAACCCCCAGCCTCTCTATCCCCACACCAACCCCCCAGTCTCTGTTTCTCCATACCACCACCCCCAGCTTCTGTCTTACTATACCAATACCTGCCAGCATGTTCCTCCTTTCTACCCCCTCCTCTAGGACAGAAGCCAAAGCCCCCTCCCTCCACCCTCAGCACAGCCTCAGCTCCCAGTCCCATTCAGCGCAGCTACCCCGAATTCTGTGAGCTCTCCCCCGGAGCACTGGAGGGGAGACCGCAGCCAATTTTCCAGCACGGAGCCAGCTGGCCCCTGGAGTCCCTTTTGAAACACTACCAATGTGTTGTGCCAACCTCTTTTGGGGGGAGAACAAAGGCTATTTTTCTCTTTTTTCCCCTTGATGGAGAAAACCAAGACCCTTTTTTGAATTCAACTTTCTCTCCTCTGGCATAAAAAAAAAAATTAAAAAACAAATCTGTCAAAATTCCCACCCTGCCTTCCCAGTTCCATTTTTTAATTCCGTTGGCTCCGGGTGGGGGAGTCTTCTATTAATAGGTACAGCAGGAGGCTTAGCCACTCAGGCAGAAGAGCACCTAGGAGGAGGCTGGAGCGGGCTGGAGGGCCGCCGCCGGAACAGTGAGCAGGAGTCGGACGAGCCTAATTAGGAAAACATGACTCCCATTAGCGTCCCTGTCCGTGATGCCGCCGCTAAAAAAATGCCAAGAAGCTTATTTGTTTTGCAATTACGGATGAAATAAAAAATTACTTGGTCTAATTAGACCTCTTTTACTAAAAGAAGCGTGTAAAGTAACCTTGGTTTCATTAGCAACTCAAACTGCACCACTCTCTATGCTACATATGTTTAAGTGAAATGTAGAGGGTCAATTTGCTATGTAAATTTTCACAAATTTGGCTAAACTAAACCAATTAACCTAATGTGTATGCAAATTAACTTAATTGATAATGACTTTTCTTCAGTAACTTTAAAGGGGGGAGGAATACATTCCAAATCTAACAATCCTCCAAAGCGCTTTGTCGCCCAATAACAAAATGATATACTGACAAATTAGAGAATATAATAAAATCAGATTAATTAATGCCAAGACCAATTAGCACATGCAAAGAAACAAATCTCACTAATAGACAAATCCAGCAATAATTTGAATAAGGTTTTTGAGAGCTTTTCCTATTTGTCAATTTGTGTCTGTGTCTGTGTGCAGTGTTTAATCTTTGAAATGCTGTTCCCTTGTGCTTAAGATACGCTGATTGGGAAACTGAGCCTCAAAGAGGTGCATTGCTCTGTGCGAGGTGGCGAGGGCACCCATCTTTCCCCTACAGCACCCTGCTGCCAGCAACACCCTGATGTGGGAGAGCATTCCGTGGTCCCTGCCTGGGAAGGTGCTGCTCCAACACCCATTCTTCCCAGGAGACGAGGGTTTCCCTGCCTGAAGGCAGGGAGCACATTCTAGAAGGTCCTGCAGCTCTGGTTCGTCCTGATCCTCTCGCCTACATTGGCATGTTTACTACTGGAATGCAGTCTACATTAGAATAGACCTATATATTTAAGAATTGAGGGCCTTTTCCTCTTCATTCTCTTTTCCGGGACTCAGACCACCTTTTCTCTACACAAGCAGCCACAGAAGCGAGCCGCAGGGCCACCCCAGCCCACACCGGGCTTGCCTTGAGCCCCTCTGCCGTTAACAGTGAATTCTCCAGGCTGATCATTTGAAAATCTCAGCCCATCTATCGCCTTCCCCGATCCCCTCAGCGAAGGACTCTGGGCTAACAGGCAGAGCTCCGGTGTGGCTTCTTATTTTTATTTATTTTGTCTTGTTATTCCAGATGGTTGTTGCTGAAAGACTGAAGTCTGAATTGCTTCCAGCGGGACCCTCAGCAACAGCAGAGTGGAAGGAAGGTAGCTCTGGATGGGGCCGGGGCACCAGGGAGCAGTCAAACCCCAACCAAGCCGCAGAGGCAGCAGGAACAGCACCAACAGGCCACAGGGCTCGGGCCATGCACTCCGTGGGGGGCGGGGGGCGGGGGTGCCTCCTTGGCCAGCTCCTAGCCTGGAGTGCAGTTCTTGCCTGGATTCGGGCCAGGCTATAGCATGGCGTGGCAGAAGAACAGGAACAAGAGAACAGACACCGGCTGGGAGTCAGCAGACCCACCACCAGGCTGCTGACCTTGGCCAAGCCACCCCCCTCTTTGCTGTCAGCGCCCTCCTCTGTAAAACAAGGGTGGGAATCAGGTTAATCACCTCTGACTCTAAGTCCCCACCTTCTGGGGACAGTTTCAGGCTCAGGAGTTGAGAGGATTAATGAAGATACACACACACACACACACACACACACATACATATATATACACACACACACATCTACACTAATAAAAGAGAAACATGGTAATTGGCGTACGACCACTACCCTTCCCATTGGCTAATCAGCGTATCCTTATGCAAATTAACTGCCAGCCAAGATGGCGGCCGGCAGCCATGCACTGAAGTGAGCAGGGAGGTTTGCTTCTTCCAGGAACTGCAGACTCCAACGTTCCCGCCTCACTTTCCGGCCTCTCAACTGCAACTCTAAGCAACTATTACTATGTTGCAAATAAGAAGCTAAACAAAACCGGCTTTCAGTCAGCCCCGGACCGCAACATTGTATCCATGTTTTCAGCAGCGAGGCCTCAGAGCTAAAGCTGGCCCAGAATAAAAAAAAAAAAAGAAAACAAGGAGCGGTTGGGAGCTTTTAGTCAACTGCCAGCGGGAAAACAGCCCTCAGCCCCTCAGCCAGCCTGGCCAGGCATGCCAGTGGGGACCCCCACCCTGATCCAGGACACCCTTCAGGGCAAACCAGCCGGCCCCCAACCGGGCACCAGGCCTCTATCCTATATAGTAAAAGGGTAATATGCCTCCTGGCACCGGGATCAGCGGAGCAGCGAGGCTCCCAGCACCGGGATCAGCGTGACAGGGGGCAGCGCCCAAACCTCCTGATCAGCCCTGCTCTGTGCCTGATAGGGGGGAGCTCCCCAATCCCCCAATCGCCCTGCGGCTCTGTGTGTGACAGGGTGCAGTGCCCCAACTCCCCTGTCGGCCCTGCTCTGTGTGTGACAGGGTGCGGCGCCCCAACCCCCCGCCCCCACGGGCCCTGCTCTGTGTGTGACAGGGTAGAGCCATAACCACTCCATCGGCCCTGCCCCCAGTGTGACAGTGGTGGCGCCCCAACCCCCTGATCGGCCCTGTTCTGTGGGTAATAGAGGGTGGCGCCCCAACCCTCCTCCACGGGCCTTGCTCTGTGTGTGACAGGGTAGAGCCATAACCTCCCCATTGGCCCTGCCCTGAGTGTGACAGGGTGCAGTGCCCCAACCCCCTGATCTGCCCTGCTCTGTGTGTGACAGGGGGCGGTGCCCCAACTCCCCTATCGGCCCTACTCTGTGAGTGACAGGGGGGAGCTCCTCAACCCTCTGATTGGCCCTGCTATGTGCGTGACAGGGGGTGGCGCCGCAACCTCCCCATTGACCCTGCTTTGAGTGTAACAGGGGGCGGTGCCCCAAACCCTCAATCAGTCTACCCTGAGCGTGACTGAGGGTGGCATCGCAACCTCCTGATCTGCCCTGCTCTGTGCATGACGGGGCGGCGCCCCAACTCCCCAATCGGCCCTGCTCTGAGCCTGACCAGGGGCTGCACCTAGGGATTGGGCCTGCCCTCTGCCATTCAGGAGCAGGCCTAAGCCAGCAGGTCGTTATCTCCCGAGGGGTCCCAGACTGTGAGAGGGCACAGGCTGGGCTGGGGGACCCCCCTTCCCCCGAGTGCACAAATTTTTGTGCACCGGGCCTCTAGTATATATATAAAATGCTTAGAATAGTGCCTGACATATAGTAAGTGATAAATAATATTAGATCAGACACTCTAGTGCAGCGGTTCTCAACCTGGGGGTTGCGACCCCTTTTGCGGTCGAACGACCCTTTCACAGGGATCACCTAAGACCATCCTGCATATCAGATATTTACATTATGATTCATAACAGTAGCAACATTACAGTTATGAAGTAGCAACGAAAATAATTTTATGGTTGGGTCACACCATGAGGAACTGTATTTAAAGGACCAAAAGGTTGAGAACCACTGCTCTAGTGGAAGGAATCGCTACAACAGTGGTGTACTGGTAACTGGTTCACACCAGCAGGGCGTGGGATGGAGTGGGGCTTTGCTTTGTAGGGTTTGCCAATTACCTCTGTGTAAATAATCCCACTGTGGCTGACTCTAAGCTAGCAACATGATGTAAAACAGTTCACAAAATTCCTGAAAGTTTAACAGTTAGTTTTCCCAAGCCAGTGTGAGACAGCCTCTGAGAGCCACCGAAATGTAGTACCTTCTATTCTCTTCTGCGTAAACAAATGCCTGACAGCCTCCCATCCCGCACAGGTGGAGCTAAATGTTAATTAAATGCATGCGCTGTGGTGACCCTCCCCACAGCGCCTCTGGGCCACCACAGTCTCCTCCCCACACCCACCCCCCCTCCTCCCCTCAGCCCTCCATGCAGAGCAGGCTGCGTGTACTTTGGAAACATGAACTCGCATTATCATTAATCTAAGACAAGCATCATTGAGAAAGTAAATCTGCTGAAAAGAAACATTTACTCATTTTTAAATGTGGTGATGTATATATTAATCACTGCTGGGATTATTCACTCCGTGCACCCTTGAGTGAGTCTCCTCGGGCCCACTCCCCCGTCCTCGGCCTTGGACCCAGCCTCCGTTCTAATGCTCCTGGCCTATGTTGTTGTTTGGCTTCACCTAGTCATGACCTTGACCTTCTCTTGTTTCCAAAAGTTGGTTATTCATCAACTGAAAATGGAGAACTAAAAGAAAAAAAAATAAAAGCCCTTTCCAGCGGGGGCCATGAAGGGCCCATGAAGTCCCAAAGACACTACGGCAGGCCTGCAGGGACTGCCCTCCGGGGTCACCTGTCTCCTGCTGGCGAAGAGGCCGTGCAGCAAGTTAAGGGCGAGGGAGGCCCCTCGCTCACCCTGTGATCAGAGGGAACTCCACATACCTCCTTCCCAGCTTTGTGTGAGGGGACCCTTTCTGGCTCCAGGTGGCCCTGCCCCAGCCTGATTAGACCCGGCTCCTCCCTGGGCAGCTGGGCAGGCACAGCACCCAGCCAGGAGCTGTGAGGCTGCCCCTCTGGGCCCCCCAGTCTGTTTAGAGAGGTGGGCAACACGGAAAGGGTCAGAGGTGACCAGGAGCCTCTCAAAGCAACACTGCCTTCCTTTCCCCTTCGTCTTTCACCACTTGTTGTTAGGTGTTCTACCTCCCAGCCTCATTAAAGAGGCTCTGTCTCAAGTTCACCGTCCACATCTGGCCTCCATATTTGCATGCGCTGTCCCCTCTCTCTGGACCACCTCCATCCCTACTGGGTCCCGGCCTCAAGAGACATCATACATGTGGCAGGTCCTTCCTGAAGCCTTCCTGCCCAGTGCAGGCAGATTACCACACGCTCCTCTCCCTGTGCGCCTGCAGGCAACACTTACTTTGGACTTAGCACATACTATGTAATAAAAGCGTAGTATGTAAATCGACCAAATGGCGGAACTACCGATTAGCATGGGGTGGGGCTGGCAAGCAGGTGGCGCCAGGCCAGCCAAGGTGTGTGCCAGCAGGCAGAGGGAGGGGGATGGCAATCGGGGGGGAGGGGGAGCGGGCACGGCAGTGACCAGTGGCAGCTGAGGGGCTATGGGGGTGGGGGGCAGTGCTGGCCACTCACCAGCTGGTTCCAACCCCTGATGGGCCCACCCAGTCGCCTCCCACAAAATCAAACATCCCCAGAGGGCTCCTGGACTGGGAGAGGGTGCAGGCCAGGCTGAGGGACTACCCCCCAACCCCCCACCGGCGAGTACACAAATTTTCGTGCACCGGGCCTCTGGGGAGTTATAAGTGTCCCTGACTGTGACTTGGAGGCTTGGCAAAGGCTGGCTAACGTCTCGGAACCCCGTTTGTCATCCCCCCAATCCCAGCTCTGGCGCCACACACTCACCCAAACAAGTGCTCACTGATTGTTCACTGGAAGAATAAAGTACAAACTCAGTACAAGCTGAGTCTGTGGTGTATTTAGAAGGAGCTAGAGCTGTACACAGCTCCTCGGCCAAGTTCAGACTGCATGCACGGTCGCTGGAGCCGCAGGCCCGGCCCGGGCTGGACAGAGGCCGCCCTGTCCCTTCCCCACCCGCTGGTTGAGGTTCATCGGCTCCTCTTAGGACCTGCTTTTCCTCAGTCCGAACCTCAGTTCAGGCTCTGCCTTGGGAAGAGGGAAACATGAAGGGGCAGGACAGGCACCTAAGACAGCCCGCCCCCGAGGGTGGAGTCAGGTGTGCAATGAGCACTGGCCCGTGCTCTGCGCTGGAAAAAAATCTGCCGGAAGCAAGATCAATAGTTGGTTAAAATAAAAGTGAAGGTGGTGCTAACGCTGTTTTCCTGAGCCCAGCGCATGGGCAGCCGGGACCTTCTTCCCCGGGACACGTGAGTGAGCAGTAGCAAAGAACCCTGGGAAAGATGAGGCAATGGCAGGCCAGGGCTTGTAGAGGGAAGGGAGTCAGTGGGCCTTTGGGGCAGGGGACAGAGAGAAGAGCTGCATCCGATGCCGGACGCCCAGAGGAGCACGTGCCGTGCGGCCAGTCCCGGTCTTTCCGAAAGTCCTGCTGCCCCGGCTTGTCCCAGGCCTCCCGCAGCAGGAGCTCAACCGGCCTCAGTCAGGCAGCAAATACTTACCTGCGAGTGTCACCGTGTGCCAGGCGCTGCTCCGGATGCTAGCGATCCGCTGGCAAACAGGAGTCCCAGCCCTGGTGGAGCTCGGAGGGCAGCACTGGCCTTGGGAAGGGCGGACACACAAGGACAACACATAGCATGACTGTCAAAGGAGTGGGTGGCTGGGCCCTTTCCAATCCCGGGTGTCGGGGAAGGACTGAGACCAATGGGGTGAGTGGCAGTGCGCCCAGGAAGAGCAGGAAGCAGGTCCAGGGAGGGAGCCCCCGTGCACAGCGCTGGGGCAGGAAGGAGCCGAGAGGACCCAGTGTGGCTGCAGGCGGGCTGCAGGGAGGCCGCTGGCTGCCGAGAGATGGCGGCGGTCACATCACTTGCAACCACGCTGAGAATATGGACTTTGGGGGGGGGGGGGCGGGGACAGGAGAGGGGGCGCTGCGAACCCGCCCAGCCACTCCCCATGCCACAGCCTCGCATCCTGGCACAGGGCGTGCCCCCAAGAGAAGGCATCTTTGCCAGTTTCACAAAAGCGGTACCTGCTGGCCAAGCCCACAGAGCCATGCCCACCCCGAGAGAGGGCCATTCCTAGTTCACACACAGGCTCCTCTTGGCACCTGCTGGGAATGTTAGACCAGGCGTCTCTGCCCCTCCAGGGCTAGAAGCGGCAGCTGGATGGCAGCAGGTGGGTGAGAAAATGGGCCTGTAGCCAGATGGCCTTCCTTGCCCTCAGTGTGCTAGCTGCCCACCAGGCAGCCTCTCCTCCAACAGTCCCACACCCCCCTGGGCTTGCCAGAGGAGGGGCTTGGGAGGGCCCAGCCGACCTGGGCATGAGGGACAGGCTGCTGCAGGAGGGCCGCCTTGGCACACAGCTCCATGGGCAGGTCTGTCTGGCTCTCTGCCCACACCCTCCTTCTGTTAGAGGAGCGCCCGGGAGGAAAGCCCCAGGGAGCAGCGTCCCCTGCGCGGTGATTGGCATGGCCTGAGGCCTGCAGCTCGCCTGGACTCCACGCCCAGCTGGCTGGCTGTGGCTGCCGGTGCTGGGAGCAGCAAGGGCATTGTCAGATGCCATCCGTCAGGCGTGGTGGGGGACTGCATGTACCAGTGGCCCAGGGCTCTGCCTCCAGCCCCGGTGCCAAGGGAGGAGGGTGGCATCTTCCCCTGCCCTGTGCTCCTGCAGCGGCCCAGCCGGTGCCTGCCTCCTTCCCTGTGCACAGCCCAGCCCCAGCAACAGATCCCCATGCTCCATCTCCCGACCCCACGTTGGCCACCAAGCATGTCAAGGCAGCCTGTTGGACTTGGATGCTGGCAGCACAGTAATAATAATAGTTTCCATTTTGACTCTGCCCATCGTGGGCCTTGTGCCAGGCACACGGGGCTGGAGCGGCACCAGAGCAAACAGTCTCGCCCTTGATGTGACGCTTGGCCACGATGTAACATGAGTCTCAGCTTCCTCGTCTGTGAGAAAAATAGTAACCTTACTGCCAGGGCTTGTGGGAGGACGACGGGGGACACATGGAGAGAATAGAGGGTCTGGTGCAGAGTAAATCCTCGTCGATGTGAGCTGTTATTCTCAGCTGCTATTAGGGGGCGCCCCTGGTGCACTGGGAACTGGACCGTGTGTGCTGTTTTCCCCGGGTTACACAGGCGGAGTAGAATTGCACCCCAGGTCGGTGTGACTCTGAACCAGTCAGCTGTGCTGTCCCCGAGGGCTGGCAACCCAGGTGCTCCGCCTGCCTCCGGGGCAGCATTTTCCACTCCGCTCCCTCATAGCTCCGGAGAGAGCCCTCAGGAGTGGGGCAGGGGAGACCCGTGAGCCTCGGCTTTCCCACCAGCATCCAGGGCAGAGTTCAGGGTCCTGAAAGCTTTTGTATCAAACTGGGGGGATGCACATCTTTTCTGCATTTAAGCAAAGGGAACGTGGGCCGTGGCAAGAAACTGGGAGTCAGAGTCAGAAGCCTTGTTCTACCACCATTACCTCAGTGACCGTGAGCAACGAGTGAAACTCACTTTCCCACCTGGAAAATGGGCTAACATCACCGCCTGCTCAGAGGTGCTCCTCAGCGGGAGGGTAGATGCCGCCTGTGAAAGTGAGCCTTCTCCACATCATGTGATCGTTAAAAGGGATTTTCATTAAGGGGCACTTGCTGAGAAGAAATAAATTAAGTTGTAAGGGACCTTGGTTTAATTTAACACATGATTATTGAGTTCCTGGTATAATGAAGACAAATATTCAAATTCAAAAATGAGTCCAAAAAAAGGGATGCAATGTCCTACAGGCTGTGATGGGGCTCAGAGACCAGGTTCAAGGTGGAGGCAGAAGTTCCTGGAAAGGTGGTTGCTCTGAGCTTACAGGAAGAGAATGAGAAAATGTTGGTGGAGGGAGGGTGTTCAGCAGGATATCGGCAGAGAAACCAGCAGCAGAGTCCAGGGTCGCTGGGCACAGTGTACACACTGGAGGGCATAGGAGAGGCTACGAAGCTGGCATAATTATTCTCCCCACCTGACAGATGGAGAAACTGAGGCACGGGGCAGTTATAGCATTCACACATTAAGGACGCAGAATTGCAGTTAGCCAGGTGTCCTGC
This sequence comes from Myotis yumanensis, assembly GCF_028538775.1. NCBI lineage: Eukaryota > Metazoa > Chordata > Mammalia > Chiroptera > Vespertilionidae > Myotis > Myotis yumanensis. Next base: position 80,502,048 of record NW_027223761.1, read on the forward strand.
TCCGAAGCCCATGCCCTTAGCCAGGCAAGCCCCGACTCGGGCTGTGGCCATGGGAAGAAAATGAACTGAGTCCACAGAGATCTGGCCACTTTATGGGCGGAGACGATGGCGGAGAAGGAGCTGAGGGGTTGAAGGAACTGAGACGCGCAGGTGAATGGGCCTGTGGATAAGAACTAGAAGTCAGAGGCCCGGCTAAATGTTTCGGAGGATGCTTCTGGTCTTCAGGTCAAATCCCCTCCCAGGGCATCCGGGCCACAGGAGCAGCTCAGGCAGCCCTGTCAGCACCCGCCCTCAGTGGCCACTGAGCCCTGAGAGGCTCCCACGACCCTGAACCACAGGGCAGGTGTCCCCACCGCTCGCTCTCGACACTGACGAAGGGGCCTCCATGGACTCCGGTTCGCCTCTGCCTTGCAGGTGGGAGCAGGGCAGCACCGTGGCAACGCTGGGCACCTTACCCGGGGCGGGCCAGGGTCTTCTCCCAAGAGGAGGAAGCAGCCTGGCCCCTCGATGGCCGGGGGGGAGGGTGGGACAGGCACCTCTCACTGACACCAGAGAGGCGTCCCCGGACAGGACGCCCCCTGAGTCCGTGGGGAGGGCATCCCAGCCTCCCCAGTCCTGGTCCTTTCATATAAATGAATTTATACCAGAGACCTCGACTGCATTCTGAAAAGCCAATTTACTAAAGCAGTTACAGCATGCCCCTTTATTGGAAAAGCAAAAGAGCGAGCAAACCTATACCTCTGGCTTATGCAGCGCGGACGGGCTCTCAGCTCCTCTGAAGAGTGAGTTGGGTGGGGTCCCTCCTGTCTATAGGCTTCAGACTTCCTCTGCTGACTATTTCGGTGCAGAGTGATGCTCAACGCCCCTTTTTTTACTCTGTTGGGGCCTTCCCAGAATTCATGGGAAGCACCTGGCAACTTTACCTTGTCTAGCCTGAGCCTGCTGGCTTCTCTGCTTAGGGCAGTGGTTCTCAACCTTGGCTGCACATTAGAATCACCTGGGAATCTTTTGAAAATCCTGATTTCTGGGCCTCATCCTCCGGAAATTCTGTTTCTTTGTTATGGGGTGGGGCCACAACATTAGTAACAAAGAAACAGAATTTTCGGAGGATGAGGCCCAGAAATCAGGATTTTCAAAAAGATTCCCAGGTGATTCTAATGTGCAGTCAAGGTTGAGAACCACTGGCTTAGGGAGTGAAACTGCCCCTTTTCCCTGCCCCTCCTCCCTCCCTCTCTGCATCCTCTCCTCAGGGAGGTTTCTAACCATTTGCTCCATGTCCTTGGCTGGGGAAGATAGTTGTTCCTTAGTTACAAGCTGGCTGCAAATCGCCCACACTGCTTGGCCTTCTTTTAACTTTCCTGCCTCAGTTTCCCTATTGCTCCTGCCCTGGAATCCTGTAACAAGGATACACAAACAGAGAGGCATATGGGAAGAGCTTCATCTTGGGAGGCAGACCAACAGAGATTTGATTCCTAGCTGTGCCACTCACCAACAGTGGGAACTGGAGAAAGATCCCTTAATCTCTGCGGGCCCTAGTGTCCTAGTCTGTGAAATGGGGGCAGATAGTAACCCTGCCACACAGAACAGAGAATGCGAGGGCCCAAACACGGTGACTGAATGCCTACCCCAGAGGGCCTCTATACGTGCCAGGCCTCTTTCGGCTCCACCCTTCCAGACCAGTGTTTAGAGAACTGCCCAGAGTGCCAGCTCACGTAAAACAGGTGGCCCCAGCCTTGTCCCCAAAGGCACAGACACACAGGGAGGCCTCCACGCTGCCTCAGAAGACAACTTCATTGCCAGCGCCCAGAGGAGCCCATTGTGTGGACACGACCCTGGTCTGCAGTCTCCTTGTGTATGAAGATGGTATGGAAAGGTTTATCGAGGGACCCAGGCCGGACAGAGCAAGAGGAGTCAAGCTGCAGAGCAAGTAGCGCGCATGCCTGGGACGGAGCATCTGCGAGCAGTGGTGACTGACCCGTCCTACGGGCACCCTGACCAGCCAGCTGCCTGGAACACCCGGGAGAGGGCGGAACAAACTGGTGGTGGCCTCTTGCATACGTTGGCTCGTTTGACTTTCACAACAATTCCCTACAGGCGGGTGAAGAAACTGAGGCCAGAGGGGCTGCATAACTTGCCTGGTGCCACATAGCTTCACACTCTTCAAAAAAGAAGGTGGCGTTTGCGTTGAGCCTTGAAAGATGGGTATGGTCTCTAGAGACAGAAAGCTGGTGCGAGGAGCCTGCCCGCCCAGCAGAGCCATGACAGGGCTGGGACATAAGATGAGCAAAGACGGGGGCGTGAAAACAAATCGGGGTCACTCAGGACAGGGGCTTGCCGAGAACACGTGTCTGTGGGAACCTACACCTGCTAGCCTTCTGGGTCTAAGGATCTTGCTCAAGGTCACACAGCTAGTGCGTGTTAGGGAGAGAAGTTGAAATTTAACTCTTTTGACTTTTTACTAAACCCTTACACTCCCTGAAGAAATGAGACAGCGATCAGATGGAAAGGGCAAAAAAGAACTAGCCATAGAGTTCAGCAAAGAGACTGAGGGTGAGATGTTACAAAAGCCAGTGACCAGCTGCTCCCTTTTCCTTCTTCCCCAGGGGACGGGAAGTGGGGAGATGCTGAAATGGTCCAGGCCCCACCTTCCCTAACTGCCCTACCTTATAGCCTGGCCTTCAGTCTTCACACCCACTCGCTTTACCCTCTCTCCCAGCCTCAGCTTCTCAGTTCCCACAATGCCCTACTTCAAGGTTCTCACTGTCCCCCAAGCCTCCACACCCTTTCTCCAGCTCCTCTCCTTCACTGGCTAACCTCTCCTCCTCTTTCTTTACTTGTGAAATGCAACCAACACCAACGACCTCACAAGAGCGTCTTGGGATCCAATGAGATGACTCATTCTTGGAGTCCATAGATTCTCTGAGTGTGTTGAGCGCCTGCTCTATGCCAGGCACTGGGCTGAGCTGGGGGCCTGTGGGGACCATGCGGAGTGCCTGTCCTCATGGAGGGCTGGGCTGGTGGAGAACAGCCAGCACATAGTCTGCTGAGTGCACGGATGCTCCCATCAGGCAACACGGGCATCAGGGAGGGCTTCCTGGAGAAGGTGACAGCTATACCGAGACCTGAAGGATAAAAATAACCTGGCCAAGGGCACGAGCCTGCAAAGCAGAAGAGCAGCACCACAGAAGCCGCGGGCAGTGAGGAGAGGGTGCTTGAAGAAACTACCCTGGTTCCGAATGGATGAAGTATGGAGTCACGGGGGCAAGAGAGCAAGGGGTCGGTGCGGCCAGAGATGAAGCCGAGGGCAGAGCAGGGGTCCTGGAGACAGACCTGGAGACAGGGGTCCCTGCCTTCCTCACGTGCCACGGACCCTTCACCCCTGTGGTGAAGCCTGGATTCCTTCCCAGAATAATGTCTGCAAGTGCGTAAAATAAAATACATAGGATTACACAGGAAATAAATTACACGGAAGTGCAGTTATAAAAATATTTTTTAAAAACTAATTTGTGATATAGTAATGTATGAGCTTTTTATTAATGCAGTAAATAATAAGTTCTGGTGTCAGGTCTAATTACATAATTTTGAAGTAGTGCTGGGAGAAAACGATATTTCAAGATAAGTATAATAACTGTAATATGATATAAAAATATCTGTGATTCCCACTGCTGACAAAGTCACTGGTCCTGCCAGAATTGCTGTGGATTGGATGTTATGGATGGTGCCTATATTCATAATTAAATGAAATTCTAAGCTTCAGCTAGAGGTTGGTGAAATTAAAGACTTTTTTTCCCTCATCCGTGTTCATGATCCCCTGTTTTAAAGACTTGTTAAGGACTGTTTCCTGGATCTCGAACTCTTGCAGAGTCCTTGCCCTGACCACACCCCCTCCCCCGTCCTCATCTCCTACACTTAGCTACTCCTTTCCAACCACATCAGCCTCCTTGTCATTCCCTGAACATCCCAAGCATGTAGCTGCCCCAGGGCCTTTGCACATGCTTGTCCCTCTGCTTGGATTGCTGTTCCCAGAAATATAGATGTGCATCCCTTCCTCCCTTCTTTGAGACTCCACTCAAATGTCACCTTGTCAGAGTGGCCTCTTCTCGCCACCCTATGAAAACAGCATCACCTCCTCTCCCCCAGGACTCATATCCCCCGATTCCCTGCTTTCTTTTTCTCTACCACACGTATACCATCTGACATTCATGTGACTGTTTCTTGTCTTTTCCCCCCAACTAGAATGGATGTTCCACAATGACACAAACTTCGTCTATTTTGTTTGCTGCTGTCTCCCCAGCACGTGGAGGAATTCCCACTAGGAAACTAGTAGTCCCCACCCCCTTCTACTCATCTCTAGCCTTCTCTGCTCAGTCAAGGCCGCCTGCGCCTCGCAGCCCTCACCACTACTCCAGCCCCTCAGGGAGATGAGGCCGCTGAGGGTGACACCGGCCTTGCACTTCTGCATCTGCCCTCTGCGCCTGGGTGTGGGGCAGGCACTCCCTATGCTGGGAGGTCCAAACTCGTGTAGCAGCAGCCAAGGAGACCACGGGAATGAATGAAGCAGCTGGATGAGACTGGGGAACTCCTTCTGTAGGGCCCCCCCCAAACCATACGTCCACATCGAATCCCAGAACCTTACTTGGAAAAAAGGGTCTTTGCAGAGGTAATCAAGTGAAGGCTCCTGCCATAAAGAGATCATCCTGGGTTGTAGGGTCAGACCCCATGCCATCTCCGTGTCCTTGCAAGAGAGGCAGGGGGAGGTGATGTGGACACAGAGGGCACGGAGATGGGAGATGGAGCAGCAACTTGAGTGATGTGGCCACAGACCCAGGGATACCAAGACAGCCCGCAGAGCCAGGAGGCAGGGCCCCCCGATGGTCCCCCAGGCAGCTCGGCCCCCAGGAAGCTGGGTCCCTAAGAAAGCTCAGTCCTGCTGGCTTTGGGACTTTAGCCTACTGTCTGGGAGGGGATACATCTCTGTGTTAAGCCACCAGTTTGGGGCAATTGGTTACAGCAGCCACAGGAAACGACTGCCCCATCTAGGAGGCCTGCCGGGGCGGGGGGGGGGGGGGGGGGGGGGGGGGGGAGACTAACTGAAACTAGAGCAGTGATTCCCAAAGTGGGCGCTGCAGCGATCCAGGGGGGCAGTGATGGCCACAGGTGCATTTGGGGGCGATGAGTAACTGCTATTAAAATTTTTAAAAAATTAATTTCCAGGGGCTGAGTAATATTTTTTCTGGAAAGGGGGCAGTAGGCCAACTAAGTTTGGGAACCACTGAACTAGAGTTTCCTTTTTCGTTTTTCTCCCAAAAGATTCTGGAAATTCAGGCTTTCCTATGAAAGCTCCTGACTTCCGAGTACGGCAGTGTGGGTTCTCGCTTGCAAGGACGGGCCCAGCTCTGGCCTCAGGAGCGAGAATCCTTTATTGGAAGGAGCTCGATGAGTTCCCAGAATTGAGCACGGGCCAAGAACCAAAACCTGCAACACAGGCAGGGTCCAGGGGGAACAGGCCTGCTATTCCCAGAGCACAGGGCCATCGGCTTGGGGCACTGATGCCACTGGCCACTCACGGCCACGTCACCGGCTGCCACAGGGCTCTCGCACCAAGGTCACGCGGAAAACGTGGTGCGTGGGCGTCAAACCCAGGCCGCCAGGCCCAGAGCCTGCTCCCTTCACCCACACAAAGAGCAAGTCAAGGGACGCACACAATCAGACACGTGTGTGAGCTCGGGCGTCCCGGACGGGTGCAGAGGCTTCCGGCTCTGTTGTTCGGCCCCAGGGCGAGATACGCATTTTAGACCACAGCCCAGTGTGTGCACACACCACACGGAAACTCGAAGCAGTACTTGCTGTGTGATCACACCGACGGTTTCCTTTTCATTTCTCTTCTCCTAGTTCTTTTTTGTCAATTCTATCCCATTTCATCCCATGCTATTCTGTCCAACTTATTCCTTTCTATTTTTAATCTCAGTGATATTTATTTATGAAAGTAAAAAAAAAAAAAAAAGTCCCTCATGCACCAAAAGACTCAGAAAATATACCACTCAAGAACTTACCTAGAGATAGATTTTTCCAAAATCAAAATTTAAGATGGGCAACTGGGGATCCCTTCTAAGCTGATTTCAAAACCCACGAAGGAGTCATAAACCACCGTTTTTAAAGTGCAGCACTAGAGAAACCGATTCTATTTTAATAAACAAAACAAAAAGCAGCCAACAGTATTTAGGATGAATAGCACAGTGTTTCTGAGCTGGTCACAGCCCTGGGCTGCCGGTTTACGGCCTCTGTCTTAAAACCGTGATGCACTGATCAACGGATCGATTGATTCACCTGCAGTGAGAGAGAACATGGGAGAGCCTCCAGCTTAGATTTTTAATGACAGCATTAATTCTCAGCATCTAGTTCAGGGCCGGGCACACAATAGGTGCTCAATAAATACTTAAATGCAACTGACAACAGACAATTTTCCTCACTTCCCTAGTCCTGTTGCAGGTCCCCCTGGAGACTGCGTGTGACCGTGGGTAGAGAGGAACCCACATCCATCAGCGATCAGTGGCCAGGAAGCACTCGCAGCTCCCACCCGCCTGCTCTCCCTCCCAGGCTCCATTGGTCGCCATCCTCTTTGCTTTGCGTTCACATCAACCAGCCTGGCCCTCCCAACCACTGCTCCTTCTCTCACCTCTCGCCTGGCAGTGCTATTTGTTAAGTTGCAAAAGCACACAAAATGGGTTCTATGGTGTGGGCAGGTGAGGGGGGTGGGGAAGGGTAGAGCCAAGAAGCGCTTTTCAACTCTGTCTCTAATGTCTTCGTTAATTGAACTCATCAGGTGAAATCATTTGTGGACATTTTTTTGAAAAAGGAGAGAGAAAATGAAGTGATATGTGCAGGAAAAGTTACTCACATGAAAAATCCTTCAGACTGGGAACCGGCACGATTTATTCATCCGAGAGTCCTGCTTCCCCCTGCCCCCCCCCCGCCCCCCCCGCCCCAAAACACATAGATTTAATGAGCTGCCGCAAAGGTGGTGGCTATTAAGGAATTCTGTCTCTGCGTATTCTCCTCCGTGTGATTAGGACGGAGCCGCGAAGCTCCTAGCCGGCACCCTATTAAAGATTTAGGAGGCTGCTGCCCCCCGTGCTCCCCTCTTACGAGCGCCTTTGAAATGGTTCCAAAATTAAATATTGTACAAGCTGATCAGCCTTGTTTAATGCCAATGCTGAGTGAGATTTAAAAAGAAATTAGAAAGGCATTTGTGTTAACAGATGTTCTTCCTTTTCTCTTGGAGCTGAGATGATTGGGGCTGGGTCCCTCCTGAGCCAGGCAGGAGCCAAGAGGGATAAGCCCCAAACCAAGGGGGCAGACAGGGCCTAGCAGGCTCGGCGAGGACCCTGGACTGGGGCCTTCTATTCGTGAGGACCCTGGGCCCTGCAGGGAAGAGGGAAGCAAGCTGCGGGCTTGGCAGGAGTTTCCCCAAAGCTCCCGGATGGCGGGGAGCCTCTCCCAGGACTTTCAGCAGTGCTCACCAGAAATGTGCACCCACAAAACACCATGGCCCAGGGCTTCAGGAGATCAACGAAGGAGCAGGCTCTTCCTCACATTCATCTGGCCCTTGGCCCCGATGATAAAGTCCGCAGGAAGCTTCTAGTCCACACCCTTCATCCAGGTAAGAGCAGCTCTGGTCCAGTCCCCCAATAAGATAGACACCCTACTTCTTACAGTGAGCCATTGCCTCCCTCCATCTGTGCTAACTCTGGTAAGTTCTGGCTGATATCTCAAAACTCTCTTGATTAGCGTTTTTGCTCCATCCTTAGTTAAAATAAACGTAGGCCATAAAGTCATCCAAGTGCCTGCCCAGAAGAGGCTCCTCTGCCTGCCATACACCTGCTCTACAGACTGATCCCTACCCCTCCCTCCAGGCACCTCCCTACAGACAAAAGTGCACTCAGAGATCATTGTTCCTATACTGACACCTCCTTCATCACAGAGCTGACTGGCAGGGCCCATATCTGAGTCTCTATCAACCTGGATCACACTATTTGCCCTGCCCTGGTCATTTCCCCTTCCCCACCCAAGCTTTTCCATATGAATGGGGCTCAGGCTTCAGACTTTCATAAAATCTTTCAAACAAGCAGCAGCTGGACTCAGTGAGCCCCATAACTCTTGATAAGCAGCTCCAGGCCCTGCACTAGCAGCAGCTGGCCTTGGTGCACAGTTAGGCCTCTCCTAGACACCTCCAAGCCCAACAAAAGTAGCAGCCATCTGCAGATTGCTCTGTAGCTTGTGCCAGGTGGCCCCAGGCAGGGCACAGGCAGTAGCTGACTTTGCCTCTCCTGGGATGCCCCAGAACCAGTGCAGCTGGTGGGCAGCTTCAGACCACGTCAGATTACAACTCTACATATTCACGAGTGACACACTCAAGGGGCAGACTTGGTAAGCACCAAAACCCCACTGAAGCAAGTCCTGCTCCATAGGGGTGTCTTCTGTATAGCAGCTTGTCCACTGTAGTTGCAGCTGGTCCTCACAACCAATTGGCCTGGGGGTCAATTCTTCTCAATAACACCAACAGCAATTAAGGCTCAACAGGACAGTATACACAGCCCACACAGGGGCACATCTAGAGTGCCCAGTTCAGGTGACTGGGGAGGCTGAGCCACTAGGCCCTATGGGACACCTCCTACACAAGGCCATTCTACCAATTCCAGGAGACATAGCAGCTCTACCTAACACATAGAAACAAACACAGGGAAGCAGCCAAAATGTGGAGACAAAGAAGCATGTCACAAATGAAAGAACAGACAAAATCTCCAGAAAAAGAACTAAATGAAATGGAAACAAGCAAACTACTAGATACAGAGTTCAAAACAATGATTACAAGGTTGTTCAAGGAACTTAATGAGAGATTCAAGTGACTTAGTGAGAATTTAAAGGATATCAGTGAGAACATCAAGGACATGAAAAAGGACCAATCAGAAATGAAGGATACACTAATTGAAATGAAGAATATTTTGTAGGGAATCAACAGTAGAGTAAAGGATGCCAAAAATTAAATCAATGATTTGGAATATGAGGAAGCAAAAAACACCCAATCAGAACAGTAAAAAGAAAAAAGAATCCAAAAATGTGAAGATAGTATAAAGAGCCCCTGGGACAACTTCAAGCAAACCAACATTCGCATTATGGGGGTTCCAGAAGGAGAAGAGAGAGCCCAAGATATTGAAAACCTATATGAAGGAATAATGACAGAAAACTTCCCATACCTGGTGAAAGAAATAGACTTACAAGCCCAGGAAGCACAGAGAGTCCCAAACAAGAGGAACCCAAAGAGGTCCACACCATGACACATCATAATTAAAATGCGAAAGGTTAAAGACAAAGAGAGAATCTTAAAAGTCACAAGAGAAAAGCAGTTAGTTACCTACAAGGGAGTTCCCATATGACGATCAGCTGATTTCTCAACAGAAACTTTGCAGGCCGAAGGGGGTGGCAGGAAATATTCTAAGTGATGAATAGCAACAACCTACAACCAAGATTACTCTACCCAGCAAAGCTACTACTTAGAATTGAAAGTCAGATAAAGAGCTGCACAGACAAGGAAAAGCTAAAGGAGTTCACTGCCACCAAACTAGTATCACATGACATGTTGAAGAGTATTCTTTAAGAAGAGGAAGAAGAAGGAAGGAAAAGGATAAAAAAATATGAACAATAAAATGACAATAAATACATATCTATCAACAATTGATTCTAAAAATTAAAATAAATGAACAAGGAATCTAATGAACAAAAATAAACTGATGAATAAAATACAACCAGAGGCATGGAAACATGGAACAAACTGATGAATCTTAGAGGGAAGGGGGTTGGGGGATGTGGGAAGAGATTAATCAAAGGACTTATATGCATATATCCATTACCTATGGCCACACACAGCAGGGTGGTGAAGGCCTGGGCCTGGGTGGGAACCTGGTGGAGGGGAGTAATGAGGGGGAAATGGGGGGACATCTGTAAACCCCCAACAATAAAGATTTAAAAATAGAATAGAATAGAATAACTTCAAAGGAAAAAATCAAAGAAGCTAGCTGCTGGCTTTCCCTCTCCCCCAGGGCATCCTCTGCCATTTTGCACTAGCTCCTAGGAATGTGATCCTCCTAAGTCCCTCTTGCCAAGCCCTTGTCTCAATATTTGTGGAGCACTGCCATTCTTGTCCCCATCCACGCCCCCAAACATGGATGACGGAGTAATACCCTTCACCCCCACTATTACCACCATAACTAGCTTTTTCCTCTCTCAAGCCACAGCCCCAGATGCAGGAAGAAACACAAGCAAAAATGAGAACCAGGCAACTTCCTAATTAGCACCCTTGGAAACAGCGGGACCTCCCCCTGAAAACAAACGAAGAGAATCCACAGTCACAGTGCTCGCTGTTTAAAGGCTTTGGCATGGACTGAGCAACTGGTAGAGGGAGGCAGCAAGCTGAGATGGAGGTGGCTCTGGACTGGGCTGGGAGGGGCAGGGCTCCACATCACAGTGCTGCCCTAAGGAAGCCTGCACGAAGCTCCCCACCTCTCTGTGTCCCTGTCTCCTCATCTGCGAAGTGGCAGGTAAGTCCAGTGTGACCTGAGATCTGGTGGCTCAGGTGTCCTACCCGGCCTCCTCCTTCTGGAGATTCCACCGTGGAGTTCCTGTCACCCAGGTGAGGACTTCACTCACCTCCTTCCTTAGCTCTGAAATGTCCCACTGTACATCAGAGTCACCTGGAGAGCTTTAAATAGATACCTCCGTGCCACCCCTAGACATCTGGCTCATCTGACTTGATAAGGCTCCAGGGACCAAGTGTTTGGCATTTAATGGCCAAACAGGACCAAGAACACTGCCCAGGAAGCTAGTCAGACTGGAGCCCCTCCCCGGAGGCAGAGGACACCCTTCTAGGCTTCCCCTCCTTGGTTCCTACTAAGGAGCCCTGCAAATTTCAGTAACCGTGCCCAGGGCAGGGGTGTGAGCTAACACTATGACTTCAGGCCTCTATCCGTGCATGTCTTCTAGTCTAGATCACGTCTTCCCTCAATCCTTCTCTTCTTCAAAGACCCCATGGGATGTGTTCCACATCTACCCACCCAGCCAAGTCAATCACTCTTCCCATGGCGGTCACCACTGTGTCTGCGTCACCCTTGGTGCCCTTGGTCTTGCCTTAGAGTGAGTTGTCGATGCAGCCTCATTCCTCACTAGACTGCAAATCCTTTGTATCCTCCTCACAACAAAGCCTTGCATGGTACTTGGAACATGATGGAGGTTCAGAGTCTTTAGTGGGGAAACAATAGCAGCACACGTGCCAAATAGCCCAGGAGTCTGAAAGGTGGAGTCCTGGGCTCAGCTCTGTAAAGTTTAGGCAAACCTGTTCCACCTCTGTCTTTTTGTCTCTAAAGGCAGGAAGTTGGACTCAGTCATCGTGAGGGGGCTTCAGGTTCCACTCGTCTCATTCGGAGCCCAGAACTGCCTCTCGGCATTCAGGGAAGCTGCTCGGTTCTGCTTCCTTGAAGAACCAGCGTGAACAAAATGCATTTCACCCCTTTTCAGTCCATAATGACTAGAAGAGTACAGGACCACAGGGTGAGCCTCTCCTTCCCCGCTACCAGTACATGGACACGCTCATATGCCACACCTTCCTTTGTCGGTCCTAAACCTCTACTCTCATGGTTTACAAAATCCAGGGCAGCACCAACATCATATACTAATGATGTTTTTGAGATGGACAAAAATATATTAATACCATTAGTATCTATGTGAGGTGGCATTAAAAAGTCTCATGATCCAAACTCTCCCCAAGCTAAAGTGCCCACCTTTACCTGGAGGGGAAAGAAAAGAAGAAAAGAACTTGTTTTCTGCTGGTTCAGCCTGCCTCTCAGCTGGGTTCCCAGAGTGCAGCCAGTTCAGAGACCAAGGAGCTATAGCACAGTTGCTAGTTGCTTCCCAACAGCCTCTTTCTCCAGTTTTCTTGGGACGAGAACCAGAATCCTGACCTTCGAGTAGGCACTCAGCTCAAAGATGGGATTTTTCAGCCTCCCGTTTGACTAGTGTGTCCATGGATGAAACTCTGTGTGAAACTTCCAGAAAGTCTCCCAAGTGGGAGCAGCCTTCTCCTTCCAGCGCTGGGCGTGGTGGTCCACGAGGTGGCCTTGGGGAGGAGACCGCACGTGGCCGAGAGAGAGGAGTCTCCGTCCCTAACACTGGAATGCCATGACATCTTCCGCCTTAATTTACCTCCGATTTGCTTGTTTCTGATTTATTTTAAACCGGGGAGTGAGGTCCTGGTTTTGGCGTGTCTGTTACTCACGGCCAAAGCTAGTCCTATCCGATCCCGTAGGTAAATGCGAAGGACATGGGCCGGGAGGAAGGGTCCAGCCTCCTGTCCCAGGTCTGCCATTAGACCGGCTGTGGCCTTGGGCCAGTCCCTAAATTGTCTGGGTCTAAGCTTCGTTATCTTAAAAATGAGTCCAGACAGGAAAGGGAATGGATTACATAGTTTCAAAGGTCTCTTCAGTTTCCAAACAAGAAACTTCTGTGAAAAGTTCGAGATATCCCTGCGACTTAGGAGAGCCCAGCTCAGGAGTCCCCAGCTACTGCGAGGGCACCCTTCATCAGCAGGAGCCAGGAGCATAGAGGGGGTGTCACAGAAGGACTCCAGAACGCCAGGACCGCATCCGTACACCTGACTTCCAAGCCCAGCACCACGATGAAACAGCAGCCCTTGTACAAGTCGCCAGTCCTCATCCTTAAAACTGGGCAGATAGAATCCAACATGGCAGGGGTGTTGGGCAGATTTGTGGGAGCATAAACATCAATCTCCCCAAGGCACCAAAGTGGCACAGTTCATCTATGTAGATTTTGCCAAAGCAAATTGGAGGCCTGGAGAAAAGACAGATATCCTGGGCAAGTGTCCTCTGTCATCATGGGTCACGAGGATAGGGACCCCGGTCCCCTTCAGGTCCAACTGTGCCCTGTGAATGAACAAAGACAACCTGGGTTTCATTTCTCTCCCTGAGGGAAAAGAGGAGGTGGTAGAGGGCAAACACAAGAAGAGAAAGAAAGATACACCTGAGGACTGAGATCTGGGTTTGTGAGCACTTCAGCAGGAAAACAATGTTTCTATTGGCTCTGGACAGTCTGCCAATCAGCCACAAAATTACCAGCTTCTCTGTCCTCCCAGAAGGGCCTCTGCAGCTGCGCACAAAGCTGCCCAAGGAACTTGGGGGCCCTCACGGAGCGCAGGCTGATTTGCAATGCATTTCTTCAGCATAATTTCCCAGCTCCGCAGCTACACAAAGACGCTTCTGCCCCTATCTGCGACTTTAATCATTTCTATTTCCTACATCTGGCACTATCATGCATCCTCCCTCACGGGCTGGGCTGGGCGCCTCGGGCGTGTCAGCACCCTCTCCACGCCCCAGGCCGGAAAAACATTTATCAGGCAGGTTAGCGTCTTCTGAGGAGAAGCAGCAGAAAGCAGGCTGCCTGACCCTTGAGAGGTGCCTCTGTATCTCACCTTGCCCTCCAAAGCTTTGGACCCCATCTCATGAATTTGTGGATTCCACACAGCACCTCCTAAAAGTAGACATTGTCCCCGGCACTACAAAACCTGGTTTCCTCCCACCACAGCACAGTGAGGAGGCGACAGATGGGGACCGTGGCATTCCCTGTGGGAAGTGCACTTGCCATACTCCATGGGGGTTGGCTCCATGTCCATTAGGTTCACTCAGTCCTTGGAGATATCTGCACATAATAAGTGCTCCATGACAATTGGATAACTACTGAGTAAATATAAATGAATATCAAGACCTGTAAGTATAATAAGAAGGAATTATTTCCAAGAGTTTTGATTTGTTTGGTATGTTGAGGGAAGGACACAGGACGTGGCGCCCATCCCAGGGGACCTGAAGACCCAGGTCCCAGGGCGCTGGCCCTGCATGCAGGAGAGAGCTGCCCGGAGGCAGTGAGGCTGAGAGGAGGCACGCCCTGCCACAGAGCCCTTGGGGGCACAAAGAGCTGAGACCTGGAGGTGGGGGCTGCAGAGGGGGTTGGGGGTTGGCCAGCTAGAGGAGAAGACCCATCCAGGGCCGCCCTCCGAGGCCAGGCAGAGACGGGTGTGACGCCAGGCAAACCCAAGGGGAGTTCCAGCTCCCGCGAGTCTCAGCCGTGTGACCACTGTCCAGACAGCAACCCTTACTGAACCTCGTTTTCTCTCCTGTAAACTGCGGTCACCGCGAGAACCGGCCTTCCATGTCGTTGCGAGATGACAAAGGATGTGCCCCCTGGGAGGCTTAAAGCACAGCCCATCCAGTGGGTCTTGGGCGGAAGCTGCCGTCTACTTTCAAAGAGGCCTGGAGGTTCTGGCTCAGGTGCTCTGAGACGGGCAACCCTACGCTGCCATGGACTCCCAGCCCCTCTCCTTTCTGGCTCCTGAAAACTCGGGCCAGCTCTGCACCCCACCCTCAGGGAAGAGCCGATCCAGCCAAGTGAGAGCTGACACTCCATCTGGAAATGGCTGCGGGCCCACCTTCCTTTTCAGCTGACCACACCCTCCTGACGTGTCCCCCCCCCCCCCCGCCCCGCCCGCCGGCCCCGCAGCATCCATTCCTGTGTGGTCAGGGACCCCCTAATGTGCCCTCTTAGAACCCCCTAATGTGCCCTGAGAGGACAGCAAGGGCTTCTCTAGCATGGAGGTGGCTCATTTGGTGGCAATCTAGCTGCACTGAAGGCAGATGCCACAGCAACAAGCAGGACCATGCAGGAGAAGACAGATTAAAATAATGATTCCCCAAAATAAGTGACAACTCCTTCTACTGAGAACCCCATGATCCAAACCGTCGACTTAGTCTGGGGTCAGTCACTCCAGGCATCCTCTTGTGTCCTCACGTGATGGATAAAGATGACACGTGAGCAGATTCATCCACATTCTATTTGGCTAATAGCACAGGGGCCTCCTTGCGAGGCAGGAACCATGTCCAAGGCCACCCCATTTGGAGGGCGGTCTTCCTCATCAGAGACGTCTCAGTGTCCAGTAAGGAAGGCTTTGCCGGCCATCATTGCGGCTTCCTGGGTGAAGGTATCGGGCTTCTGTGTGTGTTATAGCATCCTCCAGGCCATGGAGGGGTCAAAGACGGCAGCTGAATGACCACACCCACCTGGGAATAAATCGTGCCCACTGCCCTTGAAGAGGGAGTGGGAGCTGTAGGGACTCCACCTGGTCGTGTGTAGCATACATGTTGGCCAGGGAGCAAACTCACTGTCAGGCATGAGGAGGTAGATGGGGGACAAGGTCTGCCAGACGTGAGCTCACCTCCCCCTCCTTCAGCGGGGCAGTTTCCATTCCCAGCAGACTTTTATACCTTCACAGTTGGGCGTCTCGCCAGGGGGCCCCCGTCTGACGGATGGGGCAGCAGGTCCAACTGGTTGATCATTCAAATTCATTAAAACCTGGAGCAGTGAAAGCCACCTGGCAGGGTGGGATTACCTGTTAGTGATCCACTCCGCTGCTTTAATAGTCCATTTTCCCTTCCTACTGGGCCTGCTGCTTGTGTGTCACAGGGGAGCTGAGACCTCCACTCAGTGTCCTGTTCTTTTGCCCAGCCTTGCATATCATGGACTTTGAAACGTGACTCCTGTTAACATAAAAACATTCAAACTTGCAAAGAATTTTTGTGAGTTTGTTTGAGCCAAACTGTCAACAATTGCCGGGAAGCAGAATTTCAACTGATTGGGATAATGCTCCAGAGAATGGCGGGTTACATCTGTATTTATACATTGCAATCAAAGGAAGGGACATAAATGGATTACATGAAATCCATGGGTGATAGACGAGAGAGACAGGAGAAAGCAAAGTGGGAAAACCCCTGGGGTTGGATAAAAAGTAAAATGATAAACATATACTTAGGTGGGTGCTGTAACAATCCTATATAATAAAAGAGAAACATGTAAATTGACTGTCCCTCCGCTACGCTCACCAGCCAGCCAATCAGGAGTGGGTATGCAAATTAACCCGACAAAGATGGCAGGCCTGTGGGCAGCACGCACATGCACAGGCACCAAGTGGCTGAGGGCAGGCATCCCACCTGCCCCACCCCAGCCGCTCCGGGCGGGTGAGCAGCGTGCGCGGAGAGCCTCTGGGCAGGGGAGGCGGGCCGGCAGAGGGCGGACTGTACTCCCCACATGGTGGCGGTGGCAGCCATGAGCACGCCAAGTGGGGCCTGTGGGCCGAGCTGAAATAGCACTTGCAGGCCATCAGTGCCCGAGGAGTGGCTGTGCAAGTCCCGCCTCCTGGCCCAGAAGGTGCATGATTGCAGGGACAGCCACCATGGCAGGCCAGATTGACGTTTGCAGATCTGCGAAGTCACAGGCCTCCTGTACACACATCCTCTCCTCTCCCCCTGGCATGCAAACGTCCCCCAGCATGCTATCACCCTGGTGTGTCTACAACGGACCCGGACCAAGGCGCGTGCAAGTTCCCCCACCCCTCTGCCGCACTTCCATCAACCCCAGCAGGCCTACGTCCCCCACAGGATGTGCGCAGGTCCCCTCCAGCATGCTCATGTCCTTTGGAGAGTGTCTGGGTGTTCTGGGTGCTGAGGGTGGGCACCTATGAGATGACAGTGAGAGGGTGGAGTGGTGATGCCCTGTTCCTGCGGAGGCCAGAGCAGCAATGAGATCACCTCCGTGGGGCTAATGCAGGTGCAGACAGACACACCTGGTGGGCACAGGCGGCCCTCACTGAGGTGTCTTTGGTCAGCGTTCAAGATCAGGAACCCAGAGGAGGCGAGGAGTTCTGTCCTCTCAGTGAAATGGTGGGATAGTTGGGGCAACTGCAGAGGAGGAATGTGCACTTTGGGTGCCAGTACCCATGAGCAAAGGCTGCCCTGACTGAGCCTTGCTCACGTGGGTCCTAGCGCACTCCTGCCGGGCATCAAGTGACAGGATGTGCTTTTCTGAGTTAATGAGAGAAAACATTGATTCTCCTGCTGCCTGTGAAGGTGGAAAGTGGAATGGGGACACATGTGGGGAGTGAGCAAGGTTCCCTGTCTGAGGGTTCCAAATCCACTGTTGGTTCCTTTCACCACTGACTAGAGATATACAGGGTGTCCCCCCAAAATGTATACACACTTTGAATACATACTAATTCCAATGGGTTTAAGCATGAAAAGAAAGAAACAACAATGGAGCTGTCATCTGTTAAAAGTACAGGCACAAACAGGCAGTTGGACATTCCCTGAGGGGTCCTGGATTGGAGAGGGTGCAGGCCAGACTGAGGGGCCCCCTTTCCCCCCCACCCCCATGCACCAATTTCGTGCACCAGGCTACTAGTTAACATGATAACAGTGAAGGAATTTGTGGTATCTGTCCTGGAGCCCAGGCACATTAGGTTGTGCCCCAAGGGATCCAGAAAAGGGAAGTTACAAGTTACCCAGATATTTCAAGGATATGTTATAGATGCAAAAACAGATAGACTCAGTTAAGGTAAAGGTTGACCTTGTCAGTGAGATACCGGCCTAGGATGTAACTATCCACCATCACTGCTTTTAGTTAAAGTTTACTTCAGACCATCCTTTGTGGTTACTTTAGGTCTCTGAGTTTGCAAGACCACCATGCAGACCTTCCCTGAGCTTGTCAGGTTAGCATGTGGCCCCTTTCTTCCACACTCCCCATCACTATGTATTTACTAGTAATGAGGGTATCTGAACGTGGTACTCAGCTTCTCTAATCCCCTAATAGTGGCACCGTGGCTTGTGAGGTGAAAAGAAAAAGCCTGAGAGAGGCCAGATGTAGTGTCCACACATACTAGGCAGATTTAAAACCCTCACTTCACTCAGAGGGATATGACCAATGTTATCATTGGTTAGTCGTCATTGGCTGGGAACTCCTGTGATTGCCATTACTGCATTAATCTAGTCATGGTATTTCAAGGGCATCCCAGCATCCTTTGCAATGTGCCTGCCATGCGGGTACACTCTCTATGCACCCAATTGATTGTATCTACTAAAGGGTCCGTTGCTAGGACTCATACCAGAGTTAGGACTTCAGTTTCTTGATGGCCAGGGAGAGTCAATACTTTATAAGCCAGGATCTGAGAGACAGTAAGGATTGCCTCAGGCTCTTGCAGGTAAATTCAAATGTCCTTCCACTCATCCTGACCTCTTACTGGTAAGCATCCATTTATAGATCAACCAGTCTTGGCTTCCTATTGGCCAAGCCATAGGGCTGCCCTCTAACGTCCATCTGCTAGTACAGAGAGTTAATAGCCAGGGGTCCTGAGTGATACCAGCATCTGAGCTTAGCCCATGTGGTTCATTCCTCCCTGAGAAGCTCCGCCTGCAGGAGGGGTGTGTTTGCTCCTAGGGACTGTTGTTCTTCGGGTGTATGGGGTTTCTGTCCCAAACCCTAGGGACACTCTCCCTTTCCCTTGTCTCTGCTGCAGTGCCTGACCCATACTTTCTGGAGTCAGACACATCTAACTCAAATGGTAGCCCTGCCTGGGAGATGCCCACAGCGTTGATCTGCTTCACTAGCAGGTCTGTCTTCTTAAAGGTGGCTTGCCGCTCTGACTCCAGTCCCATGTGTGCCCTTTCTTTACCAGGTGGCATAAGGGACAGATGCACTGTGCCAGGCGGAGAACAAAAGTGTAACAGGACAAACAATGGGTCCGTGCTGCCTGTCACTACTTGAGCCAATTAAGCAGAGACAGGGTTGAATCATATATGAGTTTTTTTTTCAATACTGGAGGCCCGGTGCACAAATCGTGCACGGGTGGGATCCGGCCAACCTGTCCCGATCTGGGCTATCAGTCCAGGCAGAGGGGACACTGGAGGTTGGCCGGCTGGCCATGCTCCCCAATCGGGGTGTGAGGGGCTGATTGGGGGCAGGGGGAGAGGGGCCCCAGGTGGTTGGCGGGCCTGCCCCACCCCCTAGTCGAACTCCAGTAGAACTCCCCGTCAGGGGGACAATTTTATTATATAGGGCAGGATTGCAGGCAGTATGGAAGAGCAGCAGGTTATCCACAAAAGTCTGCTCTGCACCCCACCATAAGCCAGCTGCTTATATAGGTAGAAGTACAAAGGGGAAGAGACAAAAGGGCAGTTTACAGATATGCAAAAGGACTAGGGGTCTTCAAAGGGCTTAGTGATGTGCAAGGGCTGGGGTTACATAGGGAAATAGCCAAAGGGAGTGCCAGGTGGGCAATTAACAGGTGAGCAGGCAGGAGATTTCAAAGGCCTGCAGGTGTGCAAAAAGCACTGGGGATCTTCAAAGGGCTGGCAATTCTGGTTTCTGTAACAAATCTTTGTTAATCTTTCCATGATAATAGACAGCTCCAAATGGGGAGGAAGGGCTGCATCTCCATTCTTTAATCAGAATAAAACAATCACGGTTAACAGAGCATGATTAATATTTCTTACAATACTAACTGGTTCCCCAACATTCTATTTCTGCCCCCTTTCATTTTAATAAAGAAGACTCAATTTTCTTAGATAATAAAAAAATTGATAAAGACACAGAATTTTGTTTTTTATAGTATCTTATTAAGAGAACACCAATAATCTAAGAAAACTTTATCCATTTCACAGAGAGAAAACCAAATTCTAATTTTGCATCTGTGTACTTTTGATATTAAAACTACTTTTTTCTTTCAAACTTAAATAAATCTTTTCCAATCTTAGCTTGACTACATATAAAATTCCTTTCTTAAAATTTCTTGTTCATAAAACTTCTGCAATTTATTACATCCAATTAGTTAGACTATTAATTAGATTATTATCCAATTTATTATCTAATTAAGTTTTGTCCTATCTTTTTCTTTCTTATTCTGGAACAGTCATTTTATTCTAGGACAAAATTACTTTCTTTTCTCTTTCCTTTACCAAACGCAAACAAACAAAATGTCCTTTATAGCTTTCTTAGTCCAAGAAACACATTTTTTTTTCCTTTCCCACTTTTCGTATACAGTCATATCCTTTCATCCTTTTTATTTCTAGTAATTTTGTAAAAAATCTTAGCTCTTTTACAAATCAATTTTGGCAAGGAACTTCAATAGCAGTGTGTATTTTTAAAGGCCTCTTTTTTTCCTCCAGCCTCTGTGGTCAATGTTTTGGTTATCTTCTGGGGTGTTTACATTTCAAAGACATGATAAGATTTACAAGAAACACAAAAGGAATGTAAATTTTCTACTAGGCTTTTTTTTTGAGGTAATTGCTCTTTAAATTTTCCCTTTGTAATAGGAGTCAGCATGGGATGTTTTGGGATGTGTTTTTTTGTTTTGGGGGTTTTTTTTGCATCCATTTCCTCATCTATCACCACAATATCCTCATCACTTCTCCAGAGATCCCACTTCTTGGCATTTTAATTAGGCTTTGTCGCAAGCACTGGGACCTTTATCTTAGGTGTTTGCGCACTCCTAGCTTGCAAAGTGGCATGCTGAAATCTCCATGTACTATCCTGCTCTCCCACCTTGTCTGCCAGTCCTGACGCCAGGAGAGGCGTGCACGACCACATGTCCTTCTCCAATCTCAGCTCTTCCTCCAACATCCTAATTAGAATGTCAGCCTCTGCTTGGACATCAGTGTCCAGATGACCTGTCCACATGAGAGAGAGGCCAGCGCACTGCATCTGCCTCTCGCGTCCCTTCTTTGCCACCGTGCGCTACATGCAGGTCCTTGACAGGTGCATTAAAGCAGCCAGAGTCTTCAGGGCATCCTCCTACTCATGAGGGGTCCACAAGCATCTGACTGGGGCCACCCCTTCCCACCTAGAGGTCAATGGCCACCTTGGGTTTCCCCTTGGATGCCTCTTTCCCAAGGTCCATTTCTTTGGTCTCCTGGCTGGCTCACCAATCCTTGGTCCCAACCTCCTCTGAAGTTTCCCAGATGCAATCTGAAACCAGTCTCCCTGCTCATGTGCAACAAGGAGAGATGGAAGGACCATCCCACATTGGCAGGTGGCAATTTTAACGACCCAGGGAACTTATTTACAAGGCTTGACTTGGACAGCCACACAATGAGTAGTTTTCCACACACCATCTGCCAAACCTGAAAGTCTTTATAGAGGGCCCTAATCGTGTTCAGTTATATACATGGCCCAGAGAGTCTCAACACATTTCTATCTCAAGGCTGTACCCTTGGATCAGCTTCAGGGAGAGGGGCAGGCAAATGGAATGCACATTCCAAGGATAGGGAGGGAGTGAGGAGCCTTCAAGTATCTGGGTTCAGCTCTCAGGCCAACTGGTGGTCACATCTTCTTGGTGACCTGTCCCAGCAAGGCCCTTATTCCCACTCTCATTTTAAAGATGAGAAGACTGACGCCCAGAAAGGTAGTGTGACCTGCCCGGAGTCACACATGAGTCAGTGGTGGAGGCTTAGGAAGTTAGGAAGCCTCTAGCTTCAAGTAACAAAATGTCCAATCCCAAGGGAGCTTTAGCAATGAGACCATTTATTCTCTGATATGACATGAAGTCCTTGTACTTCAGTTGACAACATCAAAACCCCATTCTTTCCCTCTGTTCTGCCACACTCAGTATGTTGGCATTTGTCCTTGGGCTTGTCTCCTCATGACCATAAAGTGGTGGTAGCAGTTCTCAGCATTATGCCATCATACAATAATGCCTTTCAAAAAATAGAATGTTCCTCTCTTGTGCTCATGTTAGGGTGAGAAATCCAAGAATCCCTATAGGTTCTATCGTGTCTCATTGGTTAGAATTACAAGGAGAATAGATTGGGTGTAACTTCCTGGCTGCCTACAAGATTTGCCCTCTGGGTGTGGTAGAAGTCAGCTTTCCCTGAGGTGCATGCGTGCAGGAGATCTGGACACAGTAAAGGTTCTGTGAGCAAAGAAGAAAGTGGGGACTGACTGGGATGCATGTGGACACACTGCCTTGTGTGATGCTGATTCTCAGCTTCCCAGGAACAATAAGAAATAGCTTTCACTGAAATGCAAGGATTCATCAGCATTTGTTACTTCTTTGCCAAGAACTCAGGCATGGAGCTGAACAGCAAGGATGGAATCCCAGGTAGGTGCGTCAGACTGAACTAGCTACTCATCCTGTGGAGCCTCAATCACCTGGCCACCTGAGAGTAGGAGCTTTACACTCTGCACTCGAACACTTAGCATCACGCCAGAACACACGGGGATGCTAAAACAAATGTAGAAAAAGTATTTTGTTAAAAGTGCAGGAGGTGTAGATATTTTCATCATTCCCCTCTCTTCTCCTTCCTCTCCACCTCAAAAAATCTGACTCCATACAGTTCCCTTCACTTGGGACAAGTGAAGAACTGAACATTAAAGAGCAAGTTCTAGTTTAAGGTCCAGATGAGTCTCCTCAGGCTTCCACCACAAAATATTAGACTGGGTGGCTTACACACAGAATTTTATTTTCTTAAAGTTCTGGAGGCAAGAAGTCCAAGATCAAGGTGCCATCGGAGATGGTTTCCGGTGAGGACACCCCCCTGGCTTGTAGACAGCCACCTTCTGGGTGTGGCCTCACATGGCCTTTTCTCTGTGTGCCTGTGGGGGAAAAAGAGAGATCTCTGGTCTCTCCTCCTCTTCTTATAAGGACATTGATTTTATTGGATTAGGGCCCCACCCATATTACTTTATTTAACATTAATTACTTCCCTTAAGGCTCTGTCTCCAAATGTAATCATACTGGGGGTTAAGACTTCAACATATGAAGCGAGGGAGACACAATTCAGTCCACAACAAGGTTTGAGGAGGGGGAGGTGAACCGCGTCCAGCACAGCCAGGGGTGAACCTGAGGAGGGGCAGTGAAGGATTAAAGAAGACAGACAAGAGAATATAGTTGGGGCCAGGTGGATCACTGTGCCTGGATGAGGAAACCGTGACACTGCTAGTAAGCAGGATCTTTATTTTATAATCAGATCACACAAAGTAAAATAAGGGCAAGATGTTTACAATGTTCTTGCAAATTTCAAATCTGCTTCTTTTCTGTTGTTGCCATTCTCTGAATTTTATCAAGCTTTGTTTAGGCAGCTCTTGCTGCACGCCCCAAAGCCCACATCCCTTAGCTACCTAGGACTATAAGGTCAAGCTTATGACCATAGCCTTTTGGCTATAATTGTGCTGAGAGGGCTTTGCCCTCCAAGCTGGGACTTGTATATGGCTTTGCCACTAGTCAGTCTGAGGCTTGAAACTGTCCAAATGCTGTAGCTGCTCTCCACAGGGAGGTTCTGTCCAGAATTGTTCTTCTGGTTTTGGGGTATTAAACACAGCCCACCCTCCATGATCTGTGTCACAACAGAATGTCAGTGTAACAGTGGCATCAGTTCTAGATACATTCTGAAGTCTCGTCACCTGACCCTGCCACTCTCCAGGGCTCTCCTGGGCATTTGTTATGAACTTCTCTGCCCAGGCCACATGCACAAAGGTCTAGCGACACATTTGGACTCTAATGTCTGGTTTGCTAACCTTGGCCTCCTGCACAACCCTTTGATTTTGGCTTCACTCGTCACTATTGATTAGATTGTGCTGCTGCAGTTACCAACAGTTCCAAAATCTCAGTAATTTCAGACAACAAATTTATTTCTCACGACTTTCCGTGCCCAATGCTGCAGGGGATGAGGCTCTATTCCATAGGCCAAGGTAGGATCCACTAGATTTTCTAAAGAGAGGGAAAATAAAAACATGCAGAAAAATGCACACTAACTCTTAAATGTGCACACGTCATTTCTAATTACACTCCATTCCTAGAACTAGCCACATAATACTGATTCTTTCATGAGAACAAAAAGAGGAAGAGATTTGGAAATATTGGTGAGCATTGGACATTTCTATCAAACTTGCATCATTGAGTCAGACACCCCCTCTAATCACCCGGACTCCCCCACAGCCAGGAGAGTCCCCACATTCCCTTCTCCCTTCACTCTAGGGGATAAAATATGTACTTACACATTCTCAACACATGTGCCAACAATGGGCAAAGAGCCACCTGTTATGTCTGAGTCAATAATTTTAACATTTTTCTACTAAGACTCCTAGCAATGAAGTAGAGTGACTCTTTCATCTGCCCAAAGACAGAAAGTGCTCTGCCTGCCTAGACAGACAGAGTGCCCTGCCCTCTCTCACAGCAAGGTGTTCAGAACCAGCATCCTCGTCGGCCCCTAACCCCGTGATGGCCCAAGCTGGGGAGCACTCACGTGCACCCTCTGTCCTCCCTCCTTCCAGAAGCCGCAGTCTCGCTTGGCCAAGGGACCCAAAGATAAATAATTCAAGCCAAGACACGCTGCTGAGCCGCGCCAGAGATTTTGTGCACACATCGCTCATGCTCCTCTTGCCGCCACAAGAAAAATTACAAATTGATCCACAGGACCCGACTCCCTGCTCATACTTCTCCTGGGCTGCTGCTTCTCTCTATAAGTAATTGCTAAACTGGTGACAGCAGGATTTAAGTCTGGTGTGGGGCGTGGGGGAGGTGTTGGCGGAGGTAAGCTGACAGGAGGAGAAGAGAGGAATGAGGGCGGAGGAGGAGCGAGAGCTGGGCCTTGACCGTGATGCAGATGCCAGGGTTCCAATGGGAAAATGAGGCAGTCCCTTGCCGCTCAGTGGGCAGGGCCTCTGTCTTCTGCCCCCTATAGAGTAAGGACTAAAAATACTAATATTAGCCACCAATGCTTGCACCTGTATTCTGTGCTAAGCACTGTTTTGAGTGCTTTATGTACAACAATGGATTTGAATTCATTAGAAGTAGGCTTGGCCTGGAGTGACAGTAAACCCAAAATAACAGCGTTTTAAGCAAGATAGATGTTTCTCTCCACTGCCAACATTCAGAAACAGCTTCCTTCTATCTTGCTCTGTCCATGTGGCCTCTGCTTCCAAAGTCACTTTATGCTCCAGGATAACTGTTCCCAGTCCAGCCACTATGTCTGCACTCCTGCGGGCAGGACGGGAGTGAGGGAAGGACAAGAGCAGCTCCCTCTCCTTCAGGGGCTCCCGGAAGCTGAGCACACTACTTCCGCCTGCATCCCATTGGCCTGAGCTCACAGGCAGCTGCCTAGCCAGGGGCTCTGGGAAACAGCCTTGACTCCTCAGCTAGCATCTGGGAGGCCCACTGCTGTGGACGAAGGAGAGGACATGGCTGAGGGACAGCTAGCAGTACCAACCACACCCTTCCTCTCATAACAACAGTGCGAGGTAGTATTGTTATTAAATGTCTTTTACAGGTGAGGTAATAGGCATACAAAACTTTTGCATGAAACTCTGATCAAAATCATTCTTATTCTTCAAGTTACTTAAACATCAGTGGCGTGCTTATTAATCTTGTTCATCTTTCAGGCTCCCACAAGGAATGGTGAGCTCCTCAAGGGCAGGTCTCTAGACTTACTTCCTTTCCCTCTGCTGGTGCCTAACACTGTGCCTGGTGTAAATGAGGCATTGCATAGACACTCATTTGTCATGTAAGAGAAAGTAGAACCTTCCCTTTGCTGGTCGCCAGCACCTTTATTATTGAGAACCTATTAATGACTGTTAATGCACTTAGCGACTCTTCACTCAAGATGAGTAGACAGAGCAGTCATGCCTAGGAGCTGACAGTCTGAATTTGGGAAAATTTGAAATGGAAAGAATAGCATCCGCCTCTTCCCACCTCTTATCTTAAGATAAAGACCCAACCCTCCTGTTGGAGGCGCTGTCCGTGGGCTTTCTAACCAGAAGGCCAGAAATTCCTGCCTCCCAAGGGAGAGAAGCAAGGCCGCACCCAGGAGTGATGCTGCTGCTGAGCATCCTCCACAGACCCCCTCCCCGGAGCCGGAGCCGAGGAGGCTCAGTTCAGACAGAGTTCATCTCAAATAACTCCCTCGTCACCCCACTCTCAGCCCATTCTTTGCGGCATTTGCAATTTCTCTGCTCTGGGGGTCAAGTCTCCAGCGTGCCCTCCCTGAGTAATTGTGAAATTATTATGGTTGGTGATTTTAATTTAAATTGGATGGAGAAATGTCATACTGCGGCCGACTCATTTGCTATGGATTTTCACTTAACCAAATTGATTAGTCAACCAACTAGACTTAACTTGAGAGTTGTAATCATTCATTATTAGATCTCATTTTTCCCAACGCACCCGTATGATGTCAGGAAATTACAACTGCAGCAAAAACTTCAGCACTGTCTTCTCATCGAGGCAGTGAGCTCCACTTGAGAGGCCCCAGAGATGGCACAGGCTGAGGCCCAGCTCCTTGGTGCTACCCTAGAAGAATGGCCAATGAAACAAGGTGGGCGTTCATGAGGAGGAAACCAGGCTACCAGGAAGTGGACTTCCTTCTTCTTTTTACCATGTGTCAACTCCTACTCATCCTTCGAGAGCCACCTCAAATGTTTTCTCTTCTTTGAAGCCCTCCATGACTTCTCAGGCAGAGTAATTTCTCCTCTTTCCCCACTCACATAATACATCTCTAGTCCAAGAACCAGTATGTTTTTGTGTAATTATTGTTTAAATCTCTTTTTGCTTCTGCACTAAAGCTTCTTTAGGCCGGGGTCATGTTTTATTCAACACTGAATTCTAACTCCTATCATTGTGCTGAGCACTCAGTAGACACTCAGTATATGTTTCTTTGTGGGTGGAATGAGGGAATAAATTGCCTAAAGGACAATGCATGCGTTTAGGCACTGAGATGAATCCTCTGGACAAAGCAAAGTTCACCAGTATGGGTTCTTACAACTGTGCAGAGTGGGAGAGAGATGGTATGTTGCTGCAGGTATGCATCAAACCTAGAGGTCAGAGTGGATGCTACACTGAGCATGACTCACCTGTCTGCTCTGACTGCCAGTGGAGCTGATGTGATCGTCAGTTGCCTCAATAACACTAGAGGATATATCCAGGAGAAAGTGAGTCACTCTGCTTCTGTCTTGGACACGCTAGCCCTGAAATGTCAGCTCTGAGGGGCACTAAAGACTGAAGTCTGGGAAAAGCTCTCCTGTGGGCAGGGCTGACGTCGTGGGCACGCAACCTGTGCACTTGCTCAGAGGGGCCTGTGCTTGGTTTGATACTGTCTGATGTCACCATCTTAAGATTCTTACAAATTATGTATCTGGTCCTGCAATGGTGGAGGGACCTGAAACCATGTCAGAGGAGAAATAACTGAAGATCTCAGCGTGCTTTGCCTGGAGAAGGGAGGTGCCTCGGAGGGGATTGTGTAAGTACATTCATGTGGGAGAAGGCATCTGTGCATCTGTGCTACCCGAGGACAGAACCAAAGCAGCTCATTTAGGTTTGGTGTTGGTGTTGGCAGGCAAAGGGTGGGTCACTGTGCACTGACTGGAACTATTGAAAAGGGTGCCTGGGAGAAGGTGTGCAGTCCATGGCCAGGAGCTTTCAAGCCAAGGCTCTATTTGGCATAAGATGCTATAGAGGTAGAGGACGAAGCACCAGAGAGGTGTTGGACAGACGGGCTCATACAATCCTTTCCGGGGCTTTGATCCGATGCTGCCAAGGCGAGGAGATCCCTGTTCTAGAGCAGAGCAGGGGCAAGTGGATGGGAGTGGAGAGCAGTAGAGAGGAATGAGGGGAGAGAACCCACTATCTGGATGTGGACTTACTATGACCCTTGATTTATAACAACTGCAGCTAGAGGTGAAAGGAGGTGGCCTCACAATTGATCATTTCTCTAAGACAGTGGTCGGCAAACCACGACTCGCGAGCCACATGCGGCTCTTTGGCCCCTTCAGTGTGGCTCTTCCACAAAATACTGGCTCTTCCACAAAATACCGACTTCTGCGCATGGGCCACGAAGTTTCAATGGCACTGTACGTGCACGCCCGCACGTGGTATTTTGTGGAAGAGCCACACTGAAGGGGCCAAAGAGCCGCATATGGCTCGTGACCCGAGGTTTGCTAACCACGGCTCTAAGATCTTTCTCTGCAGTCTTCCCTGCTGTTGCCCATGGAGGAGGTTTAGCTTCCTGGGCGACTGCTCAGTACTTTTTACCCCACCCACAGCCAACAAATGCCCCTGCCCCGAATGGATTTGATGACCCATCCAGGATACATTTGGAGGCCGAGAAGGACTTAGGAGTGGCTAAAAAGGAGTTACCTTCATGATCAACCCTCAAAGTTGTCCTAAGTGGCTTTGATCCAGAAAGTTCCACAGAGTCTCAACACATGAGAAATAAGTTCCGGGCCAATCACTTCCTTCCAGCTCCTGGAATCATTTTCCAGTCATGCTGTCCTCAGTCCCCATGGGAGCTATTCATTAATGAGGGTGAGAAGTGCCTAAATTATGCCTCTGGCTCATGTCCAAGTCATTCAGAAGGTAGGAAAGTGAGATAACCCACTCCCGCATCACTTCCATGATGACCATCAAGCTGTTGTCCCTTCGGCACAGAGAGGCCATTGGCCAAGAGACCAAACCTGCACACATACACCCTCCTTCCGCATCCCATATCAGACCCCTGGGCCTCTCCTCCTGTTCATCACTACTTTCTTTGACAATGAGTCTTTGTTTTTCCCTTCCCTTAGCTCCTACCTGGGCACCTGATCTTATCTGTCTGTCTGCTTATGAGATGAACAACACTGAACCCTTTCAGTGGTCCTGTCCCTGGGGAGGAGCAGTTTCATGCTCACGCTCACTGCAAGGAGCTGGCTGCTAAAGGGGTCCCCCCCTCCTTTCCCCACCCCACCCACCCACCACCACCCCCGACTTCAGAAGGGCTCTGAAAACTGCCACCGTGTGGGGGAGAGCAGACGGCAGAGAGGAAGGGACTCTGAACAAAGGCTTTTTCAAACTCTCACATGCTAACATCTCCAAAAAGCTTTTACAGAGACCATCATTTCCCTCCGAGAATCGATGCATTTTAATTCATACGAGATATTTGTCTGCTGCTCCGTTCCTTCGAGGCGCAGAGACACGTTTAACAAAACAAGTCAGCCTTGCGTGGAGACAAACGCGCCAGCTTCTCCCTGAAATTACTGGAAGTTCATTTTCGAAAGCCGTCCTGTTTTCTGGGAATCAATGCATATCAACTAAAATCAATAGCTTCTCCGTGCGGAGGGGCCGGACACCACACTGATCTAGCGTTCCCGTGCATTTGTATCCAAATCTAGACGTTCTCAACAAGTCAATGAATTTAAGTGTCTGCCAGTGTCTTTTCACTTAAAACTAATCTGTTTGCTGATCGAACTGCACATTTCCAGAGTGCGTAGTAATATACTTCGTGTGTTTACTAAATCCAATGTACATTAACTCAAATAAAAATATTTCCACTTAACTTAAAATTGAGTTTGTCCCAACTTAGCGATGCTCATGGAGATCAGCTCCAGCCAATCAGGCAGCCCTTTGAGAGAAGGGCGCCTGGTCCCCTAGTGCTGCCCGAAGGCGCGGTCCCTCGGAGGGCTGGCAAATACCTTCTGGAGCAGAGTGCTCCTTGCTCCCAGGGGCCAGCACCTCCAGGATGAAGAGGAGTTTGTTCGGTCCACCCTCTGCTTCTACAGCCCTAGATTCCCCCTGAGCCATTCTACGTAGCGGCCCCTCTTCCACTCCTACAATAGCCTGGAGAGCCCCTCTGCAGTCACGCATCCTGCCTGGTGTGACGTCCAACCAGGACTGTTCTCTATGAGCCACGGAGCGCACATACTCTGCGCAAGGCTTCCTGCAGCATCACAGAAGCCAAAGAGCGGGCCTGCATCCCAGGAGGCTAGTGGTGGAGGGCCCTGTCCATGTTCAGGAGATCGGTCAGCGAGTGTGGCTGAGCGCCTCGCTGCCTGGCTCAGTGCTAAGCATGGGGAGAGGACGGCGGGCGTGTCAGACAAAGCTCCTGGCCTGGAAGCTCCCCAAGAGAAACATGCAGTAAATCAGTGCGAGGAAGCACCTCTATGTGTGTGCAGAGGGCTCAAGGGAACAATGGGGGGGGGGGGGCCTGGGGAGCAAGCGGCAGCACTGACCTCGTGGTGGGGTGGGGCCGAGGGCAGGGCTGGACCTGCTGCTCACAGACCCGAGGCCAGCGCGTTCCCCTTCACTTACAATAACCTACTCCATCCTCACACGTCGGTGGGGCGTTCCTAGGGCCTCCATTTTTCAGGTGGAGAAACTGAGGCTGACAGCCTGCTTACCAGCTCTGTGAGACCACTAGTAAGTGACACTCATGCTATGAGAACAAACTAGCAACTGGCAGAGCCGTGTTCAAGGCCAGGACTGCTCATGCCTTCCCCATATATCACCTGCATTCACTCCCATGCAAAGTGGATTAGCAACACAAGCCATCATGTGTTCCCAGGAGCAAACCAGACCCAGAGAGTGGAGGCCTGGGCTTAGAAAAGAAGGAGGCCCCGAGGACTCGTTTCTGTATCAGGGAAGGCTTCCCGGAGAAGGTGGCTATAGAACAGCGGTTCTCAACCTGTGGGTCTTGACCCCTTTGGCGGTCGAACAACCCTTTCACAGGGGTCGCCTAAGATCATCCTGCATATCAGATATTTACATTATGATTCATAACAGGAGCAACATTACAGTTATAAAGTAGCAACGAAAATAATTTTATGGTTGGGTCACAACATGAGGAACTGTATTTAAAGGGCCAGAAGGTTGAGAACCACTGCTATAGAACCAAGTCAGAGAAGCACCAAGGAAGGGAAAGTCCCAGACAAGAGGCCAGTGGGAATAAATGCTGTCTACGGGGAGGGGGCGGAGGCCAGGCCGGGCTCATGATCAGCTCTGTGCAGAGGAGTCAGAGGAGGCGAACCTGGAGAGAGAGCATGAAGCCAGGTTCTAGGGACCTTGAAGGTCACACTACAGGTGTGTTCTTTGGCTGGATCCCAGGTTGCAAAGTTGCTGGTGGTCTTGAAGAAACCAAGGGGCACGAGCAGGCCAACTCAATGCAGACCCCCCTCTCCCCCACCTCCCCCTGATGCCAGCAGCTCAGGGCTGCTGCTGAGAGAGGCTGGTCCCCAGCTCTGAGAAACCTCAAGGCATCACCATGGAGACGCTACAGGCTACCAGCCACACAAAAGGAGCTGTGAGCTCCCCAGCTCACCTGGGATGCGGAGCTAGCTAGGAGGTGGCAAAAATGCTTAATTTCTTTCTCTTCTTCTTTCTGTCTCTCAAAAATAGAGGCAATTTACACAGGCAAACAAATCCCATCTGGAAGGGGGCCGCTAGGCTCCCCCTTCGTGGTGGGAGGAAGGAGAAGCCTGTGTCTTGGGGGTTTCAAAGGGGGTTCCTTGGAGAGAAAGGGGGGGGACCAACAACAAACCTAGGGCTGTTCACCTTTCTCCCACCCGAACGGGGCAGGGGGCAGGCGAGGGGAGCCGGGGGGCGCAGAGCCATGTCTACAAATGGAAAGTGGTATCTTCAGATTCACTCACTTCGGAGTAGTTCTGATATGTAGGCAACTCTAATTCCTACTAGACATGCATCCGTTATATCGGGGTAAATAATGCAGACTGGGTACAAGGGGATGCTTTTAACTGCAGCCTCCGTCAACAGCTGCACCCTGGATGCAGCCCCCAGTGCAGCCAGTCCCCCTGCAGCGGCCCTGGCAGTCCTGGCTGTGACAGGGCCAGGAGGCCTGTGCGCGGCGGAGGGAAGAGGAGGGAAGGAACAGAGGTGCCAGGAGACGCAGAGACAGGCTGGGGCAGGAAGGCAAAAGGAACACTGTTTCTTCTGCGTTGGAAAAGGAGACTGGGAAGCAGCAAGCAATCTTCACACATGTATTGTCGTTCTCTCTGCAAAGGGGTGAGAAGAGGGGCGGGAGAGAGGCAGCGCCGAGAGAGAGCAGACAGGAGAGGTGAGAAATCCAGCATCTTCAGACCTGCCCGCACTGTGGCCTCCCCGCTGTGTGCAATCCCTCATCTCACAGTCATTAGAGAGCCCACAGGAGGGACGGGAGCCAGACCCCGAAGGGCGGGAGGTGGAGAGGAGGATGTGCACAGAAGCACATGCGCCTGGTGTGGGGAGAGACGGGCTCCCGCTGGCAGTGGTCCCGGCCCCGCATTTCCAGATCCTTGGAGTGACAGGGGGACCAGCACTGCTTTCACTGAAAAGCCCCAGGAACACCCAGCAGGCAAGGTCCCTCTGTCCGATCTGAACTGTTTCTCTGCTCTGCCTTCTTCTGCAGCAAGAGGAAGACGCTCCACTTACCCTCCGGCCGGGTGCAGCTCATTCCAGCAAAGAGCTGTAATCTGGGAGCCAGAGGAGGGGCGCGTGTCCCAGGAATAGCCACTTGTTTCTAAAAGTGGGGGTCAGACCCCGACAGTCCTCCCCTCCCTCGCGGCAAATGCTGTCCCCTCCAACCCATCCCTCCCCAACTCCCTCGAGGCACTGCTCTCACCTGCTCTGGCCTAGCATGTCCCTCCCCTCTCCCGACACAGGGCATGCTGGGGCCTGAGGGCCTGAGCACTGGCTCTTCCCTTTGTGCAGAACACTTTCCTCCCTTCCATTCACACCTCACTCCCTCGGCCTGTATTTCAGCATTGCTTTCTCAGTGAGCCTCCTCGGCTGCCCTGCCTGTTTCCTTTCTCTTAGCTTTTATCACCGTCGTTATTTACTTGTCCAGTTCCTTGTCTGTTTCCCTCATGAAGTGCGCTCCATGAAGGCAGGGTTTGGGCCTGTCTTGTTCTCTGTTGTATGCTCAGCACCTGGGAGCATCGGGCAGACGGTAGGACCCCCGGAACTCCTGACTGAGTGGGAGAACTGTTCTCCATCTCCCTGAAGTGTCCATAGCAATGGTCCTTCCAAACGCCTCGGAAGACGCCAGCCTTCCTGGAAAATGCCCTGCCCTTTGCACTCAGATGGAGCTGACAAGAGCAAGACAGCAGGGGTGATAAAATGGGTTTTCTCCCACCAGACTGTGGGCAGGGGTCCTTCTGCCCTGGAATCCCACTGAGCTCCATGGTAAGACCATCCCCACCTGCAAAAGCCAATTCATCCAGGTCACTAGTCTCTCCTTCAGTAGGGACACACTCACACTCACACATTCACACACATTCACGCACGCTCACACATTCATGCACACTCATGCACGCACACTCACACACTCATTCACACTTACACACTTGCACTCTCACTCACACACTCACACACACATCTCACTACCACTCACACACACTCGCACACTCACACTCACACACACTCACACATTCACACACATTCATGCACACTCACACATTCATGCACACTAATGCACGCACGCTCACACACTCATCCACACTTACACACTTGCACTCTCACTCACACACTCACACACATCTCACTACCGCTCACACACACTCGCACTCACACACACTCACACATTCTCACTACTGCTCACACACACTCGCATACTCGCACTCACACACACTCACACATCTCACTACCTCTCACACACACTCGCACACACACACACTCACACATCTCACTACTGCTCACACACACTCGCACACTCACACACACTCACACATCTCACTACCTCTCACACACACTCGCACACTCACACATCTCACTACCGCTCACACACACTCGCACACTCACACTCACACACACTCACATTCTCACTACTGCTCACACACACTCATACACTCACACTCACACACATGCACGCTCCTCTGTTTCCTCCCCAGTCACTGAGGTTTGAGGAAAAAGGCCCTAGTCAGCAGGCGTGGGCTCCGGGCGTGAGCTGCCCTGCTTGGGCCCTGCAAGCTGCAGTGTCCGCAGACACCCTGCAGTGGTGTCCTGGTTCCCTGTGCTGCTACAGGGGGCAGAAAGGCAGGCTCATCGGAGTGGGCGAGGGTCTCAGATGGGACCGAGGATGGCACCTTTGTGAATATCATCCTACTAAGAAGCCCGCTTGATGCTCACACCATCCTGCTGATTTCTACCTCCAGTTGGTGAGGGTGGGGCTGGGGACTGGAAAAGTGAGAGCAAATGGGAAAGAAAGAACCATGAGACAACAGGCCATTAGGCCAAGCACCCGACCCGTCCAGCATGGTTGATTTCCCACTGGATCCCAGGCCTGTCGCAAGCTTGAATTACCAACGAGCACCTCAAACGGGCTACCGGCTCCCAGCCATGGGCGTAATCCCAGTCCATCCACCCCTCTGATGACCTGGTGGCACCCAGGGCAAGGGCAGACTAGCCAGATGCCATGTGCGGTACAGGTGGGCAGGGAGGCGCTGGACGGGCAGCCTGGGCGCTGTTGGCCCAGCGGGGCTAGCGGGCGTTACCGTGCACAGCTCTCCCCGTCGCTGTCCCTGACAGCCATTTCATGTCACTGAGACTTTGGGAAAAGGACCAGGTGGAGGGAAGAGGCAAAGGCTGGAGAAACAAATGAAGTTTCGTAGCAGGACTTCAAAAAGTCCAAGTGTTTGAAAAGATCTAGCGAAGGTCCTGACCTACTTTGCATGTGGATAAGTCATCTCCTTTGCTTTAAAAGGAAGGAAATGCCTCACGAAGTGGCCGCGCTCCGCTCAGGAGAGCCCACGCTGCTGCGGAAAGAGCCTCGGCGCCGGAATCAGGGCCATTTCGGAGCCGTGATTTGGGTAATTATATGAGGTTTCAACCTCTCTTCTTCCAGCTCTGGGAGACAAGGCCCCAGCTCCGCAGCCAGGGCTGAAGGAGGGGCTGATGCCTCTGCCTCCATGGGGCTCCCCCTGCTGTGTAACCTCCATGTGACCTCGGCTCCCAGGCGCCCACTTTCCCCTCATGTTTCCCGCGCAGATGAAGAATCCGGGAGCAGCCACAAGTGAACCTCCAGGTCCCGTGCTCGGCACAGCATAGGGGACTCTCCCCTTCCTGTTCACTAAATGAGTCGCGAGATGTCATCCTGTCCTACTTGGGCCCCTCGATGCCAACCGGTATGCCTGGCACCCGGCGATCAGAACATAAGCAGAGCTGGGGCCCGCGGAGGGAGTGCCCGCCCTGAAGGGGACCCAGACCGTCTGAATCAGAGCAAAGGGGAGTCATGAAGGGCAGGACCAGGCACAGGGACACGCGGGTGGAGGAACAGGGACGCTCTGCAGAGATCAGGTGTGGGGGTGCCAGACGCCCTCCCCGCACGGGCCGCAGGACACCCTCGGACAGTTCGGATGTCCGAGAGAAACAAGGTGAGCTGGGAAGGAGGGTAGGAGGTATTTGAGAAGGAAAATCTCCTGGGAAGTTGGGTTTAAGTCCTTATTGTCATTAAAATAATTAATTGTATTAGTACTTTTTTTATTATATTGAGAAGGCTAAAAAAGGGCTAATTCCAATGTAACCCTGATATCTGGGGGGCTAGCAAACGAAATCCATGCCTGCAAGCCCAGTGTACATTCTTGATAACCTATAATTAAGTCACTACCCCCCTTCCCAGAAACTGGTCTTGCAGAACCTGTGACAGAGGCCATAAAACTGTGAACAGAGCACTGCCCTAGAGGGAGGGTTATTAACGCTGGTGCCAGGCCAGACCATCAGATATGGCCTGGAGACCCCCAACTCCTGGGGGCCTTCTTGCAAGGCCCTCGAAAGGACCTGAAGCATAATCCATATTTGCGGGACAAAGACCACAGGGAGATATAAAAGAGAAGCCCCTGCATGTTACTTCACTCAGATTTGGGAAGTTATTCCGTTGTGTCTGCCAGCGTAGCCGGCATATTAAACAGTGTAACTCCTTTTCTCTAAAAGCATTGCTTGGTTTTTCTTTGGTCTTCTGCGACAATATAATCTTCACAACAACCCCGTGAGGTTGGTACTTTTAGAGAATATTACTTGCCCATGTTACAGGCAAGGCAAAGACTAGAGAAAAACTCTACACTGTGCAGGTCCACTCAGCTAGTCTGGGATCTGTGTCTAAACGCAGAGTCCGGATTCACAGTTACTCTGTCACCCCCAAAGGCTTTGCATCCATTCCCTGAATAAGTAATGAGCACCCACTGTGGGCACCAGGCTCTGTTCCAGGCACCAGAGATGCAGCAAACAACGCAAAAAAGTAAGTCTCCCCCCCCACCCCCCAGGGCTCCCTGCATGGACTCTCCCCCCTCAGGGCTCCCTGCATGGACTCTCCCCCCTCAGGGCTCCCTGCATGGACTCTCCCCCCTCAGGGCTCCCTGCATGGACTCTCCCCCCTCAGGGCTCCCTGCATGGACTCTCCCCCCTCAGGGCTCCCTGCATGAACTCTCCCCCCTCAGGGCTCCCTGCATGGACTCTCTCCCCTCAGGGATCCCTGCATGGACTCTCCCCTCCCTGAATGGACTCTCCCCCCTCAGGGCTCCCTGCATGGACTCTCCCCTCCCTGCATGGACTCTCTCCCTCAGGGCTCCCTGCATGGACTCTCCCCTCCCTGCATGGACTCTCTCCCTCAGGGCTCCCTGCATGGACTCTCTCCCTCAGGTCTCCCTGCATGGACTCTCTCCCTCAGGGCTCCCTGCATGGACTCTCCCCTCCCTGCATGGAGTCTCCCCCCTCCACCGGGCTCCCTGCATGGACTCTCCCCCCTCAGGGCTCCCTGCATGGACTCTCCCCGCTCAGGGCTCCCTGTATGGACTCTCCCCCCTCAGGGCTCCCTGCATGGAGCCTCCCCCCTTCAGGGCTCCCTGCATGGAGTCTCCCCCCTCAGGGCTCCCTGCATGAGTCCCCTGGGTTTCATCTGCACCACACCCCTCCCCTCCCCTCCCCACCCCTCCCCTCCCCTCCCCTCCCCTCCCCTCCCCTCCTCTCCCCATCACAGTGTGGGCACTGCTTCAGGAATGGACCCAGGGATACAAATCAACCCCTCCGGATGCAGCTATGGAAGTCCCCCCAACAAA
This sequence comes from Myotis yumanensis, assembly GCF_028538775.1. NCBI lineage: Eukaryota > Metazoa > Chordata > Mammalia > Chiroptera > Vespertilionidae > Myotis > Myotis yumanensis. The sequence continues at coordinate 80,538,765 of NW_027223761.1, forward strand.
GGAGCTGCCAACGAACCCCTAGGCCTTGGTCAGTAGCGTTTGAGGACGTGAGTGCCCAGTGCCTCCTCTAGGTCCCATGAGGGGCACCCTTGACTGCTCTGGTGGTAGGAGTGGCCCCCTTTGCTCTCCCCTGTTGCTCTGCATCTATGGGTCATCTACTCCAAGGGCAGGGAAAAGGGGCCAGAGCTCAGCCAATCTCGACTTCTCCCAATTCAGGCAGAACTCGACCCTCCGACAGAGAATTGCACCAACATCTAAGCTCAGGGCAAGTGGGCAAGAACCTCACAAGCTGAGACATGCACAGGCTCTTCAGTCCAGAGTGTCATTCAAGGAATTGTCCCCTAGATCCTCACCCGTTCTGCACGAATGCGTGGGGATGTTCGGTTCAGCCTTGTTTATATCCATTTAAAAATGCAAGCGCGTGCACGCCTGTGAATGAGGACTCATGAAATACAGCATATCCCGGCCGGTGTGGAACGCTGCCTGCCCCTTACACAGATGGAAGTGGCGACAGACGGGGCCATGAAGGATCGCCCAGCCACCCCATAGTGTGCTTGGTAGAGTCCTGTGTTTAAAACCACACAAAGAAAATCCCATCGGGAGGGGCTGGTGAGCCTCGTCCCCTCCAGGCAGAGCCTGTCCAGACAATGCCAGGACGAGGGGATGGTGGTGGGTGCGGGGGGTGTGGGGGAGACGACTGTGACTTCTGCTCCACAAGCTGGACTCCCCGCAGGCAGGACTGAAATTGGGGTCCCCACTGCAGCCTGTTTCAGTGGTTCTTACCTGTAAAACTCAGATAGCGCAAGCAGAGCACTGGAATGGGAGTCCAGCGGCCTGGCCCAGCCGCTTTGGGCCAGCTCCTGGAGCCTTGGCAAGCCCCCGCATGCTCCGGGTGCTGTGGCCATCCCTGCAGTGAGGGCATTGGGCCGCTCCGTCGCTGAGACCCTGCCAGCTCCGCGCTCCTCACCGCCATTAGGAAGAAGGAACGTGGAGTGAAGTTTAGAAGTCGGAAGAGATTGGGTTGAATAACAGCATAACATAACATCCCTAAAATTGGACTGCATTCTAGGAACCAGCGAGGACTTCACATATATTCTTTCTTTTGATCCTTACAACAATCTTTAGGATATTATAATTATCTTCATTTTAGAAATGACAGAACTGAGGCTCAGAGAGAGTAAGTAATTGTCTGAGGTCATCCCGCTCGTAATCAGTGAGATGGGAACTGTCTGGTTTCTCTCTCACCTTCCTACCTACCCCCTACACACACACACTCACAAACACACTCACTCACACACACTCTCACACACACACTCACACACACACACTCTCACACACTCACTCACACACACTCTCACACACACACTCGCAAACACACTCACACACACTCTCACACACACACTCACATACACTCTCTCAACACTCTCTCACACATACTGACATACACACTGACATACACACTCACTCTTACACACACTCTCACATACTGACATACACACTCTTACAACATTCACACACACTCACACACTTGCACATCTTGCACACACTCACGCACACTCACACATACTCATACACTCACATAATACACATTCACTCTCACACACACTCACATACACACTGATTCTTACACATACTCACACACTCGCATACACACTCACTTGCACACACACTCACATACATGCACACACGTGCACACTCACACATACACATTCACATACATACACACTCTCACACACACTACCATACTCACATGCACACTCATTCTTACACACACTCACACACACACTCACTTGCACATACACTTACACACTCGCACACACGCTTGCACAAGCACTCCCACTCCCACACTCCCGGAGCCAGATGTGGCTCCAGGGGTGGCTCTGCCCTTGAGCTGGCCTCATGATGAGCTGGACACCATCTCTGATATCAGCGCAGCGAGCTCCCCTCTCCAGGCCGGAGATCCTGGAAGCTCTCCAGTCCCAAGTTTGCTCCAAAAATGGTGGCTTCCTCCCTTCCTCCATCCCCTCCCTGCTTTTCCACCCCAAAGCTATTCCTTATCAAAGTGAGGTTCCTGTCCATCTCTTCCAGCCCTGAAGCCTCTCTCCCCTTTCCAGCTTACCACGTCCTCGCTTCTCCCTACACCTGTGCTTTTCAACCCTTCCCCTTTGTCTTTCCTTGACCTTGAGCTCGGCTTCGATGAGCTGCCATGTCCAGCCTCACTCACTGCTGTGGAGGCGCCCACTTCCTCCGCATATTCTCAAGCACGGCCCTCCCAGGCTAGGCACCAGCGGCTTAGTGAGGGGCTGCGTGGCACCTGTTCGCTCACACAACCACTGCTTGTATTCACCAGGTGGGCTCCGGGAAGGGGCTTATGATGTCCCAAGGGTGGTGAGAAGAGGCCTAGAGGTCAAGGATGACTAGAGGTCAAGGACTATGAAGGGAGTACACCAGAGGATGGAGAGGAGGGGCATTTGCATGGAAAAAGTTTAATTATACCCTGGAGACCGAGAGAGGGTGCAGTGTGTGTGTGTGTGTGTGTGAGAGAGAGAGAGAGAGAGAGAGAGAGAGAGAGAGACGAAGGAAGCAGAGGGTAAAAAATCTTGTTTCCAACACTGGTCCTGAAATAAAAGAGGGATCTGCAAGAGGAAATGCCTGTTGGGTGGTTAGAAAAATGGGACCAGAGCAGCAGGAACGATGCAGAGTCGGAGATGTGAGAACTTCTTGTGGACTAAACTCTAAGCTGCACGAGGCGGGACCGAATCTGCCCTCCTGCAGCTTTACCTGCACCACAGGCTCCTACGAATCTGCCCTCCTGCAGCTTTACCTGCACCACAGGCTCCTACGAATCTGCCCTCCTGCAGCTTTACCTGCACCACAGGCTCCTCTGTCTATGTGTCTCAACGAGAGCCAGGGTGGTCAGGGTGTGGGCTGGTCCCTCAGGCAGTGCCCTGGGCAGCTGATGATGCCAGTGCTACAGGGAGCACCAGGCATGAAGAAGGAAGGAAACTCGGTGACTTGGCGAGAGCAGTTTTAGAGGCGCTGTGGGAGGACCTCCCGCGGGGGACCAGCAGGAGGGTGGGGAAGGCAGTGCTGGGCTCTGGGGACAGAGCCCAGGAAAGGCAGTCAAATGTTTGCTAGGTCAAGACAGGCCTTTGTTCACATCATCACATGCTTGCTGGATGCCATGATGTGCTGGGCACTGGGCTGGGCGGGCGTTCTGGGGATGAAGCAAGGTCCTGCCCTGTCGGGGGAGGGAGGGCTTCCGGAGACACAGGGAGGAGCAGTGGCCTGAGCAGTGACAGACGGGGAGGGCGGTGCCGAGATGCAAGAGGAGCACATGCCTTTGAGACGAATGTGTGCACGTCTGGGGGAGAGGAAGGACTATGATGGCAGCACAGGCCCCAGGAGGTCAGGGGTCAGAGTGGGCCTGGTGCCCTCAGGGCCACAGCCCCTCCCTGTCAGAGCCCAGGCCTCCTTTGTCTTCACCAAACCTTACAGATCATGAGCTCCTAAGGCCTTTAGGGACCTGGGCCTGAGCCTGTGACCATGCACAGTCACACACACACAGCCAGAGCTGCCCGGGCCCCAGGCCTCTCTTCCTTCTGGGCAGTGTCTCCCGGGTCAGTGAATGCTGCCAGAGAGAGGTCCCTCCAACGCACACACACCATACACACAGCCTCACACACACACACACACACACACACACACACAACCTCCCCCCACACACAGCCATACACACACATACTCACACACACACACACACTCACACACACACACCCCATACACACAGCCTCCCCACACACACAGCCATACACACACATACTCACACACACACACACACTCACACACACACACCCCATACACACAGCCTCATGCACACACACACACACACACATACTCACGCACACACACACACACACATACTCACACACACACACACACTCACACACACACACCCCATACACACAGCCTCCCCACACACACAGCCATACACACACACATACTCACACACACACTCCCCCCATACACACAGCCTCCCCACACACACAGCCATACACACACATACTCACACACACACACACACTCACACACACACACCCCATACACACAGCCTCCCCACACACACAGCCATACACACACACACATACTCACACACACACTCACACACACACACACACACACACCCCATACACACAGCCTCCCCACACACACAGCCATACACACACATACTCACACACACACACCCCATACACACAGCCTCCCCACACACACAGCCATACACACACACACATACTCACACACACACACACACTCACACACACACACACCCCATACACACAGCCTCCCCCCACACACAGCCATATACACACACACATACTCACACACTCACACACATACCCCATACACACAGCCTCCCCACACACACAGCCATACACACACACACATACTCACACACACACACTCACACCCCATACACACAGCCTCCCCCCACACACAGCCATACACACACACACACAGCCATACACTCACACACATACTCACACACACACCCCATACACACAGCCTCCCCACACACACAGCCATACACACACACACACAGCCATACACACACATATACTCACACACACACACACACACTCACACACACAAGCACACCCCATACACACAGCCTCCCCACACACAGCCATATACACACACACATACTCACACACACACCCACACACACTCACACACACACCCCATACACACAGCCTCCCCCCCCACACAACCATACACACACATATACTCACACACACACACACACACACTCACACACACACACAGCCATATACACACACACACACACACACAGCCATACACTCACACAGCACTGAGCAGAGCCAGTTCTCCACTTCTGGTTTTGGCCAAGGTCACACAGCAGCCCCCCTCTGAGTCCTGAGGAGCCTGGAGATGCCTTTGATCAGCTCGCCTGCCCCAGGGCCCCAGGCGTGTGGAGGAGGAACCAGCCCCCGGAGCCGCCTTCGCTGGGACCCCCAGAGTCTGCATCCCTCTCTGAAAGGCACCTTCCCTTCCCGGCCTTTCCCCAAATCAACCCCGACAGCTCTTTAAATCGAGCCACCACAATGAAAGGGTGGTGTGGGTCTTGTTTACCATCCTGGCATCTAATTAAAATTAGCTGATGGTTCTTCTAGTTGTTTTCTGTTCTGACTATTTTTAAGTCAGAGCTGCTAGATCATTGCAGCCACTAGTAAGCTGTCAAATCAAATTTTCAAAAGCAAATTGCTTTTATAATTAATTTAATTATTATTGCGGCTCCCAGTTTTGTGTTGCCTTAATGAACACAATCAGGTTTCACCCTCTGCTTCTCCTACACACACTTGGCACCCCTCGCTTCCCCAGACCCACCCCCCTCCTATGCAATCCTAGTCGGGCAAACGGGAAAAAAGAAGAAAAGCAGACATGTCCCAGTCCCCTCCCCAGCCCCTGTCCCCACCCCCAGAGCCACCCCCACTCACGCCCTTCCCCTCAGAGTGAGAATTACAGTTCTTCTCCCTGTTGTGGAATAAACGGTACACACGTTAACTACCCCTGAGCCTGCCCAAGCATCCTCTGGCCCCACCCAAGCCCCTGGCTCTATGGAGGGGGCGGTGAAGAGAGAGAGGCTGGGAGTTCCCGTGGCAGTGACAGCGATCTGTCCCAGGGTCTGAATTCACTGGGGAGCTGTCCGTTACTAGGGAAACTAGGAGGGAGAGAGAAAGGGAGCGAGGCGGTTAGAGCCAATTTTGGGTGACAAGTGTGAGGCATAAAGATTTGGCCCCCTCTGTGCACCTCTCCTAAGTGAGGGAGCCTGGAGGGAGGGGCAGGGCAGGCCTGGGGGAGGCATGGCCTGAGGGCCGCACCTTCTGGGGGGCGGCAGGGGGGCGGCGGCTCAGACTGGTCAAAGGACAGAGTCACAGAGGGAGGAGCTAACAAAGCCGGGACAGAGACCAGAACCAGCTGTGCGTGTGAGTGCACTCGTGTGCACAAAGCCACTGGCGCCCGCGTTTGTGTGTGTCTATGTACTTACCTTTTCCTGTCTTTGGGATGCTTTCTCTTTTGTTCCTTTTGTTTTTCTCCTTCCCCAGGTTGCAGTTTTTCTCATTTCCATCTCTCCTTTCTTGTTCTTTTATTCTGACCCTTCTTCCTTCCTCTTTCTGTCTCCCAGTCTCGCTCCTTCTCTGCTTCTCCGTCTTCCTGTCTTTCCGTGTACCCCCAGTAGCTTTTCTCTGCTGTCATCGCTCATCCTGCCCCACCTCTGGCCCCCGCACCCTCTGTGTCTCCTGCAGACTCTGCTCAGACTTGCCCCTGTGAGATGTAAGGCGAGAGGCCTGGGGACACCTGAGCATGTGTCCCGTGGCTCCTGGTCCAGGCTGGCTGACTCCTCCTGCCCCCGGGGGGCAGGACACCCACAGGGGAGGGTCCAGACCATGCTCACGTGCAGCGTCCGTGGGGCTAAGCTCTCAGACCTGAGGCTACTGGGATGGGGAACAGAGTCCCTGTCACATACAAGTCCCACTGTTGCTGAAACTAGAGCAGAGACCGAGATTGAGGGGTGAGGACCAGGGGCAGGACCAGCGACCAGCGCAAGAAAGGGGAGCGGGGCACAGTGAGGGATGTGGAGAAGGGCCCAGAGTCTGTGTCTGGCCATCTGGCTTGAGTGACAGGCCTGGAGATCCCCCGAGGGAAGGGTGTGAGCCACAGTGAGTGGACTGGGGCCTGGCTGGTGATGAACAGAGCACCGGGGAAGCCACTCCGCAGTCGGGAGGACAGCAGGCCCTGGGGAAGGTGCTGCCTGAAACAAAGTGGGCGAGGCTGTGCCCTCCCACTGCCGCCCGGACCTGGGGCCCCCATTCCTTTCTCCAGCATCTTGGCTGGCTTCACTCGCTCCTGCTGCCAGAACCTCACCCTTTTGTCTCCTGCTCTTGTCTCCTCTCCCTGGCACGTGATCAACCAGGACTTGGGACTTCTCTGGTCCCCCACCTGGCAAAGAAAGGGCCTGGACTCGGGGTGGCCTTGTCCCCGGGGAGCCTGGCGTGCCAGAGGGACTGGGCTGCCATCCGGCTGATGAGAGGGGTGGGCAGAGGCGGAGACCACTCAGGCTGCCACGCCCAGAACAAGAACAGTCTTGGGGTGGGGTGTGAGCTACCTTTCTCTCCAGGCCCTTGTAATGCCTCCAGAGATATTCGGTTTGCTCCTGTCCCACCCACCACCTACCCTCCCTCACACATGCACGGATCCAAAGGGAGACGCCACCCTCCCCACTCCAGGGGTGCTCTCGGGTCCAACACCTGATATCACCCTGGAGGTACCTCCAGGAGACCAAGGTGCCCTTGGAGCCGACTCTCAGCAGAAGCCCGATACCAAGTTGAGAGGTCTCCGTCCTGCTTCTGAAGCCGCCACAGGGGCTTCCACAGTCCCCTGGCTGCAGGCTGACTTGGCATCCTCCCACACCCCGAGCCATTGCCAGGCAAATGCTCCAGCCAAGGCATCTGTGTAGAACAAGCCTGCCACCTGGTGGTAAGGTAACCCAACTACAGGCTAGGGTCCTTGAGGGGGTTCGGTCTTTGCACCCCACGGCCTGGGTGCCTGGGGGCAGTGCTGCCAGGTTGAGGGTCCTCTACCCTTCTGAAAGAGTTCAAGGGTCAAAAAAGCAATAAACAAGTGTAGGATTGGGTTCGAGGGCTGAGGCAGAGGACCCGTGGGCAAGGCCTGACTACAGGGACTGGTGGAAGAAGGCTTGAGGCTCCCGGGGCCTCCCCTAGATGACCCTCCTCTGGATGGCCCTCCCCTGGATGGTCCTCCCCTGGATGTCCTTCCCCTGGATGGTCGTCCCCTGGATTGTCCTTCCCCTGGATGGTCCTCCCCTGGATGGCCCTCCCCTGGATGGTCCTCCCCTAGATGGTCCTCCCCTGGATTGTCCTCCCCTGGATTGTCCTCCCCTGGATTGTCCTCCCCTGGATGATCCTCCCCTGGATTGTCCTCCCCTGGATGGTCCTCCCCTAGATGGTCGTCCCCTAGATGGCCCTCCCCTGGATTGTCCTTCCCCTGGATGGTCGTCCCCTAGATGGTCCTCCCCTGGATTGTCCTTCCCCTGGATGGTCGTCCCCTAGATGGCCCTCCCCTGGATTGTCCTTCCCCTGGATGGTCGTCCCCTAGATGGTCCTCCCCTGGATTGTCCTCCCCTGGATGGTCGTCCCCTAGATGGCCCTCCCCTGGATTGTCCTTCCCCTGGATGGTCGTCCCCTAGATGGCCCTCCCCTGGATTGTCCTTCCCCTGGATGGTCGTCCCCTAGATGGTCCTCCCCTGGATTGTCCTCCCCTGGATGGTCCTCCCCTGGATGGCCCTCCCCTGGATGGTCCTCCCCTAGATGGTCCTCCCCTGGATGGTCCTCCCCTAGATGGTCCTCCCCTGGATTGTCCTCCCCTGGATTGTCCTCCCCTGGATGATCCTCCCCTGGATTGTCCTCCCCTGGATGGTCCTCCCCTAGATGGTCGTCCCCTAGATGGCCCTCCCCTGGATTGTCCTTCCCCTGGATGGTCGTCCCCTAGATGGCCCTCCCCTGGATGTCCTTCCCCTGGATGGTCGTCCCCTAGATGGTCCTCCCCTGGATTGTCCTTCCCCTAGATGGTCCTCCCCTAGATGGTCCTCCCCTGGATTGTCCTTCCCCTGGATGGTCCTCCCCTAGATGGTCCTCCCCTGGATTGTCCTTCCCCTGGATGGTCCTCCCCTAGATGGCCCTCCCCTGGATGGTTCTCCCCTAGATGTCCTTCCCCTGGATAGTCGTCCCCTAGATGGTCCTCCCCTGGATTGTCCTCCCCTGGATGATCCTCCCCTGGATTGTCCTCCCCTGGATGATCCTCCCCTGGATTGTCCTCCCCTGGATGGTCCTCCCCTGGATGGTCCTCCATGGATGTCAGTGAGAAAGTGGCAGCATGAGGCAGGGGGAGGGCTAAGCCTGGTGCCATGTCCACCACCACCTCCATCAATTGGAGCTCCTGCAGCAGAAGTAGGACAGACAGACATGGAAAGATGCAGACCCTGCTTGCAAGGAGCTCATGGGTTAGCAGCAAGAGTGACCTGGAGCCAGGAGCTGACCCTTGGCTCCGAAGGCAGCTGTTGTTGGAGCAGGAGGGCCCTTGGGGTCAGCTAGTCCCTCAGAGGCCGCTGGATGAGTTTCGTGGGCACTTCCACCACATGCAACAATGTTCACATTAAAAATCACATTTTATGACTACCTTGGTATAAAGAGAAATATATTTATACTCTGTACTAGAGGCCCGGTGCATGAAAATTTATGCAACCGGGGAAGGGGGGTTCCCTCAGCCCTGCCTGCACCCTCTTGCAGTCCAGGAGCCCTTGGGGGATGTCCAACTGACAGCTTAGGCCCGCTCCTTGTCTGGCGCCAGCCCCGCCCCCCAATTGCCCCTCCCCTCCATCTGCCCGCTGGCACCCGCCTTGGCTGGCCTGGCACCTCCTGCTCACTGGCCCTGCCCCCCGCCGACTGGTCATTCTGCCATTCAGTCGATTTGCATATTAGCCTTTTATTATATAGGATTATAGCATTGTCTTCAACGTAAAAGGTCATTATTTTTCTTCTGTCTTTAAAAGAAATTAAACCACTTTTGTGTGCCTAATGGATATGTCAGCTCTGAGTCCAACCTCCTCATCTTGTAGATCAGAGACTGAAGCCCAGGAGAGGAGGGGCCTGCACTTGTCACACAGCAAGCTGGTGGTCAGCTCCTCCAGCTCCTGGACCAGGGCTCTCTTCATCACACACTTCACCTTTTTCTGGAAGTAGAAAATTCCTGCCACCTACACCACAGTCCAAAGAAGGGCCCACTCACCCAGCTATGAGGCCCCTTGGGGTGCCCACTATAGGGAAGCCCCAGGCTGGGTGCCACCCAGCCTAATCCTGGCCTAATCCTGGCCCTGCAACCAGGTTGCCACCACCACTGCAGTTCTTTGGGCTGCTGTCTTATTAATTCGTAATTTCCAATTTGCAAAAAGAGAGAGCTTCAAACGTCCATCTTGGGAGCCCAGCAATCACACAGATGACCCATATGTCTCTGGAAAGCCTTTCATTTATTTCCCAGTGCACACGGGCCCTGCTGGGAGGCTGGATGGCACCAGCTTAAACATAATAAATTACTCAAGTACCAGAGATTAGTTAATAAAGCTCTGGACTTCCTCCCAGCCCCGCCTACTCGGTGGGCAACACCAAGGTACCAAACGGTGCCTCTCCTTTGAAGATGCCTGATGTGGGGAGTGGGAGGTATCCCAGGTCTGAGCCACCTATCCAGCCCTCCTTGGGACCCTTGGTGCCAGGCAGAAGCTGTGACACGGGGGGAGAGGCAGAGACCCCGGGAGACTGGCGTAGTTTCTACTCTAGGTCTCAGCCTCTCAGTGGGAGTCACGATCTAATGGTGGCAAATGTAACCCTCCCTTAGACATGGCTTGGAAGCCCATGGGTCAGAGCATGCCCGAGAGTGAAGAAGATGCTGGTTACCTTCGCAGTCAGGCAAAGGGAATGGAGATGCTTTTCTTGAACACAAAGCATCTGAAGGCCCATCCTTGCCTTTACTCTACTCATCTGCCAGGTGTGTTTGACTGGGCCTCATGCCCCACCCTGTGCCATCGCCTCATCCCCAGGACCTCATCCATGAGGTGATCCCCCAGCGGTGCTGCCCCCACACACATAGTCCACCCCTCCCCCATCAGAGAGACCTTTGTAAGCCCAGCTCTATCTAGGCTGCTCGTCTCATTGCAGATCCATGGCGCTCTCCCATTGCCTGCCTCAGACCATCCGGCTCCATAACCTGGAACCCAGTGTCTTTCCTTGGTGCTAATGAAAACCAGGAGTGCAGAAGACAACCAAGGGGGCCACAGTTCTCCATGTGAGCTTCAAACAGGAGTGTCTTGCTAGTCGGGTTGCTGAGCAAAATCCTGCAAGAGACACAGAAATGAAAAGGAAAAACTCAGAACTAGGTCCTAGTCCATGATCCTGGGAAAGAGGTGTCAGGGAAGGCAAGGTGAGTGGAGAAAGGATAGCTAAAGTGTTAAACATGGGCTGGAGCCTGGGCCACCCTGGGGACCCCCTCCTTCTTAAGAATCTCCCCCCTGGCCTCAGCTCAGGCTCCCAAGCCCAATAATCTCAAGAAAGATAAACCCAAAAAATCACATCCTCTTCATCTCTTCTTTGTTACACATGATACTAAAGCCAGAGCCTCTGGCTGCCAGCCCCCTGACCACTCCAAGTTCCCACTTGAATCCCCCTTGGACCTGCGTCAGACCTGTGAGCAGGGAGCTGGTCTTCTTCCCGGCCCCTGGGGCCTCATGATGCTCCTGAGGCCACAAAATTTTGAGCCACAGTCACCTTTGTTCCCAGGCACAAGTATTACTCATTGTTATTGACAATAAGAGCCTCTTTAGTAGCTCTAACTCTCTCCTTCTGTCATGCTCAAAAGGCTGCCTACACACACTCTTGTTTATGCAGATAGGCCTCCTGCACACAGTACACAGCCACTGAATATGATGGAAATTGAATCACATATGAACGCACTCGGGGACTCCTACCATGGACTCTTTCACATAGTGAATAATGATCCCCTCATTCACCTTTAGTGCAAACCCAGGTATTCATATAACAAGTTTGATGTAAGCAAAACCTGTGTGGACACACACACACACACACACACACACGCTCCTGGGTAGAGAAAGTCATCTTGCCTGGTATAGTGCCAAGAGCAAATCAGTCTTAAAATTTTTCTGATAGTGGCACTGTGAACCGAAACACCAAGGATTGTAAAAAAGTATTGTTTCCATGTAAGAAAATGGGAAACTGAGGCCCAGAAGAGTTGCTGCTCCCATCTTTACAGTGACCCACAGAAGATCGGCCTAGATAGAGCTGGGCTTACAAAGGTCTCTCTGATGGGGGAGGGGTGGACTATGTGTGTTCAAATCCTGTAAGAACTTCAGAGTCACAACAGATGGTGGAGAAGTGGAAAAAAGGGAGGGTGGTTCTTGGGGTGCAGGGATTGATGTCAGAGATTACTGGGTTTCACACAAGTTCTTATAGGCTCAGGAGTCGGGTAGGAGTGAGACATATAATGAGGGAGTAGACAGGATGCTACCTACAACTTCAAACTTATCCTAATTTCTGCCAGGGTGAGGTCTCTTCCGCTAGGACTTCCCTAAGTCCAAGGTTATGGGGTCCAAGCATTGCTGCTGCCTCAGTAAACACAGCCTTCCCTGACCTCCTGTTCAGGCCTTCCTTACCCTGGGCTGGGAGCCACCTCTGCCTGCCCCCTCAGGAGCACACTGAGCAGTGGCTGGGAGAGGTCCCTGTGTGAACACCACAGCTTGGGCAAGTCAAACACTCAGTTCTAAGTGCTTTTATTATGACTTTCTGCTATATACTCCCCCTTCTCTGGGCCCTGGAAAGGCTCATATCCCCTTCTCCCCCCAAGCTTGAGATTCCTGTAACCCCCATCCCAGGAAAACCTGTATTCTTTGCCCTGCCCTGCCACGACTAACAACCCATTCCACTTGCATGGGCTTTTAAATGGATAAGGCACTATCCTGCACCATCCCATTCAATTCTCATCACACTGAGAGGCAGAAAGGATTGAGCTCAGTTTTTCTGGTGGGGAAACTGACTCTTGGAGAGGTCAAGAACTTCCCCAACCACACCAGGGCTCCTAAGAGGAAGCCCACTATTCTCCTCCACCCAAGCATAGGCTTGTGGCGAGGATTCAGACTGGATATGCCTAACGTTCCCTGTGGCATTAGTATCCTACCATTTTCTGAAGCCATGACTCAGAAATGAGTAACTAGATTCCAACATGGCAATGGAGTAAGTGGAAGCTACACTGACACACTTCCAGGACCAAATTGGAATTACAACTAAAATATGGAAAAACCATCCTGAATAATCAACTGAAGACTAGCTAGAGAGAACCTTAAAAACCAAGGATGGAAAGTGAAAACCACATAGAGAATGGTAGGAAGTGTGGAGGCACAAAGGGCTGGCTGGGCTCCCACAGACAGCAGCTGAAGTTCCAAAGGGACATCTCAGCTGTGGGAGGTTCCCACTGAGAAGTCTGGGGTCTAAATGCCAAGCTGGGATCCCCGGCCCAGAGAACAAGAACTAAGAAAGGTGCCCACATAACATCTAAAAGGCAGCAGGGTTGCTGTCTGCCAGGGAGAGATGGCTGGAAATGAGGCAACTTCGTAAAGGGTCAACACACAAAATTTCATGTGCATCCATTCACCTTTGGCTCTGGCAGAGGGAGGTCAGAGTGGACTGGAGCTGTGTGAGCAGAAACCAGGGTTGGGTGCTCTGGGCTTAGACCTTGGAGGAGAGACACCCTAATTTCCTGTGCTGAGTCATTCCCTCACACTGCAGAGGACATCTTTCTCATGAGGACCTTGGCTATTCAGGTGGTTTTTGCCATGAAGAAGGCAAAAATCTATTAGAAAACGCCTTGCCCCACCCTGTGGAGTTTCTGAGGCCCATTAAAGACTGAGAATAACAATCAGCCTGCAGGCAGAAGCAATTGCCCCACGCTGTTGGAAAACCTCTCACCCCACCCTGTGGTTGATAATCTGAAGCAATGCAAGACTGAATACAATCAAATTGCAGGCAGAGGCAGGTTTCTGGAGGCGTTGAGTCTTTGCCTGATCTAATTTGAGGCATAGGGCTAAGAAAAGCAGATCTTGGTGCACATCTTGCTATGTTCCAAAGGCACCCAGCCCTTGCAGAGGGAGCGATAAGCTGTGGTTTGCTGATAACTCCAAACAGGATACTCTGGGCCAGTCATAAACAGTGTCTGACATTGTCCTACATTAGAGATTGGTAGACATAACAGATCTACCTAATACATAGACACAAACCCAAGCAGGCAGCCAAAATGGGGAGACAAAAAATAAGCCCCCCGCCAAAAAAACATGAGAATTGTCCAATAGAAGAGCTAAATGAAATGGAGATAAGAAATTTATCAGATATATAATTCAGAATAATGATGGCAAAGATGCTCAACAGCATGAGAAAAGATATAGTAACTATGAAGAATGACATAACACTAATTAATAAAGAACACAATGGAAGGAATACACAGCAGATTAGGAAAAGCCAAGAACTGAATCAATGAATTAGAATACAGGATAGAAAAAAAATCACTCAATCAGACAACCAAAAAGAAAAAAAATTTAAAAATAGGATAGCTTAAGGGAGCTGTGGGATAACATAAGATATAACAATATTCATGTAATAGGAGTACCAGAAGGTGAAGAAAGTGAGCAAGGAATAGAGAAAGTGTTTGAAGAAATAATGGCAGAAAACTTCCCTAAACTGGTGAAGAAAAAAGCCACACAAATTCAGAAGGCTCAGAGAGTCCCAAGCAAGAAAAACCAAACAAGACCACTCCCAAAAACATCATAATTAAAATACCAAAAATTAAAGACAAAGAGAGAATCTTAAAGGCAGCAAGAGAAAAGCAATTTGTTACCTACAAAGGAACTCCATAAGGCTGTCAGCTGATTTTCCATCAGAAACTCTACAGGCCAGAAGGGAATGGCATGAAATATTCAAAGTAATGGAAAGCAAGGATCTGAGACCAACATTACTATATCCAGCAAGGCTATCATACAAAATAGATGATGAAATAAAGAGTTTCCTAGATTAAAAAATAAAGACTAAAGGAGTTTGTTACCACCAAACCAGCACTGCAAGAAATACTAAAGGGACTCCTGTAATGAGAAGAGAGAGAGAGAAAGAGAGAGAGAGAGAGAGAGAGAGAGAGAGAGAGAGATAAAGAATTAAAATGGTAATAAATAAGTACTTATCAATAATAGCCTTAAATGTAAATGGTTTAAATGCTCCAATCAAAAGCCATAGGGTAGCTGAATGGATATGAAAACATGACCCAAATATATGCAGTCTACAAGAGACCCACTTCAGAATAAAAGACTCTTACAGGATGAGAGTGCAGGTATGGAAACAAAATAAAAGCCGGGGTGATAATACTCATATCTGGCAAAATAGACTTTAAAATGAAGGCTATCAAAAGAAACAATAAAGGTCACTACATAATACTAAAGGGATTGATCCAACAAGAAGATATAACCCTGGTAAAGGTATATGCACCCAATATAGAAGCACCTAAGTATATATTAAAAAAAAAAAAAAACTTCTGGAGGACTTTAAGGGAGAGATCGACAGCAATACATGCATAGTAGGGGACTTTAACACCCCATTGACTTCATTGGATAGATTTTCTAAGCAAAAAAATAAATAACAAGGAAACAGTGACTCTAAAGGACACACTGTATCAAATGCATTTAACTGAAATTTATAGAACATTTCATTCCAAAGCTGCAGAATATACATTCTTCTCAAGTGCACATGGATTATTCTCAAAAATAGACCACATATTAGGACACAAAACAAGAATCTACAAACTCAAGAAGACTGAAGTCATACCAAGCATTTTCTCAGGTCATAATGGAATGAAATTAGAAATCAACTACAGTAAAAACACTCAAAAACATTCAAACACATTGAGGCTAAATAGCATGTTATTAAACAATGAATGGGTTACTGATGAGAGCAAGAAAGAAATAAAAAACTTCCTGGAAACAAATTAAAATAAATTCACAACAACCCAAAATCTCTGGGACACAGCAAAAGCAGTCCTAAGAGGAAAGTTCATAGCAATACAAGCCTACCTCAAAAAACAAGAAAAATTAATAATAAACTATTTCACCATACAACTTAAAGAATTATAAAGAGAACAACAAGAAAAGCCCAGTGTAAGTAGAAGGAAGGAAATAATAAAGAAACAAAAGTGGTGAAGTAATAACTGACATTATAGAATACAAAGGGTTATAAGGAAATACTATAAGCAACCATTTGACAACAAGCTTGGCAATGTGGATGAAATGGAAAAATTCCTAGAAAAACACAATCTTCCAAAACTGAATCAGGAAGAATCAGAAAACCTAAATAGACCAATAACATTTGAGGAAACTGAGGCAGTAATAAAAAAAAATTAAAATTAAAAAAGCTCCCAGAAAACAAAAGCCCTGGTCAAGACAGTTTCACAGGGGAGTTTTACCAAATTTTCAAAGAACACCTATCCTCCTCAAACTATTCCAAAAAATCCAAGAGGAAGAAACATTTCCAACCTCTTTTTATGAGGCCAGCATTATCCTAATTCCAAAACCATATAAAGACACTACCAAGAAAGAGAATTATAAGGCAATATGTTAACCTTGAAGAATATAGATGCTAAAATCCTCAACAAAAGATTAGCAAATCAGATCCAGCAATATATCATATACCGTGACCAAGTGGGATTTATTCTAGGGATGCAAGGCTGGTACAATATTGGCAAATCAATAAATGTGATACACCACACAAACTGAGAAACAAAAATAACATGATCATATCAATAGACACAGAAAAAGCATTTGACAAAATTCAACACTCATTTTTAAAAAAATATTTTTTATTGATTTCAGAGAAGAAAAGAGAGAGAGAAACAGCAACGATGAGAGAGAATCATTAATCAGCTGCCTCCTGCATTCCCCACACTGGGAATCGAGCCTGCCACCTGGGCATGTGCCCTGACCGGGAATCGAACGGTGACCTCCTGGTTCATAGTTTGACACTCAACCACTGAGCCATGCCAGCTGGGCCCAACACCCATTTTTTTAAAAATACATTTTATTGAATTTTTACAGAGAGGAAGGGAGAGGGATAGAGAGTTAGAAACATGGATCAGCTGCCTCCTGCACACCCACTACTGGGGAGGTGCCCGCAACCAAGGTACATGCCCTTGACCAGAATCAAACCTGGGACCTTTCAGTCCTCAGGCCGATGCTCTATCCACTGAGTCAAACCAGTTACAGCTCAACACCCATTTTTGATAAAAACTTAAGAGAGTAGAAATAGAGAGATCATACCTCAACATAATAAAGGCCATATATGACAAACCTACAGCCAACATCATACTCAATGGGAAAAAACTAAAACCATTTCCCCTAAAACAGGAACAAGACAGGAATGTCCATTTTCACCACTCTTATTCAACACAGTACTGGAAGTGCTAGCCACAGCATTCAGACAAGAAAAAAACATAAAAGTCATCCAAATTGGAAAGGAGGAAGTTTTTTGCAGATGACATGATATTGTACATAGAAAACCCTGAACACTCCACCAAAATACTACTAGACATAAAGGAATTTGGCAATGCAGCACAATACAAAATTAACTCCCTAAAATTGATGGCATTTTTATAAAAACAAATAATGAATTCTCAGAAAGAGAAACTAAACAAACAATCCCACTTACTGTAGCAACAACAAAAAATTAAGACACCTAGGAATAAACTTAACCAAGAAGCTAAAAGACTTGTACTCAGAAAGCTACAGGACGTTGAAAAAAGAGAGAGGAAGATATAAACAAGTAGAAGAATATACCATGTTCATGGGTTGGTAGAATCAACATCATTAAAATGTCCATACTACCCAAAGCAATCTATAAATTCAATGCATTACCTATTAAAATACAATGTCATATTTCACAGATCTAGAACAAACACTCCAAACATTTATATGGGACTAAAAAGGACTCCGAATAGCCATAGCAATCTTGAGAAAAAAGAACAAAGTTGGAGGGATCACAATTCCAGATATTAAGTTATACTACAAAGTCATTGTAATCAAAATAGCCTGGTTCTGGCACAAGAACAGACATATAGATCAATGGAATGGAACAGAGACCCCAGAAATTGACCCAAGCCATTGCACTCATTTAATATTTGACAAAGGAGGCAAAAGCATACAGTGGAGTCAAGACAGTCTCTTCAATAAATGGTGTTGGGAAAATTGGACATATACATGTGAAAAAATGAAACTAGACCACCAACTTATACCATACTTAAGAATAAACTCAAACTTAAATGTAAGACATGAAACCATCAAAATCCTAGAAGAAACCATAGGCAGCAAAATCTCAGACATCTCTCATAGCAATATATTTGTGGATACATCTCCTAGGGCAGTGGTCGGCAAACTGCGGCTCGGCAAACTGCAGCTCACGAGCCACATGCGGCTCTTTGGCCCCTTGAGTGTGGCTCTTCCTTCCACAAAATACCGACTTCTGTGCATGGGCCACAAAGTTTCAATCGCACTGTACATGCATGCCCGCACATGGTATTTTGTGGAAGAGCCACACTCAAGGGGCCAAAGAGCCACATGTGGCTCATGAGCCGCGGTTTGCTGACCATGGTCCTAGGGTAAAGGAAACTAAGGAGAAAATAAACAAATGGGAGGACTACTCAGAATAAAAAGCTTCTGCACAGCAAAGGAAACATCAACAAAACAAAAAGGGAGCCCATTGTATGGGAGAACATATTTGGCAATGATACATCTGATAAAGGGTTAATATCCAAAATATTTAAGGAACTCATACAATTTAACAAAAGGAAGACAAACAATCCAATTAAAAAATGGACAAAGGACCTAAAGAGACACTTCTCCAAAGCAAACACACAGATGGCCAAGAGACATATGAAAAAATGCTCAAAGTCACTGATCATCAGAGACATGCAAATTAAAACAACAATGAGGTTTCACCTCACACCTGTCAGAATGGCTACCATCAACAAAGCAACAAATGACAAGTGCTGGTGAAGATGTGGAGAAAAGGAATCCCTAGTGCACTGCTGGTGGGAATGCAGACTGGTGCAGCCACTATGGAAAACAGTATGGATTCTCTTCAAAAAATTAAATATGGAACTTCCATTTGACCTAGTGATCCCACTTCTAGGAATATATCCTAAGAAACCCAAAACACCAATCAGAAATAATGTATGCACCCCTATGTTCATAGCAGCACAATTTATAATAGCTAAGATCTGGAATCAGCCCAAGTGCCTATTAGTAGAAGAGTGGATAAAAAAAATCTGTGGTACATTTACACAATGAAATACTATGTAGCAGTATAAAAAAAGGATCTCTCACCCTTTGAGACAGCATGGAGGGGCCTGGAGAGTATTATGCTGAGTGAAATAAGCCAATCAGACTTATCAGGTATCGCATGATCTCACTCATATGTGGGATCTAATGAACAAAATAAACTGATGAACAAAATAGATTAAAAGACATAGAAGCTTGGAACAGACTGTTGAATCTTAGAGGGAAGGTGGGGTGGGTGGGTGGGAAGAGATCAACCAAAGACCTTGTCTGCATCTATGCATAACCCATGGACACAGACAATAGGGTGGTGAAGGCTTGGGGTGGGGGTGGTGCTGGCAAAAGAGGTCAATAGGGGAGAATGGGGGACACATGTAATACTTTCAACAATAAAGGTTTAAAAAATCAAAGGTGTAACCAATCCAGAGAGATGGCCTAGAATAGAGGCTGGGACCAGGGCAGAAAGGAGGGCAGACCTAGCTGGTGGCAGAACGGGAAGAATCCTGAGCTGTGTGTGTCTTCACCGAAGACAGCGCCCCTCTTCACCCCACCTTCCAATAAAGCTGAGAGACAAAGACACATGGTGGCCGGTGGGGATAGTGAAGTCTGAGTTGTTGGATATGGCTCCGTGGACCACCCCACCCCAACAGAGAGACAGGGGGGCTTCCCACCATCGCATGGAGTGGCAGGCTCCACACACAGAGGTGGCCTTGGGGGCCTGTGAGGATGTGGGTGTCACAGACAGGCCGGGGCAGCTGGGGCTCTGCACCCAGTCTGATCTTTAACAAATGAAAAGCCAGTAGAAGCTGAGCTGGCCCATGCATGCTCCCCAAGTGCCCACTGGACCTGTCTGCGCCCCTCCCAGGAGAGAGGGAGTGAAGGAGAGACCCCAAGGAGACACTAGTGAGCTCACTCCACCTGGAAGGAGTGGCCAAGGAGGACGCACCTCTCCAACCCAGGGGCCTGGGCTCCAGCCCTGATCAGTCCCCCCCCCCTCCCCCCCACTTCCTCACAGGGCCGTCCCAGCCTCCTCACGGGCCGCCTCAGCCTCAGCGGTCTCCGCCTTTGCCTCATCCGACACCGGCCCCTCCCTGCTCATTGCCCTGGGTTCGGAAGGTGCAGGTGCTGGGGCAACGGGCTCATTCGTTGTCTGGGATGGAGAGCATGATGGGGTTTCTGGAAATTTCTTCTGCTTTGGACCTTGGTGTCCAATGACAACTGCTACGTGCCTATGTAAGTTAGCCATAGCAGTTAAATCACAAAGATGTGAAAATCCCAAGGGCAGTGCAGAGCTCGGAACTTTGACGTTGCAACACCACAAACGTGTCCTGCACAGTCTAGTTGCGGGTGTGTAGGTCCTCTAGCTGTTGCCACTATTTCACCTGTAGCCCAGGGGTGGGCTGAGGCCTCCAACCCCACCTACAGGTAAACTTGGACCAAAATCATCAATTCTCAGCCTGACCCAGAGGCTGTAATTTCTGGGCTCCCCACAGCGAGTTAATTCCTCGTCCCCCTCCTGCACCCATCCCAGCTCTCTCCATCCTGCTCCATGCCAGCCAGGCACAGAACTCAGCCCTCCGCGGAAGCCCACGAGGACGCATGTGCACCAGCATCCCCCACGTCTGGAAACGTTCCTGGGACGTGTGGCATCAGGAGAGCGCACTGCATTTCCTCCCTGAGTTCAGCGTAATGAAGGCCTACTGTGTGCCAGCCGCTGCCCTAGCCTGGGTACCGCGGTGACAACTCAGACCTTCATGGAGCTTCTGTCTGGTGAGCAGTAAAGAGCAGGGCTGTGCTCCTTGCTCGCTGCAGGGAGACGGGTCCTGAGACCGCTGCAGGCAGTGGCCATGGCTGTGGCCGTGAGGGAGGCCCCAGTCCCGGGCTAAAGCATCTGTTTGTTGGTGCAAGGCCTCTAGTGCCCTCTCCTCCGGCCTCTGGCCCGGCTGAGCACACAGAGAGGGAGCCGCGGGGTCAAACAGGCTGCAGTGCCCAGGGTCCTCAGACCTGCAACAGACTTTGCAGGAATGAGAAATAAACTCTTTTAACACAACAAAGACTATAGGCAGCAAGACTTCCGGGACCTCGGGACCTCGCTGCTCCCTCTGTCTCCCTCTGAGCATCAGCCACGCTGCCTCTCTGCCCCGCACAGACTGGTTCCCGCAGTGCCCAGCCCCTGGGATCTCAGCCCCTCCTTCCAAAAGCTAGAAAAGTCTAATTCGAAACCTCATTGTAAGCGCCCTGAGGCCAGGGGCTGGGGCCAGAGCCCCTGCAACTGCCTTCGGTGCTTGAATAGAGACCCTGATCACACTCAGTTTTCCTTAAAGCACTAGTTGTGTCACCTTGAACCTCAATCAGCAAACTGTGTCCCAGGGCAAGGGCAGGCCAGGCTCTGTGAGCCTCTCCTCCCACCCCCATCACTGAGCAATACCTAACTGTTTTGTGTGCATTTCTGTTTAAAGACGCATTTTTTAGTGCGCGTTTGGGTTCTTCACACTGAGCTCCCAGCCAGCATCGCCCAACCCCACCCCGCCCCCACAGGCCCCCACCGGACTGGAGCTTAGTTCACACATCCACACGGCCCATAAGGCAGCTGTGCAACGCTGTGCCTGGGGCCGTTCTCAACAGCAAAATCGCCAACAAAACGCACAAAACTGTAGAAACAGGTGGCACTAAGTCGACTGAGAAGGGGACCCTGTTTGCAGCCTGCGCGCAGAGCCAGGCGGCAGAGTGCGGCGTGCCCGCGTGCCCGCCTGGGCCCGAGCGTGTCAGGCCCTCGGCACGCTGCACGTCTGCAATAACCACGGAAGCACCACCAGGAGCAATTTGGGTTACAAACTTAGCAAGCAGGCGAGTCCACAAATATGGAACCACAGCTCATGAGGAGGGCTGTGCGCACGGCGGAGCACTACTCGGCAAGGAAAAGGGAGGAATGGCGGATGCGCCCACACCGGGCGAATCCCAGGCTCTGCTAGCGAGAGACGCCAGCCCCGAGAGGGCACACTGTCCCGTTTATAACTTTCTTGAAAAGACACAACTAAGGCAACAAAAGACAGTTCCGTGGACACCAGGGGACAGAGGTGGGGTGTGTGGCTCTAGTAATGGGGTGGCTGGAGCGCATTTGGGGGGTGATGAGCCTGTTATGTATCCGGATCACAGTGGTGGTAACACAAACCTACACGTACATGAACATGCAGAAAACTGTACATCAGAAGAGAAACTTAATTGCACTATAAGAAATAAAGTGAGTAAATAAATTTAGTAACGAGTAGCCAGAGAGGCAACACCCGCGACATCGGCGACATCGGGACTGCTTTGCTCCAGGAAGCGGAGCCCAGGGCCGATGCCTATGGCTCTGAGAGGCCTTCTTGGAGCCAGGGCGGTGCACCTGTGCTTGGGCTCTGGCTCGGACCCCTGCAAGTGGCCCCAGGAGCCCGCCAGCCATCTGAGAGGCAACCAGCCCGTCCAGAGCCTCCTTAGCCATTTGCATCTGCTCCTCTGTGCGGAGACCCCACTCCTACAAGGTCCCCTGGGGAACTGGTTTTCATCCTCCTGCAGAGAGATCCCCCTCAGAAGTTCACGTTGCCCCTAGCAACCAGCTCTCTCTCCAAAGGGCTTTGAATACTGAAGGCCTTAGGAAGGCTGCTTCTCAGAACTGGTTTCTAAAGACCTCCTATCACAATGTGAACAAAACATTTTAAACAGAAAATGTATCAAGATTTTAAAACAAAGACTCAAACTATTTTCATCATATTCTGACGACATGTTTGCTGAGTGGCTTGAGGGTGATTTTTATTCTCTCCAAAGGAAGCAAGAAGGAGTGATGGTGGCAGATCATGAAATGCTACCTGTTGTGAGAGAACTATGAGAGGTAAATAGAGATGATGTGATATCTCTGTAAAATCCCCTAGTAACAGGTCATGCACATAGGAGGTGCTTAATAAGTGCCAGGGAAAATCAAGACACATCCCCAAGTCTTAAAAGGCTTGTACAGTACATCGTTAACACACACACACACACACACACACACACACACACACACACACAGTAAAGAGCCTGCCACATAGATGGTGCTCAATAAATAAATAAAACATGGCCCATGCCTTCAAGGGCTCCAAATCTAACGAACAGAACAATGTCCATAAACAATTGTCCTAGCGGGTAGAGACACTGGTGCTAGAATAAAATATAAGAAGCATGCTGTGGGGAAGTGGGTGAGGACAGGATGTTAGTCGAGGTGCTTTGGCTGCAAGTGACAGGATGAACAGGAACAAGCAGCAATGCATCGCACACATGATTTGGAAGGACCTGGTGTATCCAGAGGCTCATGTGGGTGTTGATGGGAAATTCCGCTCTCCTGCAATCCTTTGTCCTTCTCTGCTTTCATGAAAGCAGTTGTATGTTTGGAAATGAATCTGGCTTGAATTCCAGCTCTGCTATTTACCTGCCTGAGCTTTTCTGAGCTGCAGCTTCCTCGTTTGTAAAAGAGATGGTAGTGATGATTAAAGGAGGGAAGTTATAATGTTTGTTGTTTTTGAATGAATCCTTTGTTTTATTTTCAGCTTAACAATATTTTCTTTTAATACTCAAGCACCTATCCACCAATCATGCATCCATCCAACCATGCATGCATCCACCCATCTATGCATCCACCCATCCATGCATCCACCCATCCACCTATCCACCCATCCATGCATCCATCCATCCATCCATTCATCCACCCATCCATCCATCCAACCATCCATTCATCCACCCATCCATGCATCCATCCACCCATCCATGCATTCACCCATCCATTCATCCATCCACCCATCCATGCATTCACCCATCCATGCATTCACCCATCCATGCATCCACCCATCCATGCATCCATCCACCCATCCATGCATCCACCCATCCATGCATCCACCCATCCATCCATCCACCCATCTATCCATCCACCCATCCATGCATTCACCCATCCATCCATCCACCTATCCATGCATTCACCCATCCATGCATCCATCCACTCATCCATGCATTCACCCATCCATGCATTCATCCATCCATCCATCCACCCATCCATGCATTCACCCATCTATGCATCCACCCATCCATGCATCCATCCACCCATCCATGCATCCACCCATCCATGCATCCATCCACCCATCTATGCATCCACCCATCCATCGACCCATCCATGCATTCACCCATACATGCATTCACCCACCCATCCATCCACCCATCCATCCAACCATCCATGCATTCACCCATCTATGCATCCACCCACCCAATATGTATTAAGCACCTGCTCTGTTGCAGACAATATGTAATATATTGAGAAGACTGATATTGATAAGCTGGCTCCCCTACCCTCCAGTTACTGACAGGTAAGTGAGAGTGATGAGACAAACGAATATGAAACACAAAAATGTAAGAAAGGGCACAGAGTACAAATGACTCCTTCAATCTGTATAGAGCTTTTTATTCTTAAAGAACACTATTACACCCAATAGCTCCACCAAAGTCTCATAACAACCTCCTCAGACATGGCATCCCTCTATCTTACCAAGGGGGGAACTGCGGCCAGTTGTCAGGAGCATGTAAAATCCTCGCAGCTGGTGGAGGTAGGAACAAGTCCGCTTCCTGTGGCAACAAAAGAAAGTGTTTCCTAGGGGAAGAAACAGAGATTTGTCTTGCTATTACTTTGAAATATAGTGACCGATAAAGAAGCTGTGAGCAGCTACGAACTAAACGAGAGAGCGAAGGAAAGCAGCAGGGAGTACACCAACGCCACCAAGTTCTGCACGAATGTGGGTGAAGAATGAACGTGGGTGAAGAGTCCGAGTTTGAGCACAAGCGGCAGCCAGCTGGGCAGAGGCAGCAAGGGTAAAGCGTGAGCGGAGTCCCAGCACAGTGCTGGAATTTTCCTCCTGAATCTTGCCAGAGCCTTGCAGTGTCTGCATTACCACAGGACACTCAGCACCCTGGCTCGCACAGCCCGCACACCGCACTCATGTCTGCTGCACGTCTCCCCTCCACAGTGCCTCTCTCTTTGGGCCCTAAGGGCCACCTTTGACTCTGCCCCCTCAATCCCCACACTGGCTTTACCTGAGGTGGCGCTGTAAGCAGTTTGCCCAGGGGATGCAGCTGGCAGGCAGATACCTGGAGGCCCAACCAGGTCTGAGGTGTCGGTTCTGGTGCCTTGTCAATCATCAGGCTGCTCTCTGTACCAGATGCCAGAGGCGGGAATTGGCTGCTGGCTTCCCTGTGCCCCACCCGGGTCTGACCTGCCCAGACCCATCTTAGGGCGCCTTCTCCAGGTCCCTCACCTCAGAAGTGATGGGGATTGCGCTCCCTGCTGGGCCAGATCAGCAAGGGAGGGGTTGGGAGTGGGGGCTTGGATTCAGGGCTCCCAGGAGGCTGCCCACTTCTCCTGTTGGCAGAGGGATCTCTGCTGCCCATGCCAGGGAGCGTGATGCCACCTGGCCTTCCGGGAAGCAGAACGTTTCCAGGCACAACATAAAATTTTGCTCTTTGGACTGGCATTTTTTTTAACCCCAGAAAAACTGTAAAATAGTTGCAGAAAGAAGAGCAGCTAAAAGGGAGGAATAAATGGGACATTTTCCCAGCTGGGCAGGCGGATGCTGATTGAGTACAATCAATGCCACCCGCCCGCTAACGAGACCCAATCAGGCAGGGCGATTAGAGACATTCTTCGGAAAGAAGCCGACAGCTGCAGGGAAGTTTCTGCTTTTCTAGAAGGGAGAGCGCGGGAGGGGCAGGCAGGGTGAGGAGACAGAGGGAGCGGGAGCAGAGGGAGGAGGACTCAACAAAGCACTGGCACCCACCAGCCCTTTCTCAAAGAAGGCAGGGAGGAGAGAGGAGGGTAAAGGCTCCAGGAGAGCCTGCTGCTGCCTCCATTTCCTCAGACGTCGATTTTCCTAGTCGTTCCCACTACCTGCCCCTCCTGCGGGCCCACACCCTGAGCCTGGGGTAGGCATGGCCAGGCCCCTGACGAGGATCACAGCTCCATATGCAGAGCCTGTTGCAGGTTACAAGGCTTCTTCGTGTACAAACTCGCATTTGCCTCACAGAAACCTTCAAAGGCAGGCATTTTTAATATTTCCCTAGTTTGAAGGATGGCTTTAATACAGTTCATTTTAATACATATTTATTGAGCATCTACTTTGCATACAGAATTGGTGTTAGAGTTAAAAAATAATAGTGCTGGCTCTCAGCTAGCTCATAGTCTAATAAGAAAGATAAATGTCACTTTGATGTTTTCTGGTAATGATTCCTTTCAGTAGAATGACAGCTAATAGACGCAGGAGGAATTTTTTAGTTTAAAAAAAAGTCATCATTTTGCAAATATCAAAATTGATTCAGGCAAGACCATCAATGAATGCTAAAACCATCCGGTGAAAATTTGGCAAGAATGAGGGTATTTACCACCTCAAAATATCACCCCACGGACTACTTATTAATTACAAGAGGGGAAATGATAAAAATCATTTAAAAACTTGGGAGGCAACACTTACTAAAGTGATAAAAGTAAACAAGATCAAGAGTAGGACCAAGTGATACTGTGGGCCTGCTGATACGATGCACTGGAGAGAACACGACATAATTTATGCAGTACTCCTGCCAGAAATATACATCTAAAATGACCATGAATAAGCCATCACACATATGCAGGCTGAGGGGCATTCTACATAGCACCCAGCGGGCACCTTCAGACTGTCAAGGTCGTTAGAGGAAACAGACGCCTGAAGAAATGCTCCGGGTCAGAGACTGAAGAGATCTCACAACTGAATGCAACGTGTGTTCCTGGATCGGGTCCCATATCAGGAAAGAACTGCCCTCAAGGACAGTTGGGGGGTGATCTGGAGAAATCTGAGTGTCGCTCTACAAGAGCAGAAGCCTGTTTGAAGTTAGTAGATGAGTGCATGGCAGAATCCCGCCTACCTGACATCACACATCGATGTCTGAAAGCTCTTTCGTAACTAATTATTGATATCCCCCCACTTGTAAGTATCATATTTCCCACGAAGTGTGATGTCAGCACCATCTTTCCAGTTGCTCAAGCCAACCACCTAGAAGACAGCTCCGTTTCTCTCTGTTACCCTCACAGCCTGTCTCTCAGCAACTCCTGCTGACTTCACCTTCACAGGGCGCTCCACTGAGCCGCTGCTGCTCATCACTACCACTCTGGTCCGAGCCCCATCATCTATGGGGAGGACTACAAAAGTCACCTTTTCCTTTCCCCTGCAAGCCATCTTTCACAGGCGGGCTAAAGAAATTTTTTCACTTATAAATTAATGTGTGTCCCTACCTTGCCCAAACCTCCCCTACGTTCCCACTGAGCTTAGAATAAAGTCCTGAAATCTATCTCTTCCCTGGAGGAGCCCTTACCTCCTGCAGCCTCAGTGCTGGGACTTCTGCAAACCCCACACAGAGGGTGCCTGTGAGTGGCTCACCGCACAACCGTGTTCCCATCCTCACAGGGTGTCTTCTGGTAAAGTTAGGGCAAAATGGCACCTGAACACTGGAATGGGACATTTGAGAAGACCCCCGTGAAGCTGAGGACCTGGCACCCCTGAATTCTGCTAAGTTTCCTTTGTAGAAGCAGTCCTTTCAGTCCTGCCCAAGGTTTGCCCCCTTTGCCTGAAGAACCGTACGGGCCTCTCTAGGGCACCACTGATTCCCCTCAGGACCTGTCAACCCTCTTTGCTTCTAAGCCCATAACTAGACTCAAGGCTCAATAGGCCCACAGTGTGAGGTGCAAAGTGTGAGCTGCAAGGAGGTTCACTGAACATCCACAGAGCTGCATTCCTTTTCCAGGCTACACAGAAGGGAGCCTGGGTAGGGCTGTCGGGAAATGGATGAGGTGGAGAGTCCAGGAAGAGGAAACATAAAGCTGGGTCAGAGCAGATTTACTGACATGGGCCCCTGAGCAGAGATTCTGGACTCTGTTTTAGCTTGAGGAATAGGGAAGGGCTCTAACAGTTTGTTTGGTTAGTTGCCTGAAATATGGACCCCAAATGGTCTACATTAAATTAAGTGAAAATGCCCAAGCTGCCTTGGTATATAGCAGAGGAAGGTATCCAAAGACTTAGGGAGATTGGGATATTAAAATGAGTTCACCATGTAAGACCTATTTACCCTCCCCTCCCCAGGAGGGTCTGCAGGACACATTTCCCCCCACAATTGTGAGAAATGAACACACGAGAGAAGCCCCAGCATCATCAAGCAGTTCATTAGTCACTGTTCTCTGTAAGTCAGAAATCACAGCAGGGACCACTACGGTTGACCTGGGATCTCTACAGACAAGGGTCTAGTGGGAGACTGGGAGACGGGGGTGACAATTAATTGCCAAAGCCCAGGTGGGCATGGTTATTGTAATGGGCAGCAGGGTCAAAGCAATAACCAGAATTGTCTGGCTCTCAGAGACCTATGACTTTGGCTTGCTGGTCATGGTGTCCCGAGAAAAGAAAGCGGTATGTAATCTACTACAGTCCTACTTGGTCTGTATATGCAGAGGAGTTCTAAGGAACAAAGTCTGATGTGAAAGACAAAAACATGGTCACCGTCCCACAGTCAGTCTGAGACGAGCCCCTTTACAGGCTCAGAATCCTTTGGATAGAAGAGAGCCTGGGCCCACTGAGGAAGGACCCTGCGACAGTCCAACCCCACCCTGTCAGTCTTTCTCAGCCTTCTTCAAAGAGATTACAGCCATCTACCAGGGCCGGGGTGTTTGGAGGGAAGAAAAATAATCACATCATTCAGGAATTAGACACTGGCTCTGAACTGACACTAATTCCTGGAGACCCAAAATGTCACTGTGGCCAGTCAGAGTGGGAGTTGACAGAGGTCAGATAATCAATGGATTTTTAGTTTATGTCCCTCTGATAGTGGCCCAGTGGACCCTGAACCCATCCTGTGGTATTTCCCCCATCCATGGAACACATTGAGTGGACTACATACTCAGCAAGTGGGAGAGTGCACACACTGTTCCTGTCCTGTGGGGAGAGGGCTATTGTGGAGAAGGCCAAGTGGAAGCCACTGGCACTGGGCTGCCTATAGAACTAGTAAGGCATGAGTAGTGCAGCATTCCTGGAGGAAATGCAGAGACAAATGCTACCATTAAGGACTTGAAATATGTAGATGTGGTGATTCCAACCACATGTCCATTTAGCTTACCTATCAGGAAAACGATGGATCTTGGAGAATGACAGTGGATTATCATAAACTTAGTCAGATGGTGACGCCACAATTAGAACTGCTGTTCCAGAGATGGTTTTGTTGTTTGAGCAAATTAATACTTCCCCTTGGACCTGGTAAGCAGCTATTGATCTGGCAAAGGCTTTTTTCACTATACCTGTTAGTAAGGACCACCAGAAGCAGTTTGCTTGCAGCCCACAAGGGCAGCAATACACCTTCATGGTCCTACCTCAGGAGTATAGCAACTCTCCAGGCATGTGTTATAACATAGTCCACAGAGATTTTGATCACCTTTCCCTCCCACAGAACAGTACACCGGTCAGCTATTTGGATGATATTATGCTGATTGGACCTGGTGAGCAGAAAGTAACAACTACTCTTGACATGTTGGTAAAACATTTGCATGCCAGAAGGTGAAAAATAAACCTCACAAAAATTCAGGGGTTTTCTACCTCAGTAAAATTTCTAGGGGTCCTTATCAAAGAGCTCACTTTACAGTAAATGAAGGGTGGCAATGGGCCTGTGCTCATGGAATTGACTGGCTCCATGTCCTTCATCATCCTGCAGCATCTGACTTGATAGAAAGTGGAACGGCCTTTTGAAGACTCATGGTGCCAGCTAGCTGGCAATACTCAGTGGGTCTGAAACCAAGTTCTCCAGTATTCAGTATATGGTGCCGTCTCTCCCATAGCCAAGATTTATGGATCTGGGAATCAAAAAATGAAACATTAACTGTTACTCCTAGTGATCCACAAGATGTTTAATGAATCCACTAGATCCAATTAGTGTTTGCTTCCTCTCTCTGTGCCTTTAGGCTTTACTTCTCCAGAGACCTTAGTTCCAAAAGAAGAATACTTCCACCAGGAGACACAACAATAAGTCCACTGAACTGCATGGCTGCCACCCAGCCACATGGGGCTCCTTATGTATCTGAAACAACAGGCAAAGCAGTGGTTACTGTACTAAAGGGATGATTGATCCTGATTACTCAGGAGAATTGAGGTTGCCACCACACAATGGAGATAATGCTTAGGGCCTCCCTCAGTCCCCCATGTGCTGTGATTAAAGTCCATGGAAAACTACAACTCAGTTCACGCCGGACTACTAATGCCCAGACCCTCAGGAATGAAGGGTCACTCTATCAGGCAAAGAACCAAGACCAGCTAAGGTGCTTGAAGAAGACAAAAGGGATGCAGAATGGGTAGAAGAAGATGGTTACATATACCAGCTACGTCCATGTGCCCAGTTTAAAAACAAGAAATGTAACAGTTATGAGTATTTTTCCTTATTTTGTGAAAAAATTAAATATATAAATTTTAATATTAATATGTAAACATATTAATATATTACTCTAAATGCATCATATACATATTTGTAATTTTTCCTTCTCTTATTCCATTATCATCTAACATCACGTGTTAATAACAGTTAACTTTCTATCTCAGTGTTTAAGATTCAAGACCAAGAAGAGTGAACACCATGTAAGGACTTTGCAATGGCTTCCAGGGAAAGTGTTGGTATATTTTTGGTTGTTCTCAGAATGGTTGCGTCATTTAGGCACAGTAGGACTTTTCTAGCACCCTTATGTGGATACTAAGCGTGGTTTAAGGAGATGTGTGTGGGCACCAGGAGTGATCTGTGATGGTCTTTTTGATGTGTCAACTTACCTAGGCTACAGTCCCCAGTTACTCAGTAGAACACTAATGTAGATGTTGGTATAAAGGTATTATGTGGATATGATTAAAGTCCACAATCAGTTGACTTTAAATAAAAAAGATTATCCTAGATAATCTGAACAGCCTTGACTTAATCATTTGAATGGACTTAAAAGGCGGGCTCAGGCTTCCCTGAGAGGAAAAGAAATTCTGCCTGTAGACAGCAATTTCAGCCCATGCCCAAGAGTTCCCGATAGCCTCCCCTGTAGAGTCCAGACTTGATTGGCCAGCCCCCACAATCACGTATGTACAGTCCTTGTAATAAATCCCTTAGTATGTCTCCTACTTGTGTAGCTTCTAGGATTGAACTTCACTGATAGAATTTGGGTTCTGGGGGTTTTAAATTGCATAGGACAAGTAGCAGCACTTAACCATCAATAGCAAAATGGGTGTCATTGCCAAAATAGTTTGCAAGGTCTGAGGCAATCAGCAGGGCTTAAACTGCATGGCTAATTGCTGATGGAGAAATAGAAAGCTACCTATGGTATTGTGCTGCTTGTATAATTAAAAAAACAACAACGAGGGCTGGCAAGCAGAAGGCTGCCATCAGCTTCGACAGTAGAAATGTACAGGTCTTCTCTCAGTTTTCAGACTGGGCAGGCCCCAGGCTCACCGATGAAGTGGAGTCCCTGCGGGAAGATCGTGCAGTGTTACTGCAAGTACATACGGTATGTGCTCTCTAAGTCCTTTCCCAAAGTGGCATGAGGACATTTGCCAGGTGACTGTGCCCTGAGGAAAAGGAAATACCTTGATTTTTCAAGAACCAGTAAACATCGGATTTGAGCTTACTCTGATACCAGGGAACTCAGAATGCCATCTCACTACTCTGACTGGAGCAGCGATTAGTAGAGGACAGATGATCAATGGACTTGGGACCCAAGCCCATCCTCAGTGAGTCCCCTGAGCCTATCACGCCATTCTGTGGTTATTTTGGGCATCTGGGAAAGCCCTTGTGTTGATTCCCTGGCCTGTGGCGGAAAGGCTCTCTGGTAGGCAAAGACAATCAAGGGGAGCCCCTGACATGCCCCACTTGCACCTCTGGCAAGATAGTGTATCAGGGACCATGCAGCAACTGGGGGTATTGCAGAAGTTACCACCACCATCGAAGGATTACAGGGTGTGTGGGCGATAGTCCACATCATATCTCTTCTCAATGGCCTGTCTTAGCCCTATGAACACCCGGTTGATGATGGTACCTAATTGTAAACTTAACCAGGGAGTAGCCCCAGTTGCAGCTGTTGTGGCAGATGTAGGATCTAGAAAGGATTAAATCAACCCAGTTGGGAATATAGCTACATATCTGTCAAATGTATTCTTGATCCCCATCAGTACCAAATATTAAAGAAGAGTTTTCATTTACATGGTAAAGGCAGCAGTACTCAGGCACTATATTTCCCAAAAACTATGTTAACTCTTTGCCATACTATAGTGCTAAGAACCTTGTTAATTTTGACATTCTGAAGACCTTCACGAAGCTCCAGCATATGATGATTATACTTTCTGGGGATTCTAGATGAGTACTTTTCAAACCATCTGACACTTTTATAAACGTCAATAAAAATGAATGACTAAGAAAATAAATTGAAAACAAAGACATATCAAACAAATTTTTAAATTATTAGAGTCCATAGATATAAAATTATATTTCAATAAATATAATCTGAAAAAAATATATAACACAGGGAAAGAATTACAAATGCTGTACACACACTCATTTAAAGTGTACATTAGATTATTAATATGAAATCACTATTTTAAACTTCTTGTCATTATTTATAACTAAACAAAAGTTATGAGTGAAATATTGATTCCTCTATATTAAATACCTTTAAGCACACTTGTTTCAAGCTTGTAAAATTATGTAAATTAGGTTGGATTTATGGTAATCCTGCTTGCCAGGAATAAGATATACCTATGGTGATCACTTAATAAAGTATATAAATGTCTAATCACTGTTTTGTACACCAAAAACTAATGTAATATTATATCAACTATAATTGAAAAATAAATTTTAAAAATGTATCTAAACCATTTCTATGACTTACTTATATAACACTCACAGTAGGAAAACCAATCTTATATTGGCACGTGGCCAGGAATGAAAGAAGAGATTTTAAAATCATTCAAGCAAGCTCTGGTTATTATTTTTTACCTTTCTCCAAAATAAAATAAGGTATGTTGTATTTTCAGTCATTCTTCAGTTCTTTGTCAGCAAGTCCCAATTCTTTGTCTTGTGAAATGATACTTAAACTTAGATTATATTTTAATAAAAAATATATATTCATGGTCTTACACACGGGGATTACAACTGACAAACTAACCTAAAATACCATACAGCACATACACAGCTGGTGTGAGTTCAATAACACCCACACTGGTCTAACATGGTTAAATAAAGTTCACCAGTCATGAACTTTGTAGCCACAGCAAGGTCAAATTGCTGTGAAATTTTCTAAAACCTTACCTCTCAATTTCTGTCTTTTTCTCCTTGCAGAACAGTAACATACCATTCACAAACCAGCACCAGTCCACAAACCCCACTGTAGCTCAACTGTAGCTCACCTGGTAATAAAAATGAGTGCAACAAATACGGATCCCAGGTAGATTCAGGCTCCTGCCAGACAGATAATGGATGTTGTAGGGTTCTGGTGGTCTGGGGCAGGTTGAGACATTTTCTCTAACATAAATGACAAGTTCTTGTATCTCACACCTCCTCCTATTAAGAGGAAGGCACACGTTGGGATATAGCTGCACTTTGGAGGACTGCTTTGATCCATTACCAGGGGACTTTCCACGAGAACAGCCTCAGCAGCACATCCAGGCTGTAGGTGCGAGTTGTCACACCACGCGAACCAGGGGCGGAGAGAGTCATCCATAATGCATAAAGGTCTTCTACGGAATCGTTTGCAAGCTCCAGCTGGAGAGGCCTTGACAGGCTGTGAGGCCCTAGGAGACTGAACCCGTGTGGAATTAGGAGCTCTGTAATCAGAGCTGCCCATGGTGGTGTGGGTGCTATCAGACCCACCGAGTTATGTAAGGTGGAGTGGGCCGAACAGCGATCCATCATACCATGCAAGTGGTACCTTTGGGTTGAAGCACAGCAGGTCCAGAAGGTACAAGTAAATGACACTAATAAGTGAGCCAGACTCCCACGTCTCCTACATCTATTCACTGATGCTGCTACCCCACTCTACATCTATTACCTCATGGGGTGCAGGAGTTCCCATAGCCGACCAGATTAAAGGAAAAAACCCGGAGGCTGGTTTGTAAAAAGTGTAATATGCTAGTGCTAGCCAAAAAGTGCATTTGCATTAAAGCCCTACTCAAAATCTACTAAAGGAAATGCTCAGTAGTAAATGTTCTCATTAGCAGACAAAAAATATTGTGCTTTGTCATCCACTGTAGGTGGAGGAAAAGGACCCGAGCCGGGTAAACAGATGCTCTCTGGGGTGGGCACAAGGCATGCAGGTCTCTACATCCCCTC
This sequence comes from Myotis yumanensis, assembly GCF_028538775.1. Taxonomy (NCBI): domain Eukaryota; kingdom Metazoa; phylum Chordata; class Mammalia; order Chiroptera; family Vespertilionidae; genus Myotis; species Myotis yumanensis. Next base: position 80,573,182 of record NW_027223761.1, read on the forward strand.
ACGCTCAGCAGAGGTCCTCCTGCAGGACAAGGTGGGCCAACTTGTCCCCAGCCAACCACTCCTGATGCAGTGATCTCATGAGCAGAGTGACAGTGTGGCAAGGATGGAAACTGCACCTGGGCCCCAAAGCGTTGGCTCCCTCTCATGGAAACTGACAGCTATTTCCACTGATGGCTGCCTGACAAGCCAGCAGCAGAGACCTCCCTGAACCTCAACATGGGGGACCAGCCAACCACTTGGAGACCCTCTATTACATCAGACTCCTTTCACCCTGGACAAGACATCGCATCGCATACCCTTACTAGATTAATATTCTCTCTCTCTCTCTCTCTCTCTCTCTCTCTCTCTCTATATATATATATATATATATATATATACTAGAGGCCGGGTGCACAAAATTCATGCACAGGGTGGAGGGAGGGTCCCTCAGTCTGCCTGCACCCTCTCCAATCCGGGACCCCTCAGGGGATGTCAGACTGCCGGTTTAGGCCCGATCCCTCCCCAGCAGTTGGACATCCTTCTCACAATTCAGGACCGCTGGCTCCTAACCGCTCACCTGCCTGCCTGCCTGATTGCCCCTAACCACTCTGCCTGCTAGCCTGATCGCCCCCAATTGCTGGCCTGATTGCCCCCAACTTCCCCCCCCACCAGCCTGATCACCCCCAAATGCCCCCCAGCCAGCCTGATTGGGATTGGGAGGCCGATTGGGGGTGGGACCAGCCATGGGGAGGGGCTGTGGTCGGTGGGCCAGCCGGCCACACCCCCAAATGGGGTGGAGGTGCCAATCGGCTTGGGGGAGGAGCCATGGGTGATTGGCTGGCCAGCCCTGCCCCTGATTGGGGTGGGGGGGCTAATCTGGGGTGGGGCCGGGCAGGGGGAGAAGCTCCAGGAGATTGGCTGACTGGCCCTGACCCCTATTGGGGTGGGCAGGTGCAATCAGGGGCAGGGAGTCGCAGGGGGCCTGTGGGCCTATTGTGATGGGGCAGGCTGATTGAGAGCGGGGCTCGTGGGGGCAGGGTGGGGGAAGGGAAAGGGCATTTGGCCGGCCAACCCACTCTTTTTTGGCAACTTCACGACTTTTATTTGTGGTGCCTGTGCTGTCTCAAAAATACCTTCTCCCCCTGCCCGGGACAGTGTTGGGGAGGGGACAGCAAAAAAATAAGAAGTCCCTCCCTATTGCACATGAACCCTATACACAGGCCCACCTGGCGCAGGCTGGTGGGATGCTTGGCACATTCTCAGATCCCTGCTCAGGTGCTGGAGGGGTGACTGGTGGCAGCACACGTGAGAGCGGACCTCCGGGTGGCCACTCTGGTCCTGGCTACTGCTCCTGGCACTTCCTGGTCCTCGGTTCCTTCCTGTTCCTGCCTGCAGCCCTGGTCCCCCTACCTGGCTCAGCCTCCCATCTCCATCCTGGCCTCAGATGGCCCCCTTGGCTCCTGGGGGCTCTGTCCTCCCCTCCCAGCCTGGAGGTCCTGAGGGGAGGTTATGGCTTCTCAGAGACTCCCCCGCAGCCCTGTCACTCGTGTTCACACAGGGGAAGGGGTGTGTGTGGCAGAAGCAGCTGTATAAATGCGGGTGCAGGGGCAAGTTCTCCGGGGTCACTTGGACAGTTTGCTGATGTCGCGGATCAGGGCCGTGTCCTCCTCCTTGAGGCGCTGGTTGTCAGCCCAGAGGTTGGACGGGCCCTTCAGCCCCTCTTCCAGCTCAGCGGCCTTGCGCTCCAGGGCCCTGTGCTCAAATCTCTGCAGCTCCAGGAGGGCCGGCCTCTCTGCAAAGCGCTCCTGCCTCTGCATGGTGCACTCCGGCTTCACCTTGAGCTGTGCCAGCTGCAGTGTGGTCTAGGTCAGGGCCTCACGAAGTCTCTAGTTCTCAACGTGCAGCTTTGCATAGAGCTTCCTGAAGCCTCCCTCAGGATCTTCCGATTCTGGCTGAGGTTCTGGGTTGAGGGCCTGCTGCCTCTGGAGGGGAAGGGCTAGATTCTGGGCTGATGTCCACTGGCTTCACCTTCTCCCCCTTCACAGGCCCTCTCCTCTCCTTGCCAACTCTGCGGTGCTCCCTGGAGGCCTGTGGTCCCTGTCCCTGCCCATCAGGCGCCTCTACTCTCTAGGCAGGGCCATCAGAATTCTCAACCCCACGGACTCGGGGCTGCTAGGAAGGGTCCAGGCCCTCTGTGCTCTGCTCTTGATCGGGATGGGAGAGTCCGATCAGGGGCAGGCCAGCAGGGGGGAGGGCCTGCGAGGATGGCCGCAGGCCCCAACCCCTGATCAGCCAGTTTGCTGGCTACAGTGGGTGTCATAGGGACCGGCTCAATCAGGGCCATCTCTTGCGGGCTTGTGTCTCCGCTGGCTCCGGCCCCAGCAGCCCAGCAACGCGGCCACGGTGCTGGGGCTCGGGTCTGGATCCCCCTGCGGGGTTGTTCTCTCCATCTCTGGGCCTCGCCTGCGTGTTGTTCTGTCAGGCTCAGGCCCCACCTGGCCCCTCCTCCTGAGCTGGTCATGACCATTATGGCGTCCTGACCTAATTTGCCGAATACTTCTTTATATATATATATACAGTATAGATTATTGATTTCAGAGAGGAAGGGAGAGGGAGAAAGAGATAGAAACGTCAATGATGAGAGAGAATCATTGATCATCTGCTTCCTACACACCCCCTACTGGAGATCAAGCCCGCAACTTGGGCATGTGCCCTTGACTGGAATCAAAGTTGGGATCCTTCAGTCCACAGGCTGGCATTCTATGCACTGAGCCAAACCGGCTAGGACGATTAATACTCTATGTGAGTTTGCCTTCCCTGACTACAATACCTCCACTGGCACTACCACCCAAGGGCAGATGGTATGCCTAACTTATCAACACAGTTTCCCAGACTACACTGCCTTGACCACTACAAAGCTCCTATTTTATGGCAAAGGAGATGCCAATGGGCTCATGACCATGATCACAGGGTACACTGGTCTAACCAGGTACCCTACCCCCCGGAAATAGCCATTCCAGTCAAAGAGTGGGCTGGTCTTTAATGCTCCCGTTGCCGTACCAGCTAAGGGTCAGTGCCCTGTGCATTGGGCACAGGCCTCCATGATACAGTACATGTGCTGAAATAATGATCTGCATGGGATACTCCAGTAGCTGGAATCTGTGCAGATGGGAGTCAGCGGGCAGGCGTAGGAGTGGTCACTCTCACCCTCACTTCCAGTGGCCCACATGTAGGATGTGTCCTTCCTAACTCTACAACATTACACTCAGTCGGGGTAGAGGTCCTGGTCCCCACGGGCAAATACTTTCTCAGGGGTCCCAGCAAGGGTCCCCCTGAATGGAAAGCTATGGAGATCATCTGGCTACTTGGGGTTCCTCGTGTCAATGGACTAACAGGCAAAGAAAGATGTTAATTTAATGGCAGGGAAAGTGTTGACTTAATGGCGTGCTAATGCCATGATTTTATGAAGAGTTAGAGTTGCTCTACAAGATAAGGTCAGGGAGGAGTATGCCTGGTACCCAGGGCATGTGCAGGTGTGTCGCTTTGTGCTTTTATGCCCAGAGATCACATTTAATGTGCAATTATTAAAACCACAGTGCAACAGAGACTGCTAAGGCCTTAGACCTCATCGATGAGGCCGGATGCTCCTACCAAGACCAGGCAGAGGGCCAGGAAGACCTAGAATGGTGATAGGAGAGGGAGATGATGAATATCAGTCACAACTTGGGGAGCAACCAAGGAACAGTAGCTTGCTGCACTACGCACTTGCTTTGAGTCTTTTCAGAGACTGTGACTAGCCCTTACTTTGGAGGGAAGTCTGTAACTTATTGGACTTGTATCTCCACTCAGATGAAAAAGAAGGCATCGCCTTTCATTAAAATGGGGCGAGTTCAGCATAAACAAAGCATAAACATCATGAAGCAATGAGCAGCAAGCAGCACGTTGTTCGGGCAGAATATGTGCTGGGAGTGTGCTGAGGGCCCAGGTCACCTGGAGGAGAAGAGACGAGGAGGCCGCAAATCGGGGGCACCTCCTCTTAAACGCAGACTTTCCACTGCGTCCTGTTCATTCTACTGCGCGAGCGCCGCCGCGTGAGCCTCTGCTGGTGGAGAGGTGTACACGCCATGGCCGCTACCTCAAGCACTAATTTAAACTTGTCTCTAAGCGTATAGTTCAAAGAAAGAATAACACAAAGCAGCCAGCGCTGAGTGCCAAGGACATTAATTATAGTCAGACAATGCTTCAAAGCTCCTGAGGAAAGGAAACGTTTCCAAGGAAGGCCCGGCGGCAGACCCCACCTCGAGCTTGCACCTGGTTTCACCAATAACCACTGTCTGGCAGCGGAGGTTGGCAGAGGGCTCTCCCTCCCGACGCAGTGGCCTTTCCTTGGGGGTGGCCCTGTGCCAGCTGCACAGCGAGGAGGGCATTGTGTGCCATGTGAACGCGCACATGATTTGGATGCCAGCCTCTTCCCCAGCCTCCCCGCAGCTAGCTCGATGGTCTTAGGTACAAAGTGGGCCTGGTGGCAGGGAGGTGGGCCACTCCGGGGACTGGCAGCAGGCACCTCCTCTCACCAAGGCTGCCTGGCTTCGCATCCTGCCCAGTCCCTGCCCTGCCCAAAGCACAGCCCAGATGAGCCTCCTGCGCACACCGGTTTCAGGGACCGGTGGCACTTGGATGGCACTGGACCACTTCCATTGTGAAGGGTGCTGTGCTGGCCTCACTGAGGGGGTCACAGGCTGGGCGGGGACTCGCCGTCCTGGCTTGTAAGGCTTCTGCTAGCTCCACCATCCGTGGGCTTGCAAAGCCGCCTTTTCCACCATCGTGGTCTTCCTCACAACATTGCTTCTAATAAAGGGGTTCATTTCTCAGCAATAGCAGCGTGGCGCTGGCCCCAGCCTGTTGAATTCACTCTTATTATACACCTCGCCACCCAGAAGCAACTGGCCAAATGAATGGCAGACGGAGCTACTGGGGCCTCGCTGTGCTTCCAGCTGGGAGACAGCCTCTAAAATAACGGGTCTGTCTTACGGAACGCAGTGTAAACCTCGACTCAGTGACCAGTACATGCTGCTGTTTCTCCCCTAACCAGGATACAGGGGCCTCAGGACTGGACGGGGGAATGGCTCCTCTCACTATGACACCTAAAAACCCACAGGATGTTTGCTTCCTGTCACTGAGACTTTAAGCTCTGCCAGAGGTACCATTGATTTAGAAGTTAAGACTTTCCCTCTGGCTACTTTTTAAAAAATATGTTTTTATTGATTTTAGAGACCTGAGAAGGGAGAGCGAGGGAGGGAGGGAGAGAGGAGAGAGAGAGAGAGAGAGAGAGAGAGAGAGAGAGAGAGAGACAGAGAAAGAGAGACATCGATGTGAGAGAGGAACATTCCTGGAACTGGGAATCAAACCTGCAACTTTTCGGTGCAGGGGATGTTGCTTAACCAGCTGAGCCACACCGGCCAGGGCTCCCCTCTGGCTATGTTGGGATCCTTGTGCCACTGAAGCTATAGGCAAGAAAAGGGGGGACTACTCTGCTAGTTGGGGTGATTAACGGGAAATTTAATTGCACAGATGACTGTGTCTGGCGCCTAAGGGCTCCTCAGGGGCATCCTTCACTAATTCTGTGTCCAACAGTAAACATTCATAGAAAAGCACAGTCATCGAAGCACACAGACTCTCAGGAGTGAAGAGCTAGGGCACTATCACGCCACCAGGTGAAACACTGGCCAGGTGACATTCCGGACGCGGATGAAGAATGTGAAACAGGTAGTGCATCTATAGATACGACCTTCCCATATACGTGTGCATATGTAATCCTGTACGAAACATAGTATATGTACATACTTTAAACTTGTCTTTAAAGTTACACAAACGAGGACTATAGCTGTTACGTATATTTTCTTCTTTCGTTCTTTCTGTGTGTGTATTATTTCAGTTTCTGTCCTCCTTCCCTTGTTACATCATACAAATGGTTGGACATTAACATTGCAGTTTACTCTTGAAGGAAAAAAGAAATGACAAACTATAAAATTATGTTATTTCATGTACAAGAACATAGGTAAACTCACTAAGTAGAGATTAAGAAAAGATCCAAATCCCATTCCCACAAATATCTCTGTAAGCAAAAATATCTCCCAACCCCACCAAACAGCACTGTTTGACAAAATAAACTACAATAGTTCATTCTGAACCTCCCCATGAAATTATTATAATTCGACTTGCCCAATGTAACTTCACATGTTACAGGCTCCACAAGGACAAAGAGGAGCACTCGCCTCAGTGTAGTACAGATGGACAAGCCTGTCCATACAAACCCATTGGGCCACAAAGAGAATCTGAAACACGGGGGGTGGCCTGGCGATGAGCAGCGCGGCTGTGTCTGGGAGGGGACACGTGACTGCTGGCACTTGCATCTCCTCATCCCCAGGAGAGAATGACAATGTCTTTTTTTCTTTTAAATATATATATATATTTGTTTTATTGATTTCAGAGAGGAAGAGAGAGGGAAGGAGAGACAGAAACATCAATGATGAGAGAAAATCGTTGAATGGCTGCCTCCTGCACGCCCCACACTGGGGATCGAGCTGGCAACCTGGGCATGTGCCCTGACAGGGAATCTAACCAGTGACCCATTGGTTCCTGGGTCGATGCTTAACCGCTGAGCCACACCCGGCTGGGCGAGGATGTCTTTTTTCAAAAGATGCTCCTCTCATTCGTGATGCCACCATTTGCTATGGCTGCAGGGGGTTCATATCTGTGTGGACAGGAGTGAAGAGATGACGACTACCCAAAAAAAGTACCTGGAACAGCCGAGCAAGTGTCTTTCCAACTTGAACCTGTTTTACCCTCCGCTTTGTGACACTGGAGCCCGGCTGTGCCCCTGGCTCCCTGCCAAGGCTGTGGGTTGTCCTGGAGGAGGCTGAGGGCTGGAGAGGGAATGAGGAGTGTGGCCTTCTCTGTGCTGCCTGTTGGCTACCAGCGGTCACGGCGTGTTTCAAGGCAGCAGTTGAATATTGTCCAACATTTTTCCAACAAGGAAAAACATTTTCTTTTAAAGATTTCAGTTTTAAAATCTTTTTAAAACATATTTTAAAAATGTTAAAATAGCCTCGCCGGCCCCTCAGAGACACCACACCAGCTGGCGGGACCCCTCTCCTTAGAAGGACTGGTTGCAGTCCATGGCACCCCCTCCTCCAAACTCAGGGACCCCAGACAAGCAATTTTCTTTCCTCAGAGGTTTCACCTTCAGCTCTGTGAACCTCTTGCAAAAGTCTAGGTTTTAATAACTCCAAGCTCTTCCTTTTGTCCCAGTTCTGGGGGGCGGGGGCGAGGGTGGGTAGCTGCTTTCTGCAGTCGCTACTTCTATGAAACCCTAATTTTCCCTTTTGTCTTTCCAGTTAGTGATACATTTTTCTGAGCCAGTTAACAGTTCTTTATATTAATTTTTTATGTTTAAATTTTTCAAAATCCCTGGTATGGCTTCCGTCTCCTGAGCAGACCTGGCTAACAGGTCTCTCAATGGGGGTCTCTGCAGTGAGATGGCAGACCAAGGTGGAAGCCCCGCCTTTGAGCCTGGCCTCTGCCACCCCGGATGCTCCAGCAACGTCAGAACTGCCTGTGCTCCCTCCCCACTCATCACGTGGTCTGTGCTTACGTGTCATCTACCTGTTCTAGGAAGCATGACAAGACCATCTCTTAGGACCAAAGGTGAGTAATGAGGGGTGGACCTTGAGACATAGATTAGGCCAGGCTCTGAAAGCACCACAAGGAATTCTAATTAATACTGTTGAGAAGATAGACTCAGAAAGATTTTAAGCTGAGGAATGAAATGGAAACAGCACTATTTCAGGAGTCACATCTGGAATGCTGAGGAAAATCTATAGAGCTCTTCCTTCCTCTCCCTACCCTGCCAGGCATCCCCCACCCTCATTATCACTAGCACAACTACCGCCATTATACTCTGTAGGTCAACCACACTCATTATCACTAGCACAACTACTGCTATTATATTCTGTAGGTTAACAGAGGATAGGGGAAGGTTGAGAAAAGGGAAGATAGAGGCTGATGGGAGAAGAATCTGAAAGAGAAAGATTGGTAGAAAAAAGAGAAGTTAATAAAAGGAGAAATGAGAGAGGGCCTCAATTGAGAATAGGGTATTTCACCAATACATGGACATGATTAATCCATTCAATAACTACAGAGCTATTAGAGAATAGTTTAATTGGCAGCTTGATGCTGTGACTCTACTGGGAGTGAGAAGTCTCATATGATACCTGCTGTGTACTGAATGTGTCCCCCTCCAAATTCCTATGTTGAAATCTTACCCCTTAAGGTGATGGTATTAGGAGGTGGGGTCTTTGGGAGGTGACTAGGTTATGAGGGTAGAGCCCTCAGGAATAGGATAGGTGCCCTTATTTTTAACAGCCCCAAGAGAGCTCCCTTGCCCCTCTTACAATGTGGGCGCACAGAGAGAGGCTGGCAGTGTGCAGCCTGGAGGAGACCCTCACCAGAACTGTCATGCTAGCACCTGACCTTGGCCTTCTAGCCTCCACCAGTGAGAAATAAATGCCTGTTGTTCCCGAGCCATCCAGCTATGGCATTCTGTGATAGCGGCCTGAATGGGCTAAGACAACAACCTCTCTGTGATCTATTCCATTTTTTTATAAAACTGTGAATGATGAAACTGGAGAAAAGGCTAGTTATGGGGAGAGCATAGATATAGCTTACGCCCTTCTGTAAGAACCACCAAGAACAGAGTAAGAGCTTTTAAATAAGCTTCCTCCCCAACCCCTGATACCCAACTTCTCATCCCTTCAGCAAGTACTTAAATGAGTCTACACTGTGCAAGGTGCTGGCCTCACCGTGTTAAGTGAAACGGGTGGTGGGCCTGCCTTCATTGGGTGTACAGCCCAGGTACCAAATGTAAGTAACGCAGTGTTAAGTGCCCTAAGCGGTCATCAGTGAGGGAATATAAAAGACCCAGAAACTCCAATTAGCAGTGGATGGAGAGAGAACCAGGAAAAGCTTTGTGAAAAAAAATGGCATTGGACCTGGGTTTGGAAATGTAGGTAGAATCTGAGCAGGTTGGAGACGAAGAAGAACAGGCATTACAGGCAGAAAGCATGGCATAAGCAGAGGCCCAAAGATGGGAATCTTGGGGTGCAGGTGGAGCATTAGGCCACCAGGAGGGGCTTCACCTTCCCACTCCACCCCCACCATCATTTCCCCAGCCTCGCCCTCTGGAGTTACCCTACCCTCTAACTTTTCCATCTCTTGCTACTTCCACTTCCCCATCGCTGCCCCCAGGGAACCCTCAATCAGAATAGAGGGATTTATGAGCAGTAGTACTCCCTTCCTCAGATCAATGGCCAAAGATCAATAGCTATAATGCAGAAAATTAATCCATATTCATTAGAATTGAATTGAGCAAATGATATTATAAAAACTCCCTGGAAATCTATGGAAGGGAATTAAAGAGAAAGTTATTCTAATGTCACCACTGTCTGCCAAGCTACAGGTTTAAGAAACTGGTCAAGGGTAGTTCCTATTAATTTTGAGAGGAAACCCAAAAGGTCCTGTAGGGGCAGCGCTGTGCGGGCCACTCAGATGCAGAGGGCATGGAGACCCAGGACCTTTTCCTCCTGTGGATTCGGAGATCCAGGAAGCAGAATGGACTGAATGAACTCGTGAGTCACCTCCATTCTGGGAACCCTGTGACTCCCGACTCCTCCTCCCTTACACCAAGGAGCCACAGACGGGCTTCAGGAATGTCACATGTCCTCATTACTACAACAGCTTGGCTCCTGAAGACCAGCCTCCCTCCTGGTCCCCTCTCCTGGTCCCAAGAGTCTGTTCATTTTCATAGCTAGACCCCCAGTCTCTACCCAACATCTCACAAAACAAGAGCAGACAGATCCATAGGCAGCTTTGGGCTCATGCAGCTGTGAAAACTGAAGAACTCTCAAAGGGAAGGTGTAGGCAGGCCTGGGGGAGGTTTGCAGGCACAGAGAGGGGCTGGCCACCAGTTCTGACTTCACCTCCATGAGCTGTGGGAAGATGAGATGATCTCTTTGAGGCTCGGATTCTTTATCTGCAGAATAAGGACTGTAATATAATAATTCCAACCTCAACAGGTTACTACAAAGATTGATTAGCATAATGCATGGTGAAAGCGCTTTGCAACTGCTATTCAAAAACATTATTATATTGTCCTGAAACTCAGAGATGTTCTTCTGAGACGGGTATATTGTTAACGGGATCTGCCAAGGGGCTCCCTGAGGTCCATACATGTCCTGGAATTATATGCCAAATACAATTGTCTATCGATATATGTATATGCATTTTGAGGGGAAAGGGGGCCCATGGTTTTGTAAAGATCCTCCAAGAAAACTGTGACCAGAGAGATTAAAAATTAAGAACCCCTAATACAAAGATACTGAGCAGTGCTCCCCACCTCTGTGCAGAGGAGACCAGAGATGTGTCTACATCACAGCAGGAGAGACCTTACTTAAGAGGAGTCACAGAGAGATGGAGCCTTAGAGCCGTTGAAGGAAGTTGTAAAATCCTGGTGGTCAGCCAGAAACTGGTCTGGGTGCCGACTGGCCTGAAGCAGATGGAATGGCAGGCACTCAGCCTTCCACGTTCCCCAATTCCAGGAGCTCGGTCAGCTCCGCGTGGCGGGAGCCCTTCGGAGCACAACACAGGGCTTGCTCTTCACACACAGGTGCTGCCCCTGGAGGTGAGTGAAGAGGGGCCTTGCCACCTTCCCCCCTGCAACCTCACCCTCACCGCTAGAGGAGTGACAGTCTGCGGTAGCCTCCTGCTCTCCTCCACCCTTTCTGAAACTCCAGCTGCTTCCTTCTCTGAGAGAGCATGGGGGGGGGGGAGGGGGGGCGGCAAGCAGCTAGATCGCACTTTACCTTACCTCTTGGGTAGAACCCAGACTCAGGCACAGGGTAGTCCACACTCCCTTCTGCTAACACAGGCCTGTCCGTTGTCTCCCTGGGGCCTCCGGGGCCTCCAGGGGAAAAGTAATGGGGCCCCACTCAGTGAAGGCGGAGCTGGCTAAGTGGTTGTTTTCTGTTTTTATTGCTCATGTCATTTTATCCCCCACAGATGTGCTTAGGAATTTGGAGGCCTCGGCCAGTCCTTTCCGGTGCCCTTACAAGGCAAGAGCAGGGAGGATGGCCCCAGGCTGGGAGGTAGTAAAGGGTCACCTGTCCTTGCCCCGCCTCTAAAAGCCCATTGCCCTGCTCCCTGAGGGGCCTGGGGTGGACCTTGGTTCCGTGTAAAGCAGGACGAATGATTCTACATCTAGAATCGGTCCCTTTCGCTCCAAACTTCTGCAGTTCTCAGGGCCCCCTGAACTATTCTGGGTCCCTTTCCTTCCCCTGGGTTGTATGTATCTTTTTCTGGAGATTGTCAAGCATTTGGAGGAGGCAGTGTGGGCAGAAATGACCACAGAGCTAAAGGGAATATTTAAGGAGTCCAACAACCACTCAACACACATTTACTGAGCATCTGCCATGTTCGGGGAACCACGCGGGCACACAAAGACATGGACTCGGGCTGAGCGAGCCCTTCATAAGCCAGCCTCTGAGGACCGCGCAGCCCCGTCAAGGCAGCTCCACAATGTTCACCTGTCTGGGTGGCATTTATTCAAGTTGGTCTACAGGGTAAGATGGTGATGTGGGTAAAGGACATACCCCCCATTAGACCACAAATGCCAGAAGGGCGAAAGGGGTCCAGAGAAGTGTTTTGCATTTGTTGGTTGAATTAAATTGAATTAAAACAGAGTGTGTGTGTAGTTAGTGGAGGAGAGTTCTTCAGCAGCGTTTTGCATGCTCACGCACTCAAATGCATACAGGCACGCAGACACATATGTGCACATGCATGCAAACACATGCACAGAGACACACATGCACATGCATACACAGAGATGCACGTGTGTGCATACACATGCACTCATGCGCATGTGGCGCATGTGCACAGACACACATGTGCACATGCATGCACGCACACACACATACACATTTAGAGGAAATTCTTGGCTCCCTACCACTGACTTGAAAACCCAGCTTCAGGAGACAATTAAATGTTATCTTTACATCTCGGTGTTTTCTTTTCAAATCCAAACAGCCCCAACAGGAGCCATTGCTGGCACTTACTTCACTCCTTAAAAACATCCACAGGGGCTTTACTCTTTTAAAATTAAGTCATTGAGAGCAGAGACGATGTGAGAGGCTGTGGGCTGGGACCAGGCTAACCCCTGAAACGGCCTGTGGGAGGCCCAAATTCACTTGCTTAGATGCAGTGTGGGATCTGGCTCCCCTGGGCCTGGGCCCAGCCTCCCAGGCTGCACCCACCCCAGGGTCTGAAAAGGACAACGCGGTGCTCTCTTGCCAGCGCCCCCCAACAGGCACTGAGCGCCCTGCAGTCAGAGGCTTGGCAGTCATGCAAGCTGCCAGGCACGAAGCTGTCCTTGCTGGCTAGACTAGCCCGGCACAGAAGCCGGGCAGGAGTGAGCAGGTGCTGGCAGCCAGGCCCTTCGCTCTCTGTCCCAGCACCAATGACAGTGCTTCTAGACCAGGCTGCTGACTCCTCCCTACACTACCTTCCACCTGCCACCAGGCCTCTTTCACACGCACACTCTTGCCTCTTCTCCCTCAAGCTGTCCCTACCAGCCTCCCCTGCAGGACCTCCAAGCTCAGGGCTGAGAGGGAAGGGAATGAAGCCCCTTCCCAGCGGTTGTTTAAGCTGAGGGTGGGCACAGGAGCTTTGCAATGGGCTAATCTCACCCCCTTGAGCCACTGACAATGCGTCCAAGTCTAGGTCCCCATCTGTGGGCAGGCCTTGTCCATGAAACCCAGTCCGGGGACATCAACAAGACAGGCGCTCACCGAATGAACACTCTTTGGGGAGAGCTGATGAGAAAGCCTCTTCTCACCCACCCACGCAGCCAGCAGACACCTGCCTGCGCTTCCTGCCGGCGCTGTGTGGACACTGCTGGGTGCAGCCCAGCTCCTGTGAGTTCCTTGGCATTACAGGCAAATTCTATTCTGTGTGCTTTTCCATGGGGCGCCGACCCCTGCCTTTCCCCAGCTTCTCCATGGGTCCTGACCCTCCCTAAAGCAACAGTAATGACTGCCAGTCTACAGGATACATGAAGACAAGCTCTGGGACCAGCATGAGCACAAGAGGGTTTGAGCCCTGAAATCAGGATCACTCCCTCCCTTGGAAAGTGGACATTACTCATCCTCGTTAACGAACAAGGAAAACGAGGCTCAGGGCAGTCAGGCCACTTGACCAAGGTCACACACATCGGTAGAGCTACACTTGAAATCTAAGTCTCTGATTCCAAGCTCAAGTGTTGGATTGCTCCCCACCGCCCAGCAGTTAGTGCCTTGACATTTGAGAGCTCAGCTTTGGGAGACCCCTCCTGTTCTCCCAGGCATGGGGGAGGGGGCAGACAGAGAAATGGAACCCCTGCAATGACTATCTGAATCCTGAACAGCCAGGGGCAGGCTTGGCGGCCAGGCCTCTGGGTCTGGGGGGTGGGGATTGGGTGGAGCACATCTCTGAGTGCTTCCAGGGACTTTGTAGAGTCTATTTACCACATCCAAGACCAATTTCCTTTCCTTCAGTTGCTTTGAAGATAATTGAAGGTACTTGCATTGTCTGCCTAGGAATGTAAAAAGCTAGCTAATGCTGCAGTCCGTGCTTCTTGCTTAATGCTGCGCCCCGCCCGCCCCAGCAGCCAGGAAGGCAGTCTTCAATGACCATTTGGGCAGAGCAGCCCTGCCGGCTACTTTGTTAATCAGAAATGGGCCTGGAGGTTGGGGTGGCCCTCAGGATAATGGCAGGCAGATTGAGCTGTTACACCCACATGAAATATTTAGTAGCACCATTTGCAGGATTCCGCTGGTCTGAGCAGCACAGCACGGCTTGCGGATGGGGGTGAGGGAGGTGCCCGACTGGCGCTCCCGGGGCCAGGGGCACTGATCAGCCCTTCCAGCCTGCAGGGAGGGGAGCAGCAGCAGCTCCAGCGCAGGCAGAGAAGATGCCGCAGAGAGGAGGGAGGAGGGCACCAGCCAGGGCGTACCTCCTGGCTGGCACCATCCCCAGGGTAGGCCGGGACTGCCTCCGGAGGGCAGGATGCCAGCCTTTGCAAAGCCTGCACCGGAGCCCCTTAACGGACAGGAAATTGGGATGTGCCCAGGGTGCCCAGGAAGAAAGGTCTCATTGCCTCATCCATCCACACCTCTTCTAGGTCCTGATGCTCAGATTATTATGGGAAATGTGGCAAGGCCTTCCGAGGCGAGCTGACGCTGGGGGCTCTGAGTGGAAGAAATAGAACAGGTGCCCTTCTCCCTCTTCTTCCCTCCCAGATCACTCTGAGGACAGAGCATTCTAGTCCTGTGCACACTGTTCTAAAGCCATGCAACTCGGCAGTAGATGGGACTTTGTAGGGCAGGTGTTCATTCGGCGTTCGGTGAGCTCCTCACCTACCGTGATCAGGTATAGCCCACCCCACAGGTATAGTGCCCCTTCCCCTACTGGCCAGCACTGGAATGCCTTCACGGATGGAGCATGCATTGCTTATTGTTCCTCATTCCAAACAACCCTTGTTAGAAATAATTCCTCTTAATTAGGCCAAAATGTTTCCATTCAGCTTTTATTGATACCCTTGGCCCTTGTCTTCTCCACTCACTTCCTATCCCCGACCCCCAGTTATTACCAAAGTCACAATAGAGCCCTTCAGATATCTGAAAGCGGCCTCCAGGTTCCCTCCACACCAGGACCAGGACCAAAATCGAATTACAATCTGAGGACCGAGGTGGACTGTGGCGATCCTAAGCCTCTTGGATATCAAACTCTTCTCCCACACATTTATTTTATTCCTTTTCCACTGAATCCACAGGTAGCAGTGGTGAAACTTGAAAAAAGCAGGTTACAAACTTTATATATTGACCCCTTACCAGATGTATCATTGGCAAATACAGTCTCTCATTCAGCGGGTTGTGGTTTCATTTTGTTGATGGTTTCCTTTGTTGTGCAAAAACTTTTTAGTTTGAGGTAGTCCTACTTTTTTATTTTTTTCCCTTGCCCTAGGGTAATATTGCTGAGAGAAAGGCCCGAGATTTTACTGCCTATGTTTTCTCTAGGCTTTTTATGGTTTAAAATCTAACATTTAAGCATTTACTCAATTTTGATTTTATTCTTGTGTTCAGTGTAAGAAGGTGGTCTAGTTTCATTTTTGCACACATCTGTCCAATATTCTCAACAAACACCATTTATTGAATAGACTGTCTTTATCCCATTGTATGTTTTTGCCTCCTTTGTCATAGATTAAGTGACCATAAAGACGTGGGTTTATTTCTGGGCTCTCTATTCTGTTCCATTGATCTATGTGTCTGTTTTTATGCCAGTACCATACTGTTTTGATTACTATGGCCTTGAAGTATAGTTTGATATCAGGTAGCATGATTCCTCCAACTTTGTTCATCTTTCTCAAGATTGCTGTGGGTATTCAGGGTCTTTTTTGATACCATATAAATTTTTGGAATAGGGGTTAATATCCAAAATTTATAAAGAACTTACAAAACTCAGCACTCAAAAAAACAAACAATCCAATTTAAAAATGGGCAAAGGACCTCAATGGACATTTCTCCAAAGAGGACATACAGATAGCCAACAGAGACATGGAAAGATGCTCAATGTCACTAATCATCAGAGAAATGCAAATTAAAACCACAATGACATATCACCTCACACCTGTCAGGATGGCTTTCATCAATAAATCAACAAACAACAAGTGCTGTCCAGGATGTGGAGAAAAGGTACCCCTTGTGCACTGCTGGTGGGACCACAGACTGGTGCAGCCACTGTGGAAAGCAGTACGGAGTTACTTCCAAAAATTAAAAATGGAACTGTCTTAAACCCAGAGATTCCACTTCTGGTAATATATCTGAAGAAACCTGAAATACTAATTTGAAAGAATATATGCACCCCTATGGTCATAGCAGCAGTATTTACAATAGCCAAGATTTGGAAGCAGCCCAAGTGCCCATCAGCAGATGAGTGGGGGAAAATGTTGTGGTACATTTACACAATGGAATACTACTCAGTCATAAAAAGGAGGGAAATCTTACCTTTTTCGACAACATGGATAGACCTAGAGGGTATTTTGCTAAGTGAAATAAGCCAGTCAGAAAAAGACAAGTACCATATTTTTTCACTTACATATGGAATCTAATGAACAAAATAAACTAACAAACAAAATAGAAACAGACTCACAGATACAGAGAACAGAATGACAGCTGTCAGGGAGACTTGGTGGAAAAGGTGAAGGGATTAAGCAAAAACAAACTCATAGGCACAGACACTAGCAAGGTAATTACCAGAGAAAGGGGGGTCAGAAGAGAATAAGGGGGGGATAATGGTGATGGACGGATACTTGACTTGGGGTAGTGAACACACAATGCAGTGTACAGATGATGTATATAGAATTATATACCTAAAACCTATATAATTTTTTTAACCAATGCCACGCTAATAAATTCAATTTTAAAAAAGAAAAAAGCAGCTTACAAAATTCCTGTTCTCATCTGGGATAGCCTGGTTTGTAGCAAATTCCCCTGCTAATAAAAACTTTAAAAAACAAAAACAACTCTAACAATTATCAGAGAGCTACCAAGGCAGCCAGGATGTAAGAGCGGATGTAAGAGCCAAAAGCCTAGAGCAGGGGTCCTCAAACTACGGCCCGCGGGCCACATGCAAATGCAAATATTGTATTTGTTCCCATTTTGTTTTTTTTACTTCAAAATAAGATATGTGCAGTGTGCATAGGAATTTGTTCATAGTTTTTTTTTAAACTATAGTCCGGCCCTCCAACGGTCTGAGGGACAGTGAACTGGCACCCTGTTTAAAAAGTTTGAGGACCCCAGGCCTAGAGGGAAGGGTGATGAATTGGGGAGCACCCTACAGTCAGTATTGCTTTTGAGGCCATTCACTGCTTCACATGAAGTCCCTGGGAGACTGAGAGGATGGGCGGGGCCGAGGGGACGGGCATAAAGGAGGAGTGAGACACCAGGAAGTGAAGCCGGGCTTTGTTACTTGGGGCCCATGAGGCTGAGGAGACATAAACTGAAGCTCAGCACCGCCCAGGCCTCCAGGATCAGGGCGTTTCCCGGGGGCCCTGTGATCCAGAAGCAGCAGCCCAGGAAGCTAGCCAAGAAGTGACTGTGTGGCTAGGAAACTATAAAGACCTTCGAGCTGCCAGTTCTCACTTCTGAGATACCAGGAGGGAACGAGACTGGGAGACTGTGCCCCCTTCCTAACAGGATCTGCATCCTGAAACTGACCAAGAAATGAAGGCCTAATGGTCGCGTCCAAAAGGGCCTTGGCCACGTGCAACTTATTTCCTGTACTACCTGCACTCAACGTGCCCAAGGAAAAGGCCTTCAAGAAATACATTATTCAAAACACAGCAGCGGCCCAGCCATGGGGGAAATTTCCAAAGCGAGTGTCTTCAGCTCCTAGGCCAGTGATGGCGAACCTATGACACGCGTGTCAGAGGTGACACATGCACTCATTTTTTTGGTTGATTTTTCTTTGTTAAATGGCATTTAAATATATAAAATAAATATCAAAAATATAAGTCTTTGTTTTACTATGGTTGCAAATATCAAAAAATTTCTATATGTGACACGGCACCAGAGTTAAGTTAGGGTTTTTCAAAATGCTGACACCCCGAGCTCAAAAGGTTCGCCATCACTGTCCTAGGCCTTCCCAAGCTGTAAGCAGAGCTCTATGACTGTGTGTGCCCCTCACAGCAAGGTGGCCACTCACAGCAAGGTGGCCACTCACAGCAAGGTGGCCACGCACAGCAAGGTGGCCACGCACAGCAAGGTGGCCACGCACAGCAAGGTGGCCACTCACAGCAAGGTGGCCACACACAGCAAGGTGGCCACTCACAGCAAGGTGGCCACTCACAGCAAGGTGGCCACGCACAGCAAGGTGGCCATGTACAGCAAGGTGGCCAGAGATCACTCCTGTGATGCCTGGAAGGACTGGACATCCCCACTCCAACGTGGAGCTGTGGTGCTGCCCCGTGACCTCTGCCAAAGCCATGGAAGCAGCTGAGTCCTTATGGGCTGGGGAAAAACCACTCTCTGGAAAAACATTCAATGAAAGCTGTACTTTAAGAAAAGAGATTTTAGTAGGTGTCCAAGCTAGGGAGACACGAATGAGAGACCAGCAGGGAGGAGAAGGCTTGGCTCCAGGATGTTGTTTGGGTCCCATGAAGTGCTAACTCAAAGGGGAGAAGTGAGTAGAGGCTGGAACCAAGCAGCAGAGAGAGGAACACAGCTTCAAGGGCAGGGGTCTCCCCTCCCCTAACTGACTAAGCAAACCTTAACTGGAAACACATAACATTCAGACACTACAGTTTGACATAAGAATGCTGACATTTGCCCGGCCAGCTTGGCTCAGTAGTTGTGCATCGACCTATAAACCACAAGGTCAAGATTTGATTCCCGGTCAAGGCACATACCTGGGTTGCAGACTCAGTCCCCAGTAGGAGGTGTGAAGGAGGCAGCCAATCAATGATTCTCTCTCATCATTGATGTTTCTATCTCTCTCTCCCTCTCCCTTCTTCTCTTAAATCAATAAAAAATATATATATTTTTTAAAAAGAAGAATGCTGGCATTTGATAAATAAATGACTAGGCATTCTAGGACACAGAGTGAAATAGCTGAGAACCACAGTAAAGAACAGATATTAGAAATAGACTCACAGCTGAACAAACTATTAGTGCTTTCAGACACACTCTTTAAAATAACTATCTTCAGGGAAATAGTTCAAAAGGTAAATATTAGGAAAAAATGCCCACTTTATAATCTTTTTGTAAAATACAACTTTAGAACTAAAAAATATATCGTAACTAAAATCGATAATTTGGCTTTAACAAGAGGTTAGACACGGCTCGGGGAGGGGCAGCCAGAGTGAGAGCAGGAGGAAGATTTTTAAAAGATGGAAATGTAGGAAAGAGTATAAGACATGTGGGACATGGGGGAATGTCTCAGCTGCGTGAACCTGAACTCACAGAAGAAAAGGAGAGAAAAATGTGGCATAAACAATATTTGAAGAATAATGGCTGAGAATTCTTTAAGCCAAAGAAAGACATCAAGCCACTCAGAGAACCTCGAGCAAGGTCAGTGTGCACACCGCAAAGCCGGGGAAACGCAGAACCAAGAGAGACACGTAAAGCAGCCGGAGAATAAACCCACATCACTTTCAAATGAGTAACAATAAAACATAGGTAACTTCTTAATAGAAACAATGAAAGTGGTAAAAGTAATGGTTTTCCATTTATTGTAAAAAATCAAAGGATCGCCGAAACCAGTTTGGCTCAGTGGATAGAGCGTCGGCCTGCAGACTGAGGGGTCCCAGGTTCGATTCCGGTCAAGGGCATGTACCTGGGTTGCGGGCACATCCCCAGTGGGAGATGTGCAGGAGGCAGCTGATTGATGTTTCTCTCTCGTCGATGTTTCTGGCTCTCTGTCTCTCTCCCTTTCTCTCTGTAAAAAATCAATAAAATATATAAAAAAAAAATCAAAGGATTTATATGAATGCATATAAGCACAACCAATGGACACAGACAGTGCGGGGGATGAGGGCTTGTGCTGGGGGGTGGGAGTGGGCAGGGAGAGATTAATGGGGGAAAGGGAGACATATGCAATACCTTCAACAATAAAGAATTTTTTAAAAAATCAAAGATGCATGTTGTAATACTAGGAGTAGCCACTAAAATAATAGCAAAAGATTACCCAAATAACAGTAATAGAAATCATAAAATATACTTGTTTTACTCAAGAGAAGAAAAGAACAAAAGGAGCATTTAGTAAAAGATACAAATAAAAATGTGTGTTTAAACCCAAATATATCAGTAATTACATAAAAGGTTAAATATATTAAACTAGAGGCCCGGTGCACAAAAATTTGTGCACTGGGGTCGGGGGGTCCCCCAGCCCAGCCTGTGCCCTCTCACAGTCTGGGACCCCTCAGGAGATAACGACCTGCTGGCTTAGGCCTGCTCCCGGGTGGCAGAGGGCAGGCCCAATCCCTAAGTGCAGCCCCTGGTCAGGCTCAGAGCAGGGCCGATAGGGGAGTTGGGGCACTGCACCCTGTCACACACAGAGCCGCAGGGCAATCGGGGGATTGGGGAGCTCCCCCCTATCAGGCACAGAGCAGGGCTGATCAGGGGGTTTGGGCGCTGCCCCCTGTCACGCTGATCCCGGTGCTGGGAGCCTCGCTGCTCCGCTGATCCCGGTGCCAGGAGGCATATTACCCTTTTACTATATAGGATAGAGGCCTGGTGCACGGGTGGGGGCTGGCTGGTTTGCCCTGAAGGGTGTCCTGGATCAGGGTGGGGGTCCCCACTGGGGTGCCTGGCCAGGCTGGCTGAGGGGCTGAGGGCTGTTTTCCCGCTGGCAGTTGACTAAAAGCTCCCAACTGCTCCTTGTTTTCTTTTTTTTTTTTTATTCTGGGCCAGCTTTAGCTCTGAGGCCTCGCTGCTGAAAACATGGATACAATGTTGCGGTCCGGGGCTGACTGAAAGCCGGTTTTGTTTAGCTTCTTATTTGCAACATAGTAATAGTTGCTTAGAGTTGCAGTTGAGAGGCCGGCAAGTGAGGCAGGAACATTGGAGTCTGCAGTTCCTGGAGGAAGCAAGCCTCCCTGCTCGCTTCAGTACATGGCTGCCGGCCGCCATCTTGGCTGACAGTTAATTTGCATAAGGATACACTGATTAGCCAATGGGAAGGGTAGCGGTCGTACGCCAATTACCATGTTTCTCTTTTATTAGTGTAGATTCTATTAAAAAAGAGAAATTGTCTTCAAGCTTTTAACTTGACAGATAAGTTTTTAATACCTATTAGCATTTATATTATTCTGAAAACAAATACAAGATTTCTGGATTAGGACAGACTCATGACTTAGGGTGGTACCTACATTGAGTCCTTGTGCCCAGTGCTCCTGCTCAGGGCTGATGTAATGAAGAATGTGATCAGGCCTGCACATGCAAGAGGGTCTGGCACCACTGGAGAGATTCCCAAACCATGAGACTAAGTACTAAATAGAAACAGTCATGCAGCTGCCTTGCTGCCCTCCTGGGAGAGGGAGGGGGGCCTTGGCTTTCTAATTCAAACACATATCCTCAGGGAAGAGAATGACAAGGTCTCCACTCTGGAATGCAGGTGTTTGGTGCTGGGGTAGATAAGGCTCCTTTTGCTTTGAAAGGGAGTAAATGCTCCATATAAAGGATAAAAATGGCTTCAGGTCTATCACTCTGAGAATTTGAGGAGCAAATGTGTCTGGGAAAAGAAATGCTCATTATTAGAGCATGTCAATTTTCTTTGCTTAGAAAGACTTAGAAAAATTTAGCTATGCAGTAACATGAAAATATTCATATGGCTTTCCTACAACTATGATGAAAAAAAAACAATAACAACTGTATTCTGCTTACAAGAGATACATTTTAAATATAAAACCACAGAAAGGGTAAAAGTAAAGGAATAGAAAAATATATATCATGCAAACACTAACCAAAAGAAAACTAGTATAGCTATACTTATACCAGATAAAGTAGACTTTAAGGCACCAAGAATTATCAGAGATTTTAAAAAAGACATTTTCTAATGACAATAAGATTAATCCACCAGGAAGATATAAAAATTCTAAATTTGTGTGCACTTCATAAAGACCTCAAAATATAAAAAATTTTGAGCAATGAGAAATAAAGAACATCTTACTTTTGTTTTCAGTAGCTGGTAGAATGAACATGCCAAAATCTCATAAAGGACATAGAAGATTTGAAATATACACTTAAGTTTAATCAAATTAAAACTATTAAACTAATCCTAATAATAAAAGGCTAATATGCAAATCAACTGAACCACGGAACAACTGGTCTCTATGACACCCACTGAGCACCAGGGGGCAGACGCTCAAAGCAAGAGCTGCCCCCTGGTGGTCAGTGCGCTCCCACAGGGGGAGCGCCACTCAGCCAGAAGCTGAGCTCACAGCTGGCAAGCGCAGCAGTGGTGGCAGGAGCCTCTCCCGCCTCTTTGGAGCTAAGGATCCCTGGGGGGTGGCGGGGTGGGGCAGACCTAAGCCATCAGGCAGGCATCCCCCCAAGGGGTCCCAGACTGTGAGAGGGTGCAGGCTGGGTTGAGGGACACAAATGTTGTGCACCGGGCCTCTAGTTTAAAATACATAAAAACAATACACTCAATATTTACCTAGAGTAACAGGTACCAGATGTACCCTCTCCCCTAAAACAACTAATAAATTGAACAAAATGGATTAAGACAATGGTTCTCAAGACTTTGAATATCAGGCAACAAAGAATAGTGATCCCTGAAAGATGGGAAACAAAGGAGGTGACTGAGCCCTATGATTCCCCCCAGATTTCTGCAGGCTATGGTACAAGAAGGGGAAACCCAGGTGGAATATTCACTAATCTCCCTGAATTTAGGAGATAGATCCACAGATCAGGGGAGACCAAGGCCAACAGAGTTCACTCATCACACAGCTCACTAGTTCTCTCATTAACACTTTAGACTTTTTTATTTCTGTGTTTCATTTTGAATAGTGTCTTCTGTGATGTCTTCAAATTCACTAATTTTTTCTCATACAGTGTCTAAACTACCATAAATCCATCAAGTATATTTTTTTAAATCTCAGATATAAATGTTCTTTTCATCTCTAGAAATCCAAATTGGGTCTTTTTTATATTTTTCACATCTCTACTTATGTTAGTACAGTTAAATCTTTCCTCTAGCTTTTTGAGCATATGCAATGCAGTTTCAATAATGGTTCTCATGCTCTTAGCTACTAATTCTACAATTGGGAGTAGTATTGACTGTTGAAAATTCTTCTCATTATAGGTGTAATTCTCCTGCCCTTTAAAGACTGTGTCTGATGGTTTCTAATTGGATGCCAAGCATTATAAATTTTATCTCACTGTGTTGGATATTTTTATGTTCCTATAAATATTCTCTAGCTTTGTTTTGGAATACAGTTAAACTATCTAAAAACAGGCTACCCTTTTGGAAGTTGGCTTTATTAGGTAAGGCCAGAACAGCTTTCAATCTGGGGTCAATTTTCCCACTACTCACGCAAAATCCTTCCAGTTTCTGTCCCTGATGCTCCATGAAGTACGGTTTTCACTCTGGACTGTGAAAACATGCACTATTCTCAGTCCTGTGTGAGTGCTGCAGATTTTTCCATATAACTTTTCAGGTGTGTCTTTCCCCGGCTTCCTCAGGTAGTTTTCTCAAAAGCATACCCATCTGAATACTTAAGACGAACACTCAGTTCTCTCTCTCTCTCTCTCTTTCTCTCTCTCTTTTTCCTTCTCTCCTAAAGTTAAATTGCATTAATTTAAAAAGTGTATGCCATAAACCCTTAAGAAACCTCTATAATGGAAAAACAAAGAGTTACAATTGAACTCAACAACCATGATAAAGTGAAATCATAACAAATATTTAATTGATACAAATAATAGCAGACATCTTAGGAAGAGCTAACACAACAATATGTAAAAGTATAATATGTTGTGACCAGGAATGTAAGATTGGTTTGACATTCAGAAATCAAAATAATGCATAGATAACAGACTAACTAATACCAACCATATAATTATCTCAACAGACAGAAAAGCATTAAACAGAATGTCCGTCTCTTGTAAAAATTCTCAGGAAACAAAAAATCAAAGAGAATTTCCTCTATCTGATCATCTATAAAAACCTGTAGCTAATATTATACTTAAAGAAAAGTTTAGGTACAGATGGCTACTCCAGTGAATTATACCATACATTTAAGAAATAAATCTACACAAATCCCTATAGAGTATAGAAAAAATTTTCACTTTCCAATTTATAAGACTAGAGTATAACCTTGATACCAAAACCTGGTAGGAACATTATAATAAGAAAAACTGCAGCCGAAACCGGTTTGGCTCAGTGGATAGAGCGTCGGCCTGCGGACTGAAGGGTCCCGGGTTCGATTCCGGTCAAGGGCATGTACCTGGGTTGCGTGCACATCCCCAGTAGGAGATGTGCAGGAGGTGGCTGATCAATGTTTCTCTCTCATCAATGTTTCTAACTCTCTATCCCTTTCCCTTCCTCTCTGTAAAAAAATCAATAAAATATATTTAAAAAAAAGAAAAACTGCATATCAATCTCTCTCATGAGCATAAATGCAAAAATCCTAAACAAATTATTAGTAAATTGACTTCAGTAATATATAAAAAGAATAATATGCCACAATCCACTTGGGTTTATTCCAGGAAAGTAAAATTTGTTTACTATTTTATAATCAATCAATGTAATTGTTTGTAATTCACAAATAATACAGTAAAAAAAAATTACATGGTTACCTCAATAGACATAGAATAGTCACTTGATAAAATTGAACACCCATTTATGTTTAAAATTAGAATTTTAAAAAGCTTACTAAATTAGCCATAGACGGAAACTTCTTTAACTTTATAAAGTATGACTACAAAAAACCTTGCAGCAAATACCATTCTTTTTTTTAAATCTTCATCTGAGGCAACCTACAAAATATTATTGATTTTTATATTGATTTTTAGAGAGAGAGGAAGGAGGAGACAGAGAAACATTGATGTGAGAATCATAAATTGGCTGACCCTCATATGCACCCAACCAGGGACCAAACCTACAACCTTTAGTGTATGGTAGCCTCCCGAGCAGGGCACAAACACTATTCTTAATGAAGAATAATAAAAAACTTATCCCTGATAGCATTAATGCAATGTTGTGCACTATCACTTT
Source organism: Myotis yumanensis (assembly GCF_028538775.1). Classification (NCBI taxonomy): domain Eukaryota; kingdom Metazoa; phylum Chordata; class Mammalia; order Chiroptera; family Vespertilionidae; genus Myotis; species Myotis yumanensis. Next base: position 80,598,022 of record NW_027223761.1, read on the forward strand.
TCTGATTTAATATTGTATTATAGATGTTACCCAGTACAATATAAAAGGGAAAAAAAGGTATAGTGATTTAAAATAAATAAATATATAAATATATAAATAAATTGGTCACTTTGCAAAGAATGTAATTTTGTATTTGAAAAATCTAAAATAATATGAAGATAAACTGATAAAAACTAAATATTAATTTAGCCAACTCAAGCAAGTTATAGCTCAACATGCAAAAAACAATTGTATTTCTACATACAACCAACAAATAATGGAGAAATGTTTTTAAATATGCCATTTTTAGTAACATCAAATCATAAAATATCCAGAAATAAATTTTTGAAATATGCAAATGTGCAGGACATCTAGGCAAAAATCTGCTTAGTTAAAATCAATTAAAGAAGAATTAGATGTGTGAGGAGATGTGACATATTTAGGGACTGAAAGAATCAATATTTTAAATAAAATACTATAAAAATCAATTATTTCAGATTGATATAAAATTCAATGCCATCCTACATCAAAATCTCAGCATGTTTTTTATTTTGTAGGGATTGACAGATTCTAAACCTTATATACAAATACAAAGCACTAACTAATGAAGATAATTTTGAAGAAAAGTAACAAATTGAAGAGTCTAAATTATAAGATATTAAGTTTAAAGCCCCAGGAATTAAGACACTGTGGAATTGGCACAAAGTTAGCAAATGTATAATAAAACAGAATAGGGAATCGAAAAACAGATTCATGCATGCTATTATTTTGAGACAAAGGTGATATGACAGAACAGCTGGAAATTAACAGTCTTTTGAATAAAGAAAGCTCAATCAACCGGATATTCATAAGGGAAAATAAATAAATTTTGATCCCTACCTCACACCATACACAAAAATCTATCCCAGATGTATTGTAAACAAATAAAAAGGTAAGGTAAAACAGTAAAGTTTCTAGAACATAGGAGAATATATTAATAACCTTGAAATAGGCAAATATTTCTTTAACAGAGTACAAAATATACTCACCATAAAGGAAAATATTGATATTGGGATGACATTAAATTTTAAAACTTCTGTTTACCAAATTATACCTTAAAAAAGTGAAAAGGCACATACATAGTAGAAGAAGATTTTATATATATACCAAAAAAAACCTCATTTACTGAATATATAAGATTCCTACAATCAATAAGAAAATTCACATAAAATTCAATTAAAAATGGGGGAAAGGTGACAGGAATTTTACAAAAAAGGATATCTATGTATCTTATGAAAATATGAAAAGGCACTCAATTTTATTAGTCATTACGGAAATGCAAAATAAAGCCACAATGAGTAGAAATAGAATATTCTACACACTTACTGGAATAGAAAAATATTAAAACATTGTAATAACTAAGTTTCAGGAAAAATGTGGAGCAAATGGGACTCTCACAGACTGCTGGTGCAAGTATTAATTGATACACCCAGAAGTCTGCTCCTAAGTATTTACCTGATAGAAATGCATACACATGTGCAAACAAAAAACATTCCTAACAGCAGCACAATGGGGTGAGATGGAGAGTGCCCATCAATAGCAAAATGTGTAAGTAAATTGTGATAGTCACACAGTACACTACTACACAGAAATGGATGAATCATGGCTACATACAACAGCATGGATGACACGAGTGTAATGTGGAACAAAAGAAGTCACACACAGAAGAGCATATACTGTTTGATTTTATTTGTACAAACTCAAAAGCAGGCAGAACTCCTCAATAGCAATCAAGTCAGAACAGGGTGAAGTTTGGTGGGTTTAGTGACTAAGGGAGGCGTGAAAGAAGTTTCAGGTACAGGCATTAGCCCGTTTCTTAATCTGAACTAGTTGGTTACATGGCAGGGAAAACTCACTGGCTTGTACACTTACAGTTGTGTACTTCTCTGCATACATTTTTGCTTCCATTTTTTTAAATGCTTGGCAAATAAAATTTACTAGTAAAAAGTCACAAACATCACCTGCATCATGATTTCATATATGTTAATGCGTGTAGAGAATATTTGCTAAACATACATAACTATATATGCCAAAGTGCTAGCAATGATTATGTTTGGATGTTGGTTTATGAGTAATTTTTAATTTCTTTTTTATACCTTTTGTATTGTCTGAATATTTTCAATGAGAATATATTACTTTCGTACAAAATAAAAATAAAGCTTTAAACAAAGTTTTAATTTTCAGATGGTAAAATGATATTGTGATTATATTTAAAGAAGAAAAGAGTCCTAATCTTTCACAAATACATACTTGAAGCATTAACATGTGAAATAATATGTGTAGCAGGGGGCAGGGAGAAGAGGGGCATATAGTTTTTTTAATGGCCATATGTTGGTAATTATTGAGGCTGAGTTATGGCCCATGTGGGGGTCATTATACTCTTTCCTCCACCTATGAGTGTTTGAATAATAAAAAGTTGAAAAATCAACAAATATGGTATTCTTTCATAAATATAGCACTTATGAATGGCAGATATTACCCATAACAAAGGCTTTTATGCGTTATCTGTATACAGCCAGGGAGAGGGTGAAGTGGGAGAAAAGATTTTCTCAATACTTGGATGGGGGCCTGGACTCTCGTATGCAGAGTGTGCTCATTCCATGTTGAAGGTCTGCTGGGATCCAAGCCTTGGTCAAACATCTAGCTCATAGGATCACTGCTTCACGGGAAAGAAACCACTTACAGATCCCCCCTTCCCACCCACCCTGTGAAGCACATAGTGACTTAGAAATGGAGTCCCAATAGCTGACCCTTACTCTGGAGCCCATTCTTCTCGTATTCTTCTCTCAAGGAGGAAGGAGGTGACTTCTTCATGGGGAACCAGGACCTACCTTACAAGTTTCTTGCCCTTTCAAGCCCAGGAGTAAGGTACCAAGGACAGGAATTGGTTGGGAGGTGGGGGAAGGGGAGGCCTAAACTGCCCTAGAGGAAGAGCAGTAGCTGCTGTGAGTGCCGACCAGGGTGAGAGGCCGCGGGTGTGTCTACAGCGGCCCTCAGCTCCACGGCTGTTGGATGTTGTCTGGTTGGCCCTTGTCCTGCCTTTCATCTGCTCCTCCCCTGAGCCGGGATGTGGATATGGTTATGCCTCCATCTCTCTATGACCAAGCTGGCACTCTCGGATGCTATCGCCTTTTCTACATCCTCGTTTGGATTATGGATAAAATGACCACCAGCTGAATTTCCAACAAACTTCAAGTGCAGGTCAGAGATCTTAATTTCTTCTGAAGAGGGGCATTAGGTAGGAGGAGTCGTCAGTAGGCAACTGAGAAATCGTCAACATGGGAAAAAGTCTGCCGTGGGACTTTAAAAAATCAGAAGAATTCGGTTGTTACTTTAAAAACTATGTTTCATTTTGGTTTGTAATCTGAGGGTAACATAGAACTTGAAGATTGATCAAGGATGACACTCTAAGGCATTCTCTAGGAAAATGCTGTGCATCAGGAATATAATGCAAAGCCACAAATATGAACTAAATATAAAATTTTAAACTTTCCCATAGCCAATTTTAAAAAGTCAAAAAGGAAGAAATGTGAAATTAATAATGTTTTATTAAATCTAATATATCTAAAACATTACCTCAACACATAATAAACATATAAATATTAATGAAATATTTTACATTCTTTTTGGTACAAGATATGTGGAATCCAGTGTGTACTTTACGCTTAGGGCGCTCCCAGTTCAGATGAGCCACATTCCAAGTGGCCAATGGCCGCATGTGGCTAGTGCCTCTCATGGGACAAGCGCGGCTCCAGAAGCCAAGCAGGAAGGTATCCCATGTGACACTAAAGGCTGTTACAGCTGAGGGGCTGGGCTTTCAGTCACAGGCTGCCCGGAAGCTCCAGCCAAGCCCAAGCCCTGAGAACCCGTTGCTCTATTCAAACCCTAGGTACGACTGGAGCTACAAGAAGCAATAAGTGGCAGTAATTATGAAAGTGGTTAAAATGTTATCAAATTGTCCCCGGTCCTTATTCATTCATCTTGATGATGTCACTGGGCTATTCCAATACAGTTACATAATGTATACATTTAAAGTATATTAAAGTGTGAAGGAAGGTGTGCTAACATCTCTTGAAGGTCACCGGAATCCTAGTGTTTCCAACCACTGGACCCTCTGATAGTGGCTGCCAAAGTCCACAGAAGGAAATATAATCCCATTTCTTACTGTGAAACTTTTAGAACAAATCCTGGAAAATGAAAAGAGCTAGTGAAATACTAAAAAATACACCTGGAAAAAAAAATACATAATAGGATGTAAATTAACGGCAGTTCCAAAGCGAGGGGCCAGCCCGGGGCGACATGAGGACGCACGGGGTCTGGAGCCACGCTGACCTGGAGGTGTCCCCAGTCCTGATTCCCTCGTCCATAAATGGGGTAATATCTGCTCCACAGCTGTTAAAGGATTAAATGCAAAAGAAGGCATTATTTCATGTTTTAAATAGAAAAAATATTTAACAGCCAATATGAAGCGGACAGTGAAATAAAGCAAAGGTACAAAGGAGTAAGGGAGGGGTCCCTCTCAGAGGGCTGGTCCTCCTAGCAGAGGCTTCTCCCAGCGCCACAGCCCGAGACTTCGCATCTGTCTCTTGTGTGCCGCTCGCTCACTTAGGAAATCTGCAGAGCAGCACATCGGCTCCGGAGTTTGGTCTTGTCCTATCTGTTCCCCATTATTCTGGCTTTCAGCAGACAGTACTCAAGGCAGGACAGGGAAGTGTTTGAGGACCTAGAGTAGATGTGGGCATGCGTCCCCATCGCCCAAAGCTGTAGGATCCAGGGAAGCTCCGTTACAGGAGTGAAATGATGACGTAAAGAGATGGTTACCCAAAATCCTCTGGGACTTTCTGGATCGCCTCTGTGTCCCCCATCTGTGCCCCCCTTCCCCCCCGACTTTGGAGCCCCTGTCTCTTCCCACGCTGCCCAGTGCTGAGCAGGGGACATGGGGTGATGAGCCAGGCCTTTCTGAGACGCAGCAGCTGAGCAGCACATGGCCTGCTGCACAGCGAGGTGCAGGTGGGAGCCGGGCAGCCTGCGGCCAGTGCCCAGCACATGCCACCTGCACGGGGACTTCTGCGCTGCCTGGGAATGGCGGCTGCTAATGTGCCACCTTTGGGTTTCCTCTTGTTGTGGCCACTCAGCACCGCAGTGAGAGGCTCTGTCTGCTCCCACTTCCTTCCTTCTCCCAGCCCTGGATTCCCCTCCACCGATCACTCTTCTGCAGAAGGCAGGACATGACCTTGAGCTTCTCCAGGCCTGCTTATCTCCGATAAGCCACGGGTCAACACAGCTCCCAGGACTCTGCTTCTCACACCGGCTTTGTACCTGCTGGTCACACCATGGACAAGGACTTAGTAAATGCCAGGCCCCACACTAGGCACACGGCCCTCCCTGTACACGAGGGGTCAGCCGAGAGGGCAGGTGAGAAAGCCCAAGTCCACTGGGCTGTGGAGCCACCACTTACTGATCCCCCCAGGTCTAAACAACGTGCACACACACGGTCTAATGTCGCCATCAGCCCAGCTCTGTTAGACAGGAATCATTATCCCCATTTCACAAATAAGAAAGTTAAGCAGCTTGTAGTGTGAGAACAATGCCTCCAGGATTGGCAGCGCTGAGATTCAAGTCCAGGTCTCCCTGCATTCACTGATTGTTCTCTAAGAATACCCTCTAAACTTCACATCTACTTGCTGAGGAATTCAACCAACTGTGTATTTCAGGAGCAGCTCCAGTGGCATTCTCCTGTTCCCTGTTGTCACCTCACAACCATTGTGATTCTGTCCCTGGCGCTCTGTCCCCCACACAGAAACATTCCTCCCCACCCCACCCCCATCCCCCGGGACTCCTCCACACATCTGTCCAGGGGCCTTTGGGCATCTGCTACCTCCCTCACCCTGTGAGCAGGGCCAGAGAGCTGCGAGGAGCCTCAGTCCAGACTGGAAGCTTAACCATCTAAGACCCAAGTCTGTTCAAAACTGAGAAGCTTACAGTGGAAGGAGCCTTTCAATGGAGTCAACTCCCCAAGTCAGGTTGGAGTCATGTCCACAGAGACTCCACTGTCCTCTTCCTCTCCCTTCCTCATAGGAAATCCCATCTCCGCCTGCTGGTCTTCCGGGGGCAGGACTTCTCCAGGGGAGCAGCCCTGCCCTTGGTCAGCTCCAGCTGGAGAGAGCTCCTCCCTGCACTGGGCCCAAGGCCATCTTCCTACGGTTTCTACACACGTTCTCCTGCTCTTGAGGGACGTAGAGAACAAGAACGTCCTCTCACTCACAATGTCCCTGGGCAGACAGCTCTCATGCTCCTGGGAGTCGCTGGCCTACAGACCAAGCATGTTCATTTCTTCCAAACATTCTGCACCAGGCACGCCGTCACCTCCGCCCCCCCCACCCCAGTCACTCCCCACTGAATGCACTGCAGCCGCAGGCCCCTCTGGCAGTGCACTGTGAAGAGGGGTCACTATTTGCTGCAATCCTTTCTCTCCAGCTCTTTCCCTGTCTCTCTTCCTCCCACATTCATCACTGAGAGTTAGATCAGACCCTGGGGCCTCATCCCCCACCACCCCCACTGGGCTCTGGCAGCCGATGTATCAGCCTCACTAACAGGGGGTCTCCCTCCAGACCCCACCGTGCCTTACAGAGACTTCTGCTACCAGCCATTGCTGGAGGAGGTGGGCACATTAAATTGCCAGGACTTGGATTGGGCTTGGGAACCTTCAAAGCTCTCTGGGTACGGGCTGTGGCACAGCCTGCCTCTTCAACCCATCTGTATTACCTTTATCCAAATACTATGGGACAGTAGGACAAATAAGAACATCCAGGTCAACTGCCCCTAGCTGGGAGGGGACACTATTTTCAAAGACATTCCCCCTGTACTAGGACTCCTCTTTCTTCAGACACCGTGGATGGGTGACCATAAGTGAAGCATCACAGACTTGGGATAGATGATGATAAAACACCGTGGATTACAACCTGGGATGCTGAGGTTCATGGCAAAGTCGTCTGAGGACACCCCGAGAGGTTGTCCTTTGCTCAGAGTTGAAGGAGCAGCAGGGCAGTCCATCACCCACACATTCTGGGAAGGTCCCTCAGACACAGGGGCACACTTGACATCCAGCCTGAAGCCACATGTATATGTCACTCCTGCTCCCCACAGCTGCACAGCTAGTCTGCATCACTGCGTGAGAGCCTAGAGAAGTATAAGGGAGAGCAAATTTCACGCCTCCTGGCCTGGTTGTGACATCACCCGGGTCTGGCTAACTTTGCGGAGGAAACATACACATGATCCCAGGGGCATCTCCACGGGCAGGGAAGGCCCTGGAACCACTGCCTGCCCTACTTAATTTACACCTGTCCTACCCCCAAGCCCATAGCGTCAGCGAGGGGACCCGTCATACCCTGTGATGGAAGATTCAATTACTCTCAGACAGCACGCGTGCGCCCTAGTCTGTCCGGGGAGTTAAGCACACAGTAAAGGTGGCAGGAGGAAGCCCGAGACAAAGGCCAGCTTCAAGGAGGAGGCACATGGGAGGCTAGCTCATCACTGGAGCCAGCACAGTTCCTACACTCATTCCAACTCTGTCAGCCCAGACAGGGCCGCGATGGTACATGCTGCCCTGGACCGCAGCCTCAGACCCAGGCGCCCACCTCCCTCACTCCACCCCAGCCAGACCCAGGCGCCCACCTCCCTCACTCCACCCCAGCCAGACCCAGGCGCCCACCTCCCTCACTCCACCCCAGCCAGACCCAGGCGCCCACCTCCCTCACTCCACCCCAGCCAGACCCAGGCGCCCACCTCCCTCACTCCACCCCAGCCAGACCCAGGCGCCCACCTCCCTCACTCCACCCCAGCCAGACCCAGGCGCCCACCTCCCTCACTCCACCCCAGCCAGACCCAGGCGCCCACCTCCCTCACCTCCACCCCAGCCAGACTCAGGCGCCCACCTCCCTCACTCCACCCCAGCAGCACACCCAGCTCTAGGCCCGTGGCTCAGGGGGACACCGTGAAGTAAGAGCCACCCTTTTCATGTGCTGTCTCTCCTTACCTTTCCGTGGGCCTAGGTTTCCCTCTGAGATCCCATCCCGGCCGAACCAGGGCTTCACCGTGTGCCTCAGGGGCAGCTTCTTCCCCTTCTTGGCCTTGTTATCTCATCTGTAAGATGAGGGGCTTGAAACAATTGGCGCCTCAGCACACTTCCGTGCTAACCGCAAAGGTCCCTCCCTGTTTGGCCATTCTTAGAACCGCTGTGCGCAGGCTGGACAGTCAGGGCCCCTGGAATCTCTATGAGGCCGCCTTGCCTGTTCCTGTCCACAACCCCTGCCAGCCGAGGCCCCATTTCCAAGGCTGGATGCCCATGTGGGTCACCATCAGCATCACCGCCCACCCCTGTTGCCCACACTCACAGATGCTTACTTATGGCCTGGGGAGAGACAAGCAGGCAGGGAGCCAGCCATTTCCGTGCTAACTGCCCATGTGTGGCCGAAGGGATGGAAAATGGAACTGCAAAACTGCCCAGAAATCAGGGGAACTGGCACTCTCACCCTTGAAGGCTGAGCCGAGCCCTGGCGACCTGGGTCTGACCTGGAACTTGAGGCCCAGTCTTGGACACTGAGGGCCCATCACGCTGCAAGGAGGGCTGCTGGCCCTGGAAATCAGAGACCAGTGTGACTGCAACACTGCTGTGTCCAGAAGTGGGGAAAGCATGTGACCCCTTTAGCACAGGCGCAGGCGGGGCTCACACAGCCAGCCTGCCCTTGCCCCTCCTTCCCCAAACCCACTCTCCGAAAGGAGGCAAGAACGGCCAATGGAAGAAGCATGGTCAGGATCAGGAGACTGAGCTCAGCCAGCTATGAGCTTTGTCCCAGGTTGTCCCCTCTCTGGGCCTCAGTTTCCCATTGGGTGCTAATCTATATGACCCTGAAGTCCCTTCCAACCCCGAGCCCCTCCTGGGGGGACTGGCAGGCGCGTTTACAGCGAGGTGTGCGGGAATGATAGGGCCGGAGTTCCCCTCCTAACTGAGCCGGCTCCTAACAAGGAGAAAGACCTGTCAGCAGGAGTGAGGAGACAATGAGGCAACTGCAGGCAGGAGAACAAGGCAGCCGGCAAACCCTCTTGAGACAGAGAAAATGGGTGTTAAAAGATGTCCTCTGACAAGAATGAAAGGTTTGGTCTAGCGTAGGAACTTGAACCTCACTATTTGACTGTCTCCACCAAACACAGGCAGGAAGCAGGAGATGGCCAACAGCTTTGACCCTGACCCTCCTGTGGATGAATCCAGGAATGAGCGAAGCAAGTGCCCCACGCTGTCCTTGGGCTCGCCCAGCACCAGGGGCAAAGGGCAGGTGGCGTCCTGCCAGTGCCTGGCCTGGGCAGAGAGAAGGTGAGGAGGGGGTCCTGGGAACCACTTTGCATAGGAGGGTTAAAAGCAGTGCCTGCCACCCCGGGGGGGTGGGGGGGTGGGGGGAGGAGGGGACGGGTGGCCGGAGGGGGTGGCATAACCAGGTGGAAACAAAACCTACCTGCCTGAGTCAGTGATTTAAAAGAAGTTCACACTGATTACATGAGGCACACAAGGGGTGCTTCTGGCTGAACTACCTGTGCCCGCCCAGCCACCACCACACAGGACGCAGACTCCCTTCACTCCCTCCTTGCCTGGTACAGCAATATCCAGTGGTAATGAATTATTTTTATAATATAATTAGAGACCCCAAAGTCCATCCATAGCATGATCTCATTTAAATTGTGTTGCATTTTACTAATGAGAAAACTAGGGCTCAGAGAGGACAAAACACATAGTCAAGATCAAGGTCAGACCATCAGTAATGGACTCGAAGCCAGGCCTCCAACATCTACATCTGGAACTCTTTCCACCATGTCAGAGCTGCTGCCTGGGCTGGGAGGAGCGAGTTAAGCTGGTGAGCAGGCATCCGTAGGCGCCTGCGTGGCAGGAGGACAGCGGGGCCAGCGCCGGCGGAGGCCCAGCAGCCCACGGCACACTGGGAGAGCTTTCCCGCAAAATGGAGCAGGCTGTCAGCATGCTCATTACCCAACCTTATTCCATTTCATAATAAATGGAGCCCCTGGAGGGCCCGGCATGGTGAGGTGGGTGAGATAGGGAGCGGAGACTATTACGGGATTTTAACCTTCGTCTTCTCTTCCCGGGCCTCTGGAACAGCTGTTTGACAAAATGGATCTGTGCCGACAATCATTTTCGCTGCATTACTTAATATACAGTTGCTCTCGGCAAGAGATATAATTGACTTGCTTAACTAATCAATCTTTCTATAAGCATAGCTGCTTTTCCTCTCCCACTGGGGGAGGGGAGCAGGGGAAGGGGGAGGGAAGAAGAATTGCAAGGAGCAACCTTTGGCATGAATTACAGAGCTCTGACATCCAGCTGAGGTGTCAAAGCCGGGAGACAAATACTGCTGCCAAGCTTCCCCACTCAGGTCCCTTCTCGGTCCCCATGTGTCTGTGGTGGCCTGGAGTCATGGTTGCCCACATGAAACGGGCGCAGTGCCGGAAGTCAAAGGGCCACGGTCCCAGAACCCAAACTCATCTCCAGTTGTCTTTGGAGTAACTTGCTGTATATTTAGAAATAGGAGTGTGTCTGATGACTTGGGACTTGACTCAAATGAAGGCAGGAAGCCATGAGTAAGATCTCAGTTGGACTGAGCATGAACTATTCCGCCTCTCCCATGTTCCATCTGCCCTCCTCCCAGCTCAGTTCCCTCTCTCTCCCATTTTGGGGGATCAGCAGAGTCACCCAGCAAACTCCTCCCAAGTGCAGGCCCAGACCACATTGCCCGCTCTCTAACATGCGCTGCATTTGACTCATCTCTTCTCTTGATTCCAAAGAGGGAAGCTCAACCCTCCTTCCTTTTCTCCTCTTCTCCTCCACCTCTGCTCTCCATCACTCCCCACACCTTCACCTACACACACGTACCCACCTGGCGCTGTTGGATTTGGGCCTATCATTCTAAATTTAGAGGAAATGGAGTTGGAAGATAAGCCACAGAGTAGAGAAGGTGACTGGGTGAAAATGATGATGGCACCCAGCCAGTGTGGCTCAATGGTTGAGCATCAACCTATGAACCTGGAAGTCACGGTTTTATTCCCAGTCAGGGCACATGCCTGGGTTGTGGGCTCAATCCCCAGTAGGGGGCACGCAGGAGGCAGCAGATCAATGATTCTCTTTCATCATTGATGTTTCTCTCCCTCTCCCTTCCTCTCTGAAATAAATAAAGATATATTTAAAAAATAAAATGATGATGATACCCAACAGGCGAGATGATAAAATAAAAACAATACCTGCCTTCAGGCTCCTCCCCACCTGCTCCAACCCTGATAAACCCATCTCCTTTTTAAATCCTAACTCAAGTATCAGCAAGCTGAGTGAGGTGCCCCTTGTCTGGCCCCCACCCATGTGCATCTGGATGCACTACTTAGCTGTGATCATTGTCTACGTGCCTGTCTCCCCAACTCCACAAGGCACTTTGTGAAAGCAATGATTTGGTCTTAACCGTCTTTGTTTCTTTAGTGCCTAGTACTTTGCAGGAAATGTAGTTGGCATTCAATGCAGGATTAACATGGAATTATGAAGTTAAAAATCGCAATGTCTCTCTATTTTAAGACAATAGATTCCTGCCACCCAGTAGGAGACCTTTCTCTAGAGAAGAGACACAAGACCCATCTTCTGTCTCATTAAAGTGTTTTATCAATGGCATGGATGAAGTTTGAGGAAAGATGATTACCTAATTTGCATATGACAAAAATTGAAGAAATTAATTGCATGGCAGACCCAGAATCTGACTGTCTGAGAAGGCTAGGACATAAGCCAGAACCACACAGGTGAAATCTAGGAGTGTTAAGTACAGAGTTTTACATTTAGGTTCAAAGAATCAATTGGACAAGGACAAGAGGAAGGAACTATCTTGGCAGAGATCCATGAAAAAAATCTTCGTGTTTGAGCTCACCACAAGCTCAATACGGTGGCACAGCTTCCAGGAGGAGAAGTTGGAAGAGAAACCATTGTCCTTCTGTAGTCCACCCTGGTGGAGACCATCTGGACCACGGAGCTATGCTTCATTTTAAAAGAAGCAGAGGAGTGACTAGGATACCAAGGCGTCTAGAAACAGTGGCCAAGACTCTGGGAGTGTCCAGAAGAAATGACAGCTAGATGACAACATGAGCCGGCTGCTCCTTGGAGGAGGGAGAAGTCAAGATTTACCTGGCAGTGGAGTTAAAAAGGCAGGCACGACAGCCAGAACCACCTGGGTTCAAATCCCAGCTCCGCCCTTTGCCAGGTGGTAACCTAGGGCGAGTTTCCGGCTTCTCTGTACCCCAGTTTCTTCATGTATAAAACAGGTATGTTGGTTCTTAGCTTCTGAGTTAAATGGGTTAATGCATGTAAAGATCTTCAGAGACATGCACAAGGTAAGCTTTCAATGGATGATAGCTATAGTTATGCTATGACATCACAGGACGGGAGTGCAGACGTTACCAGAAGGCTTATTTCAATTGTGTGAGCATTTCTAACACCCAGAATTGCTGCCCACATTGAATGGGAGGCCTGTGAGGTGAAGAGTTCCTGGTCATTGGAAGGTCAGATGAGCTGGACTCTGTGGTGGGCCCTCAGTACCAGATAAAGGGTAGCACACGGTTTCTTTTAAGGTCCCTTCCAACTCTTAAGATTCTTGGAGTCTACCGGAGTCTCCTCCCTTCCTTCCCCCTTTGGGGAGCTGAGGGATGTTTCCTTTATATGGGGAGCACCACAGGGAGTCCCACTCTGCAGGGAGGGCTCCAGACCCTCCTTGGCTTACTGCAGAGCTTGGAGCCCCTCCGGCCCCACTGGCACAGACAGACAGCGCCTCTCCCAGCAGAGTACAGGTGGGGGGCTTGCTGAGCTCTGAGTGCTCCCCAAGGAGGGGAACTGCAGAGGAGGCAGGTGGGCCTTGGCCCCCACGCTGATAGTGAGCACCAGAAAGGCCGGTGCCTGAGGGACCCCGAGGGAGAGGAGAATGAGATTTAATTATGAGTCACCAGCTCCCCTGGGAGCAGAGGCGTCGCCAGGTCTGAAGTGACATGTCAGGAGGCCGCGGAAAGGGCTCACTTTTGCCTTGTGCCTCCACCTCGCAGACAGCTGGCAGCATCATTCCCGCAGAAAGGCAGCCTGAGCCTGGCCTGGCCCCAGTAAGGATGTGCCAGCAGGAGGTGCTGATTGGATTACTGGCCCTGGAGGGGGCACAGGCGGGAGTGGCGATGTCGGGGGCTGCAGCCCGGGTGCTGCACGAAGCACAGAAAAGCTCAGACCCAGCTCTGCTTTGGGCCTTGACCTGAATGAACAACGATGAGTTTACTGCTCTCTCCCAGGTGGCCTTGAGCCCAGCTGGTTCACCTCTTGGAGCCTCAGTTTCCCTATTTACACAATGAGGGGCTGTGCTGCTTGACCTCAAAAGCCCTTTCCCATGCAAACACCGTTTACCAAGAAACCTCACCACGTTGGGGTACTTAGTTCTCCCCACAACCCACCGAGGTAAGTAGGCCACAGCTTACAAAAGAGGACACTTTAGAGGGGTGACTTGCCCACAGTCACAGAGCCAGGAAGCAGGAGAAATGAGACCTACCATGACTGTTGGACCCCAAAGGTGTATTTTTCTTCCTCCGCCCGTTGTCTTTCTTCCTCCGCAGGCAGCACCACCCAGGAGTTCTTGCCGCAAGTCCTGCGGGCCTTCGCCCTGAAGAGGGGTGAGAGGGATGCACCGTGAGCTGGGTGGGGGCAAGAAAGGGGACAGCGGCTGCTGAGGGTCAAGGCCAGCTCCTCCCAGACAGAAGCTGGGATTGACCCTCCGGAGGAGGAGCTTCCTGCCCGGCAGTGAAACTGATCAGGGTCTGATGCTCTAAGGGCACATCATTGCTCTGGTACATCAGCACGGACTCCCTCTGTGCACAGATGTGATTTTTATGGCACTGTTTATAGAGCTGAATATTCAGATTGATTCTCTTTCCCCTTCCCGGGGCTCTTCTGGGAAGAAACAAACAAATACCCCACCCCCTCCCGGGTGGGAAGCAGGTCCTCTGCTTCCTCCCGCTGGCAGACAAAGGCCAGGGCTCCCTGTCCCCAGCAAGCCCCTCCGAAAGTCCCCTGTAATACCAGGGGCCAAGGCCCAGAGCCTCGGATCCCTCCCAATCCTCATCCATGTACTCCCCTGAAACCTGGGAGACTGGTTAGGAAAACAAGACAAAATAAATGAAACAAAACAAACCCAGAGAAGGCCAGCCGGGCGCAGGGGCGTCTGGAGCTTCTGCTCCTCCAGGCCTCCCAGAGCGGCTCATCTCTGGGGAAACCCCAAGCAGGTGCCTTCCCCTTAGACCAGTGGTTCTCAACCCTGGCTGCACATTAGAATCAACTGGGAATCTTTTTAAAATCCTGATTTCTGGGCCTCATCCTCCGGAAATTCTGTTTCTTTGTTACTAATGTTGTGGCCCCACCCCATAACAAAGAAACAGAATTTCCGGAGGCTGAGGCCCAGAAATCAGGATTTTAAAAAGATTCCCAGGTGATTCTAATGTGCAGCCAAGGTTGAGAACCACTGCCTTAGACCAAAGGCCCAGCTCTCTTTCCTTTACGCACTAACAGAGCAGCTAAGAGCTTCTTCCCCCACCCCCACCCCCACCCCCAGGGCAGCAAGCCCTCCCCATGTTCTGTGCACAAATGGAGACCGCCAGGGCGTGGCCGCCTGCTTTTTCTCAGTAGGAAACAGCATGCTTCCAGCCACTGAACCCCATCCCATCCCAAACCACTGGGCTCTCCCTGGGGCTTGGAGAGAGCCCGGGAGAACATCCAGGCCAGCTGCCACCACGAGCGAGTTGGACCAGTGCTTCCTCTCCCAAACCCAGCACCTACAGCCTGAGTGCCCACTTACACACTCAAAGGAAGCTTCTGGGACCAAGCGCACTTTCCTCTTCTGGAATCTGAAGGGCACCCGAAGTCCTGCAGTAAAGCAAGATCTTCCGCTGTGTTTAACCCAAGGTTCTCCAAACTTCTAAACTATGGATTTCTTCCTCCTTGGAAGGATTACTGACACTGGGAACTAGGGTTGTATGGAACACAATTCTGGACACGATGGACTAGCTGATTCTCCGGGTGCCCTAGAAGTCCCGACAGTTTGTGATTCTAAGCCTCAGCAGTCTCGTTTAATGTGACCAAAAGCGTGGACAGCCACTCTGGGTCTCTGTATGTCTCCAAGGTCTCTCACGCTCTGTTGCAGGTAACGGAAGTTCCCTCCTTTGCAGTCACCTGCCGAAAGGAGAAGGGTTCCAGGTCTGCACCCCTGACTCTTGACACTTCTACCCACTGTTTCTATGGTAGCAACACAGCTGCCATGGGATTTCATGAGTTAGGTTACAGCTCTGTCTCTGCTGCTAACAACTATGCAGCCTTAGACAAGTCACAAAAGCCCTCTGAGCCTTGGTGTGGCTGCAGAATTCTATGATAGCTCCTGAGTCCGGGACAGGTGCTCACAGCCTGTGCAATCCCCTCCCCTAGAGTGCGGGGGGCGGTCTTACTCATGCTACCAGGTGACTAACCAGTTCACTCTGAATTAATCAAAAGGGAGGTTGTCTTGGTGAGCCTGTGACCTGCTTTCTAGAATAAGGAGGCCAGAGCGTCACTTTCACTTTTTTGCTTGTCTTTTCTTACTTTTCTTTCAGGATTGTCCCTGGGTATACCTTGGTATTAAGGTGGGCTGAGAGGGATCGAGCCTTAAGCCATCATGTAAGGGAAGAAACCTCTCAAGAATGGATTATTAGATTTGACCACCTGCACGTGAGAAGGTCCTACCAAGCAAGTTTCCAATCACCATTAAACAGGTCAATAGTCAGTTCATTGACATTCAGTCAAACATGCATGGTTGGCTTTGGTAAGAGCAGTGTCAGTGCAGCAGTGGGTGAAAAGTCTTCCTGGGTGGTGCTAACCCTTTAGAGCAGTCTTGCTGCAATCAGAAACATAGATATGAGCAGTAGCTTAAAAGAGAGGTTGGATCAAGAAAGAAAGGATATTCTTAACATTAGAGAAGAGCATATTATCTGCAGATCGAATGGTCTAGTACAGAGACAAAAATGTATGACACATAAGAGAAGGAAGAATTGCTGTAAAGGAGAAAGTAAGGGATGTTGTGCACACACAATGGAGAGTTGGCTTTAGATAGGACCATGAACAGTTCATCCATGGGAGCATGTGGAAAGGGGAGAGTGCAAATGGGCAGATGCTAGTAGGTGGGTGGATGTAGCAGTAGAATTTTGTGGAAAGACTCTTTTGCTTCACTTTTCTCGGTGAAGTAGGAAACAAAGTCATCAGCTGAGAGTGAGGATGGGGAAGTAACATATGAGAAACTTTAAGGCTCATTGTTATAATGATATGGTCTTATAACATGTGTTCTTTATTGAGCATTTAAAAAAAATCTTTATTGTTGAGAGTATTTCAGATGTCCTCTTCCCCCCTGCTCCCCAATGCCTTCCTTCACCAGTTCCTGCCCTGCCCAAGGCCTTCACCACCCTACTATTTATGTCCATAGGTACAATCTTTGGTTAATCTCTTCCCGCTCCCACCTCTCCACTTCCATTTGAGTAATCTTATAACCATGGTTTTAAACTCTGTATCCAGTAGTTTGCTGTCTTCCATTTCTTTAATTTGTGACATGTTTCTTTGTTTCTGAATTTTGTCTGCTTCCCTATGTTGGTTTCTGTGTATTAGGTAGAGCTGCTATGTCTCTGGGAATCGGTAGTGTCCTTGTGTAGTAGGTGTCCTGTAGGTCCCAGTGGCTCAGCCTCCCTAAATGCTAGGCTAGGTCCTCTAGTGCGCCCCTGTGTGGGCTGTGTGCACAGTCTTGTAGTTGAGCCTTGATTGCTGTTTGCATCCCTGGAAGGAGTTGAACTCCAGGCCAGCCAATTGGCTGTGAGGACCGACTGTAACTACAGTGGAGAGCTGCTATGCAAGAAACACCCCTATGAAGCAGGACTTGCTTCAGTGAGGCTTTGGTGTCACTGAGTCTGCCTCTTGAGTGTGTTGTTTATGGATGTATGGAGTTGTAATCTATTATTGTCTGAAACTGTCCACTGGGTACACTGGCTTTAGGGCCTCCAGGGAGGTGCAAAGTCAGCCACTGCCTGGAGCCACCTGGCAGGAGCTACAGGGGGATCTGCAGATGGCTGCTATTTGCTATTTTTATTGGGCTTGAAGGTGCCCAGCCAAAGCCCAACTGTGAAGCAAAGCAGGCTGGCACTAGGGCTAGGTCTTGGTCCGCTTATTGATAGGTTTGGGGCACACTGTCACCAGCTGAAGCTTGTTTGAGAGATTTTAGCAAAGTCTGAAGCCTGAGCCAGGACAAGCCATTCATATGGAAAAGCTGCTGCAAACAGTTTGGGTGGGGCTACAAATTGGATGGGGTGGGGTCTCAGGAAATCACTAGGTGGAGTGAACAATGTGCTCCAGGATGATGGAGACTCAGATATGGCTGCCAGTCAGCCCTGTGACAAGGGAGGTCCCAGCACAGGAACAATGAACCCTGAGAGCACCCCATGTCTGACATTGAGGGAGAAAGTCACCCCCAACTTCCTACCCCAATGTCAGACATTTCCAGTTTCTCGCCAAATATGTATGGATCCCTCAAAGCCACCCAGTGCTGGGAGTTTGAGTAAGTTCATGTGCTGGCCCTTTAAATGGAATACCTGGGTCTTGGCAGTCTCCGTGTCCCTCAGCCACAATCCCTGCTGGTTTTTACAGCCCTTAGTTGTGGGGACTTCTCTTCCAAGCTCTGGAACCCTGGGCTGGGGGGGCTGGTGTGGAGCTGGGACCCCTTGCTCCTCATTGGCAGCCTCCACAGAGACAATCTTCCTCCCAATTAAAAAACAAAACAAAACAAAACAAAACACTGTACACATGGGTGTCCGACTAGCCTGTTCCATATCTCTGCCCTCCTACCAGTCTCAAGGCAGTTTCTTCTTTTCTTCTCTATTTGTAGGACTTCCATTCAGCCATCTTTCAGGTGGCTCTGATGGTTGCTCTGTATTTTAGTTGTAATTTTGATGTGGTTGTGGGAGGTGGCGAGTACCGGTGTTTACTTACAGCACCATCTTTGTTCTCTTCTATTTATTGAGCTTTTGCTTTGTGCCATGTACTAAGCTCTTGACATGTGTTACTTCACAAGCCTCAAAGATTAGCTGGAGAAATGAGACTGGGGATGATTAAGAAAATTGCCCTTAGTCACCTGGCTGGTAAGTGTGAGAGCCAGGATTCAAGCTTCAGCCTGACCTACTACAAACACTTTGCTCTTAACCCGAGGTGGAAGCGAAAGGCAGAAGCAGAAGGAGGGGTCTGTGGAGGGAGGAGGACACTTTCCCTATCTCAAGACAGTGCCAGCCCAAGTGGAAAAGATTGGTTTAGTTTCCCCAAAGACGCAGGGGCAACTAAATGAATTCATCAAGGAGTTTCTCAGATGTTCCCACACCTTCCAGGCCCCCTTTTCTGGGCTCTTGCTACATGTTTCACATATATTTATTTATTTTTTTAATAATGTTTTTGTTTTTTAATTATAGTTGACATGTAATGTTATCACATATATGTATTAAAGACAACACTTTTCATGGCCTGTTAAACTCCACTATAATGTACCTCAGGTTTCCCCTCCATTCCATCAGCAGATTCAGGTCATCTGAGAAACACAGATATTAGTTTCCTATTGCTGCTGTAACAAATTTCTACAAACTCAGTAGCTTGAAACACATATATTTATTACCTTACAGTTCTAGAGGTCAGAAGTCCAAAATTGGTCTCACTGGCTAAGATCAAGGTGTTGGCAGGGCTGGGTTCTCTTTGGGGACTTTAGGGAAGAATTCATTTTTTTTTACATTTTCCAGGTTCTAGAGGCCACCTGCATGTCTTGGCAATGGAGGCTGTTATTTTCACATGCAATTACTCTAACTGGCTCTTCTGCCTCCCCCTTCCACTTTCAAGGCACCTGTCTGGATAGTGCAAACTCACTCCCTAGCTTAAGGTCAGCTGATTAATTCCACCTGTAACTTAATTTCCCTTTGTCATAGTCACAGGTTCCAAGGATTAGAACACGAACATGGGGCAGGGGTATTGTTGTGTCTACCACAATGTGTCTCAGTTCCTAGCTCAAAGTCAGCACAAGCCACATCTCAGGAACGCTAACTGTCTTCATTTGCTCATTCATATATTATTCATTCACTTGGGAATCTGGGCTTTAGGAATCTGGCCTGGGAGTTGTTCTCCTGCCTCCCCTGTAATGTTTATTTTAGTAATAAATTATGTTCTTTTGCCCAGAAATCCTGCAGGAAGTCTGTAATTATTCTGCATCTAGTCTGATACTACTGCTGCTCTGGGAGAATGTGGGGGCACAGGGGAGGATAGGGAATAGGGAGAGTGAGGAGGGGAGAGACCCCATTTCCCCAGCACCTCTTTACTCCTTCCTTTCCAGAATGGAATAGGTATATGGGGCGAGCCCTGCGGGTGGCAGTGTTTTTCCTGACAAACTCTGTTAGCAGGCCTAGTTGGATCATTCTAATTACTCCAGAAGCCCATTAAATTTCCCAGTGAGGGATGCTGAGGAAAAGAGCAAGGAGAGATTGAGGAGGGGCTCAGAAAGAGAAACAGCAACTGGGTATTGGCTCCTGCTGCTGCTTCTGCGGCTTGTTTAAAACAAAGAGGCAGGGGATGGAGCCAAGGGCAAGAGAGAAAATAAAGACATAGTGTCAGGTCCTGCCATTAGAAATGCAAAGTTCATTAGAAAAGCATTGATTGCAAAGAATTGATTTAGCAGTGATTTGATTGTCAGGCCTACAGTACATCCAAAGAAAATTTTCATTATGATTCGGGATTTGTTAAAAAAGAAGATAAGACAGGAAGGCAGTGGAGCAAGGACACGCTGTCACAGCGTCTGTTGTCAGAAGCTCACGCCTGACCTGTGAGCTGCCCCCCAGAGGACCACGTCCACTGTGTGATGGGGACCCGGTGCTTTGTTCCTCACTCCCCAGGACCCACAATCTGTGTGCTCTGTGGAGCGGCACAGACGTGTGGGAGAGAGGCTCCATGGGACAATGTCCTGTGGCTGCACCTCCCGGTTCAGGGAGACCACACACCAGCCCAGACATTTCTTTCCTGCCCCTCCCTTCCTCTCTTGTCTTCAGCAGGGAGGTTTCACAGTATGGGGCCTGGAAAGAGTAGGGGCTTCTGGAACCAAGAGTGTCCAGCAACATGCCACCCTGGTCCGGCTTCCCATTGCTCGGAGAGCTTCGCTGTCTTCCTAGCCCCTCCTACTGCACACCTGCCTGAGGTCCTGAAGCCCCTCCCTCTACTGACTCATTCTGCAGCCTCCGTCTCACCCCTTTAGGTCCCTGGAAAGATCCCTGATTGGGTTCTTTCTGTTTTGGATCCTTGAATATTCCTTTAGATTCTGGCCTTGATTTCACCTGTCAAAAACATAGATTCTCTGGGAAATCTTGACTTGTCTCTGTCCCGCCTTTCCAGCCCCCTACAGAAGCCGGCTCCTCCACGGATTCTAAAGAGAGCATTTCATCCACTAAAACCACTTGGACACGTCCTGTTTTATTTATTGGGCTATTTGTTCTAGCAGGCTCTGCCTCCATGTCTGCACATCAGTTCTGCCCTCCTCCATCCTCCTGCCTCTGCCTCTGCTCTCACCTATTTGCACCTGGTGCTCTTTGTTTCCTCTCTTCTCTCTGACCAAACACCACCCTCTAGCTCTTCTCAGCTGCGCGCCTGTAATTCTCTGGCCAACTGGCCAACTGCAGGGTCTTCTCTGTCACTCAGTTTGAGCACTCTCTCCCTCTGCAGGATTTCATGACCTCCTACCCTAGATTCTCATCTGCAAAATGAGCGTAATAATAACAACGTACCCGCCTATCTCAGAGGAGCAACTACAATCACTCACTGCCGGCGCTTTGCAAACTGAAAGGGCTGCTTAAATGTAAATTGTTTTGTTTCTCCAATTCATGAGTTCACAATGAACACAATTTGCATTTTGAAGGCAATTCTCCATGATTCACATTAAATATTTAAGAGATACTTTGGGCCAGTGATTCTCAAGTCTAGATGAAAATTAGTGGTTTCATTGGTCTGGGTTAAGATGCAGGCAAAGCGTGTTGAAAAGCTCCAGGTGATGGAAATTTGCAAGGACAGCCAATGATTTGTACTTGACTCTACTTTCTACAGAGCTGTCACCCACCTGTCCCTGGTCTAAACTCCTCTCCTCCACCTACTTTCTTGCCCACCCTCCTTTCTTGGCTCCCCCGCAAAAAGGCCTATAGGAGGAGAACTGTAAGGGGGACAAAGAGTCCTAGAACTTGGGAGACTGACGAGACCTGAGGGATGGGAGTTGACCCCTGGGGGTTCACTTCTGAGGGTGTGGTCACCAAGGGGCAGGTGAGCGCTTCTCCTCCTTCTAAAAGCAATGCAGCTGCAGTAGGATGTCAAACTGCACCTCTGCTTCCTCATTAAATGCCTCACTTGCATCACTCTAACCTTGGCTTTGCCTCTAACATCCAAATCAGACTCCAGTGTTGACTTTATTCATCCATCCCTGTCTCAGCCCTGACCTCTACTCATCAAATCTAGTTCCTATTCATATGCTAGCCATGCATGGTAAGATCTATTCTGATTTGAAAGATGCTATAATGTGAACAAGTGTAGAATTGATGAAACATGAAATGTCACCTGTTGACTCCACCTTTTGTCCTCCATCATGGATTCAATGTTTCTCAGCTGGTCCTCTGGGGCTGACCCAACTAAGGCCTCTGGTTTCATCTCATTCCGCAATTCCTGACTCCCTCTAGCTGTTGGCTGAAAACAGAGAGGGGGAGCAGTCCTGCTCCGTCTCCTCAGCTATCCACGCTCAAGAGCTGGTCCCTGAAAGCCAGAGGGGTCTGAGGCGACAGGGGAGACATTCACTGTGACAGCCTTAGCCCCACCAAGATGAGCAAACAGGCCTCACAGCATTCAAGCAGTGTTTCCCGCCACACACTTACTGAAGGCAAGCCCTGAGCCAAACGCCAGGGGAACAGGATCGCCAGGGGAACAGGATCGCCACGCATCGCAGCTCACTCAGTCTAAGCAGCTGCCCACTCCGAAGCACTCTACAGTGGGGTGTGATCTAATGGGAGGGGGTTCCTAACTACTGTGTGTTGGAGGCTGGGATGGAAGCCAGGCAAGGCTTCACAGAAGAAGTGACAGAGAGCCGGGCCTGGAAGGAAAAGAAAGAAATTAACAAGCCGAGAGGAGGAGAAAGGTGTTCCATGCAGAGGAGAAACGTGAAGAACAAGGTATACACGGTCAAAGCCATGGCCCAGGAGGGCTGTGGTGAGGGTATATTGTCGGAGGTAGGGAGGGGGTAAGGAATAACATGGAGGCTGGTTGTGGACGTTTTGAATGACAGGCGAAAGGGTTATGCCTCAGCAAGAGGGAGTCAGAGAAGTGTCCGAGCAGCAGTGTGGCGTGCCCTGCAGCGTGCTGAACTGGCTAGGACTGCTGCTAAATGAGCAGATCTCAGAGATCCATGACCCCTTGTCTTCTCACGCTGTTTTCTAGGCTCTGCCCCTGCCCCTGCCTCTGGCAGAGCTGAAATTCCAAGGGTGGCATAGCTGCCAGTCAGAGGGCTTAGCTCAGGGGATCCTCAGAAGCACCGACCCAGCTGGCAGCAATGGAACCCAAGCCTGCAGCCTGGGGGCTGAGCTGGGGAGAACTCTTATCAGACCATTTAGGAAGAGGAAGAGGAAGGGGTCCTGAGCTGGGAGGGGGCTTGAGGAGGGAATAGCCACCGTGAGCTCCCTGTCACCAAACGTCATATTGATCAGTCCCCCAAAGGGCAAAGCAATTGGCCCTGAGATGTGTGGGGAGAGCTGATTCTCAGGCATCAGGAGTGAAAGCCAGTGATCCTTCTGAAGAACGAGGTTTGCTTAAAGGAGAGCCAGAGTGCTGTGATGAGCACATCCATTACTGTTATTGCTGCACGGAACAGTCGCCATGGTGATCGGGCTTTCCTTCCGCGCTGGGCTGCTCCAGGTGATCAAAAGGGACCCCAATTTACGGCATCCTGTGGTTTAGAGACAATTGCAGTGAGAAGGGATTTGGGAGGCTTTTGTCGATGGTCATTTCCTGGAAAAGAAGAGGCGGTGTATTAATTAAGGCAATTCTAGCTGCTGTGACGAATAAACACAAAATCTCAGTGGTTTAACGCAAAACAGGTTTGATTTCTTCCTCTTACAGGGAAGTGCTCTGCTTCCGGGAGTCATTCAAGGACCCAGACTGATAAAAGCTCTGCCACCATTAATGTGTGTCTACCCCATGGCCAGCCTGGGACTCACGGCCAGCCAGCAGCTGGGGGAAGCCTGAGAGGATATATGCCTGGAAGGTTATTATGAATGAGGCCTGGAGCTGCCATGTGTCAATCACTCCCACTCATACTCCATCTCAGAATGCAGGTGCCAGGGTGATGGAAATGTGGTCCCCATCTGCACAAAGACTGTCGGTGACAGCTCCATGCTGTGGAAGGGAAGCAGGAACCTTGGGTGGACCACTAACCGTCTGCCCTGGGAGCCTGGTATAAACAGGGGAAAGAGCACTGGACCAGGAGTCCAGGCCTCAGTCCCTACCACGGGAGGGCTGGGCTCAATGCGCCCCGCAGGCTTTGACCAAGTTGAGGCTTGCTGTGGGAAAGAAGTGATGCGCTGCCTAACGAGGTTCTGCCTGGAAGGCGGCCTCCCGGGCCTGGAGTCCCAGTACTCCAAGAAGACTGGACCAGGCTGTCCTGCTCAACTTGACATCACACCAACGGGACCCCGGAGAGGCTGGGAAGTGAACAGCACCCACAGCAGAGGAAGCAGTAGAGGTCACATGATTGGAGCCTGCATCGGGGTCCAAGTGTCCTTACCTGAGCGGGAAGACGCAGGTTGCCGGTCAAGTGACCCCTGGAACTGGCTGTCTCCTGGGACCACAGGACTGAGCAGATGGGCTGCCTGAGTCACCAAGGTGAGCACTCGATGTGCAGGTGGGAGCTGCTGGAGCTACATGGAAACAAACACACAAACATGGGTGTATACCCACACACAGCTGCACATGAATGGACACACATAGGCCAGATGAGGCTGGACCTGTACACACATTGCCAGTCAGCCATGAATGGTGCACAGGGTTCCATTTGGACATTATAGCAGGACCCATGGGGACGCATCATCAGTGCAGGTAGATGGACACGGAAGCTCATCTCCGCGCAGAATTCTCATCGGTGCGTCCACAGCATTCCCACGGCCACCTGCATAGCTTCCCAGAGGGACACACCCAGGCTCACATCCACAGGAGCACACAATGCAGCTGCCCCCCGTGACTAACACCACGGTGCATACACACATACACACGGGTGGGCCCACAGGAGGAGAGCCTCCCAGCTCACCACCTGACCTCGGAGCTGCACAGGAGCTGGGAGTGTCTTCAGCCTGGTCAGCTGTGCTGGCCCTGGACGAGTCACTTCCTCTCTGGGCTTCAGGAGCCTCCTCACTGAGCTCTGGGCCTGGGCCACATCTCTGGATGCCACTTCTAAACTGCCTGATGGACATGCATAACTCAATGGGGAGCATGGCCCTGTCCACGGCGCTCCCAGGCTAATGAGAAATGGACAAGCACAGTCCAGAAATGACAGGGAGGCACAGAGAGCGCTGCTGTGAGACTAGTGATGGCACCTATGCAGACGGGGCTCGAGAGATAAATGTGGCACCTGCACTCCCCTTGGAGCGGACCTGGCCTCAGCTGGATAGCGCGGAGGCTGACCCTGGCCTCCAGCCTGGCAGGGGGCATGCTGGGGGCATGCAGAGGGCAGGCTGCAGGGGATTTGGGGAGAAGAGGGCAGCAAGGGCTTTCTCCTGGCCTCCAGACCCTGGGGACGAGTCTGCCCAGGAGTCTCCAGAAGACAGAGCCCACACCAGGAGGCCCAGCCCAGCAACCTGCCGTATGCTGGCGCTGGGTGCTGCCCCATGCAGCCCGCAGCAGCCCTCTGGCTTCAGGAGCCTCAGAAAGTGCCTCTGAGATCGTGCACTTTGCCTTCCACTGTCCAACAGCTCATGCCCCTGTGGGGCGACACTGGCCAAGACCGGGACGAGGGCTCCGAAGGTGGGTGCTGCATATGAATGTGCACCCGTGTGAGCAGGTATGCGTGAGGCTGGGTTTGCTTCCTGCGTCTCTGCACACGTGCCTAACTCCATCTGTCCCACAAGGTCTGACTGTTCACAAGTCCATCCTCACCCACCTGCTTGCGTAATGCAAATCAAATATGCAAATCATCTGTGGGTAAGTATGCTTTTATATGCTTTTCCCCATGTGCCCCATTCCTGGTTACCCAAAGTGTCCATCTTAAAGGGGAAACCATTTCCGCTTTCTGCCCTGACACAGGGAGAGTAGTGGGGAGAAACTTCCTGCTCTCCTCCCCACATGCCCCGCCTCCTTGACCCACTCCTCTCCTCACATAACTGGTGGGCGTGGCCAGAGTAGGAAGGTCGCCTCCTTCCCTCTCCGCAGGGGGAGCCAGGCTCTGCCCAGGGCAGGACCTCAGCTGTCTGGGTTCTTGGCTTGACTCCAGGCAAACTCAACACAGGAGGGGAGGAGAAAAAGCCCATATGGGCCTCGTTTCTTTAAATTTATTTTGCTGGCAGTAAAGCTAGTATTTCAACAAACTAATATGCTGTCAGTTGTAAAACATACCCCAACTTCAGAACCATGAAAATGTGAGCGTCTTTAAGAAGAGATGTGAGGCAGAAGTATTTTGGTCACCACCTTCCTCTTGTGTCTATTTTCACTTGGTTCAGAAATTGGGGGGGAGAGGGACACAGACACGTGCACATACCTGCACGTGGGTACCTGTGCCTATGCAGCCATGACAGCTGGGCCGGTGCCTGCCCACCTGTGGTCGCTGGTGTGTCCACTGCTCATTGAGGACCTGTATGGACACGTGTGGACCGCTGAGCGTGCAAGGCCTGCACAGATGGGCGTTCCTCTGTGGGTGTGTGTGGGTGTGGACGATCTTATGGGCCTTGTTTGTTGGTATTTGCCATCTTCCTGTGTTAACGTTAATTGTAGCCCAGGCCTGGACTCCCCACCCAGCATCCCAAGAGTGCACCACTCTCACCAAGAGGGACCAGAGGACTCCTGCCTCTCCCTTGCACCTTCACTCTCCTGCCAGCTTCTCCCAGGGCCCCTCCCAGACAGGCCGCCTTGCCTGTTGAGAACAGCAGGCGCCCAGCAATCCAGCAATTAGAACTAATTGTGTCTCCCTGACAAGCCATTACTTCATCGGGACCAGGAAGGAGCTGGGGAGGGGAAATACAGGGCAGGAACGGGGAGGGGGGTCAATCCCTACATCTCTGGACCAGGTAGAGTTTGGGGTCCCTCAGAGGAGAGCAGGCCTTCCATCTCCTCCCCCACCTCTACTTCTACCCTCCATCCTCTCCTGCCCTCTTTCTCTCTTTTGCCCCTGAGTGTCTGGCCATGCAAAGGGCATGAAATGGATTGGCACCGAAAAGCCCAGCCGTGGCCCATGGCTCCGGGCAGGGGCACGGGAATGGCTGACGGGAAGAGCTGGGTTTGCTGGTCCTCTGCCCCCATTCTCAGCAGGACACAGGATCTGCAGGCCTGAGTAGGCATGGAGCTGCCGCAGACAACGGGCTTCTACCTGCCGCAGCGCCCAGCAGCTCCCATCTCTCCACGCTTCCTCAACCCAGATGGCTCTTACCCCTCCAGGACTCAGGTACAAGGAATGTTGACAAGGGGACACAAGGTCCAGAAGACATGGTCCTTCCCTCAAGGAATCTAACCCAACACGAAGGGAAAGAAATCCCCACAAATGACTCTTACTAGTAAGAGAGGGCAGTGAAAAACTGCCATAAGAGACAGGCCTGCGGGTGCCCTGGGAGGGGAGACACCACTGCCTCCTGGGGAATCAGACATGCTTCCGGGACAGACACATGGACAACACCACAGAACTGAAACGAGGGCTCCAAAGGGAGGAGGTGGTGCAAGGGCACTGGGCCCAGCACATCATGAGGATGAAGCAAAAGGAGGAAGAGGGACAGGAGGCGGCAAACAGCATCAATGTGACACCAAAGCCTTGCCCATCACCTTCTAGCATTTCCTCCGGGGCCCAGACTTCGCTCCTACTGCCTGGCTGAGCCCACTCTGCCTGCCCAGCCCCACTTGCTGGAATCGCTGAGCCAGAGGTGGCATTGTGAGACAGCCACCAGAGAGGGCAGGAAGGGGTCTTTGGTTCTGGCTCAGCTACAGGCAGGATCAGAGTAGATGAGAAGAAAATAAAAAAGATAATACTTTAAATCTGTGTAATATGGCCTTCAAAGCACTTTTATACACATAATCTTCTGTTGGCAGAAAAAGGTACTATGGGTGGCACTGCAAGATAATGACCAGGCCCAGAAGGTGCGGGAGGGGTAGCTGAGGACACGCAGCGGCCCTGGCTCTGCTGCCACACCAGTGCCAGGAAGGGCACAGGTGGACCCACTTGGAGCCCATTGAAGACTAAGCAGGCTGACCCTGAGGAGTAACCTCCCCATGGGTGCCTTTCCACCAGTTGCCCGGAAGGACAGGAGGGGCTGATGTCAAGCAGAGCTGTGGCCAAACCCGGACGCTGAGTTTACTTCCGGCTGGAGCTCCACCCCTCTCCGTCAGCAAACCTTCAGGAACTCCGGAGAACGTGGCCCTCGCACTGTGTCACTGTGCCCACCGGGGATCCAGCTGCTCCTCAAACACTGGCAGGCAACCTCAGCTGCCTACAGAGCAACACTGAGCCTCCTCTGGTCTGGCTTCCCCCAAAGCCCCCCTCCCAGCCCTGACCATCTCCTTCCTCTGCAACACCAGGATGCTCACCATTCATCCCCCAAACTCACCTGCACTCCCACCTCTGTACCTCTGCTCTCTCAGTCCCTCTACCTAACGCACCCCCCTAGCCTCCCTGTGCCTTCACTTTGGTCTTCCTCCTCCTCCATTCATATGAGAATCCATCTCTCCCTCTGCCTTTCCACCTCAGTGTGCACTTACCCAGCCCACTGCGTGGTGGGGTGATGGATGAAATCTCTATCTCCCTCCAAGGGGCTGTGGGCCGCGTGGGCACGAGGAATGTTGACAAAGGGATCAGGTTCAGAAGACATGGTTCCTTCCCTCAAAGAGCCTAACCCAACACGGGGGAAAGGAATCCCCCAAATAGAGGAATAAAGGACAGGCCTCCTTTATTTTGTCATCTCCCCACTCCCCAACACACACACACACACACACACACACACACACACACACACAGTGAGCACTTGGCTCATACTAATGTTGTTGCATTGGAAAGTCTCATAGTACTGCACCTTCCACAGCAGGACAGGGCCACACCAGTTGGCCCGGGAGCGGGGCGGGGGGGGGGGGGGGGCTGGCAGTTCCCTGGGTGGACTGGGCAGTGGAGCAGGATGGAGAAGTGTGCCCAGGCTTGTTGGGCATGGAAAGCCCTGCGGGCATGGCCCACCTGGGAAACCCCGCTAGCACCCCCTCTCTGCGCCTGGCCCTCCCGGGGAAAGAAAGACCCCAAGGACCACTCAGATCCCCGGAAATGTCCGCACTCCGTGGAAGAGGTCTCCACTGGCCTGCAGGCTGCAGGCTGCCTGCACTCGAGCTGAGCACAATAAATAAAACAGTGAGGCCCCTGGAAGGCACAGCGAGGCAGCGGCTGGGAGAACTGGCCATTGATGAGTGTGAAAGGCAGAGGAAAGAAAGAAGAATGAGTTTCCTCTGGGGCCCAGGTTTGTTTCTCCTGCTTCTCAGAAGCTCCGGTGACAAGCTTGACGGTATCAAATGGTCCTACTTGTTTCTCAGAGCCCAGACCCGACTCCTGCAGGCCGGGCACCTGCCTGCAAAGGTACACACTCCAGGGCCCTGAAATGCTCCTGCTGGGGCAGGGGGAGGCAAGGGAAGGAGCAGGAGTCCAGGCTTGAGCCCTCCCTTGGGGGTGCACAGAGGAGGTGGGGGAGCTCCAGGTAAAGGGTGAGTCACAGGTCTGAGGGGCTGTGAGATGCAGCCAGTGGAGCCCCTGTGGGCACCCCCTCTGTGGGGGGTCAAGAGCAGAGTCCTCGCCCCAGAGTTTGGAGTCCAGGGTGTGGACCTGGGCCTGGGTCTGGCCCTCGCTTGCTCGGTGCTTGGCTCTTCCTCTCTGAGCCAACGCTGAGGCCTCTGGACCCTGCCTGACTCCATCTCTCTCCAGGCAGGGGCTCCACTCCTCTCCTCCCAGCTCACTGAAGCCCCATTCTGCAAGGCCTCGCTCCCTCTTACCTGTCAGCGCACCCAACCCCAGAGCTCCCATCTGGCTGGGAACCTCACTGGGGCGCCGTGAGGTGTGTCCCCTCATTATGGAAACCCACAACCTGCTGCTGGGGGCCTGAGTCCCCACCCGTGTCCCACCCACAGCTGCCAACCGCTCCCTGAGCTCACCCACGGCCGGGGCTGTAGATGCCTCTCCTGCCCACACCCTTCCACAGGGAGAGGACGCTGAGGCTTCAGAAGGTTCGCTTGCCCTCCGGTGCCTTCTCGACCTTGGCCAGTCTCATCCTCCCAACAGGCCGAGGGCAGACAGCCAGATTGTTCCGTTTTAGCACAAGGAGATGGAGGCCTAGAAAGGGGAAGCAACACCATAAGGTCACAGCTAATGGGAGCAGCTGGGGCTTGGGCCCCCCTCCCCCACTGCCTTGCCTGGATGTCCTCCCACCTCCAGGCCAGGAGGCCTGGGTCAGGCTGCTCCTGGCTCACACTCAGGTGGAAGAAACAGTGAGATCGGGCGGGAAGGCTGGGCCTGAATATGTGTGAGCCCTGCTGTTAACCCTGCACCCCACTGAGCCCCCTTCCCAGGGCATCCAGACACACTCCCACAGCACCTTTGCCACAGCCAGACAGCCAGCCCCCCGCCTCCCGGAGCGTCTGGAGTGCAGCCAGGCACCAACTGCTCTGCGAAGTGATTACTTCAAAGAAGCTCCCATGGGACCCAGATTTCTCAGAATAAACAAGCAGCCAGCCCCAGGCTCCCTGCGCCTGGGGAGCAGGCAGGCCCCAGGCAGGTATTCTGTCAGCCTGTAGGTGGCGCTGCGGAGACTCAGGGCAACAGGAGGAGCGCCCTGCCAGGTGGGCTTCCTCCTCACCCCGCCTCCACCCTCCTCACCCCTCCCCTCACCCCCTCTGCTCTGGCCCCAGCTGGAAGCTAAGGCTTTTCAGCCTGACAGCTCTGAGCAGTGGAGACCACCTGCCCTCACAAGCAGGACCAGGCAGGGATGTGCACTCCTGGGGGTCACACAGCCCCCCTAGGGCTAGCCTGGGCCTGGCCCGCACCGCCCCGCTGCCTGCACTCCCTTTCTCTCCACAGCGCGGCCCTGCCCCAAGCAGAATGCCCTGCCCCAGCTGAGGACGGGTGTTGTGACGCTCTGTGGGTAGCAGGGTGCCCAGGGAGCCAACTAGTGAGCTGGGGAGACTGGTTCCCACCCTCGGGCGCAGTGTCCCCTCAGCACACGCGTGTGCTGACCACGGGTGCCAGGCCTGGGGTCCTGGGAGCAGGAGGCAGCCCCGCCCCCGAGGCGGACGCCGTGGCGGTGCCAAGCATGTTCCCTTTGGGGCACTGCAGCCTCCTCCCCAGCCCCCTAACTGTTACGCAGTGATGGTGAACCTTTTGGGCTTGGCGTGCCAGCATTTTGAAAAACCCTAACGTAACTCTGGTGCCGTGTCACATATAGAAATTTTTTGATATTTGCAACCATAGTAAAACAAAGACTTATATTTTGATATTTATTTTATATATTTAAATGCCATTTAACAAAGAAAAATCGACCAAAAAATGAGTTCGTGTGTCACCTCTGACACGCGTGTCATAGGTTCGCCATCACTTAGGGCCTAACAGGATCCGCATCGGGCAGCTCTGGGCTTCCCTCTGCGGGGCTGGCGTCACCACCACAGCAAGCCTGGTCAGAAGTCACGACCCAGCGTGGGTGCCTGGCCCAGACGGAATTCATTAAACTTTGAAACAGTATCCAGTAGTCAAACTCAGATTTCTCATCGACTTCAGGGCCCTGGCTTCTCGCGATAAACTCGGGAGACCTGGCGATACAGGGCCTGCGTTCCTGCATTCTCCGTCCAACCACAGGCCGGTCCCGCCCTGAGTGCGGGGATGCTGAGGCGAACAGGCAGTGGCCACGGCCCTGGAGGAGTCTCCCGAGGGCCCAGCAGCGGGGGCGGGCCTTGCAGGGCATGTCCACTCCAGCCCAGCAGTGGGGGTGGCCTTGCAGGGCATGTCCACTCCAGCCCAGCAGTGGGGGCGGGCCTTGCAGGGCATGTCCACTCCAGCCCAGCATGGGGGGAGGCCTTGCAGGGCGTGTCCACTCCAGCCCAGCATGGGGGGCGGGCCTTGCAGGGCATGTCCACTCCAGCCCAGCAGGGGGAGGACAGGCCTTGCAGGGCATGTCCACTCCAGCCCAGCAGTGGGGGTGGCCTTGCAGGGCATGTCCACTCCAGCCCAGCAGGGGGGCGGGCCTTGCAGGGCGTGTCCACTCCAGCTTGGGGTCGCCAGGATCCCACAGACACACCGCTCACTGATGATTTTTCCTGGTCACTGTGTTTGGGCCTCCAGCTGACCGACCAGCCGACTAGAAAGGTGGAAGCTAAGCAAACATACTCAGCAGTCGTGGGGCGAGTAGTTGGCCATATGTTCTGTTTGTGTGAATATTTGAATTTTTTCTCTTTTTTAGTTTGAAAACGGAATGAACGTTCAGAGAGTTCTTGTGAGGGAAGATCTAGAAGGTGAAGGAAGGGGTGGCTTGGGGAAAGGTTCACGGAGGAAGGGGTATGGCGCCCTCATACTGCGGGGCCGTGAGAGACAGAGCGAGCAAGGATGGGGTGTTTAGCTGTGTCTTAGAATGAAGATCCCTTTGGCATTGCGATGTTTCCAAGCTTCTGGACTGTCTTTGCTCCTCGTGAATGTCACTCTGGGGGCAGGAGAGGGGGATGGGAGGAGAACATCAATGGGACAGAGAAGAGGAGCGCCCCTCCCACCTGGGAGTCAAGGTAGGCCCTGGGAGAAATCCTCCAAACTAAACCGTGGATGAGTAGATGCTAAGCATCACGAGGAGGGGTGAGGAGAGAGGAAAGGCCAGGATACTCCAGGCAGCAGCAACAGCTCTGGGAGGCCTGGCGGGCAGGCCCAGGATCTGCTCGTACCTCAGTTGGCCGGTGGTAGGGACCGGAGGAGAGATGCGGCTGAGGGGTGGACAGGGACTCTGCCAGGCCTTCTGAACGGCAGGACAGCTCCTGGACCATGTCCAGTGGGCAATCAGGAGCCACTGGGGGCTGTAATCAGGGCAGTGATGAGGTCAGTTTGCATTTTAAACACTGTTCCGTGGGAAGTGGATTGGAATGAAGCGAAGTGAAGGCAGGCAGACTAGGACGTCACTGGAATAGACCATGGCAGCTGAGCTGGGGTCCTGCAAAGAAAGTGGGAAACGGTGCTTGATTCTAATCACCGGGAGGAGACGGGAAACAGAGCAAGCATCTAATTCAGTGCTGAGTCCCAGGCACCCTGCATGCTTCCCGTACTCAGTATAAATGCAATGAATATGTGTTGAATGAATGGGTACATGAACAAAAGGCCTAATAAACAAGTAAGTAAGCAAATAGAGGCAGGTAAATGTTAGTTTGCTGAAACCTCATCTCTCCATTGCACACTGTTCAAAAAAGTGGCTACCAATTTCTCAAGGCCTACTATGTGCTGGATAACAGAATTGGTGCTTCCTAAGGACACCTTCCAGGTTGAAGTGCCCCAATGCCAAGTTCCCCCACTTCTATCCCCCCCCCCCGAAAGTTTGTATTATTGTGGGTAAAAGGGTACAACTGCTAATGAAGTGAAAGGTTGGAAAACATGACTCTCAAGTTGCTGAACATTTATTTAGTTCAATAGTCCACTAGTTATCTGCATCATCGCCAACAAACAATTAGTGAGCACATACCACATATCAATGACAGTAGGGATACCAAGGAGAAGTGGACATGTTGCCTGTCCTAGGGGAACTCACCATTTGTGGGGAGGAGAGAGGCTGAGGGAGGACCCAGGCTTGTGTAAGAGTGTGTGCAAGGCTCAGAGTGGCCAATGTGTTGGGCACATCTACTGAGACTAGGGAGTGAGACCTGGGAGGGGAAGTGGCAGATGAGAATGGAAAGGAGGGTGAATGAGCACCTGAAATAGGGCAGTAGTAATGGGAACAAAGAGAAGGGGACAGAGATATTCCTTTTTAAAATATATATTTTTTTTTATTGATTTCAGAGAAGAAGGGAGACGGGGAGAGAGATAGAAACATCAATGATGACAAAGAGAAGGGGACAAAGAGGTTGGAGATGCCTCAGCGATGGGCCAGACAGGATGCTGACCATTTGACTATGAGAATGGATGGACCACTCCCCACCTACAGGTACTGAGGATCTGGGGGCTTCAGCCAGAGCAGCCGCCCAACAGACCCATGCTCCCTGCCCCGGCCCAGTATGGTTACTGAGTCATGTCATTGTCCCTCAGGGCCAGTGTCTCAGGGCAGCCCCGACCCGCTGGACACACACCGCTCCTGCTTCCTTTGCTGCTCCCCGTACCTGTCAACATTCTCAAGTCTGATCAACCCACTTGCTCTCAAACCGAATGACTCTGTCTTTGGCTAAATAGAGAAGGAAGGATCGAGGGTCTGAAGAGACACTTATTTATCTCTTTACCAGCCAGTCTAATGAATAATTTCATGTTTGCAAAAGCTCATTTTGAAATGCGAAGACAAGAGATATATTGCCAAGGCAGCTCTAATACTGCGACATTAATTTTGCACTGAAAGATTTACTCAAAAATTAGATTTTACAATTTTAATGCCTCCATTCTTTTCTTTAAATAAGCTGTGAAATACAGTTAATTAGACTTAAACCCTGGAAGCTTAGACGGGTTGAGCTTTGGTGTGAGCTACAAAGGAAAGCAAGGTTTTTACTTGCAAATTAAATCTAAATTCATTACATGCCTGAACCTGTACCACTCGCAGAAATCCCACCGGCTGAGGAGGGTCTTCTGGGGGTGCCAGATGTCTCCCTACAGAGTCCGGCCGCAGAAAAGGTGGGAGCACAGGGAAGGGACACCGACGGGGGGGGGGGGGGGGGGGACAGAAGACATCTGGCAGTTGTCTTGAGCAATGAGAGGGCATCCTTTGGAACATCAGCCTGGAGAATTGCTCCTTCGGGAAAAGGAGTAATTAGGAAAAATAGGGAAGTGCTGCCTTTCATGCTCCCTCTCAGAAAGCCACGAGGTTTGAAGAAATAAAACAAGCCAGCAAGTAAATAAAAATTGTTTTAACTTTGTTTCATTCAGAATGTCCCTTTTTGTTAAAACACCTGCTATGGAGTCCATGCACTGCTCCACCAGGACCACTCTCCTCTCCGTGGACATGGCCTTGGAGGCCCCGCCCAGACCTTCTGCTCTCTTCCACCCCCATCTCTCATGTGTATGTGAAACAGTCACCTGCACACCAGCCCAGAAATACAAACCTGGACTCACAGCTGGCTGAGGAATCAGGGGCCCCAAGGTAGACACAGCACAGGTCCCAGCAAAGTGACCGTGTTTGCTTGGCATCGCCTAACACGTCCATCAGAGACACAATCCAAGGTGTAAGGAAGCCGAGGGACAGTCTAGCCCACAGCTCTCCTGATGCTAGAATCCCGTCCACAAAACTTGGGTTGGGTTCATTCAGTACTTGGTCCCATCTCAGGACAGGGAACTCGCTACTCCCAGAAGTCCATCTCCTCTCTGGACAGATCTGACGTCCTATGTAGATATAAGGCTGCCTCCTTGTAAGACTCTTCAGTGCCTGGAGGTGAACTTGTCCAAGAACCTTCCGGGCGGACTTCCCATGAGCTGGACTAGGAGCTCGCCCTCTCCCTGACTTTCTGAGTCAAAGACACTCTTTCCAGCTACTGGTTCCTGATTCCATGGCCTAGTCCCTTTCCTTAGACCACTGCGTCCTCATCCTCTGGAGACCAGGGACTTGGTCCCAGAATCAAATGAAACCAATGGGTCCTCTTCCCAGAATCGCCCAATAGTAGAAGCTGCATACATGCCTTGAAGCCTGCCCCCCAGCCTGTCTGGGACTTCCTAGCGGAGGCATCATGACCTGATTGCTGGCCTTGACTAACCCTAACCAACCCCAAAAGAATTGTCTAAAAGTCCACTGTGCGCCTTCATCTGTGTCCTTTACGATTCAGGACACCATCCTTTCCGTGCACTGCCTGTCATTCTATTCAGGGCATAATTCATCTTTGGAGACAAATAATAAAAATATAACAATAATGATTCCACCTCACTTTTGTAGTTTACAGCGTGGGGGCAGAATGGTATTAATTGGACCTTCACCACAGCTCAGGTCATGGGGGTTATATTTTGCTTTTAACAAAGTAAACAACGGGCTTAAAAAACTTGCACGACATCCCCATAGGAGAGTGAAGAAACAGGTCCTCTTCATCCCACTGCAGTATCCTTATGACACAGCAAGCTGCCGCCAAATGTAAACGCCACAGCCCCAGGTTTCATCTCGTACGCATAGCTCTCAGTGTCACAGAGCGGATGGCAGGCTCTTTACTCCCCAAGTAACGAGTGAAAGGACCTACATGCTATTTGTATGTTACAGCATGAAGAGCAGTGCTTGGGCTTTTAAAGTACCGGGTCAGCACCGGTGTTGAAGTTGCAGCGACACGGCTGAGCGAGGTGCTCCACCTTGGGAACTGACAGCGGAGCCCGCTCACGGAGCTCCTCAAGGAGGTCACGCACCAAGGGCACGGCGCAGGGTGCACCTCAGAGTTAGACTGGAGAGGAACCGGCGCCCGGGAAGCCAACGCCGTCTTCCTGGGAGAGGTAAGAAGAAAACTGGGCTCAGGGAGGGGCTGAGTGTGGGTCTGTGGCAGACAGAGGAGGCCTACGAAAAAGTGTCCCAGGCAGGAAAGTGCGAAGTCCGTTGGAGGTGGGGTGGGGGAAGGTATAACTAAGCTCGGTCTTGAGCAGTAGATGCTGCGTGGGCAGAGGAAGCGGAGAGTAGAAAGAAAGGCAGAGTGGGGCTTTGGAGTCTGGGCTTCTTCCTGAGGCCCCTGGGAGTCCCTGAGGGTGTTGGAGGGAACGGGGTAAAGGATGGTGGCTGGTCCATTGACTAGTGATGGAGGCAGGGGAGACTGGAGAGTAGACAGCTCGGGAGGCTCCCGCAGTGGCCTGGGTGATGGAGATGTAAATTAACTGCTTGCATCTCGTTGGACCATAGCAAGATGGCCCGCCTTATCCCAGTCCCAGGGACCCCTCCCTCCTCACCGTGAGTACCCTGGGCAGCATTACTGGGGTGCCCATTCCAGGATCCCCATTCAAACAGCCTGACTTGTAACACAGTTCTAATCTTAAGCTGGGATAGTTCTGAACTCTTGCCTTCCTGGGGACTGGACCCCTGCCCCGGGGACCCCCCACCCCGATGTAACGCGCCATGAAAACAGCAGTATGACGGTAGCTTTCCTTGGTCTCAAGTTCATTCCTAGGGCTGTGCAACCTACTACCCACCACAGGCAACACACAGTGCCGAATGCTGCGGAGGGTGTGGAATTGGGTGCAAAAAGTTCACGGCCTTCAGGAAGCTTGCAACCCAGTACAGAGGCTGAGCCGTGTGCAGGACCGACTGTGATACAGGGTCAAGGTGATTCAAAGAGCTTTGGAGAACAGCCCTGGCTAAATAGCTACGACTGGTCCTCAAAAAATGGCCTGAAAAGCATGCTAGGTCTCCATTTATTTGGCCAATGTGACCATCCCCATCTGAGCTTTAGTCGTCGTCCCCTCCCCTCCCTGCCCCCAATCTGTGAAGGAGCAGCTGCCTGCTCTTCCATCTCTGCTGCTCCATGCCTGCTTATCCCCAATGTAGCCACTGAAGTATACCTCCCCCTCTTAGGTCTGCAAACACACCCACAGTGGAATTGTGGGGGGAGTGGAGGGGAACCTTTCCCTGAAAACAAAAGAAAAATGCCAAGGACTATAAAAAGAAACAAGTTTGCAGAGTGTTTGCTTCTCATTGCAAATTAAACATTTAGCCAAATATTGACTTGGCAGCCACAGCCCCTGAGGACCCCCAGGCGCTGGATTCCTCTGGTCATTTCACCTTTTCTTAGCTGAATGCTAGGAGGTGCTTGCATTTCTCTCCAAACAGGTTAGGCCAGCACTGCCCTCAGGTCCTGGGAATCCTCAGTGACCTGGTCTCTCTCACTTGGTCCCTAGTTCCTCCCATGGGGTCAGAGCTGCTGCTCTGACACCCTCGTCCTGTCCCCCGGGCCCATCTCATCGGGATGTGCTCTCAGCCCTGCCCAGCCTGGGCCTCCCCAAACCGACAGATCTCCCTTTGCTTCCGCTCGGCTTCTGCCTTATAGTTCCTCCCCACCTCGCTCTCATCGGCTTCCAGGCAGCCTTCAGAGCCAACACCTCTTTCCCTGGCAGAGCCATGCTGCCACCTAGGATTCGGTGCCCCCGTTAGCAGCCCCTAGATCTCCAGGCCGTCCAGTCCAGGCCCTGCCATTGCCAGGGTCACGGGTCAGGGAGTCTCCTACCAACGGGTCCTAAAGGAAAAGTGGCCATCAGTCTCACAGATTTATTTTTCTTTCTTTCTTTTACTCATTCTCCCTCCCTCTCTCCCTCCCCACCCCGTTTCTCTCTCTCTCACCCCCCGAATCCACCACTTTCCCTTCCAGTCTCCTTGGTTACCCACATTCTTATTGATGCCAGATCAGGGGTTACAGGATGGTGCTGGCACGAATCTTCTTCAAAAGAGAAAGACGAGCGAGGGAGCGGCAGCAAGGAAAGGAGGCGCCCTGCCTCCCCCGCACCCCCTGGCTCTCCTCCCCGGCTGGCTGTCTCTAACCCTAGGCCACAGAATTCATCGCTCACTCTGATTCAATGGGACAGTTATTTTATATTATTAAAATAAGAGGTTATCATCACCACCAATCTCCATCTCCTTTCCAATCTCATCTGAAAAGCAGGCATTGCCTCCTGCTCCCAGACCCCTAATTCTCTCAGCCTCGGCTGCTAAATCATTTAACCTGGCAAAGTGTCGGCAGATGCATTTTACATGAGAGAAGGGAGACGGCCCGCTGGGCTGGCTGAAGAGGCTGAGAAGAAATAGCTGAGGTGTGGCCAAGGGTCAAAGCAGACTTGGATGGGATGGGATGCGGGGTCAGGAAGGGTGGGGTCTCCTCCCTCTCCCTCCTTCTTGGGGGACAAGAGCGCCAACGCCTGGACCCCCTTTGCAGAGAGGTCACTGAAACCCAAAAAGACACCAGTCTCAAGGCAGTCAGTGGTCACCAGGCCACGAGCCTCCCTGGACTCTAAGCCCGAGCGGTACCGTGCAGGGCCTTCCAGGCCCCGGGACTGAGGTGAGATCAGGATTCAGCGTGAACCGTGCCCCCGACAATCACCCATTGTCACCTGAAGTCCACGTGGAAGGGGCCTCCTGTATTCTCTCTGGCAGCCCTTCGGGTGGGAGCGAGAACTGGGGAATCCAAGTGCCTGGTGAGACGCCCCGGCTGGGGGCCAGGGGAAGCTTTGGAGTGTCCCAGGCTCCCGGGCAGGCTGGGCCCTCCTCCCAGACCATGTCCCCCGCCCAGCAGCGACGTGAGTGCCTCGCAGCTGTGCTAACGAGAATGCTCTCCCCCAAACAACAGATTAATTGATTTTAAACTTTTAATGCCAGATGCTCGGTGGAAGCATTTTAATAATCCTCGCGTCGGAATTAATCATGTGTCCTGGTCTGCAGGGAGGCGGGTATAGCCCTGCAGAGGCGGGTGGAAGAAGCTGCATCTCCTAGTCCCTCCTCCCGGCTGGTCTCTAGTTACAGGCAGGGCCCCTGAGGGTGCAGGGGGCAGGGGGCAGCGGGCACAGGCTGTGGCTGGGTATGGGGGGAATGGCCCCTGAGGGGCAGGAAGTCCGTTAGCTGAGCCCTGCTTCCTTGCAGCCCAAGGCCAAGGTGGGGTACAGCCTATTCCAGAGGCTCCCCATCAGCCAGGCCACAGTGGACTCCAGAGCCAGACACGCTTGCTCAGCCCCAGGACACGGCCTCCTTTTTACTGGGAATGAGACGCCTGCTGGTGAATTTCTCTCTTTTTTATTCCAAGGAACTTCAAAAGAATCCACTCCTCTGAACGTGGGAAGGAGAGAGGGAAAGGTCTCCTCCAGTGAAATCGGGGTTTCTCCCCGCTGCTCGCCCTCCCCGCCCCGCCCCAGCATGTCTCGCTGCCTCTGCTGCCTCCTTGGCTCAGTCCCCTCGGCGGCCTCTGCTGCCCTTCACCGTAGCCTCTCGTGTCACCCTGCCCTGGGCTCTGGGTCCTTTCTCCTCCTCGATCCAGAAGCCCCTGAATTCCTCCCTGGTGTCTCCAAACTTCCGTCCTCCGCATCTCTCTCCTCCTCGGTACCAGCTCTCTGTCCCTAGTTCCTCTCATTCAGCCTCTGGCATGGACAGTGTGCCCGGCCTGTCGCCATCCCAAGTCTGCTCTGTACAACCCTCCTGTGCAGGGGAGACTGTTACCCTTCGTTTACAGAGGGGTGAGCTGAGCTAGGTGATGTTACATCGCGTGTCCACAGCGGCATTGTACCGCCTCCAGCCACCCCACCCGAAGGCTTCTTGCCTCCATGGAGTACCTACAGGGGCGGACTGTGCGCATAACGACACCTACAAGTGCTTGCCCTATTCGGAGACCCTAAGTCCGTGTCGGCAGGACTGCCAGACCACCTGGGTACACTTGTGAAGTGGCAACAGGAAGCTCACGGCCGGGGTGAACCTGTCTGGGCACCTTCGCCTCCTGCTGACTGAGCCAAGCGAGTCCACATCTTTTGAGAGTCACTACAATGACGGGGGACAGCACGGCTCCCACCTCAGCCCTCAGCCCTCAGCCCTCAGTCATGCAGATGCTGAGCTCTGCGCAGGCCGGGCCTGCCAGTGACCTCCACCGCCTAGGAGTCCAGCCCTAAAGGAATACCTCTCTGGGGCGACAGGCACACTCTGTCCCTTTTAATGCTGAACACCCTTGGGCTCCCCTGCTCCCCTGTGCCCCGCTGTCAAAGCTAAATCGATACTCCCTTTCTTCTCTGCAAGAACATCTCAGTAATCCTAATTGGTCACTATGGCAACCCAGCTTCAGCTCCTCGCAGCCTCAATGAAGAGACAGAAGGATGAGAGGGTGAGATGGAGGTTAAGCCTCCTTATTGTATAATGCTCTGCCTTTGATATCACCTAGATCCACATGCTAAGTACCTGGAAAGAAACAAAATCCCGTGTAAATTAGAATGATACCATCCAATCCCCTGCTATGTCCTCGCTCATAGCCGCCGATAGGCCATTGTCTGAGCCGCTGGCCTGACCCCCTCTGCCCGGCGCTAACGAATCTGGTGGGTCACTTTCATCAGGGAGGACAGGCTCTGGCTGCCGATCCTGCAGCCCCCACCCCCTCCAGGAGGGCCCCTGGGAGAGGAGGCAGGACGACTGCTCAGAGCCTCGCCCTGTGCTCTTCCTGAGAAAAGAATCACAGCCATTCCACTCCATTTCCCCAGCAGGCAGGTCACCCCGACTTGGATGGGGCACCCTAAAAGCCCCAGTCCTGCGGTGGGCTTAGGGATAAAGTTCCCAGCTCGCTCTCTCTCTCTCTCTCTCTCTCTCATACACACACACACACACACACACACACACACACACACACACACACTCCTGCCTGCAGATGTCTTCCCATCCAGCTACCCCCTTTGCCTTCAGCGCAGCCTCACGGACTGAGCTGCACACAGGACTCCATACCCCGCTGTGCCAGGGTGGAGGCTGGCGCTGCAGCTGCGGCCACATTCGCCAACAACCCCGGGCCCCTCCGGCTCTGCCCCCGCCCTGTGGGCCCCTCCAGCTCTGCCCCTGCTGTGTGTGTGCTCTCAGAGCCTGACTTCTCCATCACCAGGAGAGGCGGATTCGGGCTTTTTCTCCAACCCACCGCCCTGCTTCTCTCCACCTACCCCACGTGGTGTTTCTAACCAGTCTCCCACCTGCTGCAGCAGAAGACTGCGGGTTCACCTTGTACCCCAGAAGGGGCACAGGCTGACCAGCCGTCTACCTGCAAAGGGCAGGACCAGTGCGGCCTCTCTCCCGCTGAGCAGAGTTTCCTGCCTGGAGGAGACCCTTGCCAGAACTCCTCCGAGTTTCCCTGGGAAAGGAGGCCCTTGGACACTGCTCTTTCCTGCTGATAAACAGAATGTGAGACAGCCTCGGCTGTGCGGTTTCGCATCTGCCCCTTCATGACCTCTCCACCAGCACATGCAGACCTCACCGGGCACCAACGCTGCTCAACACCCCAGCTTCCCCTGCTTCCTGCCAACTCACTCTCTCAACCTCCCTTCTGGCCCCTCAGAGGACCCGTTGCCATGTCCTGGCACCTTTAGGGCTACAGAGAAGTGTCCCCATTATCTAATTCAGAAAGGATTAGAGATAGAGGTCGGCTCCAGGCGTCTGGGAGCAGAAGGCAGTGAGGAGTGCGGGAGGAGACGCACCTTGGAGGCAGGCAGGTGGGGTTTCAGAACCTGGGGCGAATCACTAGGCACCTATGAGCTCAGCCTCGTGGAGGCCATCACGCCTGGTGTGCAAGGTCCTGTGAGGAGAGGTGATGAAGCCTGGGGAAGGCTTTCTATGTGAAGAAGCGTGGGTCCACCGTAAGGACTGTCATCATCACTGTGGGACGTGTGCCCGCGTGCTCCTGGCCGTGGGTGGATGACCGTCACGTTTCTCCCCTCATGGAGCCTGTTCAGGGACAGGAAGGGTCCTAGTCCCTGTCAGCCTGTGGTCCTTGCATTCTTGCCTTCATGCTCCCCCTTGCTGGCCCAGGCTAGAGACTCAGAGAAGGAGTCTTCTGTCTACTGGCCCATAGATGGGGCAGCCACATGCTCTCAGACTAGCACAGGGTGGTTGTCTTCATCTCTGAGCCCCATCCCAGCTGCCTGGGACCACACCCCAGCCCCCTCACAGAGGACAGTGCTCCCATTAGTGATTTTTGATCAGGAATGGAGGCGTAGGCACCTGTTGGATACACCATCGGAGCCCCAGCAGCTCCTGCCCCATAGACAAAGCAAACATTGCATTTACCCCTGTGACACCAATGAAAAATCAGAGGCAAGAAGGTGGCATGACTTCTCCAGGCCCTGGAGCTGGTGAGCTGCAGGTCTGAGACTTCTGATTCCTAAACACAAGCCTGTGCTCCCGCTGCCACCTGCCACCTGTCTCCTGGCACCTGTGATCCCCCTGGCCCACTCCTAGCTCCTCTGCAGGGTAAACACTTGAAGAAGGCTTTTTGCTCAGGGGGCATGTGGAGTGGAATATGGGGTCAGGGCTCATCTGCATTTTGGGGACAGAGGCTGGGGGAGAGCACAGGGGACCCTTGATGGAAGTAAGCGGACGTCGGAAGGAGATTATAACAGTCATGGATATGGCTTGTCATGCTGCCATCAGTGGCTTGTATTTGCAGAATAGGGGATGCCGGATGGACCGACTGCACTGAGAGAATGTGGGACGCCCTGGCAAAGGCGTCCAGTGCCGTGGAGGCGGTAGTTTAACCTCCGGGGGTCTAGCTATCGGAGTTCCTGGAGCCAAGGACAACAGACAAGGCAGCCTGCATCTAAGAAATGAATGGAGACGTGAAAGTCCTAAGTGGCTAGTTTGGAATTCAAAAGTCGCTTTCCCGTAAACAGTGCTGTAGAACTAGCATGCATTGAACCCTACTATGTGCTGATGGGTTCGAGGCATTCCATCTGAAGTATCCTTGTTACATCATCAACTGATTATAACCTGACCAGATGGGAGTGGCAGACACTGTCTGTTGGTCACCAGCTTGTAACTCTTTCTTCTCAGG
Organism: Myotis yumanensis; assembly: GCF_028538775.1. Taxonomy (NCBI): domain Eukaryota; kingdom Metazoa; phylum Chordata; class Mammalia; order Chiroptera; family Vespertilionidae; genus Myotis; species Myotis yumanensis. Next base: position 80,641,088 of record NW_027223761.1, read on the forward strand.
CTCATAGTCCCTGCGCAGTCTTCCTTGATGAGGTGCAGCCACGTGACCACGGAATGCAGGGGACATCATGTGCACCCCCTCCTAAATGGCCCGGAACATGCCTCCTGCCCGCTCCTTTGTGGGCCCTCTCTTCCTTCACCTGTCTGCCTGGTCTGGCGGAGTCTCCCAAGCTCTAGGGAATTACATCCACTAAATGGGAGGATCCAGGGTCCCTGAATGACTGCCTGGAGCCAAACCCCACGACTGGCCTCTGTTGAAACATGGCCTGAGTGAAAAATAAAACGTCATTGTGTTAAGCGGTGAGATGTGGTGGATTTTGTTACTGAAGCTCACCCACCCTAACTAACTCCGTAAGTACCAGTATATGTCAACAGTTCCCTTTCCAAGGGAGAAACCGAGGCTCAGAAGTGTTCCATGCCCACGTTCCATGCCCACGACGCCAAGATTCAAAGGGAGGTATGTCAGACTTTAAAGCCAGGAATTTTCCATGCTGACCACAATTGGTGGCCAGGTTTCTAGTCCAGCCACAAAAGTCTACTTTGTCAACAAAATACCCCATGCATTTTTCAACCCCCCTCAGCCATTGCCCACAGCAGTTTCTGTGGAACAAGGATTGAAGCTCCAAAACTGACTCTGAGACCACACCCTCTGCACCACCACACGCCCCGCCCACAGGCCTGCTGCACTCCAGGCCTGAGCATAAGAACCGCCTCTGTCAGGTGGGAGTTGCTCTCTCAGCTGCTCCCCAAGGACTCTGAGTCCGGATAGAAAAGCAGTTTTGCCCTGGGAATGAGGGGCTCCCACTCCCCAGTTCTCTCTCTACCTCAAATCCCTCTCCTCCTTGCCCCTCCTCGTGACCTCTCCTCTTTGACCACATACTTTCTCACTCCTTAATCCAATTTAGCTCCCAAGTCCCTCACCGCTGCTTGTTTATTACAAAGAACACGGCACTTTCCCAGGTCCTGTCTTCAAATGTTTACATTCCAGATGCCCCCTTCCACCCAGCGCACACACAGGTCCTTAGCAGAAAGTGCCCCCTTGCTACCAGCCTGCCCTAGAGGGATGGGTGTGTGCTACAAACACCCACTCGAAAGCCTGTCTCAGAGCCTGCTTCTGCCATTTCAAAACAGAATCTAATCCAGGCTTTGCCTGCAAGCGAATCTGCTGTCCGTGGTGCTGACCTGGGAGCTCGGACTGGTCATCATTTTTCTACTCACCATTCAGCCAGGGAATTGATCACCTCACCGTGCTCTGCTCTGAGCCTCACGCCACTCGTCAACAAAAAAGGAATTATTAACAGTACTTACCTGGCACAAAGAGTTCAGTAAATGGTAGTATTTATAATAATTATGCTGCTATTCTCCAGGCCCACATCTCCTATCTATTCACTGCCACTTCCCAGACATATTCTTCCGCCCCAAATCCATTGCTAAACAGTATTTGGGTAAGTGATGCCACCCCCATTGTCCTTCCCACACTTCCCTGTAGCATGAACACAGGCTTTCCAAGGTGTTTTGCTCTGACATTGAAAGAGAAAGGGGAGTTAACAAAACAACTAACTGGTTTCATTGGCTGAAATATGAGCAGAGCTCACTCCAGAATCTTTCCACTTTGATTATATTGAAAGAGCGAGGGCTATGCCCTCCATCTTGCCTGTATCCTCCATGTTGGGGCCACGTGCGGCCTTCTTCCCGGAGGCCCAGGCCTCTGCTGGCCACGCCCGGGATTTTAAACTAACCAATGACAATCAAGGGAAGTGTGCGCCATAGATATGACCACATCCTGTGTAACAGGACCCAGCTTGCGCCTGGCCAATCGGCAGAGCACAGTCCTTTCTCCTCCCCTTACTCCGACCCCCCCCCCCCCCCTATATAACCGGTCTCTGGGCGGGGTTGGCTCTCTCTTGGCCACTTGGCTAGCCGATGTGTCAGTGAGTCTGGTGGATGGAGAGCTCAAGTTAGCTTGAAATACAGATTCTTATGCTTTTGCATCGGATTGGATGGCTCCCTGATGTGGTTTCTTGGGAATCTTGAAATCTGGGCATAACAATATCCCTTCATTAATTTATCTCTTGGATCCTCATTTGGGAACAAGAACCAAACTCATGCACCTTTTTTTTTTAACTTGGAAGTTTGGGTTCCCAAGAATCTCTGTGCTTGCCTCTCTGAGCACAGCCCCCGCTCTGCCGAAACTGTCTGCATATAAAGACAATAATATTGTACACCTCTGCATCCCCATCTCGCAGAATGCCAGCCCCATTGTTCAGGTCCAAACAAAGAAATAAATTAATAAACAAATAATCAAAAGAACAAATGGAATGTGGTGGGTTGATTTTTTTTGCCCCAATCTTTCACCCTCCCTGCATCCACATTGGTTTTTCCAATTCTTCATCATTGGAAATGGGGTGACTTCATAATTGAAGGAGGGGTAACTTAACTTTGGGTTTGCACATTTGAGGCTTGGAGGCCACATAATGAAGCAGAAGTGACAGTGAGCCAGTTCTAAGCCGAGCCCATTCTAGATGAGCCACATCTCAGCTAACCTGAGGAGCATGAGTGATAATAAGCGATATTTGTTTTAAGCCACTAAGTCTGAGAGTGGATTTGTTACATGGCATTATGTGGACAATAGCTCACCAACACATTGAGGAAAACACACAATGGATATTTTTTTTTATCATCTTCATGGTTTATGAAGCTCAGCATCTCACCTTCTCTGAGCCTTAAGTCCTCTTCTATACAGTCTAGATAACAATGTCTGGCCACCTTCCCTGTCTCACAAAGGTCGTGGTTGGTTTCCACTGGCATAAGGTGGGGGGCAGACCACAGCAGTGAGTTAATCAGCAGCACAGAGATAAAGGAGAATGTTTATTAGGGGCTGACAGCCATAATCCTCCGACACCCTGTACACCCACCGTCTCTAGCCCTATGTACTCAGTTAAATGGAACACCCGAGGGCTAAGCGTGAGTCTTTGGTCCACAACGGTTCTGGTAAAATCAATTCTCTTCCAGGCTGGTACTTAGAACTGTCTCCTTCATGTTTGACTAGAAAATTCAACTGAATTCCTCAGTTTGGGGAAGAGGAAGCCCTGATTCTACCCTATCATATCCAACGCCGAATGCACTTCACCACACACCCATCAGAGTCTCCAGCCTCCACGGAAGGCTATCTCCACGATCTCCACTTTGGAGAGCTCTGGCTGTAAGAAAGCGGTTCCTTATCTCCCCTAACCCCCAGACGAGGACAGTTTCCTAGGTATAAGCTTCTCATGGCATCTACAGTTTCCCTTCAGAGCTTATACTGCAGAGTACAACATAAAAGCTGTTTGTGTGATAATGTTCAATGTCTGTCTCTCACACTGCACTTCCAACTCTTTAGTACCTAGCATGGTAACAGTAAATTCATAGGCATTCAAACTAAATAAATGAACAAACTGTTTATAATATTATTTAACAATCTCTTATAATAGTTACTTAGTGGAGATTGACTCAATAATGAATGAATGAATGAGTGAATAAATGACAGAGGATGGTGTGTCTTCCGGAACATCCTTGCTGCCAACTGGTATTAATTCTATCACTTGAGGGTCCAACAGAACAAGCCTCCTTCCTGTATCAGCCCCTCACACTTCACAGGAGTTGAGAGCTGACTCCTGAGAGATTTCTGATTAGGAGACAAAGGATTGAGAGTGAAGAATTTACAACTCATATAGCAGACATTTATTGAGTATATGTTATATGTCAGACACATTTGTGGGTATTAGGGATACAACAGTAAGAATAACAGACCATTGCCGAAACCGGTTTGGCTCAGTGGATAGAGCGTCAGCCTGCGGACTGAAAGGTCCCGGGTTCGATTCTGGACAAGGGCACGTACATTGGTTGTGGGCACATCCCTAGTAGGAGATGTGCAGGAGGCAGCTGGTCGATGTTTCTCTCTCATCGATGTTTCTAACTCTCTGTCCCTCTCCCTTCCTCTCTGTAAAAAATCAATAAAATATATTTAAAAAAAAAAGAATAACAGACCAAAATAAATCCCTTCCCTTATATTGTTTATTCTCTAATGGGAGGAGAGAGATAATAAACAAATAAACAAGTACAGCACCGAGTGTGTCAGACGGTGATAAATGCAATGGATAAAGTAACGCAGGGAAGGGGAATAAAGAAGGCCGCTGCCTTAAGTGAGATGGTCAGGGAAGGCCTTTTTGAGAAGCTATTTGCACAAAGATCTGAAGCTGGGGGCGGGGGAGTGAGCTGCACAGGTGTTTGCAGTGAGAAGAGCTGGGCAGAGAAGAGCAGGTGCGGGGGGGGGGGGTGGGGGGGGGGGCGGGTCCTGAGTGGAGAGCGCGCGGACGGGCCATGGAGAGGGGTGGCGGCCAGTGTGCCTACATCAGAGTGAACAAGGGAGAGAAGAGTCGAGGTGAAATCAGAGGGGCACAGGGAGACGCGCAGCCATGTAAGGACCTTGGTCCTCTGAGTAAAAGGAAAACAATTGGCTCACTTTGAGCGGAGCAAGGGTTAGACCGTGGGCCGGCAGGGGCAGGCGCAGAGCAGTTAGAGGATGTCACAATCATACGAGACAGTGATGGCAGGCTGGCTGGGGCGGGGGGGGGGGGGGGGGGGGGGCGGGCATATGCTCCTCTGACCCTGCACCTGCGCCTGGAGGTGCTGAGTCAGTGCTGAGTGAGGGCAGCTTACGTGGATGGGAGTCCAAACAACTGGATTTCAGGCTCAGAATTCCCCGTTAAGCCTTGCCCATGTTCTTTGCATTTGTTTGCCTGGAATCCTGTGTGGGGTCTCAGGATGAGAATGAAGATTTAAGCATGTGTAAGAGTAGCCAGCTCAGCCAGACGCGGGCATCACACCGTGTTGGTCCCTTTTATCTGAAATGTCCAGATTAGGCGAGTCCATAGCAGATTCGTGCTTGCCGGGCCGGGGGAGGAAGAGCCTGGGCAGAGAAGGGACACTGGGTGAAAATTAAGGAAATCACAACAAAATACGAACTTTAGTTAATAGCAACGTGTTAGCATGGGCTCACTGACTGTGGCGGGTGTTCCATACGAACGTAGCGGGTTAATAACAGGGGAACTTGGATGTGGGGTTACATGGAAGCTCTGTGCTACCTTCATAATTTGTATACAACTGAAGCTGTATAAAATAAAAAGCTTTTTTTTAAAAAAAAAAAAAAAAAAGAGTGACCATTCAGGCCTGGGAAATGGAAGAAAGAGGCTCAGTGGTTTCTAGGCCAAAAAGCCCGGGGTGCCCCACTCCCCGTAGAACCGAGCCCACCCTGGCGTCTCGGGCTCCGGGAGTAGCCTGCGTGGCCGTTCTTCCATAATCCATTCTTAGAGCTGCTCCTCTCTGTGTGCCCTCGGCTGTAAACTGATGGTTTAAAATCATAATAATGAAGTGAGACAGCTGATACAAACAATATTTCTAAATGACGTCATGTCCTCTGGGCTTGTGGTGGGTAATCTGGGCCTCGCCGTGTCCAGGCAAACGCGATTACAGCAGGGCCTGTATTGGCCGGCCTCAGAGCCCAGCCCCAGGCCACTCCTGCCCTGACCACATTAGCAGCACTGAAGCCATTTAGCAGACGAATAGGGGTCTGGGGTGGGGCCTGGCCCCCCACACGAGTAGGCCCTGCTCTCAGGAGACGTCTGGCTCCCACTTCTCAGTCACAAGATCAAGGATGTGGCTGCACAACTGACTGCCGGTCTGCCCTTCTCCTGCTCGCCTCAGCCAGCCCACCGCATCCTCAGAGCTGCTTGGCTGGGTGCAGAGAGGGCGCCTTGCTTCCTGTGGACAGACCAAACCCAGCTGGGCGAGGCCATGCTTCAGCCACCATCTGCCTCCCACCCCCAGTCAGCGGTGCCCTCTCTTCCGCGCCTGCCATCTACTCTCCCGGTCTCCCCGGCCCAAGCCTGTCAAAAATAGGACGCACTGGCAGCAGGAGCAGGCGAGTGGAAGGGGCAGGGGGTCTTGTTTACCTAACACTGTGCTAGTTGCTCAAAGGTCAAGGCCCATCTGCCAGGCAGCAGGTGCCAGGAAACCAGCTGCCTTCGTGGCACGGGCACCAATCATTAGTGAGGGGCAGGTGGACAGACCAAGTAACTGCCCCCTGGTGCCCAGCCTGCTACATGCACACAGGCACACACACACACACACACACACACACACACGCCCAGAATTGATCGGGTGGCCGTAAGTAACTCATTTGCTGCATGACGCATGGCAAATTTTGACTCCTGTGTTGGCTTCTTCCTGCCACTCTCCAGGCCCCAAGCCACCACCCTGTTCCCTGCATAAGCTCAGGGAACCCATTTTAATGTTAGACTAAATTCAACATAATTAAGAAGTGTAATCAGCTATTGTTTGGGGGTAAAATGAGCAGCACCATAACTCATTTTAAATGTGAACAGAGGCAATTTGGGAGCCCTGGGCCTCGGGGACTATGTCAGCTCATGGAGCGTGGTCCCTTCAGGAATCCAGATGTCCCGCCTGATTCTGTGCCCTGCTCTCTGCCGTCCGGGTCAGCCCCTCGGGCTGTCTGCTGAGACAGGCGGCCCTGGGCAAGACTGAAGCCCTGAGTCACAGAGCACCCAGGGGCAGGTGAGGGCAGGAGAGCCGTGTGCGCAGCGCGGCCCCTCCCAGCCTCCAAGCCCCCAGCAGAGAGACGGGGAGGATACCCCACTTGACCCTACGAGGAAGACCGGGAGCTTAGAGATGAACTGCCCACACATGTCCCGGCCGCTCAGGGACACCAGGAAGCATGAGTCCCTGCCCTAACAGCCCCCTTCAAGGTGTTTGCCACACCCAGCAGGCAGGCTGAGGAGCACGTAGTCTGGAGAAGCAGGTCCCTGAGGGTAGCAAGGGCAGGTGCCTGACAGGACGCAGAGGCCTCCCTGCTCCGAGGGAAACATTCCATTGGCCCCCCTCACAGGCTGTAAACCAGGGGTGGGCAAACTTTTTGACTCGAGGGCCACAATGGGTTCTTAAACTGGACAGGAGGGCCGGAACAAAAGCATGGATGGAGTGTTTGTGTGAACTAATATAAATTCAAAGTAAACATCATTACATAAAAGGGTACGGTCTTTTTTTTTTTTTTTTTTAGTTTTATTCATTTCAAACGGGCCGGATCCGGCCCACGGGCCGTAGTTTGCCCACGGCTGCTGTAAACACAGGGGAGAGTGCGTTCTAGGAGCTGCAGGCCCCACACAGGCCTGGAGACAGGGAGGACTTCACAGGGAGGGAGGGGCGAGGGGGCGGGGGGGGGGGGGTTGCAGCACTGTGTGACCCTCACCAGCCCCTTTTCCTCTCTGATCCTGTCTCTAATCCCTAAGCTGTCAGTCTAGTTGCCTAAGCTTCGCCCATCATTGCACATGAAAATCACTTGGAAGGCATTTTTAAAATATATTTGCCAAAACAAGCTCAGAGATCTGGGATTAATTGGGGAGGGGAGTTGCCAGTAGTTTTTAAAACTCCAGGTGATTCTGGTTTAGCCAGGCCTGAGAAAACTAGTGCCACTTAGCTCGCATCAGACTTGCCAGAGGGCTTATTAAGCACAGATTTCTGATTCAGTCGGTCTGGGGGCCTGAGAGTTTGCATTTCTAACAAGTTCCCAGAGGATGCTGCTGCTGCTGCTGCCCCAGGGACCACACTTTGAGAAACGGTGCCCTGGACCAGAGCCACTCAAAGCTGGTCCCCAGAGTGGCAGCACCAGCATTGCCAGAAAGCCTCTGAAAATTCAAAAGAAGTGCCTTTTTTCAAACATTGGCATAATGTGCCCGTAGATCAGTGGTTCTCAACCTTCTGGCCCTTTAAATACAGTTCCTAATGTTGTGACCCAACCATAAAATTATTTTCGTTGCTACTTCATAACTGTAATGTTGCTACTGTTACGAATCGTAATGTAAATATCTGATATGCAGGATGGTCTTAGGCGACCCCTGTGAAAGGGTCGTTCGACCGCCAAAGAGGTCGCGACCCACAGGTTGAGAACCGCTGCCGTAGATGGTGGAGAAAGGACCATGTACTGAGAGAAGGGCTGCAGGGAGGTGAGGAGGAGGGCGGAGGGAGCGGGGACGCTGGCAGGAGGGAGCGGCCAGTGTTGGATGGAGAGAGGTGAGGAGGAGGCCTCAAGCCCAAGTACTGCTGCCCTCTGCGACCCCTCGCCCTTCCACGTGGAAAGGTTCCATGGAGCTCCCCCATCCACTTTCCGCAGGTGGTAGATTTGCATTCATCACTGGCTCAGCCCCCATAAGCCATCATGTTAACGTCATCGCCTCACCTGTGTTACCAATGGAAAAGATCATGGGACTTGAATGGCTACCTGGAGACCCCGGGCAAGGCGTAATTCACCTTTGATCCTGGGTCTGCTCTATGCCAGCGCTGTCCCCGTCAGCATGGACAGGCTGGCACGCTCAGCTGCTGTGCCCAGCCCTTCCTGCTGCCTGGTCTGTAGCCATAGCACCCCCGCAGGCCCTGAGCTGCTCACCTGCTATCAGTCATCGAGGAGAGAAGAGGTAGCCTGGCCAGTTGGGAGTCCCTGGCCTGGGAGGCAGCCGGCCTGGTGCTGCCTTAGGCTCAACGTTACTGTGACACTGGTCCAGCCCCCTACTCTCTTGGGGCCTTAATTTTTCTTCTCTGCAAAATAGGAAAAGGAATCCTTGCTGGCTTCCCTCAGATGAGGTTGCGAGCATCTCGCTTACACTAGGTCGCCCTTTGTCTGGGGTGCTCCCCTCCAGTCACATCTGGCTTTTCTCTGTTTGAAGAAGACCGTGAGTATGGGGGACATCATGTCTGGAATCTCATGTCCAGCGTCTTCAGTCGGTGGAAGGAAGCTAGGCCATGTGACAGATCTGGACATAACGTAACATAAGCATCTGAGGGCGAGCAGGGCCCGTTCCAAACAGCTGGTTCCATTACTCCCTCCATTCCTCAACTCCCATTCTGGGAGCCACCAGAGAAACCTGTTGCATGTGACTTTGAATGGCTCATGGGTGGCAAATCTTCATCCTAGGAAAGTGGATTTGCTTGTTGGAAACAGCCCAGAGCTATTCAAAGCCAAGAATAGTGAACAAGTAAGAGATTAGGCTGGGAAACACCACTTTTAGTCTAAGGCAAGGTGTAACTATAATTAAATTGATCTAGGGGCTGACCTGAATGGCTTCTAATATCTCCTCCAGCTCCAACGTGCTATGATTTTCTTGTATAAATAGAAAATGGATTCTGAAAGCAAAGAAAAAATATTCCACAGGTGTTTGGAATAAAGTAACTCAAAAGAATCTGCATAAAACTACTCTTTCCTAGGGACGACTCACAGGGCAGTTCTCCCGGGGACCCACTCGTATGCCACGCTTTCAGCGACACTCTTACATGTTCACTCTGACATCAGGTATCTTAAGACTCAGGGTACAGATGACATGGGTGGGGGTCATAGTGTAAAAGGCAGCATTTGTTCTAAGTGGCACATAAAACAATGGTGCATCCTTCCAACGATGGCACCTTAAATTTGAGAAATACAGGGACTCTCCCAGTGTTCTGAGTTTACCTTTCTGTACAGTTACTTTACAGGTACACGCCCACTTCTCAGATTAGTCTTCATTCTCAACTTTGGCTGCACACCCCAGACCAACTGAAACAGAATCTCCGGAGACAGGATTTAGACATTATTGACTCTTCATGCTCTCTGGCACCAGGCCTATGACCCCTGTGGTTAACCCTATAGGAATGCAGGCTATGGGGAAGCCAACAGCATGGCTGGTGGGTCAGAGAAGGAGAAAGGTTTAGGAATAAATAGCACTGAGCTCCTGGATTCAGCTGTGCCTGAAACTCACTGCCTCTGACTTCACTGTTTTGTAAACATTCAATCTTCTGAATTGTTTCGGCAGGCTCGACTGGCGTTTTTTGTTACTCACAACACACACAGAATGAGGTACTAGTAGAGCTGTGTAAAATGCAATTGACTGAGCTGAGGAGGTAAAAAGGAGGACAATGAGGGATCATCAAATAGGTTTGGCTCCATGGATAGAGCGTCAGCCCGAGGACTGACGGATCCCAGGTTTGATTCTGGTCAATGGCATGTACCTTGGTTGCAGGTTCCCCAGTCTTGGTTGGGGTGCATGCAGAAGGTAGCCAATCATCGATGGGTCTCTCTCACATCGGTGTTTCTCTTTGTCTCTCCCTCTCCCTTCCACTCTCTTTAAAAATCAATGGGAAAATATCCTCGGGAGAGGATTAACAGAAGAAAAAGAAGGAGAAGAAGGAGAAGGAGAAGAAGAAGAAGGAGGAGGAGGAGGAGGAGGAGGAGGAGGAAGAGGAGGAGGAGGAGGAGGGTAATCTTTGTTCTGAAGTAGCAAACCAGTTGATTACACTATAGCCTCCTTTTATTTTAAGACTCATGTCATGTATTTCCCAAGGTTTCAGCACCCCAGAATTTGTTAGCAACAGCTTAAGATATTATAGGGGGCAGACCACTTTCTGCGCCCTTCAGTAAGGCTTAACGCAGGCCCACCTGAAAATGGCTAGCGAAGAAAATATGGATATGGAGGCTCTTTTTTAGCTTGTGGTCTGCAATTACACTCCCCGGGGTCTCGCAATTAACAATTAGCCCTGAAGAGGTGGAAAAACCACATCTGTACCTCAAACTCAATTTCCTGCGAGTAGAGGCAGGAAGTAAGAAACATGGCCAAAGACAGATTAGGACCCAGGAGCAGCCTAATCCCCCAGGTGTCTTTCAAGTACACCTGTTAAGTATTGTCTGCCTAGAAAAGGATTTATCACTCCCCTGGCTCACATGCAGCTGTAAGCCAGAAGACAGAGCGTGCTTTCCGAGATTTCTGAGAGGTGCAGTCTGAGATTCCCAGTTGCCCTAAGGTATAGCCCAGTGGTTCTCAACCTGTGGGTCGCGACCCCTTTGGCGGTCGAACGACCCTTTCACAGGGGTCGCCTAAGACCATCCTGCATATCAGATATTTACATTACGATTCATAACAGTAGCAACATTACAGTTATGAAGTAGCAACGAAAATAATTTTATGGTTGGGTCACAACATGAGGAACTGTATTTAAAGGGCCAGAAGGTTGAGAACCACTAGTATAGCCCATGGAGGAGGACTACAGAAAAGTAAAGCATTGAGGCCAGGGCCAGCTGCTTGGAGACGGTTTACAGACCCCACTCTAGTCTCAAAGACAACTTCTCTAGCCTGGTTTAATAGTAAGTGGCCCGAAGCAGATAGAGTCATGGGCCATGGGAACGATTAAGGTTGAGTTTGGTTACCTCTACAGAAGACTGACTCTATTGGCTTCACCAAAATATGGTTTTACTTTTTAAAGATACACCCCAGACATTGAGCAAACATCTGAAAGCATGACCGATGGAATGCAGAATTCACAGTTCAAAACAAAGCGAAGGGACAGAGGGTGAGATTAGTGGCTCAGTTGGGTGGGGAAAGAGGGGCCCAGGGTGAGAGATTTGAGCCTGAGCCCCTTACACCTGAGCTGCCTCTTTGTTTCTCAGATGGACCCCTATGTTGCCAGGCAACAAACACCGCTGCTGGGGCTTTGCAGGGGCTTCCCTGGGGTTCACAATGAAGACCAGAATAGAGTCCTGTTCCCTGGGAATTTCAATGTGTTGGGTGAGAGAAAAGAGATGAATATATTCAAAATTGTTCACTGTCGGTGACACACAAAGGAACGGGGACACAATGTACCAAATTCACATAGAAATCTGAAGGACCCAGATAGCCAGACCCATCTTGAAATAAAGAACAAAGTGGGAGGATTTATAGTTACCAACTTCAAAACTTACTACGTGGCTAATAATAAAGACAGTGGTAGAGGCATAGAGACAGGTAGATCTACAGAATAGAATGGATAGTCCAGAAATACACCCTCTACACTTGTGGCCAATTGCCAAGACAATTCAGTGGGGGCAAAGAGTCTCCTCAACAAATGGTTCTGGGACAATTGGATACTCAGACAAAGAAAATGAATCTGTACCTTTAACTCATCCCATACACAAAAATTAACTCAGAATCAATCATATATCTAAATGTAAGAACTAAAACTATAAAACTCTTAGAAGAAATCATGGGAGTAATCTTTATGACCTTGAGTTAGGCAATGATTTCTTAGATATGACACCAAAAACACAACAGATAAAAGAAAAAATTGATAAATCAGACTTCAAAATTAACAACTTCTCTTCAAAAGACATCAATAACATAAAGAGACAAGCCATAGATTGGGAAAAAATACATATATTCACAAATCATGTGTCTGACAAATCATGTGTCTATATATGGTAGGCAGAATTATGACTGCCCCCCCCCCACAAAGGTGTCCAAGTCCTAATCCCTAGAACGTGTGTACATATTACCTTACATGGCAAAAGAAACTTTGTAGATGCCATTAAGATTAAGGACCTTGCCCTGGCTGGTAGTTCAGTGGTTAGAGCACCAAAGTTTCTTGGGTTTATTCCTGGTCAAGTGCACTTTTCTGGGTTGCAGGTTCAATCCCCAGCCTGGTCAGGGCGTGTGTGGGAGGCAACCAATCAATGTGTCTCTGTAACATCAACGTTTCTTTCTTTCTCTCTCTCTCTCTCTCTCTCTCTCTCTCTCTCTCTCCCTCCCTCCCTACCTTTCACTTTCTCTAAAAAGCAATGGGAAAATATCCTCGGGTGAGGATCAAAAAAAGATTAAGGATCTGAGATGGGGAGAGTGCCCTGCGTTATCCAGGTGACCTCCATCTAATTACATTAATCCTTTAAATCAGAGAATGCATCTAGACCAGGGGTCCTCAAACTTTTTAAACAGGGGGCCAGTTCACTGTCCCTCAGACCATTGGAGGGCCAGACTATAGTTAAAAAAAAACTATGAACAAATTCCTATGCACACTGCACATATCTTATTTTGAAGTAAAAAAACAAAACGGGAACAAATACAATATTTGTATTTGCATGTGGCCCGCGGGCAGTAGTTTGAGTACCCCTGGTCTAGACTGTGGTCAGAAAAAGATGTGACCGTGGGAGAAGGGTCAGGGCGATGCCACATTGCTGGTTTGGAAGATGGGGATGGGGCCACAAGCCAAGAAAGGCAAATGAGATCTAGGAGCTGGAAGACTAGGAAACAGGTTCTTCCCTAGAGCCCGCCAGCACTTTGATTTAAACTCAATGAAGCCTGAGTCCAAGTTTTGACCCACAGAAGTATAAGATGATACATTTGTGTTGTTTTAAGCCACTGAGTTTGTGGTGATTTGTTATAATAGTAAATGGTCACTGATGCCAATTCAACACCACAGGAATCCCCCTTTTGGGGTGCGGTGAAGAATGGAGAAAGCAGCTTCATTCCATGCAAAGACCTCAAATGTGATACAGCACAGCTGTGAGAACAGCACGGCTGTGGGCCAGCTCAGCTCAGTTATGAAAGAGCGAACAGAACAGCTGTGAGATGGCCCAGGCAGCCCTGGGCGAGGTGGCCCTCTTCCAGGAAGAGACAGTCTTTAGTGAGAAGGGTAAGTTCACTCAACAAGGAGGGAGCTCTTATAGAGAGAGAAGTGACTACCCCTGGTCCATGATTGGTCTGTTCTCATGCAAATGAAGATCCAAAAAGCACTGTCTTGATTGGTTAGAATGAAGCTGCTCTGATTGGTTGGTGGAGATGCTGATGAGGCCATAGCTGTACAGCTCTGATTGGATGGGAAAAGCTTCAGTCCTATTGGTTGAAATGGGATTTCAGGAACTCCTTTCTGAGGTGTGGCTGTGATGTGTAGGCAGGCAGGCCAGTGCAGATGCTGGCTTCTCCCTGAAGTGCAGCTTGTGTGGGGCCCCTGTGTAGAAACAGCTGCTAGGCTCTTTTTTCTTTTCTTTTTTAATTTGAGCCCAGTTAGCTACCAGGGGAACTTCGTGGTATATATCTTCTTTCTCAGAGTTCACACAATATAAAACTAATATACCAAAATATATAAGAACTATTCCAACTCAGTAAGACAAATAATCCAATATAAAGGGGGGGGGGGAGGGTGGAATAGACATTTCACCAAAGAAGATGCAAAAATAATCCATAAGGACAGGAAAAGATGCTCAACGCAATCAGGAAAATGCCAATTAATACCCTACTGGCCGACTACTTTATACCCACCACAAAGGCTGGCATCAAAAGAACACATGGTAACAAGTGTTGGCGAGGATGGGGGAAAGCAGAAGCTCATTCATTGCTGGTGGGAACGGAAAACAGTGCGGCCACTTTCGAAATACTTGACACTTTCTGGAATTATTTAATACTAGAGGCCCAAAGCACGAAATTTGTGCTGGGGGGGGTGGGGGGCGGGGGGTGGTGGGTGTGTCCCTCAGCCCAGCCTGCACCCTCTCCAATCTGGGACCCCTTGGGGGATGTCCGACTTCCAGTTTAGGCCCAATCCCACAGGGGATCGGACATCCCTCTCACAATCCGGGACTGCTGGCTCCCAACTGCTCACCTGCCTGCCTGCCTGATTGCCCCTAACCGCTTCTGCCTGCCAGCCTGATCACCCCCTAACCACTCCCCTGCTAGCCTGATCGACGCCTAATTGCTCCCCTGCCGGCCCGATCACCCCCAACTGCCCTCCCCTGCCAGTCCGATCACTCCCAGCTGCCCTCCCCTGCTGGCCTGGTCTCCCCCAACTGCCCTCCCCTGCAGGCCTGGTCACCCCCAACTGCCCTCCCCTGCCAGCCATCTTATGGTGGCCATCTTGTGACCACATGGGTGTGGCCTCTTTGACCACATGGGGGAAGCCATCTTGTGCAAGAGTGTGATGGTCAATTTGCATATTACCTCTTTATTATATAGCATAGAATATAGAATAAGTATAAATATAGAGTATATAAGCATATGACCCAGCAATTTCACTCTGGGGAATTCAATCCCTCCCCTGAGAAATGAAAATGTATGCCCACAAAAAGATTTGTCTGAATATTTACAGCAGTATTAGTTTAATAGCCAAAAAGTAGAAATAACCCACATTTTTTATCAACTGATGATTGATAAACAAAATAAATAAGGAAAATAATAATAAATAATAAGGAATGAAATACTAATATCTGCCACAACATGGATGGCAAAGGAGCCAGTCACCAAGGGGCCACATCTATATATATAAAAGCATAACCGAACGACTGGTTGCTATAATGCGCACTGACCACCAGGGTGCAGATGCTCAATGCAGGAGCTGCTCCCTGGTGGTCAATGCACTCCCACAGCCAACCTCCTGTGGTGCCTCCCCCCACCCCCAGCCAGCTGGCCTCCTCCCCCCCACATCGGCCCCGATCGCCAGCCAGGCCGAGGGACCCTACCCATGCACAAATTTGTGCACCAGGCCTCTAGTAAGTGTATGATTCTGTTTAACGCCATGTTCAGAGGAGGCAGACCCATAACAACAGAAAGTACATCAGTGGTTGCTTAGAGCTGGGAGGGGGTTGGCTGGGAGTGTGATGGCTAATCAGAGTAGAGGGTGTCTTTTATGGGGCAATAAAAATGTTCTGAAATTAAATTGTGATGATAGCACAACTCTGTAAATATACTAAAAACCATTGACTTGTACACTCAAAACGAGTGAATTTAATGGCATGTGACTTATACCTCAATAAAGCGAAAGAGGAGGATTGGAAGGAGCAGAGCTGCCCGCGGAGCTGGCAGACCTGCCAGGGAAGCCGTCCTGCAGGCGGGTGGATCCTCAACCTTGGAACCTGCGCTTTGAGAACTCACACCCGAAGAAAACCATCTGGACTCCCCGTTGTACTGATTAAATATCGAATCTGATTTACTTCAGTAGCTTATAGCATTGGACAAACTCGCTCAAAGCATCCCAGAGAGCGAGGGGGGCGTCTCTTGGGGAGCACTTGCTGAGACGGGTGAGATGGAGGAATGAGACTGGAAAGAGGAAAGGATGGCTGCAGTGCCCACAACTTCCAATCAGAAAACAGGGCGTATGTGAACAGATTCAGGGGCCACAAGGCCAATTGTACAAAGCCAGGCCCACCCAGACAGACGGCCCCCAGCCTCTGGGATAGCCTGTCAGTTTCTGCCCTCCTCTGCCCCTGTGTGGGAGGGAGGGCCTCCCAGGGCTGTGGCTGCTGGATCCTGAAGGGCCCCTCCAGGGCCGAGAGCGGGGCTGCAGTCACGGCATCACAAAGGGCACAGTCCACACAGGCAGGGAGCGGTGCGGAATCAGCCTGTTGGAAAGCAAGGACGGGCTGCCTGCCTTCTGAACACGTGCAGCTCCCCCATCCACCCATCCTCACCCTGAGAGAGAGACAAGCGCAGCGCCGCACGGTGATGTATCTGCGCCTACGACCTGGTTATGAGGTTATCAAGCGGCGAAGACGCCCCCGGGGAATGGAGATGCTTTTTTCATAGAGGAAACTGTGAGTAAATGGCCGGAATCCATCTTGAGGGAGATAATAGAAGCACTTTTTTTAAATGTGGAAAAAAACAGTATTTTTCCCCAGAGCATTCAAGCCCTTCCAGGTGTAGGTGGTGTTTCCCGTTAATGGGTCCCTGGCCAGACCCAGCTCAGGGCCCGGGACACGAAAGGAAGCGTGTCTGCCTGCGCAGTGGCTTGACTCTACGCCAAGTGGGGAAGGGAAGACGGACACCGCCAGCCTCCATTTGGCCCAACCTCCTGGCTCCCTGAGGGCGGGCCAAGGACAGACACTGCCGCCACCTGGGGCACAGCCATTTCTGGAAGAAGCGTGGCTTCTGAGCCTGCGTCTGCGGGATCTCTATGTCATTGCTCTCTGGGTGACAGACAGTGCCTCAGTGCCTGCATAAATGTAAATACTAAGCATTGTCCAGCCTGACAACCGAATATTTGCTTTATGGAGTGTTTACGTTCCTGACCTATTTGTGTAAGAACTCTCCAGCTGAACTGTGAGATAATGAACGTGAAGGCTTTGTGAAGTGAGGAGCACGAGGGGTTTGGGGGGGAGGAGGGGTCTTAGCGAGGGCCAGGTGGCAGGGCCAAGCATTTACTCATCCATTCAAGTGGCAAGCACTTTCAGTCCTTGGGTCCACTTCTTTAAAAAGCTCATGAGGAAGCCATTTTCACTTCACGTGGAGAAACTGAGACTGGCATGTTTTACGTGACCCGTCTGACCCAGTCTGTAAGTGTCAGTGCGGGATTTGAACTCCAGGTCGGCCTGGTTCCAAATAGACAGCTGGTCCCAAAGGCTGGCCATGGCGCTGCTAGACTGAGAGTCCCCAGGGCCAGGGCACTGCTAGACTGGGAGTCCCCAGGGCCAGGGCACTGCTAGACTGGGAGTCCCCAGGGCCAGGGCACTGCTAGACTGGGAGTCCCCAGGGCCAGGGCACTGCTAGACTGGGAGTCCTCAGGGCCAGGGAGCTGGGAATCCTGAGCCCGAGCCGCAGGGAAACAAACCACCGTGCAGGAACACCTCCTGTCTCCACCAAGGCCCCCAGCACCTCTGACTGACAGCTTAGATATCCCTTCACCTCTTCTTCCCCTCTTCCTTGAGGGCATACTGACTCCACCCTCTCCAATGGCCCCTCCCCCTGGAGAGGAGGGGAGGGGCTCCTGTCCCTGGCTTAGCCACCATCATTTCTTTCCCTGGCTCAGCACTGAACCTCTCTGCGCCTTCATCTCCAAATTGGAAAATTGGAACAGTTGGATGATTTTCAAACTCATTTCACCACTACTCAGTAAGAAGTATATTTTCTTACAATCCAGTTCACATGTAAATCTCTTTTTCCAAAAAACAAAGCTTATCCATGCTCTATGTGATGTACTCTACTATTTCTCTGTTTTATCCTCTTTCTTCTTCTTTTTTAATGCTGGTCACAGCCCATTAATCAACTTGATTTCACTCCCCTGATGGGTCATGACCCACAATTTGGAAGATTCCCTTCTAGCTGCTCTGTAATGAGCACCCCAGCTGTGACCGACTTGATGCGTCTTTACCAGCCTGTTCCTCCTTCCAGGGGTCCCTCAGAGCCCGCGCTCCCGCCCCGCCCTCCTCTGGCCGTCCCATCCTGGAATGTTTCCTGTGTGTGCGTGTCACCTTCACGAAGTCCCCAGGTGAGAGGACTCACTGCAGTGCACCCATGGCAGCTGGCACAGGACTGCCTGCACCACCTGACTGCACGCCCAGGGCCCCCCGCCCCTCTGCCTCCTGAGACGGGCACCCTGTGCTCAGGCCACACCGACCCTCCAGGCAGAGCTCCACCCACCGGCCCGCAGGCCATAGGCTGCCCTGACAGAGCAGAGCTGTCCTTGCCTTTCGGCATCTAACACTCCTGCCTGTGTGCTGCCTGTTGGCACATGCTCCTCACACGGGCAAATTGGGTACACCTGGGTCATGTATGTGTCTGGGGACGGGGCAGGTAAGTCCGTCCGTGTTGATCTGTCTGAATCCCTGGTCCCACAGGAGCAGACATTCGCGGGCTGTACTTGGTCTGACGGAATGTGTGTCGTTAAAGCCAGGCTTCTTCCAGGGCCCTGAGTGAAGCTCGTCTCCTCCGTGGAAGACCCCCAGGATCTGTGATGCGATGGCCAGGCGTCTCCTGGGCGCAGGGACTAGCGATGCTGGGAAGGACAGGGCAGGATGTCCCCTCCTGGCTGTCGAAACACAGGAACCGCCATGGATAGTGCCACTGAAACCCTGCAGGACATCTCACCCCAGAGGACATTGAGGGGCAAAGTTCTGGCTTAAGATTTGTAATGGCTGTTAATTGCTGCATGTGAATTTAGGTAGAGAGGGCAGAGGGAGGATGACAGCTAGATGACAGTGGATAGATGTGAAATAATAGATAGAAGCGGGTAGATGGTAGGTAACTATAAATAGTAGAGAATAAAAAGTAGCTGTAGAGCGTAGCACTTGGCAGATAATAGATAGTAGCTGATAGTAGATCACTGATAACACAGGGAAGATACTGGATAATGGTTGACTATAATAGAAGCTGATAGTAAATAATAGTAGATAAGAGTAGCTAATAATGGGTAATAGGAGCGAGGTGCTAATAGCAGCTAATGGTGCTAGAAATTGGTAAGTGATAAAGTTGCTAACAGAGGGAGTGCTACTGGCAGATAAGGGTGGCTGGCTGTAGATCACAGCTGGTAGCTCACAGGTGGTGGCCTGGAAGACCCCAAATCCCAGGCATCTCCTAGTTCCACCTGTAATTCGAAATGGCTGTAGGACTCACCTGGACACCTTTGCGTAAGCCTGTCCTGAAGTCTCTATAACCCAAGGAGGGGTCAGGCAGGGGTGGGGACTAGTCAGCCTTGTCGTCACAAAACCTGGTTTCCAGTTTAAGCTTCTTCATTAGCTGCAGGATGTTGGGCCCACCATGCAACTACTATGATTCCTCCTTACTCAGGGAGGAGATGAGTCACGCTCCTGCTGTATTCACTGCAGAGGTCAAAATGAGGATGCATGGCAGAGGTAGGCACTTTGGCATTTCAGTGATGCCGAAGTCAGAAGATGGTGAGCAAAGCTGGCAAAGGCCCAGCTGCAGGAGGTCCCATCTGTGGGCAATAGAATAACTGTGCCTTCTATCCTCACAGTCAGTAGGTTGCACGTCAGGGACACGGACAACATGTGGTGGGCAGGCAGCCAAGCCGCAGGTAGCCAGAGGTACTCTGCTCTGGGCTTTTCCCTACCCTCCAAGTTCTACTCGTTGGTCTAATAACCAAATGGCCATGAGACAGATAAACAGAAGACAAGAACCTAATTTAATGCATACATGTGTGTGGGAACCCCGCATGCATGAGAGCCCAGAGACCCCACATGCAGGAGAGGCTCAGAGATAGACAGTGACAGTTGTTCAGCTGTAACTTTCATGAAGTCCAAGTCCGTCCTCTCAGAGATACAGCATGGGTGTACAAGACCCCTGAGCTAGGGATGTCAGAGGTGCTTCAAAAGGTCACTGCAGATTGAGAAGAGCAGGCCTTTAATGAAGAAGAGTTTGTCCTGCCTGGAGATCGGTCAGAAGCAGTTATCTCTGGCAGTCTCTATGGGCAGGCCTCTAATGCAAAGCCTTCAAGGTGGCTAAGAGGGAAGGGGGCAGAAGTTTCTCTTGAGCCTGCGGCTAAAGTGGCCTTTAGCTCAAAACAATCTGCACACGACTGAGGCACATCTTGGGGCGACTTGTTCTGGGCCCCCCACACCTTTCACAAATGCTCACAACCTGAACACTCTCCTAACACCATCTAATGGTTTCTGTTGTTTTGCTGGTGGCTTCCCTGATTGTACTTGGAGTAAAATTCAAACCCTTCATGAGGACCTACAAGCTCCTTTCTCATCTGGTGCTTCCCTCACCTTCTCCCCGTTACTCACGCTGCCTTGGTAGCATCTGCTTGCTCCTCAAATGAGCCATAATAAAGCAGCTCCTTAATTGCCTGGTACATCCTGTCTTTCTCAATATTTTTCCCCTTGTGGAGCTAATGTGAGGATTAAATGGAATAACTTTTGAAAGTTGTATTGCACCGCATCTCTAATGTAAGTTTTATTGATTTGAGAGAGAAAGAAAGATCAATTTGTTGTTCCACTTATTTGTGCATTCATTGATTGATTCTTGTATGTGTCCTGCCCGGGGATCGAACCCACAACCATGACGTATCGGGACGATGCTCTAATCAACTAGCTACCCTGTCAGGCCACCTCTAATGTAATTTATCCCCAGTGAGACTTGAATAATCTCCAATGATTCTCTAGATTGAGGCAGAATATTGGTCCACTCACAGGTCAGAGAAAACTTATCCACAAAATAATCACAGTTACTCAGAGCTCCAATCTCCCCATTACCTCTGATCCCATGAAAAAGTGGAAAGAAAAATGCCTACCTTGTTTGTGTTATTTCCATATATGTCTATATATATATATATATATATATACCCATGCGTATATATATTTCCACATATTTATTTTCCATGTATGTACAATAATATGAATTAACATGCAAAAATAATACATGGTACATATTATAACATTAGGAACCATTTTATGTCAACTTTGTATTGCATGATTTTTATTAAGCAATAACATCACACATGTATTAGTATACTACCTATAATAATAAAAGTGCAATATGCTAATTAGACTGGATGTCCTTCTGGACATCCTTTCGGATGACCTTCCAGATGAAGCCGGGGCTGCAAGGGAAGCCCGGGTCCCGGGTGCCAGAGGGAAGTCAGTGCCGGCAGCCAGGGGAAGGAAGGCCTACTCCTGCATGAATTTCATGCATCAGGTCTCTAGTATAATAATAATATTATTTAATTAGTATATGCTATATATTAATAATACTATATATGTGTGTTATTAATACTATAAAATATGTAGTAATTATTGTTATTCCATTGTTGGTGTGAAGAAACAGTCTTAAAGGAGGGAAAGGATGCCCAGCCAGCCTGGCTCAGTGTTGAGTATTGATCTATGTACCAGGAGGTTACGGTTTGATTCCCAGTCAGGACATATGCCTGGGTTGCAGGCTCAATCCCCTGTGAGAGACGTAAAGGAGGCAGTGGTTCAATGATTCTCTCTCATCATTGATGTTTCTATCTCTCCCTCTCCCTTCCCCTCTGAAATCAATAAAAATATCTTTTTTTAAAAAATGGAAAAGGATTCATTCAAGTTCCCATAACTAATTAGTAACAAAGCTGAAATAGGAACCCAGGTATAGCTGACCTCAATGCTCATGAACTCTTTCTCTACACTGTTGTCTTGCTAAATATGATTCATTTAACATGTATCTTAACTGCCTACTCTGGACTTGTCATAAAGAGAAGATAAAGGATTGTTATACAAATGTTGCCCTCAGAAAGCTCCCCATCCCCTTTTCAAGGCAAGAATGAGATGCTGGGAAGCATGAGGGAGCCACACAGGTAGTCAAGTCTCAAGGGGGCGGTTCACAGGAGAGCGAGATCACTGTGCACTGTGGAGGCGGGAATGCACCACGCCGTGTGTGTGCTCAGCAAACACACTGGGTGGACACATGATTTGATTACTGTTTAAGGGGAGGGGTGGAATTTAATTTGGTCTTTAATTATGACTCGCCCAACATATCTGGTCCCTTCAATGCTATAAAGATGGGAATGAGGAGAGTCATTCTAACCTCAGTGGACTCCTCCCTCTGTGTTCTCCACCTGCTGCCCCTCCCAGGAGGGCTAGATTTGCCTTCCTGGGCAAGAGACCTTGGCTAAGAACCCCAATCCTTTTGCAGGTGGCACTGTTCCTTCCAGCTCCTCACGTGCCTGTCTCCTAAGAGCCTCCCCCAATCTGCTGAAGATTTTTAAGTTATGGAAATTAAGGAGCATGCATATTCCTCAATTCCCCGTGTGGCATGATGGCCATTAACCAATTAATGGCTGTGCAGGAGCCAGCCAGTAGGCTAATGATTAGATAGTAATTGCCATATCATTACAAGGTAAATATAGGGTCGGACTGTCATCCACCCCAAAGAGGGCAACTGGGAATTCGTTTTAATCCTATTAAGCATAATTATTCCTCAGTGTCTGGAACCTGTGATTTCCAATATAATTATATAATGTTCGCCAACTCCGTCCACAGGAGATGGGGTTCAAAGGCAGACAATGAGGTGCAGCTGAGGAGACGTGCGGTGGGAGCTTGAAACTCACAGCAGCATCCGGGTTTGGAAGATAAATCAGTTGGGCATATCCGAAGGCAAAGGAGTCAAGTAAAGGGAAGGAGGGGAGGAGGAAGTGTCGCTGAGATTTGATAGGGTCCTCTTCTCTGAATGGCTAGAAAACAAGTTCTGCGAGTCTCATTACCCCAGATCTCCCGTAGATGGTATCCTTCACTCACTCATTCCATGGAAGATGGTGAGTGAGCATTACTTGTCAGGTATTATGTGGAGCACTGGAGGCAGAAGGGGAAGCGGAACAGGGAGGCCAAGCACTGGTGGGGAGCATGCTGTCTACACTCCTCATCTTACAGGTGGGGAGACTGAGGTTCCCCAGCGGCTACATCTGCTCAGCTCTCTCCAAGAAATGGAATTAACATTCCCAAAAGCCAAAGATCATCTACATGCCAAAAGGTCCAAACTGAGAACTTTTCATGCTTGGCAGGAGCTGTGCAAGTGAGACAATTGAGACATAAAGTTGATAAAGAACCATAAGTGCTGCTGGGTGAGATGGGAAAAGCAATCTTCCTGGCCATGGGAGAGGTGAAGCTCTGCCCTGGTGCACTCTGGGAGATCCAAAGACACCACTTTTCATGCTAATGTAGTAATGCCATATATCACCTTTAAAGAGAACTTGCCTGCAATAAACATTTATGCCAAAACTATTTCCTATAAATCAAGCCACAAATCCCTGGCCTAGCGGAGACATGCTTGTGTCTTAGAGTCTCGCTATTAAATCAAGTATTATAATTTGCTTCAGAAATGTTTTGCCAAAAGGTTAAAATATATACATTCTCGTAGCTCGTCAATCTCATGTGTTGGTGGAAAAGCCCTTGGGGGTTTTCTCACTTACTCAAGCCTTCTTTCAATTTTGTCACTAGTTACCCTACAGGCCTGCTAGGTTGGGAGGGATGGGCTGCTGGTTGATGTAGGAGAGGAGAGGACTACCAGACTAAAGGGTTTTAATTACCTACTGGTGATGTAAAAAAAATAATTTTTAGAGAATTATAACAACAAAAAAATATTAAAACAACATTTTAGCTACATTAAGTAACCCATTACAAGTTGGCACAGAAGTACCATGAGGGGTAAAGTGGAGAAAAAAGCTGGACAGAGCCTACCTTTATGAAATTTACAGTTGAGCAATTTACAAGAACTTTTACATTTGGTGACACATGTCACCTTTGTAACCTGGCAGGACCTATTCCCATTTTATTGGTGAGGCTGTGTGACCTGCGGGCAATGGGCGGAGCAGGCTTTCCACCCACATCTGTCTGCCCTCTGTGCTCTCTTCATCCCCAACCTCCTCTCAGGCCCAAGGAGGCACATGCAGTTCTCAGAACACGGCACCATCCTCCACCTCAATTCCCAGTGGCCGGGCAGATGTGACGTGCTGTGTGCTGTCTGCCCGGCCTGCCAAGAACCACTCTTCAATTGTGTGTGAATTATCTCTGTGGCACAGTCACCGTAGCAGCAAAATTTATGCTCAACAATACAGTACGTCTATGATTTTCAACTGCTAATGGAATTACTATTTTTGTTTATTTTAAAGCCATCGCAATAAAACAGGCCCCTACCAATATTCTTGCAGTGTTTGTCTTGACACTTTACGGGAAGCTACACAACTAAAATAGCAGAATGCCTGTAAACGCACAAATGGCCTTCTCAGAAAAGGGGGGCTTGGCTTCTATCACAGTGGGGCCCACAGAATGACAGGCGGATGGGACACAGACAGGAAAGGCTGAGAACCACTGTAACCATGGAGGTCCAGAGGGGTCTATGCCATGTGACTCCAACCCGAGATAGCTGGATGATCCAAAGAGTAAACAGCCATCCTCCTCTCTGCTAGGAGCACCCAAGAAAGTGATTGTTGAAGAGAAAGGAAGTTGAAGGACAATTGGATGGGCAGGAGTGCTCACTGCCCCATCATGCTGCCCCTGTGGGAAGCAGGAGTGAGCCACACCCCTTGTTGTTCCTGTTGTTCCGAGCCACATCCTAGATGCTGGTCCAAAGCTCAAGGGCAAATGGGAGGCAAAAGCAGATCAAAAAAGAAACAGAGAGTGACAAGATGATAGCCCTAACCTGGGACCCTCTCTGAGATGAACACCACCTGGAATATGAGGTGTTTCCAATGTCCTGCCCCAGAATCTCAGTCGATGGCTTTAAACTTTTGCCTGGAATACTCACCATTTCATGGGGTTAAGACACAACTTCAAAAGGGCCACACCAAATTACAAGTATGTTACCATTGGCATAACGTAGTCACATCTGGCTTATCAGTATCACTATCTCCAAGAGGAGTACCCTGATGGAAGAAGACTCCAGATAAAGAAAACTTAATGGGATGGGGGGTGAGATAACCTAGAAGTTTAAGAATCCAGAGGAGGGAGGCAGGCCCAGCTAGACCGCCTCAATGAGGAAGGAGAAAGCCTAGACAAAGGACCAGTGGGAGAAAAGAAATGGGGATGAGCTCAAGAAGGTGGTTAAGGGAGGGGAAGAAGGAAACCCTTACCCAAGACAGAGGCTCCCAGTGCAGGAGAGGGAGAGGGGGTGGAGGCAGTAACACTGCAGTGTGTGTGAGCACAGTGGCCACAACAGGCCACTTGACCGGAGAGCCTGGAACAGAAGTGGGAACCAAGGCCTCAGGGATGCACCCCAGGAAAAAGCCAGGCTGTGGAAGGACATTTATCCAGGAGCCCAAACGGCATGGAGCGTGACTAGCCCGAAGTCCCAGGCCTGAGGAATGAGTGCAGCCAGCCTGTTAATGTGGTGTCCGAGCCACACCACATTGAGGGCCCAGGTTGTGATTACGAAACTTGCCAACCAGTACGTATTCGACGCCCAGGACTTCCTCCCACGCACGGAGGGGCCACGCCAGGGATCACGAATGCCCTCTGGGCGATGAGGCAGAGTGCTCAACATGAGGAGGCAGAAGTTTCCCTGTGGGGATCCCTTGGCTTGTCTCAACTCCCAAAGTGGCACAGAATGGGGTGCAAAGAAAGAACCAACCTTCCGACCTCCCGTCTTCTCCAGCAGGCACCCTGTGCAGCATATGAGCATTCAGGCACCCACCACCCTCCCAACCACCCACGCGAGTCCCTATTATCTCAGCCCTCACCTCCATCCTCCTTCTGAAATTATCCAAGTCCACTCTTATTGTACCCACGCCTGCCTCTGCTCCTTCCCACATGGGCTTCATACAGCAGGGAGGAGGCCGGGCCTGCAGCTGCTCTGAGAGCCTCCAGACCCCGGTAGCTGGGCCAGGACCCAACAGCGCATGCGCCACCTCCTCGGACCCAAGCATTGGAGGCTGTGCAGTGCGATCCGGCTGAACCTGGCACTTAATGAGGGAGAGGGCCAGGCCAGGAACCCTTGGGGAGGCTGCTTCAAAGGGAAGACGCGGGCATGGGAAGCTATTTGGTGCCCGCTCTGCCCAGGCTGAGGCAACCTGGGACCACAGAGGCACATACCTGAGTCCCCACTGGGGTTCACGTTTGTATCTGCTACAGTCTGCAGATCGTGTAGAAAAGAACCTACAGCCGATTGTTCACAGCTCCTCCCTGCCCCACCTTTCAGCCCATTCCTAGGGCTCTCTCCTGGTGGCTTGAGTTCCGGGATTGCCCACCCGCCTTCTCTGCCTCTTCAAACTCTATCCGTTCTCTAAAGCCTACCCCAAGCCCCCGACTCTCCGTGAAGCCTTCGGGAAGACCCCAGCCCAGGAGGAGCCCCCCTCGGACTTAACTCATGTTGCCTGTCTCCATTCAAGGCTTCTGCGGTGGGCTCCCCTCCTACAGGCTGGGTCCCTCTTCATGGATTATTATCGCAAATGGAGACATAGCTCCTCCCGTTGACAGAAAGACCCTGTCCTGTGCTGCTCTGGTCTCCCCACAGCCCAGTAAGTAAGCAGCCAATAAACCTTCTTTATTAATCAGTATCAATAGCACAGTGATCTCTTACAGAGAGGAAATGAGGTCTTTTCTGCTCTGTGAGGTCAGGTAACTGATTTGGCTTCTCTAAGCTTCCATCCTCCTGGGCACAATGAAGAGATTGAGCCCTACTTTATGGCGTTTGGAATTCAATGAAATAATGTGTGCTCAGGGTTTAGCACATTAATGGGCAAGATGCTCAAGCAGTGCTGGCCTGACCCCCACCTCCCTCATGTTTGTTCAGTGCTTTCACCTTAAGAAAACTCCTTTCTATGCATCACCTTACATGAGCCTCAGGACAACCCCCTGAGGTGTTCTATTTGTATGCCTGTTTGACAGGTAAAGAAACTGAGGTCTGGGAGTGTATGTAACTCTAGCCCTAGTGACACCAGTGAATTCTAGAAACAGCCTTTGGGGTCCACCTGATGTCAAAGTCCAGGCTGCCTTGCCGGGACCCCCTGGGGAAGTCCCTGGAGGTGGTGCCTTAGGGTGTGGTCTCAGGTGAGGTCAGTGAAAGAATTAATACAGGGGGGCAGCCAGAGGTGCAGGGGTGTTGGTGATGCTCCAATCAGGTGGGGGCAATATCTCACTGACACCTGACCCGCCACCCCGTGGCTGTAAGCGCACAAGGCCAGAAGAGATAGGGGCGGAAATAGAATTTTGAGAACCAGCTATAATTGTAAGAAATATGCTGTTAACCGTGATTGTGTGAGAAATGCTCACCTGTCCGAATTTCAAATGACGGACTCAGAGACAGAAGTATGGCAAAAATGAGACCTTTAATACACTCTCGAGAGCGGGCGTCTGTCCCATTGTACAAGCACAATAGGAGTAGCAATCATGTCCCATTTATTTAGTCCCTCCTCCGGTTCCTCACTGGCTGAGTACTCTGGGGTCACCTGTTCCCTGTCACCTAGGTCTTGCTGTCTCCCCGTGGGCCGGTTAAAATATTGGGCTGAGGCCTTTCTAGCTGAGGCAGACGCCTCGGGGGTTCACACCACGTTGGCCCACATGCACAGCTCTTTGTTCCTTTTCCCTCTGCCCTCCATTCTGTTTGTCCTGGGGAATTCAGTAAATTCCATCCAAAGCCCGCCATGCTGGAGTTGGAGCACAGAGGTCCATTTCTTGCAATTGTTTTATTCTGATTACAGAGGGCACACCCTAACCTGACGGGCAGTTGCCTGTGGGACCTGGGAGCGCACCTGGAAATGCAGCCCATCCTCCCCCTTTGGAGCTGCCTATTATCATGGAAAGATTAACAACTTTGTTGCAGAAACCAGAAGCGCCATTTGAAGACCCCTGCCCTTTCGCATAGCACTAAGCCCTTTGAAGATCTCCAGTCCCCATTACCTGTAACCTGCCCATTTGGCACACCCTTCCCCATGTAATCTTTGTCCTTCTGCCCAATATAAGCACCTGGCTTACGGTGAGGGAAGAGCAGATTTTTGTGGATGACCTGCTGCTCTCTATTACTGCCGGCAGGATTGGAATAAACGCTCATAATGATTCAACCCGGTCTCTGCTGAATTGGCTCAGGCAGTGACGGGCAGCCCAGGCCCCTCGATTGTCCTGTTACAGAAGGACCCAGGTGTGACCAGCATCCTGCATGATTTTGCCTGTTAGGATGCTGAGGAATGCAGGCTGCAGGCAGTCGCCATGGCAATGGTGATGGAGAAGTGCATCAAGCAGTGAGCCCCTCCTGGCCCAGCTCTTTTGCCAGGGACAGAGAAACAAGGTTCCCCAGGTCTTCCTGACCCCCAAACTTCAACCCCACCCCAGATTTTAAGCCTTCCTGATAGCAACACCATCACAAGACTATGGAAGGCACAGAGTGAGAGAATGAAGGAGAGCCACTGCCTCAGTGCCTCCCCCATTGTGAATGCCACCTCCGATGTCCATTGCAAGGCTTCCAGGATGTGGAGGAGGTGGGAGCATGAAAGGAAACTCTTGCTGATGGACATGAACTTGTGTCCATCAACACTGTGCTACATCCTTGACGTCCCCAACCTCCTTTGCTCTGCATGTCCCAGTGAGGAAGGTATCAGTATTCCCATCTTACAGACAGAGAAACTGAGACTCAGAGAGGTTACGTACAAGCTAGTGCTCAGTTAAGCCAAACTTGGATTAAAAACCTGCAGTTCTGAAGGCATGTGACGAGGGGCGGGGGGGCGGGTAGGGGGGGGTGCTCCCTTCTCCGTGTCCAGCATGGGGAGAGAGAGAGAGATGTGAACCGGTTCTTGAGTACAGGCGCTGGGGATTAAATAATGAAATAAAGAGAGACACAAAGGACACAAAAATAGAAAAGACTGGGACCAGGTGTGGCGTCTGCCCTCTGATGGAGGGACAGACACAAAGAGAGCCAGCACCGGAAGTAGCTTTAATAAATACTCGAATAACAGGAAGTTACATCACATCTGGGTGGGCCTTGAGTTCCTGGCGACATCATGAGATCCACTCCCTTAACACTGGGCCGGAAGGTCAAACTGAGTGGCGTCCTAGTCTCTTGACTGGGACCACCCCCAGAACATGGCTCTGCCTGTGCTCTGAGTTTCAGTGACATATTTAAAAGATGCCCGGAGTGTTTGCTAGCAGCCCGCAACACTAGCACATCCGCGTTTTATGACTCTGGTGGAGAGGAAGGCTGAGGAAAAGGAATAGGAGTTGGGGCCAGGCAGGTTCTCGGGCAGGAGATGGGGCATTGCACGGGGAAGCACCAAAGTCAAAATTCAACTAAAGGAGTCATAATCCAGCCGGTCTGGCCCGACCTCTCCCTTTCACACCCCTTCGATGAGACAGGAGGGAGGGTGAGAACTGGGTCCAAACAACTGGGGTACGTGCCCTGGCACCCACTGCGAGAGGGCAGCCGGGGGGATGGGGGGGCAGAGAGAGGCCTGTCTCCCCTCTCTCCACCACAGCCAAGCAAAGACTGTCCCTTCACCCTCCGCAGACTTGTATTACAAAGAATCGGAGAAATAATTATGGGATGGAGAGGATTGATTAGATTGGATAAGTCCTGGCTACAGCCCTCTTGTTATGCTCTGAGTGGCATGTGTATTGTTTTTCATTAAGACTGCATAATGAAATAATTGCATAATTAGTGAGGAATTTGTTACCTTTCAAGGAAGCATCTTTAATCCCCCTGAAGAACACCTGGCCCTCCCAGGCGCCATCTCTCTCAGGCTGGAGAGGGAATACGGGGAGGGGAAGAGGCTGAGAAGTGAAGGTCACTCCCACCACCATGCCGCCTCCAGGCGTGCCCAACTGCCCCCCGACTCGCTGATGGCTCCATGGCAGTCACTCTGTCCGCCTCCTTCTAGACCCCTGCCGCGGCCCTCCCAGGGCTTCCCCGATTCATCCAACTCTGATTAAGTGCAGATGCCTAGGTTCAAGCCTCTACAATCCAGGAAAGGAGTGGAGCCGCAGGCTTGCGCATTTAGCACCACCCTGAGACAGTTATTCAAATTAAAGGCCATAACCACTGGTCCATCCCTAACCCCGCCTGAGGCAGCCATCAGGGGGAAGAGGACTTACCGGATGGGAGAGAGCTCAGGAGGCGCTGTGCGCCCCTCGTTCTCCGTGACATGAACAGTCAGGGCATCCTCACTCACTCGAGTGTAGCCACTGCCCCTCCTCCTACTTGGTCCTCACTTTTCCCATCTGCACGAGGGGGATCACGCCAGGTGTTTTAGGGCCCCTCCAGCTCCGGGAGTCTGACTCAAGGCCTGTTAGCAACCATCCCTGTCTTCTGCTCTGATCAGCTGGCCTCCCGGGTCCACGTGGCAGTTAATCCTGGAGAGGACGCTCCTCTTTAGAGCCCAAATCAGAGCTCGGTCCTCGTCAAACACAACATTCCCAGGCTGGGTTACCGGTTAAGCTGTCACCAGCTTCTTTACTCTTCAAGGCAGGTTTTAAGAGGAGGCAGACGGAGAGAAAAATATGAGACTGCTCAGCTGTGAAAGAGGGAAGAGATGGAGAGAGCGCCAAGCCCCGGATTCCAGTCCCAGCGCTGCCACATGCAGCTGCGTGATGACAGCGCTGGGTTTCCCTGCGCCCGGGAGCCTGGAGGACGGTGAGCGTTAAGAAACCTCTCTGCTTTCTGTCCCAGAAACCCGCTTCCTGCAGAAAGCCGCCCTTTGCCCCCTCGCTTCCCTGTGACAAGGCTGCTCACAGACCCTCATACTCCGACTGCTTGTTCCCACTGATCAATCAGAACAGTTAATGAAACTTGAAACTTCAGTAATGCTTCTCTCCCTCTCCAGGCCCCCGAACTGTGGCCTGCCCCGGCCTGAGGTGGAGGCAGCCCATCCTCTGCACTGTTCCATCACCACCTTCTGACGCCCCCACCCCCGCCCCGACCCCACCTGCTCTTCCTGGCTTGTTCATGCCTCACTGTAACGCTGTAACTGTAACGTAAAAGCCTTTATGCCCAACTCCTGGCTGCTAGCAGCTCTCCTGGGCAAATCCTCTCTTACAACAGCCCCTTCCCCTGCCTCACAATAATCTCTTTGAGTGAAATCTCCCTTTGCCAGGTCCGGTCAGTTTTTCATTTGTTTTTATTTGACAACTAGAGGCCTGATGCACAAAATTCATGCAAGAGTAGGCTCTCGCAGCCCCAGCTGCCTCGGCCCTTGCAGCCCTGGCTTTGTCCGGAAGGTCATCCGGAAGGTCATCCAGATGGTCGTTCCACTGTTCAGTCGATTTGCATATTACGCTTTTATTATTATAGATGACCATGGGCAAGTCATTTCACTAGAGTTTCTACATCTCTCAAGTATGAAAAATATGTCCCAAAGTTGTAAAGTCAAAGACATAACGTATATAAAAGTGCTTTGTATGGCATCAGAAAATACAATTCTGGAGGGCACTCAGGTCCTCCACCCTCAGTTGCCCCCCATGGATGCACCCCAGCACCCACTCCCACTTGCATTCATCTCTCCTCAGCCCTGCTCTGTCCTCCACCCCCACCCTCCCAGGCTCCCACCCAAGCTTCCTGGACGATTCAGCTCAACTGTCTCAATCCAGAAGCCACCCCCTCCTCCCTCATCCATCACTGTCATGTCCCACAGGGGGAGGGCTTTTATTTAACAACCAATGGATTTTCAGTTTGACTCATCTGGGAATGGGCCATCTCTCTCGCACACAAACTGAAGATCCCTGGGTTGCAAGTAGAGGTACAAACCAGTTTGCTGGGTAGTATAAACTCTCATCACAGAACATGAGGGCAGAGGGGAGGAGGGAAGAGGGGCGGGAGAGTGAGCCGTGATAAAATATGCAAGCCCCAAGGTGAACACCGCTCCTGACCCCCCGCCTGACCCCTGCACTCTGTGCTGCTTAGTATTATTTCTTTCTTTGTCTCACCAGGTCCCCAGCTCAGCCCAAGCCAGGGAAGGGCCTCATCAACAATGTATGAGATGCTAACTCATTGGGTGGGCGCAGTTGGTGGCAGCAGAGGCCTTCAGGGGGCCCCAGGCTCCCCCCCCTCCCTCCCCTCACCCCACCTGTTGCAAAGCTGCCAGTACTTACATGGGGCATGTCCCAGACAAGAGAGAGGCTGCTCTGTGAAAGGGACGGCTGGTCAGTAGTTGGGGCGCAGGCTGCTCCAGGAACACACACTGACAGCTGGAGCCTTGAGAGAGAGGGCTTTGTGTACAAGACGGCAGAGGCCCAGGCAGCCCCATCCAGGTGGTCTAAAGGCACCCCCACGTATCCTGGAGGCCCCCTGCATGTCCCTGCTCCCCACCTCCCTCTTTATCCTCAGGCTCTGTGCAGACCCCAGTGACCCCACCAGCGCTGGGGGGGCCCAGATAAAGGGAGGGGTGTTGGGTTAGGAAATGGGTTTTAGAAACAGTGAAGCCACTTACTATCCGGGGGACCTGGACTAAGTGGCTTCCAGTTCCCGTCTCTAATTAAGGTGTTGACTACAGAGTCTGAAATCTGGTCCAGCTCTGACCTCGTCAAAGTGGAGAAACAGAGAGATGTTCCTCCCGCTTCCCGGGGGGGCCTGCCCACAGCTGGAGAGTACAAGTGGGCAAAGCAGCTCACAGGTGTGATTCAAATAAATTCCATAATCACCAAACCACAGCGCAGGATAAACTCTGTGTCCCACCACTGTAAACCTACATTTGCCACCCCTGTACACTTCCTAACGCCCTAACCTGGGCACCGTCTCCGGCTGCCGTGGAGGGCAGAGCGAGCTTATGTGAAACAACCACTTGGGTTGGAAACATATCTGTCATGGTTGTGAAGTCGAGAAGGGAGACGGTTCTTTCCCAGTCGGGCCTCCAGGGAGGAGCCCCATGAGCAGCTCTCATGGCCCCAAGGGCAGGAGCACCCCAGCCCAGGCTGACCCCTCCCTGGTTCTTCTCCTGCGAGGCCTCGTTCCATGCCTACGCCGTGCTCCTGGCGTCTGGGGCAAGCCAGCTTGCAGGCCTACTGATTCCATTTAAAAGGATGATATATGTGGAACCATGTTTGGTTGGATAACCAACTCAATCGTAAACCAATTAGAAGAGGGTGTGTTTATTGAGAAAGCCAAAGGCATCTCTTTTCGAGCTAATTGCGGGATGCTGCGTGAATGCTAGAGAAATGACTTACAGGTTGGGAAGAGCCCAGGAAAAAGCAAAGGGGAGAGGAGCCCCCACCCCAGAGCTGTGACTCTGAGGAGGAAGAACCGAATGGACAGAACAAAGAAGCAATGAGCCTCCCTGCCCTCCCTTCCCACATCCCAGTATTGCATAGATTCCTCTAGTGGCCAGAAATATTTAATCAGATACTTTTGTTTGGATCTCGCCTCCCTGGTAACCTGAAGATGTTACCATGGCAATCCCTGAGTAATACATCTCGATTATTTATGGCCTTGCAAATAGGGTGGGGAACCTCCAGGCACCGTAGAAACAGGGAGGTAGACCCCTGATTTCCTCCTCCCTCTGCGCCCCAGCAGAGGCGGCCAGGCCGGTTCACTGGAAATCGCTCAAAGCCGTTTGACTGGAAACCCCTCTGCCCATTCCCTTTCTATGTCCCTGAGAACTGTCCTGTCCCACAGCCTTCCATTCTGGGATCCTCACAGGCCTCCCAGGTTGCACTCTACTCCCCAGGAATAAACTGGGGCTGGACAGAGGGGGTAGGAATATCTATCTAGTGACTTAGGCCCCGAGTTCTAGTGCGAGCTGGGCTAGAGTCCTGTTCACACCGCATATTACATCGTGACCTCAGACACATGTCCCGGCCTTCCGAAGCCTTTGTTCCCTCCAGTGTCAAATGAAAATTAAAATGAATTTTGTTTCATAGAGTCGTTGTGAGGATTAAATAAAATAATGTATGTAATGCTCTTGTACAGCACCTGGCGCATGGTAAGTGCTCAGTAAGTCATAGTTGTTCTGTAGCAACTACTTTACCAGTCATCTTAGCACACTGTTTGTGGCTACAAGTCAGGATTGTGGCGAGGGCAGCGAGGGCTAAGAGGACAGATGGCGAGGTGTTCAGGTGAGGGGAGGCAACTTCTTCTCTTGTCCAGTCCTCACCAGACAAGGCAGCAGGAGCCCCAGTGGTCAAATCAAACTGGAGCCCCGAGACCCAGTTCTCTGGCTTGCCATCACCCTGCTCCTAACAGACCAGATCCCCCTTCTTACTGGGTTAGATCGTGTCTCCCCAAAATTCACGCCCACTCTATGCCTACAACCTGATGTGGAAATAGGATCTTTGCAGATTAAGGTGAGGTCGTGCTGGGTTAGAGTGGACCATCCCTAACCCACTGTGGATGCAGACATGCAGGGAGAACGCTGTGCGTTGCTGGAGGTGGAGACGGGAGTGATGCTGCCACAAGCCCAGGAACAAGAGCGATCGCAGCCCCAGGAGCTGTGGAGACGGGCGCGAGCAGTCTCCGCGGAGCCTCGGAAGGACCCCCCTGTGAAAACCAGAGGTCCGACGCCGGCCTCAGAGCTGAGTGAATGCATTTCTATTGTTGAAGCCACCTGGATTGTATTTGTCACAGAGCCCTGGGAACCAATGCATGCCCTGTGACTCCAGCTCACTTCCTGGCTCGTGTGTCCCTCAGCCATGGGAACAGCTCTGTCTGCCGTTAGCTGACATGACTGGCTGTGCTGGACAAAGAGCCGAGCTGGGTCCCCGCTTCCTCTCTGCACTCACCGGCTGTTCCCCGAGGGGAATCGCTTACCCTCTCTGAGCCACAGCCCTGAGACAGGACACCGATGCCTGCCCAGCATGCTTTGCAAGCTTGTTGAGAGGTTTGCTTTGATCCTGTCTCTGCAATAGTTTTCATCCCTCAAGCAGGCTGCAGGTGCAGGCCCCAGTGTTTGCTTTCATTGTGACGGCACAGAAGAACTGTGTTCCCGTGTCCCTCACGACTGTCGGTCAGAGCCGCCGCTCACCATGAAGAGCAAGGGAGAACGTCTCCCGCCCAAGCCAGGCCCTGGCTCCAGCCTCTGGCCCTTGCCGTCCTATAGGAATTCCTAGCGCGGCCCTCCTCCGTGGCCCCAGGGAGCCGTGGCCCAGGACACAGACAACTGTGGTCCCTTGTAATCCCAGGTGAGAGCTATCACCACGGAGGCCATTGGAATGCCGGCTAACTGGGAGGCTCAGAAGGGACAGAGGGGAAGAGCCAGGCCACAGTCTGAAAGGTCTTTTCTAAAGGCCCTATCCCACTGCCTCTGCGGACGCTGACACTCACCGAGAGCCCCAGTGGTCCCCCCTGTGTTCCCGGGAGACCCCATGCTCTCCTGCCCTCGGCCAAAGGCTCCCGGCACTCAGCTTGGCTGCTGGGCTCCCTGGGGGCAGCCTTTCAGCCTGCGCAGGCCTGTTCTTATCTGACAAATCCCCAGTGCTACCTACCCAGCCTGGCACATGCTAGGAAGAAACACAAAGATTTTGAGTGAATGAATGACACTTAAGAGCTCACTGTACTAGATTCATGATATGAAAATAGAGTTCAGACTCCATATCAACATGGAAAGAACGACCCTCCTCACTTACATACGTTAATGTTCTGTACAGTCGTAGTGATGTGAGATGGGAAACTTTCGTGTTTTATACTAAGAAGGAACTACCTTCTATTGGAGGAGAGAAGAGTGGGGTGTGCACTTGTGTGTGTGTGCATGCGTGTGTGTGGGGGTGAGGGAGTGCGCATGTGTGAGCGTGCGGGCGTGTGTGTGTGTGTGTGTGTGTGTGTGTCTGCGTGTGCACAGCAGTGAGTAGGGAACGTGAACTTTGGGGAAAGATACAATCTGACAAGCTCACATTCCTGACTGTAGTGGTGATGCACTGGTTGCCGTGAGCATGTGTGCATGCATGCGTGTGTGCACATGTGCTTGTGTGTGTGTGCGTGTGCACATTGGGGAAGCATGGAGGATGGCATCACACTGTTCACTCTGTCCCTGGCAGTGGCAGTTGGGGGCAGACGGGCATCTGCAGCCCCCTCTGTGACAAGGTCCCTGAGCAGGTTACAGAGGCTCGAGGCTGAGCAGAGCAGATGGGCGGGTCTGGGAGACCTGGACCAGGTCCCCACCTGCAGTCCTCAGACCGTAAGGGTCCCATGGGGGTACTGCGGCTCAGAGCTACTGTTGATAAATACTTCTGTGCGCCCACAGAAGCAACAGCTTACCCAGAGAAGGCTCGCGGACTGCTGACTGAGACATCACTTCTGTGCTTTTGGCTGGAGTTATACCAACTCACTGCTAATCTCATGCGGATCTGAACCCCTGATTGGCAGCCATACACAGCTTTGATTAATAAAAAATGAGAAAACAAATTATGACTTGAAAAATTCAGTTTGTTTGCTAGACATGATCCTTTTAAATTCGGTGCCTGGTGCAGGGAGGGAGCGGTGACGTGACTGTTAGGAACAGGGCTCTGGAGCTCAGCCTCAAATTCTAGCTCAACTGCCTGCTAACAAGTCTGAGCTCTCTAAGCCTCAGTTTCTTTGTCTGAAAAATGGGAACCATAATAATATCCATCCCAGTGTTATTACAAGTATTAAAGGAGATAATATAGACACGCACTTAGTCCCTTGTCTGGCACCTAGGAAGCTGCACCAAACATCAGCTCTTGTCACAATCACTTACTGCTCTCACCTGTCCCGGTCACTCCTGAGGTTAGAGACCCATCTGTCACCGCTGCCCTTATGATGAGACAAGAGGTGCCTGACCCTCCACCACAGGGCAGAACTCCCTCAGGCGTAGGATGCCTCTGGAAGTTGAAACATTTGAACAAGAGGATGGACACCCCGTTGACCTTTTCCCACCAACAGGAACCAGGTTGTATCAACCCATGAGGCCAGAAATCAGGGGGATGGACTCCAGGCCAGGTGGCCCAATGTTAGCCTTAGTGTATTATTTCCTACTGATGCATATAATTAACTGCCAAAAAGCGTGAGGCTTAAAACAGCAAGCATTTATTATCTCACAGTCCGCAGGTCAGCAAGCTGAGCAGGGGCAACTGAGGTCTCTGGACAGAGTCTCAGTAAATCAAAATAAAGGTATTGTCTAGCCTGGTCCCTTCCGAAGGGTCTGGGGAAGATTTCCCTTCAAACATCCTTCAGGTTGTTGGCTAACTTCAGTTCCTATGGCTGTAGGACTGAGGTCCCAGCAACCTTGTTGGCCTCCAGCCAGGAATTGCTCTCACTCCTACAGGCTGCCCACACCCCTCCTCTCCAGCCCCCCCACACCCCTCCTCTCCAGCCCGCCCCCCGACATCCATCCCCTCCAGCCCTCCATCTCCACCCAGCATGACCCACGCAAGGCTTCTCATGCTCTCCCCTGTCACCATCCAGAGAAAACCCTGCTTTTAAGGGGTTGTGTGATTAGATTAGTCAATTCAATAACCTCCCTATCTTAAGTCAGTGGTGCCTATTGTAAGCACAGGAGTGCATCATACTTTCAGGTGAGCGTGGGGGTCATTGGGGGTCATTCTTAGGATCCTGCCTGCCCCGCACAGGATGTTAGACAGAGAGGAGATGGCTTAGGATAAGGCAATGAGGGCTCTGTAAGGCCCTCATGGGGGAGTGTGTATTTCTTTCAACTCAAGGGGCACAGTCCCTAACATGGGTGAGCACCCACTATCTCTAGTGTACCCCAAGACTGTGAGGCCCAGGGTTTCGGGGGGCAGGACTAATTTTCTGTGTCACCCAGAAGTGCCTGCTCGTTTGCTCCTGGCTTCTTTCCCTTCCCTTCACTCTGCCACACCCCACATCCATCTCAGGTGGACCCCTCCTGTCCGCCCCCTTCTGGTCTGCAGGAAGAGGCCTTTGGTTATTTCGCCACCTTCTTCCTCTCCTGTGCTGGCTTCTGCCCCAAACCTCAACTCCTCTGTGGCCATGGCTCCTGCTGTGTCTTAGGAGCCTCTCTCCTAGGCCCACGGAGCAAGCCTCACATGAGCTCTCAGTGAAGCCAAAACGGGCATCTTGCCAGCTGTTACTGCTCCAGACCTGTGTTCCCAATGCCCAGCTCCCATCCTCCTGCATCCTGTGCGCCCCCAGCATCCTCCACACCCCCAGCCAGCCCCTCAGCCCTTCTGCTTGGGGGTGTCTGGATCTCATTTCTGAGCCCCCTCCTCCCCCCGGCTGGTGTCTCTGTGGCATCAGCATCGCCCTGAGTGCTCAGCTGTCACCTTCCCAGAGTCTGTGCTGGGGGACCTCCTGGCACTCGGAACTGACCACTCCGACACAGGTCAGAAAAGCCACCTGACTGCTCTGGCCTCCACGTTCACCTCTGTAATATGGGGACAGGGGCAAGGCTAGGTCAGCAGTCCCCAATGCTGGCTATGTATCAAAGACACAGATTTCCATGCCTGCTCCCAGAGAAGCCACTTAAACTCTGGGTGGGGCCCAGGCTCTGTATCTGAGGGAGGCCTGGCCCTTCCTGCTCTAACTTCCTATCCCCTGAGACCCTCCAGGTCGCAGACAGCCCACAAAGGAGCAGTGTCCTCGCTGTCCTGCGGCCTGGGTGGGAGAGGCAGGGGCGACTCTGCGGGAGCGGCCACCCCGACCTGGCCTGGCTCAGTGCTGGGCTGCGAGAAGCGGCTCCCCGCCCACAACACTAAGAAGCTGACTACCTCCTCTGCCTGGTTGGTACGGAGAGGACCTCCCCCCCCCCGCCCCCCCTCCCCCCGCCCCCACCCACCCGCACACAGGCCATCAAACCCTTAGCTCTGCCAGAGAGAACAGAGCGGTGACAAGTGTCGTAGTGGGAGAGAGCAGCTATTGGGGTGCTCTGCTCACACTAGGTCCTGTAACGAGCTCCGCCCCCAGCTGCTCACAGGGCTCCAGGTGAGCAGGTGATGGGCCAGAAGAGGCTCCCCACCAGCCGCAGGCCCAGGGCTGCCCCGTCTCCCTGCCTGCCCAGCCTCCCCCTACCCAGCCCCGGCCAGGCAGGAGACCTAACCATCCCTGAGGCAGCCGCGTAGCTTCCTGTGGAAACGAACAGTCACAGGAGCCTGTCTTCATTTCACACTTAGAAATTGAGGCGCCTCAGCCAGTCAGATGGGAGCTGTGAAGGGCCTGGTCTGAGCCCTGTGTATGAGGCCAGCTGAGTGTGTGCGCACACGAGCATGTGAATGTGCGCGTGTGTGTGAGTGTGTGTGAGTGTGTGTGTGTGTGTGTGAGTTTGTGTGTGAGTGTGTGTGTGTGAGTGTGTGAGTGTGAGTGTGTGTGTGTGAGTGTGTGTGTGTGTGAATGTATGTGTGTGTGAGTGTGTGTGTGAGTGTGTGTGTGAGTGTGTGTGTGTGTGTGCGTGAGTGTTTGTGTGTGTGTGAGGGTGGTGGGGAGGCTGTAGAACTTTGCTCTCAGGAGCTAACTGGGGGACTAGCCCCGCGGTCACGAGGCTCAGGGTGTTTGGGGAACGGACCTTGAAGGCCAGATTACCAGAGAGGACGGAGCCCTGGGCGGAGGCTGCAGCGAGGAGGTGGGGCTTGCATTGGGGTGAAGCAGAGATTCAGCTGCAGGTGTTGGGTGAGGTCAGAGGTCAGAGGAGTGGCAGGAGGTCCAGCCTGGGTCACTGATATCATCTCTCTAATGAGCTTCTGACCTGCTCCAGAGAGGCAACGTGAGGAGAGCAAGTGGGACGAGAGCCAGGTCCGAGTTCTTGGAGATCCAGAGTTTTCCTAAAGGCTAGCGGGCGGGCAGGAGAGGTGCACCTGTCCCGCTTGGAGTGGCTTCGGGCAGCTCAGCCTCTTGGTGCCTCAGTCCCCCAGGAGTGCTTTGTCTGCCAAGGGGCTGGGCTCCAGCCCAGCGGGGACGGGGGAGGGGGAGGGAAGCGTCCCTCTGGAATGAACACATTTGCCCGGCACCTCCCGGCTCCCGCAGAGCTCTGTCCCAGCTCCCACATAGGAGTCCCCGCAGGCCTCCCCAGAGCCCCCAGGTGCAAAATAAAACAAAACCACAAATCCTTCCTTTCCTTTTTCCTCCCCAGGACATAAACCACTCTCAGTCAGCACAGGCTGTCCTAGGCTCCTGCCCCCTCTGCTGCCACCTGCAGCCTGGGAGTCTGCTGGCCGAGGGAGAGCTCTGGGAAGCCCATGGCCTGGGAAGGGTCAGGGGCCTGGAGGGAGCAGGAGGCCAAACCCGCCCAGCTGTGGCTGAAGGTGTGTCCCCTCACCTCCCACTGGTGCCGCTCCTCCACAGCCAGTGGATGGCCTCCTCGGCCAGGCTGGGCCCACAGAGGCCAGAGGCAGGAAGGGCGGAGAGAGGGACAGCAGCAGCCTGGGGAGGGCAAGAAGCAGGGGCCTGGAAGAAATCTCAGTGGTTTCCGAACATTAAATGAGTTGGTGTTTAAATAGATGCAAATGACATGCAAATGAGCCTCCAGTACTTTTGAAAAGAGGCACCAGCAGTTTGACTAGGAGAACAGCAGTTAATCTCTCAGTCACCAGAGACTGCAGAGTGGCCTCTCCTTAGGGACCCTCCACACATGTGGAGCTGCCCGAGCTGCCCCAAGCCACGCCCGCCCACCAGGGCCTCCCCGCACCACCTGCATGCGGGCTGCTCCCCCGAAGCACCCACCTGCCACTTCTCTCCCTTTGTTCTCGCCACAAGCTGAATGGGTGAGCGGCAAGGGAGCACCTCCTGAGACGCCACAGCACATGGAGGTGAGATGAGGCACCTGGTATCATTGTCTCCCCGTTTACACGTGACAGGGCCTGATGGAGGCCGCACAGCATTTGGTGCCTGAGCTGAACTGTGACTCTAGCTCTGAGCCTGGCATCCCCCGCCATCCACACCCGCCTCCCCGGCCCCCTTGCTCTTCTTTCCCAGAAGCGGAGTTTTCCTTCTGAGGCCCATGGGTAGGAAACTGCTCACAGGAAAGGGCCAGACCTCGCCCAGGAGAAACTCACCTGTCTCTTGTATGGGCAACTCCAGGGCCTGGAGGAGTGGCCGACACAGGTGGCGTTCCCAGCGGAGCCACCAGCTTCCGGTTTCTGCATCTCTGTGGCTCCCCCAATGCCTCCTGTTTGCCCATCCTCTCCCCATCCAGATGTGCACAGGAATCCCCGGAACCGGCCTTCCCCCACCCCGGGCCCCCCGCGGTCTGCAGCTGGATCTACAAATACCAGAAGGAAGACAGAAAGTGATCAAATGGCACAAACAGTGAGGAGGGCAGAGAAGAGTGTCACCTGGGCATCGCGTCAGCCTTTCCCAGAGCTTTGAGGGGCTTGAGATGCCAGAAAGGCTCTCGGGAGGGTCAAGGGGAGCTGCCGAGCCCCCTGGGAAGGCAGGCAGCCAGGGAGAAGGCAGGGCGGGTGGGGCACAGGTAAGGATCAGTGTTAATGAGCCTAATGCTCCTAGACCAGCATCCGCCAGGCAGCAGGCACTCTGTGCATTGTTAGAAGTAACGCGGCAGGCTCAGCTGTCAGCTCCTCCAGCTTGAAAGGTCTGAAATGTTATGGAATTAGGCTGCGCTTGTGGCGCTGCTCTTAGTGCAAAATGCTAACCATGGACTCCCCTCCGCAGCCTGGGCCTGTGTGTCGCAGGGCACAGAGTGGGGGCCTGCAGACAGGCTGTGAGCGAGGCAGAGGAGCCAGGGCAAGAGCTGACCTGGGGACCCAGAGTCTAGAATCTAATCCAAACCGCACTATTACCCCCATTTGGGATTCTCCTCTCAAATGGCTAGGGCACTATCCGTTGGCAGACAGCTTCTCAAGGTCATTGCAAAGGTGGGATCTGCCGGCCCACCCTGCAGCCTTCCTGTCTGGGCACATAGCCCCGCCAAGACCCAAACTGCAGCTTCAAGAATTCAAGATGTGCTCTCTCCACTCCCAGGCCCTACTCCCTCCACCGCCAGCCCCAGTCCCCAGAGCGGAGCGAGGCAGCAGCGCAGACAGTCAGAAAATCTTATCTAGCCCTGGCCTGACATTTCAACAGCCCGAGACCCGGAGATAAAAGTTGTCATGGAACAAAGTTCCTCTCCCCCTCCCTCTCCTTTCTGGAGGCTCCGGAGGCGTCGTGTGGGCACAGAGATGGTCCTCTCCCGCCTGTCCCTGCTGCTGCAGTGCCTACTTTTGGGGGGGAACCTTCACAATTGATGATTACAAAGAAGCAGTTTATCACCTGTGCTTTTATGATTGCAGGGACTAAGGGGAAAAGATGTCCTTTCAGATAAGCATTTGAAGGAGGGGGAGAAGGATTTTCAAAGCCTCCTTTGTTCTTCTGAAGAGCCGTGCATGGAGCTCTGGCAGGCAGCCCGGAAGAAAGGGGAATTTTAAAAACACTATCTGAGTTGGCTTCCAAGCCGCTGTATCATCCTGTCATCAATTAGGGATGTTCCTTAACAAGGAGTGTGGGCTATTGTCTCATCCAGCCTCTCTCCCTAATTGGATGCGGGCCTGTGAAGGAGTCTGCAGAAAAGGGCCTCGGGCTGCAGAGGTTGTCCATCACCTTGGCCCCTGATGCCCAAGATCAGCTCAGGCTGGGCTGCTGCTGCCTCTGGGGCACGGTGCTGGCAGGGAGATAAGGAAGGACCTTTCTGAGGCCTCTCAGTGCTGGCAGAGAGCATGGACTCAGAACTCAGAGAAGGGCAGGCTGCCAGCCCGTGCCGGAGCTGAACTGGGAGAAGGGAGAAGATGGAGGGTCAGTTCTGTGGCCCCTGCCATTCCAGTCCTGTCCAGCAGCAGCCTAATGTCCTTCCACTGGAGACTCAACCCCACACCCTGACTGAGTCTCATCGGGGCACAGAGAGCTTTCAGGGCTTCCATCCACAAAGGGCGGGTCTGAATCAGGTCGAGCTGCTGCAGACACAACACACATTGTGCTCAAGAAGCCTGTAAACCTGAGCCACAGCCTCGACACTGCCAACTCTCAAGAAATGACTATCTTCCTTAGCAACGCAAACCTCCGGTCCTCCCGGTTGGCACTGAGGAGAACTCCTTGGGGTAAATGAAACTGGCTCTCCTGGTGCCCTGGGCCCCTAGGCATTTGGGGATGACGCAGGCTTGGAGTTCAGGATGCTCCCCACTTTTCCTTTCTATGCCAAATGTAGTAGGAACATTTCTTGATAGCCGAGATTAAGCTGGAATAGCTCAATGAAACTACCCAATGCTCAGGAGAAACAGAAGGGAAGAAACCCAGAGCAGCACAGAACAGTCATCTGGTTCAGGACCTTCAGTTGGCTCATGTTCAACTCCAAGACCTCACGCAGGTGCTCCCTGCCGATGCCGAGATGGACGGTGCTCGGCCCTCGCTGGAGGCCACTGTTCCCAGCCATGCAGGGTTCTGGAGGGTCACTTCCAAGTAAGTGAGGTGGGATTTACATTCCAACCTACCTAAGGCCTGCCTTCTGGTTCTAGGTTCTAGGTTCAGAACCCACCTCTTGCCTGGATAATTAAGGCAGGGATATCCTCCTTAAAAATACCTCCAGGAGGGAGCACCTCTACTCACCTGACCTCAGCATCGTAGCATATAGAATGCAGCCCCACACAAATGCAGCCTTGGGCAAGAGACACAGACATTCAAGGCAAGGGTCTATCTTCCCAGCATAAATGGGCCTCGCCCACTTGAAGATTGGTCCTGAGCCTAGGTTGCCTGCCCATCACTCCAGCTCCCTGTGGCAATAAAGCCGTGCCCTGCTTGGCTGGAGTCCTAATGCGTCCTGCTTGGCTCTTGCCAACTCCCTGCCCTGTGAACGGGTCTGGATGCAATTCCTTCGAACTCCTCCTTGCCAGCAGGGTCCCTACACTGATGAGCTGGGTCATCCAAATCCACAATGGAAGCGCCCACCGACTTCCTGCCCTAACAACTCCTGACCCCACCCCAGCTCATTGCAGCCATTGATGCCAACACGGAATAAGGCCCGGAGTCATCCCAAGTCTTCTTGGCCCCCACCAAGCGCCAGCCACATTGCTGAGTGAGATGGTAATTATGGGGGAACCAGATGGAGAGCTCTTCATTCTCCAGGATTCCCCTCAGGAA
Source organism: Myotis yumanensis (assembly GCF_028538775.1). NCBI lineage: Eukaryota > Metazoa > Chordata > Mammalia > Chiroptera > Vespertilionidae > Myotis > Myotis yumanensis. The sequence goes on from NW_027223761.1 coordinate 80,685,054, forward strand.
GGACATCCTATGTATTTCTGCAAAAGAAGACAAGTCCTCCAAGAGATCTGAAAGTGAACAGAAATGCCCTACACGAGGCAAGAATTTGCTTGATACTCTGAGAAGAGAAAAAATAGAGAAAAAGCTGGCAAGATGGCTGAAGGCTGTGTCTCACCAAGCAAACTGAAAGAAACATCTCTTCAATTTCCCCCTCCCCTCATCTTCAACAAGTCTACAAAAAACTCAGCAAGTGCTGGGAGTGATTAGAGGGTCTAAGGCAACCAGCGCAGGAGAAGATACAGGCAGGCCTGGGAGTGGAGCATCAGGAGCACGAGAGAGTAAATGAAGGAGCTCGGGAAGTCACAGGTGCTTGTCACAGGCCACAGAATCGAGCTTCCGGTCAAGTTCAATAGCTCTCCAAGGATCAAGAGGTTTCAGCTCATACCTTAGAGTATATATATTGTAGCCACCATTTTAGAGTACCTACTGTATGGCAAATTTTGCTTAATTTGTTTTTTTAACCTCATAATAACCCTGTGAGGTAGGTATTATACCCATTGTGGGAACTGAGGGTCAGAGTGCTTAGGTAACTTCCCCAAGGTCAGACAGCTATTTTGTCAGAGCCGGCAGGCACTGTGGCCAGCATAGTCCAAAACTCATGTTCTTTCCGCTATGATGAGTTGGACTCCAAAAATCTCCTGGTTCCTTCCATCTTTATTTTGGTCTCTTCCAACTGTTTTCATCTGTTCCTGACAGCCCAGCATGGCTCTATGGTGATAGCAACTGAGTCAGACCACAGTCAACAATCACTCAACAAACATTTTCAAAATCTCGCCATTTGCCAGGAATTGTGCAAGAGATTAAGAAATCAGCACAGGTACCACACAATGACCAAGTGTTGGTGCCATGACAGGCGGGCATCTGTGCAGCTGAGGGAAGCACAGGGGTGCCCGGTTCTACTGCAGGGCAGGTGGTGGGGTTCAGGACACTGGAAGTGCTGGGAGATTCTTTAGCCAAAAATGAATTCTTTGACCACACTCCTGATGACAAACAGCTGAGCCCAGAGGCCCCTAGAAGGTATGACTTATTTTTCTTTTTTTCCACTTTACCCCTATGCCAATCAGGAAATAATAAAAAGTACAGATTACACAGGCTCAACCTTACCTTGAAGGCAAGGAAAGACCAAGCTAACATTTTCTGAATAACTCTTATGTACCAGGCACCCTCCAGCCCTCACAAGTCCATTTTGCTAACAGAGTAACAGATGCATTGAGTACCTTAACCAGGTCGTGCAGCTGGGAAATGCAGAGCTGGGATTCAAACCTAGCCCTGCCTGCTCCAAAGCCCAGGGATGAACTTTCCACTACACACTACCTCTCATCCTCCAGGCAGACACTGCTGGGTGCGCACCTGAATCAGCTGGTCAATCACATGTGTGCGCAGCGGGTAGCAAGAGCTGCATGGCACTGTGCCAACCTGCCCTTGCTGGGACCCTCCCAAGTCAAAGGATATGAAATAATGAAATGTCTGAGGACTTGGGTCCATGTTCTGCAGCTCTTCTACTCCGGAAGTCCCTCCCCGATGCTGCCTTGACTTCCTTCATCTCCACCTCCCCTTCCCAGGCAGGAAGTCTGAGCACCAGCCTCGGGGAAAATGTCAGCCAGGCCCGGCCAAGCATATGCCTGTGTCATTGGCACTGGCAGGGAACTCCAAGTCAGGAGATGGAAGAACCTGGTGCTAGGGGAGGGGCAGATGGCATCGCATCAGCCCGTCACTGCTCTGAGAACCCTCAAACCTATTCTTGGCTTCCCCTCTGAAACAGAGTTGCCCACGAGCCTTCATCCCCCGTGCCCATGGCAATCTACCCAGCCTGCAATGCCATGCCAACCCATGAGCTGGGAGAGACACTACCACGGCTCGACTCCCTCTGCCACCTGCCTGTTGTCACTCTTCATCAAGCGTTGTTGGCCTTCCACAGGGCTGCGCTCCCAGGCACCAGGCTTCCAATCTGCTCTCTGGGAGGCTGACAGAAGACCGGCAGGGCTGGGAAGGCCTCCCTTCCTCACTCCCACCAGCTCCTTGCCCAAGGCCTGGATGTTGGAACAAGTGCAGGAACCCAGATGGTAATTGCTGCCATCTCATTATGTGTGCATATGATATCAGCCAAGAGCATTTGACTATCTCCTGCAGTCTCAGGCAGATCAAATGGAATGGCACAAGGTTCGAGAATTACTCCAACAGGGTAATGGCTGACAAGACTGCCTGCTGCCACGGAGACAGCCACCAACAGGCTGTCTTCTCCCATCAGCACCCTCATTCTTCACCCGAGGGGAGGAACGCTGGGGGTTCAAGCCTTCCAGACCAGCAGGGCCTGGAGCCCAGTAAGGCCCGTGGCTCTTGGCCTTCCCCTAACCCCATCCTGCCAGTCACAGTCTAGAAGACCTGAGCTCCACTAGGATAGAAGCAAAGGGTGTGTGTTTTCCAAAACTTGAGTCTATGTGTTCATGGAGAATTCTGTTCACGTCAATGACCATGAAGAAGTCCCGTTTCCTTCTGAGGCTACTTATCTGTCTCCCCTTACCTACAGGGAAACTTCAACCCCCGAGGCACCATTTGCAATTAATTGGGAACTTTTATTGCCTTTTCCTGGCCCAGTTTCCTGGAGGACAGGTATCCTGTTTGGCTTTATTTTCTTGGTGGAACCTAAGATCCTTAGCACGAGCTTTGGATACATTGGGGGCTCCATGCTTACCGCCCTCAGGTTTACAGTTCTCGTCAGCTATTTTCTGGTTATTGACCATATGACAGGTACTGTGCTAGACACTGGGGAAGACATGCACAAACCATAGACGCGCCATAGAAAAGTCTCCATCTGCCCCACTATTTAGTTGAAAGATGAGTGAAAGGAAGAATCCCCAGGAAAGGAAATGGCAGGTGGAAGCTGAAGGTGGCGTGAACCATTGCAACAAGAAGAGTTCAGGTGAGACATCAGCAAAGACTTTCTAGGTTTCCAACATTTGCATAGTAAATAAGCATTTATTGTACCCACTGCATACGAAATATGAGATGTTCTCTGCTCTCAAGGAACACACAGGAAGGCGAGGGAATAAGACATGTATGTACAGGGACAGCACTGCTGTCTGTACTCATCGCCTGAGAAACAAGAGAAGGGCACAGGGGAAGCCCTGCTGACAGCAGCAGTGAGGAGGCCTCCTGGGCTGTCAGGATTTGGTAGAGCAGAGCAAGTCCCAGAGCAGGACACAGAGGACAGGAAGGGGCTGGGAGCTGGCACTTACCTGGCCCTGGGGTGGTCTAGGTGTGGGAAGATAACTCAGCTGAAGACAATGAATTTGAGACAGTCTGGTGAACAAAGCAGCTACCATGGGACATAGCTCTCTCCACTCCTGGCCCAGGATAAGAGTGCAAAGAAGATGTAGAGGGAGTGACCCTTGGAAGGCCCATATTTAAGGACTGGGATTGAACTGAATCCTACAATGGAGATTGGTAGACACACTGGACAGGGCTCTAAGCTCGCTGCCAGGTCAGGTGCATAACCAAAGTCACCAGAACTGGCCCATGGCATTGATGGGTATGGCGATTCTCACTTGGGTCCCTTTGGAGCAGCCCCCTGATTCATTGATTCACTCTTGCCCTGGGCACAGGGTGTGGCTTTCCTCTAAGTGAGGGGCTGGCTGTCCAGCTGTGGGCAGGACCAGCTAGCAGCTGGGCCCAGGCACGGTCTTTCTAAAGCAGGTAGAGCCTGAGCTGAGCTCTAACAGACACAGAGAGAGGACAGGGCTTTATCGGCAGAAGCGTGGAGTGAGAAAAGACACTGGGGTGGGACTTTTATGATGTGCTTCCAGTCCAGTTAGAAAATGTGTTCTACTGGAAACATTTAAAGAGTAATGCTTGTTATATTTGGGGACAAGAGACAGGGCTAGAATGTAAGGGGAACTGAGTAGGGACTTTGGGAATTCTTCTGGAGGAACTCTAGAGCTGAAAGAGAGGTATAGGGATGCATAGAGATAAAGTGGCTCTTGGGGTCTCACATTATCTGTGGAAAAACCAAGAAGAAAGTAACAACCAGGTGGAGAGTTCCAGGTAGGAAGGAAAGAGATTGATTTGGGCAGTAAGTGTGTGTGTGTGTGTGTGTGTGTGTGTGTGTATACAGGTATGTGTGTTAATGTGTGTGTGCATGTGCATGTGTGTGTGCCTGCACCGGCATGTGTGTGCATGTGTGTGTGTGTGCATGCACGGGTATATGTGTGTGTGTGTGTAGAACAAGGTGCTGGAGGAACAGAGCCATGCTTACACTGTGCTTGCTGGAGTCACCCCACACCTGGCTCTGGATCTGGGGCTCAGCTTTGGGATTAGATATGAGGTAAAAACAAGGCAACGCCAACTGCCACTCCCACTTTTACCTCCAGCAGCCCTTCTCCTTTCCCTCCATCTTCCTTCCTCTTTGCCTCCAACTAGGATGCCTTCCCTGCTCCTCCCCAGCAGCATAACTGCCTTCCAGGCACAGGGAGCCATGTGTCAGACTGTGGATCACCACGGAAGAGGTGACACCTCGTGGCTAATGAAGAGAGAAAGTGCATCAGGAGTGTTTAGGACAGATGACAACTGATCAGAGGTCTCCTCCTTGCCCAGATGCATTTTGTCAACTGATCACTCAACAGATGAGAGAGGGAGGGAGCGCCAACCCCAGGGGGCTCCGGAGAGAGGGGGGCTATTTTGATGCAAGTGGTTTCACTCTGGTCTCAGCCACACACCCACTGCTCCCCTGGTGGGTGGAGTAAAGTGGGGACAGGCTCAACTCTGAAGCCCATCCGGGACAGGGTAGAGCTCCATTTCCCTGGAGAGCAACGAGAACAGCAGGCTGTGATGTGCTCAGAAATAAAGTCCCCGACAGCAGAGACAATGCCACGGCAGGGCCACTGTGGCTCCTCCAGGCTGCCCGGACCACATAGCCATGTGCCCTTGAAAAGAGACCAAATCTCTCTGAACGTCTGTCTTGTGTCTTTTTATCTGCAAAACAAGGATAATTCTGCATTTTATTAAACCTAAGATACCATTGACTGTAAGACCCACCATTCTCTAAATTTACCACTAAGAAAGAAATAAATGCTACCAAGTAAACTATGACATGCCATCAATTCTAAGACCTATCCTGCTGTCAGAGATGTTAAAATGAGAAAAAATGTCAGTGTGACAATTTATGAAATATGATAATAGTAAATCTTACTGCACAAGGCTTTGGAGAGGATCAGATGAGCTAATGAGCATCAACATGGGTTGCAAACTGAGAAACACTCACCATGTGAGGTGTGCTCATTAGATGGCGATGATGGGAAAGCTCTGGATTGCTCTGGAAGGTGAGTCTCAGGAGGGGGGCACTCTGTTCTGTGGCCTTCACACCCACACCCCCAGTGCCTTCAATAGTGCTAGGCTCATAGTTGGCTCTCAAAAAATATTTTTAATAAATGGATGATGAGTAATCATCTATAATAATAAAAGTGTAACATGAGAATGGACCAGATGGCCGAACAGTGAAACGACCATCCGCACAACCATGCTATGACACCCACTGGCACCAGGCCAGCCAAGGCAGGTATGATGCGATTGGTTGGGGCCAGCCATTGCCCTATGATTGCCCTGTAGAGGGAGGCCCAGGCCACTGGCCAACGGGGCAATAAATCCATGATCGCCCCAAAGAGGGAGGCCTGGGCTCTCCAGCAGCTGTGCTGTGGCGGGTGGGCAGGGCCTCCCTCTGTGGGGGTGATCCATCGCGGAGCCCCGGCCAGTGGGTGGGGCCTACCTCTTTGGGGCGATCTATCGCAGGGTTCCCAGATTATGAGAGGGTACTGGCCAGGCTGAAGGGCCCCCTCCTTGCCCCCCACAGCAGAGTGCACAAATTTCGTGCACTGGGTCTCTAGTTAAACATAACAGTCCCATGACATGACAGGTGCATCTGTGCTACTCCCCTTGCTGATGCGTGGGGTGCATGCAAGGTGAGAGCTTGGCAAGCTCAAGGCAAGGGCCTCCTGAGACACTCCAGGCATCGCCTCCCACAGCTCAGTTAAGTTTTCATCAAAGAAGACTGGAATGCTCTCCCAGTGGACAGGGCAAGCACCCCCCTTCTGAACAACTCAAAACCTGGGAGCATTTAGGGAATGGCAACTGCAGGAGAAACCAGGGCCAAGCCCTATGTGGAAGAGATGCTTATGAACTTCTTAGATATCACACCCTAGGTGACTTCACCTGCCTCACTCCAGGTCCAGTCCTGAAGAACTACCAATTGTCCAGTTGTTGGAGCAATTATCCTTGTTTTGCTGGAGCACTTATCCTTGTTTTGCAAAGCTGGGAATGCAGGCAGCCAGGCTAGAAAGCTGGAGCCGGCCCGGAGGGCTGGAGGCAGGGGCAGGTGACTGGCCTTTGTGCTGAAAGTGATGGGTACTGACAAGATCCAGGACAGACTTTGACTGGTGCCTCTTGGAGCATTTCTCAGCCCCTCAGATAGGATGGGCAAATGCCTTACTGGGTGGTTGTGATGCTTACATGTAAAGCTCACCGTCAAATGCTTGCTTAGTAGCTGTCATTATTATTATGCCCAGAAAGGCTCCTTGTCTATGGAGAGATAGTTAAACCACCTCTTAGGGTTGTCATGATGGTTCAATGAGACAACCTATGTAACATGGTAAGTATTGTGTTTGACACATAGTAGGTGTTCAAAAACATTAATTTCTTCTATTCTGTATTGGTGCTTATCACATCCTGCCTTTTAGCATATTTACTTGTATGCTTGTCTCTCTTGTTCTTTATGGAGCAAGCGTTGTGATGTATGCCCATTTAGCAGAGGCAGGATGGAATTGTGGTAGGAAAATGGGCTTTGGAGTCAGACAGAAAGACCTGGATTCAAATCCAGGCCACCGCCTATTTGTCAGTCGGGTGACCTGGAATAAGTTGTTATATTCCATTTTCTCACCTGAAAATATTCATCTCCCAGGTGGAAGTTCCTGGCTCATAAAATATGATTTGTAATATTTGTTGAGTACGTGAATGAAGAGAGAAGCTGCCCCGGGCATAGACAGGAATCCCAGTGGCCTAAGCTAACACCCGGTCATCCTTGACTTTTCTTCTCTTACTTCCTGACCTAATTAATCACAAAACCGTGGCCATGCTATCTCTTTAGTAGTTTCGAATCTGTCTGCTTCTCCTTCTCTCTATTGCCTCCATATTGACCTCTTATTCCAGGCCACCAGCATTTCTAGGCTGAATTCCTGCAGGAGCCATCTATCTACACAGCCTTCTGCAGCAGACACTGTTGGTTGCCTACCCAGTCTTTTGCTCAAGTGTCCACCTCTCTTCTACATGGCACAAAGGTAAGTCTGGATTCACCAAAGCCAGTCATGGTTAACTCATTCTTCTGTCAGTGATTCATTTAGGTAGGGCATTGAACCTAACCTTGGCCAATGGGAGTAAGAGAAAATCTTTGGGGGGGGGGGACGGGCTTCAAGGAAAGATTTCCTTACTGATAGAGATTCACAGGAAGAAACATGGCATCTTTTTCCACTGCAGGCTGTGCTGTCTGCGTGGGAAGCCACCTTGCACTGTAAGGGGTCATGGCCAACAGGCTGAGGACCACAGAGCAGAAAGATGGAAAGAACCTGGGCTCTCAATGGCGTCATAGAGGTGCCGAACTAACCAAGCCTGAACGTTCCCTGTGGCGGTGCTTCTCCCCATGTGCGATGAGTGTTTCCCTTATTGTCAGAGTCAGTTTAGTCTGGGTTCTCTATGACTTGCAGCATTCTATCCACTGAGCCAAACCAGCCAGGGTGACTTGCAGCATTCTAACTGATTCATCTTCCCACCTCCAGTTTCACTTCTCTCAAATCATTCTCCATAGCCGCACACTAGAGAAATCTGATGGCAAATCTGGACGTGTGATCTCCTATGGTTTCTCTTTGACATCAATTTCAAGTCCAAATGTCTCACAGTGCCCTTCATGTCCAACCTCTGCTCCCTCCACAGTCCTACATCCTTTTACTGCAATCTCCTGGGCCCTCTTGACCCCTTTTACCCCTAAGAACTCTATAATCTACTCTCAACCAACTGGGCAAGTCATTGAAGCTTTCATCCTTAATATCCTCACCTAAAAAGTAGAGATAATGACAGTATCGTCCTCATAGAATTCCTGTGCACATGAAATGAGTTAATATATATAAAGGACTGGTACTCAAATTAATCTGAAAGTGCTAGAGAAACATTGCTGTTATTATTATTATTTCCTGAAATATGTATTTCTCTAGTCTCACCTACCCCCCTCCACTGGCTGAAGAAGGAAGACGGCCCCAGGATGGCAGAGTCACAGGACGAAGGAGCCTGGGCCCTTGAACCAGCACAGAGAAAAGCCACCCACAGACGTGTTGAGCTCATGTGCAAAACAGACCCTAGTATGAATCTGCTCATTGGTTACAGCAGCTTGCACTCCCATAACTAGCATACTCTGCTGGGGTCCAATCCCAGCAGGTCCAGGGGTCCCCAAAGGTGTGGACGGAGTCGGCGAAGAAGGAATGACACGAAGACAGCCTTCAGTTGGTCAGCAGCCTAGTCAGGACCTATAGCCAGGATCTCCAGCCAAAGTTCTGGTCGGAGTTCTGGTCAGGAACTGATGAGGATCTGACGTTTATTGTCTTATTACATCCGTATTTATACCAGCCGATTCCAATCCCGTCAATTTCTATTACAAGGGTTAAGGTGTTTCTCATCTCCATTCCAGGGAGTAAAGACCATGTAGCTTAATTACCCGCCTGGCACTTAATTAAGGGGTTGTATCCCCTCCCTAACCTCAGGGAAAGATCCCCACCTGGGGAAACAACCTTTCTCAGAGAGGTGACCTTGGTTAAAACACATGGCGCTAAAGGGAGCAAACATATTAAAAACAGTATGCTACATACGCCAGGTCCACTGAAACACATGCTGTGCAGATGCCTCTTTCCTGCAGCGACTGCGTCAAGCAGCAAGGATGGACCGGCCTCCAGCAATACTCCCCTTTCATGTGCCCCAACTGCCCTGGAACAATCCCTTTTCCAGTAATTATCTTGCTGTGTGGCCATTGTCAATGTACATCCTCCTTCTCCCTCCCTAACTACCTGGTAGAAACAAAACCAAGTCAAGTTCACCTTTGAATGCTTTTACAAGTTGAACTGTGTCCCTCAGAAGGATATGTTGAAGTCCCAACTCCCAATACCTCAAAATGTGACCTTCTCTGGAACCAGGTCATTGCTGATGTCAGGAGCATACGGGAGCAGAGTGGCCTGCGTCCAGAATGACTACTGTCCTTAGAAGAAGAGAGGGATTTGGACACAGACATGCATAGAGGGGAGACCATGTGAAAATGAGTGAAGCATGGGAGAAGGCCAAGTATGAGGGCAGAGTCAGAGGCTGGGGTGACGCAGCAGTGCACCCGAGGACTGTGGCCACCTCCAGAGCCGGGAGGGGAGGGAGGATTCCGTGGAGGCTTAGGGAGCACACTCCTGCCAACGCCTGGATTCTGGACTTCCAGTCTCCAGAATGATAGAATACATTTCCGTCACTCTAACCACCCAGTGTGCGGTGTGCCTGTTATGGCAGTCCCAGGAAACCAATACAAGTACCAAATCTTATAACAGTATCAACCAGCATTGGAACTTGGTCAATATTTTTGGAAGGAAGAGATGAAGGAGGAAAGGAGAAAAGAAGGAAGAAAATAAAACTCCCTTTGCCCTGATTGGCATCCTTCTCAACAGTTCCCGGGGTTGGAGGCTCCATGTGGGGAAAGAAAGACTTCTTCCCGCAGATGTTGTGAACATGTACTGGATGCATTCTCCTCAGAGAAGGAGAGTGGAGTTGAGGAAACACTTCCCTCAGGTAACCAGCTGACAAAATAATATGATGCTATAAAGCTAGAGACTCCCCATGGCCTCATGAGCTTGGAGAGAGAATGAAACACTTAAAAATAAATGATCAGAGGCAGCACTGTGTAATTCCTCGTAAGTGTCTTCTAGGCACCCAGTCTATAAATAGACAGTGCACTGGTGTGGGCGCTGCTTGGTGGGAGACCCGGTAAAGAATAGGGTGGTGCTCACAGGCGCCAGACCATGGGCTCTGGACCTTTCCAGCGTTGTCCGGCCTTGGGGGTGGGGGCTGAGGAAGAGCTGGGAGCTGCACTGAGTACCCCTGGAGGGACACTGCGGGGGTCAGGGGGTGGGTGGCAGAGCTGCATGGTGGGCTTGCTGACCTCTGGGGAGCAGGGAAAGGACAACACCGCCCCCCGCCCCTCCCGGGCCAGCGTGGTGCACAGCCGCTGGTGACCGCCGCCGGGAGATGTGAGGATTGCATTACTTGCCTATTGCTGCTGTGGCCAACTACCACACATTTAGTATGTTACAGCTCTGGGGGTCAGAAGTTCAGAATGGGTTTCACTAGTCGGACATCGAGGTGTCAGCGACCTGCATTCCCTTCTGGAAATTCCAGGGGAGAATTCATTTATAGGCTTTTCCATCTTCCAGATGCTGCTGCTTTCCTTGGTTCTCCTCCTTCAGAGCCAGAAACATTGGCTGAGCCCTCCTGCCACCATCTCTTGGCATCGCCCTCCTCTGCCTCTTCTTTCCACCTTTAAGGGTCCTGGTGATTACATTGGGCCCACTTGAATAATCCAGGATAATTCCCTGTTTATCTTTATTTATTTCTTTGAGAGAGAGAGAGAGAGAGAGAGAGATTTCTTGTTCCACTTATTTATGCATTCCTCGGTTCATTCTCGTGTGTGTCCTCACCGGGATCCAACCCCACAGCCTTGGCATATCGGGACAAAGCTCTAACCAACTCTAATCTCCCTAAAAGCCAGCCAATTAGCAGCCTTATTTCCATGTGTGATTTTAATTCCTCTTGGCCACAGAAGGTAACATATTCACAAGCTCCAGGGATTGAGAGGGTAGGCATTTTTGCTGGTCTGTGGGGAACATTATTCTGACCACCACAGTTGCCTTCTGATCCCCAAAGATACAAGTTCATTCTGTAAGCAAGACACAGATACATTCACCCCACTTCTGGTGCCAAAGTCTATGTTAGGGTCCAACACGAGAAGCAGAACCAGTAGGTGGTATACACTAAGAAGCTTGTTGCAAGGAATTGGCTTACATCAGGCATGGGGAATGTCTGGCCCGCGGGCCAAACAAGGCCCAGGAAATCATTTGGTCTGGCCCTGCCAGGCAGGACTCAAAATTCAGTAAGTCTAGGAGCTATTTTCATAGTGACATACATTTATATTAAGTGAATTATATTAAGAGAATGATGTTATAAATATCCAGATGGCCCTTGGCAGGAAAAAGGTTCCCCACCCATGGCTTACATGACGATGGGTGCGGGCTTGGCAGGTCTGGAACCGCAGGGCAGGCTGGAACCGCAGGGCATGGCCCAAAGCTGCAGTCCAAGGGGGATTGCCTCCTCCCCAGGGAGGCTCAGCTCTGCCTTTAAGTGCTTTTCAACTGATTGAATCAGGACTGCCGAGGCCGTCTATAGGATAGCCTCCCCTGCTTCCAGCCACCTGATTATGGATTGTAATCACACCTACAAACACCTTCACATGACCTCTCTCTCAGTGTCTGTCTGACTGGCTGGACTGTAGCATCGTTGACCATCACACAGACGTAGGGCTCACTAAGGACGCAGTGTTCCGCTTCAGCTGCTGACGTCATCTCCCTGACCCTCAGCACGCACGGCGGTTCCTCAGGAAGGTCCCCTTCATGGAGGCGAGTGGCCTGGGAGCCCTGGACGCTCATCCCACCGCTCTGCGCCTCTGTTCTCTGATGCGTGTGCCTTAAGAACAAACGCCGGATTTTGTACCTCTCTTTCCATCTAGCAGGGGCCGGGTTACTGTTCTTGTACTGCAGATACTCAGGAAATGTCGGTTGGAGGAATTTTGCCTTTGTTCAGTAAATATTCTCCTCTGCTCCTAATCTGCCAGCCCACTTCAACACCTACCACTTTTACTGCATTTCCAGCTATTAGTTCAGATGTTGGTACAACTTGCAACTATCCCAGCACCATATACGGCATCAGTAGGATAACGGCAAGTCACTCCTGGGATGGGAGGGAGTCAGTGATGGTGAAACACATGAGTAGATTAGAGGCAGAGGCCATGGCATTTCTTTGTGGAGATATTTTTAAACGGAAAAGAGCCCATTCTGCCTGCAATAGGGTGAATATTAACTTGTTTAGAGACAAATAACCTCAGACTGGCCTAGCACAGTGATTCCCAAAGTGGGCGCTACCGCCCCCTGGTGGGCGCTGCAGCGATCCAGGGGGGGCGGTGATGGCCACAGGTGCATTTGTTTTAACTTTTTTTGTATTACCTTTCTATTCTGAGTTCAATAAATAGTTTCATAATTTCAAACTTCAATGTTTCTAATTTACACCTTTCTTTACTATATTTTATGAAAAAGGTAGAAACATTAATACATATATCTTTCTGTTTAATTGCTATTAAAATTTTTAAAAAATTAATTTCCAGGGGGCGCTGAGTGATATTTTTTCTGGAAAGGGAAAGTCTGTTGTGAAGTGGCCTAAAGGTCAGTTCCCAGGGGATAGAGTGTCCATTCAATTATTCAAGCAGACCTAACAGTACCAACGACATAGAGAAAAGTCTGATGGTGCAGCCTTTGGCAAACATGTTGTCCTTACCCCTTATTTTATAGAGACTCAGAGAGGGAGAGTGATTTTCTCAAAGTCACACAACCAGCCATAGACACACAGATCTGCAACTGGAAGCCAGGGCCTGCTATCATGTCATCCTCAGTGATGTCATGTACCAGGATAACTCAATCTCTGCACCTAAAAGGCATATTTTTCCAAAGTTCACTGATACATTCACTGGTAGAGAATCCAAAAAGTGACTTAGAGATGGCTTTGGCATCTTCCTCGTCAATGGTTTCCAAAGGCATGTCCAATAAGCATCCATTCTGAATAAAAACAACTTGTGACTTAAGAAAAGTTCCCTTTCCATTCTTTTCAACTAAATTACCTCCCCCACGTCTATCCAATAAGAAACACTGGAACCCTCTCTGTTTTCGGAATCATTGGATATTTGTGATTCACTCACTCGCTTTAGCAATCTCATAAAAACAAGCCCAACTGAAAGTGTTTACTTTGCATATAATTGGATCATGAACAAGAATAAGTCATGGACATAATCATACTTATTTTTGTTTCCCTTTATGGTTTATTCAACAAGTGAAATTTTCCCTTTCCCATGGTTATAATCTTGGTCTGGGCTTGTTCCATAGCTTGGTGGCTGTGATGAGTAAAGTTCTAAGATGGCCCCAATACTGCCACCCTTTGGTGCACACATCCTCTTTCTTGTGTGGCCAGAAGCTAGAAATGTGATGGGTAGATACTTCCTTGAGTATGTCACACTCCACAAGACTCCTTCCTAGCAGAATGGATCGACATTCCCCTGCTAGGACCTGAGGCACTCAGGACATTCCTTCTTGTCAGCAAGGAATGGGGACCTCGGTTGTATAACCACAAGGAACTAAATTATGTCAACAGTTAGAAGAGAATCCCGAGCTTCACGTGAGAATACATCCCAGCAGACACCTAAATTTCAGCCTGTGAGACCCTGAGCAGAAAACCCAGGAAGGTCATGCCCTGCCTCCTGACCTATGGAAATTGTGAGATAATAAGTGGGTATTGTTTTAAACCACTAAAATTGTGGTAATTTGTTATACAGCAGTAGCAAACTTATAAAGTAGCTCCCTAGAGTTCTTTCTATTAAAGTACAAAGAAAGTCTGGCTGGTGTGGCTCATTGGTTGAGTGTTGACCTATGAACCAGGAGGTCACAGTTCGATTCCTGGTCAGGGCACATGCCAGGGTTGCAGGCTTGATCCCCAGTAGGGGATGTGCAGAAGGCAGCCAATCAATGATTCTCTCTCATCATTGATGTTTCTCTCTCCCTCTCCCTTCCTCTCTCTGAAATCAATAAAAATATATATATTTAAAAAAAACACACAAAGAAAAAATATTTATATAGTACAGCATGGTAAGTGGGCAAGGCCACCCAAGGCTGGGTGCTGTGCTGGGGACTCGATCTTCTGTCTCCCAGACCACAGTCTGCCACTCCAAAGATTGAGGGGGTCAATGTGTAGTCCTACCCGTCAAGAAGCTCTGTGAACAGAAAGTCCTAATGATACCATTATTGGCTAGTTATTAATAATAGGAAAAGAGCAAAGGGAGGCCAGAGCAAAGCATGCCATTTAGGCAGCTTCCCCAGGAAGCTACAACTTTACATTCCACAAAGGGAAGATAGACGCATGCCCAGCAGAGCTGGAGGAAACCAGGGAATGTGGTTGCTGTCAGTCACGCCTGGAGGCCGAGATTGTTGGCCAGAATGGGCGTAGCCACTGCAAGGGTGTGGACATCTGTGATAGTTAACTCCCTGAACAAAGAAGTTCACTATCTTGGTTCCTCTTGGCACGCTTGACTTCTGGTTCACAGTTGGCTTCTCCCGTGTAGCCCACTGCCATGAGGACCCACACACACAGTGGACTAATGGGCTGAGGCTGAACTGGACCGGCTGCAACATGGAACAGAAACTCTGGACTTTGCCTCTGCTTCTGGCTTTTCCCCAGCTACACTTCTTCTATGACTAGACTAAGGTAAATGGGACTTTGGAAACCCAGGAATTTAACTCCACACAAATAAAAATCACTTGTTCTCCTGTGAGAGACTCAGAAAATTTTCTTTCTCCAGATATGGTAAGGACTCCACCCCCAGCAGCACCCAGTGAAGAAGAAGATGCCCTACTCTCTCTGATCACTCTACCAGCACTTTAAGTTGCAAACACAATCTCAGCTCACAATTGTGAACATTTGGTAACTCTCAATTTGATTTGTTGTGGCATCTTTTCCCCACTCCTGCAGGAACCTGCTGCCTCTGGGATGCTTGCACTGGGAGGGGAGCAAGGTTCTCTTCTGTGGTCCAGCAAAGGCACCCGTTGTCAGCAGCACAGGCTGAGTCCTTCTCATCCCAATCAGAATGTCTCTTGTGAGGTAGGCAGTTAGACAGATGTGAGCAGAGCAAACACAATGTGCCAGGTACAGAAGGTCACCATAGCGGAAAGCCCGGGTGCCTAGCAACAGGCAAAACTGGGACACCAGGGACCTCGCCTCCAGGGTAAACTTTGCTCCCCTGGGGTTTGAATCCCCTGAGCTTTCACATCATTGGCCATGTGGTTTAGACCCCTTGACCTTTCCTCCCAAGATAACATCGAGGCCTCAGTTACATTTCAGCTCCAAGCCCAGGAAAGCAGCAAAACCAGAAAAACAGGGCTGGGCTGCTCTCAGGACCAGTGGCATTTACCCCCTTACCCGCCCCTCCCCCCCACCTCCACCTCCATCCCTCCACCCGCCCACCCCACCCCACGCCCTGGGATGACCAATCAGGGGAGACCACGACCCTGAAAGGACCCACCTAGGCTGATGAATATTCTCTTAGTCCTCCCCTGGGACCTCCCCGAAGCTCTCCGCCCTTAAAAGCATTTAGCACTGGAGGACCCAGTGCCTTCTCCTTCGCCCTCCCCGCCACCCCCGACCCCCAGCACAGGGTACCCCCTGAGCCCATTTCTTCTACCTCTGTAACTTACTAAATAGGTTTTCTCTTATATTTTGAGTCTTGGCACTGAATTCTTTCCCAGACAGAACTCAAGTACCAAGGCTGCTGAATCAAGATCCGGTCTGACCCCCTGGTCTAGCACCTTGTCACCGTCACTCCCAGGCCAGTGGCCCTCACAGCCGCCCAGGCCCTTCTTGGGAAGGGTAAACACTGTCCTCATGCCCACCCCTTGCTGAAATGGGAGGATACCAAGAGGCTGGGGACCCTTCGGACCTAGACACCTCCCACCGCTGTTCCCACACGGTGTGGTGCGCTTCTGTGGATACAAGGCTGTGCTGCGCTCCGGGGAGCCCGGCAGTACCCCTCTTCTTGAGGACTCCCCTCAGGCCGGTCTTGGCTCTGTCAACCCTGCAGTCTGGGCCAGTGAGATGGAGTGCTAAGCCCCTTCTCAGGGACCCGCCTGTTTAAACTTTAATCAAATACCCCCAATTCTTCCTCCTCCACTCCACCTCCCTGGCTGCTTGAAATCCTATCCTTTGGGGGCTGAGAATGAGACTGTTCTCCACAGTCAGGTTTATGATATAAAATCTGGGCTCTGAGCCCTCTGGCTTTGGCTTTTGATATTTAAAGCCAAGCTTTTGAAATTCAAAAATACCCTTTTTTCTCTCAAGCACCTTGCCCTTAGAATTGAAATCCCTGGCTCTCAATACCACTGCCTCTACAATAGATTTACAAAAGGCTACTTAAGAGCTCAAAAGCCAGGAAGGGAGGCTTTGTTCTCCCTGTATGGTCCCTACCCCAGGGCCAGGCATGGAGAAAGTCCTGCTGCTACTCAAAAGGTGAGGTGGAGAAGTGAGAGGGTTAAAGGAATTGGAAAGGCAACAACTTTAATATCAAAACTTTACTGTAAGACATTTATAAAATGCTGAGGTATGTTTCCCCGTGGCTCGGCGAGGTGTGGTTTTCATGACTCGTTCTAACCAAAGTATTAGGAAACCTTTATAAATACAGACCGTGCCCGAATTATGATGGTTTGACTTGGCAATTACCAGACTTTAGGATGGTGCAAAAGCAATATGCATTCTGTAGAAACCACATTTTAAATTTTGAATTTTGATCTTTTTCTCCGCTAGTGGTACATGGTACAATACTCTCGTGAGGCTGCTGTAGGCAGTTAGACAGATGTGAGCAGAGCAAGGAGGATGGGCCAGGTACAGGTCATCAGGGTGGAAAGCCCCAGGTGCCTAGCGATGGACAATCCATTGTAGGGTGGGACCTTGCCCCCAGGCTGACTCTTCCTCCCCAGCATATCCTGGGCCTGAGTGCTAGGGTCACCGAAGGAAGAACACACGAGCCAAGAGTAGTAAGGAGTTATACATTTATCAGGTCATCTGGAGACCAGATGGGCTCAGCCCCAAAGTGGTGTCAGCACCCAGGATGGGGAGGGAGTCAGAGGTTTTAAAAGACTCTAGGCAGGCTTTTTCAGTGGGAAAAATCTCTGGGCAGGTCTAGATCCTGGGAAAGTCCGGAGGGTAAAGATAATGGCTGTGGATGAAAAAAAAAAAAAAAAGGCCACGTGGAACCTGACTAGCTCGGGGAAGGCCTGCATGGCAGTTTTGCAAACTCAAAGACCTAAAGTAACCACAAAGGATGATCTGAAATTAAAACTTTAATTAAAAGCAGTTTATAGTAGATAGTCATTTCCTAGGCCAGTATTTTCCCTAACAAAGGTCAACTTCCATCTTTACCCGGGCCGGTTGTCTTTCTGCATTTAAGATGACACCTGTGAAATGTCTGGGTAAGTTGTAACTTCCCTTTTTCAAGACCCCTCAGGGCTCAACAAATGGACCAGGGCAGAAACCACAAACTCCCTCATTGTTATTGTTAATTGTTGTGTTAGCTGTGACTGTTAACTTTCCTGCAACCACCTATGTAAAAGAAGCATGTGTCCATCATTTCACTTTTTATCCAATCCCAGAGGTCCCCCCCTCACACGCCCCCCATCCCCACTCCCCACCCCCACCCCCACTTTACTTTCTCCAGCCTCCTAATCTTCCTAATTTGTCACCAATGAATTTCATGAAACCGGTCTCCTCCTTTGATGGTAATTTATAAAAACAAGGTAAAACTCGGCCATTCTCCAGAGCATTATCCCAATACGTTGAGATTCTGCTTTGGGGCAATTGTAGAGTTTGGCTCAAATAAACTCACAAAAATTCTTTACAGGCTTGAATTTTTTTACATTAACATGGTCTTAGCAAGTGGATGTGGTCTAAGCGAAAGGGAATGTCAGTTGTGAAGTGGCTTAAGGTCAGTTCCCAGGGGAGGGGGCATCGATTCATTTATTTGATCAGACCTAACAATGAGGTTTGGACCCCCTGATCTTTCCTCCTAGAAATAACATCTAGGCCTCAGTTGTATTTTAGCTCCAGGCCAGATAAACAACAAAACCAGCCTCATGGAATAATGACCTCCTGCCCTGGTGCCGGCCAATCAATCAGTGCAGACCACAACCCTGAAAGGACACACCTGGAAAACTGCTGGATATTCTATTAAGGTCTTTCCCTGGGCTCACAGCTGGCAAGCGCAGCAGCGGTGGCGGGAGCCTCCCCACCTCCACCGTAGCGCTAAGGAAGTCTGACTGCTGACTGTCGGTGGGCCTAAGCCGTCAGCCAGACATCCCCCGAGGGCTCCTGGACTGCAAGAGGGCACAGGCCGGAGTGAGAGGACCCCACCCCCCCGAAAGTGCACGAATTTCATGCACTGGGCCTCTAGTGTGGGATATAAAACAAAAAGCAATAAACAAAACAAATAAGTAAATTCATATGTATAGACAACAGTATGGTGGTTACCAGAAGGGAAGGTGGTTGGGAGGAGAACAAAGAAGGTAGGAGTCAAATATGGGGTGACAGAAGACTAGGCTCTGGGTGGTGAGTACACAATGGAGTATACAGATGTCATATTATGAAGTTGTACACCTAAAATGTATATGATGTTATTAACCAATGTTACCCCAATAAATATAATTTTTAAAAAGAAAAATTTTTAAAAATAAAAAATGCAAACATTGATAGGGACAGAAAGCAGATCGGTGATTGCCTGTGGGGAGAGTGGGTGGAAGGGTATAGCAGGGGTCAGAGTGGCAGGATGGATGGGGTATAAAGGTGCATGAGGAAATTGGGAGGGCAATGGATATTTATCACCCTACTTACGGTGACAATTTCACAGGTTTATGGAAATGTCAAAACAAAACTTACATTTTAAATATGTGTCGTTTCTCACATGTCAATCATACCTCGATAAAACTGTTAAAAAACATGATTATAAGAACGATGTGTGTTCTGGGTCTGTCACAGGGAGAAACTTCTAACACGGTCCCTACACGCCTTTCAGAACCTGAGGAGTCACACACCACTACACGGGGATGTCTGCTTCACCCATGACCCTCATTACATATTGTACACAAAATTAACATTTAATTTTTATCGGTGCTTATAATAAAATGTATAACTAATTTTAAAATGTTAATATCTTATCCCAAATTATCAAGTTCTGTGAATTTATGGCAGGTATGTCAGTAGACGTCCAGTCCCTCCATCTGTCTTAAAGGACCTGTAGCCTGGGGGTGGGGGTGGGGGGTGGGTGTAGATTGGTAGGTGGTGAGGATGAGTATCTCCACCTGAGACAGAACGCAGAGTCCCTGGCCACGGGAGGAGCAGGAAGGAGAAAGACAGCACTGAGCCTGGCCGGGATGGGGTGTCGAGAGCCACATAGCT
This sequence comes from Myotis yumanensis, assembly GCF_028538775.1. Taxonomy (NCBI): domain Eukaryota; kingdom Metazoa; phylum Chordata; class Mammalia; order Chiroptera; family Vespertilionidae; genus Myotis; species Myotis yumanensis. Next base: position 80,704,458 of record NW_027223761.1, read on the forward strand.
GCAGGAATAACACCAGCGCTGCGATTATTGAGTGTGCCGCGCCAGCACGGCCAAGAATGAGCCCGAGTGGGGGCGGTGAAGGATTGAGAAAAGACAGACAAGAAAAGAAAGCTGGGTCTGGGTGGGATGCCGTCCTCTCTGATGGAGAGAGACAGTGCCACGGCCTGTAAGCCGTCTCTTTGTTTTATAGCCGGATTCCACGAGGCAAAGTAAGGGTGTAGTTACAACGTTCTCATGGGTTTCAAATCTACTCAATTATATGCACCTGAACTCTATCAAGCCCACATCACTCAGGCCACGTGATCAGACCATAGGTTCAAGCTTACAACTACAGCTGTTGTCTATAATTGTGCTGGCAGGGCTCTGCCCTCCAAGCTGGGACTTGCACGGGGCCATGACAGGACTGTGCCCTCTCATTAGTCCAAGGCTTGAACCTGCCCAAACACTGCAGCCGCTCTCCACAATTGAGACTGTCTGTGCAGTCACTTTGCGAGTTACCTCAGTCCATCCTGAAACCTGGGAGGTAGGACTACTATTAAGCCCTGCAAAAGATTAGGGGGTGCTGATCTTTAAATGACTTGCCTGAGAGTACAAACCACAAGAGCTGGAGGAGTTTCCAATGGTATCAGTTTCCTGTTGCTGCTGTAACTAATTAGCACCAATTGAGTGACTTAAAACAATGCAGGTGTGGTCTTTCACAGCGCCACGGAAGCCTAAAATCAGTCATCGCTGAAATCAAGGTGTCAGTCGTTCACAGCTACCAGTCTCTTCCACCAGGGAAGGTCAGTATCCCAGGTTCCGGGGATTAGGACTCAGACATCTTTGGGGGCCTTTGCTCTGTCTACACACCAACTCTGGGTGACAGCTTCCATCCAAACAGTATCACAACCAGCCTTACCCTGTGTGAGCTTCAGGCTGGAATCATGTCTCCTCTGTGTGTGTAGCCCCCACAGCCCGCTACAGAGCCCTGAGCTGGAGGGCGTGGTGTTTATTCAGCGACCAGAGCAGTGGTGGGCAAACTGCAGCTCGGCAAACTACGGCTCGCGAGCCATATGTGGCTCTTTGGCCCCTTGAGTGTGGTTCTTCCACAAAATACTGACTTCTGCGCATGGGCCACGAAGTTTCAATCGCACTGTATGTGTGCGCCCACACGTGGTATTTTGTGGAAGAGCCACACTCAAGGAGCCAAAGAGCCACATGTGGCTCACAAGCTGCAGTTTGCCGGCCACAGGCCCAGCGCATCAGTGGTTGGATGCAAGCCAGGAGCCAGGTGGAGCGCTCTGCCTCCTGGCCCAGGACACACTGGTTCCTCCCAGAGCCTGCCAGCGGGGGCCCTACTGCCCAAGGCAGCAGCTTTGCTCAGAGCAGTGTATACTCCACCCGATGCCCAGGGCCAGGCCCAGCGTGCTGGCTCGGAGCTGCTTTAACTTGAGGTTGGGGTCTAAAGGACAGAAAATAAGGGATGGATTGAGAATTCAAAGCAGAAAGTTGATGGTGCTCAAAGCTGATAGGATCTCGTCCTTGTGTCCTCGTGGCTGAGAAAGGCAGGGCAAGGAAGCTGTTTGGTAATGCATTACCTCTGGCTGGCCCAGGCTGCTGAATCAGCCCTTTCCTGCCATTTGGGGCAAGTTACTTTGCAACTGGAGTCACCAGCCTCTGGGAATATGCTCCAGCTCTCACCCAAGATGGTTCGTAAAACCATAGGGGCCAGAGTAGGCACTGACACCACACGGCCATAGACTGAAGGTTTGTGACCCACCCAGATTCACATGTTAAAATCCTAACCCCCCAATGGGATGGTATTAGGAGGGGTGGATGTGGGGATGTGGTTAGGTCGTGAGGGTGAAACCTTCACACCTGGGATTGGTGCTCTCTATGAGGCCCCAAGAGCTCCCTGCCTCTCCCACCACATGAGAACACGCGAGACCGCCACCCGGGAGCCCGGGAGGGGCTCACACAGACACCAAGCCTGTCAGCACCTCGGTCTTGGACTCCCAGCCCCCAGAGCTGTGAGAGATAAATGCCTGTTGTTTGAGCCACCCTAGGGTGACAGTATCCCAAACAGATTAAGACATCAAACTGAGCTAATACCTTTATTGTACCTCCAAGGGACTCAAAGCTTAAGGAAGTAAAGGCCTCAGCCATTAGTGGCACCACCACCACTGTTTGGATCAACCAACAGTTATTGGCCCCATGGGCAAAAGCTCTGGTTGAGAAGGCTAAAAGGGGCTAATTCCAATGTAACCCTGATATCTGGGGGGCTAGCAATCGGAATCCATGCCACCAAGCTCCGTGTACATTCTTGATAACCTATAATTAAGTCACTACCTCCTTCCCAGAAACTGGTCTTGCAGAACCTGTGACAGAGGCCATAAAACTGTGAACAGAGCACTGCCCCGGAGGGAGGGTTATTAACGCTGCACTGCCCCGGAGGGAGGGTTATTAACGCTGGCGCCAGGCCAGACCATCAGATATGGCCTGGAGACCCCCATTCCTGGGGGCCTTCTTGCAAGGCCCTCAAAAAGGACCGGAAGCATAATCCATATTTGCAGGACAAAGACCACAGGGAGATATAAAGAGAAGCCCCTGCATGTTTCTTCACTCAGATTTGGAAAGTTATTCCCTGAGTCCGCCGGCGTATTAAACAGTGTCCCTCTTTTTCTTTAAATCAGTGGTTCTCAACCTTCCTGATGCCTCGACCCTTTAATACAGTTCCTCATGTTGTGGTGACCCCCAATTTCATTGTTACAAATTGAACATAATTAAAGCATAGTGATTAATCACAAAAACAGTATGTAATTATATATGTGTTTTCCAATGGTCTTAGGCAACCCTGTGAAAGGGTCCTTCGACCCCCAAAGGGGTCGTGACCCACAGGTTGAGAACCGCTGCTTTAAAGCATCGCTTGGTTTTTCTTTGGTCTTCTGCAACATGGGCAGGCACCAGCTCACTGTTCCCAAACACTGCACACACAGGTGCAGACGAGTGCGTGGGGTGTGTGTGTGGGGGTGGGGGGGGGGGGCGTGCTGCAGCACCTGGGACTGGAACTAAGGCCCTCAGTATGCTTCCAGACAAACCTGGGTCCCAGTTCTCATTGATTAAGTCCATTACTTGGCTTATGTACCTCCTTGTGAACAGAGGGGTTTGAAGCCAGAGATGTCTAAGTTAACCTATAAGGCAATGACTCCTAAACTAAAATACTTCAAGGGCTCCTCCAAAGAACGTGTGAGACTGGGAGCCAGAGTCGAGAACTGTTCTGGCCAAGGGTTTGGCGTTTGCCTGCGTGGGGTGCTGTCTGTCCCAGCACCGAGTGGAGATGAGGGGACGCATGAGGGAAAGGAAAGTGGACCCTCTTAGGAGAGTGGCAACCTCCGCCTTGGTCAGGTTTTCACACAGAGTTTGGAATAGTGTAAAGTACCACCTCAGTCCCCCTCCATCAAGCAGGACTCTGGTAACGTATGCCAATAGCAAACAAAAATGGATTTGGGCGTATCAACTGGTGCTGCACAGAGCACTGCGTATTTCTCCTGAGACATTGGACAGGAGCAACTGCCTGCGGCTCTGCCACATTCTTCACTAAACAACAGACCACGGCACATGGATACACAGGACACTGCACACATCAGGGGCGCCATGCACACTGCAGCCACGCAGCCTTGCATACTCATGGTGACAGTTCCCGGCAGGTGGCAGCGACGTGTCCCGAGGGAGGAGCCGCTTGTCACCTGCACCAGGCACCGTGAGCCGGGGCCACGCTGCAGCGCCAGAGTGTCTGGCCCACCTGCATGGCCTTGGGTTCTTTTCCTAGTGAGAGGGAGCTGGGGTGCAACGATGGTCAGAGGGCCCGACCCTCCCAACCTGGTCCGTGTGACACCCACTTGTGCTAGACTCGGTGTTGGGTAGAAAAGAGGACTGGCTCTGATAAAGGCACACTGGGTAGCTGAGGGTTTTCTACCCACCATCCTGAGCCTGACCACATCCTGGTGCGGAGGAGAGAGTGGGCGCTGAAAGCCGTTCTCACTGTGTCCCCGGGACCCAGCACAGTGCCCGGCACAGAAAGGGGCACAATACAAGTTAGCTGAGGGAATGAATGAATGAATGAATGAGTGAATGAGTACATTCTTCAACACACACATGGGTGTGTGCTCTTCTATCCTTTTGTGTCATCTCTCTGGTCCTCAGAGGGAGACAGCAAAGCAATGCCCAGGGGCTTCTCTGAAGGAAGGCAAAAATGCCCAAGTACATTCCCTTAAAAGACCTCTCTTACTATTGTCACTCACTCGGTCCTGCTCTCTGCCCCACCTCTCAGCAAAGCCTATTGACCAAACCCATTTTCAAGTCTGAAATGTAATCCCTGGCTTCCTCCACAGAATGTTACTGTAACAGCAGGGCTTCCCAGAGCCCTGCGGGAGCCCTGGCCAATGGTGACGCCCTCTCCTCCCACATTGATGCTGCTCAGTGCCAGAGACTCCCAGATAACGCACAAGGAGAAACCAGGCAGAAGTCTGGCTGGGCCTGAGATGTCCCTGCTGGGCATGACCAAGGGTAGCCTGACCTTGGAATAGTCAGCCGCTGGGCTTAGGGAGAAAGATGGGGCCTGGGTCAGGCCTCAGGTGCAGAGGACTCGGCCTGCTCCACTCAATGCCTCCACTGCTGCGGGCAGGGCGCAGCCAGGAGCCCCCTGGGTGTAGTGGCCAGTCTGGCTCCTGGAGACACTTCATGGACATTCCATGTACTGCATGTCCACTTGTGTGTTTTGTCCTGGACCACCTCCTATTCCTTCCTGCAGCAAGTGCTTATTCAGCACCTGCTTCATATCAGGCACTGTGCTGGTGAAACGTGGGGTTCCGGGGTGCAGACTTCTTCTCGTGGATCATTGTCTAACGAAGTTGAAGAATAATTGAATGGACTAACAGATTTCTTTAATAAAAATGTGGGAGTTTATTGGAAGCATATACAAATTCCATCTGGGCAGGGGTGTCCCCAAAGGGGCCCTCCTGGGAAGGGGCTCCCAAATGGGAAAAGCCTGCTCTCTCTAATGGGAAAAAAAAATCTAAGTCCAAAAACCTGAAATCTATAAATCCCTAATCGTCTTGTGTCCCTTTGTCTCCAGTGTATATATATCTTCTTCTGACCCTGACCCTTTCTAATTGGGCCTTCCTTAATTTGGGACCCCAGTGCTTTCCTCATTGGTCACTCTGCTACATAGTATCAGTTTCAAAGCTCAAAGCCCACATGGTGTCCCCCCACACACACCTCCCACTTTCTCTCCCCTTATCTTGCAATATTCCGCTATCCTCTGTGAAAATATGTTTCCTTCTTCCCAATATCCTGTGACTTTTCTTTATCCTCTGTGAATATATGCTTTCTGGTGGCTCTAGGCCATCACCTCTGCATTTAGGGGCCCCCATGGGTCCCCTAAACCTGCCTGTTTTGTCTCCAAAATTCCTTTCACTGGGTGCTGGGAATATACAAAGAACAACAAGTGTGGCCCCGCCTCATAGAGTGAATGGTCAATCAGAAAATACAAGCAAGCAAGCTGTTCAGTGCACGGCAAGGCCTGCATCAGTAGGCTTCCTGGAGGAAGTGACAATAAAACCAGGACTTGAGGGCTGAATAGGAGTTACAAGCAGGGGAAACGGCATGTGCAAGGCCTGGAAGCCAGAGTAAGCGCAAACTTCTAACATGTCAAAACCCAGGCTGGCTAGAGCTGTAAATGGAAGGACGACAAGAGAGGAGCATGGGGAGTGGGGCCCCAGGCCCTCCTTGTCCACCGACATGGAGTCTGAGCTTAGTCCTGGGGGAGGGTGTCAGCAGGGCACCACGACACGTGTGGGGAATGGGTGAGGTCCCAGCATGCTAGGGAGGAAGGGGCTGGCAAGGAGGGAACGACAAAAAATCTGGACAAGCTGGAACCCATTTTTGAGCATTTAAGACAGATTCTACTTATTCTCCCTTCCCTAACACCCTGAGTACAAAGGTTACAATAACCGCCCCTGTGCTTCATACTTCAGAAGGACTGCCACGCCATCTCCTCGTGTGATTCTACAATAAGGTGGCAAGGAAGGCCACCCTCACTTCAGAGATGCAGAAACTGAGACCTGAGGAGGCAAAATAATTCATCTAAAACAGCATAATAGACGTGGTTGCATCGAGAGATTTCTATTTTCCTAACTCTAAGTTGTTACATTCATTTTAAGGTTAGGAAACAGCGTTCCACCTGGTGAGTGACAGTACAAGTTTCTGATCTGTCACCCTATTCTCCTCCCTACACAGGAGGACCACACGCTCGCCCGCCATGGGAGTGGGCCCCAGGCAGGAGAGCTGCCAATGCCCTGGGCCCAGCAGGCCACACAGCCAGAGGGCGCGTGGCCTCAGAGCGCCCCGGCCTGGGGTCTGGCGCCTGGGGCATGAAGCAGAGCCTGTGCAACAACCAAACCCTGGGGTCTGACTCCAGTAGGTGTGGGCACATCCATGCCAAGCAAACCTGCACTCTCTTCCCGCCCCTCCCACTCCTGCTCCAGGCCTGAGCCCTGTGACCTACAAGGGTGGACTCTAGGGCCTCCCGGAGGCCTCGCTGCTCCTCAGCAGCTTCTGACCCTGGGCCACCCTGGCCCTGCTGCTGGCACCCCACTCCCTGCAGCACCCGGAGTGGGAGCGCTCCCCTGGGCTGCCCTTAGAGCAGTGGTTTTCAACCTTCCTAATGCCGTGACCCTTTAATACAGTTCCTCATGTTGTGGTGACCTCCAATTTCATTGTTACAAATTGAACATAATTAAAGCATAGTGATTAATCACAAAAACAATATGTAATTATATATGTGTTTCCCAATGGTCTGAGGTGACCCCTGTGAAAGGGTCGTTCGACCCCCAAAGGGGTCGCGACCCACAGGTTGAGAACCGCTGCCTTAGAGGAAACAGAGTCCACTTCAAACAGCCTGGCCTGCCCTCCTCCCGCTGGCTCCTCCTCTGCGGGAAGTGTTTCTCTGGGGAGGGGGAGGGACAGGATGGAGATGGACATTTTTCTTTTTCTAAGAGGGTGTGTGCGCGGCCAGTCCATCTTCTCTGAGGCGGAGAGCCCGCTGTGGGGCTGCTGTGTGGAGCCTTGAGGCAGCAGCGAAGGCCAGAGGGGATTACGGTCCAGTGCGGAGGGAGGAGCGGGAGCACCACTGACAAGAGAAGATGACAAGTCACTTGGGACCTGGGGAGGGCCAGGGGAGAGCATGAGACGCTGAGATGCGGGGACAGGTCCTGTCCATTCGGAAGGATTGCGGTGTCACAGGAAACAGCTCTAAACAGGAGCCTGCCTCGGAGTGGGGTCCTGAGCAGCACTGGGGGCGGGGGGAGGGCTGCAGGTGAGAGCAGAGCCAGGGAAGGGCAGTCTGCCTGGGAGCTCAGCAGGAGGGAGGAGGCCTGGGCGGGAGGAAGCCCAGCAGGAAGAAGAGAGGCAGGTCTGTCGCCTGCGCAGGGGGAAGCAGCCATCAGAGGCCAAAACCCTGGCCTCCCCGGGGCCAGAAGGTGTGAGTAGACCTGCACGTAGTAGGGGCTCCGCCAGCAATTGCTACAGAGAACAGGGACCTCAGAGATCAGTGCCAGGGCTCAGTCAATGGGCCGGGAAGTCCTGTGAGCTCACCTTGTGCCCAGCAGCATGCTAGACAACTTGCAGGACACAAACAGAATCTGAGACCTCCCCTGCCTTCCCGATTGGCTGGAAACACATGGATAAATCAAACGTGCATGCCTCATTCTCAGGGTTCAGTGAGTGGGCGGGGTGGCTAGGCCGGAAGGCACTCTCAGGAGAATTGTCAGCAGTAAAGGAGAAGAGAGAGCTGGGCAGGCCCATGGGGACAATCTACTTAATTCCTCTGGACCTCAGTTTTCTCATCTGTACAATGGAGCACCTTGCACACTAGCCTCTCATCGGGGTGTCCCCAAAGGCACTCGTCCCACCTCTGAAGCAGAGTCTTGCTCTCCTCCTATGGCGGCAGGGAGCAGTCCCTGCTGCCCGCATCTCAGGATAAAAATCGCTTGGGCCATGATTTATTAGCAAACAGAAAAAGAAAGAAAGCCATGCTGGTATCTTCCAGGCAGCTGGAGACCACTTGGCCACCCCGCCACACCCCCAAAAACGAGGGAGACACATTCGCAGGCTCTCCCTGACACATCTAACGGACATCAGAGAGGAGTGTCCGCATAGCAAATAGGAATCTAATCTCTCCCTCTGTTCAGCCAAATGGAAACAGCAGGGTGTCCACACTGAGCCTCGTGTCTGGCGGGGATGCAGAGAAGGAATGTGGAAGCAGATTACAGCCAGTCTGATACCCAAATAACAAATAGGTGTCCCGGAGAGAAATGTTCGGGAAGAGACCCTCTGATTCCCTCCTCAGCTCTGCCTCCGCTTTAATTGAGGTGCTAGTTAACAGCCAGAGGAAAAGCAAATGGAGGAAGTGCTTACTGACTGGCAGGCAGCTGCTCCCACATCCACACAGCCCGCCACACACTGCACACATAGCCCACACACACCCTGCACACACAGCCCACACACGCCCTGCACACACAGCCACAAGCACACCCTGCACACACAGCCACAAGCAGACCCTGCACACACAGCCCACACACACCCTGCACACACAGCCTGCGCACGCTCTGCACACACAGCCCACACACACCCTACACACACAGCCTGCACACGCCCTGCACACACAGCCCACACACACCCTGCACACACAGCCTGCGCACACCCTGCACACACAGCCCACACACGCCCTGCACACACAGCCCACACACACCCTGCACACACAGCCCGAGCACACCCTGCACACACAGCCCGAGCACACACTGCACACATAGCCCACACACACCCTGCACACACAGCCCACACACGCCCTGCACACACAGCCACAAGCACACCCTGCACACACAGCCACAAGCAGACCCTGCACACACAGCCCACACACACCCTGCACACACAGCCTGCGCACGCCCTGCACACACAGCCCACACACACCCTGCACACACAGCCTGCGCACGCCCTGCACACACAGCCCACACACACCCTACACACACAGCCTGCGCACACCCTGCACACACAGCCCACACACACCCTACACACACAGCCACAAGCACACCCTGCACACACAGCCACAAACTCGCCCTGCACACACAGCCCACGCACATCCTGCACACACAGCCCACACACACCCTACACACACAGCCACAAGCACACCCTGCACACACAGCCCACACACACCCTGCACACACAGCCACAAGCTCGCCCTGCACACACAGCCTGCGCACGGCCTGCACACTCCAGAATGAATCCTCCCAACAATGCAGTTTCCTCCAACCTGGTGGTGGAAGGGGCACAGTTCATTTCCGCGGGGCTGAGAGGCCCCTGGGCTTCCAGCAGATGGACCGCACCACAGGGAATCAGCCCTCGGCCAGGTGCTGAGGCTGAGGCTGAGGCTGAGGCCTTGGAGAGCGCTTCTGTTACGTAGGGAGCAGCTGAGACTGGCCTGGGATCCAGGCAGAGAAGGGGATGGCTTCCCGCCTGCCAGGAGAGGCCATGGGATCTTCACTAGGGTCCTCATAAAAATCTCAGCTCGGCCCCAAAAATGGAAGGGAAAAAGGAGCACAACCATGGAAGGAAGACAAACGGCTGAAAGGAAGATGGAGGAGAAAAGGTCTAAAAGGGCGGGGGGCGGGGGGGGGGGGAGGCGGCGGGGGGGGGGGGGCGGTGAGTAGATAAGGCCCTGGTGCCGCTGCATCACCATCAGAGCCAGCACCCACACTGAAGGCGCAGGAAGGAGGGAGATGTTTGTGAGGCTGTAAACATACGTCAGAGGCTTTGGTTTACCTATATGACAGAGCCAATGAATGATTTACTGCTCAGTGAAAGGCCCAAGAAGCTCCTAGAACTGCAGCCTGACACACGCACGCCTCCGGTGTTGATACAGATGCTCAGCCGACCTGCATATCTACCGCTCGATGGACACGTGCGTGGTCCTGTGTCCCAGTCCCGAAGGAGGAACGTCTAAGAAACCAGAATAAACACAACACTAGGGCAACAGACACAAGATCAGACACAGCGAGACAGAGCTGGGGTCACAGGGACATGACATCATGAGGGTCATCGTGACTGTGGGAAAGTGCAGTGACCTCGTGCCCTCTACCCCTCCCCTGCCACGAAGGACCTCAGGAAGTAGGTGAAAACGTAAAAGCTGACAAAATGGGTGGGGTTCCCCCTCGGAGCGGGCGCTGGAGAAAACCCAGGATCTGAGCGAGTGAGAGAGTCGCCCCAAGTCCAGTCAAGGGAACCAGTTCTTTTCCCAGGAGGACTGTGTGGATGGGGTTGTACGGAAGGTCTGGGGAGAGGCTGTACTAACAGGAGAAGGTGCCAGGCTGGGATTCTGGAAAAGGAAGCCCAAAGTAGGCCTGCCCCATCCTCTGCCCGCCTGGCTCTAGCTCAGAGCTCAGGCCACACGTCTGAGCTCTGTCTCCCCATCCCTGCTGAACCCCTGCTCTTGGCCATCCTCCGCATCAGGGTGTGCTTCCCTGGCCTTGGACCTAGGAAGCAGGCCCTGGGAGCTGGCTCGTGCTATTTGGGCAGAAAATTCCACGGTCCCACTAGAGGGAGGGCCAGAGCCAGGCCCTCGAAAGCACACGATCAGGGCAAGAACCTGGTCGCCCAGGTCTACGTGTAGCAGTGGCCCATGGAGCAGGTGTCCACTGGGGTTGGTCCAGCACTGGCTGAAAGGAGGACACAGGTCCACAGGGTGTCCGGGCTCTGGAGAGGAGTCTGTGCCGGTGATGGGGGATCCCGGCTCCCTGGCCTCACCGGGCACTAGCTTCCACCAGACCGGTCCATGCTCACTCGTGTGGCTAGTGACGCCCACTCTTGTCCTGGTGCAAGGAGGTGCTCCAGAAAGCAGAGAGGAGCCTCTGTTCCCTGAAAGGGAATGGCCCTCTGTGAACTATGCCTTGAGGCCGTCTCTGTGGGTCCCTGTGAGTCACATGACTCCTCCACCCTGAGCCCGCCTTCCTCCAGGTGCCCTGTCCCTCTCCGCTAGGCTTTCGGCAGGGCCACTACTGGCGTTTGGGGTGGACGAGTCTGTTGTGGGGACTGCCCTGCTCATGGCAGGACACCCGGCAGCCCTGGTCCCAGTGCACTGAACACTGAACGCCAACAGCGCGCCAGGTCCCACACATGTCTAAGCACCACCTCGCCCTTGTCAATACCACCTCTCGGGGCGGGCACCAACGCTCAACTGCCACCAGGAAGAAGAGCACAGAGGTGACATGGGAGCAGCCAACTGAGCCCCAGACGTGGGCACAGAAATGCACAGTAGACCAGGGACCAGACAGAAGTGGCGACGGATAACCATGGGGGACAGCCAGGACCAGCCACGAGGAACCTCACACACGCCCACCAACTATACGCTCAGCAGGCTGGCATTTCATTCTCTTCTCTCCATTCGAGTAAAGGGAAGACACCTTTGAACCCAGGTGCCACCTTGAAAGAGACCATCAGCTGTTGCCAGTCTCCCAAGGAGCCCCGCAGTCCCTTCCGGGGTTGGAAACCTGACAGGATGAAACGGACAGAGCTGTCTTGGCCCCCCTTTCTCCCTCCCAGCTTGACCGTTGCCCACTCCACGGGCCAGCCAATCCCTGGGAAAGCCAATGGCTGATAGATCCGCGGCAGGTTGCTCTGCTGTCTCCTCAAGTAGCTTCCGCCAGGGAGCGTAGCCGGCAGCTGCTGGCAGGTCCAGAGGACTGTCAGGCTGGGACGGGGCTGGCCAGCAGCTCCAGTGGTTAGAGCAGCTAACACACCGCTCAGGCCCAGACGGCAGCCCCAGCGGAGCAAGCCAACACAGTGGGTCTCTCGGTGCAAGGAGTTCTTCCTGCCTGGGTCCATGCTCTGAGCTTCCCCCCCCACCCCACCCCCAGGGCTCAGCTTCACGGAGTCCTGCTCAAGGGGGAGCTGAGGCAGGAGTGCTCCGGGGCCGCCAGGAGGGCCCTCTCCAGCTGAAGAGAGAAACAGGGCTCAGAGGAAGACGCAGCACACCCACACCTGCTTTGCCAGCTGTGCCAGCTTTGCCCTCTGAGGCACAAGCCCAGCACGGTCCCTGCGTCACAGGAGCCCTCCCCCACACACCTACACACCCACCTGATCTAGGCAGCTGGCCAAAGGCCCGGGGTTCCCAAAGGATGCTGTGTGGAGACCCCGTGTGGAGTGTGGCATGCGATGGGCACCCACAACACCCGGGTCCGGTCCCCCATTGTCACCTAAGATTAAGAGGCAGGGCTCTTCCGCTGGGACCATGGGAACCAGCTCGCTGCCATCACTTGCTCCGCTCCCCTCCTCCGCTCTGAAGCGGACCCTATGGCCATCCTTGCCTGCTATTGAGAGTGGAACAAACTACCTCTCGGAGCCGCGGGCCCTGGGCACGGAGCACACATAAATACACAGCCTGGAGATGGGTAATCACTAACCTCACCTCTCTCTGCGACGCACCGCCCTGGGCCGCTGTCTGCACCAAGCTCCTTAAACACATTCACTTACTTGATCCTCACAGCAATCGCTTTGAGTTCGGTCCCATCGTTCTTTCTCATTTTTAAAGCCAAGGCAATTGAGGCTCAGAGAAGTTGAATAACTTGCCAAGGGCCACGCGTGTGCAGAGCTTGACTCCATGGAGCGCGTACACCGAGGAGACTTGATAAACACTCGACAGTGAAAGAGCACTAATGCTCACCCTTGTCTTCAGCGATCACCCTCCACCCCCTGCAGCACTGTGTGCTCAGGAAGTCCTTAGTGAGTGCTTACCCAATCTTGTTCACTGCTGGGGGGCGGGGGGGGGGGGGCACCCAAAAATCAGTCACTGGAAACGCCCATGGAAACATTCAAGTAATAAAAAGTTAGCAACATTTAACATTAACTTGAATTAATTTCAAGGTTATCTGTTTCCACTTTTAACTAATTAAATGTTAGGGAAATGGTGCATAACTAGGAGACTACAGAGTAAGGTAGCAAAAAGAACACTAGATTTGAAGTCCAGGTGCTGGGTTCCACAACCTGTCAGCCAGGAACGTCAGGGAGACGCAGGACCCGTGCTGGCCTCTGCCCGGTCTGCACCGGCTCCCTCACCACTGCAGAGTCCTCGAGGGTGCTCCTGGGAAACGCAAACCCGCAGCAGCGCGATTGGAAGTCTTAAAGCTCCAGCCCTGGCCGGTTTGGCTCAGTGGATAGAGCATCAGCCCTGCAGACTGAAGGGTCCCAGGTTCGATTCCCTGCGCCAATTGATGTCTCTCTGACATCAATGTTTCTCTCTCTGTCTCTCACCCTCCCTTCTACTCTCTCTAAATCAATCAATGGAAAAATATTCTCAGGTGAGGATTCAAAGAAGAAGAAGAAGAAGAAACATGAGGTGCTATTCTTTTTTTGAAGGTTGAAAATTAGTCCATTGACAGTATTTATCTTTTTTTAATGCATTAGTGGGCAATTTGCCATAATTTTTTCTCATCAGTATGCCTGGAAATCATTTCTTCTTTCCACACAATCTGCAGAATGACAATGTAACTATGCTGCTCGATTCCCATGTCCGGTGTTTCTAATGTGATGATTGCAGGGAAGGGGAACCGTAGTTACCATACAGCAGGTCAGAGACGGCTTAGTACTAGGAGCCTGGCCACTGGGTCTGTATCATGTTCAGCAGTTCTCACGTGTGTCGGTGTTTGTAGAAGTTGACCAGACTGAAACCTCCTTGCGGGCAAGGAGGTGTCTCCATATCTGTTCACCGCAACCTCCCACTGCTCAGCACAGACCTGAGCACCAAAGAAGGCACCCAAAGCCCCAAGGCAGGGTCACAGCGCAGGAAGCGGAGACCAGAGGTATAGGCTCGAGCTGGGATTACCTTGCTGGGAGCACAGGAAGGAGGCTGATGCCTTTGTGAGGTGGTCACAGCCGGTCGGTCACCTGAGCCCTCGCGTCACAGTGGCGGCTTGATTCTGATAACAGATAATACTCATCAATGTCCGACACTATGTGTAGCTCATCGGATTCTCAACAACCATGAAGTACAACGATTTGTCCTGCTGGACAGGTGAGGGAGCGAAGGCGCACAGCGTCGGGCCCCCAAAACCAAACCCAGCGCTAACCCAGGGCGGGCTGGGATCCGCACGGCCCTGCGCCCTGCGCCCTGGACGGGAAGTGCCTCTGACTGCCGCCAGCCGAGCACAAATCATCTGCTTCCCCTCCAATGAGATGAGGTCATGGTCCAACTTTCCAAAAAAAAGGGGCATCGGAAAGAGGACTCTTCCCATCCAGGTAAGTCCGCGTCTGTGCAGAGAGTGACAGGGCTGAGCAGCGCTCGGCTTTTGGCCAGAGTCAGTGTGCTTGTCTTCCTACTGATGGTGACTGAGCCACGCTGGGACATTGCTGACTTAATTTTGCAAATGTACGAATGTACTAGAGACGGGGTAGGTGCCAGGACCGCTCAGCAAGCTGGCAAGGGGTTTCTCTCGGTTGAGAAGGTCTGTCCCTCCCAGTCACGAGCAGAGTGCAGTGTGGGGGTTGAAAGCGGGAGGAATGACTTGGCCTGTTACCAAGTATTTTTAATAATGGGATCCTCCACTCTCTCTCCTTGGCTTGACCCAACCACGGGAAGAGATGGATGCCTGGCGAGCCATGAATCTTGCTCAAAAAGCCACTCCCTGAGGCTGCACCCGGCACCACGGGAATGAAGACCCCGGCACAGCGCCTGGCAAACGTGGGCCTCAGAGACAGGCTGTGTGAGCCCCTGCAGACGCGTGCCCAGCAGTCCCGATGGTGCTGGGGACCTGCGGCACTTGAGGTTCCTAACGGACGCAATCTCAGTGAGGGACTCGTATCCTAAGCTCTCCAACAAGGTTTTCAGGAAAAAAAATTCCATTGCCACTGAGGATATGAATGCATGAATGAGTGAATGAGTGAGTGAATATTGTTCTCAAAGAATTTCAAGCCTCGAACACCCCGTTAAGCAAGTTTAAATTAAATCCTTTAAAATTGTTGCATTTAAACATTGACCATTATTTAACTACAATGACATCATAGGTAAGACATTAACCTGTTAGCTCCCTAGTTACTATTTAATACACATCCACAGAGCGAGGTAATGCCCATGCCCACCAGGAGGTTGTGCCCAGCTGGAAAGTGAGACACTCCATAGGTGAGCTCAGTTCGAGGAACCATGTGATCAGTGCCAGGGGAACAGGTGAATAAGGAGAGAAATGTCTGCTTTGGGTGGCCCGTCACAGGGGAGCCGTGGAGGAGTCGCCTGGGAGAGGAACTTGGAGAAGGGGCAGGATTTTACCGAGTAGGCGTGGAGGGAAACGGAAAGGAAGGAGGCGGACTCAGAGTCGGGTGAATGGGTGAAAAGTGGGCCAGGCTCCCTGAGCGTGTGGTTCTGTGGGAGGCAGGACGGGGATGGCAGTCCTCACTGGCTGCACAACTTGGGGCGCGATTGTGCTGAGCTTTGAACATCAAAGGTGAGGCTTATGGGATGTATTTGGGACACAATGGGGAGCCATTGAAGGTTACTGAGCAGGAAGAGAAATGATCGAATCAGTGGGTTCCCAGGCACTGGTTTTTGAGGACATATGATTCTTTCTAGCAGATGTGATGTACAGCCTCGACTGAAGCCAAACCTTCTCCCCCAGGCAGCGCTCACCTGGCTGCGCTTCCCACCTGCTCTCCATCCCAGAAAGCTGGTGAGCAGTCTGGCCTGTGCCCTGGGTCAGCTTCCTCTCTAAGTCCTCTCTCACAGCTCCTCTCTCTCACAGCTCCTCTCTCTCACAGCTCCTCTCTCTAACAGTTCCTCTCTCTAACTCCTCTCTCTCACAGCTCCTCTCTCTACCTCCTGCTTTGCTGAACACTGGCCATGGTGCTTACACAGGCTCCAGATTCCTCTGCAGCTAAAATTCAATAACAGCAAGCTTTTCTCTATTCCCAGAAAAATAAGTTAATTGATGATTGCTTTAATTATAAACTTTTCAGCTACACATTTATTTTAAAATGTTGGCCTGTGTTACAGCTTGCCTTAGAATCCAGCATGAGATCCTACTTGATTTAATACAAAATTATTTTTTTAATTAGCCTGGGCTTTGCAGCCGGGCCCATCTGGGTCAGAATCCTTGGCCCACCACTTACCAGCTCTGTGACCTTTGGCAAATCAATCGCCATTTCTGAGCCTCAAAACCCTCGCCTGCACAATGGGGGCAGTTCTGCCTTCCCACCCGACGTGAGCATAAATGAGATCAAGCACATATGGAGACCCTGCCAGTGGCAGGCGCGGTGAAGCACTCGCCCAGGGCATCTCCCAGGCCCTCCCTCCTCCCCCTCCCTCAGAGTGAGGAGGAGCCGTGCTTCAGCCCAGGCCGGGCTTGGCAGCACCTTGTGGTGTCTGCAGAGGGAGGCAGTGCTGGGGGAACCAGCAGGAGCCTGGGCTGCAGGACAGGCCTGGGTTCAACCCTGGCAGTTCTCACTAGCGGCATGACCGGGGCCAAGCATTGACTCTCCAGCCATCGGCCCCTCCTTGGAGAAGTAACGTCCACCCGATGCACTTAGTGGGCTGTTCAGTGAGCTGCTCCCTGCAGGTTCCTTAGCGCGTGGCTCTCACACAGGCGGGGCTCAGCAAACGTTACCATTGGAAGCTTCCAGCAGCTTCCAGGCAAATGTGAGGACCACTGGGCTCAGTCCTTTACCCTCTGAACCCACAGTTCTTGTTCTTCTTTCCTCTTCTTTTCTAAATACTTTCCATCCTCCTGTTTGCCCAGGAGGTAGCTTATGCTGACGCATCACTATATCACCCCAGACAGACAGACCTGCCTTGAGTCCTGGCTCCGCTGCTCACAAGCTGGGTGACTTGAACCAGATAATTTGCCCTCCTCCTAAGGAGGTGAGTGGATTAAATGAGAACGTGCAGGGGAAGCCCTGGAACAGCACCTGCGTGTGGCCCCTCTTATTGGTCATCGGGGCCCCTCTCTAAATTCCCATTCCCAAAGCCCCCGTCAGTATAGGCCCTCTTCTCTGTACCAACAAAGCCAGGTCCTTGTAAGACACCACAGGGGCGAGGCAGGGAGGCCTCGCTTCCTGGAGGGGTGGGGGTGCTGAGGGGTCCACAGCCCGGCCAGAGGAAGCCCAGCCCGTGGACCCAGGAAAGGAGCCCAGTGGATGATTCCTATCCCTTCTTTGTCCCTTTTGTGTAAAGCAAAGTTCATAGCCGTCCCTCTCCCTTAATCAAAGCAATTGTTATTTCTCACCCTGCAGACATTACCTCTCTGCCAAGCATGGCCCTATGAGACCTGAGGGGTCCCCAATAGTGCCCCCTCTCCATGCATAAGGGCACGGTGGCCATTGGTCCTCTGCCCCTGTGTCCCTGCCGCTCGGGAGAGCTGGGGATTTTGGCCTCAGAAACTAGGCCTCCGAGAAGGGAAGTGCCTTCTTCCTGAAAACCAAAGAAATGCCCGCAAGAATTAAAGTAGTCACTTCCACTCGCATTGGCTTCACTGTGTACAGCTCATTGACCCTGACATGGCCTCACCTCTGACAGCTGGAAAGATGTTAGGGAAGAAGTCGCTGGCCTTTTCATTTCACTGGCCGAGACTTGCTCAGGTTCAGCAGAACTGCATTTGGCTGAGCCCAAATGGGTTCTTGGCCTCCGGATTCCTTGCACAGCTCTCCACCAGAGGACACAGCCACTGCTCAGGGAGCAAGCATGGTGCAAAGTAGACACGGGGTCCACCCAGTTCTCAGTTAGCATTTATATCAACCACCTGTTATAAGCCAACACTGTGCTACTCACTTTCATCTGTATTATTTCATGGGATTGTCTTGCTCAGCTTTGAACCCCTGCTAGCATTGGCATATAGTAGTTGCTCAATAAATGTGGGTTTTCTTCTTTGCCTTGGGAGTTGTGTTGTGGAGTATAAAAAAGTGGGTTTGGAGTCAATCTGGGTTTGAATCTGATTCCTGCCACTTGTCAGCTTTTGGGCCTTTACCTCTGTTTCTATATCTATCCTATATAATAAAACTATAATATGCAAATCAAACAAATGGTGGAATGACTGGCAGAATGCCCAGTTGCTATGATGCTCACTGACCACCAGGGGGCAGACGCTCAACGCAGGAGCTGCCCCCTGGTGATCAGTGCACTCCCACAGGAGAAGCACCACTCAGCCAGAAGCCCAGCTCATATCTGGTGAGCGCAGCAGTGGTGGCGTTGAGCAAGGGGTCCCAAACTGTGAGAGTCCCAGACTGCAAGAGGGATGTCTGACTGCTGGCTTAGGCCTGATCTTTTTTAGGCCTAAGTTGGCAGGCAGACATCCCCCAAGGGGTCCCAGACTTTGAGAGGGCACAGACCGGGCTGAGTGACACTCCCTCCACCCCATGCATGAATTTCGTGCACTGAGCCTCTAGTTCTAAGATAAGTTTTAAAGTTATTGTATGTGAAGGACATGTTAATCATAGAAGGTGCTCTATCAACAATGACAGCAGTCCTTGTCACTGGACATGCTGTCATTGTTACTTGCCTTCAAGGAGTTGATGACCTCAAAAGTTAATACACATCTGGAAATAACCACAAAGCAAAGCAGGGAGGAGACCAGTGGTGGGCTGTGGAGGTCCTGGGGACGAAGGCAGGCTTCCTGGGAAAGGTGCATTGAGGTTGAAAGGAGGTGGACAGATTGTGAGGGGAGCAGGGATCCTGGGAAAAGAACGGGATGCAGATGAGGAGTCAAGGAGATGCAGCAAGTGTTTCGGCTCAGGAGCGTAGGAGTCTGGGGTTTTCAAAGAGGGCATTTAGAGGGAGTTACGCTGCCTTGGTCAGGACATCGGGTGGAGCGTGGAAAGACAAATGAAGACACAAAAGAACCTGAAATTGGAGAAAAGGAGAATGGAATTTGTTTATGGATCTTCTCATTCCACACACATCCACTGAGTGCCTACATGCGCCAGCGGAAAGGCTGGCCTTGGGTAGCCCGCATCAGACTTCCCAGCAACTTAGAGGCAAGGCCATCTGCTAAGGGAGGGCTGGGGTCCTTGGGAGCGTGTTTAAATGACAGTCCCTTGGCCCGCCCTGCAAAGATGCCCATCAGGACTCTCCAGGTGGTTCTCGGGGAGATGGCCCAAGGCCACAGTTTGGGAAACTGATTAGAAGCTTACAAGAGCTTGGGGGTCACAGCTGAGGTCACCTTTGTGAAGGACCCAGGCTGCACTTTCGTAGTCGGCCTAGAGGTGTGGGTGAGTAGTAAGTGGGACTTGCCTGTTACTCAGATGGACGAGGAGGGCAGCAGGGAAGAGAGGAGGGAGATGCAGTGAGGGGGGATTGAGAGGGACCCGACTCTAATTCCAATATCCTTTGAACAGCCCATTTCTGACCCCGTCTTCCAACTTTCCCAACCCACTGAGAGCCTTTCCAGGGAACCACGGGCTCTCCAGGGCTTCCACGCGTCCTCAGCTCTGAGATTTAACTACAGTTTCGCTTACAGCACATCCGAGGATCTGACCGCTCAAAGGCGGAGACATCCCTTTTCCTCAGGACAATGGCCGCGTGTGTGAGGAAGCCACAGCTTCTGGAGCAATTTCACGCATGTCACTGTGCCTTCTGTTACCTCAGCGTTTCTCCTCCTGTCAGCGGTTCTCAACCTGTGGGTCACGAACAATGAAAATACATCCTGCATATCAGATATTTACATTACGATTCATAACAGTAGCAAAATTAGTTATGAAGTAGCAACGAAAATAATCTTATGGTTGGGCGTCACCACAACATGAGGAACTGTATTAAAGGGTCACGGCATTAGGAAGGTTGAGAACCACTGTACCTCCTGTGATCACAGACCGCCATGAGCATGACCTCAGCCCAGACCAGGAAGGGGTGGACAGGCCCCTGAAAGCTGAACTGTTGTTGTGTTCTGGGCTGGTTCTGAAGAAAACTATAACAGTATAACATGGGAACCTGATATAATAAAAAGTATACTTGGTCTAGGTCCTCAGTTTCTGGCACAGAGCTGCAGAAAGCCTTGGGATTTCCTGCTAGGAGTGTCTGTCCTTGACCAGCCCCTTGACCAGGCTGAGGGTGCGCCATGGCGGGCCTCAGACAGCTCCGAGGAGGGGCTGGCCACTCCAGAAGGACCGAGAAGGGGATTGGAGAGTCAGAACTTGCAGCTCCACTTTCTGGCCGCGGGCAGGACAGGGACTGGAGACAAGTTCCATCACATGGACAGTGCCTTCATCTGCATGCCCGCGGCTGCCCTCGCCCAAGACCTCCGGACACTGAGCCTCAGGGGGATTCCTGGTCAGCGAATGTACCAATGTGCTGGGAGGGTGACTCACCTGGTTCCACAGGCAGAGAGGGTGAGAACGGTGCCACCCCCGCGAGGAGACCGTTCCCGGCGCAGCCTTTACAATGGCACTGTGATGGCAAGTATAGCGCTTCCAGGGAGTTCTGGGAGTTCTAGAAAATTACAACCCTGACGGGAGGTTGTGGGAAGCCCCAGTATTGCAGCCAAGTCAGACAGAAGTGCAGGTATGATGTGCAGGTATGATGGGGATCCCACCTGTGACAGCACCTGAGGAGGGACACTCTGGCTGGCACCTGAGAAGGGGCACTCTGGCTGGCACCTGAGGAGGGGCACTCTGGCTGGCACCTGAGGAGGGGCACTGGCTGGCATCTGAGGAGGGGCACTCTGGCTGGCACCTGAGGAGGGGCACTGGCTGGCATCTGAGGAGGGGCACTCTGCCTGGCACCTGAGGAGGGGCACTGGCTGGAATCTGAGGAGGGGCACTGGCTGGCACCTGAGGAGGGGCACTGGCTGGCACCTGAGGAGGGGCACTCTGGCTGGCACCTGAGGAGGGGCACTGGCTGGCACCTGAGGAGGGGCACTCTGGCTGGCACCTGAGGAGGGGCACTGGCTGTTACCTGAGGAGGGGCACTGGCTGGCATCTGAGGCAGGGCACTCTGGCTGGCACCTGAGGAGGGGCACTCTGACTGGCATCTGAGGAGGGGCACTGGCTGGCACCTGAGGAAGGGCACTGGCTGTCACCTGAGGAGGAGCACTCTGGCTGGCACCTGAGGCAGGGAACTCTGGCTGGCACCTGAGGCGGGGCACTCTGGCTGGCACCTGAGGAGGGGCACTGGCTGGCACCTGAGGCAGGGCACTCTGACTGGCACCTGAGGCAGGGCACTGGCTGGCACCTGAGGAAGGGCACTCGCACTGGGGGCCTTGGGCTTTGATTTGTGAAGTCTGATGCTGATTCCAAGTAGTGTCAGAACTGAGTTGAATTGCAGGATATTCAGCTGCTGTCAGAGAACTGATGTCAGGACACAGAAAGCATGGTCCTCTTTAAGCCGAACAATAACCTTGTAGGTGATCATCAATATCCCCATCTTACAGCAGAGACACTGATACGCAGAGAGGTGAGTGGCTTGCCCACAGGCACACAGCCACTGCGGAGCAAGGCGGCAACGTGAAACCGCATCCTTGGCTCAAGGTCAGCCTCTTCCCTCCAGAGCACAGCTGCCTCCTGCTCCCACTTGCCCCCGGGTGGGTGGTAACATCACAAAGCTTGCAAGGGGGTCACCTAATTCAACTCATCAGGGCAACTGCCATGGAGGTGACGAGAAAGAGCTGAGGCCCTCCGCCTCCGACATTTAAGTGATACCTTTCTGACTGTGTGCCTGGTGTAATCCTCAAGGATCTGTAATTGTAACAACCTGAGAAAATTACAGGTGACTTGAAGCAATTTAATGAAAATAAAACTAAAGTGAAAACAGTAAACAGCGCTGCTGCTCCCTCCACCCCCCTGCACCTCCCTCAGGTAAGTGCCTCCCATTCCTTTCCCCACAGAGTTAGTGAGTCTGCAGTTGCTACACGGGATGCTGTGCTCATGTCTCTTGGATTCCCTATGGGCGGCAGCCCCAGCTCTGGGGCAGCCCCCTAACTGCAGGGCCCGGGCCTCTGGGCTGCCCGACCTCCGAAGCAGCCATGGTACAGGCACCTCTCCCGCCTTGCTCCTCGCCCCCGCCCAGGGCTGCCGCCAGCCCGTTCCTCCTGGAGCCCGCGATCTGAGCAGCCACAAATTGACCTTCTCCCGGGCGTGTCCTTGCCTCACTCTGCTGCTAATACAGCCTTAAAGAGCGGCAGACTCCACAGCCTCTGCTATGCAGGTTAATTCAGAGCCCAGCCGTGCTGTGATCAAGCGACCTTTACCCGCTTCCCTGCTAATTGTGATGGGCAGCTCCATTTTCTTCTCCCTCCCGGTCCCCCCTTGTTCTAAATTGGAAATCTATCAATTTTCTAGGTAAATGGAAAATAAAGACACATGGCACAAGAAACACACACACACACACACACACACACACACACACACACACAGCTGTTGAGACGGGGCTCGATTGGGCCTCCTTTTTTTCATCCTAAACTTCCAGATCTGAGACGAATGCTGTAGCTGGATCCTGAACCGACGCCAGAAGAAAATGAAGGTCCCCAAAGGGATTCCTACTCCACAATTGTATTCATTGCTTCGTCATCGGGTACAGTAACAATAATAAACGGGGAAATAATAATAAAAAGTAGCATGTTCCAAGTGCTTCCTGCTACACATCACTTCCCTAGAATGGTCTGGTCTAATCTTGTCAGTGCTCTCTGGAGAAAGCATTTCCAAGCCGTGGGAGCAACAGCGCAAAGACCCTGAGGCAGAGCCAGCAAGGAGGCCGGCATGGATGGAGCAGGGCGGAGGGAGAACAGGAGAGGAGTCCAGAGGTAACGCAGGCAGGCGGGGTGGGGGTGGGGGTGGGGGGGGGCACAGACAGCCTTGCAGACCATGGCTATTACTCTGTGCCACAGAGGGGGTCGGGTGGGGAAGGTCATGGGAGTTTTGGGCACAGCTGTGACACAACCTGACATCTTTAGAGGGTCACTCTGGCTCCCATAGGAGGCAGGAAAGGAAACAAGAGGAGTTAGTGGCGGACGCCACTAATCCAGGTGATAAAGGACAGGGGCTCGGACAAGGGAGGTGGCAGTGGAGGCAATGAGCTATTACTGGACTCTGGGTGTATTTTGAAGGTAGAACCAACCAGATATGCTGATGAGTTGGCTGTTCATATGTGAGAGTGCAAGGTGTCACTGATGGCTCCAAGGTTTGTTTGTTTTTTTTGGTTTTTAAATATAATTTTATTAATTTCAGAGAGGAAGGGAAAGAGAGAGAGAAACATCAATGATGAGAGAGAATCATTGATCAGCTGCCTCCTGCAAGCCCCACACTGGGGATCGAGCTTGCAACCCGGGCATGTGCCCTGACCGGGAATTGAACCATGACCTCCTGGTTCATAGGTTGATGCTTAACCACCGAGCCATGCCGGCTGGGCTAAATATATCTATATTAATTTATTTCAGAGAGAAGAAGGGAGAAGGAGATAGAGAGATAGAAATATCAATGATGATAGAGAATCATTGATTGGCTGCCTCCTGCAGGCCTCCTACTGGAGATGAAGCCCACAACCCTGGCATGTGCCCTTAACCAGAATCGAACCCAGGACCCTTCAGTCCACAGGCTGATGCTCTATCTACTGAGTCAAACCAGCTAGGGTGGCTCTGGGGTTTTTTACTTGAGCCATTGAAAGAACGGAGTTGCCGTTGCTGAAATGGGATAAAGTAGGAGAAGGAGGTGCTGCAAGTGAATTGCATCCCTCAAAAAAGATATAGTGAAGTCCTAACCCACAATACCTGAAATGTGACCTTAATTGGAATAGACTTGAGTCTTTGCAAATGCAGTCAAGTTAAGTGGGGGTCATTTGCATGTGCCCTAATCCAATACGACTGTGTCCTTATCACAACGGGACATTTGGTGGATTCACACGCAAGGAGAGCGCCTGTGAGGATCGGAGTTACGCTGCTGCAAGCCCAGGGACTCCCAGAAGCAGGGAGAGGCCGGGACAGACCCTTCCCTGGAGGGAGTGGGGCCTGCCAACATTTGGACTTGAACTTCTCACCTTCAGGCTGTGAGACAAGGAAGTCCTGGTGTTGAGGCCCCTCCGGCTGTAGCACTTGGCTGTGGCAGGGTGGTGGTAGGCTCAGCAGTTCATGTTTAGACAGCCAAGAGGAGAAGTCCAGTAAGCAGCTGGGTGTGAGTCTGGAATTCATGGTGAGGACTGAACTGGACATGTCCATTTGAGCGTCGCCTTACCAGCTGTGAACTTATCGCCATGGGTCTGCTGAGGTCACTTAGGGAGATGGAGGACAGGCCTGCAGACTGAGCTCCAGGACACTCCACCAGTCAAGGATGGAGGGACAGGGGAGGGGATGGTCAGAAAGCAGCAGGTGAGCAAAGAGGAAAATGAGGAGAGTGTTATCCTGAAAGGCAAGAGAAGGAACTGTTTTGAGAAGAAAAGGGTCATCAACTCTATCCATGTCAGCGATGAGTCAAGTTGGATGAAGATAAAGAATTGACCATTGGATTAGCTAGGCAGTGCGTCTATGACCTTGGCAATGGCGGTTTCCAAGATGGGAGTGATGCCTAATTGGAACGGGTTGAAGAGAGAAGGGAGGAGGAAACTGGAGGCAGAGGTGCAGGCATTTCTTTGGAGGAGTTTGCTAAAGGGAGATGTGAGGTGCAGAGAGGGCTTTTTTAAAGGTAAGAAAGATAACTATATTCTATGCTGAGAGCAAGGAGGCAGCACAGAGGGGGACACTGATGAGTCAGGAGAGAGCAAAAGGAATTGGGAGTGATGTCCTTGGAAATCCCATGGGGAAGGGATGGAGTACCCACTTGCCCAGGAGTCTGGGCAGTGCACCCATGGTAACAGGAGGGAGGCAGGTACATGGGCACAGGTGATGGTGGGTGGATATGGTGGTAACCCCGGAGGTAGTCACTGGCTGAGTGAGGAGGGGAGGAGGTGCTGCAATCAAGGAGAGAAAGGAATGGAGCAGTCATGGAGATGATAGCAGGGTTGTCGGGCGGCACTCGGGTGGCCTGCGGTTTGGCTCATGACTGAAGGAAGGTCAGTCAGAGAAGGAAGTGTTCTTCTCCAGCCGGGTGGAGTTGCCCACGTGGAGCTCACAGTGAACAGGGAGTTGGACTTAATCAGACTTAGGGTTTGCTCCTCAAATGCAAAAAGAAGAGGCACAAAGGAACTGAGGGGTGTGCAGAAGAGAGATTATAATGATGGCCTGTGAAATTTCAGCTGGATAAGAATAAAAGGGAGGACTTGAGAAGGGCAGGGATACCCTAAGGGAATTTGGATCAAGGGATTGTATGTTTCAATAAGAATTATTGGGGTCAGTGTACTAGAGCTGATAGAAGAATAAAAGTGGGGCTCAGAGAATAAAAGTAGGACTCCCTAACATGTATATCTTGGAGGGGTGGCAATGACTGTAATGACAAGGCTGAGGGCCTGGCCATGGAAGTGGTGGCTTGGGCAGGATGGAGAACAAGAACATTGGAGGAGAAAGTCAAAGAACAGAGGCCACGGCACTGGAAAGATCATGGACATTGAAACCACCAAGAATTTTGAGAGAAACTGTATTGGGAGAGTGACCGTGAGCCCAGAGCTGAAATCTTGAAGGAATGAGAGCAAGTCACCAAGAGTTGTTAGGTAACCATGACAACTCTTGATGACCTGAGTTCCAATGCTGGGCTTCTCTGAGAGGGGCCAGGAATGGCACAGAAGCAGCAAAGAGAGGTAAGGAAGGTGCCGGGCCAGCTCCAGGCCCAGCAGTGCGGTGAGAGAAAACAGCCACCAACTAAGAGAGTCCCCCAGAGTGATGTCCTCAGGGAAGAAGCAGAGAATTCTCAGAAGAGAGACTGAGGAAGGGTGCTTTGCTGATGGCTGACCCTGGCTTTCAGGGAGCAAAAGCAAGGGTTGAGGAGGGACAGAGATTAAGTCAGAAGAGGAGATATGAGCTCCTGATGGAGGGCAGAGCTGGGGGGACGGGAGGGGGGGTGCTTCCCAGGTGACTGACTGGAAGGAGGAGGAAAGGCACCCCTCTGAGAGACTAAGCCAGCCCTGGGAGTTCTTCCCGGGAGCACCAGGAGCGCTGGAATCCCCCATCACTTTTGCCAAGGGGGCCTGGGGGGGGGGGGGCGCTTATAGTTATAATGGGAAGATTATCATTATCAGTACTATGGTATCTGTCAGCCTTCTTAGGTGTAAAGAACTCAATACACTCTGGCTAGTTCCTGCTGAATAAATAAATAAATAAATAAATAAATAAATAAATAAATAAAGCTCCCAGCAACTCAGAGCCAGTGTCCAAAGCCAGTCAGTCAGGACCACTGGCCTAACCTCACCATGGGTTACACCCCATCTACTTGCCGCCTATGATGCTCAGCACTGAAAGCCAGAAGCCCTGAGGCTGCTGCCCTCAGAGAACCACAGCCGGAGAACTGATTTCCCTCTGCCTCCACCCCCCCTCCCCCCCCCTCCCCCCCCCTCCCGCCCCACTTACTGTTCAATCTCCAAACACCTGTCTAAGGACGAGTCTGATTGGCCCAACCTCAGGCACGAGCACGCCTGAGCGGCAAGGGAGGCTGACGATGGGAGTCCCCTGGCCTCTACCTTGGAGGATGACCTAATCTGTGTGAAGCACCCAGATCCAAGGAGAGTGTCCAAGGCAAACAATAGGTGTCAAAGACTTACTGAATAATGTCGTATTCTTATTATTTTTTTTTTAAATATTTTTATTGATTTTTTTACAGAGAGGAAGGGAGAGGGACAGAGAGTTAGAAAATCGATGAGAGAGAAACATCGACCAGCTGCCTCCTGCACACCTCCCATTGGGGGTGTGCCCGCAACCAAGGCACATGCCCTCGACCGGAATCGAACCCGGGACCCCTCAGTCCGCAGGCCGACGCTCTATCCACCGAGCCAAACCGGTCGTGGCCGTATTCTTATTATTAAGTAATGATCATTTGCACGATTACTTAGTGTAAGCCTTGCAGGCAAGAGACGGGGACAGACTGCAGTGAGGTTTGCACCCTCAGCGGCGGCTGAGAACACCATTTCCGATTAGCTCCAAGGTCAGAGTAAGGGGAGACTCCGGCCTGCGCCCCCCGGCTAAGATCGGCCCTTCGAGAGCTCACCTGCATAAAGGACACTCTTGACTCTGGGAAGACAGTGACAGAGGCCTCTACTCAGCCGCCTGATGCAGACACTGCTCTCCCCTCTGCACACCTGGTCTCACAAGCCTCCAAGTGGCTCTGCGAGAGATTACCATACTGCAGATAAGGAAACAGAATCTAAAGAAAATATGAAGCTGCTCATGACCCTCCCCCAGCTGCCAGGCTGCTGGGCCGGGGTGCAGGCTGCACACAGCACCGCTCCGCAGTGCTGCTGGCATGCGATGTGGACGGCGCCGCCTGGAGTTGCGCAGCGTACAGTGCGCTCAGCCTGCCCACGTGGTTCCGAAGTCCATTTCCTCACAACTGTATCCTACAGTCCAGTAATCAGGCCCTTTCAAGTGAGACTCCTGAAGGCCGGAGATTCTTTGTTTCCACAGACAGTAGCACAAGGCCTGGCACGTAGCAGCTGAGCAACAAATGGCTGCGAGATTAAACGCTGTCAAAGATGAACTTGAATGTGCTCATCAGCTCTTGAATCACTGGATCCACAGAGGCACCACATGAAGCCTAAAATGGGTGGTTTAAACAAACGAGAGGAAGAACTGCTGCTCAGCACAGCTGGTCGTCAGCGTATGAAAATCACTAACCCAAGAGGCAGCACAGGCAGCAAATCCTGATGGACTCCAGGTGTGCCCAGGAAAGGTCAGCGTGCGCTCCCAAGAGGCATAGCCAGAGGGGGCTGACGTCTGAGCGCCCACGGCAACCCAGGCACCGGGTTAGACAGAACGCGTTACTTTACCGATCTCTCCAGGTAACTTCCTTATGGAGACTGGAACTACTACGACCTCCTTGGGGAGTGAGTGCTGTGAACAGGAAATAATACACGGAAATGCTCCGCACAGGCTTGGCACAGTGTTGATCTTACTACTATGAGCAGCTGAAAATAGGTAATAAATGTTAACTGTTATTCCTGGAAATAATAACA
The DNA here is from genome assembly GCF_028538775.1 of Myotis yumanensis. Taxonomy (NCBI): domain Eukaryota; kingdom Metazoa; phylum Chordata; class Mammalia; order Chiroptera; family Vespertilionidae; genus Myotis; species Myotis yumanensis. The sequence continues at coordinate 80,732,536 of NW_027223761.1, forward strand.
ACAAATGAAATTGTGTTGACATTTCACTAGTAGGAAAGAAACTCATAAATCTTGCATCTCATACAAAGAAACCAGGTTCAATTTTCCTCTTCTGTGGACACCACTGATCAAGACTTTAAAAAGCTAATCTTTAGCCTTTGGGATTGCATATAACTAGAAGAACAATTTGATTATTTTGCTCCCTGGTGTTATTTACCAGGGCTATCTGTAAGTAAAGCAGCAACATAATGATAATCTCCTGCTTCAGGCATCCCCCACCTCCTATTATTTCTACCAAGAATTTTCAGGGGACCAGCACTGTGCAAGGTATCAAATAAAACATTCAAAGGAGACTTCTGCCTTCCTGTGCAGAGCTTTTGTGCAGAGTCTGTGGATATTATGGTACACAGACAAGATGAAATAGATTAGTATTACCAGAAACCAGACCGAAGAGAAAATCATCCTGAATTTTCCAGCTTAGTCATGCTTAGAACCAACATGCCTACAAATCTGATGTAGCCCCTTAGAGGCTGCCCCACAGGACTGAGCACCTTAAAGACGACGATCATTCAGTGATGTGTCGGTTCTTTGGATGCACAAGCCCACCATGGTACCTGGTAGGAAGTAGATTTTCCATTGCAGGCACAAGACAGAGGGGAGAAGGACCTGGGAGGGGAGGTGGATAGAAAGACAGATGGATGAGACAGCATAGCATGATGCCCTTAGCATCATCTCTAACGTTATATTGGGTTCTAAAATCAGCTCCACCATTATTTAGTTATGTGGCTTTGAAAAGGTTGCTTAATCTCTCTGGGCCTCAGATTCCTTACCTGTAATATAGGGGTAATATAGGTACCAACTGTACAAGCCCATGGTAATATTAAGTAAGAGAATACACATAAAGCACCTGCCAGACACAGGTCCAAGCCCTGGGACTACCTTATCAAACAAAACAGACAAAAATCCCTTCCTCCATACAGTTTACATGTATGAACAAGCAACAGTAATAAATTAGACAATTATCTAGGACATTTGAAGATAAGTGTTCTTAAGCAGAACAGCGTACAGGGTTATACAAGGGTTTTCAATTTAAATTAAAGTGGTCAGGGTGGTCCTCACAGACACGGGAACATTTGACCAATGACTCTAAGGAGTGAGGGAGGGAGCCGTGGGCTCCCTGGGGGAGAGCATTCCAAGAAGAGGAAACAGCAATGCAAAGGCCAGAGGCAGGAGGGCGCCTGGTGTGCTGGGAGCACAGGGAGGCTGATGTGGCTGCTACATCAAAGAGGAAGGAGAAGAGTAGCAAGAGATAAGGTCCAAGAGGGAATGTTAGGTTAGATCCCTGGGACCTTATAGGCCACTTGGGTCTTTCCTCCTCTTTCTTTCAGTGAAATGGGGATCCCTTCAGAGAGCAGAGGGATCCGGTCGATTCCCCCTTTAACAGGATCGCTCTGTTGTGTGGAGGACCTGACACTTGATTGGGGCACCACGGTAGCTATTGTTTTGTTTGTTTTTTAAATATATTTTTACTGATTTCAGAGAGGAAGGGAGAGGGAGAGAGAGATAGAAACATCAATGATGAGAGAGAATCATAGATCAGCTGCTTCTTGTACCCCCCACACTGGAGATGGACCGAAACCCAGGCATGTGCCCTGACCAGGAATCAAACCATGACCTTCTGGTTCCTAGGTCGATGCTCAGCCACTGAGCCGAGCCAACTGGGCAATGGTAGCATTGTGAACACTTGGCAGAAAGTTTCCTTCTTGGGGGTCTTAGCAGAGCTCCCTAATGACTTACACCATCTGTTTTCATAGACGGAAGCCAGGAGCTCTGCAGAGTTGACTGGAAGGGGGTAGAACTGGCACTGTAACGCTGTATGACACAGTGGTCTCCAGAGCAGGGGGGGACAGCACGTGTGGGGACACGTGTTACCACATGAAGACACATCTGTGAGGGATGGCTCTTCCACAGCCACCCGCAGCCACTTCTGGGCTGAGGGGTGCGTGTGCTCTCCCCAACGCTGGTGGTGAGGACCTCACAACCCTGACCCCTCTCCTCCTCCTCCTCCTCCTCCTCCTCTCCCCCCTCCTCCTCTTCCTCCTCTAGCACCATCTTCCTCGTGTCCATGATCATATCCCATTGACATCATCATCAGCACCATGATTCATCTCTCATTCTGCCTGCACTGTGATAGCACTTCACAGGCATGGCCGTAACAATCTCCACGGTAACGCTGAGACCGGATTACCACTCTCTCCACTTAACCCAGGGAGAAGCGAGGCCCGAAGGGGTGCGGGAACCTGCCAGAGGCCCCACGGCTGGCACAGGGCAGAGCAGAACCGCAGCTCGGAGAGTCTGCTCGGGAGCCTGAGCCCACAGCCATGCTGCTACCTGCCTACAGCTGCTTTGTCTGGAGGCTACTGCTCTTCTTTCAGCCTGTTTGAAATGCTGTTAACACGTCCTGAGGCACACAGAGAAGGGAGAAAGCAAGGCAGAGGGAAGAGGAGCAACGGCCCACGAGCGTGCCCATCTGGCCTCTCGCTGCGGAGTGCTTGACCACCAGCCCAGGAACGAGCACATGCAGACAGGACCAGAGAGGAGGTAGACAGGTGTGGGTGCAGATGCGGATCCAGCTATGAACAAGGCTTTCCCTGTCCTGGGAGGAGGGGAAGGTCCTTCAGAACATCAGCTCCAGAGCAGACCTTGCCTCTGCCCTTCCCCAGCTGGGAGACCTTCACCTCTCCTCACCTCCACCTTCTCACCTGGAAAATGAAGGGGGTTATAGTGCCTCCTCCATAGGCTTGTTTCTGGAATTGAATGTGCTAATGCACAACGTAATAGGAAAACCACTAAACACGTCAAATTACAAAATAAGTAGACACTGGCTAACTTCTAATATTCATCCCCAGCTGGCCACCTCCCGGCCAGAGTCCTATAGAGAGAATTCAAGCTGTGGATCAAAGTGAACGGATGCCTGGAAGTCTGACGCTGACCTTGGAATTAAAAGGCAGGAATCTGTCTCAGGAATGCTCACTCCCAGGTCAGGGGCCTGCAAGCACCCTTCCTGCAGGCCAGGCCTCTGCCCACAGGGGAGCAGCTCCAGGGGAGACTTCTACTTGTGCTGGCCTTGTACCGGGGATGACCCACTCCCCCAACAAGGTCTGCATGGCCTGGAGGAGATCTGCAGTGTTCAGTGTGGCTGGGTCTGTGCAGAGCTCCGCTCTGCCAAACATCCTGCAGTCCTGGATTCCTGTTCTCTTCACCCTGAGCGTCACCAGGGAAATACCCAGCATCACTAATCATCAGGGCAGCACAGAGCACAACCGCAGTCAGCTCTCACTTCACACCGTTAGGGGGGCTTTCACCAGAAGGACAAGTGATCGGTATTGGTGAGATTGGGCAGAAAAGGGGACTTCGTGCACTGGTGGTGGGATTGTAAACCGGTACGGCCATTATGGACAACAGTATGGAGGTTCCTCAAAAAAATAAGAATAAAACCACCATATGATCCAGTGCTCCCACTCCTGAGTATATATATCCAAAAAAATTGAAATAAGTATCTCAAGGGAATATTTGCACCCCCTTGTCCATGGCAGCATTATTCATAATAGCCAAGATATGGAAACAACCTACATGTCCATCAATGGATGAATGTATACAGAAGATGTAATTCACACACACACACACACACACACACACTCACACACAACATGGGATATTATTCAGCCATGACAGTAAAAGGAAATCTGTCATTTGCAATAACATGGATGGAGCATGGAACTTGAAAGCATTGTGCTGAGATAAGTCAGACAGAAAAAGGCAAATACTGTATGATGTCACTTATATGTGAAATCTAAAAAAAAAAAACCCACTGAACTTGTGAAAACAGAGTAGGATGGTGGTCACTGGGGCTGGGCTGGGGGCAGGAAGGAGGGCTGGCGAGATATTATGAAAGGCACAAACTTACAACTAGTAGATTAACAAAGTTCTGGAGCTCGAATTCCAGCACAGTGATTATAGTCAACAACACTATAGTATAAACTTCTAAAATGCAGAGAGACTAACCCTTAACTGTTCTTAACACAAAAAACAAATGGTAGATATGTGACATGATACAGGTATTGGCAAGTGCTACTGGGGTAATCATATTGCAATATATATCAAACCTAAGCCTTGTACACCTTAAACTGACACCATATTCGATGTCACTTGTATCTCCATTTTTAAAGGAACACATTTACTGTGACCTCACTGCGTGGGAGAGGGCAAGTGACGCCTGAAAGCAGGGCCATACCAGTGTCCACGCTGGCTCCGGCACCAAGCACAGTGCTACAGGGTGGTAGCAGACAACCAATATCCCGGAAGAAGGGAATAAAGAAATAATGGGAGAAAGGAGGAAAATTTGAGCTTTTTGTTGTTGTTGTTAATCCTCACCCAAGGCTATTTTTCCATCGATTCTTAGAGAGAGTGGAAGGGAGAGGGAGAGACAGAGAGAGAAACATCGATGTGAGAGAGACACATGGATTGGTGGCTTCCCATATGCACCCCAACCAGGCCCAGCGATGGAGCCTGCAACCGAGGTATGTGCCCTTGACCTGAACTGAACCTGAGAACCTTCTCTCCACTGAGCCCAACCGGCTAGACCAGGGGTGGGCAAACTTTTTGACTCGAGGGCCACAATGGGTTCTTAAACTGGACCGGAGGGCCGGAACAAAAGCATGGATGGAGTGTTTGTGTGAACTAATATAAATTCAAAGTAAACATCATTACATAAAAGGTATGGTCTTTTTTTTTTTTTAGTTTTATTCCTTTCAAACTGGCCGGATCCGGCCCCCGGGCAGTAGTTCGCCCATGGCTAGGCTAGGGTGAAATTTGAGCTTTTTAATAAATAACCCCTGCAGCCCTAACCACTTGGCTCAGTGAATAGAGCCTCAGCCTACAGACTGAAGGGTCCCAGGTTCGATTCCGGTCAAGGGCATGTACCTTGGTTGCGGGCACATCCTCAGTAGGGGGTGTGCAGGAGGCAGCTGATCGATGTTTCTCTCTCATCCATGTTTTTAACTCTCTATCCCTCTCCCTTCCTCTCTGTTAAAAAAAAATTAATAAAATATATTTAAAAACAATTTGTGGAACAAATAGTTTAAAAAATAATTTTTTTAAAAAACTGCACTTTTTTCACCAAACAAATATGGCAACTCCGTGGGAAAGTGACACCAATTTCCCGGTCAGGAGAGGAAAGAGGATCCCCTGGAGGAACAGGCAGAGCCCCGAGGGGCGGGCCTTCGTCCAGGGTGACCCATCTCCCAGCACATCTGCTGGCCCAGCCCCTCCGTCAGGGAGTTCCTGCTTCCCAGCTCTTCTCCAGACACCACCCCTTCCAAGTACACATGCAGCAAACCACGGCACTGCTCACCGCCATCCGCTAAATAACAAACAAACCGGCCCATCTCACCAATTAGGAAAAGACATCTGGGACTGCGAAATGTGACTTATTCCTCTCCGCAACATGAAAGGTGTTTGTCACAGGCCGAGGCGAGGGGACTGCGCTTGCTCCTCTTACTCAGCAGCATTCCCTCCCTGGGACCCGAGGGCAGCACGCACACTGGGAGCCCGGGCCCAGGTCCCAGGCCAGGACAGCAGACCGGGTGTCGGTGTGAAGGGCAGGAGGCTCTCCGCCCAGCCCTCTGTCCCGGCCTGTCCACTCCACCCAGGAAGCCAGGTCAGTACCCAAGTCTGCACCAAGGGCAGGTGGCACTTCTTCCTCCACCTGTTCTGAGGCACAGCTCACAACTTAACACTGTGTACACCAGGTGTCTGACTTGACGCTGTGATTTACATACGCATTGTGGACAGAGGAACTTCTTAAACTCGTCTGAGGACTGTGGGCGTCAGAATCAGGGAGCTTGTCAACATGGAGGTGCTGAGGCCTCGGCCAGGCCCTCTGCATCCGCATCTGGGGAAGACCCTAGTGTCACCACTTCAGCCTGTGTCCAGGAGGTTCTTACAGTTTGACGACCACTTGCACAAAACCCTTCTTTTCCTCTTCTTAGGAATTGAGGTTTTTTAAAATTTACGTTGGCAGAAGTGTGTGTGTGTGGGGGGGGGGGGGGGGGGCGCGTAGGTTTCTGGCAAGTAGTATAGTCATAGAAGGGCCCATGATGGAGGGACCTGCTTGCACCCTCATCATGCATGTGAGGGAACCAAGGCCCATGCAACGGGCTGAGTTATGTCCTCCCCAAGAGCTATGTTGAGGTTCGACCTCCCAGAGTCTCAGAATGTGACCTCCTTTAGCAACTGAGACTTCACAGAGGTGACCAGGTTCAAAGGAGGGTGTTGGGGTGGCCGCCATCCCATCGACAGTGTCCAGGGGAGAAGGGGACATTTGGACACAGAGACGAACGTGCCCAGAGGGAGGAGTATGAACAGAGACGAGGAGCCACCCATGAAGATGGGAGCTCCAGCCACGGAGCCAGGGAAGGTCTGAGCCGCCAGAGCCGGAGGGGAAGGAAGCCTCGCCCTGCGTGTGAGAGGGAGCTGGCCTCGGCGCCCTGACTCAGTCCCAGTCGCAGCACTGCGAGCCACTACCTGCCGGTTGTTCTAAGCTGCCGGGGTGGGTTCTGTGCTACCTTTACAGGTGCCCAAGCCAAGCAATGCAGCCCGCGCAGGGAAAGCGACTTGCCCAGGCCCTGCAGCTGGACAGTGGGCGAGGCAGGCTGCCCACAGGTTCCGGACTCTCCCTGGGCTCCGTACCCTCCGTGCATGCCACATGGTCCCCCCTCTCCCTTGGAGGGCATGACCGAGCCCTCCAGAACGCAGAGTGGGGGCCTCTCCTGCTGTTCTCCTAGAGGCAGGCGCCAGAGGCTGCCTGCTACAGGGGTGCAGTCACTCAGTGCCCAACCTCAGGCTAGGCAGGTGCCCACAGGGCAGCGGGCAAAGGGCGAACTGGGTGCCACCACAGCTTCCACGTCCTCCTTATGGTGACCCTGTGGAAACTCTAACTGGCAGGTGGCAGGCACACCAAGGACTTTCCCACACAGCCTTTCCAGGGAACACACGGCCACCTCTCGGGTTGCCTGAGGAAGTCTGTGTGGGAGGAGCAGAACTCAGAAAGCTCCCTGCCGTCCATTGTGTGGGTGCACCAACATTGTGTATCTGTGAATCTGTGGATGGGCACAGGCAGGATTCGGTTTCATCCAACATGCCCTCAGAGCCTCAGCGAAGCCAGCTCTGAGGAGACAGTGACAAGAACCATGGGAGGAGGCTCACCCACTTGACAACACCTCTTAGTACCACGGCATCCGCACCCTCACACGCCCTGGGCTCTGCAGCCAGGTCCCTGGCAGAGTGTCCAAGGCCCCAACAATGTGGAGACAGGTCTGCTGACTTCTACCCACACCCCCAGGGACGCTGGTCACCCACAGCCCGGTGAGCGATCTCACCAGCCTCTGCCTGTGCGGCCCAGGTGGGCGGGAGGGGGTCCACCAGGCAGAGGACTCCATGCGGCTTCAGAATCCTGCATTAGGAGCAAAGCAGATCCCTTTAGATCATGGTCCCTGAACATTGTCGAGGCGGACAGAAGCAGGATACGGGGATTCTTAGCTGTTAAACTTTAGGGAGACACCCAGACAGACGCCAGGAGCTCGCTGTGCTCCTTCCCAAAGCCAGCCCCTGAGAGCGAGAGCAGCCGCGGGGCGGGGGTGGGGGAGAAGCCCTGCAGCCGTGGCCACCTGCGCCTCAAAGGCCCCAGGACCCTCAGGTAACCTCCAAGCAGAAAGTCATTTGTGATGAGGACGGAGAGAGAGAGGAGGGAGAGCGTGCAATCATGTTAATTCTAACGACACTGATAAGAAGATCTGGGGCACAGCCAATGACTCCATTACAATAATGGCTCTGGTCTCCTCTGTCACCACCTCAGGCGTCTCCCCCGCAATTTGCCCACAGTGCTGGTAACGCCCACAGCGCTGGGAGACAAGGACAGCAGGGATGGAGACGATGCCACGGGGCGCCCTCTCTTCACCCACTAGTCTTCATGATCAGTGGTCAGCCCCTGCGGGGCAGCTGCAGGGAGGGAAGCCAATGACACCCTGACTATGGGAGCAGGAGACACGGACCGAGGGGGCTGGCCTGCAGCTTCTGCCACCCCCTTCTCTTGGCCAGGGGCCCCATGGCACTCGGGGTGGCACAGGCCCGCTGTGCTCTGTCTGCATGGACCATCGCATCAATGCATCCCCCGGAGCGGTGCGGAGTGGGGGTCCTGATGGACACCCACATGTATGTAGGAAGCTTTGCAAGGCAGCCCAGGACTTGGAGAAAGAATTGGTATAATTTAACCAAAGCCCCCGGGACTAAACCTACACCCCCTTTTTTGCTTGTGACTTTTTTTTTATTGAGACGAAATTCTTATAACATACATTTATCATTATAAAGTGAGCAGTTTAGTACGTTCAATGTTGTATAATGATTATTTCTGTCTAGTTCCAAAACATTTCATCATCCCCAAAGAAAACCCCATCCCATACCCCCAGCCCCTGGCAACCACCGATGTGCTTTCTGCATCTATAGGTTTACCTGGTCTGGACAGTTCACTGAAATGGAATCAGCCAACATATGGCCCTTATGACTTGCTTCTGTCACACAGTGTGTTTCTGGGGTTCATCATATTGCAGCACTTGTCGCAACCCCATTTTTTGATGGCTCAGGAATACTCCATTGCATGGCTATGCCAAAATCTGTTTATCTCTGTATCTGCTGATGGGCATTTGGGCTGAACCTACATTCCTGATTGGACCCAGAGCTCTCAAAGCCACCTTCCCAGCTTCGACCCTGCCCCCCACGTGGACCTAGCCTATCTCTCATGCAGACCCTGCTCAGACAGCTCCCTGGCCGTGTATTTTCAGCCACACAATGCCACAAGCAGCACGGCCTCTCCAAGGCGTGCGCCATGAGGCGTGCCGCTGAGAAAGGTGCCGGTGCCTACCCTGAGGATGGCACCTCTAAGCCTCTAGGAAAGAGGAGATGTCAGCAGATCGGCTGTCTTCAATCTGGCCCCAATTTTACGATCCTAAACTGTCCATCAGTGAGCATTTGGAGAAAGTTGTTTCGTTTGAACTGCGGTATTTGGTATGTTCCTTTCATAGGCAGATCAGTGTGCGGGCATTCTGACCGCCCCACTCCAGAGGAGAGCTACTGGCCACGCCCAGCCAGGCACCTCCAGAACACCACGCCACGGGCAGGCTTCGGTCTCATCCAGTATGTCCTCACCGGGTGCCCGCTCCAGGCCAACACCGCAATGCACCAGGGGTTTGCAATGATTCACAAGACATGCCTGAGTAGCTAGTGACCTGGAGAAGGAGACGAATGTGGAGGACTCACGGTAAGAGGGAAGACAGACCCTGAGTCATACAGGGGCCCGGAGCCCAGAGCTGGGAGCCTTCTTGGCAGGCTTCTCAGAAGATCTGGCCTCAGAGTTGGCAGGAGGGGAGTGCTTCCTGGGGGAGGGGGCTGTGGGAGCGAAAGCACCACGAGTGTGTGTCTGCTCTGGTCCCTGGGGGGACACTCAGCTCGGCACCAGAGGGGCTGAAAGGCCCTTGGGCATCAGGCTATGGTGTCTGTCCTAAAGTATGTACAGGTTTGTGACCAGAGGAGGAGGGATCAGAACAGGCAGAGGCTGGAGGCTGGGAGGCCCAGCAGGAGTCTGTGGCAATGGCCCTGACCAGACCCTGAGGAGCTGACCCCAGGCACCCGCAGTTTCTCTGCAGGAAACAGGCTGAGGACAGCAATCCTGTTGCCCGCTGGCAGGCAGGCCCTGCGGCATGGATGCGGCGCTCTCTGCAAAATTAAAAAGAGCAGTGGGGAGCTGATGGGAATGGCAAGCTGGAGCCCTTTGCCCACCCCTATGGGCAGCCACAGGGCTATGGACAGAAATGAACTGTGTCAAAAAGACATTTCAGGCCCTAGCTGATTTGGCTCAGTGGATAGACAGCATCAGCCCATGGACTGAGGGTCCGTGTTCAATTCCAGTCAAGGGCATGTACCTCAGTTGCAGGCTCTATCCCTGGCCCTGGTTGAGGCACATGCCAGAGGCAACCAATTGATGTGTCTCTCTCACATCAATGTTTCTCTCTCTCCCCCCTCCCTTCCACTCTCTCTAAAAAGCGATGATAAAAACATCCTCGGGTGAGGATTAACAACAACAACAAGACCTTTCAGAGCAGGAAGACTGGAGCACTCGGGAATGAACTGCTGTGCCCCCCTCATGCCCAGCCAGGAAATGATCAAAGGCAGTTTCCCAGAGTCCAGAGCCTCTTTCCCTTCTGGGCTTGGGCAGGACCTCCCACGTTGAAACCCAGCTCTGAGCAGTTGTCCGCAACCACCTGGTACTCACCAATCCCGCGGTTGCCTGTCCATCTCCTCCCACACAGAGCGGCTGACCTGCCGGGCAGGATCCATCCAGCCAAGCCTCGGCCCCTCCCTGCGCTGCCACTTGTCGGCCCCAGGGATGCCAGCCTCATCCCCGGCCTGGAAGCCCATTCGGGGCGCTGGGAGATGAATTATGTTTCATTTATATCAAAGAAGCAATCTCGGAGCCCATTTGTGATCAAATTTGCTGTCAGAGGAACTTTGCTTTATCTCATTACATCTGATATCTCCTGGCTTCTTGTCCTTGAGACTATTAAAGTTTAATGTCAAATTCAAGATGAAATGAAATCTTTGCTGTATCATCTCATCAGACCTGAGCATTCTCCCTTCCATCTAAGAATCCTTGACAACTAATTACAATGGGGAGTGGGGCAGGGGAGAGGGCCTGCTTCCCTCCCATTTGTTGAAAATACGAGGATTTGAGGGGTCACCAATGAGCACAGTGGAGGTGGAGAACAAGGGGAGGCGCTTGAACCCATTCAGCTCCTCTCTGTTGTTCCTTCACCCAAACGCACCATCTTCCGGACCAATGGCATCTGCTCTCACCCTTGTTGAGACAGGCATTCCTGCCCCAGGCACATGGTGGAGGCGAGAACACCCCCGCTGGGAAGTGGCCGGCACCTGGGGCCAGGCTCTGCCAGCTCTATGACCAGGAGCCGTCACCCCTCTCTCAGCCTCAGTTTCCTCAGCTGTAAGATGATGTGGTTGGGCTAGAATCATGAACTTCATTTACAGGCCAGGAGGGAACATGGGGGATGAAATAGCTGCTTGTGAAATGACAGGGCAGTCAGCAGACTGTGGCAGAGACGAGTACATGCCCATCAGAAGGCATTTGACTTAAAAAAGTAAACATCAAAAGCATCTGTAGGAAATTATGTATCATGACAACCCTGAGACTAGTTGATTCCGGAGACTCATGACTGCCTTCAGCTAAGAAAAGCAGCCACGGACACGGGCTCCAAGTGGGATAAGGTTTTCCTGGAACGGAACTGGCGAGCTGAACAAGGGACAGAGATCCAGTTTTGTGCACACAGGGCTGACGGAAGGCCCAACAACACCAGGTCAGAACTCCCAAAAAGCAATGTCTATAAAAAGGGGGTGGGAGTTAAAAAAAAAAAAAAAAGCTTTGTAGTACAATGTACAGTGGGGCCTTGACTTACAAGTTTAATTCGTTCCGTGACGGAGCTCGTAACTCAAATTACTCGTATGTCAAATCAAAAAGTGAACGAGTGAGACACGTGATGCTGGGCTGATGTTGTGGCGTTTACTATGACGTTCGCTGCACCAACTAGCGGTGGGGTATCTGAAGCTGGCTCGTAACTCGAATTTTAGCTCCCAACTCAAAGCAAAAAATCGGCTGAGAGACGGCTCATATCTCGAAACACTCGTTAGTCGGGACACTCGTAAGTCAAGGCCCCACTGTATTGTATCAACAAGTTCATTATTCATCCAACATTTGTTAAGCATCTCTTATGTACACTTCCACTATTCCAGGTATGAGGGGTGGAGCAGTTAAGAAGAAAGACAAAACATTTGAACCTCATAGAACCTAGACACTGGGGAAGAAGGACAACAATCTATATATATAAAAGTCTACTATGCTGTGTCACCTTGGGAGTTCAACCGGGAGACTGGGAGTTTGATCACTTGCTATGACATACACTGACCACCAGGGGGTGGTAAGGAATGAAGGGAGGCCCTGGCCGGCACTTGGAAGGCCCGATTGGCCCTGATCGCTGGCCAGGCCTAGGGACCCTACCCGTGCACGAATTTCATGCACTGGGCCTCTAGTATGTGTAATAAGTAAGTAATTAATTCACTGGTTCTAATTTGCAAATTCTTAAAGTGACAGGAGTCAAAGAGTGCTGAGGCTGCTGGGGTAGCTCGAACCCTGGCTCTGCCACCAGCCAGCCCTGTGACCTTTGGAAATCGCTGGCTTCTCCAGCCCGCTGTCCCCTCGTCCACACCGCAGGGACTATTATGGTCCCTACCTGTAGGATTAAGTAAGTGGGTTTGGTGAAGTGCCTGCTCACAGGAAGTGACCATATCTATCAGCACAATCCTATTTCTCTAAAGCCTGGAGCACTGAGCGCTGCCCCACGCCTGCCGCCCAATGCCCGCAGGAGCACCCCGGGGCAGCTGCGCTCTCAGGAGGCCCACAGCTCAGGAGTCCCGCTGCCCTGCTGGGAGAAGCTGGGAATGACTTTAACACACTCAGCTGAGCTGGGATTTGCTTCTCAATAAATAATTTCTCCGTGGTCCTTATTCACCCATCTCTCAGCCTAAGCATCTTCAGGGAAGTTCTTCCTGAAATCCAGCCCATGGCATTTCTACAGCAACAAAAGCCCAGGCTTCTACTATTCTCAGGAATCAGAGAACATCTTAAACCCACTCTCAGCCCTTCTATTCTTGCAGGGAAAGGGGATGGTGAGAGAAATAATAACCCAAAATGTTTCCTTTGAAGTCAGAATACCTGGGTGCAGAGTCAAACTTATTTTCACAACAGCCCTATAGACACCACCCATCCATTGCACAGATGGGAAACTTCCAGGCATGTTCAATAACCACCCGCGGCAGCCCAGTGGGCAGGCGACAGAGCAAGGCATGGACAGCATCAGCTGGCCTCCTAGCCACACTATATTGACTCATCGTTCTCTGGGTGACACTCGCTCATAAAGGGTGTGACACAAGCCAGAGAGACCGAGCCTGCGAGCACACACTCCGGGGCTTATGGGTCTGGGTTCAAGTTCCTCACAGGCAGAGCGTTGGAAGGCTCTGTGTTTATCCCAGGAATGCTGCTGCTGGTTTTTGGTTTGTTTTGGGTTGTTTGGTTTATTTTGTTTGGGGTAGTTTGTATTCTTGCTTTCATTGTTGTGAATCTGCTCCGACATAGTAAGCTTCCATGTTTTGCGGGTAGATCTGATTTCTGGAAAAAGGCCAAACTCACTTGGAGCCAAATCCTGTGAATAAGGAGCTCAATAAATATTTGTTGACTCACAATGACAACAACATGAAAACTAAATGCACGTTGTTTGACTCTAAAGAAAAGAGACGGGTTTTATCCTTTGGCTCTTAAACCTCCTCTGGAAGTAATTCCAGAAAAGAAATTCCCAAAATGTGCTGCACAATGGTGAGGTCGAGGGATTGAAAACAGCATGGCACGGGAGTTAGGCTCGGAGGACATCTAAGATTACCGAGCTCTAGGTTTCAAACCAACAGACACCGAAGGACTCCAAGCACATGCAAGACAAGTTCCAGACACTATGTAGCTAAACAAACACACAATTCTCCAAGAGCTTCCAATTCTTGGGGAAGGGAAGCGGGGAGGATGCCAAAGCAAAACAATAAATACCCTCGACACAAAGCAGACCATGAGACGCCCCCGGAGGACTGGGGGAGGCAGCGGAGGGAGGGAGGGAGCCTTCTGTCAGGAGGGTCGCAAGAGGCTTTGTGGAGGAGGCAGCCTTGAGCTGGGCCTCAGAGCAATGCTTCCCAGCCTTTTCGTGAAGTGGCACCCACAGGGCGGGGTAACAGCTGGTTGGCTCGCTGGGACAAGGGCATAATGCTGCCCAGGCAGGAGCACGCCGGCCAGGAGGGCCCCAGGGGCTCCGCCCAGCTGGCTGCCCTGGCTCAGGGGCATGAACACTTCCCTGCACCAGCGGGGAAGCCCTGCCTTAAGGAAGGAGCAGCACTCCCACAGATGGGTTGCAAGTTCCAAGGCACAGGGCAGAAAGGCGGGAAGTGTTGGGTGTGGGCTGAGTAAGGCCCATGAGCCCTGGTAGGCAGGTTGCGGCCAGTGACAGGGGGGTCGGGAGGGCCATGTTTTAGAGTTTGGAATTGACTCCACAGCCAACAGGGGTCCTTTCAGAGTCACTGGTAGGGGGCTGGTGTGTTTGAAAAGCAAAAGCAAAACCTCAAACTTCTTATGATTCACTTCAAAACAGCCATAAACAAAATACTTTAAACAAACTGATAAATCCCCAGAGCTAGGAGCCAGGCCTTTCTCCTGCTTCGAGCTTAGCAGGGGGCCCTGCTTAGAGATGAAGGCCCAGGTGACTCAGAAATAAGATGAAAACCTCCAGTCTCCAGGTTCGGTTTGTTTAATGCTGCGACACTAAAGTCAACACCAATATTTCCTCAGGGGCCAGGGCCCGGAGCTAAAAGCAGGCCGACTCCCGTGTCTTTTCTGCCCACCCCGTGCCAGCTTGAGTTGCCACTGCTGTGGTCTGTGCTGGCTGAACTGAGAGCAAATGCATGCGTGGCACGGAGCCAGGCACACCCGCCCGGGTCAGGGGGGCGCAGGGCTGACACGGGCTGGGAGAGAGCAGTTCCAAGATGGCAGGAGCGTTGCCATGGAGATTTAATTCCCCACTAGAAGCAAATCCCATTCAAAAGGCCAAGAATGGCCGTGTTAGGTCAAAACCAGAACATGAACTGGGGGAAAAGATTGCTTTTCAAGAGAACCAGACAATTAATTTAGCAGAGGAACCACCCCCCGGAGAGAAAGTTACAGGCAGCTCATATCAGGAAGGTGCCCACAAGAGCAGTTTCCTGTCGGGGGAGGAGGGAGGTGAGAGGTCAGGGGAAACTTGCCTGCAGAGGCGGGAGAGGTGTGGACTTGGGCTGTGTTCAGAGGAGAGCTGCGAGTGTCTCCCCAGGAATTCTAACGAGAAGCAAAATGAGGTACATGTCCCGGGTGGCTCAGGTCAATGCCTTCCAACACTTTTTAGACTAAAACTTCTAAAATTGTCCAAAACACCATTTGCTTAGGCCTAACTAACGGGAGATCAGCAGTCCGTGGCTTCTCCACTCCCCAATCTCATCTTCTGTGTGTGTGCATGGGAAATAGTGTGTGAGAACGCAAGTGCCAAGAGAGCAGAGAGCTGCCCACGAGCGCAGAAAATGCCCTCACCACCGTGCTCTCTTCTGCCTTCTCCTCTGTACTTGCTCTCTCTATCCATCACCCTCCAGCCCACAGTCCAAAAGTTACCAAGGGAAGTGGCGATTCAATCAGCAAACATTAACTGGGCTGCTGTTGTGTTTGAGGCACTGTGTTCAGTGCTATGGGGAAACTAAAGAGGTAAAGTTTTTACCCCGGCCTTCGAAGAACTTGTCGGAAGGGAAGCTTAAAGGTGAACACGTAAAAAGGTAGCAGGTCAGAGAATGCAACACCCGGAGCTCTGGAAAAGGGCTCTTCCTGGCTGGGCTGGCCAGGGAAGACGGGGAGAGAATCTTATTTTTTATTTTTGGTAAAGAGCACCTAACATAAAGTTTACCATCTTAACCATCTTTTTAAAACAAACAAACAAAAAAAAAACACACCAGGTTTTTATTGTTCCCGTGTCAAAGGGCAGGTCTTTGCAGGATGGGGGGGAGTGAGTTTTGACAGCAGGGAGCAAGCCCCTACTTGCCAGCGATGAGTGGGTCCGCAGGACCACAGTGACCAAATCCCCGAGCAGGAACATCTTGGAGATGTAGCGGTCCTTGTTGACTGGCTTGAACTTCTTGCCCTTGCCACTCTTGGGGACCTCGGTCCCCATCTCCTTCACATTCTCCAGCACCATGTTGCAGTGCCTGTCAAAAGCCTTCACCCGGCCCAGGAGCTTCTTGTTGTTGCGACAGTTGATGAGCACCTGGGTGTTGTTCTTGACGGACTGCGTGAGCACGGAGAGTGGGCCCGTGTTAAACTCTTCCTCCTCCCGCTTCTGCAGCTCCTCCGGGGTCATCTCACTCTTGGGCTTGTTGAGAAGGCTCATGGTGGCGGTGGTTGCGCTCTCAGAACGCTCCTGTCCTCCGCATTGCCTCGGCCTCTGAAGAGAAAGTGCCCATCTTAACCATCTTTAAGTGTTAAGCACAACAAAACTCCAAAACTCTTTTCATCCTGCCAAACTAAAGCCCTATTCCTGCTAAACACAACTCCTCATTTCCTCTCCCCCGAGTCCCTGGCAACCACCATTCTGCTGTCTGTCTCTGTGAACCTAACTACTCTAGGAAACTCACACAAGCAGAGTCACACAGCATTTGTCCTTTTGCGACTGGCTTATCTCACTTAGCATGATGTCCTGAAGTGCATCCATGTGGTAGCATGGGTCGGGATGTCCTTCCCCTTTAAGACTGAATATTATTCCATTGCATGTTACACCATATTTTGTTTATTCATTCATCAACGGACATTCCAGTTGCTTCCACTTCTTGGCTGTTGTGAATAATGCAGCTATGAACATGGTGTACGAATATCTCCTTGAGACCGTGCTTTCAAGTCTTTGGATGTATACCCAGAAGTGGGATTGCTGGGTATATGGTTTTTGTTTTGTTTTGTGTTTTTGTTTTTGTTTTTTTGAGGAACCACCCTACTGTTTTCCCTAACATTTGCACCATTTTACAATCCCACCAATGGTTTCAATTTCTCCACATTCTTATCAACACTTGTCATTTCTGTTTTTCCTATGGTGGCCATTCTAATGGGTATGAGGTGGAATCTCTGTGTGCTTTTGATTTGCATTGCTTTAATGATTAGTGATGGTGAGCTATTTTCATGTGATTGTTGGTCAACTATATATGTCTTCGGAGAAATGCCTGTTCAGGTCCTTTGCCCATTTTTGATAGGAAAAGTGTTGTTGAAGGAAGAGTATTTTGAGCTCAGTATGAAGAGACAAACCAGTGCCTGGTCAGTGTGGCTCAGTTGGTTGAGCATCAGCCCATGCACCAGGAGGTCACTGGTTTGAATCCCAGTCAGGGTACATGTTTGGGTTTGGGGCTCGATCGCAAGTAGGGGGCATGCAGTAGGCAGCTAATTGATGTTTCTCTCTCACCAATGTTTCTTTCCCTCTCTCTCTCTCCTTCCCGCTCCCTCTTCCTTCCTCTCTCTGGAATCAATAAAAATAAAGTAAGCCCTGGCCAGTGTGTTCAATGGTTAGAGTGTCGGCCTGTATACTGAAAGGTCGTGGGTTCGATTCCCAGTAAAGGGCATGTACCTGGGTTGCCGGTTTCCTCCCCACCTCCCACCAGGGTGCATGCAGGAGGCAACCAGTTGATGTGCCTCTCTCACATTGATGTTTCTCTCTCTCTCCCCACTCCCTCTCTCCCCTCCACTTTCTGAAAAGCAACGAAAAAAGATCCTCAGGTGAGGATTAACAATAATAACAACAAAAGGCTAGTATGCAAATTGTCCCCTCAACCAGAAGTTCAACCAGGACTTCAACCAGGGGGCGGGGCCAGCCCGCCAATCACCCGCAGCCCCTCTCCACAGCTGGCCCTGCCCCCTATCAGTCCCCACCACCCCAATCAGGGGCAGGGCCAGCCAGCCAGCCAACCTCCCTTGTCCCCTACCCCCAGCTGGCCCAGCCCAGTTGGCCCCAATTGGAGTGGGCCGGCCAGACCCCACCCGTGCACAAATTCGTGCACTGGACCTCTAGTATCCTATCTAATAATAGGCAAACATGGTAATTGACCATACCTCTGCTATGCTTCCCATTGGCTAATCAGCAGGATATGCAAATTAACTGCCAACAAAGATGGCGGCCGGCAGCCACGCAGCTGAAGCAAACAGGAGGCTTGCTTGCTCCAGTGATGGAGGAAGCCAAGGTTCCCTGCCTGCTGCGGCCCAGCTCTGAGCTCTGGAAGCAACAGCGTTTCAATTATAGACGCTAAACAAACCCCGTTGCAGCCTCAGAGCTGGGAGCACCAGTGATGGCAACAGAGTTTCAATTATAGAAGGTAAATAAATCCCAGAATAAAAAAAAGAAAAAAAAAAGAGCCTGGGAGCTTCAGTCGCCCGCCAGCCTGAAAACGGCCCTCAGCCCCTCACCCAGACTGGCCAGGAACCCCAGTGGAGACCCCCACCCTAAAGGGGGTATGGCCAGCCTGAAAACAGCCACCAGCCCTTCATCCAGGCTGGCCAGGCACCCCAGTGGGGACCCCCACCTTGAAGGGGGTGTGACCAGCTGCAAACAGCCATCAGCCCGTCATCCAGGCTGGCCAGCCACCCAAGCGGGACCCCCACCCTGATCCGGGACACCCTTCAGGGCAAACCAGACGGCCCCCACCCATGCACCAGGCCTCTATCCTATATAGTAAAAGGGTAATATGCAAACTGACCCTAACAGCAGAAAGACTGGGAATGACTGGTCACTATGACACACACTGACCACCAGGGGGCAGACGCTCAATGCAGGAGCTGCCCTCTGGTGGTCAGTGCGCTCTCACAGGGGGGAGCTCTGCTCAGCCACAAGCCAGGCTGGTGGCTGCCAGTACAGCAGTGGTGGTGGGAGCCTCTCCCGCCTCCTCAGCAGCGCTAAGGATGTCTAACTGCAGCTTAGGTCTGCTCCCCGCTGACAAGTGGACATCCCCCGAGTGCTGGGGTCCAATCCCAGCAGGTCCAGGGGTCCCCAAAGGTGTAGACGGAGTCGGCGAAGAAGGAATAACACGAAGACAGCCTTCAATTGGTCAGCAGCCTAGTCAGGACCTATAGCCAGGATCTCCAGCCAAAGTTCTGATTGGAGTTCTGGTTAGGAACTGATGAGGATCTGACGTTTATTGTCTTATTACATCCGTATTTATACCAACCGATTTTAATCCTGTCAATTTCTATTACAAGGGTTAAGGTGTTTCTCATCTCCATTCCAGGGAGTAAAGACCATGTAGCTTAACTACCCGCCTGGCACTTAATTAAGGGGTTGTATCCCCCTCCCTAACCTCAGGGAAAGATCCCCACCTGGGGAAACAACCTTTCTCAGAGAGGTGACCTTGGTTAAAACACATGGCGCTAAAGGGAGCAAACATATTAAAAACAGTATGCTATATATGCCAGGTCCATTGAAACATATGCTGTGTAGATGTTTCTTTCCTGCAGCGACTGTGTCAAGCAGCAAGGATGGACCAGCTTCCGGCACCCGAGGCTGCCAGACTGCCAGAGGGATGTCTGATTGCCATCTTACGCCCAATCCCCCGGGGAGCAGGCCTAAGCCAGCAAGTGGTCACCCCTGAGGGGTCCCAGACTGCGAGAGGGCACAGGCCGGGCTGAGGGACCCCTTCCCCCCGAGTGCACAAATTTTTGTGCATGGGGCCTCTAGTCTATATAATAAAAGCCTAAGCGACTGTTACTGCGGAATGACCAGAACAACCGGTTGCTATGATGTGCACTGACAACCAGGGGGCAGACACTCAACATAGGAGTTGCCCCCTGGCGGTCAGTGCACTCCTACAGGGGGAGCACCGCTCAGCCAAAAGCCAGAGCAGTGAGCCAAGTGGTAAGGAGCAGTGAGCAGGCAGGCGGTAAGGAACAAGGGGTCCTGGGCTGCAAGAGGGATGTCTGACTGCTGGCTTAGGGCCTGATCCCGGGGAGCGGGCCTACACCGGCAGGTGGACATCCCCCAAGGGCTCCCAGACTGTGAGAGGGCACAGGCCGGGCTGAGGTGACCCCACCCCCACAAGTGCATGAATTTCATGTACCAGGCCTCTAAAATATATATATGAAGGTTCCTGGACAGGTAGAGAGGAGATAGACTTTTGTCCAGTCTGGATTGGATGACACAGTCCGAATGCTTTAAGGAAGGGATTCTGTTGTGCCATGCTTACCCAATGGCCCATGAGTGTGGGCAGCGTCTCCAAACCAAGACCCTGTGACAGTTTGTTCAGCATCTGAAAGGCTGAGCCCTCGACACATACCTACCCTACTTAGCTAACCTAACGCTCTGCAGCCCAAGGACACTGTCTTCCTTATCGCTGCAGTTTCTCAAGCATGTCCCTGTGGGGGAGAGGACGCTAATGCACCCTATTCCAAGTGACTGAGCGGGCAGCCCTTGGTATTTCTATTGTTATTTTGATCCCAAGTGATCAGCATCATGACCCTCCCTTTACCTCCCTCCCGCCGGCCGCTGTGGCTGGGCAAGAACCCACGTGGAAAGAAGCTGATACAATGAAAGGGACCTCCAGTGAGGCAGCAGGATGGGCCTGGCACACCCCAGATGTTGTGGGTCACTGAATGGGACACTGGGTGGCACACTGCCCTGCCTCGCAGGCGACCTCAGCAGCCAATGGTGTTATGGTCTCTGTCTCCCCTGGATGCAGGAGAGAGCCCCCCTCCGCCCCGCTGAGCACTGCCCTGAGAGCCCATCTCCCACCCTCCCCAGACCACACCCCCTACACATTTTGTGCAGAGTTTGTTATGTGGGGAAATGCTCCCAGCACGCTGTTATGAAGTTGGTGACAAGAAAGTATTACTGTGTGAGCTTGTTGAAACACAGCGCTGCAGAGCAGAGAGGAAGGGAAGGACAGTGAGGTGATGCACCGCAAATACTAATAGTGGTTGTGTCCAGGTAGTAGAATATGGATGAATTTTTTTCTTTGTGCTTTTCTCTATTTCCCACATTTTTGGCCATGAATATGTATTACT
This sequence comes from Myotis yumanensis, assembly GCF_028538775.1. Classification (NCBI taxonomy): domain Eukaryota; kingdom Metazoa; phylum Chordata; class Mammalia; order Chiroptera; family Vespertilionidae; genus Myotis; species Myotis yumanensis. Next base: position 80,753,327 of record NW_027223761.1, read on the forward strand.
CTTGTAATCAGAGAAAGGACAGCACATGGTAATTTTAAAAAGGCTTGGTGGGGCTTCACGCCCACTTGGGTTCGGTGCTCTTACAGAGTCCTTGCCCTTCAGAGCTCCTCACCCCAAGTGCACCGCCGATCTACCCAGAGTCCAGAGGCGTTCCTGGGGAGCCACAGGACTGCCCTGGGCAGGAGACCAGTCCAGAAGGAGGGGACCCCGAGGGGTGATGGTCCCGGTGCAGGTCAGAAATGATGGAGCCTTAGCAGAGGTGATGTTCCCTGGGAACTGGGGCTCCCTTCACCTCTGCTCCATTCACCCAGGTCGCCTTGCGGATGAGATCGAGAGAAGCCAGAGGTGGGCTCATGGGGTGTGCTGGTGTTCCCACCTAGCAGGGCCTGGCTCCCCACTGGAGAAATCACCACATGTTCAAGGGCTCTCTCTCTCCCTCTCTTCCTCTCTCCCCCTCTCCCTCCATGGGCTTGTAAGTGAACTGGAATGAGTTCAGTAAGACTGAAAGGAGGCTGAGAGACAGTATCTTGATTTGAATCAGTGGTAGAAAAACATGGCAAGTCTCTGGATTCTAATATCAGCCATTTCCCTTCCTCCCCGTGGGGGAAGCAGCCTGAGTTCCTAAAGAGAGGCCCGTGGAGAAAGGGGCCTGGGAGCAGCACCAGGCCAGGGCGGAGATAGTCTTCCCTCTGCACTGAACTCGGGAGGAAAGGCGGGGCCCATTTTCTACGTGAGGAATGGAAGCTGTAGCTGTGACCTTTGCATTTCTGGAGCCCCTTCCCACCCCCACAGCTTTTATGCAATGCATCCTATTACACAGGAGGGGAAGCTGAGGCTCAGGGGGAAGCAGCATACCAAGGGCAAGGGCTGACAGAGCTAGCGCTGTAGCCTCGGAGTCCCCAGAATCAGGCCTCTCTCCCCAGTGCCTGCTGGGTAATTTACACGAGCCCACTTACCTCTCTGAGTTTCAGGGAGCTCTTCCAGGGAGGGAGGCCCCGGTGCCAGGTACCAGCTGCCTGAGAGGCCAGACTCGCCCTCAGCCCTCACCTCTGTGAGCCGACCCCTAGCAGGTGTCCAACCTTACTTATCCTGCGGAGCTTGAACACAGTCACTCCTTACCACCATTCTGAGGTCCCAACGAAGAACCCTCTGCCAGGGTCCTGCTGGTCTCCAAGCCGAATGGACGCCTGCATAGCTGTGCCACGCCTCCTCAGAGCTCAGCTTGCACCAGATGCATTTGCGAAAATTAGAATAGAGCGCCCCCTGCTGGCAGATTACTTAGATACCACTCTGTGGATTTCAGTTCTCACTCAACCCAGGGGTGGGGAGCCACCGTGCTGGGCATGCCCTGGGCCTCGTCCCCCAGGACCTAGTAGCCACCTTCCTTCTCCCCCACCCCTACTCCCAGGCACACCCCTAACGCACACACCCTTTTCTCTCAAGCTCCCCACTGGTGATCAGGGCGTCTCCCAACCGGCGCCCCTAGCCAATGGTCTAGATTGGATTTCTAACTCCCTGTGCAGAGCTGATGAGACCTCATTCCCAGGAGAAACTGAGCACTTTGCTCGTCCTCCACCCCCACCCCCCCCACCCCCGCCCCTTGGAGAGCTCCTTTATGCTCTATTTTTAGTTTCTTGATTGCAAGTGAGAAGGGAGAATCAGAGTGCCGGGAAACAGCAGTAACCAACCCAGAAAAATGGACAGCAGAGTGGGGGGCAAGGGGGTGGGGCTCAGAGTGGAGGCCAGAGGGGCAGCTGGGCAGCAGGGAATCTCACACTCCCCAGGGGTGGGAAAGAGGGAGGGCGGAGGCTGTCACCCACCCCACCTCCAGGCCAGCACAGAAAAGGGTTCCCTAAAGCCAGAGGACCTGAGAGGCATCTAGCCCAGCCCTCCTTCCCACCAGCTGGGGTGGCAGGGCCGAAGCAGCAGCTCCCTTCTCTGGCCAAGCACCAGGAGACCGTGCCCTCTCCCTGCCAGCGGGCAAAGAGGGGGCTCCTCCCCCTGCCCAGGCCAGGCCAGGCCAGCTCAGGCCAGCTCAGGCCAGGCCAGGCCAGATTCAGCTCGAAGCTGCTCGGACTTCCCTCCTTCGTGGGCCCTTCCCCTGCGCCACATGCATCATCCCAGGCTGCGAGCAGAGAGGAGGCGCAGGCGGGAGCTTCCCCCAGTGCGCCGCAGTCTTATCCTAAATGAATGAACTGGCAGTTCCGAACGGCGGTGCAATTGGCAGTTATTGCTGGCAGTTTATCAGTATTAACTGATTAGGCCCGGATGATGGATTCCCTGTCGCTACACCAGCCGCCCCACATCCTGGCTGCTGCACCCTCCACCACCCCCAGACAGTGCGCCAGACTGGGTGCCTGGGAGGCACCCTGGCTCTGCCTCTGCCTCCTGCCCGCACCCCCCCCAGCCCTTCTTTTCCAGGCTCCCCACTCCAGACGCACCCCTCCCCGCAAACGAGACATTTAAATAAATAAAACAAAATTCAAATGAGGACACTAAATCTCCCCGGCGTTTAATTGATGATCATTATGCTTGGGAACCTAAACTCTTTTAATTTCACTGCAGTGCAGGGAGATGAATTATAGAATTACAGTCACCAATTATCAATCACGCCTTTGCTCCCAGTCTCGGCTGCCCAGCGCGCGCCTCCCTCTCCCAGGCCAGGGGTTGAAGAAGCAGGAGCTTCTCAGGGGAGCCGTGTGAATTCAGGGGGTGCCCCCTGGGGTCTCTGTTTCTCTCTCTGGCTGCCATCACCCCGTTTCTAGCACGCCACCTTTCCAGAGACATTTTTTTTAAGCAGCAGAGAAAAGAAAACCTTTTTCATTTAGACCTTGGCGTTTAATTCATTTTGTACTGGGTAAGATGTGCTTGTAGCTTCCGCCCCACACTGGCCAGGATTCTAGCAGCAACTTCTGCACCAACCCAAGCAGCTGCTGCCAGGCCCCCCTTTTCAGGAGGCTGCCTGTTGAGGGAGGACTGAAGGGTCCAAGGCAGGCCTGAGAACATGGCCCCACTGCACCCCACTGCACCCCATGGCACCCCGCTTCCTGAGCTCAGGACCTGCGGCTCCCCCACCAGGGCCTGATCCACTGTCTCACCAGTCAGTCCATCTTCACAGTGAAAATAATAATAATAACTTGAATAATAATTTCCACCAAAGCTGTGAATGATTTGCATTTGTATAGAGCTCTGCAATTTACAAAACGCTTTCATGTGCATTATCTCATTTGATCCTCCCAATAATCCTGAGAGAGGTGGTAGAGCAGGTATTTTTGTTATTCAAACGGCTATTCATCCATTCCACTAACATTTATTGAGTTTCTACTTTGTGCCTGGCCCAGGAGATACAAAGTCAAGAAAAAAGGAGGCCTCCTCCTTCAAGGAATTCACAGTCTACTGGGAAGACCTGCTCAGGGAGCAGAAAATTAAAACGCCTAAGGGACCTCGTGTGCCACTTCCTGGGAGGAACAGGGAACACAGAGAGGCTGAACAACCCGACTACAGCTGAGTGGCAGCCGGGATGAGGCCCACATCCACCGCGCTGGCCCACTGGCTCCACAGACCTGCTCCTCCAGCCCCCGCCCCCCCACACAAATTGTTATGGTGTCATCGGTGTCTTCATCTGGGCTATTTTTTTTGTGTCCATAAGAATTTATTTCTAGCCTTGGGTCCCCAAAATGATCTTCATTGGCAAACGTCGTAGGTTAGGAGCAAAAAGGTGGGAGCCTCTGACACAAACTCTCAAGGTCTAGAGCACTGCCCCCCACGCAGAGGGCTGTGTGAGTGGACGCCAGAGGCCTGGTCCTCTCTGGGCGCCTGGCGCCTGAGGGTCCTTCCTGTGAGATGCTGTGTGGAAGCTTCTGGTCAAGTTTTTATGGTTGATTGATGGGTGAACTGACTGGGTTGGTGGTTCACAATACCCTGTTTTGTTCCAAAAAGGATTTGAGATGGAACAAGACAAGGCACCCTCTCCTGCGGGGGTGCAAGGGAGAAGCTTGGCTTCCCGCCAGTCATTGTTCTATCCATCTAACAGTCCCAGTCCCACTTCTAGTCTATGGATGGAGGTCCAGCGCTCACAGCTCCTTAATCTCCCCAGGCCCTCCCACTCAGGGCGGAGAGAGCTGGAATTAACCTTGGCCAGGGTGTAACTCAGCCCTACCTCCAAAGAGGTCGGGCCCTCAGGTTCCCTGTGCTCATGACTGAGGCAAGAGGCCACTCTCGCAGAGCCAGGCCAGCGGCTCTGCCTCTCTGCAGAGCTGAGTATCTCCAAGAAGAGGTCCTGTAGGGATCACAGCCTGGGTCAGAGCCCAGCAGTCTGCTGGCCAAAGCCAGGACAGCTCTATCCTGTCACCAGCTGGCTTCCCTGGGCTCTGGGCCACTGGCCTCCAGCCCTGGGCCAGGCACCCAGCCATGCCAGGGAGCCAAGCTGTGCTGGCATGGAGCAGCCCTGTGCCAATCTCCCAGGCCTTGGAGGGCTGAGATGGGAGCAGGACACTGTAGAAGTGATGCTCCATCCTCAGGTGGTCCTGACCACTGCCCTCCAGACCACACCCCACTCCAGGGCCCATGCTCACCAACAGGGAAAGCTCGCTTCCATCTCCGGCAGCCCCTGCCCTCCCGCCCACTGCACCCCTTTTCGTTCCCAAGCCTAACTGCACCTGAGCCCTGCCTCTGAGCATCACCCCAGCCTGCCTTTTACTCTGTTAGCCTACGCATATCTCTTCAACCTGCAAAACCTCACTACCACCTCCTCTGGGAAGCCTTCCTGGCTGCCCCACCCACCAGCACACCAGTTGCCTCCACTCCTCCAGCCTCTCTGGCCTGGCACAGGCCCCATCGCCCCTTCTCACACGGTGTAAGGCAGTCGGTCTGTCCCTCTCGCTGCTCCTTCTCTGAGCTCTGAGCACTTCGGAGGCTGGCTTGTTTCCATGGCTCCTGTATCCTGGTGCCATGGCCATGCTGAGCACGAACCACCCGCTGAGAAACTGAGTGTGAGCCCTGTGCCAGGGTGCCCAGCTCAGCCAGTGTGCCCGACTGCCTCAGTGTTAGCGCTGCAAGTGCTCTGCCCTGGGAAATCCCGGGTCCCTGGCTTATGGCCGGCGGCTCTTCCTCGGTGCCTCTCACTGGGGACTGAAGGTCGCAGTCCTCAGATAGTGTGGGACCTGCTCTCAGGGCTGGTCACCATGTCTGAGTCTGTGGGACCGGGGCTCAGCTCGCTGTCCAGCTGACAGGAGTGGTTTTGACCAGACAGGTGGAGGGATTCGGAGAGTTCCAGAATGCATTCAGAGGACTGGGGCTTTCCAGAGCGGCCCACTGTGGAGGTCCTCTAGGAGGAGGAAACTGAGGTCTGGAGAAATGGAAGGCCGTCCAGGATGACCTGGGAGACTGAGACATTGTGGGGTGATATGGGGACACGCGGGGAGTCCTAGACCACGACATGGGCTGCCCTGCTGAGCCCCGCTTCTGCCCTGAGACCCAGAGCATGCCGGCAGACCTGCCAGCCACCTCCGCCAGGCAGGGGGAGAAACACGGGTGCTTCCTGAGCCCCAGGCTCTGGGCACAGCTTACATTCACGTCTTATTTAACCCTCCCAACGAGCCTGTGTCGTTTACAGACAGAAAACTGAAGCCTGGAGACCTCAAACAATGTGTCTGCTGTCATCCAGCTCAGGGCGCTGCTGGCTTCACACCCGCGGCCTCTGGCTCCGGAGCCCAAGCCCTTCCATGGAGCCATGCCCTGCGGCCCAGGCTCCTCCAGCCTGGCTCCCTCCGGCTCGCCAGGCAGATGCCAGGTGCGCCCTGCTGCTGAGTCAGGTGCTCAGCGCAGGGAAGGAAGGAGACAGAGGTGCAGGCTGAGGGCACCCACTCGAGGGAAGAGCGGCCAGCAGGGTGGGGAGGGGCCCTCCGGGCACCCTCCTCTGAGCGGGCTCGGGGCCAGGACACAAGGCGGTGACAGTGTAACAGTGGAAGCTGCCTTGTTCAGAACGACATGCAGAGAAATATCTCGGGAGGAAAGCAGAACAGAAAGAAGCAAAGGAGGAATGGCACGGCTTCAGGAAGCGGGTGGAGTCCAGGAGGGGCATAGGTCCTGATCGCCGGGGGGTGGGGGGGAGCTTCCTGCCACCTGCTGATTTCCGCCATCAACACCCCTTCCGCAGCTCTGCCCACTGCTCCCCAGGATGGCCCACCACTCAGGAGGAGCAGGGGCCCTCCGCCTTTCAGACCTGTATCCTCTAGTCTAGCCTGCCCTGCAAGCAGCAAAGAATGAACATTTGCTTCTAGCAGAGCCCATAGAAAGGCCTCACCCCAGGTCCGTCCTGAGCCTGGTCCTGGCACTGGTCAGAGGCTTCCCCCGCACCAGGAGCCTGCTGCTGGAGCCCGCCCTGCCCGCAGCCCACAGCCCACAGCCCGCAGCCCAGCCCGGCGGGCCCACTGCTTGGCTTTGCCCTGACTCGTGAATACAGGGGTGTGGCAGCGGCTCAGCAAGGACAGGGCTGCCGGCCCTCTGGGCTCCCTCTCCTGTGAGCCAGCTTCAAAGGTGACAGTGGGCTCATGAGCTCCAGGAGCACCAGGCCGGCCCACCTGTTGTGCCCACCCCCACTCCTCCCGCCCTGTCTTCCTGGCCCAGACCCCCTATCGTCACTGCAGCCTCAAAGAGCTGTGTTTCTAAAATGCAAAGTGCAGTTTCTCTCCTAATTACAGAAATAACAGCTGACAGACACGTGCCGAGCCCCTCCCCTCCCCGCCCCCTGTGCTAACAGCCCCTCAGCACGGATCCTTCTCTGCTGCCCTCTCCGTATATTTCATGCAATGGCCTCAGAGTGCTCTGCGGCTCCTCTCCCTCCGCCTCCCTCCTCTTTTTCAAGGCGATGGCTTTGTGAAAGCTGAGGGGGAAAATAAAGCCTTTTACTAAAATGTCACTCTGGGCAGGGGGAGGGGGGCGGGGTTCTAATAGGCCATCGAAGGCTTGCTTTTTTTTTAAGTGTGATAAATTTGGCCTGTCTTAAAAAGACAGCTCAGTGTTGCTTATCAACCGTGATTTGACCAGATAGCCGTTTCAAAAAACAGACACTGGTCCTTTTATAATAAATGAAAGCAATAAAACCAAGAGCTGGGCCAGAACCGTAATTAAGAATCGGGAGTTGAAAGCAGTGGGTGTGCCAGTGGAGGGCAGAGTCAGTCTCTGGGCAGGAGGAGTGGGCTGGCCCGCTAGCATCCTGGGGGGCAGCACCCCATCCGAAGGGGAGGCGGCTGTTTTGCTCCCCATGGGGAGGTGGCCCTGTGTTCCCACTCCCTCCTTCTTTCCCCCTCATTTTGGGAGAGCTCCTGCCTTGGACAGAGGGCCCCGGGGTGGCAGGACAGTCATGGGGAGGCTCATCACACACCGCCAAAGCCCAACAAATGCCTCTTTGAAATTCAGCTGGAAACGCCCTCCGTGCTCTGTCTGTGCACAATAAACACCCGGACTCGCTGCTCCTGAAGAGCTGTCTGTCTAACAGTCTCCACCTCAAGCGGCTGTTCTGCATCCCTTTTGGCTTTATTAAAACTGATTTTCTATTTGCACTATAAAATCGGATCTGATTAAATTTCCATTTTCCCCAAAGAGAAGGCTCTCTTCTCTCTCTCTCTCTCTCTCTCTCTCTCCCCCCCCCCATCTCTCCCTCTCTCCCCTCTCTCTCCTTACCCTCCTATCTTTGTCCCCTCCCACTCTCCTCCACTCCTTTCTCTTTCCCCCCAAAAAAGGATTCTTAATTATTCTCCCTCCTCATCCCTCTTATCCTCCCCCCACAGGGTTCCCATCACAGTTGCCATGGGGATGGCCATGGATGGTGCTCCCTGGGACGGAAGCAGGAAGGAGCTCCACTCTGGGACGCTGAGGAGAGGAGCTGGGGGTGGGATCATCTGTGAAGCCCCAGCCACTTCCCAACCACGCCTTACGAGGAGTCTGCTGCTCAGGGAAGTCCTATGCCTGGAGGGTCCCCAGGGCTGCCTACCTGCTCTGTGTGCTATGGTTCTGACAAAGCCAAGGTTCCAGGCTCGATCCTCCCCTTGGCCACTTAGTCCTTCATCGTGTTCAGGGCCCTGCTATAAGCCTGTCACCTGCCCAAACTGTGTGTGATGAAGGTCCCTGGAGGATGGGCCAAGAAGAGGACAGAGAACCTGCCACTTATATGAGCTGTCTTAGTAAATACAACACTTCTCCTTTTGCATTTTTACTTATCTCTCCTTGACAACAGAGACCTCATGTCGGTGTGACAATGACAGCTAGCACTCATTAAAGGCTCGCTGCGGTGTGCCCTGCTCTCCATCATCCTTACACCCGCTCTCCGAGGGAGAGGCCGTCTCAGTGACGGGCTCACGGGAAGAGGCGACCGGGCGCACCAGCTCAGAGCCTGTGCGTGGGCCACTCCACACCCTGCCTCGCCAGAAGAGAGGACCTGGTTACAGACAAGCCCGGAGTGCCCGGGTTCGGCAGAGAAAGGCTCAGGCAGCAGATCCACGGACGAGAGGCTGGGCTGATTGATGCCCTTCAGGCCACCTCCCTTCAGTTTCCTGGCCCACGGGGCGCCGCTGCCTCCAGGCCCTGAAAGTGCCGGCCGAAGCTTGGACCCACCCTCCCTCCTCGTGGCTCAGCGGAGGCAGCCTGGCATTTTTCAACAATTGTAAATAATGAGAGCTAATATCAGTGGCAGATACCACGTGACTTCCCTCTGCATCTCAGCACCTGGGCGTGCCATCATCATCAACTCACTAGTGCTCGTTCACTCATTTACTCATTTAACAGATATTCATCAAGAATGAGTGAGTAAATGAAGGAAGGAACGAGTGAATGAGTGAGTGGAGAGCTTGCTTGCTTACTGAACAAAATCAGAAGAGGCACATTTCCTGCCCAGCTGGGCTGTTCGTTCCAGTCTCAGAGGTCACCTGGCACACTTGGACAGGGAGAATGGCAGGCACTGACTTGTGTACAGAGAGCCCTTCCCTAGCATGTGAGGCCTATTCCCCCACACTCAGAGGCGGCGTCCTCACGAGAGCGGCCCGGTATCTTACCCCTGCATCAGCCACACCATGCATACAGGAGTTCACACGCGTTTGTAACAACGTATACACGGTCACCTCCCTCTCTGGATCTGAGCCAAGAGCTCCAGCCCTGCCAAGTCCCCATGACAGGCTCAGCTCCCCTCTCTACACCTCGACAATCACTCTGGGCCCAGTGGCTGCCCACGAACCTCGCGCCAGGCCCAGGAAGCCATTAGGATGACCACCGAGGCCCTGCCCTGCAATCCAGCAAAAGAGGTGCGTTAACCTCTAGATACCTATCCTCCGGCAGCACCGGGAGCTGCTGAGGAGCCACAGCCATCAGAGAGGAGGGCTGTGGCCGGGGAAGAAAGCCGTCTGCTGGGAGGGCAGGGAAGGCCGCGTGGAGGAAGAGGCTTGTGCACCCCTAATCTTAAGAATGGTTACGATCTTGACGCTGAGAAACATAGAGAAGGCCCATCTAAGTGAAGGGACGGCCAAGGGATCTACGGATGCAGGGAAAGCCCCAGGAACTTCCAGCTGTCCTGCTTCCTGGGCAGAGTGTGTGAAGGAGGGTCCACAGGAGAGAAAGCCAAGAGTGGGTGGGGCCGGAGCACTGGGCTGTGATGGAGCAAGAGGAGCCCTCAGAGTAAGTGTCTTTCTCCTTCTCCCCGACCCCCAGTCGAAATCCTCGTGGCCTGCAGTGTGCACTGGAAACCCACTCCCCCAGGGAGCCTTGGCCCCACAGAAGGCTCCTCCTCCAGCTGCTCTGCCCTCACAGTCACAGCCACGCTGAAGGGAAGCCTCGGTGCAGAGCTCTCAGTCACTCGCACGCCCGAGCTCCCTGGCACTTGTGCTGCTCCCGGCACCTGTGCTGCTCCCCGGCACCTGTGCTGCTCCCCTGGCACCAGTGCTGCTCCCCTGGCACCAGTGCTGCTCCCCTGGCACCTGTGCTGCTCCCCGGCACCTGTGCAGCTCCCTGGCACCTGTGCTGCTCCCCTGGCACCAGTGCTGCTCCCCTGGCACCAGTGCAGTTCCCCGGCACCTGTGCAGCTCCCCGGCACCTGTGCAGCTCCCTGGCACCTGTGCAGCTCCCCTGGCACCTGTGCAGCTCCCTGGCACCTGTGCTGCTCCCCTGGCACCTGTGCTGCTCCCCTGGCACCTGTGCTGCTCCCCGGGCACCTGTGCTGCTTTCCTGGCACCTGTGCTGCTCCCCTGGCACCTGTGCTGCTCCCCGGGCACCTGTGCTGCTTTCCTGGCACCTGTGCTGCTCCCCTGGCACCTGTGCTGCTCCCTGGCAGTGCCCTCCCTCCCACCGGCCCAGCTCCCATTGCTCTGTAATCCTGCTCATCCTCAGGGGCCAGCTCAGACTTCCCTTCTCAGGAAGCCCTCCAGCTCCCGGGCCACTTCCCTCTGCCCGCAGCCTCCCTCGGGGCCCCTGTGCCTTCCCCTCAGGTCACCGCACAGCGCTCTGCTCACTTATCTCTCTCCTCACCCTCAGGGCTGCTTCCTTATCTCTCCACTTACTGCCCCGGCACAGTGGCTGGCACAGTTTGGGTCCTTGATGAATATCTGTTAAATGAGTAAATGAATAAACTAGCTAATACTGCCCCGTTAATAACCTGCAACCTGCACCGTCCGCTGTGGTTTGCCACTTACCTTCTGTGGACTCATCCTTGTTCCAGTTTGCAGGCTCCCTAAGGGCTGGGGTCCTGCCTTCAGACCCTCAGCATTTCTCTCAGGAGAGCGGGGAGGTGAGGGCTGGGTGGCAGAGGCACACCTGCAGAGCAGGAGGCCGGGACCCACATTTTAGTCCAAAAAATAATACATACATACATACATAAGTAAGGATTATTTGCTTTGAACCAAACTCTGTGCTTAAAGTCTCAAGTAACTTCCCAAGAGCAGCAAAGCCTTGTTTCCGCGTCCATGGGAAAGGCAGCCCCAGTCGGAGCCTGTGGCAAATAGAGACCCCTGGGTCCTAAGCCCGTGGGGCAGGCAGTGTGTCTGCTTGGCTTATCCCCAGCGCCTGTGCCCGCAGATAATAGCTGCTCAGGACACACCTGCTAAGAAACATGATCATACACAGGAAGGGACCTTGAAACGGTAAATACCACAGAAAGGTTTCTTTTGATAACTGTCTGGATATAGGAGACTAAGCAAAAAAGAATGCGTTTTTAAAAGGAGTGCCGGGAGCTCAGGGTCAGAAGCACCGGGTTCGAGGGAAGACGCTGCGTGTGACTTTAGACATTTCGTGGTGGAGCCTCAGATTGAAGGAGCGATGTCCCACAGGCGGCTGGGTGTATGAGATCAAGACTGGAAGTGCACATTTGTGCGTCTTGGAGAAAGAGAGAGTAGCTGCAAAATGAGCTCCTACAGGAAGTACCTCTGGCGCAGGGGAAGGAGGCGCTGGAGGGGCGGGGACAGGAAGTGAACCAGTGGAGGCAGAGAAGGGAGGTAGGAGTCAACCAGAGACAGTATGGATAAAGGACCAAGAGAATGAGCAAAATCCTACTTATTTTGGGGGACTCTTGCCTCTTTTCTGACAGCTTCATCTCTGCTTCCTCTCAGGACCAGTGCAAGCAGTGCCAGCCAGTCCGGGCCTCCTGCTCTGCAGGGCCCCTCTGCCACACAGCCTCGCCTTCCACTCCCCCTCCCTACAGCCAGGCCATCTGTGGGACCACATGGGCCCCAGCAGAGCACAGGCTTTGTGCAAGGCTTCCCAGAGCGTCGCGTCCCTTGCTCTCTCAGGTGACAGATGAGGCCCAGAGAGGGAATGCGAACCCTGGAAATGATTCACCTCCCAGATCTTCAGGCCTCGGCGACACACTGCTCCCAGAGCTAGCAGACACGACCTCCCTGGCAGAGACCTGCAGGGCAGAGAGCTAGAGCTCAGACCCTGAGAGCTCCCTTCAGCTGCGCCCCCCTGGACTCAGATCAGTTCCCTGAGGATGGGGCGCCTTTAAGGGCAAAGCACTTTTATTTCCTGAGCAGCCACTGCTGACCTCCCTTCATCCACACCTAAAATCTGGGTCATCCTAAAGGCACAATTACACAGTCTTCACCACCCGGAGCTGCCGCTGCTTGGAAAGCCCTGGCCCTCCTGTCCTCAAGCTGCCAATTTCCTCATCAGTCTTTTATTTGTCTGTTTTGCTCGTTTTTTTAAGCTGGTGGCAATTGCTATTTAAATTGTTTTGGAAAATGTCTTTGCCTTTACAATGCCGGCTGTCAGCAGCGCCACAATAGGAAATGAGATTTGGCATCAAAGGCAAAGATGCTACTAAAATACATTTTAATAAATATGTAAATCAATTAATCAATCAGCCACCCAGGGAAGGCGCTTCGGGAACACAGACAAGCTGGCTGAGAGGGAAGCGTTCGAGAGCATGTGGTCCTACGTGATGGAGGAAGCTCAGTGGGCATCAAACACAAGAGGTAAGGGCACAGCTGGACCTGGAGCCCTGGCCTGGGCTTCCACCTTCCAACCCTGCAGAAGCGCGCCTCCGTGAGCTCTTGCCCCTGCAGCCCCAGCCAGGGGAGGGGACAGGGCCCATCGAGGTACAAAACCAGCTCCAGCGGTGAGAGTGCAAACCCCACAGTGCTCCCAGGGCCTCTCCCCTGATGCCGTGTCCTAAGATGTCAGAGATTAGGAAGCGCTGGCGAGGGGTATGTCTATACGTTGGGCCAGTCTGGAGGAGTAGCATTAAACGTCAGGGAGAAACCACAGCTGTTCTCCCTTGTCCCGAGATGGCAGCGAAGGAACGAAGGAACGGAGCCTGAGGTGCCACAGGCAACTCGAGTAGCTGGGGAGAAGGAGCTGCTCGCAGGGAGAGGGAGCTGACTAGAAGAAAATATGACTCAGGACAGTACTGAGGGGACAGAGAAGAGTCCTACCCTGAGTGAGGAGCTTTTAAAGCAGGAGACCAGCACACACTGTGGCTGATGAGCAAGCTGGGGCTGTCCAGTGGCCAAGGGCTCACTACACGGACCCTCACCTCATACCAAGCTGTGTTAAAAGTGGATCAAGCCGGCCGATGGAATCTGAGGTGGCATGCAGCTCTAAGCCTTGGCTGGACACACTAAACCAGAGCCCCTCTGAGCCCCGGTGCATGGGCTGCTAAAGAGGGTGCCTCAGAGCTATGATAAGGACGTCAGTGTGGCCTCGGGCAAGTCACTTATACGCAGAGTTGAGCAAGATGAACTCTAAACTCAAAACTCTGCCTGGCTTTCTCCACCACTGTGCACGTGGACCCAGTATCTTCTCATTAAAGCAACCAGCCCTCTGTGGCTGTCAGCAAAGGTTGCCCTGACCCTGACAGGGGAGGGCCTGACCACTGGAAGTGTGAAGACTAGGTGGACCCACCTGAGGGACCTAAACACCCTCCCCCAGAGGCCAGGATATGAACAGTGAGGGACAACCCCCCCCCACCCCCCCCCCACCCCACCCCCGCCGGAAGAAGCCAAAGGACCAGCCTCAGCTCCGCCCCACCCCTTCCTCTGCATCTGCTTCCCTCCCCAGCCCCACCGCCTCCCTGGGAGATCTCAGCCTTCTGATTGAAGACCTGTCTGACTCCCAAATTACCTCGTTTTTTAAACTGCTGCCACCTGGACCAGAGGGCAGACGTTCTCATTAGGGCTGAGAGCACGCCCACATGTCCACCATGGGTGCCTGGCAGTGGCGCACTGGCGCCCACGCGGGTGTTCCCTGTTCCCGTGAGCACACAGAAAGGCATGCCTTTAGGCGCATTTGTATACGTTGCTTCGTGCCTATGACTGTGGGCCTCTGCTGCTCAGTGAGTTCACGTTCAGGCGGGTATCTGTGTTTGTCACGTACATGTGGCCTGAGTGTGTCAGCAGATCTGACTGTGTGCCCTGGGCCCCGCTTTGAAACACCCCTGCGGCCAACCAGCTGCATCCAGCAGAGGCTGGAGCTCAGTCCCCAGGCAGGAGTTGCTCTCCTTGCTCCCTGCCCTGGGGGAGCCTTTTCCCAGCGCTGCCCTTGCTCCCTGCCCTGGGGGAGCCCTTTCCCAGCGCCACCCTTGCTCCCTGCCCTGGGGGAGCCCTTTCCCAGCGCCACCCTTGCTCCCTGCTCTTGGGGATCCCTTTCCCAGAGCCGCCCTTGCTCCCTGCCCTGGGGGAGCCCTTTCCCAACACCGCCCTTGTTCCCTGCCCTGGGGGAGCCCTTTCCCAGCGCCGCCCTTGCTCCCTGCTCTTGGGGATCCCTTTCTCAGAGCCGCCCTTGCTCCCTGCTCTGGGAGAGCCCTTTCCCAGCGCTGCCCATCACCACTGCTGTCACCCTGGTCTGCCTTCCCACCTCGCTGAGGCTGAGGCTGCGGCTGAATAGGGCGGTGCTGAGTGTGGAGCTGTAGGGCCTGCTCAGCCTTCCTCCAGGGCCTCTGCTCAGTCACACTGACCCCCTACATGTGACAGGAGGAGAAGCATTTGTCCAAAGAATCCTCTGCCTTTCTAGAAAGATCCAGGCTTCATCCCTGGCCCCGCTGCTCCATCTGTCCCCACCCCACTGGCCACACGCAGCTGCTGGGATGAACTACAAAAGCAGGCCCCACACCTCCCTGTTGCCCCTGTGGTGGCTCCACGCCCATCTCTGGATGCTGGCATGACCCAATGGCTCTGAGGGAACGTGTGCCAGGGCTTCCTCTCCACTCTCCTCTCACACCTCCCACCGCATCCTCACACTCTAATAGCCCCACAACGTGCCGCAATGCCCACACCTCATGCCCTTGCTCATGTGCCCCTCTGCCCAAGGGGGACCCCTCCAACCTCAGAGACTCCACTTCCACTCATCCTTACAGAGCAGCTGCAGGAACCCCTGCCTCCCCCAACACCTGGCGCAGCAGGTGGGTCTGCACTTTCCCATCACCTGTTACCGTCTCCCTCCCTCCTGTGGTCAGCACCGTCCTAGTCACTGTGGAGAGGAGAGCAGGGGTGCACACTGCGTGGCTGGCTGGCTCTCTGGGTTGCGGTGCACGAGCTGGTTGAGGGGAGTGGCTCCCGCAGTTGCAGAAGCTACAATGCCAGGTGCTGGCAGACCCAGCTCTGGTATTCAGTCCCTCGAGCAGCTGGCACCCACGCTTCGATTGTTTGGCAAAGTTGCTCTCAAGTTCTCCCCATGAAACAGCAGCTCCTGCCTCCTATCCTGGAGCACAGCCCTGGAGCACCCGCACGGCCAGCCAGCATGTAGTAAGCATGTAGTAAGCATGCCCTCTTATTCTGAGGTTCCAGGGAAGATTACTTCCTAGCCTCTCCCAGTGCTCACTGCCCTCGAGGGAGCCTTTCCCTGCAAACCCACGATGGGAGCCACACCCCAGCCACCGCCTGTATGGGGCTCGCGTCCTCTGGTTCTTACCCGTGTTCCTGCCCTAAGCATCCCAAGGCCATCCAACAAGACAGGGACAGCCCCGTGTCCCAGCCGCTGAAATGGTTCCACCCGGCCACTCCTCGCCCTGCTTGTCCTGCTGCCCCTGCTTCTCCCCACAGAAAGCACAGGACCGGCTCTAGCCCGGCTCTCCCCTGGGTCCCTCGCCTCCTGCCTGATCTGGGTGCTTCCCCTGTGGCCTGTGCAGCAAGGCACAGGGAAATGTCACAAACTACCTTCTCAGTGACAATCATCTCTTGATCTGCTGGCCTCATCACACCTAAATAACAATAAAACCTCCATTTTAAGACAAAGCATACCTCTCCATGGGATCCGGAAAGACGGGGTCACATGGGCCCTTTATACGTTAACTAGAGGCCCAGTGCACAAAATTTGTGCACAGGTAGGGTCCCTAGCAGCTGCCGGCTGCTGGCCGGGGCTTCCTTTCCCCCAGCTGCTTGCCACTGCCACCAGCCAGGGCCTCCCTTTGTACCCATGTTGGCCTGGCACCACCTGCTCACCTGCTCCACCATCCCACCATAGTCCTGCTCTCTTCGGGGCCCACTGGGGCTGGCAGCACCTCCATTGCAGCCTGCTGACATCACCGCATGGCCTACGCCCACCATGTTCTGTGCTGCCCCCTGGTGGTCAGCACACATCCAGCTCCCGGTCGGTCGAACTTTTTCACCCACAGGGACAATTTGCATATTATCCTTTTATTATATAGAATGCTCTGCCCACAAGTATAACAGTCACTGGGATTTGCCTTTTACTCAAAGGTCCTCTTTGTGCCCCTGGGCACATAGCATAGTGCCTGATATGCAGAGTGACTGCCAACCTAGGCGCATCCTCACAGGACAGCAGCGTGAGGATCCGTTCAGAACGGATGCTGACATTTGGAACTGGATGGGGCCATTCCCTACCGAGGACCATTCCCCCTTCTCTCCCCACAGACTGCTCTCCAACAGCACACATCGACCCCAAGTCCTGGATAAAAGATGCAAAAGCCATAGGCATGTCTGCTTGTGTGTGGATTTATTTACGATGATGTCTTTTATTTTTGTTCCCCTAGCACCTAGCGCATAGGAGGTACTCAGTGATGTTTATGAATGAAATACGTGTTCCAAAGTTCTGTGCATGCACATACACTGTATCTTCCAAAATACATTGGGAGCATCTCAATGGCAAGAGTACAGTACCACCTGCGTCGCTGGGATGCTTCCCCACCCAACCCCAGCTCACTGCTGGCTGGGTGCTCAGAGGGCTCGTGTGGCCATACATGATGACTGTCCAACTGTCCAGCTATCTGGTCTCCCCATGGCCCCAAACACACTGTTCCCCTAGCTCCTCATCCCAGCCCTGAGGGTAACGCCATTTCTGGGGAGACTTCTGAAGCACCAACCTTATTAAGATTGATTTGGCCTGTCGCCATTCTGACAGGTCCAAAAGCAAACACGGCAGGGCCATGGGGGAGATTTGGTCATAATTACCATCTTTAATTACTGCTAAAACATCAATTGCTCTTGTTCAATTAGCAGTGCGGTTTCAGGCATGGCAAACTTCGCAACACAAAATAAGCTGAAAATTGATTTCTGAACACTTAATGCGGATCTGAAATTGCAAACCTGATAAGGTTGTCATAGAAGAGCCAGCGTGGCTGAGGAGGAACTTTGCAGGGCTGTAATTGCCTTGGTAGGAAGATTAATAACTTGTATACTTACATCTTGTTCATCAAGTAGGAGGCCCTCGTGGGGGGAGCCCAGAGCCGTGAGTGGGTGTGAGGCACGAAGGCAGAGGGAGGGTGTTAACAAGGACAAGGACAATTAGGCAAGAGAGAGCAGCAGCCTGCACCCAATGGTCCGTGAACAAGGACAGGGCCCTCTGGGATGGCACGAGGGCGGGGCTGGCTGCCTGGGACAGCTGCCAGAGAGCCAACCTCTGCAGAGCAGGCAGGTGGGAAAGATGCCCAGGCCCCAGCCACCTCCACCTCACCTCCACTTTTCCTCCGAGCCCTGGTGAAGGACCCTCAAGGTCAAACTCTTGAAAAGCGCATTGGCCCCTGGCAGAGCTTCCTCTAGTCGGGCCTCCCGGCGAGGAAAAGAGTTGACAGTGATGGGCCAGAGAGGCAGCAGGGGCACCAGGCTGTGAGGGCTGTGCTGCTCTCACTCTCTCACTTGGATGCCAGGGTCTTCCTGCCGTGGGCTGAGTGGATTTCTGGGTGCATGTCACAGAACGGTGGGCGGGAGCATTATGTGAACTACCAGGTCTCCAGAGTGTGCAATTGCTATTATTTATTATTATTATTATTACTATTATTATTACTATTATTATTCTGGGCCTGTGGTGGTTAGTGTAGGGGCACAGTCAAAAATATGAACAGCCAAAAAAATATATGACCACCTTTGGAAAAGCCCCCCTCTCTCTGAGCCCTGTCATTTAAGCTGAGGGGCAGGAATAAAATATTCCCTTATCAGCTTATGAACATCTACTGAGCACTGGTGTTTGCCAGAAACTGGGCAAAGCACTAGATAGATCAATGGATGGGTTGATAGATATGTATATATATATGGATTGATGGAGAGAGGGAGAGAGAGAGAGAGAGGGGAGAGAGAGAGAGAGAGAGAGAGAGAGAGAGAGAGATTGTCACATTTAATTTAATCCTCTCACAGCACTAAGGGGTTGGTATTAAGTCCATTCTCTGGGTGAGATAAACAGCAAGATTAAGCAACTTACCTGAGTCACACACTTACTAAGCATGGAGCTGGGATTCTCTCTGAGGTGAGGGACAATACTCTGCAGCTCAGGTCTCTGGCCCTTTAAGCCTGCTTGGTGCCTTCCACTGGACTGTGCTGGCCCAGGGCAGACACACCTGGGACCAGAAATGTCCTTGTCCAACCTACAGAAATGGGGACAGACACCCACCCAACCTGCCATGCCCCCACAGGCCATGGGAGCAAACAGGACCTCGGGAGAGGGGCTAATGCCAGCGTGGCTGGAGCCAGCCGAGCCGGGCGCTCTCCTCCATGTCCTTGGTCCAGCCATGGCCCCTGGGTCCCAGATTCAACTCAACTCACTTCAACAAAAGTGTACTGAGGACCTTCTTGCACCAGAGACGGAGAGAAGGCCCTCTAAACACACCCTCTCTGGGGGGGGAGGTGACAAGGGACAGTCATCAGTGTGAGCCACGCAAACAGGTGGGTGAGGGGCTGCGGCCCAGGAGAGGGAGCAGTCGGAAAGGGTGTCCGAGACACGAAGGCGTGAAGGGCCCGGTCTGTTCAGGGGCCCAGAGATGTTATGTGTCTCGAGCTTGGGTGCTGGGAGCTGAGGCTGAGGTGGGCGGGCCGATGAGGACGGGCGGGGCCACACCAGACTCGTCTGGGCCCTGAACAGCGGGTTCAGCGTATGTGCCACCTTTTCCTGGGTCCTGGCGTGGCGCGCTGAGGGTGCCCGTCTGAGTCCTCTTCTTAGGAGCGCCGGCTGTAGCTGGATTAGGGCCCAGTTGTATGACCTCATTTTAACTGAATTTCCCCTGAAGGCCTGTTCCCAAATACAGTGACATGCTGAGGTCCTGGGGTTTAGGACTTCAACATACAAATGGGGTGGGGGGCACATGTGACACATAACAGAGGGACAGCCGGTAACAGGACGGGAGAAAAGGGCGCTGTTGCTGGGATTGGGCAAGACGTGGCGAGGCCCGAGTCAGACCAGTGACTTCAGTGCCATCGCCCTCCCCCCCACCCCCCAGAGGAAGGTGCTTCTTGGAGAGCTGCGGTGCGGAGAGAGAAGAGTGGGCGTGAGAGCGGCCCACGGAAGGACTTCCTCAGAGTGGCGCATGCTCACAGGATCAGCGGCTGGGTCACCACTCCACGGGGGCTTCTCTAAAACTGCTTTCTGGGACTCCCTGGGACACGCAGTGTGCCCATCTCCAAGCAAACGCACATGTGGTGCCGGCCACTCACCCTGAGGACATCTCCACGCTGGTCGGAGCATTGGTTGGCCAAGTGGGGAGGACGCCGGGCCAGCGTCAGCTGCTGCATTCTGGGCCTTCTCTGTGGCTTTAAGAAAGTCACACTCTGTAAAGAAGGGGTTGAACTAGACTGCCTTTAAGGTACTTCCCTCTCTGATCCCCCATAATCCTAGACTGCAGAACAGTAGAGTGGGGACAACAGCAGTGGGAGTAGAGAGAGGCCAGAGGAGACTGGGGTGAAGTGAGAGAGAAGGAGCAGGTCTCCCCCCATCACACTGACCACACCCAGGGGCAGGCTTAATACGCACAGATCTGGAGGCCAACCCAGGTCAGTGACACCCTCGCCTGTCAGGGATGTTCCTACCAGTCACTTAAGAGAAAACATTTACTGCAGTAAGTAAGACAGGTACAACAAACCAGTTTGTTTTCTAGCCTCAGTTCTGCAGTGCTGCCCATGTCTCCCTCCTGCTCCCGGGCGGTCCCCCACTCCCCCACCTGCACCCCGCTCCCTGGGGTCAGAGGCAGCCTCTCTGGCTGCTCCCCACCACGCCCGTGGCAGTTTGCACCAGGTGTTCTATGGCTCTGCTTTAGCGGGGGACCCGCCTCCATCCCCCTGCCCCCTTCCAGTACCGCCCCAGTCTTGGGACTCTCCAGCCTCTGGGCCATTACAGTTTATTCTTCTCAGTTCCAGGGACTTGCACCCTCGTGGTGAGGGACACAGCCTCCTAACTGGATTCTTCCTCCAGCCTCACCTCCTGTGGTGCCTCCTTACCTGTTCTCATTCCCAAGCCCCGCCCTCCTCGCCCTGCCCAGCTGCCCAGCTGAGTTCCATCCAGGTCCTGAGCCAATGAGAGCTGCTGCTTTCGGGGCACTTCCCAGGCAAGGAGGAGAGGGGAGGGAGAAGCGCGGAGGCCTAAGCACCACTGTGTGAGCCCTGGGAACCGCCTCCCATCTCACTTCCGGGAGGTGTGCGGAGCCAGGCCCAGAGGCAGCTGGGTCTGGTTCTCCTTCGAGTTTCAGCTGGGCAAAGGCTTAGACTTGAACCCTGGAACAGCCAACTGGGTGCCTGGACCTGCCCATTCCCTCAGCACCGGGCCCAGGGCTGCGGGAAACCCCTTCTGCAGTCCTTTGCTTCAATGTGTGTGCGTCACCCCGGCCTGTGGGTGCTCAGCAGACACGTGGAAGCACAGCTCCTTCACTGTGGCCCTGTCAGATGGAACCGCCCGGGGATCAGCATGCCCGGGTGGCAGGAGCTTACTGTGCCCAGCTGGACTTAGGCATGAGACTGCTGCCTGCGCCCAGCCCACAGGGGACGCCCTTCTGTCTTGCTTACTCCACTCCCTCCTTCTGTCTGCCCTTCTCTCATTTCCAGTGACTCCCAACAGCCTATGTGCTTAAGTCCAAACTCCTCAGCATTGAACGCTAAGCCTTATGTGTTCAGCCACCCCCTCTACTATCCAATCTCACCTGGTGCTACTCCTCAGCACCTCCTACTTCATCCAGGCCTGTTTCAGGGGCTCCACCCAAATCTCCAACTCAGTCCTAACCCAGGTCACTGTCTGGACCATGCTTGCCCACACAAACCTTCGTGCCCATGTTCTCCTGTTAAGAGGACAGCCCAAGACTGCTGTGTTATTAAAGACCCTTCATCCACAGCTATTTGGCCAGTGAAAGGAGCTAATTCAAAGGTTCCCCAGGATTGTTTTTGAGGACAAAAAGTTCTATCCAAATAAGAATAATGATTATAACTGGACCAAATAGTCTCAGAAGTTTGAATGGGAAAATACGGGTGGGTAGGGAGGTCAGTCATCTGTAGCAAAAGTAAAATTTAAAAAGACAAATGGAAATAGGTGTTGAGGTCATAGAATGATTTGTGTGCTTTGAGTAAGCAGAAATTAGGAGTAAACAGAAACTATAAGCTAAGCAGACCACACAAAATAAAGAAATACCAGGTAATCTATAGAACTTCTGGTTGGTGTTTCTCCCTCTAAAAGAAAAATAATTCTCTTGAAAATCACCTAAAAGCAAAAGGAGAATAAGAAACAAGCCTCTTCTTAGACAAAGCTGGCAAAGCTCGATAAGCAAAGACCCATGGCACATGACTGGGTGCAGACCGGCGCCTCTTAGGCAGCTGTGGCGCAGACCTCAGCAGGCGCTGGCAAACCCACCCTCCAAGGGCAGTGCCACTGCCCAAGGCCAACGAAAGGACACTTGTTAGGGATGAAAGGACAGCTGTGTGGGTTGAACTTATTTAACATGGAATAGAAACAGCAAAGGCGGCCCGATGATGACTCACACACAGCTGGCGCAAGAAGTTGCTTCATTCAAAGATGAAAAATCAAAAAGAAACCACCATAAGAGCCATACAATGAATATACTGCAATGTAAAAAGGAGGGAAATAGAGGGGGAAATAGGGAGATAAAAACATTCACCCCGCTGGTATGGCTCCATGGTTGAGTGTTGACCTATGTAACAGGAGGTCACGGTTCGATTCCAGGTCAGGGCACATGCCCAGGTTGTGAGCTCAGTAGGGGTCATGCAGGAGGCAGCCGATCAATGATTCTCTCTCATCATTGATGTTTGTATACCTGTCCCTTCCTCTCTGAAGCCAATAAAAATATATCTTTAAAAAAAAAAACACCAGAAAAATATTGCCAGGGAGAAAATGAGCAAACATATTATCATGAAAAAAATTTTAACTTGATGAAGCAATTTTTTCTACAAACCAAGGGCACAAAAAGGGATCCAGATATTCAGAAAAAAATACGTGGCAAGACAAGCAAAGGATATGAGTCATAAAAAGGTCAGAAAATAGAGCTCAGAAAATAAGTGAAAGAAAAATGTAAAACCAACCATAGACACTATTGAAAGTATATGAAATTATATAGAAAACAGGCTAGAAAATGGTGACAAAAAATATAAATTAATAGGACATTTAAAAAGATGAGAGAGAAAATGGCAGTATGATAAACAAATGTATATGTAATTCATGTCCTCACAAAGAGAACTGATGTTTAAAGATATGATTTATAAGGAATTTCGAAATAAAAAAGAACTAAATCTACAGGTTTAAAATGTCTCTTGTGTCCCAGGAAAATACTGGCAATGAATGATCAAATCTAAGATTTAAAAGGCAAAGAATCCTCTGGAACACTCAGCTGAAAAGGTCAAGTTGCCTCACAGGGAGAGAAAAAATATCAGGATCGCCTCAGACATCACCACAACTTTATCTGATGCAAAGAAATAACCAGTGTAGCCTAAGATGCCATCTCCAGGCAAACTGCCAGTTAAGTTTGAAGGCAACATTTGTGAACATGCAAGCACATGAGAACATCAACCTCCTGAGCCTGAGGAATCTACAAGAGGATAACTTCAGGCCAATCAAAGGGTGACACCAGTAAGTCCAGGTACCTGAGACTAAGCACAGGACTAAAGCAATGTGGCAACTACGGTTATAGAACCAAACACAAAGGTCGTAAAGCTTGATAACGCAGACATTTTATAACCAGCAGAGTGTGGCTCAGGGAAGGGAAGAGAAGGTAGAAGATAGTGTTTGTATGCTGATAGCATTATTGTTTATATTCGAAGACATTTAAAGCCAATGAAGGAAGTGATAGACATATATGAATGTTTAAAGATAGAAAAGAAAAACATTGTGAAAATTAGTGATAATATAATCAACTAAAATAAAGTGGTGGGGAGAGGTTGGATTCAGGGGAAATTTTGTAATTCTTAGAGAAAGTGGTTAATAGATACTAAGAAAAAATATATATTTACATAAAAGGTACCTCTGGTGGGAAATAAAAGCCATTCAGGTTATTAGAAGAAATACACACATGCAAAAACAAACAAACAAACAAACAAAAAAACAAATAAAACAGGATAAGGAGTAAAAGACTAAAAAACAAATGAAGCAGCAATAAAACTAGAAAGTAGACCATGAAACATGATTTAAAAGAAAAAAAACTAAGGACAAGTATATCTGTCCTATTAATGTATGCGAATGGGACCATTTTACCTACTGAAATATTTTTGTTCTCAGACTGGCCTAAATTCCTTATATATCTTAAATCACAACTGCTTAGAGAGGTTGAGGACAAAAGAATGAACAAAGATATAACATGCAAGCACAGACGAAAAGAAAGAAAGGAGCACAAGTTTGTAGCTGAGAACATTAAATCCAGGCAGGGAGAGGAGAGGCAGAGGACACACTGTAGTAAAAGGGCTCCATCTCCAAGGACAAATAACAGTTATGAATATTGTACTTCAAATATCATCACATCAACCTCCTTAAAGAAACACTGCAGGATAAACAGGGAGAAATTCAGCGTATTCATAGTCAGAGGTGACCACCCTGCCCAAGACAGAGGCCAAGAAAATAACTAAGGAGACAAACAGCAAACAATCAAATTAACAAAGCTATTCCAACTGGTCCTCTGAAGACAACACCTGCAGTACCCTGAAGACAGAAAATACTGGCTACAAGGGAAACCTCAATATACGCCCCAAAATAGAGACTATCCAAATAATATTCTGAGATTATAATATAATAAAATTAAAGTTTTGAAATAAAATCCTTCTCACTCAAAAATGCTAATTCTTTCTCTTGAACAACAACAGTTGGGACAAAGAGGACATCAAAACTGAAATTAGAAAATAACCTTAAATAACCCTAGTGACCTATGCTACGTCAGACCTATGCTAAAAGAATGTTCATCAGTAAAAATGAAAGTAAATAATTAAGCATGCAACTCAAGAAGTTAGAAAAAACTAAGGAAAGTAGAAGGAAGACATGAGTTATATGAAAGCAGAGTACAATGAATTTAATTTAAAATTGTAAAATTAATATATAGAGATCCAAGACATGATTCTATTTTTTTAAATAATAAAGGTAGTAGGAGAGATAAAACATTAACTAACATTATTAAACCAAAGGGAAGAAACAGAAATACTCAAAGTATTTATAATGGAAAAATAATCATAGAAACTTATAAAGTTTAAAGCATAGTATGGCCCAGCCAGTGTGGCTCAGTGTTTGAGTATCAACCTATGAACCAGGAGGTCATGGTTAGACTCCCGGTCAGGGCACATGCCCAGGTTGCAGGATCGATCCCCAGTGTGGGGTGCGCGGGAGGCAGCTGACCAATAATTCTCTCTCATCATTGATGTTTCTATCTCTCTCTCCCCTTCCTTTCCTCTCTCTGAAATCAATAAAAATATATTTAAAAATTAATAAAACATAGTATGACACTGTTTTGCTTAGCAATATGGAAAATAATTTGAGAATGTGGATTAAAGGAAACACTGAAGAAAAATATAAATTGCCAAAACTAACCAAAGTAAAATCTAATGGATCAATTGCTACAGAAAATGAAAGACAATTGTCAAAGAGAGGCCCCCCACCAAACGAGCACCAAGCCCAGACAGTGTCCCAGAAGGATTTTAAATGCCTTTAAGAAACAGGTAGTTCTGATGTTTTGTAAACTTTGTCAGAATATACAAAAAAACTTACCATGCTTTTTTTGGAAAGTAATATAACAGTAACTACAATGAGATATCACCTCACACCTGTCAACTAACAAGAGTTGGCAAGGATGTGGAGAAAAGGGAACCCTCATGCACTGTTGGTGGGAATGCAAATTGGTGCAGCCACTGTGGAGAACAGTATGGAGTCCCCCCCGCCCCCCCAAAAAATAGAACTGCCCTATGACCCAGTGATCCCACTTCTGGGTATTTGTCCAAAGAAACCCAAAACACTAACTCAAAAGAATATTCCACTCTTATGTTCACTGCAGTATTATTTTCAATAGCCAAGATATGGAAGCAAACCAAGTGCCCATCAATAGACCAATAATTAAAAAATAGTGGTACATATATGCAATGGAATATTACTCAGCCATAAAAATTTTATCATTTGCAACAGCATGAATAGTCCCAGGGAGTATTATGCTAAGTGAAATAAGTCAGTCAGAGAAAAACAAATGCCACATGATTTCACTTATATGTGAAATCTAGTGAACAGAACAAACAAAACTGAAACAGACACAGAGAACAGACCGATGGTAGCCAGAGGGGAGGGTGTTGGAGGGATGGGTGAAAAAGGGGACGAGATTTAGGACTGAAAATGGGCAGGGACGTAATAAACATGGGGATGTAAAGTACAGCACAGGGAATATAGTCAATGATGTTGTGGTGACTATGTATGGATCCAGGTGGGTGCCTGGGATAACAGGGGAGCACTTTGTAGGATAGACGATTGCCCGACCACTAAGCTATACACCTGAAGCTGGTACAAAACTGTTGAATGTAAACTGTAATTAAGGATAAATAACTAAAATAAAGTGAATGGATTGAAGATAAAAAAGGAAATACTAGAACAATCAAAACCTGACAAAGAGCACAAAATGAAATGATAGCCTACTGTCACTTATGAATAGCAC
The DNA here is from genome assembly GCF_028538775.1 of Myotis yumanensis. NCBI lineage: Eukaryota > Metazoa > Chordata > Mammalia > Chiroptera > Vespertilionidae > Myotis > Myotis yumanensis. The sequence goes on from NW_027223761.1 coordinate 80,779,128, forward strand.
CACAAATTTATAAAAAATATTAGAAAACAGAAATCAGGGACACATTAGAAAATAATGGGCACGTAGAGTTTATCCAGGAATTTAAGAATGATTGAATACTTAAAAATCATTTTATAATTCATTATATTAATAGATCCAAAGAGAAAAATCACACAGATCATTCTCACAGTGGCTAAAAAGACATTTGAAAAATTCACACCCATGCATGATTTTGTAAAGTGTCATATAAAATAGTAATGGGTGGATAAGTTCTTAATATGATAAAAGATGTGTGTAAGCAATAACCACATTCATGGGGAAACACTACGAGCATTCTCATTAAAGTCAGCCCGGACATACAAAATCTCCACTATTATTTTATATTGTTCAGTGGTGTGAGAATTGCAAAGGAGAAGATAAAACTATCATCATTTTTAGTTGATGTAATTGTTTACTTGGAAAACTCAAAATAATCGACTAAAAATGTTACAAACAACAACAAAGTTTATGAAGTTGGCTGGTTATAAAATCAACATATGAAAATATGTATACAAACAACCAGTTAGAAGATATAATGGAAGAGACTCCATTTACTAGTATCATAGCAGCAGAAGATCAGGTGCAGAGAAGTAAACCCAGAGGCACAGATCTAAGAGGATAAAATAACCTGGAAACATGACGAGGCACCGATAGAAGGCCTGGGTACGATGATTCAACATCACGAAAGCAGACACTCCCCTTGTGTTAAATGTACAGATTCAATCTAATCTTGCCCTCAAATACCAAGAGATTGGGATTTATTTTTTAATTTTGTTTAATTTTAATCTTTTTAACCAAAAAGATGACTCTGAAATAAATAATCACCTCTAGAGATAAATAAAATATGAAGTGACCAAGCTATAATAATGAAAGCACCACAGGACGTGGCACGTCCAGAGGAGCAAATCAACAGGACAGAAGGACCCCAAGACACCTTTCAAAAGGGCGAGACAGACTGTTTCAATACATGGCATTTAGCCACCTGGGTAGCTGTTTGTGAAAAAAAAGAAAGTAAGGTTGGATTCCTATCTCACACCTTATACCAAATCAACTCAAGAGGAATAAAATACATTTTTACAAAATGAAACCATAAAATTCAAGAAAAAAAAACGGGAGACTTTTACAGTGATAAACTTGGAGTAGGATAGACCTTTAAAAAGCCCGGACTCCTTTGTAAAAAGTTGATTAATTGAATGAACCCTTTAAAAATCAAATCAGCTAGTTTGTGGTTGGTGGGGAGAAAACAGCATAAACAGAGCCAAAAAAGAAATGATAAACTGGGGGAAAATGTTTGAAAACCATGTCATAAACAGTTACCTTTCTAAAAGGAGAAAAAACATCATTAAATCAATGAGAAATTGGACAAATGATACAAACAGACATTCAGCTAAAAAGATCTGGCTCTCAAAAATAAATACATACATACATGCATGCATGCATACATACATACATACATACATACATAAATGGTTCTGGCTCTCAAACACAGGAAAAGATGGTTGCCCTCACCTGTCATAAGAAAAAGTGGTAACATTAAGACCCATTGTTACCCCACATATGTTCAAAGGTCAAAACGGTGCACATCCCTGTGTAGGAAAGGGTATAGAGACATGGTTGTTTGGGGGCTTCTGCTGGTAGGAACATGATGTGATAAGACCTCCAAGGGGTGTCACTAGCTGGATCTTCTGACTCCGGGCCAGTTTCTTACCCTGAGACTTCATAGCACTGTCTCCTGGAATTATTGTCAGAATTTAAAGGATGGCCTATGCACCGAGCAGTGCTCAGCACAGTCACCCTGGCGCCCTCTCAGCATGGTCCAGCACCGCCTCGGCCTGGTTGACTCAAAGGATGTTCCAGCCACAGCCAACTTGTCCAGAGGCTCTGCACTCTTGCTCGGAGCTGCAGCAGGGAGCGGGTATCCAGCTTCAGCTGGGTTGTAAAGAGCAGAGGGTGGGCCCATGAGCTGCTGCGGGGGCAGAGGGAGAGCTGCTTCTGGGATGGAGAGGCCTGCGCCGCCCGGATCTGTCAGGGACAAACGATGCTTCTGCCTTTCCCTGGGCCAGCAGTGAGCCACCGGAAGGGAGACAGCCATCTGGAGCCATTTGGTACCCTACACACAAGGGGTCCTGGGCGGGCAGCAGGCCTCCAACAGCAAGCAGACACCCCCTGGGTACAAAGGGGGAGCTCTGGGGAGGGAGGACAGCCGGGGTGGCCCATGGAGGAAGCTGCAGCCACAGAGGAGCCGGTGAGGAGCCACAGAGCAGTCTGCTTCCCCTCTGCTGGGCCCAGGGCGCCCGGAGTCCTCAGGCAAGTGGGGCTGCTGAGAGGAAGGGGGATTGGAGCTCCTGTGGCTGTTAGCTGGTGAGGGAGCCTGGGGACGACCGCTGCTCCTCTCTGATGTTGGTCATGAAGCAAGGGAGAGCCAGGACACACTGGAGCCTGCACCAGTCTCTCACTGCCTCAACCTTGACCAGCTGCGGAAGAGCTGGAGCCCTGGTTACAGACACACACACACACACACACACACACACACACACCTGGCCCAGGACTCACACACACACACACGCACACACACACACACACACACCTGGCCTGGGACTCACACACACACACACCTGGCCCAGGACTCACACACACACACCTGGCCCAGGACTCACATACATACATACACACACACACACACACACACACACACATCTGACCCAGGACTCACACTCACACATACACAAACACACAAACACACCAGGCCCAGGACTCTCACACACACACACCTGGCCCAGGACTCACACACACACACACACACACACACACACACACACCTGGCCCAGGACTCACACACACACACACACACACACCTGGCCCAGGACTCAGAAAGCTGAGGGGGCACCAGTGGGATCTGGGTGCCCAATGAGGCAGGCAGCGGATTGCCGCCAGCGTGCGCGAGGCACAGTGGCATCTGGGCCCAGGTGTAACTCCAGCATGATGGTCACTGCTTGCCTTCTGAATCTTGTCCAGTTTTCTCTGGTGGCAAATCCTAATCCAGGGAAAGGAATTCTGGGGAATTTAGTTCTCACTCAGCTAGGGTGACTGTAAGACCCATCCACTGTCTCTGACTACATGTCAGGTAAGAAGGCTCTCTCCTGCCTCCCGCACTGGGACAATGCACCTGGCACCTGGAGCAGCGCAGGCTGGGAAGGAGGAGTGGACCATTCCTGCTCCAGGCAGGCAGCTGGAGCCACCGCCCTCGATACTCAACCAGAAACCAGGTGCCGGTCGCAGTAACAACCAAAAATACAGAGTAGCTGGGAAGTAACCTACCTACAGGGCAAAGGACTTTACACAGAAAAACTTGTGGACTGTTAAAGAGTACACAGAAGACCTAAATAAATGGAGAAAATTACTCCAAATAATCTACCAACTCAGTACACTTCTGAACAAAACTCCAGCAGGATTGCTTAGTTTTAGTTTATTATGAATGAACCTGAATATTTTTTCTGTATATTTGATTTCCTCCTTAGGGAAATGCCTATTGATATGACTGCCTTCTTTCTTAAGAGTAACACTGGGTTTTCCTGATTTGATGAGCATGTTATTAAACTTACAACGTTTTTCCTGTCAGGTTTGTAAAAAATGTCTACCAACTTGTTGATTGCCCTTGAATTCAGTTTATACTGTTTGGACAGTTAGGAGTTTTACATGTTAAGGAAGTTAGGTCTGCCAGTTTGTGTATGATTTCTTCCTTTTGTTTTAAGGTTAAAAACTGAAATCAGATATTTATTCTATTTTTTATTATTTAATTTTTATAGTTAACTTCCTTTTTTATGTTTTTATTGATTTTAGAGAGAGGAAGGGAGAGGGATGGAGAGGTAGAAATATCGATCGGCTGCCTCCTGCCCTACTGGAGATCAAGTCCACAATCCCGGGCATGTGCCCTGACCGGGAATCGAACCAATGACCTCTTGGTTCATGGGTTGACACTCAACCACTGAGCCACACCAGCCAGAAAAACTTTTTTTATTGAGGTATAACTCACATATAACACATTAGTTTCAGATGATAATTCCATATTTGAACTATAGCATGTTGTGAAATGATCATCTCAAAAAGTCTACTTAACATCCATCTCTATACATAGTTACAAAATTTATTTCTTGTGATGAGAACTTTTAAGATCTACTCTCTTAGCAATTCTAAGTTTGCAACACTGCCATGACGTACTTATTTTACAACTGGAAGCTTGTACCTTCTGGCCTCCTTCACCCATTCCCCCACACAGTTAACTTCTTTATCCATATGGAATTTCTTCTTCTTCTATTATGATAGAAGATGTGTATCTGAATGTACGTCTGTCTGTCTTCTCACCAACCTTCTAATTTTCCCCCGCATCTTGTATTTATAACCAGTGTATAATTTTGCATTATCTTAACAGCTGGCAACAGAATTCCTCTTAGGAGACAATGTCACTGTTTAGAAGATTCTTTTGATAAATGTGGAATAAAGGCGAACCCCCTTGGAACACAGACTGGTGCAGCCACTGTGGAAACTGCATGGAGTTTCCTCAAACAAATCATAAACGGAACTGCCTTACGAGCCAGCAATTCCTCCTCTGGGACTATACCCGAAGAAACCTGAAGCATTAATTTGAAAGAATATATGCACTCCTATGTCCATTGCAGTGTTATTTACAATAGTCAACATTTTGAAGCAGCCAAGTGCCCATCAGTAGATGAGTGGATACTACTTGGCCATAAAAAAGAAGGAAATCTTACCTTTGTGTCAGCAGGGATGGACCTGGAGGGCATTAATCTAAGTGAAATAAGACAGTCAGAGAAAGACCATATGATTTCACTCATATGTGGAAGCTAATGAACAAAATAGAAACAGACTCATAGATACAGAGATCAGACTGACAGCTGTCAGAGGGGAGGCAGGAGGGGTTGTGGACTGGGTGAAAAAGGTGAAGGCATTAAGAAGAAAAAAACATAGACACAGACTACAGTGTGGTGATTGCCAGAGGGAAGGGAGGGTGGGGGGAGGTAGAAGAGAGTAAAGAGGGGGGTAAATGGTGACAGAAGGAGACTTGACTTGGGGTGGTGAACACAATTTAACATACAGATGATGTATCATGCTATTGTACACCTGAAACCGATGTAATTTTATTAACCAATATCACCTCAATAAATTCAATAAACAGATTTTTAAAAGGTGAACCCCCTGAATGGGAGCCGTAAACCACCCAGCCAATGGGGAAGGAGAATATCTCTGTGACCGAAGTGTAGGAAGATTTCTGGCTGGGAGCCAGAGATGGGTGCAGGGTCTGCGGTGGGCCTGGGACTGGCGGTCTCCACCAGCACCCTGGTGATGCTGACGCTGCTGCCTGGTAACAACGCCCTGAGGGGTGAGGAGCTGGACACAGCCACACAGCCAGGCCAACCGCCAGGGAGCCTGGGACAGGCTGTCTCACTCCACCCAGGAAGGAGCAGAAGGAGGGTTAGTAAACAGCTAGCATATGCCCCTCGTCGCACCCACACCGCCCCTGGGCCCCTGTGGCCCCTGCACGTGTCCCTCACACCCACAGCCGCTACCCTCCCAGGTTATAACCTCCAGGAGGGCAGGCCCAGGCCTCCGGTGCCCGCCCCGCCCCCTCGTGCCTCGCTCCATGCCTGGTGCGTAGCTGAGACTCAATACATGTTTGTTGGCACCAGGCTGGACATTTAAAGTTTTCGAGGAAGAAAGTGACTGATAAGAGGGAGTCAGAGCAGGAATGTCACCAGCACCTGCGGAAGGAGGTCAGAATGGAGGCCAACTGAGCTTACGGGGAGGAAGGTGTAGGCCAGGGAGGCTGCAAGGGCAAGGAGAGCTCGGCTGGTCTCTGCCCGTCACTGCCTACTCACTGCATCTCGTCCATCACCACTCTCCCTCCCCCTCCCCCCACCCCGCCCTCCAGGTGAATTCAGAGAGGACAGCAGGGCAACATCAACTTAGACCCATGGACTGCCCAACATTGCTGGGAGACGGGACTGGAGGGCGAGTTCAGTCTGGAATTTACGCCCAGTCCTGCGTGTCCGAGTGGATTGACCACGGAAGGACACAGCAGGACGCCTGGGAGCAGGGCCACGTGCTGCCCATGCCCCGGGTCAGGCCAGAACCAGACCCGGGAGCTCCAGGTGCCATTCGTCTCAGCCTGGTAACAACTGAGGGGCTAGCTGTTTACTAACCCCGTCCCCCCTTCCCCTCTTCCCTCTGGGCCCTGCTCGTGGCGCCCCTGCATGGAGGGCCTGGGAGTGGGAGCCCGTTCTACGGCCATGTCAGCACACCCACTCTATCCCACTCCTGTCCCCGAAGCAGGAAACCCTCTGAGACCCACCTGAATGCCGAGATTCTAGCAGGCCGTCCTCACCTTCACGGAATGTGTTTGTTCCACTTCCTGGGTGTGTTTTCCTTAAGGGGACGGGGGCACATAAGTGATTCTAATGGTGACCTTCCCGGTGCAGGGAAGATTACAAGGACCAGAGTCTCCCCTACATGACCGGGTCAGCTGGGTGGGGGGCGGGGCGGTGTTACCCCAATCTACCGAATTCACTGTGCCCCTCTCCCACCTGCATGAAACTCAAACCCTCCCCAGGGCGCAGAGGAGATGCCACGTCTAGAACATTGCTCACACTTGCCCGCCTTCACCAAGGGTTCAGCAATAGGGAGAATATGTCCTCTATTGGCTGAGGCCCTGGGGAAGGGGGCCTGGGCCGGGACGGAGGTGGCCTGCCATCTCTCAGCCAGTTCCCCCTGGGGCTGCAGGGTCCCGGGCCACCAGCCAGAGAGACTGCTGAGCACCCACTCCGGGGAGCACCCACTTCCAGCCCCGGGCTGACCTCTCCTGGCCAGACCCTGCAGAGCGGCTGGGGAAGAGAAAGGGGAGGAGTCATTATTTCCTCACCACGCTCCCCCCCCCCACCCCCCAAGAAAGGGAAGAAAGGAAACAAAGGGGAACGGGGAGGTAGCTGTCCTTCCCACCCTGCAGCCTCCCGCCCTCCCCCCGCTCCAGCTGCCCCGCTAGAGCTTTCCCCTCAAAACCCAGAGACAGGAGAGAGGAAGCCGAGGAAAGGGACGAGCAGCAGCGACTTTCTGAAGGAGGCCGATGTATGCAGGCTGCGGCCGCGTTTGCATCATGAAACGTGCAGGGGTGTTCGGCTCGGGCGTGTTTTAGAAGGTTTAACTGTAATATCATTTAGCCTCAGAAGGGCATGTCACTCAGACTCCGCGGGTCATTTATAAAAATATTTCAACTGTGTTTCCAAGGAGCTGTCTCCCTGGCCCAAGTGACTGCCGAGGTTGTGAGTGCTAACCCCGTGGGAGTCAGAGAGAGAAACGGGGAGGGGCAGAGACACTGAAGAAGGAGAGAAATGAGAGCAGCAGGAAGACAAGCGGAAAGAGGCAGTGGCGGGTGGAGGAAAGCAGCAGAGGTTGTGAACACCCACAGCAGGTGTGGGACGGTGTCCCCGCGGACACCCTCACTCAGGCGGCTTGGCTCTCCCAGCTCACGGGGTGTGGATTTTGCTGTGAGTGTTGCCACGCTAATCGCCCACTGGAAAGACCACTTCCAAGTCAGGCTCTAGGACCAAACCGCCTTCCGTCCTGGGCCCTGCGCTGCAGGCGCTCTCCCATCTGCGATTCCAGCGGGGACCAGGGAGCTGGACTGCGGCTGTCTGTCTGTCTGTCTGCACTGGAGACCGGCAAGGGAGGGCTGAGCGGGGCTGTGTATATGCCCTTCCTCCTGCCATTCCAGAACCATTGCCCTCAACTCCCCGCCCCGGTTCCCACCACAAACTCCTCAGCCTCCTAAAGAAAATGCTCTTACTTAGACTTTCACGTGGTGTGGCAATGCTGGCCACAGAGGAAGGAGGGGTGAGGAGGAAGGGGGGCCGTACCTGCAGGACCTCATCCCCCCCATCTCACTGCCCCCCTCTCCCCCGCACTGGCCTCAAGCTTCCGAGGGACCTGAATCTCAGGTTGCAGCCCGGTGTCCGAGTTACTGATATGGAAACTGAGCCCTAGAGGAGGGAACAAACTCCATCCAGAGCAGCCAGGGTCCCGGTCAGGCAACTCCCAGCCACACCCCTGCTTCCTCCTCCCTTGGCTAACCCGCCACTCAGGGCCCGGGCCCCTCAGCTTCCTCTCTGGGTCCAAAGCCCAGCAGAGAGATCTCCAGCATAAAGCTCAGGACAGGACACCCCAGCAAACGGGTCAGACCTCCTGCGCGGTCCTCCTGTTGAGCCGTCTCATCGGAATGTGCCGCTCTCATCTGGGGACAGGCCTTCTGCTCTAGGCACGCCTCCAAGGGCCCGGTCTGGCGGTCACAATGCCTGCTCCAGGCTGTGGAGCAGAGGGCTACACTGACTGCTCCCCACAGGACGGACCCCAACCCCTACTGGGAAAAAGTAAAAACCACCCACGGCCAGGGTAGCCCGGGGCTGGCAGCCCAGCTCAGAGTTCATGGGCCGCAGCAGGAGGTGCGGATGGGGCAGGAAAGAAAGCTCAGACGGTGAGATGGGCGGGCAGTCTGAGGGTAGGGTATCTGGGGTTGGACTGTGGGGCTCAAAGCTGTCTGAGCTAATCATGTGGGAAAGTCACTGAGCCTCTGTTTCCTCGTCTGCAGAAGGAAGGGGGACCAGGGCCCTGGCAGACTGCCCTGCGGTTGACTCCCTGGGTCTCGTTCGCAGGCGCACCATGGTCAGGGGTGAGGGCCGTCCGCCAAGACAGCTGCTGAACTCCTACGATTCTGGGGGCCGTGATGGTTAGCAAAGAGCTTTGACAGAGACGAGACAATCAGAGAGCGCTGGAAGCAGGAGCGTAGGAACCGTCTAATGCAATACTCCCATTCCAAAGCCCAGAGGGGCCGGACCAGCCCGGCTCACACAGCTTGTCACACGAAGCTGAGACCCAACCCACTTGTCCAGGTCCTGGTTTCTGCTCCCTCCTTTCAGGTGACAAGACTAACAGCTTTTGGTGGGTGAAACTCTGGCTCCCGCCCCCCACTGTCCCTGCCACCCCCACCGCACGCCAGGAAAGGGATCCAGGGCAGCACAGCTCCCTTGTGAGACCAGACTGGGTGAGAGAGGAGCCGGGAGGCTGGCCTGGCCCTGTAGCCCTGTAGCCCCATGTGGGAGGGGGAGGGAGGGTGGCGGGGGGGGGGGGGGGGGGGGATAGCGGAGGCGGGGGGGAGGGGGGGCGAGTAGGGACATGTGGCCAGCCAGGCCTGGCAGCCACACACGCTACTCCTACTGTCAGCACTGGCCACGGATTAGGAAATGTCATGTTTCAAAGGCGGTGATAGGCGGTGATTTCCATTTGCTGCCCAGGAAAGGAAAAGCAGAGACAAGCAAACTCCCAGGGTCACGCACTGGCAAAGAGGCCAGCATTTGGGCCCTAAAGGGGTCCTGCCCCTCCTCCTGCAGCCCCTCTGCAGACGCCCAGCGTGACAGTGTCTCCTGGAGTTCATCCCGGCCAAGGACCAATGGATTTCACAGCTTATCCAGGGAGGGAGGGGCGTGTCATGACTCATCAACTGTGACCCACCCTTGGTTCCTGCTCCCCCCCCACCTACACCCCCCTCCCCCCACTGCCCCCACCCCGCCCCTGCTGCTCCCCAGCTACACTCTGAGCCACAGCTCCGTGCAGCCCCTCACTCAGCCGGCTCCTGGCTCTGCCTCCTGGGATCAGCAAGCTGCCCTGGACCCTTCCTGCAGGGGCAGGTGCCCAGCCTCTGCCCTCGCCCAGCCCGCCCAGCCCCTGACCCAGGCTCCCCACTCCGCAGGCAGGACAGCAAGCCTCAGACCCAGAGAATGAAATGACACCTTCTCCCTCTTAGTTTGCTCTCCGTGCTGTTACTTTCCTCTTCCTCCCCAGCCTCATCAGAGACAATAATAAACAGGTCTCCTTCCTATCGCCACTGGAAATGAAGGCGCTTCTTAATTACAAAAGTAATGTCATGATACTAGCAATTAATTAATTCTAATCTGGCCCGGAAGAGAGGTCGGGCATACAACCACCCTGCACCTCTGGAGCCAGGACTGCCCCACGGATATTGTGATTGAAACAGATTTGTATGGAGTCATTAGATACTATCTGCAATCAATCCATTACCATAAACTTAAGCTTCCACATTCTTTCATAGTAAATGAATTTCCAAATCACATTTCCCAACAAGCACTGCCTCAAGTCAACCCTTATTTATCTAATAACACCATGCAAATATTTTATTATATTTCAATGAAATGTGTCGGAAACTATTACCTTACGCTGCCTTTGGAGCGGGGAAGGAAGGGCTGGTGGGAGGTGGGGCGACTTCCCCCTGGGGCTGCTCAGAGCAGAGGCAGCCCTCCCCCTGACAACCACACTCCCCAGCCCCGACTCCAGGCCCCCAGCCTCTTCAGGGAGGTGGGCCTACAAGCAGAGCCTTCCTACCCCAGCGGAGCTGAGGATGTGCTCGTGCTGGGCCAATATAAGCCCCCACAAAGAGGAGGGAGCCCCCCAACCCCAGCAGCCCTCTGCCCCACCCTGAGCCACAGACCAAGATGAGCCCTGCTCCACGCAAGTCTGCCTGCGCTGTGTTTAACAGTCGGTCACCTTGCTGAAATTCTTCATCGTCCTGCGTAAGGGCCCGACATGGTCATTTTGCACCAGACGAGACCCCAGGATGTAGTTGGTCCCAGCCAGGTGCACTGGGTTCCACAAACACCTCTCAGACATGCTGACCCTCCGGGGGGTCACCGATGATCCAGCAGCCAAACCCTCCTGGTCAGAGGAGGCCCTTCCTGGCCTTGCCTTCCCCTGTCCAGGCCCCTTCCTGGCACAGCCTCCCCCCCACCCGCCGAGTGCTCGCCACGGAGGCTTGTGCAGTGAGCAGCAGGACACACACTGGACCCTGGACCCAGGTGCTGGAGGGACCCCAGAGTCGGGGGGGGGGGGGGCCTGCCCTGCACTGCTGGCAACACTGATGCCAGGCCACCAGCTGGGGCAGCTGGACTTGGGGACAGAGCTGCCGGCATCTGGCCCCCGCCCTGCTCAGCGTCCCCGGGGCCCACCCTGGCCCACGGCCACTGTGTTGACCGAGTCCGAGGCAAGTGTCTCCACTGCCCCCGTCCCCACTGGCCAGTCTTCCTTGCCGACCTCAGAAGGACTGGCCGCTTGTTTATCTTAGCTTCACGGCCCCTTCAGCCAAGAACCCGCTGTCCAGGGGCTGGCAGGCATCTACAGAGCAGGCCTGCATGCATCCCCCTCTAGGCTCTGGTCTCTGGTTTTCTCACTTGCAAAATGGAAGGAACATCTTCCACGGAAGTCTCTCGGAGCTTTTGCAGAGATGAGGTGGACGGTGGGTTAAAGCCCTGTGAGGAGGAGGATGGTGTCTGGTTGTCCAGTCCTCAGGCCAGTGTGTACAAGTGAAGGGGATCCTCAGCGACCTGCCTTCGGTGCTCCCCCGGCCCGCGTGCCCTGTGCCTATGGTGTTCCCCCGGCCCGCGTGCCCTCTGCCTATGGTGTTCCCCCGGCCCGCGTGCCCTCTGCCTATGGTGTTCCCCCGGCCTGGGTGCCCTGTGCCTTCGGTGCTCCCCCGGCCCGTGTGCCCTGTGCCTTCGGTGCTCCTCCTCCCCGCGTGCCCTGTGCCTATGGTGTTCCCCCGGCCCGCGTGCCCTGTGCCTATGGTGTTCCCCCGGCCTGGGTGCCCTGTGCCTTCGGTGCTCCCCCGGCCCGTGTGCCCTGTGCCTTCGGTGCTCCTCCTCCCTGCGTGCCCTGTGCCTATGGTGTTCCCCAGGCCCGCGTGCCCTCTGCCTTTGGTGCTCCCCGGGCCGGAGTGCCCTGTGCCTTCGGTGCTCCTCCTCCCCGCGTGCCCTGTGCAAGCCTCACATGTCCCCGCCTCACCCCCAAATAGTCCTCCTTCCTCCATGGCACTTTATCACAACATCTGTCCTAAGTCAGAAAGGCAAGGAGGGCTTTGCAAACGAGCACATTGGAAAGCAGAATGGATGGTAACAGGGAGGGGCACTCGGGCCGATGAAGGAATGGCTTGTTCCCTCCGCCCTCTGCCTGCTGCATCGGACTCCCCACTACGGGATGGAGACCTCAGAGCTGGGTTTGGCTCCCAGGCAGCCATGGGTGCGGTAGCCCACACACCTCACACCACCGTCTCTGAGGCTAAGCTTCCTCCTCGCCAGCCACTTCTGCTGAAGCGTCCGCGTGCCTTCTCTCGCTCCCCACGTGCCCATTCTTACACACTTAACCCACACACGACTTTGTGCGGCCTTGGGACAGGTGAGGAAGCTGAGGTCACAGACTTAGTGAGGTTGAGCTTCTAACCTGGGCCTGCCTAACTGGAGGCCAGGCCACATTCCCTGACTCAGGCAGCCTGGGCCCTCCTCTCCCCCAGGCATTTGACCTGTGGACCAAGTCCAGCAAGTCGCCCTGCTGGGTGGCGGGCCCGGCCCGGCATTGGGAACCTGACTGGAGCAGAGGGGTCCTCCACGAGCAGAGGGACGCCCTCCTGCCCAGGGCCTCCTCGGCGGCCCCTGCAGGTAGGCGGCCACAGAAATACCAGCTCTTCCCGGGCTTGATCCTGCCACTTTCAAGATGGAACTACACCACCAGCTTCCTGACATGACTGTTGGGACTTCCCAGCCTCCATAATTGTGTTAGTGAATTTCCTATAATAAATCTCCTTTTGGCTCTGGTGGCCAAGTTATGAGCCAGAGAATTTAGGCTGCGTGGGGAAGGAAATGAAGCCAGGGCAGGTAAAGGAAGCAAGGGACACTCCCTGAGGGTGAAAAACACACTTAGTAGAAGAAACAAGCTAAGCAAGAGGGCTCGGTGGACAGGAAGCTGTGGTCAAAGTGCAGACGTAGAACTTCCGAGTGGGGGCGGGGCCATTCTGGACAATAAGATTCGGATGTCCCTGAGGGAGTGGCTGCTGGATTACAGTGAAGAAGGGGACTAATGCAGGCACCTCATCTTATTGCTCTTCACTTTATTGTGCTTCACGGCTGTTGCATTTTTTACAAGTTGAAGGCAACACCATCCACCAGCAAATAGAAGACAACTCCTTTCATTGCAGTACTCACTCTGTTGTGTTGGTCTGGAACCCAACCCACAACCTCTCCTCCTGCTCCAGTGCCTATGTCTGCCACCCCCTCCTCCTTTCCTGCCCCCCCCCCCCCGCCCCCGCTCTCCCATGGCAACTCCTCCTGGGTCATTCTCCCTTGCATTCCTCTCTGTCTTTTCCACTTCCCTCTCCCTCCCTCCCGATTCCCTGGATGCCCTCCCTCCTCTGTCCCCTCCAGCTGTGCCTCACTCTCTCCTCCCAGCCTCAGCTGGGCTCTCAGCGCTGCCTCTGCCTATGTGTCCTCCCTTTCCTCCCCGATTCTCTCCTTTCAAATCAAATCAACAAGCATTTATTGAGTCTGATCCCTGTCTCTCTCTGCTCCCTTCCCTGGCTGTCTCCCCTTGGCCTGGACTCCCACCACCTCGGGGGCCCTGCAGTCAGGCCATGCACCCCGGAGCCAGCCCATGTGTGGCTGTCAGCCTGGCCCCTGGGGATGAGGGAGTGAGTGCCGACCCTCCTCCCCAGGCCCCCCTCCAGGCAGCCCAGCAGCATTCATTATTTAGAGAAATGATTTAGCATCCTGCTTCTGCCATCTCCTGCCATGGCGCCAGGCCCTGATATGTGATAAAAATATCAACGTTAAATCAACTCTGACAACTGCTGTTCTCCTGCAGTGTCACTGGAGCCGAGAGCTGAGCAAGCCAACAGCTCCTGCAGGACCAGAAGCGCCAGGCACCCAGCAGCTCTCAGAGCCCGCCAGCCCCCAGCCTGGCAGGCAGGCCCCATGCTGCCCACACACCACACCACAACTCACCCCCACTCTGCTCAGTCTCCTCACCCTAGAGAGTGTTTACTGCACCATCGGTACAAAATTCCAATTAAAACTAATCAATTGATTCTTTACGACGTGCATGGCACTATGCGAGCACTAGCCACGTGGTATCTTTTTTAAGTTTCATGTCGGTTCTGGCAGGTGGAAATCACATCCCAGTGTTAGAGATTTTTAGCACCGAGGCTAGGAGATGCTATGGCGCTTTCCTGAGGACACACAGCTAACAAGCAAAGAGCCTGGGCTAGGACCTGGCTCTGTCTGGCTCAAGCCCAGGGAATCACAACAAATCAAGCTGGCTGAGGGCATCTGGCTGCAGCACTCAGAGTCCGGCTTGGACATGGACAGAGGCTGTGAATCTCACAAGGCCAACAGCGATGGGTCCCTCTCCCTAACATCTGACCACCAGCCCGGGATGAATTGGTGCACCCTGCGTGAGGCTGTCGGGTGAGAGCACCCCCTGCTCCTCACCCTGCTCACCACGGAGACCAAGCAAGAACCTGCTGGCAACTGGGAAGGAGAAAAGAGGACATAGGCCTGCATGAGCAGGGACAGGACAGGGGGAGAGCAGGAGAAAGGAAGGACAGGCTAAGGGACTGGGAGCCAAAGCCGGAGAGAGCACTGCCTCACGGGCCACTCCCATGACCAACACCACCCTCACGGCCTCTTTTCTGGGAGCAGAAGGCCAAGCACCTAGTGACCGCTCAGGAAATGCTTGCTGGCAAGTTTCTTAGCTACAGAGGAGGGCAGAGTCCCTGAAGCCTCCACGGGCGTCTCAGGGCCATGGATGGTGGCTGGGATGAGGTGACCCAGTCCTCATGGAGAGGACTCAGGGGCTCCGGCAGTAGGAAGCCAGCACTGTGAGGGGGTAGCCAGCCACGCCGGTGGGTGTGGGCTGCTTTCATGGGATCACAGGTCCCAAATACAGGGGGTGATTGTCTGTGTATGCAGGTGAGTCCTACTGGAAGCAGGCTTCATGCTTTTTATGTTCTAGAGCAGCGAGGGAACCCGTGTGCCCCAGGACTGTGCTCTAGAGCAGCAAGAGAACCCGTGTGCCCCAAGTCTGTGCTCTAGAGCAGCGAGGGAACCAGTGCACCCCAGGTTCATGCTCTAGAGCAGCAAGGGAAACCGCAGGAATTTTGACAACATGCACTGACTGACCCCTCTTCCCTTAGATTGTCAAATAAAAAAATGACAACAGCCAACACAATAACAGCCATCCGGTGTGAATGAATCAAAATTATATCTATTGTTTTAGTCAGGTCAGCAAAAAATATAATATACTTTTTGGTGTGCCACCCAATTTTAGAAATTAGTTTATGTGTGCCGTGAGATGAAAAAGGTTGAGAATTGCTGCTCTAGAGAGATTTAGACACAAAGGTGACCAGTATGAGGACAGATGATGTCAGAAGAGAAATATTAAAGGAATTGGGCACATTGAGCCTGTAGAAGGTACAGAGACAAACTACCGAGTACTTAACGAGCTGTCATGGAATGGGCCTGACCATGTGGCCAAAATTGACTATCGTTGGAAACTGTAGAAAACGATGAGCTGGGCCCCCTCTGAGGACAGAGCAGGTAGGGCTGCCAGGCACACCCGGCAGTGCTTCCCAGCCTTGTTCACACCATGACTCACACAGAAATCGATCGTGTCTGTCCCACCCCCTGGGAAGAGGAACGGATGAGGTTACCCACAGCTACAGGTCATCAGAGATGGGACTCAGACCACCCACGTGGCAGTGCTATGGCTGAGGATAACTTAGAAAACGTGCCCCCTGTGAGTGCACTGGAGAAGCTCTGGGGTAGGAGCAGTGAGTTCCTGTCACTGGAGGTGTGCGCATATAGACCAGATGAGGGTTTGGGGAGAAAAGAGCTGCAGACAGGGTTCAAATATTAAAGAGCAGGTTGGTCCCTTTCAGCTCAGAGCTTCCTAGATGCTGGCTCCAGGGAGGACGGGAAGGGGGAGGCATGGCCACCCCAGCACACACACGGGCCCAGAGCAGGACCCAGCCAGGTCTTCCTCCTGCTCCTTGGAGAGCAGGTGTTTCTACATTCGGGGCCCCTGACAATGAGGGGGGATTGCGTCAGCCGCTTGCCGTATAGTGGGAGGCTCAGGTGCCTGGGATACGACTGGCCCATTAGCTTCCCGCCCTGGGGGGAGGGAGATGGAGGCCTCCAGATGGACTAATGAAAATCACCCCAATGGAATTCAGTTGAGCAGAAGAAAGGAGGATGGATCCCTTCAATTATCCCTAGGCCCACCCTCATGCATCATCCCAAGCACAGAGCAGTGCCCCTTCAGACAGACAACCGCCGTTAGAAATACGGGACTTACGTCGTCAAAATAAAAATCCAGGCTCTGCTCCCAGGGCAAGACGATGAGATGGCCCCGGTGGGCCTGGCAAGACTATCTCAGCGTGTCTGGTGGGAGGGGACAGAGAGACCCGGGCTTCTCCACTCACTGGCTATGTGACGGAGCCAGCTACTTGGCCTTCACTCCTCAGCTATAAAACAGGCTGGATAGAGCTTACCTCACAAGATGGTGTGTGGCCTTGGGAAAGGCATTGTACCCCCAATGTCTCCCCTATAAAATGAGGAGGTTTGTCTGTACATTACTGAGGTTCTTCAAGCTCCATGGCCCTGCGCTCTATGATCTGAGAACTCGCAGCCAAGCTTGGTATGGGCCAAGGAAAGGCATCCGTCCCTGGAACCCCAGTGCCTCTCTCCCTCCCTCAGTTCGGAACTTATTTCTTCAGGACAAGGGTCTCCAGATCACCTCTCCTCACACTCCCCAACCCCAGGCAAACCCAGACATCAATTCAACAAGTGTCCATCAACCTCATAAGACCCAGAAATCGCTAGCTTTTGGTTTATGAAGCACTTCGGTGTCCCCAGCCAGGTGACCTCTACCTCTACCTGGCATAAAGCACAGCCTACTCCCTGGAGGTTAAAAAGCCACTGCTTCCCGCTCCACTCGGGTATTGACGGGGAGAGTGCAAGGCTATTGGTGTTTCATCAACAGCCAGCTGGCTTTCTTGCCTGGTCCTTACTAAGAGAGAAAGAGGAAAAGTCTGCTGGGTCATGGAGTCAGAGGCCAGGAGGCCAGGTGAGGATGGATGGGCTCTGGACAAGTTGCAGATGTAGTTCTACATTCCTGGGGCAGAGTCTCAAGGCCACACCTGCCCACCTGCAGCCTAGCAGCCTCTGTAGCAGGTGAGGCCCAGGGACTCCCACATCTCTCTGAGCTGACACTCAGCACACCCCATACCCTGTGCTCTGCATACCATCATTTTCCTCCCCCAGTCCTAGCTGCACCTTCTCCACCTGCTATGTGACCCAGGATGCCCACATCAAGGGGTTCATCACCCAAACTTCCCTGCTCCCTGACTTCCATTTGAGTTCACCCGAGGAAAAACTGGCAAGTGAGTGGAGGTGGAAGGAAAGAGAAGTTGGACTACTGATTCCTGGTTCTTGCCCCTGCAGACCCTACCTAAGCTCCCCTCTACGCCTTAGGGTGCTTTGTCATCTTCGTTGGATTCCATAACCCTGGTTACACTTCTGCCAATCGCCCCTTCCTAGACTTCCTCTTTACTTACTCCTCTGGAACGGATCATCTGCTTCCGGCTGGGACCCTGGCCAGGCCCACTCCTTGTTCTGGACTAATCAGGAACCCTGTCCTCAGCCCTAAGCTGCTGTGAGGACGACAGGAGCCCAGGGGTCAGCAGAGAATATGAGGCATCTTAGGAAGGACACCTAGTATCCTCACAAGTAAGAGGGTCACCAGGCACACACAGAAGCCAATGCACCACTTAAGTTACAGAGTCAAGGTTCTCTTGTCTGGACCCACCTCCAACCAAAACTGTATCCCCCAATCCATGCACTCCTCCTCTCGGTCAGTAAGCCCTTAGTGGGCCCATTCTACATTCCAGGCACAGTGTGAGGTACTGAAATATAAACATAGATTAGACACAGTTCCTGCCCCAAGGAGCTCACAGTCTGATGGGAGTCAGACATGCATAGAACTAAGGACAGAGTCTTGGAGAGCTGTGAGAAGGCTCACCATGCGGCAGAGTGGGCACTGTCCATCGTTCTCTGAGAACTGAACAGCCAATAGATGTCCTTCATTTATCCGATCGATGCACCCAGAGGTGCGGTAATCTGCAGCGTCACCATTTCTCCCCGGGGCTGCTGGCTTGGAGGGGGGCTAGGAAGCAGGGTCACAGCCAGTGTCCCACGGCTCCCTCCCAGTCTGCCACCCTCCAGCTAAGGGTATCAACTTAGGAGTCCAAAGTCCCTCACAAGGGCAGGATTTGTTCTGGAGTCTCCCTCCTGGAACATGTTTCATCAAAAAAGGGGCCCGTTTAAGGGACCACTTCAGCTCAGAGAGGACTTTATGGGATTGATCTCTTGTACTTGCCAACACCAGAAATGTTGTTATTCAAAGAAGAAACAATAAAATAACAAGCTGATGCCGTACCATTTGATGAGGCCCCCTCCTCCCAAACACACATACTCACACACACTCACACACACTCACACACACACCAGCTGTCCCAGAAAAGCCCACGGTGAGAGCAATGAACACCAAGCTCCCTGATCTGAAGGGGCAAAGGTGGGGTTGTGGAGAGGACATCTCCAAACACAGCTATTTACCACAGATGGACAAAACTAAAGTAAGCAATTCTAGAGCCTGAATACAGAGTTTGAGGAGGGTGGGGTCTTCCAGTGCTACTGACAATAACTATAAAATAAGTTAAAAACCACCCAAAATGATAAAAAAAATGAATTTAATTGAATACTGTCATGTAAATCCTACTTTTGAATATAATCAGATTATAAGTTGTATTTCAAAGAGTTCAAAATCTACAATCTGTAATCCTCACATCTTCCAAAAACCACATCAAAATTACAACTAAACTACAAAACAACCATCATTTAGAACCACCTGAAATCCAGCTGAACAGAAGTCCTATAACTAAGGATATAGAGAAGAAGCCACTCGAGACTGGTAGAAAGGGTGAAGATGTGGAACAGGCTGGGCCCACAGCCATGTGTGGCAGCTAAAAATTGGCAGGATCTTGGTCTGATGGCTCAGTTGGTTGGAATGTTGTCCCATACACCAAAAGTTTGTAGGTTTGATTCTTGGTCAGGGCACATACCTAAGTTAGAGGTTTGATCCCTGGTCTGGGTACATACAGGAGGCAACCAACCAATGTTTCTCTCACATCGATATTTCTCTCTATCCTTCCTCTCTTAAAAATCAATAAAAACATATCCTCGGGTGAGGAATAAATAAATAGGGATATCTCAACTGTGAAAGTCCCCCCTGAGGAGTTGAGATGTCCCAGCCCCATACCAGGCCCCTCAACCCAGGGTCCCAGTGCCAGGAAGAGAAGTCCCCATAACTTTTGGCTGTGAAAAACACTGGGGTTTGTGCTGGAGTCCCAGGCATTCCTCTTAGACGGCCCATGCCTAGACTTACTCAGACTCATTCCCTCTGAGCTCCAGCCCTGGGACAGCAGCTTGAAAGCTGTCAGGGACACATGGGGAGGAACTAAATTGTCCAGCGAGGAATGGAGGAGCAGCTTTCTCCCAGACTGTTGAGGGCCATTAGAATACACTCGGTTTAATTTATGTCAGCTGGACCCAGGGAGCCGGCAAAGCCACTCCCTTGGGGGTGTGACCAGTCAAAAGATTGGGCTCCTTGCCGAAACCGGTTTGGCTCCGTGAATAGAGCTTCGGCCTGCAGACTGAAAGGTCCCGGGTTCGATTCCGGTCAAGGGCATGTACCTAGGTTGCAGGCACATCCCCAGTAGGAGATGTGCAGGAGGCAGCTGATCGATGTTTCTCTCTCATCGATGTTTCTGACTCTCTATCTCTCTCCTTTCCTCTCTGTAAAAAATCAATAAAAATATATATAAAAATAATAATAATAAAAAAAAAGATTGGGCTCCACCCCGTTTGACTCCAGCCCAGTGTTAGGAGATGGATCTCACAGATGTCGAAGGCCCACCCAGATGTGATATAACTTCCTGTAATTGGGACTATAAAATAAACACGCTGCTTTGGGACTTGGTCTTTCTGCCTCTCTGCCAGAAGAGGACAGAAGCCCACCCAGGCCCAGCTGTACTTTCTATTTTGTGTCTGTCTTTCATTATTTCTCAATCCCCGATACACCTCCATTTGAAGGAACCGGTTCACGCTCTCTTTCCCATGTGGGTCGCGGAGAAGGGAGCCCCACTCCCCGGATCGTTCAGAAGTGCTAACAGGAGCCATTGTTTCTTTGCTGAGCACCCCAACCTCTACAGAGTAAGCAGGCAGGCATTAATCTGTCTAACACTGATTGACCTGCACTGGTGATTCCCTGAAACCCTTCCCACCCAACTTTCAGGGCCACTAAGCCATTTTCAGTGGTTTTTCCATTCAAACAGTCTCTCTTAGCTCATGCTTCAAACTTTCCTAAAATCTTTCAAAAGTTCACAAACCCCAAAAAGTAGCATCTGACCTCAGTGTGCCCCATACCATTTACTAAGTGACCTCAGGTTCAGTACTAGCAGCAACCAAACGTGGCTCCGAGCTTGGACTCTCCCAGGTACCTCCAAGCTCAGCACAAGTAGCAGCCATCTTCAGATCACTTTGTAGCTCATGCTGAGTGGCCCCAGCCAGGGCAAAGGTGGTGGCTGACCTTAGCCTGCACCTCCTGAGCCAGTGCAACCAATGGACAGCTTCAGACCATCCAACCACTTCCACAAGTGGCACATTCTAGGGGCAGGCTCATCAGGCACCAGAGCCCTGCTCTGCATAGCATATCTTTCACTCTCACAGCCAGTCCTCACAACCAATTGCCCTGGGGGTAAATCCCTCCCATTGACATGCCAATGGCAATCATGGCTCAACTATAGCAGTATACACAACCCACATGGGGGCACAGTTCAGGTGACCAGGGAGGCTGTGCCACTAGATCCATGGACACCTACTGTATAAGGCCACTCTACCAAGACAAGAAGACATAGCCACTCTACCTAATACATAGAAACAAACATAGGGAAGCAGCCAAAATGAGGAGATAAATATATATATATATATTGAAATAACAGAATGAAACTCCAAAAAAAGAACTAAACAAAAATGGAAACAAGAAGTCTACTAGATGCAGAGTTCAAAACACATATTATAGGGATGCTCAGTGATCTCAGTGATAACTTCAACAAAGGTATAGGAAACATAAAAATGGGGGTAGAAAACATAAAAAGAACCAGTCAGAAGTGAAGAACACAATAACTGAAATGTTACATTAAAAAGAATTCACAGTAAAAAGAAGTAAAAAAAAAAAAAAAAAAAAAAAGAATCAACAGCAGATGCAGCCAAATATCAAATCAGTGATTTGGAAGATAAGAAAGCAGAAAACACCCAATCAGAACAACAAAAAGAAAAAGAATGCCCCCAAAATGAGGATAGTGTGAGGATCCTCTGGGACAACATCAAGCATACCAACACTCACAACATGGAATTGCTAGACAGAGAGAGAGTAAGGAATTAAATACCTATTTGAAAAAAATGACAGAAAACTTCCCTAATTTGGTGAAGGTAATAGACACACAAGTCCAGGAAGCCTAGAGAGTCCCAAACAAGTTGAATCAAAGAAGTCTGCACCAAGATGGAGGAGGGGGGGAGGGGTTTAGATTAACTAAAGAACTTATATGCATATATGCATAACCCATTGCCAGCAAAAGTATGATGAAGGCCTGGAGAGGGAGTGGGAGCAGGATGGAGGGTGTCAATGGGGAAAAAAAGGGACAGCTATAATATTTTCTTTAAAAAATTCTTTATTTTTTAATTGCAAAAGTTAAAAACGAAGAGAAAATCTTAAGAGCAACAAGAGAAAAGCAGTGAGTTACCTATAAGGGAGCTCCCATAAGACTGTCAGTTGTTATCCCAGGAGAAACTTTTTAGGCCAGAAGAGAGTGGCATGAAATATTCAAAGTGATGAAAAGTGGGAATTAAAAATGGCAGCAGACACCCTAACCAGTTTGGCTCAGTGGCTAGAGCATCAGCCTGTGGACTCAAGGGTCCCAGGTTCGATTCCGGTCAAGGGCATGTACCTTGGTTGGGGGCACATCCCCAGTAGGGAGTGTGCAGGAGGCAGCTGATTGATGTTTCTAACTCTCTATCCCTCTCCTTTCATCTCTGTAAAAAAATCAAATAAAATATATTTTTTTAAAAATGGCAGCAGAGTAGAAGGATGCTGCACAGACATGCTCCCAGGAACAAGCTGGAATTACAACTGAAATATGGAAAGGCTTCCTGAATAATCAATGGAAAACTCACAGGGAGAGAACCCTGATACCCAAGAACCAAAGGTGGAGACCGCATAGAGACTAGTAAGGAGGGGCAGAGGCACGAAAGGGCTGGCCAGGCACCCACAGATGGCAACTGAAGTCCTGGAGAGATATCTCAGCTGGGGGGTGGGGGGGAGGGTTGCCACTTAGAACTCTGGGATCTAATCCTGAAGCTGGGCTCACCAGCAGAGAGACCAAACTGAGGAGAGTACCCACATAACTTCTAGCTGTGAAAATCAGTGGGATGCTGTCTGCCAGGGAGTGGCAGCTGAAAGTTCTGGCACCCTCTTAAAGAGCCAATGCACAAAAATTCCCTGTGGAGCCAACCACCTTGTGCTCTGGCACAGGGAGGGTGAAGTGGACTGGAGCTATGAGAGCAGAAGCCAGGACTGGGGACGCAGGGGATAGAGTTCAGAAGGCAGACAACCCAAGTTTCCTTGGCTGAGTCATTCCCTCATGCAGTGGAGGACATCTTTCCCACATAGACATCTGCCTTGCCTGGGGGGAAGACAGTTGACACAGCCTATTGGAAAACACCTTGCCCTGAGGTCACTTAAGAGATTAAAGGTAACAATTAGCCCCCAGGCAGAAGCAACTGCCCCACCCTGAGGATGATTGCCTGGGGGCAATTCAAGTCAAAATCCTATCAGTTTGTAGGCAGAGGTGGTCTCTGGAGGCTTTGTGTCTTTGCCTGATTCAATTAGTCAGAAACAGCCTTTAACACTCTCCTGCACTAGAGATTGAGAGGTGTAGAGGATCTATCTAAAACATAGTCACAAAGCCAAACAGATAACCAAAATAAGGAAACAAAGAAACAACCCCCAAATGAAAAAACTAGAAAATTCTCCAGAAGAAGAGATAGATGAAGAAATTTATCTGAAACAGAGTTCAGAGTGATGATGTTAAAAATGCTCAATAGTATGAAAAAAGATACAGTAACTATGAAAAAAGAACAGTCTGACATAAAGATGACATAACACAAATAAAGAACACATTGGAAGGAATACACAGCAGATTAGGGGAAGCTGAGGATCAAATCAGTGAATTAGAAGACAGAGTTGAAAATATCACTCAGTTAGAGAACCAAAAAGAAAAACAAATAAAAAACAGGAGGACAGCTTAAGGGAGCTGTGGGACAATGTGAAACATAACAATATTAGAATAGTAAGTGTGCCAGAAGAGGCAGAAAGGCAGAAAGGAATAGAGAAGGTGTTTGAAGAAATAATGGTAGGAAACTTCCCTAACCTGGTAAAGGAAAAAGTCACACAAGTTCAGGAGGCACAGAGAGCCCCAAACAAGAAGAAGCCAAACATACCCATGCCCAGACACATCATAATTAAAATGCCAAAAATTAAAGACAAAGAGAGAATCTTAAAGGCAGCAAGAGAAAAGAAAACTGTTACCTACAAAGGAGTTCCCATAAGGCTGACACCTGATTTCTCATCAGAAACTCTACAGGCCAGAATGGAATGGCATTAAGTATTCAAGATAATGGAAAGCAAGATTACTATATATAGCAAGACTAGCATTCAAAATAGATGGACAAATAAAGAGCTTCCCAGATAAAAAAAAAAAAAAAAAAAAAGGCTAAAGGAGTTCATCACCACCAAGCAAGCAATGGAAGAAATGCTAAAGGGATTGCTGAGAAGAAGAAACAGAGAGAGAAACCTAACTATACAGAATTAAAATAGCTATAAATAAGTACTTCTCAATAATAACCCTAAATGTAAAAGGAATAAATGCTCCAATAAAAAGGTGTAGGGTAGCTGAATGGATACAAAAACATGACCCAAGTATATGCTGTCTACAAGAGACCCACCTCAAAACAAAAAACACACACATTATGAAAGTGAAGGGATAGAAAAAAAATTTCCATGCTGGAGTAGCAACACTCATATCCAACAAAATAGACTTTAAAAGCATCATGCAAAGTGAAATAACCCCGTTGGAGAAAGATAAATGTCGTATGATCTCACTCATTTGTGGAATATAATGAACAACATAAACTGATGAACAAAAATAGAGCCAGAGGGAATATATATATATATATACACATATATATAGATACTAGAATATCATAGAATACTGTTATTTGCAGATTTTTAATATCTCCTACAACTTTTGTGGTATCATAGTATGTTAGTACAGTATTGGTAATATTATTATACTTAAAATCCTTTTATTCTTCAAATATTAATGCTTATTACATGTAATATTATATGTAAGATCATTTTTCTTGAATAATTGGTGTTTATTGCATGTAACATTATCATATTTAAAATCATTTTTCTTGAGATATTAATGTTATTGCATGTAAAATTATTATATTTAAGTTCACTTTTCTTTAAAAAAAAAAAAGAATTGACAGTTTGCTTACAAAAAAACAACAACAAAGTGATGAAAAGCAAGCACCTACAACCAAGACTACTCTACTAAGCAAAGCTATCATTGAGAATCAAACGACAGATAAAAAGCTTTCCAGACAAGAAAAAACTAAAGGAGTTCATCACCATCAAATGAGCATTACAAGAAACATTAAATCCTCTTCTTTAAAAAGAAGAAAAAAAAGATTTAAAAAATGAATAATAAAATGGCAAGAAATACATATGTACCAACAATTACTTCAACTGAAAATGGATTAATGCTCCAATCAAAAGACATACAGTGCCTGAATGAATAACCAAACAAGACCCTTATATATACTGTTTACAAGAAACTCACTTCAGATCAAAAGATACACATAGTGAAAGTAAAAAAAAAAAAAAAAAAAGGGAAAAGGGTATTTCATGAAAATAGAAAGAACAAAAAAATAGCTGGAGTAGCAGTACTTATACCAGGCAAAATAGACTTTATAACAAAGGCATAACAAGAGACAAAGAAGGATCCAGCAATTTCACTTCTGGGTATTACTTATTTGAAGAAGCTCAAAGCATTAATTTGAAAAGACATATACATCCATATGTTCATTGCAGCATCATTTACAATAGCCAGGATGTGGAAACAACCTAAGTGTCCATGAATAGATGAATGGATAAAGAGTGGTTCATATAAACAATGGAATATAAAAAAGAATAAAATCTTGCCATTTACCATGAATGGACCGAGAGGCTATTGTGCTAAGTAAAATAAGTCAGACAGAGAAAGACAAATGCCATATGATTTTATTTTATGTGGAATCTAAAAATAAATAAATAAATAAATAAATAAATAAATAAACAAGCATAACAGAAACAGATTCATACATACAGAGAACATTTTGATGGTTGCCAAATGGGAGGGGGTTGGGAGTTAGGTGAAAAAGGTGAAAGAATTAAAAAGTACAAATCAGTAGTTACAGACTAGCCATGGAGATGTAAACTACTGCATAGCGAATATAGTCAATAATATTTTAATGACTATCTATGGCACCAGGTGGGTACTAGATTTATCAGAGCAATTACTTTGTAAGTTATATAAATGTCTAGTCACTGGGTTGCATACCTGGAACTAATATAATATTGTATAGCAACTGTGATTGAAAAATAAAAATTTTTATTTTAAAAACTGAGTAGAGAGCCGTAACCGGTTTGGCTCAGTGGATAGAGCGTCGGCCTGCAGACTAAAGGATCCCAGGTTCGATTCCGGTCAAGGGCATGTACCTTGGTTGCGGGCACAACCCCAGTAGTGGGTGTGCAGGAGGAAGCTGATCGATGTTTCTCTCTCATCGATCTTTCTAACTCTCTATCCCTCTTCCTTCCTCTCTGTAAAAAAAATCAATAAAATATATATTTTTTAAAAAACTGAGTAGAGATATTAGCACCATGTATCATTGAGGAGACAGATTCCCCAGATAAAGTTACTAAAAAAAAATCTAGAAACAACAACCCTCACAAGTGAAAAATCAGAATCCAAATTTTGTACAACATATTATCTAAAATGTCCAGTTCTCAGCAAGAATATTGCAACATAGAAATAAACAGGAAAGTGATCCATATTCAAGAAAGAAAAAAATAGTCAATAGAAACCAACTCTGAGTCAGTGCAGATATTGGATTTGGCAGATAAAGACTTCAAAGCAACTATTCTAAATGTGGTTAAAGAATTTTAAAAAGCTAAATCTTTATTGTTAAGAGTATTACATATGTCCTCCCCATATCCCCCCTTCCCATTGCCCCTCTCCACCCAGTTCCCACCCTGCCCCACACTTTCACCACCCTATTTTCTGTATCCATAGGTAATGTATATATGCATATAAGTTCTTTGAGATTCATCAGTCTGTTCCATGTTTCCATGTTTCTGGTTCTATTTTATTCATCAGTTTATTTTGTTCATTAGATTCTTTGTTCATTTATTTGATTTTTAGATTCAACTGTTGATATATATAAATATATATATATATATATATATATATATATATATATATATATATTTCTCCTTCTTCTTCTTCTTCTTCTTCTTCTTCTTCTTCTTCTTCTTCTTCTTCTTCAAGAATACCCTTCAACATTTTAAGTAATATTGGTTTGGTGGTGATTTACTCCTTTAGCTTTTTCTTGTCTGTGAAGCTCTTTATCTGACCTTCAATGATAAATGATACCTTTGCTGAGTAGAGTAATCTTGGTTGTAGGTCCTTGCTATTCATCACTTTGAATATTTCCTGCGAATCCCTCTGGCCTACAAAGTTTCTGTTGAGAAATCAGCTGACAGTTGTATGGGTACTCCCTCATAGGTAACTAGCTGCTTTTCTCTTTCAGCTTTAAAAAGTCTCTCTTTGTCTTTAACGGTTGACATTTTAATTATACTGGGTCTTGATGTGGGCCTCTTTGGGCTCCTCTTGTTTGGGACTCTCTGTGATTCCTGGACTTTTAAATCTATTTCTTTCACCAGGTAGAAGTTTTCTATCATTATTTCTTCAAATAGGTCTTCAAATCTTGCTCTCTCTCTCTTCTCCCTCTAGCACCCCCTTAATGCAAATGTTGGTGCACTTGAAGTTGTCCCAGGGGTCCTTACACTATCTTTATATTTTTGGATTCTTTTTTTCTGTTTGCTCTTCTGAATAGGTGTTTTTTGTTTCCTCATATTAAAAATCATTGATTTGATTATCAGGATCCTCTACTCTACTATTGAATCCCTGTAAATTATTCTTTATTTCAGTTAGTGTATGCTTAATTTCTGACTGGTCCCTTTTCATGTCTTTGAAATTCTCATTAAGACCCTTGAAATTCTCACTAAGCCCCTTGAAGCTCTTATTAAGATCCTTGAGCATCCTTATAACCATTGTTCTGAACTCTGCATCTAGTAGTTTGTTTGCTTCCATTTTATTTAGTTATTTTTATGTAGATTTCTTCTGTGCTTTCATTTGTGACATGTTTCTGTGTCTCCTCATTTGGGCTGCTTCCCTGTGTTTGTTTCTATGTATTGGGTAGAGCTGCTATGTCACCTGGAATGGGTAGAGTGGCCTTGTGTAGTTGGAGTCCTGTTGGGTCCAGTGGCTGTGTGCACAGTCTTGTAGTTTAGCCTTGATTGCTGTTGGCATCACTGGGAGGAATTGACCTCCAGGCCAACTGGCTGTGAAAACCACCTGTGACTATAGTGGAAGAACTGCTGTTAAGGAGACAACCCTTTGAAGCGGGACTTGCTTCAATGGGCTTTGGTGCGCACTGAGTCTGTAGCTCATGGATGTGCAGAGTTGTAACCTCATTGGTCTGAATCTGTCCACTGGGTGCACTGGCTCTGGGGCCTCATGGCAGGTGCAAAGTCAGCCACTGTCTGGGGCCAGCTGGCAGGAGCTACAGAGCAATCTGCAGATGACTGCTACTTGTTTTGGCCTTATAAGTGTCCAGATGAGGCCAAGCTATGAAGAAAAACAGGCAGCTGCTAGTAGCAGGTCTTAGGCTTCTTATTGTTAGGTATGGAACACCAGCTGTTTGAGAGATTTTAGCAAAATCTGAAGCCTGAGCCAGGACAGGCCATTCATATGGAAAAGCTGCTACATACAAGTGGGGGTGGGGCTGAAAATTGGATGGGGTGGGGTCTCAGGGAATCATTGGGGAAGAGCGAACAGTGTGAGTCAGGCAGATAGAAACTCAGATATGGCTGCCAATCAACTCTGCAATGGGGGAGATCTCAGCATAAAAACAATGATCCCTGCAAACACCCCTGTCTGGGAGAAAGCTGCCCATGAGATCATGCTCCAATGTCAGACAGTCCAGTTCCTCCCCATATGTCCTTGGATTCCTCTCAAGCCACTGCCCCAGTACTGGAGCTCAGAGGGAGCAAATCCATGTAAGCTTGTGAGCCAGCCCTTTAAGAGGAACACCTGGGTCACCAGCAGGCTCTGTGTCCCTCAGCCACAATCCATGCTGGTTTTTACAACCTAAAGTTATGGGGACTTCTCTTCCCAGCTCTGGAACCCTGGGATGGGGGTCTGGTGTGGAACTGGGACCCCTTGATCCTCACAGGAGGCCTCTGCAGCTAAGATATACCTCCTGATTAAAATAAAAAGCCAGGCATGGGTATTGGACCAGCCCATTCCGCGCCTCCACCCCTCCTACCATTTTCAATGTGTTTTCATCTTTATTTCTCTAGTTGTAGGACTTGCATTCAGCCAGATTTCAAGTGGTTCTTAATGATGGTTGTTCTGTATTTTAGTTGTAGTTTTTATGTGGTTGTGGGGCACCTGTCGCTGTCATCGGGGTGAGTTTCTGGTAGTTACTGAAAATTCTTTGCTCCCATGTGCCATGGTCCTGCCCAGTACTCACACCTGCTACCGGCGCCAGCTCTGCTTGCACCCACTGCCAGCACCCAGCACAGGCCCCAATGGCTCAGCACCATCAGTGGGTGCGAGCGGAAGCTACTGGCCCTGATCACCCCTCAGGGCTTCTTCACCTCTCCCTGCTCTTGAGGGGCAATCAGGGCCAGCAGCCGCCTCTCACCCCCACTGCCAGCGATGGCCGCACTCACACCTGCTGCTGGCCCCAGAGCCGCTGCTCAAACCCGCAGCCAGCACCAGAACCACCACTTGCACCTGCTGCCTGTGCCCAGTGCTGGTCCAATCACTTGGCACCATCAGCAGGTGTGAACTGCAGCTGCCAGCACCCAATCTCCCCTGAGGGCCTCTCCACCTCCCCCTGCTCCTGAGGGGCAATCAGAGCAGCAGCTGCTGCTCACACCCACTGACAGCGCTAGCCCTGTTTGCACCCACTGCTGGAGCCAGCCCCAATTGCTCTGTGCCATCTGTGGGTGTGAGTGGGGCCGGCACCATCAGTGCATGGGAGAGGCAGTGGCAGGAGCAGGACTGCCAGCAGATGGGACTGGGGGCCATGGCAGGAAGGACTGGGTGGGGGTGTGGAGGATGGGCTGAGACCTGCCCCTGTGCCCACTGCAGCCTCGTGGCTTGCAGTTCCTTTCAAAGTGCACGAATTCATGCACTGGACCCCTAGTGTTTAAATAATTAAAGAATATGATGACAATGACTTAACAAGTAGGGAATTTTAATAAAGCAATAGAAGCTATGAAAAAGAACCTAATGGGAATTATAGTTTTGAAAATATAGTAGCAAAAATAAAAATTCACTATATGGGTTCAACATCAGATTTGAGATATCAGAAGAAAGAATCAGTAAACTTGAAGTCAATAGAAATTACACAATCTGAATAACAAGGAGAAAAGTTATTGAAGAAAATGAACAGAGCCTCGCTGAGACCTGAGGAACAACATGAATTGTACCTGCACACCTGCAATGTGAGGCCAGAGGAGAGACGGAGAGAAGAGGGCAGAAAAAGATTTGAAGAATCAAAGAGGCCCCAATTTTGAAGTCCCCTCCACTACTCTGCTTTGGATTTGGGGAAGTGAGTGAGGAAGCTCAGAAGGTGCTGGGCGAGAACTCCTGTAAGCCTCAGCTCGGAGCTGCCTCTCAGGAGGAGGCATCATCCCCACCTCATGCTGGGCGCAATGCTCGCACTTCCATCAGTGCACTGGCCCTCACAGGTCTGTGAGCCCTTCTATAGTCCCAAGAAGCAGAAAAGTCTCAGCGAGGTAAAGCAGCAGCCCAGCACACCGCCAGGACTGGAACCCAGGCCCTTCTTCAGGCCTTTCCCACAGCGCCCTGAGGACCCAGTGCTGGGGGCAGGACTGGTGTGACTCCAGGCAGAGTGCAGCGCTGAGCGGAGGAACAGGCCGGAAACACGTGTGGGCACAGAAGCACCCACAAGTCTGCAGGACTCTCCTCTTTCCACAGCAAGTGCACCTTTTGCGAGGATGGGCTGTCCGTTCCCCAGGAAGCCATACCCCACCTGTCGGGAGCTGATTCACCAGCAGGGGCTGGGACTGGACAGGAGTCCATTCTAGGCAGCCTCGCAATTCCCAACAGCGTCAGCCAGACTGGCCCTCAAGACCAGGCCCACAGCCCTGGCCTGACCTGGCGTGCAGTCAGTCTGGGTCTTCCTTCAGAGGGTGACCACTGCTCCCCCGCCCTTCACACTCAGCTAAAGACAAGTGAGGGGTCAGATTGGGGAAGTGCATGGAGCAGGAGAGCACTGGAGGGTGGGAGGGGAATAAAGGCTGGGTGGGTGGGACATAGGGTTTGGAGGAAGGTGTGACCAGGATGAGAATGGAGGGCACCTGAGAGATCGATGCCCAGGCTGCTGAGGGGACAGCAGTGAGTCCCGAGGCTCAGCCTGCTGTGTGCACGCTCCAAATTAAATAACTGCAACTCCGCTTTTATTTCCTGTCTGACGGCAACTCTTTGCAAAGGCAGCCACTTCTGACATTCTAATATTCAGAGTCACATCCTGTGGGATAAGCCCACCGCTGTTGCCAGACCAGTGACTTGTATCGGGTGAGGAGGGAGCCAGGAGGGCCAGGGAGAGACTGGGACGGGGCTGCTGGCGGCAAAAGGAGGCGAAAGGTGCTCAGGTTCTGCTGGACCAGCCCAGTCCCCCCCCCCCCCCCTCCCCCCCCCGCCCGCCAGCCCCACAGCCCCCGCAACAGGCCTCCGGCGGCGGGGTAGTTGGAGCGGCCTGATCGTCCCTCCCTTACCTACCCTGTGGACCTCAGTAAAGGCTTGTGAGTCCTCAGCACATGCCAGGTCTGGGCCCCGCCTGGGAAGGAGGGGAGATGCTGGTTGACAGACCCCTCCGCAGGAGGCTCTCACCCACATGGGTCTGGGCAGGCAGCATTGGCCCAGCGACCGTGCAGTGGTTAGAGACACACCTGGGCCCACATTCTTCCTCCGCAGCCTGCAGGCAGCGCATCTCGGGAATCCTTCCAAACACTGTGTTTAATGAGAGTGGCAGGTTGGTCTGCTCCTAATGTCATCCAGGTTAATAGAAGGGGTGCGAGGAAAGCGCTGACTGCCCGTGCCTGGGGCAGAGCAACTGATCACCGCGGCTGTGAAAATGACACCAGGTACGAAATGCTGCTGGACAAGGTGCCAGCAGAGAGCTGGGACGTGCTGGGGAACACTTGCCCCTGAATCACAGCACCCGGGTTAGCTGGGAGCTTCCCACAGCCCACCATCCTCCCCACTCCCCACAGCCCACCATCCTCCCTGCTCCCCACAGCCCACCATCCTCCCCACTCCCACAGCCCACCATCCTCCCCACTCCCACAGCCCACCATCCTCCCCGATCCCCACAGCCCACCATCCTCCCCACTCCCACAGCCCACCATCCTCCCCACTCCCCACAGCCCACCATCCTCCCCACTCCCACAGCCCACCATCCTCCCCACTCCCCACAGCCCACCATCCTCCCCACAGCCCACAGCCCACCATCCTCCCCACTCCCACAGCCCACCATCCTCCCCACTCCCCACAGCCCACCATCCTCCCCACAGCCCACCATCCTCCCCACTCCCCACAGCCCACCATCCTCCCCACTCCCACAGCCCACCATCCTCCCCACTCCCCACAGCCCACCATCCTCCCCACAGCCCACAGCCCACCATCCTCCCCACTCCCACAGCCCACCATCCTCCCCACTCCCCACAGCCCACCATCCTCCCCACAGCCCACCATCCTCCCCACAGCCCACAGCCCACCATCCTCCCCACTCCCCACAGCCCACCATCCTCCCTGCTCCCCACAGCCCACCATCCTCCCCACTCCCACAGCCCACCATCCTCCCCACTCCCACAGCCCACCATCCTCCCCGATCCCCACAGCCCACCATCCTCCCCACTCCCACAGCTCACCATCCTCCCCACTCCCACAGCCCACCATCCTCCCCACTCCCCACAGCCCACCATCCTCCCCACTCCCACAGCCCACCATCCTCCCCACTCCCCACAGCCCACCATCCTCCCCACTCCCCACAGCCCACCATCCTCCCCACAGCCCACCATCCTCCCCACAGCCCACAGCCCACCATCCTCTCTGCTCCCCACAGCCCACCATCCTCCCCACTCCCCACAGCCCACCATCCTCCCCACTCCCACAGCCCACCATCCTCCCCACAGCCCACCATCCTCCCTGCTCCCCACAGCCCACCATCCTCCCCACAGCCCACCATCCTCCACTCTTCCCACAGCCCACCATCCTCCCCACTCCCCACAGCCCACCATCCTCCCCACAGCCCACCATCCTCCCCTCTTCCCACAGCCCACCATCCTCCCCTCTTCCCACAGCCCACCATCCTCCCTGCTCCCCACAGCCCACCATCCTCCCCACTCCCCACAGCCCACCATCCTCCCCACCTCCCACAGCCCACCATCCTCCCCACAGCCCACCATCCTCCCCACCTCCCACAGCCCACCATCCTCCCCTCTTCCCACAGCCCACCATCCTCCCCACAGCCCACCATCCTCCCCACAGCCCACCATCCTCCCTGCTCCCCACAGCCCACCATCCTCCCCACTCCCACAGCCCACCATCCTCCCCACTCCCACAGCCCACCATCCTCCCCGATCCCCACAGCCCACCATCCTCCCCACTCCCACAGCTCACCATCCTCCCCACTCCCACAGCCCACCATCCTCCCCACTCCCCACAGCCCACCATCCTCCCCACTCCCACAGCCCACCATCCTCCCCACTCCCCACAGCCCACCATCCTCCCCACTCCCCACAGCCCACCATCCTCCCCACAGCCCACCATCCTCCCCACAGCCCACAGCCCACCATCCTCTCTGCTCCCCACAGCCCACCATCCTCCCCACTCCCCACAGCCCACCATCCTCCCCACTCCCACAGCCCACCATCCTCCCCACAGCCCACCATCCTCCCTGCTCCCCACAGCCCACCATCCTCCCCACAGCCCACCATCCTCCACTCTTCCCACAGCCCACCATCCTCCCCACTCCCCACAGCCCACCATCCTCCCCACAGCCCACCATCCTCCCCTCTTCCCACAGCCCACCATCCTCCCCTCTTCCCACAGCCCACCATCCTCCCTGCTCCCCACAGCCCACCATCCTCCCCACTCCCCACAGCCCACCATCCTCCCCACCTCCCACAGCCCACCATCCTCCCCACAGCCCACCATCCTCCCCACCTCCCACAGCCCACCATCCTCCCCTCTTCCCACAGCCCACCATCCTCCCCACAGCCCACCATCCTCCCCACAGCCCACCATCCTCCCTGCTCCCCACAGCCCACCATCCTCCCCACCTCCCACAGCCCACCATCCTCCCCACAGGCCCCCATCCTCCCCACTCTCCACAGCCCACCATCCTTCCCGCCTAGACCCGTGTGGGACACTCCAGGTAGCTCCGTGTATGTATAATGGAATGTGCCAGAGTTTTCTATTCATGCCAGTCAAGCACCAAACAGCCAAGGATAGAAGCAAATGGGGAGGAAGGGGGGCCCTCCCACTGCTGGTGGGAATGCAGGCTGGTGTAGCCACTGTGGAAAACAGTACAGAGGGTCCTCAAAAAATTAAAAATGGAACTGCCTTATGACCCAGCGATTCCACTTCTGGGAATATTTCCAAAGGAACCCAAAACAGTGCTTCAAAAGGATATATGCACCCTTTTGTTCACTGCAGTGTTGTTTACAACAGCCAAGATTTGGAAGCAGCCCAAGTGTCCATCAGTAGATGAGTGGGGGAAAGCTGTGGTGCATCTACACAATGAGATGTTACTCAGCCATAAAAAGGAGGCAATCTTACCCTTTGCGACAGCATGGATAGACCTGGAGAGCATTATCTAAGGGAAATAAACCAGTCAGAGAAAGATAAGCGCCATATGATTTCACTTATATGTGGTATCTAATGAATAAAATAAACTAACAAACAAAATAAGGACAGACTTATAGATACAGAGAACAGACTGGTAGTTGCCAGAGGGAAGGAGAATTAGGTGGATAGGTGAAAAAGGTGAAGTAATTAAGAAGTATAATTTGATAATTACAAAATAGTCATGGGGATATAAGGTACAGCTTAGGGAATATAGTCAATAATGTTGTAATAACCATGTATGGTGCCAGGTGGGTGCTGGAAATATGGGGAGAATACATTGTAAAGTATATGATTGTCTAACCACTATGTTATACACCTGAAACTAAGATAAAATAATATTGGATGTAAATTACAATTGCAAAATAAAATTTAAATTTCTTTGCAAAAAGAAGAGTATGGCCTTTACTATTTCAAAGGAAAGTATGCTTATAAGTTGAATAAAAATGTGAAAAATGTTTAAAGAAGGAAAAGGAAGAGGAGGAGGAGGAGGAGGAGGAGGAGGAGGAGGAGGAGAAGGAGGAAGAGGAGGAGGAGAAGGGGAAGGAGGAGGAAGAGGGGAAGGAGGAGGAGGAGGGAGGAGGAAGAGGGGAAGAGGGAGGAAGAGGAGGAGGGGGGAGGAGAAGGGAGGAGGGGGAGGGGATGGGGAAGGGGAAAGAGAAGAAGAATAAATGGGTAAGTTGGCCACTCCAGAGGAGACAGGCCATTCCAGAGGACTACAAACAAGTGACTGGGTGAAGCCAGGGTGGCCTTAAGCTGGAATATAAGGCAGAAGGCTCTGCGGGGCAGGGAGACCAAGCCAGGAGTGAAAGGCCCAGCTGGCCATTAGAGGGCTGCTGCTGCCAGCCTGCGGCTGGACTCAGTGGGACGGGTGCTTGGCAGGGAGATGCTGACTTTTAAAGGACCAGCGACATAGGAAACCTTTAAGGGTGGGAATAGGGGGCGGGACCAAGCCAAGAGGCTGGGGAGGAGGGGAGGGATCAAAGGCCTGTGGGGTGTGTGAATGGAACTCGGATTTGGGTGTCACCTTCCCAATTAGCCTTGAAAAGGAAAAAAAATCTCTCTAGGCCTGAAAAAAAGAATAAAAGCAAGGAGGAGAGAAGCTCAGAAAACACCCTGAAGAGTTGCTCTGGCCTTTAAAAGGCAAGGAGTGTGTAATGTAATAAACATGGCAACAAAGCGTTTGTCACCAGGCTAATTTTATTAGAACAGATCGCAAATGGCTAATTTCCTCTCACTAATGAGCAAATTAGTTGAATCTCTGATCTACTTTGACGGCACGGATTCTAATAAGACAGGAATGACAGTGAAATCTGCGGTGAGATGTGGTGACACATGCGTTTGGGTGGAAGGGAACCTCCAAGCACGGAGGCTGTGTTGGCATGGCCTTGCCCAGGGGGGCCTCTGGCCTTGCAGACCAGCGGGGCGCCCAGCCCTACCCAAGGCAGGTGGGTGTCAGACTCAGGTGCTGTCCCAGGGGAGCAGCCTGGGGGAGGATCTGCGGGGGGCGGGTCTGGTGGGCCAGCAAGGTAGGCATGTTTCCAGCAAAGCTCCTGAGTGGGGCAAGCAGCCTCAAACTTTCAGCCCCGCCTCCCCTCCTCCACGCCTCCCCGCCTCCCCGCCTCCTGGCCAGCGTATCCTGTGTAGAGAGAAAAACTTCCTAGGACACTCCAGTGGGCTGCCACCAAAGCTGAAAAGCTTTGTCAAACCAGCTTTCCCAGGACCAGAGTCGGGCTCCAACTTCCTTCCTTTGGGTCAGTTATAGAGGGCGGGGGAGACAGGGTGCCCAGCTCTTCCCTGGGCAGAAGGGTCTAAGGCTGGGTGGGCTTTGTTCCGGCCGGTATTTGATGCCCATGCAGTGGCAGCAGTGTGTTGGGAGGCCCCCAGCCAATCAGCGCCCAGGGATGCTGCCTCCTGCCTGGAGGATGGGGAGAGGGTGGGGGCCCTCACTTGCTTTGGCGGCACGCTTGGCACTGGCAGAGGCTGAGCCCAGAAAGGCACCCTGCAGAAGACCAGGAGGAGGGCGATCACATGGTCCCGCTCACCTGGCAATGCAGGCCACCCACTGGGTCAGCCTGGCTTTGCAAGGCGTCTTCTGGGGAGGAGATCTAGGAGCAGGCAGCTCCCTGGCCTCAAACGCGCTCTAGTTGTTGCTTTCTGCTCAGAAGGACCTGAGAGAGCTGGGGGGTGGGGCAATGGGCATCACCTGAGAGTCTGCCCAATGGGGAGCCTGAGAGAAAGGCCCTCAGAGCCCAGGACAAGAATGAGAAGCCCCTCCAATTGTCAGTCTCTCTGGACCCCAGCTGGTTCCTCAAAAGGGGAGACACTCATTTCTGCATATCGTGTGCACCTACGGAGGTGTGCTCCCTATTTCTGCAGGCGGAGTTCAGGGAGCTACTGCCCCCTTTAGGCCACGCAGACAGTGTAAGCACCGGGTGGAAGTCCCCAGGTGACACCCGTCGATGCCCACATAGCTGACCTGTGGATGGAAAGGGCAGCCTCGCGAGAAGAGAGCATCTCACCAAGGACCCGACAGGGATTCCCTGAGGGATCCCATGCCCACTGTCCTTGTCCACCCAGCACTGGCCGGGAGTCACATGTCCCACAGCCACCCTCCGGCGGGTCCGGCCCTTCTCTAAAGGCCCCGGGAAAGTCTCCTGTCCTGCATCCTCACGGCGAGGATCCCCGGATCCAGCCTAAATCCAGCCCCAAAAACTGTCTCTGTAGTAGCTTATCTTGGGAGGTCCCTTAGGGACAGCCCCAGGTTAGATGTTCACCAGGCAGAGCTTACAACCCAGTCCATATGCCAGCTCTCTGCGTGGTCAACAGCTCTGACTGCTGTGGAGGCCACAGCCACAGACCTCATCAGGGCTCCTGTCCTTTCTCCTGCCAGGTCCCTCCCATCTCCACCCTCCACACACACACACACACACACACACTGCCTGTCCATGCCCCTCCCCCTGCTGTCCCCACGGCCTCTCTGAAGCGCTCTGGCCACATGCATTATTCAGCCACTTCTTCAGTTGAGAGGCCTGGGGCCATGGGGCTGGCCGTTGGTGTGCTTTCATCTCCCAGGTATGGGGAATGCAGACACGCTCACTGGTATCTGGGACATGGGGATCTCAGTCCTGGGTCTGGGGGAGCCCTCACGCTTTGTGCTCCAGACCCACCCCTTACAGGCTGCCCCCTAGATTAGTCCAAAGGGGCTTTATCACCACCCGGGGAGCCATGACTGGATTGCACCCATTCCCCCCTGCTTCTAGGCTCAGAGATCTGACTTGGTCCCAGCGCGAGTTCAATGCCAGCTCTTTACAAGCGGCAAGTGCCGAGACTGGGCCCTGTAAACAGCGCCGAGCCACCTGAGGATGCGCTCAGGCTGAGGCAGCTTTAAAGCTTTGGCGCACCCTTGGGCCAAGGGAGAAAGATCCCTTGTGAAGGTGCCAAGAGACACGACAAATCTAAAGCCCACGCGAGAGCCAGCTCCGACGGGCATGCCCACCCACTGCAGAGGAGGTGGTGGGCGGTGGCAGTCTCTCCCCGAGAGCAGGCACACCTCACAGGATGTGCATGCGACTGTCGCATGGCTCTGCTCCGCCCCTCGGGCTGCAGACTCCTCTGAGTCACTCCCATTCCCTCCCAAGATGCAACCACCAGCAGCTTAGCCTTCTGTTACTCAAATACATGCAAGAGTTAGGGACGTGGGAGAGATCTAGGGTCAAATTGCCCAGTCCTAAATATTGCTCATCTTTTGTCCATTCTATACCCATCTCCCCACAGCTTTGACCCCGCGTCCCCCCGCCCCCCGCGCCCCGGGATCAAATGGGATCTTTTATACACGGCTGTGGCCTTCCTGGATCCAGTGTGAGATCCCAGTTCAAGACTAAGGAGGCCGGCCAGCCTGGCCTCCGCATGGGCAGATGTAGTGCTAACAAGAGGGCTCCCCACGGCCTCAGATGGAGGAAGACAAGGGGGGCGGGGTGGTGCCAGCAGGGCTGGAGTCCCTCTCTCAGGCCCCTGGGCCTGGTGCCTCAGGGCCAGACCAGGAGCACTACAACCAAAGGAGCCACCACAGCAGAAGCCTCTCACTCAGTGAGGCCCCCAGAGGCAGAGTGGGAGAGAAAACCGGCAGCAGGACAGCTGCCCACACGGGTTGCAAAGTGTAAGTTTCCTCATAGAAATCTGGGGACCCGATGGCGCACCCAGAAAACCTCGGGCCTGGTGAGGGGACCAGACAAGATCTCAAAAGTGTGACTTCTTCACTGACTCCTACAACCCAGGCTGCTTTTTCCAAACTGACTCCCAAGCCTGCATTCCTTCCCCGCGCTCCCTGCTGCGCTGCCCACGGACCCAGCCTCCCTCGGCGCAGAGGATGGGATGAGGGCTCTAGACTCACAGGTGGCCACGGAGACCACTCACCTGCCAAGCCTTGGAGCAATCTGGGTCCTGTGCACAGGACTGCGGGTTTGGGAGATGTGGGCCTCCCCGCCTGTCTGCCAGCATTCTTAGGCTCTAGAGCTGCAGCATCTAAGAGAAGCGGGTGCAGAGGCCACACCCGTGCCCGTGTGGCTGCTCGGGGCCATATGTTCTGAATGAGAATCTTCTGAGCCAGGAGGCCAGTGTACAGCAGTCCGTGAGCTCCTCACTAACCTTCCACCCGCCTCCTCCATGCCTGTTACCTCTCCCTACCACTTATGCCCCAAATCCTTGGATTTTTCTCACCCAACACACACACACACACACACACACACACAACACACACACAAACACACATGCACACACGCACACATGCACATACACTCATGCACACGCACACACACCAATAACCTGGTCTGAACAGCCCACCCAGCCTGAAATGAGCTAGATGGGCAGGAGCATGAAGAAAACATGAAATAATGGAGAACAGCAAACTGGGTATCCAAAGGCCTGGGCCTGGGAGCGCCACTTCTCCCAAGCTCAGTGTCCTTGTCTAGAGTGCAGGCAGCATGGATAGTATTGCCGGTGGTATCGACCATGACACCCTGCAAAGCACCGCGCATCCCTCCCCTCACCTGACACAGTGGTGCGGGCACTGCCCGGACTCTGGAGCACCTGAGCGCAGCCTCCCTGTGCGCTGACAGCACCGCCTCAGGCTCCCTTCATCCCTGTGGTCCCTTCCACTCCCACCTCCTGTGTGTCCCTGACGGTCTGAAGTCCCAGTCTGCCTCCAAGGGCAGTTTGAGAACTAAACGAAGGTGTGAGTGTGGAGGGGCTTATGGCCTGAGGAACAGAAGGGATGACCCTGGGCCTCACAGTGGGAAGGGGGAGGGGGTCCGTCTTCCTGGGCTCAGCCTCCGCGGAGCATCCCAGCGCCCTGGCCACCTGGGCCAGGCTTCTGCAGAGGGCCCGGGCCACCTGCGCCGACTCTGCAATCATAGCAGGTGTGTAGCTATTTCCATTGGGGTTGGAAATGCTGGGCTTTTTGTAGTTTTGAGTTTAAGATCTTCAGACCCCTCCCTCTGCTCTTTTCTTTATTAAAGTTTCCCTCACTCGGCTTATGTAATACTCAAAATCAATTGCTCATTTTACTGTCTATTTAGAAATGAAAGTGGGATTTACAGAGAGAACCTGCAAGCCAGGAGGCAGCCCCAGGCTGCGCCCGAGGCGCTGGGAGGGAAGGCCCAGGCAGCTGGCTCCCTGGCACAGTGGTAAAGGAGCTGAGCACGTGGGGTCTCCAAGGGCCCCGCGGCTGGCAAAGGCCCCAGAGCTGAGCTCTCGGTTGACAAGGCCACGGCCTCCCTCCTCTGCGCTCCCTCGCCCCCATATTGGGCCTGGAACATAACCTCCCTTAAGGCCACAGCTCAACCTCTGAAATGGGCCCTGATCAGCCCATTCCAGCAATAGTTGGTCTTTAAAAGAAAGCAATTCACATTCATATGCAGGTGGCTCACCCCCAACCCAGCTCCCCACAGGGCTGGATTCCAAGTAGGCGCTATGGCTAGGCATGGTTGGTCTAGAGATCTAAGAGGGAAGACTTCTAGAAAATCCTTGTAAAAAGGCAAATGAAAAAGCCATGGAGCTGGTAATAAGCGCAGTGGTCAGCAGCGGTCAGGAGGGAGGGATGACCAGGCGGAGCACAGGGGATTCTAGGGCAGTGAAACTATTCTGCATGGCGCTGTAATGGTGGATACATGTCATTACACGTTTGTCAAAACCCACAGACTATACAAAGCCAAGAATGAACCTGAATGTAAACTATAAACATTAGTTAATAAGGATGTATCAGTACAGGTTCATCAGTCTTAACAAATAGGCCACACTAATACAAGATGTTACTAATACAGGAAACTGTAAGGGAGGGTAAAGGGGGTATCTGGGAGCTCTCTGTACTTTCAACTCATTTTTTAAACCCAAAATTTTCTAAAAATTAAGTCTATTAATTAAAAATAATAATAATAGCCAAAAATCTGGAAATAACCCACATGTCCATTATTGGGTGAATGGTTAAATATCCTGTGTTAGATACATACCATGGAACACTGCTCAACAATAAAAGAAATGAACTATGGATTCACACACACACACACACACACACACACACACACGGCCCTGGGTTCTGGTGACAGAGCCACTAACTGGCTGTATGGCCTGAGACAAACCACCACACTTTCTGGGCCTCAGTGTGGCCCCATGGGAACCCTCTCACTCCAGCCTCTCACCCCTGTGACAAGAAGAAAGAGGATGTAGCTAACTCTGATCCCTCTCTTGCCTCCAAGGAAGAAGATGCTCTCCACAGCCCCTGGCTCTTCGGCAGCCCTGATGGCTACACCCCTCCCGAGGTTCTCCTCTGGCCAGGCTCGTCCCAGGCCCGCTCTGCAGGCCCACGAGCCCATGCATCAGCAGCAACAGCCCCCCGGGCTCCAGCAGCTCTGCAGTCCCAGCTCACTTTCTCCTCCGATCCCCGCTCTCCTGACTTGTCCATACATCACCAGGAATGCAATACCCTTAAAAAAAGAAAACCATTTTGCTCTGAACTAACAAAGTCAGGCCTCATTGTTCCCAATATCACCAAGCAATTTCTGAGCTAGGGGAGTGTTGAATTGGAGTAGGAAGATGGGCAATTGGTCAGGTCAGCTCACACGGTGGGAGTGGGGGTGAGAGCCCAGGGAGGGGGGAGGAGGGGCTCAGGGTGGAATTAAGAAAGAAGGAAGCTGGGGCGCCCAGAGGTGCAAGCAGAGGTGACACCCTAATATTTTCTGCCTCTGCACTTCCGACTCACTCTGCTCACCTATGTGTTCACGGCGTAACTTCTTTACCAATTAGGATCTCCTTTACACAAGGCTGACACGCCCTCGGAGCTCAGCCTTCTCAGTGTAAGTTCCTGCAACAGGGCGTTTCTGGCCGAAGAGAGTTTGAGCAACTTCAAAACCCAAAGGGCATTATGCAGTCTCTGCCTGCCCAGGGTCACCAAGTGTCCTTCAGGCAGGGCCCCCTGGCCCCGCCTCTAGGGAGCATCATGTGACCCACCTCTGAGAGAACTGCTTGCCCCCTGTCCTGCTACCATGGCATCGCTCTTGCACAAATTTAGCACCTCTCCCAGTTACTCAGCTCCTAGGCCACATAACACACACAGCACTGAGCTCCGCACGTTAACGATCTAATGCTGCAATAAACTACATGTATGAGCATGGGCCGTGTTTATTTATTTATTTACTGCTCTATCTTCAGTCCCAAATACTGTTCCAGATATATCGTAGGGACTTAATAAACGTTAGATGAGCAAAATACTCTTGTGGCTGTCCAATTCTGGTCACAGTGCTGATGGGCACCAATCACCTAAAGGGACATCAAAACCTCTTATGAGAAAGAAACTCATTGTCCACAGTCCTAGGCCAGTGCTGCTCTGCAGAACTCTGCAATGATGGGATGTCCTATGTCTGGGCTGCCCAACACACAGCTACTAGCTACTGAGTGCATTGAAATGCGGCTAGTGTGATGGAGGGACTGACTTTTACACTTTAATTGATTTAATTTTAATTCATTTCCATTTGAATAGCCAAGTTGGATGGTACAGTTCTAGAAAGAGGTGTCGCTGGAGATGGGCTTGTGAATGAAATGCTCGTGGAAGCTCCTGTGAAGAGCCTGGGGCCACAGCGCAGCTCAGTAACAACGAGCTCACGTTTGGCTTTGCAGCCCCGTATCTCACACGACTAGCCAGTCATCAAATTCTGCGTTTCTGTTCCCCGCGAGTAACAAGAATAGCATGTGCCTCCTGGGCTTCCTCTGAGGGCCGATGAGTTCCTGCCTGTGAGCAGTGCGCTGCAGAGACGGTGCTCGCTGACGTCGGCTGTTCCTCTCACGGGAGCGTAGTCGGCATGAAAATGTTTGTTGCGTCGGAATGTGCATCTAAAAAATGTATATGTTAATATACTAGTGTCGTGATCACTTACCAAGTGTCAAGCTGTGCTGAGAACCTGACAATAACCCCGAGAGAGAGGTGTGCTTATCAACATATTCCAGGGGAGAAACTGAGTTTAAAGGAGGTTGGGTGCTCACAATCCAGCTGGCAACAGGCCTGCTTCCAGAATCCCCACTCGGCCTGCTTCTTCGTCTATAAAAAGAGCTTTTGAATAGTATCTATGTCATATGTGTGGCGGGTAGATACATAAGATAATGTGGACGGCCTGAGCTTAGTATAAAGCGAGGGTTCCCAGCTGGGGCAAGTCTTCCCCAGGGGACATTTGGCAGTGTCTGGAGACCCTTTTGGTTGTCACACCTGGAGTGGGGGTGCTACTGGCATCTAGTGGGTAGAGGTTGGGGATGCTGCTAACCATCCTGCAGGCACCGGACAGCCCCACAGCAAAGACTCACCAGAGCCAAAGCGTCAACAGCACCGAGGTGGAGAAAGCCTGGTCTAGAGCCTCACAGAACAGCGCCAGTACATACTGACAACAAGAGAGAGAAGGGAGCTGATCTACAAG
Source organism: Myotis yumanensis (assembly GCF_028538775.1). Lineage (NCBI taxonomy): Eukaryota > Metazoa > Chordata > Mammalia > Chiroptera > Vespertilionidae > Myotis > Myotis yumanensis. The sequence goes on from NW_027223761.1 coordinate 80,822,505, forward strand.
TTCCAAAAGGGGCACCATTTGTTCAGAGCTGGGAAGAGCAATGCTTCCCAGCAGGAAAAGGATTCAGTTCTTCAAATCACAGCCACGTGAACGAGCAGTGTGCCTGGCACGGCCGGGGCGTGCGCCGAAGAACGGAATCCCCACTCCCACTTGTGATGAACTTGCACTGATGCGCAGCGGCTAGGGAAAGGGGAGGCGGAGCCAGGGGCTGAATCACCCTGGGCTACAAATCTCCCCCTCCCACTCTCTCCTTTCACAGGTGAGAAGCAGAGAGCAGAGGAAGGTTCTGAGCCACAGACAATGTGGGCAAAAAGCATGGAGCTCCTGGCAGAGGCGAGTCACCCCTGTACCTCTATTTTCCCACGTACAAAGTATGACTGATACATTCTGCTCCCCATTTCACTGAAAGCTGCCCAGTCTCCAAAAGGTTAGCGAGTCAGCCAAGCACCGTCATCGACATCACTATTTACTGAGCACTTATTATGCGTCACTAAAGGCAAAATCTCATTTAGCCTCACAACAACCTTGTCTTACAGATGAAGTAACTGAGTCCAGCCCCAGGCTATCAGAACCGAGAGCAGCATCTAATCACCACGCGGTCCTTCCTCTTGGTGTCACACTGGGGCCTGAACACTGAGTGGGATGGGCGGGCGCAGGTCCTACTCTGCCCTCCACATGCAGCCTGACTGGCCAGGCATCTTCATGCAGCCCCCGACTCCCTGCAGAACTCGGAAGGGTCTGCCAGGTCCTGGCTCTGTGCCTGGCACTGGGACTGAGATGGGGAGGCTGACTCCTTGCGCTCCATGGGTGAAAGCCAAAGTCACAGCGTCCTCCTACTGTGCACAGGCCCCGTCCTCGGCACTCACCACCCGATTTGGGCCAGGGAGGTAACAAAATAATAACGGTGCGTGGCAAGTACGTGCTGGAATCAGCAAAGCCCTGTGGGAGTTCGGAGCTCACACCTCAGAGCTTGGGGATCAGGAGACACGAAAAGACAGTAGAGAGGGCTTCATCAAATCCACACCCTTGCAGGAGAACTTGAAGGAATGAGACAAGTTCTCCTGACAAGCTTGGAGTGAGAAGTGAGGGAAAGTGCACTCCCGGCAGAGGGACTTGTGTGAACAAAGACACTGAAGTGGGGAAAGGAGGTTCCCGCCTGGCCAGAGCTTGGGAGAGAACAGGGCCACCCTGGGAGGCAGGCAGAGGCAGAGGGGCCGGGCAGTGGGCATCCAAGCGCCTCCTCCAGGCCGGGCAGAGTGGGGTTAGTGCTGCTTCAAAGGGATCGGCCAGGGAATTATTTATGGTGCTAACAAGCAAGCACTCATTTAGCTTATAGCCCACATTATACAAACACAGCATTGAGCTCTCAAGTTAAGGCCCTAATGCCACTCTAAATTAAATTCATCAGTGTCTTAATTAAGATCTATATTTAGTTCTTAATTAAAGGGGAGAGAAAATTCATGCTGTTGCATAGCAGAGATTTGGAATGGAGATAAATAATCTCTCGGTCCCTAACCTGGACATATGCCCACCCACTCACGACAGCCCCCTGTCAGGGCAGGCAGTCCTTTAATCCTTCCTTTCTTCCTCATTTATTCCTTCCTCTTTTATTTATTCCTCATCTATTTATTGAACCCCTACTATGTGCCAGGCACTGAGCTTTGATTCTGGGGCACAGGAGAGAATAAAATAGAGATAGTCCCTGCCCTCAAATGGCTTACACTGCAGAGAAAAATGCCAATGGATACATACATGTCTCCGCTTTCAACCCCGCCCCCTCCCCTGGGTCTCCGTTGCTCTCACACGAAGAAGTCAGACACCTTCGGTGATGCCATGGCTGATGCCTTCATCCCATCAGAGAGAGCCTTGGGGAGTCATGTAGTCATCCCGGCCCTCCGGCCCCACCAGGCTGGGAAGCTCCCAAGTGGGCCAGCTACCGAGCCGACCCTCTCATCCCATCCAGCAAATGATGAAGACTGGTTGTCAGGAGGATGGGGAAGGGCCTGTGAGCTCCCCTTCAACCCTAAGACTCTAGGATTCTCTGACACCCATTGGGGCACTGTGCCTGGGAGGGCTTCGCTGAACAGTCTACCAAGGAAGATCACGGAACACAGACCATCACAGCCACAAAGACCTAGGCAGCTGCGCAGGCTGAGTGCCTGGGAGGTCAAGTGACTTGGTCAAGTAAACAGAGAGTCAGTAAAGGGCCAGAATCCCATCTGCTTCGTGCCAATGACTGTCTAGGGGACGTGAGCCTGGGTAAGCGGGGCTCCTGCCCTTGGGACAGCTGGTGGGGAGGGGGAAGCCAGTACAAATTAGGAGGCGGAGTCTCGACATGGACAGGAATCACCAATGAAATCTAACCCCGCTGCCCATCCTAATCCCCCAGAAAATGTCTCTCCAGGGTCTCTGGGGCCCTCCCAGTGGGCAGTGGAGTCTGCTGGCGAGGGCGGGGGGGTTCAAACCAGGACAGCACGATGCCAAGGTGCCTGGCTGAGGCTCCGCTTGCTGGGTTCTGGGTGGGGAGAAACAACTGGAAGCAGAGGACAGGCTTTGCAGGGAAGATCCGATGGGGCTGAGTGGATGTCAGAATGGTTAGCCAAGGAAAGAGGCAGAAGGGCATCCCAGTGGGGGGGCGGGGGCGGGTAGTACACAGGTACAGACTCCAGGAGGCAGGCTAGGTAAGAAAACCTGAGCACTTTTCTGGGAGGCAGGAGCGGGTGGGCAGGCGAGGTGAGAGGTTGGCCTGAGCGGCCTGCAGAAGGCCCTGATGCAGGCACTTCTCTCCTGGCTCAGCCTCCGGGCAGCCTCCAAAGAAGCACCAGCGCCCTCGCCGCTGTGGCTCAGTGGATAAACCTCCGCCCGCGGACCAAGGGGTCCCGGGTTGATTCCGGTCAAGGGCACTTACCTGTGTTGCAGGCTCCTCCACCGCCCTGGCCCTGACGGCGCGGGCAGGAGGCAACCAGGAGGTTTCGCTCGGTCTTTCCCTCTCTCTTCCATTCTCTCTAAAAGATGAATGGGAAAATATCCTAGGGTGAGGATTAACAACAACAAAACAAAGTCCGCGAGACCGGAAGAGGAGAACGTCCCTTCCTCGCCCCTGTCGGCCTGGCTCCACGGAGCGAGCAACAAAGCACCCAGCTCCCCGGAACAGAGAACCGACAGACAAGCACCCCCTTCCCGGACGCAGCGGGTCCGGAGCGGCGGGCAGCCGACAGCGCCCAGGAGTTAACTTGGCGCGATGCGCGCACCCAGGGGCCCGCTGTGGCTGGGGAGCCCCCGCAGCTTTCTCCTCGCCCCGCCTTCTCCCCATTAGTCAGCGGCTCCAGCGCGGCGCTCTGATCCCCGAAATCAAACTCTCCTCTGAGCGGCGACTGGATGTTGTGCTAATCCGCACTGATTGCGCTGAGATCATTACATTTCTCCCAGGTTTTCCGGGAGCTCCGGATAGATACTGATGCGCAGCTGTCCCCCGCGGGTGCAGAGAGGAGCTTTGCGTTGCAACTGTGTCGCCTGGACCGGAGCGCGCCCGCCGCCCGCCGCTGCCCACGACCTCGCCGCGCGAGGACCGCGAGGCTCCAGGGAGGTAGTGAAATCTGAAGCGTTGGGGTTCGGGGGCCCAGGTTTGAATCCCAGCGCCCCCATATGGGCAGTGAGGTCTTGGACGTGTCACTGAACCCCTCTGAGCCCAGAGCCCAGAGTCTAGAGATCACGGCGGAAATTAGATGAAATTCGTGAGAAGCGCCGCGGGGTCCTCGCCACCTAGAGCGGGAAAGACCGGGAGTGGGGAGCGGGGAGGAGCGGGAGGAGGCGCCTCAGCCAAGGCACCCGCCCCCCAGCCCGGCGGCGCGCTCCAGGTCGCGCAGAAATGGGTAGGAGAGCTAGCGTTTTGGTGGCGTCGCTCCTCCCCGCGGGCTAATTGGATGGCGCTTGTAACGGGCTGCGAAGACAAAACGCGACCCAAGTGATAACTACCCTTAGCCCTGTCCCAGCTGCTTTCACCAGCGCGGAAGCCGCGTGGCCCTGGCCAGCCCGTGCTGAGCAGCAGGGAGCGCGCGGGGACTGCGCCGGTGTGCGCCCCACTCCTCCTGGCCTGTCTCTCCCAGGCCCTCCGGAGGTCAGGACTCGAGGACAGCGAGGGGGAGGACGAGGAGCAGGCACAGACACAGCTCACTGCAGGTGTGCCCATCCCGCTCCGGGTGAGGGCGTGGGGATGCCCAGGAAGGGCTCTGAGGAGGCGCTGCGGGTCTTGGAGGTGTAGGAGTCGGTGAGGGACGGGGGCGCGGTGGGGGGCGCGGTGGTCCTCTGTGCTGACACCACAGCCCCAAGCAGTGTCTTCCTACATCTTGCAGGATTTGCTGCCCCTCCCCCGCCACTGCCCCTCCCACGCCCAACCCCCGATGCCCCAAGAACCATGGCCCCATTGACTCCAGACCTTGTTGCCCAACCCCTGCCTCCTCCAAGGCCCAGGGCCAGGGCTGAAGGTTCCTGGGCGCAAACCCAAGCTCAGAGCGGCTTTCCCAGGCGGTGAACCAGGCAGGGATTCCGGCAGATCTGGGCCTTATGCTCAGAGTGATGCTGCCCTGAGCGTCTGAAGCCAAGGCTGAATATTTAGTTTTCTCCCACCTTCTTGGGGACGCCGCCTCCAAGGCCCAGGCCTGGGAAGGGTCTCCATCAGGTAGCCAGCTGGAAGCAGCCAAACCCTGGTCCCCGCGTGCTGGTGGACACACCGTACTGCCCCCTCGCAATAACCACAGCGCAATAACCACAGCGATGCTTAGAGAAGTCACAAGGAATGAAGTGTAGAGTTCATTGCCATTTACGAGTGCGGCAATATACATCATCTCAGTAGGCCCTGAGGAGCCACCGGGGGCTCAGAAGGGGGCGGGGGTGGGGGGGGGGTGGTAATGCCCTAAGGTCCCACCTGGTGGGTGGCAATGCTGGGGCAGAGCCTGGGTGCCCTCTCCAGAGCCTGGCAGTCCCTCCAGCCCGCCCTTAGCGTGGCTGGGATCGGACTTTTAGATGCATGCAGCTCTTGCCCACGCTGTTGCTCCTGCTGCTTTCCTTAAAGTGAGCATTGATCCATCCACAAGCAGTTTTGCCCAAAGGCGTGTCCTGTTGTTTTCAGAAGCTGGTGGATGTGGCTGAGCTCCTAGCCCTCTTCCTCGGAGGCAGGAAAAGACGCCTCTCTAGTGGGGTGGGAGGGGCTGGATAGAGGGGAGTCCCCACCCTCTGGGAAAGCAGAGATTGGACCACACCTGTCTTTCTCCCCATAATTCCGAAAACAGTGCTAACAATGTTGGTTGAGTTCCCAGCGGACATGGGTAAAATGGGGAGAAGCAAGCAGCCTGGGCCTGGGAGGACAGAGGCAAGGAGACCTTCCCTGGCACCAGGCCTCTCCAACTCTCAGGAGTGAGATGGCCCTGCCTTTGGCGGCTCTGGATAGAAATAATTGAATATAAATGAGATGCAGGTGAGCACATTTATTTGATAGTTGATATGTGGACACTTTTTTTTAAAAAGACATATGTTTTTATTGATTTGAGAGAGAGAGGAAGGGAAAGGGAGCAAGAGAGGAACATCTATGGGCTGCCTTCTGCCTGGCCTCTACTGAGGATCGAGCTCCCAACCTGGGCATGTGCCTTGACTGGAATTGGACCGGTGACCTTCTGATGCAGGGGACCACGCCCAACCAACTGACCACACCAGCCAGGCGATATGTGGGCACTTTCTGGTCCCCAGCTGGCATTCTTCCTTCTTGTTCTGAAGTGGAGGAAGAGAAGAAAGAAGTCCCGCTCTGGTCAGGGCTCCCTGGCCGCTTGCTTCCTCCCCTCCTTCTCTCCATCCTAATTCCCTGCAAGGTTCCAAACCATGTATGGTGAGCAAGTGGCCCCAGTGTAGTCAGAGGCCCCATTCACTAATCCAGAAATTAAAGTGCCCGGAGAAAACAGGCTAATCAAATTATACATTCCTCAGAACCTGGTACATTCTTTCATCTTAATTAGAAATCTTAGCCGTTCCCACCGTCTCCATAATCAACATTTAAACAGCGCTGACCCCCATGGTGCTAACCTTGAGAGCCACACACCCTCGGGGGGGTGGGGGCTGCCTCCTCCCTGGAGACGGGGTGCTGTGAGGCTGTGGGCAGGTTGAATTGTTAGACTGCCCTCTCCATACCCCATGCCTTCTCTCCCCAAAGGACACACAATCACAGTGTCTCAATTTATCCAATTCATGCTCCCACTACCCTTCTGATGCCCCCCTATAGACCTCCACCCTAAACCCGATTTAGGGCCTTGTGTCTCTCACCTAACAACTGTAAACCATCCTGGCTGGCCCACACTCGGTGCTGCAGGTGCTCCTTCTACAAAGCGCATCTGACCATGTTGATCCCTACAAAATACTGAGGTTCCTTAGAGCGTCAAGATACAATCCACACCCTGTCCCCCTCGCACAACGCCCCAGGATCTGAGGTCCGGCCTCTGCCTCCCTCTCTATGTCACTCCCCCATGGCACTGAAGGGGTTCAGAGTGTGCCACCCCAAAACGTGCTACTGTGGCAGCAGGATTCCTTTGAGCTGAAGGCAATTTTTAAAAAACAGACACAGGACAAACTCTCGCCTCCTCTCTCCAGCAGGCAGGCAGGACGATTCTTAATCACCGGAGACAACTCCAGGCTCTTATCAACCCGGAGCTGGCACCAGAGGAATCTACATAGCAAATCTCACTAAACAATCCTTATCTTCCTTTATTTACCTTCCCACAGCGGGCCACCTTTAAAAGCCTAAACCCTGTTCTTTGTCTTGTCACTTCTCTACAAATTTATTGCTTTCTTAAGTGAAATAAGTCAGTCAGAGAAAGACAAATATCACATAATCTCACTCATATGTGGAACCTAAGTAACAAAATAAACTGATGAATAGAGTGGATCCAGAGACATGGAAGCATGGAAGAGTGCGGAATCTCAGAGGGAAGGTGGTAGAGGGAGGGTGGGTGGAAGGTAATCAAGCAAAGATCTTGTATGCATCTATGTATGGCCCATGGACACAATAGGGGGTGAAGGCCGGGGGCGGGGGGCGGTGAGACCAATGGGGGGAAAGGGGGACATATGTAATACTTTCAACAATAAAGAATTATTTAAACACACACACACACACACACACACACACAAATGTATTGCTTTTTGTTAAGCCCAAGTTCTAACCACCTCATTTGAGCAATGTGTACTAGTATTTTAACTGTTTTTCTCTTGTTAACTTATCCTTGTTCTAATTTTCATGTCCCCAGGCAAGGAACCCAAGATGGGTAGAGGAAAGGAGCTGTTGTTGTTCTGCCTTCCCTGTGATACTGAGCTGCCGCATCCCTGCGTACACCAGGTGCCTTCATTTTCTGACCATTTGCACATACTATGCACCTGCCAGGAATCTTTTCCTCAGCTTTACAACCTTTTAACAACCTCGTCAGCTCCTGTTTAGTCTTTAAAATCTTGCAAGGAAAGCACATGTGCACACAAAGGCTTGTACAGGAAGGTTCGAAACAGAATAATTCATAACAGCCCAGAACTGGACAGAGTCCAAATGTCCACCATTCGGTGAATGCACAAACTGTGGTACATCCGGCCAACGGACCACGACTCAGCCACAGGGAGGGACAAACCACTGTTACGTGAGACAGTGAGCCTCAGAAGCACTGTGCCAAGGAAAATCAGCCAGACACACAGACCACCTATTATATGATTCCGTTTACACTAAATGTCCACTAAACCCACGGAGGCCGAAAGCAGCTTGGTGCTGGGTGGGACCAGTGCACAGGCAGGAGGCGCTCTGGGGAAGACAGAGTGCTCGCGCACGGGCTCGTGGTAATCGTGGCACAACTGCTTAAACACACAAGTTCAGTGAAGTGTACACTTACGATAGGTAAAGTTTATGGTATGAAAAAAATTAAAAGCAACATTGTTAATCAGTAAATTGGATGGATGGATGGATGGATGGATGGATGGAGAGATGAATAGATAGATTTGTGATGAAGTGGGTGGGTTGAGTATTCACTGAAAATTTCTTTCAACTTCTCTGTATACTTTACAATTTTCATAATAAACATTGGGGTGCGGTGGGAGTCCTTGCTCCTCTCACTCCACACACACCCACTCTGCAAAGACCTCTTGAGTCCTCTTTGCTAATTTCACTGACCTTACACAGGCTGCGTCCCTTTGAGGCTGATCTTTGCCCTACCCAGGGTCACTTGAGGCTAGAAGAAGGGTATTGTTTAAGGGATTGAAATAGAAAACAAAACCTGTGTTTTGGGGGTTTGGTTTGGTTTTAGTGGCTTGGCAAAATGTGTCTTACCTTTTGACCACTGGAGCCAGTGCCTTTCAGGAGGAGATGGTTGAATGGCGTCAGGGAGGTCTGAGGCTGGACTAATGGCCTACAAACCCAGGTCCCTAAAGTAGAATTATCTTAAGGAAAGAGGGTATCCAGGTGAGTGACCTGGGCCCGAATCAAGGACAGGGAAGTGCCCAGGAGAGGGCTGGTGTGGGCAAACCTGTGTAGGTACACAAGTCCTCCGGGCCAGAGAGGCTTGCACAGCTGGGACTTTGGTAGCAATGGCTGGGGTGTGAGTTTGACCCATGAGTACTGCAGGTTTAAAGCCCAAAGTTGAGGCTCCACTGTGGTCTGGTGGAGGCCTAGGGTCAGAGGACAAGAGCCTGTGGGCTCTGTCAGTAGGAGAAGCCACAGCCAGTCACAGCCATGCTGGCCCTCAGGCTGCAGCTCTCTCTGCGCCAGGTGATGGCAAGAAGGCAACCCCATTTGGACCACGATGCCACCAGAATCACTGAACAGTGCCCGGGCCTGGGGGAGCCTCAGGAGAGAAACCCCAGGCTTGTTGCTAGTCAGGAAGGCATGCTCTCAGGCAACCAGACTTCAGGTGTGGGAATGCTTGCTCCCCGAGTGTATGCAGCGGCTCACACCCGTTGCTACAGTTTAGACCCTCCTCCTGTGTTTCCTCCTGTACCTGTCCGACTAGAGAGTCAGACCTGAAGGCAGGGACTGTCTGCCATGTCTCACTGCATCCTCAGCACAGCTCCTGGCACATGGTCGGTGGCCACCTGGGAGCCACGGGTCCCGATCTGTGACCCCTGCTTATCCCAGCCCACTGCATAGCTGCAAGCAAGCCCCTGCCTGGGTTTCTCTGCCCCATGTCAGCCACCCCAAAAGGGGGAGCAGGGACAGGATGCTTGTGAAGAACTTGACACTTTTGGAGGGAGAGAGAACTGGTAACAGAACAGGCTACAAGGCAGAATACCTAACGGAGGAAGTCCAAGTGAGCCTGGAGTTCATCTGTTTGCTTATTCATTCCCCACCTGCACTGCTGTCCTTGGGTCTAGGCAGAGCCATGACCACCACTGCCTGCTGGGAGGACTGCCGGTCTGGAATATGACGTGATCTCACAGGGTATCCAGGTCCTATTGGAACTGCATTAGTTATCATGCTGTGGCAAGTCGCAAAATCCCTTTGCAAGGATGACTTCAATCATTAGGACCCTGCTGGTTCGTGTAGCAGGAAGAGCAGAGGTCAGGCAACCCAGAGCTGGCTCCCCCAGGGCTCAGGGGTGTGGCAGGAACCCCTCTGCGATCTCCCCTGCTTGGGCTTCATCTCCTGTCTGGTGACAAGATGAGCTGTAGCGGGTCAAGGCATCCCTCCAGACCTGACAGCATGCAGCGCCCAAAGAAGGCAGACTCCCTGTAGAGTCTTCCAGAAGCAAGAGGCCTGTTTGCAGAAGCTCCTTGGCTCTGTGTGTCCTATTGGTGCAGATTCAGACTGCACTCCCGGTTCCTCCGCAGTCGCTGGCCAGGGGACTGGGCTTATTTCAGTCATGGGAGCCGCTTCCCGGAGCCGCCATGTGCGGGAGAGTGGTGAGTGCCTGACAAGCAGGGTCCCCAGGGATTGTAAAGAGAGAGATGGGGGTTGGCAGGCTGCCCACAGTGTCCGAGACAGTGGAGCAGCAAGGCCAGGCCACGGGTGAGCTGGGTGGCAGTGGGCGGGAGTTACCAGCCAGACAAGAGGGAGAAGGTTCGGGGCACTGGGCTCAGCCTTTGCAAAAGCGCAGCAGGACATTCAAGGACAAGGAGCTGCCTGGTGGGACTGCAGAGCCTGGGCATGTGAGGAGCATAAACCGAACCCGGCTAAAAAGATGAGCGGGGTAACAGGGCGAAGGCCCCCACGCGCTGTATCAGGGGCTTGAGCCGCAGCCAGTGGGAGCCGAGGAGCCGCTCTGGGAGGTGCCTCTGAGGAAGGGGCGGGTGTCCGGTGTCTCTGGGAGCAGCTGGGGTATCTCTAAGGGGAACATTGCTGCACCTTCTCAGGAGAAGCCCTGGGCCCCGGTTTTCTGAGCACCTGAAACTCTCCGTGGCATCGCCATAGCTCAGGAGCTTAGAGGTGGGCCAGGCGGCGGCGCAGGTGAGCGGCAGTATTGCTGCCTCGCGGTGCGTCGTGTAAGGCGGACAGGGGCATGTGGATAAGCAGGTTGAATCCAATCCCTTCCCAGCAGCCCAGAATGAAGCCGCCCCACCGCCCCCAGACATAAAGACAAAGGGACCCTGTTAGCAACAATAGTGCGTCTCAGCTATGCCATGAGCGGTGGTCAATATCCCATGGGGGCATCACTTCCCCCTCAGCGTTCTCCCCGGGCCCACATGGCACTGCAGCCCTTACAGCTCCTTCTCGATGGTTACCCTTTAACAGCGCAAACCCCAAATTTCTGGCACCAAAGATATTGTCTTTCCCCTCCCCACCCTACTCCTCCTCTTTACTCCCCAGCTACTCAGAAGGCCATCCACAGCCCTGACTTCATGCTTCTCAACATATTACATTTTTCCCCAGTTGTTTGTTCACTGGTCGACCTCCCCTACCAGACTATGGATCCCTCAGATAGGCTATTGCCTTAGTCATCCTGAGGTTCCAGCAAGACAGACTAGAAATCACCCCCACACTAGGCTCTGGCTGGAGGTCCTGGCAGCCCTCCTGGGGCCCTGGCCCTGGACCTGCTGTGCCATCTCCCCAGAGAGCCCAGGATCTGGAAGGTTCCCAGTGGGGATAAGGAGTGGGCCCCAGCTCTGCCCTGCAGCCCTTCTCCATCTCTATCCTCAAGCTGAGCCTGTTGGATTTTATGGGAAAGAAAGATGGCACCCCCAGCGGCCCGCCAGAGGGCCATCTCCCATCACAGATCAGGCAACTGGTCCTGATGGGCAGCTGAGAGTGATGGTCAGAGGTCCATGCAGAATCAGCTTTTGCCCATGTGTCTGCCCAGAGGTATCAGGGACCATGATCCCAGTTAAGGTCAAGGGCAGCTTTGTTTCTAGGTGAGAATAGACACTTAGATCTTGGCAGAGTGACCCATGAATAAAAGATGCTCAATCCATGCATGTTGAATGAACCAAGGCAGAATGAATGAAGCCCCCACTCTCACCTGAGACCAGGCTGAGAGCCTCTGTGGGGCTGCAGCACCCAGGGAAGGGAGACTCTCCCCCGATGCCCAGAGCATGCCAAGGGCTGTGCCGCCACGGCTTATCGGGAAATCAATAAGGAGGCGGCCCCTTCTGGGCAGGCTGACACGCTGTACACAGGCCTTCTGCAAACACAATCATCTCCTCAGTTATTAATGGGCCCCGCTCGCTGCCTCTTCATTAGTGCTCAAATATCAACAGAGAACCGTTTACTCACTATGGGCGCCTGCTCATGCCGAGCAAATTTGGACAGGGCTAGTCAAACAGGGAGCTTGTTGGTGGGCTAATGACAGAGCCCAGTGTAAAGTTTAGCAGCAGCAGACGCAGGCAGAGAGGGCACCAGCCGGCACTGTCCCCAGGAGCGGCCCAGCGAGGGCTGCGGGGAGGGGGCGGTGCTCGGGAGAAGTGGCTGTCCTGAGCCCCAGGCCACACAGCCGTGTCCTCCATGGGAACCTTGCTGGGTCCCTTCCACTGTGTGTGCAGTCATGACCCCCTCAAATCTTTACATTTATCCTGGAACTGGCCTGGCAAGAATTGCAAGGCAACGTGGAGTAGTGGCTGAGGCCCTGGCCTAACAGCTAGACCGAGCACAGGGCCAAGTCCGGCGCCAGCTGTGTGTCTAGGTACCAATTCGTTGGCCCAAGCCTCAGCTTCCTCATCTGTAAAGGGGGAAGTCCAGCAGCACTTAGCTCATAGAGATGCATGAAGGTTAAGTGAGATAGTGCACACACGGCGCTTCATCCCCGGGCTCCTCTTGTGTAGGTAAGAAGACTGAGGTTTGGACGGATGCGAGACTCCCATCAAGGTTGTGTGCTTAGGAGGTGGCACAGCCAGACTGCAGCCCATTGCTTACAGCTTCAGGCCCAGGATGCTGTCCTCTACATCTCCCCAGGTCTCTCTACTGCGATGTGCACCCCCCACCCAACTACAGCCCGACCTGCCCTGCTTGCTCAGCTTGGACCAGCCCAGCTGACCTACCCCTGAAGGGCCCTCCATGGCCCCGCCCCTGGCACTTGCTCTGTGCATGTCTGCATCGCTGTTCTCTGTATCTCTGGTGGAATGTCAACTGAGAGTGGGGACCTTCGAGGCTCACCCAGTCCTGGCCTCTCAGAAAGTGCTGTTCCTTCCTGGGGTCTCCCCAGAACAATCCTCTGGGCTCTATGAGGGAAGAGCCTTGTAAACTTCCCCCAGGCCTGAGTCCTAAGTCCCTCCTCCCAGTGGCCCAGGCTTGGGGAAGGCTTGCAAGGGACACAGACACTGTGTTTTCCGGGACCTCACTCACATCCCTGCGGCCTTGCTGTACTCACTCGTTCATCTGCTTTCTTAACCTCGGCTAATGCAGATGTCGCCCCAGGGTGACTCGTCTGGGTTTCTTTCTCACCAGTCACCAGGAATCTGAACAGTCACCCACTTAATGTCTTCTCCTCGAGGCATCACAGGCCCTCCAGCTGCACCAGAGGCCACCAAAAAGTACCACTTCTCTGGTCACAGAATCGGGGGCTGCAGGGGGTGTGCAGGGAGCAGAAGATCCTGCTGTCAGGACGGCACCTTCATCTTCCTGCCAGGCCCACCATCACTTCCTGTGCCTGTTGCAGATAGTTCCCATGCATCTGTTGGTATCATGGCACCTCCATGCTAGGCCCTAGGGATGCCACGCAGGAAGCCTTGTCTGCAGGAGGGCTGTCTGCTGCGCAGGCGCACAGTGAGCACACACAGTGGTCAGAGCTAAGCTGCCCACCAGAGCGGCCCCGAAAGAAGGAAGAGAGAGGAACCTGGTTCTGTCTGGGAGTGGGAATCTTCAGAGAGTGTGACTACCTGAGCACATGCTGGAAGAATGACTCCGCTTCCAGTCAAGGATGAGAGGAAGGGCCTTCCCGGTCATGCTAACAACACATGCAGACAGGCATGAAAGAGCACACACAATCAGGGACGCTGAGATGGGACCAGTTCTTGACAATCCTGTGTCCCACACTACGGCACTTGAGTAGAGAGCTTACATTTCGTTCACTCGGCCACCATTGGAATGGTCTCCATGACAAGGAGCTCACTCCCTCGTGTGCCCATGTGTCCCGTGTCACAGTGTCCCTGCACTAAAGCCGTGCTTCTCCTCCTTCATGACCTACACCAGCCCCTGGGGCAGCACAGGACACATCACCACTCAGTCCACAGAGCACTTACTGAGTGCCCACGGTATACTATACACACATGACAAGAAAGCCAATCCCTGGGGAAGGATGAGCACTATCCGTATAAACCAGCGCAGAGCACAGCCCCTCACGCCGTTCCCCAGGCACACGCTCACACACAGGCCCCAGTGAGGCTCTTTGTCTCCACCGTAGTGGGCAGTGGACATACTTGCAGGGCCACGGCCCCATACCCGGGCCTGCCACCGTCGTGGACACAAGCCAGTTCCCTTGCACAGGACACAGACACTGTGCTTTCCGGCACCTCACACACACCCCTGCGGCCTTGCTGTAATCACTGGTTCATCTGCTTTTTTAACCTCGGCTAATGCAGATGTCACCCCAGGGTGGCTCGTCTGGGTTTCTTTCCAGCAGGAAGGGAATTTTGAAGCTTGAGTCATTTGAATCTGTGGCTCTGAAAGGTCTCCTGACCAGAAGGAACAGGAAAATGTCACTGGCTGATGGAAACAATTTTAACGTGAAATGCCACCTTCTAATGATCATACCTTTTGCTGCAGCTGCCAGCAAAGCGGCACTTAGCTCTCTCCTGGGGGCCAGGCTCTGATCAAACAGTTCTGTACCTCCTTCCTCCCCCCTCCCCCCAGAACCATGCCTTTCAGGCCATCATGGGCCTCCTGGCAAAGAGCGAGCACCCCCTGGAGGCCTTGCCCTGGCGTCCCTCACTCTCCCACTCTCTGACCCTTGGGTGGGGGAAGGGGTTCCTGCTCCATCCACTTCAAATGAGGCCCTGGAGTGAGGCACCATAGCACACAATGCCTCCCCTGTCACTGCACCCCGCTCTGTGTAGGCGTCTCCTCTTTATCTCCTTTCTCCTCTCCAGACTGAGCTGCACACAGAGGAGAGGGATCACGCCCATCCTGATCACTGCTGTGTCCTCAGGTCTAGCACAGGACAGGTCTAGCACACAGTAGGCACTCTATAATGAACAGATGGAGAATAACGGATGAAGGAAGAAAGAAACCACACCCCTCTTCTGCTGGGCAAAGGAGAAGATTTCTGCTTTTCTCCAGACTGCTCTGGTCCAAAGAGGTCCCCCAGAGTGCACTCAGGTGTTTGTGTATGTGTGCGTGTGTGTATGTGTGTGTGTGTGTGTGTGTGCACATGCGCGCACACACACGAACTCACGCACTCGCACGCTGTCTCATCCAAAGCCATCCCAGGTGTTTGTTCCTGTCCTAAACACCTTCAAAGTCCCCCACCCCGGGCCAGTGGGGAGCTTCAGCACCTTGTGTGGCCACCCAGGCTGACCTCACCTCTCAGCCCAGCACCCCACTCCACAGACACTCAGTTCAGCCCTGAGCGTGTCACATCTCACACTCCGGGCTCTCTACCAGGGATGCCCTTCTTCACCCTTTGAAATCCTGTTTATCCTTCCATCCCCAGTCTAAGAACACATCCCCTTGGAGACAGGATTCTAAAACGCCCCGCAAGACCCTCCCCTGATCATTCCTTCAAACACTAACCCAGGTGCCACTGTCCGGAGCTCTGCAGATGTATTTCAGGTCTCAAATCAGTGACCTTAAGAGAAGAGGCGATGCAGGTGGACTGACCTCAGCCTTTGAAAGCAGAGCTCCTCCTGCTGGTCACAGAGGGCAGTCGGGGCGGTGGAAGCAGAGAAGGATTTGGCCCAGATACAGGGCACAAAGGTGGCAGAGGCCCAGGGGAGAGGACCCCAGAGCAGCCTTCGGGAGCCACTGCAACAGCCAGCAAACCTTCAGCAAGGACCTCAGTCTGACAGCAGCCAATAGCGCATGAGCGTAGGAGTGGGTTTCCCCCCAGAGCCCCCATGTGAGACTTCCCCCTGTGGGTGCTGAGCCAGGCCAGACTCTGGCCTCGGGAACAGGGGCTTCAGAAGCATGGTGCATGGGATCTTGTGTGTTTTTTCACCATTTTGTTTTTTACTTGTAAATTGTGGTAAAATACACATGACAAGAATTACCATCGCAGCCATTTCTAAAGGTCAGGTTAGCACTGGTACGGACATTGACCCTGTACTTCCTCCCTTCTTGCCACACGGGAGCCGAGCACGCACTGGCCACCAGTTCCCGTCCCCCTTCCTCCTCCCACACCAGGTGGCCAGGAACGCTCTGTCTCTCGGGCATCGGCATTGTCTGAACTGCTTGGTTTGTGCCATTTGTGCAGCGAGAGAAGAGCAATCGCCTCCTCTCCGAAGCCTTTGCTGGCGCCTGTGCTGAGGCTCCCGCCTCCCTCGACAGGGCTCCCACTGTCCCCCCTGAAGCCCAGAGCCCAGTCGGGGGCAGCACTAGTGCCCATGTCCCCATGGGTGGGCAGGACTTGAAGGTCCCTTGAGAGTGGGAACAGGAATGTATTCACAATTGGTTCCCCGTGGTGCCTGTTATCATAATAACTAATAAAATGGCAGTTACCATGTATGCATTTGTTAGCATCTATTGCATTCTGTAGTAAGTCCTTAGGTAAGCCTCACTAAAAAACACCAACATATTCATAATGAAAATCATGACAATAACTCACAACCTGCTGGCTTCCAGGCTAAGTATTCTATATGGATTCTTTCATTTAAACATCACTGCCTTATGAGGTCAAAATTTTTATTAGCCCGTTTTAGAGATGAGAAGAAAGACTCAGATAGGGTAAAAAGAACAGCACTAACTCGCCAGGATCACGCAGCCAGTACCTGGAAACCGCGTGCTCACCTCGGGCTGAGCTCGTGGAATCGCACAGGGGACCAAGACGGCAGGGCTTGTCTTGCGTAGTTCCATCGGCCTCTGCACTGGGAGCCACATGGCACTCGTCCTGGGAGAGTGAGCAGGACTCCATGAGGGTGCCAGGGCACTGCAGGGTGAAGCCACAGTCAGAAGCTGAAATGGGTCCAGTAGTTTCAAACCAGGGGGGAAAGGTGGGGGGAAACTGAGGAAGGGCGCCCAATCTCCATTCCTCCTCTTCCACCAGGGAAGCTCCTCGTTTAACTCCGTGACATGTTAGACTCCCAAATTAGGTTCCAAGCAGAGTCCCACTGCTACACACGGTCTGGGAACCACTAAGTCCTTGCCAGCCTTTCAGCATGAAGATAAAGACTCAGAAAGAGTCACTCGCCCAAGTTCACCCAACCTTTCTGTGGTCAAACGGAGACTAGACCCATCTCTCCTGTCTCCTCTGGGTGACGGGAGGGTCCCATGGTGGACCAGCAAGACCCCTAGTTTCCCTCGCTTCCGCTGCTGGCCCAGGAGACTGAGGGCCCACTGGCCTGGGAGTCAGCACGGTGCCAGTCTCGACTCCATCCCCAGCCATTGTTGACCTGAGGCAACTCACTTTCCCTCCTTGGGCCTCAGGTTCCCAGCTCTGAAGTGAGGGTGTAGGCGGGGTACCTCCATATGCTTCTCCGCAGTGCAGGAGGCTGTGGTTCTGTGCTCCTGGGAAGGCCCCCAGCAGCGCCTCAGCCTCCCTTGCAGCTCTGGCCAAGGGCACCCCGCCCCTACCCGGAAACGAGGGGGTGGGTGGGGAGGGGGGGAGAGACAGAAACACAGAGCAGCTTCCGGGGAGAGTGAAGCCAGGTGTAGAAGCCGGGCCGCGGACAGAGTCGGCAGGAGGCAGTGATTTAATAAGGGCCCACTTGGAAATGAGATCGCCCCAAATAATAGAATAAACCCTAATTTACTCACATTTATCTCCCAGGGTTTTTTGGGGGAAGCATAATCTTGCCTGCTCTACAGTGATGGATTAGTGCAATGGAAACTCCACTGGGAAATAAAAAAATACATCTTGTAGTTTTTGACGTGTTATTATTCAGTGTTATCTCGTATGCCTCCTTCCAGGCCCATTACTCATGTTCACTGTTTCCCCTTCCCTTCTTAAAAACCAGGGCTGCCAGCACGTGCCTCCCTCTCCATTTGCCTGAGCATCGCCTGTGTTAGGCTTTCCTGGGCTGGGAGGGGGCAGTCCTTCCGGAAGATTCCTCAGGGGATAATGGCCACAGCGGTGGTCTGTGGTGGGCACCTCCCCTCTCCTTTCTGCAGCTGGAATCAGAGCTGCGCCTGTCCTTCTCCAGGAGCCAACCTGGCCCCTGACATCTGAAGGGACACTGGAGCCCCTAGCCTCTGACCTCCAGGGCTGAGCTTGCTAAGGGGTTAGGGATAGGAAACTCTCAAGCAAGAAAAGGACACAGAATACCTCTAGGAACCTGAGGGCAGCCAGTTCAGCAAGGACTCCCAAGGAGGTGGGGAGCAAAGGACGGGGGGCATTCTGGGTCTTTCCGTGGCTTCCCATTCTCTCTCCCTCTCCCTCTCCCTCTCCCTCTCCTTCTCTCTCTTTCTCTCCCTCTCTCTCCCCTCTCCCTCTCTCTCTCCCTCTCCCTCTCCCTCTCCCTCTCCCTCTCTCTCTCCCTCTCCCTCTCCCTCTCCCTCTCTCTCTCCCTCTCCCTCTTCCTCTTCCTCTCCCTCTCCCTCTCCTTCTCTCTTTTCCTCTCCTCTTTCCCCCTCTTCCCCCTCTCCCTGTCTCTGTGAATCTATTTCTCATGTCTTTCCCTAGAGACTGGCTTTCTTTATATGATTCAAATGGGCCACCCCGGTCCCTGTTCTCCATCATCTCCCAGATGCAGCATCCCACCAACTGTGCCCTGACTCTCCAATCCCAGAAGAGAGCCTCTGAGTGGCCCAGCGTGGGCCATGAACCCACCGCGGACCAGGCAGCCATGGGCATGGAGTGAGGGGAGGGTGTGGTTGTGGCTATGTGGTATTTTCATGGTGGTCAGGCCCAAGGCTTCAGGGGGCAGTTCTGCAGGAAGGGATGCACACCGGGTAGGCTCTCTAAGGGGTGACTGCTGCTACGTAACCCCTCTAAGGCTGTTGCTTCCTTATCTGTAAAATGGGGATGGCGACAGAAGGAAATGATGTATGAAAGCAAAGGTGCTCTGTGAAGGGGGCTGGGCTTGCAGTCAGCCCTTCAGGCCTCCCAGTTCCTGCCCGAACGCCGTCCCTGTGAGAAGAAGGAGGCAGGCCCCTGGGATCTAAGCAAGGCCAGGCCACCGAGGGCTGCAGAGGGTGGGTGGTCCGTGCTGCTTCCCCAGCCACCTGAAGGCCACGGTCGCAAACCTGCCTCCCCAGGAGAAGGAAGGAAGGAAGGAAGGAAGGAAGGAAGGAAGGAAGGAAGGAAGAAAGGAAGGAAGGGAGGGAGGAAGGAAGGCAGGCCTGTAGCACCCTGGAGAGGCCACGCATAATTGCTAACAAGCAGGTGTGACCAAGTCTTAACAATAATCAAAGTTACCAGCTGAGAACTTGTCCACGCCAGGGTCTAATGGTTCCTCAGCACATTCAACCTTGAAGAGGTAGTGCCTCGCATGCCCGGTGACCATGCGGAGCCTGTGTCCTGCCTGCTGATGGCAGGAAACTGCAGGCAGAGCCCCAAGAGAACCTGGGGTCTCTCCCCTACCTGGGGTTCCAGGCACAAAACCTCCCCAGGCTGTGCCCTGCACGCCCTGTCACTGCCCGGGAGCTGGCTCCGCCCGCACAGGTATCTGCAGGAGGTCCTACTTGGCACCTTGAGGGCTGAGTTCCTTTGGGTCTCAAAGAAGCCAAGCTCCCAGGTTGAGAAAACCCCTTTGAAGTCCCCTTGCTCTTCTCCTCCACTGACACTCTGCGGCCCTCACCACCACCTGCTCGCTAGACCTCACCGTCATGGACACTTGGGATAAACAGACTCCTTTGTAACTCTTTGCACTGACTTAGGCCATTCGTATTTCTCCTCTTATTTCACACAACTTATGGAGTGGATTTTGTTCATCCCATTTTGCTGCTGAAAAAATATCACCTCGGAGAAACTGATGAATTTGCCCAAGGTCACACAGCTATGAGCAATATTCTCACCTGCGTCTACCTTCTCCAGAGCCTGTGCTCTTTAGAGAAACCCTCCCAATTGCATTGACCAGACTCCCCTTGGCCTGACTCTCCTCTACCCTGAGGAGTTGACCTGGGCCCACGGAACAGGGCTGTCTGGACCACTGGCTTCATCTGAGGTGCAGGAGAAGTGGCTCTTGACATGAAATTGAAAGACCTGGACTCCTCAAGTGGCAGTTATGCTCCTACTACCCACATAATCTTGGGCAAGCTGTTTAACCCTCCTCATGCCTCAGTTTTCTCATCTGAGAAATGGTAAGAATATTTTCTACTTCACAGAATTTTTAGGAGGGATCAAAAGACCTAGCCAGCTAGAAGTCATCATCATCATCATCATCATCATCATCATCATCATTGTTCTTGGCCTTCAGATACCGTCCTATGATGGCCAGCCAACAGCATGTGTGTGGATAAAAGTGCAAGCAGGTCCTTCATACATTTCCATGCATATTAGTGATATGTGTGTCCATGTGCCTTCCTCTCTCCCCTGGTGTCTCCTTGCCTGAATGTGTCTTCGTGTGACCACTTTCATGAACAGATTTCTCAGTAATGGAGAATTCACTGACCAATATTTCCACCCCATCCTGACTCCAACACAGGTCCCAGCCAGAGGCAAAATTATGACACTGTCTTCAGTGACCTGCTCAGGACCTCCAATGCTACCCCTCAGAAGCCAGAGGCGCTTTATTCTGGCACACTCCCAGCCCATTCCAACCCCCACCCCTTCAAGATGTACCTCACCTGTGCTGAATCTCCTCTTGGCTAATATATCTGCGTTTAGAGGCTCTTTAAAGCTTCTCTCAGCCTCTCAAAGGTAGGATGGCCTGGAGCCTCTCCGAAACAGGGCTAAATTTATTAATCCCTTCTGCTCGAGCAGTCCTATCTCCAAATACAACAGTCATGGGCCAGCCTGGTGGTCTGTGAGCTCAAGTTCATTGGTACCCCAAATTGCATCATCTTAGAAATACTAATGCCACTCCATAGCCCTGGATTCCACCACCTTATCTATTGAAGTAGTGGGTCTTGAGCAGTCCTTAGATCCTGTCCAAGGTGCTGATGTTTTTCTTGGTTGGCATAGATTCCTTGTGTGTAACCAGTACTCCCTCCAACAATAGGGCCCTTGAACACAGAGCCTCAGAGAGTGGATCAAGGTGGAAAAGGCACAATCTACATTTCCTAGGTAAGCTTCAATATTTACCTCTGTAAACAGGGATAAGAATAATGACTTTCAATAGTCATTGTGAGAATTACATGTGTTGCCTCCTGCACGCCCCCCACCGGAATCGAACCCTGACCTCCTGGTTCATAGGTCAACACTCAACCATTGAGCCATGCTGACGGGGCAACACACTTGCTTGTACTAAATTTCTCCAACACACAGTTTCTTCTCTCATAAAGGGAGATGAGTAACCCCCTCCCGGAGTTTCTTTGGGATGGAATTTTTCAGTTTGTAAATAGCATTCACTAGATCAGTGATGGCGAACCTATGACACGCTTGTCAGAGGTGACACGCGAACTCATTTTTTTGGTTGATTTTTCTTTGTTAAATGGCATTTAAATATATAAAATAAATATCAAAAATATAAGTCTTTGTTTTACTATGGTTGCAAATATCAAAAAATTTCTATATATGACACGGCACCAGAGTTAAGTTAGGGTTTTTCAAAATGTTGACACGCCGAGCTCAAAAGGCTCGCCATCACTGCACTAGATAGTAGGTGTGGCCCTGACCTTTTCACACTCTGCATTTCCCCTCCATCTAGTCCCTCTCCTAATGTCCATGGCCTTCAGTCTTCTCCCCCAAAATTCTGTCTCCCCTATGTCAGACTGGGTTGGATTCTCCTAGAAGAATTTCTGGTCAGGCCTCTATCACCATCCCCACCTCTTTCCACCCTCATTAGGGACAGAGTCTTTTGAGAAGGGTTACCCCGACTTCTGTGCAGGGAGTGGCAGGTCAGAAAGCTGGCTCCAGGGCAGTCTGAGCCTCCTCATCCATGAGAGACAGAAGAGCTGTAATTGCCTGGCATCACCTCCCCTTACCTTCTAAGTAAGCTCCCTTCTCAGCGGGGCAGTGCTCCCCTCTGTCTTGGCTGCTCTCTGCCATTGCCATGGCCTTTCCCACCCAAGACAGCCCCTCAGGCCCCAACAGCCTCAGCTCTCCCCCAGCATCTGGCCTCATCCTTTGCTCTCTGCTTTCCTCTTCCTGTCTCTTCCTCTCATGTAAAACCCCAGTCTTGCTTCTAATGCAGAAATGGAATTATCTACAAGGATTTGAAAGGACAAATGTGCAGGGAGCCAAATGGCACTAGGATCTCCTCTTTCCCTTTGATAAATTCCTTGGCTGATCCAGCAGTCTTTCAATTAGGTGGATTAAACTGTAACGGCGAGCTCTAGGAGGGAGGGAGGAGCTGCTTGGGGAAGACAATAAGTTCTGTCAGAATGAGCTCATGGCTCCAAAGGGGGGGTCCCCTCTCCAGGAGGTGGACTGCACCTCTTATTATGCCCAGCACTTTACAGCTTGAAACATCTTTTTCATCCTCTGTATTTCATTTGTTCTTAACAGAACATTACCTATTTTATCAATAATAAAACTGAGGCTTAGAGAGTAAATGACCCAAAGTCACACAACAGAGCCTTAGCTTGACCCTGGCAATCAGGGTGCTCCCGTGGCTCCCTGCCCTGTCCAGGCTCCCAGCTGCCCATCACACAAGACACAAAAGTGCCCAGGAGCTGGGAGAGCAGAGAGCTCAGCAGCTGCACCACCCTCAGACATGCATGACTGCGTTTGGGCAGGTGACTCCATTAGACTTGAGAAAATGAAGTGCCTGTTCTGTAGCCTCCAAAGGCAGCAAAGCCTTAGACTCCAGAGTTTTCCAGACTTCAGTACCAGGGGGAGGTCATGGCTGGCTGAAGGGTGCTATATGGGCTACAAGGTTCAGTAGGTGATGCTGACATGAAGGAGGGTTTTTCAAGGGGCTCCACCTAGGTCTTTTCCAGTGAGACTTCTGCACAGAACTTGGTCCCTTGAAGCAGATGACTGGGACTGACAAAATAGCAATGCTGGCTCTTGATCCCTTCATCATGTCCCCCAAATGCCCCGCCCTCCATGCTCCACCACTGGCTCCCTCTTAGGAGTAAGGGACCGTCCGAGGGGTATTATGAAATTTCCTGCACGGGATTAGGTCTAAATGGTTCAGAAAATGGGACTCTTGCTATTACTCACCCTCACTACAACTCCAACCAGGAGGCCAGTGACTGCAGCAATGCCCTCAACCTCTCCACTGTGGCCTTCTCCTCCAGAGTCAGCTTGAAGGGAGGGTGGCCCTTGGTTTGGCCCTGAGGACACAAGTGAAAGTATGCTCCTGGGTCCTTGGTCCAGAGGAAGGAATTGCAGAATCACACACGGGCCCAGACTTAGGTCCTGGCAAAAGTCTGACACCTTAAAAACAGAATGCTGTCAGGCTCACACTAAGTCAACCTGGAAATGCATCCAACCAACCTCTCACACTACCGATGTGGAAACTGAGGCTCAGAGACAGAGGTGACTCTCCAGGGCCAAATGGTGGAATCATTAAAGATCTAGGAACACCCAAGTCTCCCAACATCTAGTCCTGGACCCTTCCCATGTTGGGTCAAGCTGCTGCGCTCTGGGAGGGGTGACTTAGCCAGAGCCTGAGGGTGGCTCTAGAAGATTGAGAAATCTCCTAACTGTGGTCATTGGGTAAGAACTTTCAAGTCCTCTTTATTATATATAAGACATCTTCCAGAATTTCCAGGTCGCCTTGTGCTTAAATGTATCATTAGTCATTAAGCATCTATTGTATGCAGAGTGGTAGAGTAGATATTGTGGGGCCCAGGAGAATAGGGGGGGAAATGCATTTACAGTCATCCTGAAGCTTACTGCTAGATGAACATATATTCACTCCACAAGCACTCATTGAGATCCCACAAGGCACGTTGAGGGGTTCATATGAATAAGATTCCTGTCTTCCGGAAGCTTCCATTCTAGTGGATAAGCAGAGCTTATTAGGCATTTACGACATGCTGGAAGCTTTTCCATGTGCTTTACCTGTTTTATCTCATATCATCTGCACAAGATCTGTGAATGCTCACTTTATGGATAAGGAAATACATCCAGAAAAGTTAAGAAACATACTCAAGGTCACCTATCACTTAGCCAAGCTGGGATTTGAACCCTGGTAGCTCAACTTCAAAGGCTGTGTACTTTTACTTGCTTTATTACTGCATTAGGTTAGTGTGAAGAGGTTCCAAAGGACATATATCTTCCCAAAAGTGACTGTGCAAACTGCCTGCACCCAAGCTGGTGGTGCACACCCACCTTCATCCCCGGGGCCCCAGTGACCAGCCTCTCTGTAATCTATAGGCCTGTGGGATTCAAACGTGGATTCAACTCTCTCTGGCCCTGCGACACTCCATCCTGGTAGTGAGTTACTGTTTTAATTGAGACTTCACTTGGGTAGAACTCATTGCCTCAAGTGCAAAAGATTCCAGACACCCCAAATCCAAGGTCAAGTTTGGCCCAAGCCAGCTCTCCCCTGGTTCCTCTGACTGCAGTTGTAGAGTGACAGGAGGCTGCAAGCAGTCCCCCGAGAGAGAGGCCATCCCTCCTGAAAGACAAACGGCCTTGTATTCTGTGGAGACGGCCCTGATGCTCTGTGGCCTTTGGATTAGTGAGTGAGAGCAGCGCCCTGACAGGTCAGTGCTGTCAGCAGAGAGGATGGGGGTGGTGAGCAAGCCAGGGACCCAGGTGGGGAGAGGTGACCCTGTCACTGAAGAGGAGCCAGCCTGTGACAGCAGTTTAGCAGCTCTAACGAGCAGCCCCGCTCCCCCACATCAACTCTGACATCTCTGTTTGCTCAGGCAGCAGCACCGTCTGTCTGCTGGTCCAGGCCCTGCCTCCTCCCATCCAATCTTCCTGCAGCCGGTGCCAAATGAATGGCTGCGTGACAGTGAGAGGGACAGCTGAGAACAAACCCCGGGGTTGGGACCCTCAGGGGGGACTTCGCATAGTTGCATGGGCCCTGGATTTGGCAGAGGTCAGAGATAGGAAGTGGGGGTCACCTTGGTAAGCTGACATTTACCAAGGACCTACTATGTGTGGGTCCCAGGCCAGTCTACTTTGGGAATTTGGGAATGAACAAGACTAATCCAGTCCTATAAGGGCCCTAGTTGGTAAACAGCAGAGAAAGCAATAATATCAGGTAAACCCTGAGAGCCACAAACAACTTACTATGGGAGTACAGAGGAGAGACCATCACTCCTAGCTCAGAGGCAGTGGGAAGACTTCATGGAGGAAGCAACTTTCAGGTGGACCTTGAATGACTGGTAGGGTTTTGACAGGCAGGAGAACCACTGGAGCCACAGAAGAGAAGCAGAGCAGTGTGGGGTTGATGGAGATTTAGGGGATCAACTGGCTAAACCTTAGGACACAGAAGGTGTGACTAAAAAGGTGAGTTGAGACCCAGAGATGGAAGGTCTTGGATACCAGAAGAAGCCATTTGTTCTTTATTGAGAAGAATGGGGTCTCTTGAAGACATTAGATCTGGATAATGATGTGGATAATGGGGGCTCTAGGGGGAGAGATAGCCAGGAGCCACAGGAGGTGTGTTGGAGGAGAGATCACTGGAGTTACCACCCCCTAGAAGGCTGTGGAAAACAAAGACGAGCATGTGTAGGGTTAGGTATGGCGATGCAACAGAAACCCAAGGTGAAGTGTTTGACCTAAAAGAGGCCTGGAGGAAGCCAGTCCCGGGAGGGCATGGCCGCTCCAGACTTAACATGAACCCAGGGTTCTTCTCTTTCTGTTCTAACATCCCAGCACGTGGTTTCCATCCCCAAGGTCACGTCATTAATCAAAGTAGCCGCTGAAGCTTCTCCCATCCTTGTGCCCTTTAAGCAACAATAGGAAGGAACGGGGAGAGGGCAGAGATCTCCCTCTGAGGCAGCTCCCTTTAAGGAACCCTCACACCTTCTCTTAGAACACTTCCTCTTACATCGCATTGTCCAGAACTTAGGCACGTGGCCAATACTAGCTGCAAAGGACGATGGGAAATAGCGTCTCTGTTGTCACTGGAAGAAATGAGAGATGGTCAGTGGAGGGCAGCCAGTAGTCTTTGGCCCAGGGAATCAGAGAGAACACTGAGCTGTGAGGGCTGGGGCCCAGGGCGGTTATGAACCCAGGAACAAAAAGGGGAGTTCAAAGAAAGAGGAGATTTGTGGTGAAGAAGGAGCCTGGTTCTGATGCCAGGGGTCCCTGCTCCACGTGCAGCCAGGGACTCCTATGGCCTCCCCGATGGTTAGCCTTAACATAACCCCCTCCTCAGAGGGCGAGTGGCAATGGGAGGATAGGAATGAGGAGCTGGGAGACCAGGAAACGTTGGCCAGGGCTGAGAGAGGAGGCTCCGCCTCGCCCTGTGAAAAGGGGTAGGGGCGCTGGCTAATACTTGTAGTGTATGTCAATACCTTCCTGGCAACAGGAAGAAACCAGAAAATGAAACTGTGGCCAGAATCACAGATGGAGGCAAGTACAGTGCACAGATGGAAAGCTTTCCCTAGAGGGGCCTGCAGCACAGCATGTTCCCCTACCGGACAGGGAACCCACAGAACAGGCGAGCAAAGTTCCTGTCCCAGGTAGGCCTTCCAGCGCTCGCCTCTGATCTCACCACCCCACAGGCCACCCCCGTGGGAGAGCTGGAGACCCGGGAAGGAGAGGCCTGGGGGCCTGTTTCCAATCTCCTCTCCCTCCTTCACTGCAGCGGAGGGTGTAGGCCCACAGGTGGAACCACAGCGACGGTGTTCTTGGTGTACAAGTGGGTGTAATGAACACCACCCACTCTCCAGTTCTCATTCGGATCAGCCGCTTCCTTTTCCAAATGTGCTCTCATCTTTCACCTCAGCAGCCTGTCTTTCAACAGAAACCTTTGCATTCCCCCAAACGCCTGATGGGGGTGGGAAACGGGTTTCACCTCTCCAGCTAGCGCCCTGGATTGTCAGTGGCTACGGGGAGCGGTGGAGAATTCCCAGGACGCTTCTTGACTCAGTGGGAAAAAGTGCTATAATCCACTTTTTAAAATATAGTTTTATTGATTTCAGAGAGGAAGGGAGAGAGAGAGATAGAAGCATCAATGATGAGAGAGAATCAATGATGGGCTGGCTCTTGCATGTCCCCCACTGGGGATCGAGCCCACAACCGGGCATGTGCCCTGACCAGGAATCGAACCATGACCTCCTGGTTCATAGGCCAATGCTCCACCACTGAGCCAGGCTGGCGGAGCATATATCAGTTCCGATGTCTGCATGGTGAAGGAAGCGGGGAGGGTTAGAGGGACAAATCCAGCTAAGTGCCACCCTGGTTTAGCACAATCAGGTATGTAATACGTGTGTTAAATTGCATGTCAGCTCTGAGGGCCCTTTCTCTCGGTGACCACCTCCCCCACCTGAGTCTGAAAGGACCGCATAGTGCTCTGTCCCAAACCACAGGCGGGCGTCCAGCCAGCTGGACTAGAAGGACTTGGTGGACTGTGAGGCGCAGGGTTCTTGGTAGGCAGCTCACATTTGTCTCTGAGATTCTCTTCCTGTGGCCGCCGCTCTGATCCCTCGGCTCAGGAATCCCTGTCAGTCTGAGAAGACCTGAGGCCAGCAAGGGAGGTTCTAGGAGGAGTGAGAGAGGTGGCGCAGAGAGAGGAAGGGGTCTGTTCCCTAAAACTCTAGGTGGAGTCAAGCAACTCTGGGAGCCCGAATCTTGAGGGTCCCTGAGGAAGACCCGCCTAGGACGGGCCAACTCCTGCACCCAGGTCCAGCCTGGAGGCCCTGTTAAAGGGAGTCGCCAGGTTTTCCCCAAACCCTTTCCTAGCAGGCACCCTGCAGCGACAGGTCCTCAGGGTGCTGCTCCTCAGCTTGATGGGGTTTCTGGGCGCCCCACCGTCCGGGGGTCAGGCTGGTGCTCCTTGGTAACTCCCCACCCTGTGACCTTGGCCACAGAGAGGGGATCCCACAGAGCAGGATCGCCCATCCGAGGAGCCAGTGACTCCCAAGCCCGACCTGTCAGTGGTCAGTGTGCATCATTAATCTCCCACAATCCCAGCTGCCCCCACTTTTTAATGACCTGCCACTTGGGGGCGCTCTTGCTCTCACTGAGGCTGCAGCTCAGGGTAGCCCACCCCCTCCAGCCACCTCACCCCCTACCCCCACCCCCGCTTGGGCAAAATGCTGGCTGCCACCACACAGGCCACTGGTCACTGGTCACCAGCACTGTGGTTCCTCCAAACCAGCTCCTCCCGCTGCGGCCAGAGAGGCTGGACCTGGACTGTGGTGGGAGGAAGACCCCGCAGCCCTGGTCCCAGAGGGCCGGCATCCTGCCTTGCGGCATCGGGACTCACCAGAGGGTCTTCTGGGATCTTCACCTTCACCTTGAAGACCTGGTTCCTGGAGGTAACGCCCACAGAAGTATCCCCACCTCGGCGCCTGCATCCCTGGAGTGTCTGACTCTCAAGCCAGTTCATGCCCAGCCTCCAGCACCAGTTTAAGGCTCCAGCAGCTTTTGCTCCAGGAAAGTGAAAATGGCCCTTCAACTCTGCGAGGTCCACAATAAAAAGCGTCAAGTTCTCTATTTCTATTATGGATGCCTTTTTGCATCTGTGAACTGGACTGCTTTGCCTTCTGTTTATTTCAACTTCAGTGAGGTGGCTCAGACACTTAAGAATGTGCTAGCTGGTTTGGCTCACTGGATAGAGCGTTGGCCTGGGGACTGAGGGGTCCCAGGTTCGATTCTGGTCAAGGGCATGTACCTTGGTTGCAGGCACATCCCCAGTAGGGGGTGTGCAGGAGGCAGCTGATCGATGCTTCTCTCTCACCGATGTTTCTAACTCTCTATCCCTCTCACTTCCTCTCTGTAAAAAATCAATAAAATATATTTAAAAAAAAAAAAAAAAAAAAGAATGTGCCTGCCCATTAAGGGGTCTGGGCCCCACAGACAATTCCCCCAAACAATTCCACCCCCACCTCACCCAAGGTCCAAGTCCAGTGTTAGAATTGCAGTTCAGCCCTAGCTGGTTTGGCTTAGTGGGTAGAGTGTCAGCCTGTGGACTGAAGGGTCCCGGTTTGATTCCCAGTCAGGGCACATACCTGGGTTGTGCCTCGATCCCCATTTTGGGCCTGCAGGAGGCAGCTGATCAATAATTCTTTTTCATCACTGATGTTTCTCTCTCTCTCTCTCCCTCTCTCTTCCTCTCTGAAATCAATAAAAATATTTTTTAAAGGAATTACAGTTCAAAGCAAACAAGATTGATGATGTGGTAGATCATCAGACTGAAGATGCAGAAAAGGCAACAGGAAAGTCTCCTCTCAGTTGGGTGTGACTTAATCAACATGACCAGGAGTTGAGAGACCTGGGGTATCAGAAGCATGCCTTCCACATGCTCATTAGCCACTGCGTGGGCCCCATAAGGATGTGCAGACCCGGGGAGCGCCCCGTGTAGTCCTACCCGACAGAGCTGCTGTCGCTAGTGCTACTACTTATTTCTACAATAGAGCCTCGTCTGCTTCCTCCGGACTGTGCACAGCGTCCGGGACACGCACCAGCTGCTTCTCCACAAGTCACCCTCCTGGCTGACGGCAGTGACTTCCATGATTTGAAAGGAGAACTCGGTGAATTCGTCCAAAAACACCACCCTAGAGAAAGTAAATAACAAGAAGCAAAGCGTGAGGGATCATCGGAGGAAGAGTGACTGGCGCGGCCCATGCAGCAGGAGCCCTGGTGTCCCTGGACAGCCACTGAAGTGCTGGCGGCCACTCGGGAGCACCAGCCGCGGTCCTGTGCCCAGTGCTGGCCACATCGGTGCCGACACGCTGGCCTACAGCTCCTCCCCGGGTGCGCAGAGGTTCAGCGGGGGCTGCCCTTCAAATGGGGTCTGGCGCCCCTCTCCGAGCTCGGAGGACGGGAAGGAGCTAAGTCACCTGCGATGGCTGGAGGATTGTTTCCGTGGACTTGGGCAGTATGACCGTGGCAGGGAAATCCGGGCGGAGGGAACGTAGACAATTCCCTTGGGATTTGGGCGTGTGGAGTAAACTCTTCTGGTCCCTTGCTCTGGAGTTGGACACATTTTCAGGAAAAGGCTACGTGGTTCTCCTGAAGGCCAGGACACCGTGGCACAGAGCTCCCTGAGGCCGGCACGCATTTGGTTGGATGAATATGAGGAGCAGTATTTTTCCTTAAGACCTCATCTGGCCCTAACCATTTGGCTCAGTGAATAGAGCGTCGGCCTGGGGACTGAAGGGTCCCAGGTTCAATTCCAGTCAAGGGTACATGCCCAAGTTATGGGCTTGATCTCCAGTAGGGGGCATGCAGGAGGCAGCCAATCAATGATTCTCTCTCATCATTGATGTTTCTATCTCTCTCTCCTTCTTCTTTCCTCTCTGAAATCATTAAAAATATATATTTTGTAAAAATCTGATCTGAGGACAAGAAGCTATGGAAATGTCAGTGAGTGTGCCGAATTGAGGAAGAAGTTAGATTGTAAATCACTGAAGTGGTTTCTGGATAGCATTTACCCAGAGATGCAGATATCTGTGCCCACTGCCAAACCCCAGCAACCTATGTTCATCAACAGAGGCCAAAGCACCCCGATATCCTTCGACATGGAAGGCTCTATCACCTACAGACCAGCAAGGTCTGGTGGCCCCGGGCCACCCAAGTAGGAAGGGACCACTTCAGGCATGTGACTTCAGTGACCCAAATCAGATATGCCTTTATAATGAAGAGTCTGAACTGGTGTTAAGTAGTCTCCATTGCCTGGATATGTCGGAAACTCAATCATCAGACCCACCACGACTCATGAAGTGCCACGGGTTAGGAGGATCCCAGCAGTGGGCCTTTGGGAAGAGTAGTCAGCTGTCCCAGGTGTCCGTTGGACAGTGCCTGAGAGTGGCTGATCCACTGAGTCACAACGGCTACATTGCTATGGCGATCTGTGATACTCCTCTCAGCAATGGCATTTGGAAGGCTAAGGTGAATGTCATGGCTGGAATGGTGATTCATCATGCCTGTCCTGCTATGGGGACGCCACGGGAGATGAGCAGAGGTGAGAGCAGGTACGCTGGCCATATTGGAGCACCAAGTGAGCATCAGGTGAAGTATATGTCACCAAGATGGTAAGGTTGTTTCTAGGCTCTTGCTAAGGAATCTCTTGCTTATGGTAGGAAACCAGGATAGAGTTTTTATACAAAGAGTCAGGTTTATACAGAAGAATAAAACCCAGGAAATTGCTAGGTCTATTCAAATTAGTTCATGCTTCTTTTTAATCCTCTTTAATAATGGAATGGTGTTTATCTGATCAGGAATTTGTCATGATTTCCTTCTTAGAAGATTTCAAAGCAGACAGTCAATTTTAAACAAACTGATTGAATCCACATGACTTTTAGCTTCAGAAGGCATCATTTATAAGATCATATTTAAGAGGCAGTTAACTGTTATAAATTATTTTGATGAATTATGGTACTATCAACATTTAAAATAACTGATCCTTTTAATTATTTACCTAAAAAAATGAACTGCCACTTGTCGCAATAAAATCAGCACTTCATGAGAATTTCAGCAAGGATGGACAGACGGGGGAGGAAAGAGGCAACGGGCGCAGGTGGCAGGGAAGCCCCAGGGGAACACCGGGGTGCTGGGCAAGGAGGCTGTAAGACTCATCCCTGCAGGTGGGGAACAGCGTCCCATCTGCACGGGCAAGTGAATCAGGCACTCTTGGCACTCGGGGCAGCCCCAGCCCCAAGCAGGGTCCTAACGACCCCCTCAGACCAGGGTGCCAGCAGTTCCTACACTGTGCACGTCAGGCCGGGTGTGATCTGAGCCAGCCTGCTTTACGCGATTATTTTCCTGATTGTGAATGGCACAGGCAGCATGGGGATGGAGTTTTCCAGGCTCGGCTGCCAGCCCTGGGGGCTCATCCGATACCAGGCTATTACCTCCTGATTACTTGACTTGGCAGTCAACCCACTCTGAGCTGCGCATCAGCAGCAGGAAGGCTGAGTGGGGAAGCTGGGGCTTGAGATTGCACTTGTCAATCACATGTCACACCAAAGGTGTACTGCGGGCTCCATCACTGGCTCCGGAGATGGGGAAGGGTGGTCGGGGAGGGTGAAGTTGGGGGTCTCTGCTCTAATCTCAGGGCTGGAGGGGTCCCCACAGTTGGTCATCCAATTTGAGGCTCAAAAAGAAAACTGAGGGATAAAGAGGTGAAGGGACTTGCCCAAGGTCACTATCTTAGTCTCTTCAGGATGTGATAACAAACTACCGTAGAGGGCGGCTTACAAACAACAGAAGTTTATGTCTCACAGTTCTAGGCTGGGGGTCCGAGACACCAGCAGACTCAGCATCTGGTGATGGGCCACCTCTTGTTCATAGGTGGCCGTTCTTTCCTCTCTGTCCTCACGTGGCAGAGGGCCAAGGGAGCTGTCTGAGGTTTCTTAAAAGGCCATTAATCCCATTTATGAGGGCTTCATCCTCATGACCTAATCACCCCAAAGGTCCCACCTCCAAATAAAATAGCCCCACTTGGGGCTATTTTAACGTATCGGCACTTAGAATTGGGGGTTGGAGGAGACACAAACATTCAGCCTATAGCAGTCACAGGGGCT
This sequence comes from Myotis yumanensis, assembly GCF_028538775.1. Taxonomy (NCBI): domain Eukaryota; kingdom Metazoa; phylum Chordata; class Mammalia; order Chiroptera; family Vespertilionidae; genus Myotis; species Myotis yumanensis. The sequence goes on from NW_027223761.1 coordinate 80,854,741, forward strand.
GTCAGTATGCAGACCATTGGGGAGGGCTGGGGCCCGGGACAGACCCTCTAACCCATGGAGGGTAAGGACTCTGCCATCTTGGGGCCCTCTTCTCTCAAGATCAGAAGCCCTGATACTCTCCACCTGCAGGCTCTGACCCATCTAGTTTCTGGACAGATGCAGACCAGGGCAAGAAGGTGCTGAGATCTAGAAGCAGCCTTGACCTCATAAACCCACATACCTCGGGAACCAGAGCACTGGGCCATGTGCCCATCAAGTCGTTGGCTCCCCCACTTGCAGTCTGGGCCTAGGAAATTCTGCCTCACTGTTTGGTCAGTCAGGGCATCCTTGTGCAGTGGGAACACCTTCCATACTGAAAGGTACTGACCAATGGGCCAGATGTACGCCCTGCCTGCACGTCAAGGCTCCTGGAGGCTATAGTTCAAGATGTTTCTCCTCTAGATACTAAGCTCCCCAGCAGGACTGTGGTCCACGCCTACCCGAGGAATAGGATTCTGCTCCCAGGCCCTCAACACAGCATGACTCTGCATCCCCACCCTAGACTGTCAGCTCCATCAGGCAGGGTCTTAAAGTGTCCTATTCATGGTGGTATCTCTTGCATCCAAACAGTGCCTAGTAGGTGCTCAATAAATCTTTTTTTTTTTTTAATCTTTTTTTTTTTCAAATAGAGTTAACATTCAATGTTATTTTGTATTAGTTTCCAATGTACAGCATAGTAATTAGACAATCATATACTTTTAGAGCAGTGGTTCTCAACCTTCCTAATGCCGAAACCCTTTAATACAGTTCCTCATGTTACAGTTCCTCATGTAACAATTTCATTGTTACAAATTGAACATAATTAAAGCATAGTGATTAATCACAAAAACAATATGTAATTATATATGTGTTTTCTGGTGTTCTTAGGTGACCCCTGTGAAAGGGTCATTCGACCCCCAAATGGTCGCGACCCACAGGTTGAGAACTGCCGTTTTAGAGGGTGGTCCCCCAATATTCCCAGCACCCGCTTGAACCATACATAGTTAGTACAGTGTTATTGGTGATACTAGAGGCCTCTCAGCCCAGCCTGCACCCTTTCCAATCCAGGACCCTTCGGGGATGTCCAACTGCCAGTTTAGGCCCAATCCTGGGGATAGGGCCTAAACCGGCAGTCTGACATCCCTCTTACAATCCTGGACCACTGGCTCCTAACTGCTCACCTGCCCGCCTGCCTGATCACCCCTCACTGCCCCCCTGCCAGCTTGATCACCCCCAACCGCCTCTGCCTGCCAGACTGATCGCCCCTAACTGCCTCTGCCTGCCGACCTGATTGCCCCCAACTGCCCCCCCCCAACTGCCCCCCTCTGCTGGCTGGGTTGCCCCACGCAGCCCACTGCTCCATCATTTGGTCATCCCTCACTAACCCCCCTGCCAGCCTGGTCGCCCCACGCAGCCTGTTCAGTCGTCCGTTCATTTGCGATGGTCACTTAGGCTTTTATATAGATAGATTACCTATGACGATATTATATCACTGAAAGTATTTTGTGACTACCAATTTGTACTTCTTAATCCCTTCATCTTTTTTACCCAACTCTCAATTCTCCTCCCCTCTGCCAACCATCGGTCTATTCTCTGTATCTATGAGTCTGTTTCTATTTTGTTTATTCATTAATTCATTATTCATTAAGCAGCCTTGACCTCATAAACCCACATACCTCGGGAACCAGAGCACTGGGCCATGTGCCCATCAGGGCCATGTGCAGACCTTCTTGCCCTGGTTTGCATCTGTCCAGAAACTAGATGGGTCAGAGCCTGCAGGTGGAGAGTATCAGGGCTTCTGATCTTGAGAGAAGAGGGCCCCAAGATGGCAGAGTCCTTATCCTCCATGGGTTAGAGGGTCTGTCCCGGGCCCCAGCCCTCCCCAATGGTCTGCATACTGACAGCCCCTGTGACTGCTATAGGCTGAATGTTTGTGTCTCCTCCAACCCCCAATTCTAAGTGCCGATATGTTAAAAATAGCCCCAAGTGGGGCTATTTTATTTGGAGGTGGGACCTTTGGGGTGATTAGGTCATGAGGATGAAGCCCTCATAAATGGGATTTTGTTTATTCATTTCACTTAGTATTTATGCTAAGTGAAATCATATGGGATTTGTCTTTGTCTGGCTTATTTCACTTAGCATAAATACTCTCTAGGTCTACCCATGCTGTTGCAAATGATAAGATTTCGTTCTTTTTCATGACAAAGTAATATTCCATTATATATATGTACTACCTCTTCTTTATCCAGTTGTCTATAGATGGGCACTTGGGCTGCCTCCATATCTTAGCTATTATAAATAACACTGCAGTGAAAATAGGGATGCATATATTCTTTCAAATTAGGTGTTTGGGGTTTCTTTGGATATACACTCAAAAGTGGAATCACTGGGTCATAAGACAGTTCTATTTTTAATTTTTTGAGGAACCTCCATCCTGTTTTCTATAGTAGCTGCACCAATCTGCATTCCCACCAACAGTGCACGAGGGTTCCCTTTTCTCCACATCCTCACCAACAGTTATTATTTGTTGACTTTTTATTGATAGCCATTCTGACAGGTATGAGGTGATATCTTGATTTCCATTGCTCTGATGATTCGTTATGCTGAGCATCTTTTCATATGTCTATTGGCCACCCATTATGTCCTCTTTGGAGAAGTGTCTTTTCAGGTCCTCTGCCAATTTTTTAATTGGATTGTTTGATTTTTTAGTGTTGAGTTGTATGAGTTCTTTACAAATTTTTGCATTAGCCCCATATTGGATATATCACTAGTGAATATCATCTTCCACTCAGTAAGTTGTCTTTTTGTTTTATTGATGGTTTCCTTTGCTGTGCAAAAACTTTTTAGTTTGATATAGTCCAATTTGTTTATTTTTTTTCTTTTGTTTCCTTAGTCTGAGGAGATATATTGGAAAAAATATTGTTAGAGAAATATCAGAGATTTCACTGCCTATGTTTTCTCCTGTGAGTTTTATGGTTTCAAATCTTACATTTAAGACTTTAATGCATTTTCAGTTTATTCTTGTATATGGTGTAAGAAGGTGGTCTAGTTTTAATTTTGCATGTATCTGTCCAATTTTTCCAGCACCACTTATTGAATAAACTGTCTTTATACCATTGTATGTTCTTGCTTCCTTTGTCAAATATTAATTGACTATATAGGCATGGGTTTATTTCTGGGCTTTCTATTCAGTTTTATTAATCTATATGTCTGTTTTTATGCCAGTATCATGCTGTTTTAATTACTATAGCCTTATAGTATAGTTTAATATCAGGTAGTGTGATACCTCCAACTTTGTTCTTCTTTCTTGATGAAGCTATTTTTTGTGGTTCCATATACATTTTTGGATTATTTTATCTAGTTATGGAAAATACACCATTGTGTTTTAATAGGACTTGTGTTGAATCTTTAGATTGCTTTGGGTAGTATGTACATTTAATGATGTTCATTCTTCCTATCCATGAACATGGTATATGTTTCCATTTATTTGTATACAAATAAATCTTCAATATCTTACAATTTCAATCTTCAATGTCTTACAATTTTTCTAGTACAGGCCTTTTACCTCCTTGGTTAACTTTATCCCTAGGTATTTTATTTTTTAAGCAATTGTAAGTGGAATTGTTTTCATAGTTATCCTTTCTGATATGTCATTATTGGTATATAAAAATGCAACTGATTTCTGAATATTTATTTTGTATCCTGCTACTTCATTGAATTAATTTATCAGTTCTAGTATATTTCTGGTGGAATCTTTAGGGTTCTTTATATATAGTGCCATGTCATCTGCAAATAATTACAGTTTTATTTCTTCCTTTCCAATTTAGATGCCTTTTATTTCTTCTCCTTGTCTGATTGCTGTAACTAGGACTCCCAGTGCTATATTGAATAAAAGCAGCAAAAAGTGGATATCTCTGTCTTACTCCTGATCTTAAGGGAAATGCTTCACTTTCTCTATATTGACTATGATCTTAGCTATGGGTTTGTCACATATGCCCTTTATTATGCTGAGGAATGTTCCCTCTATTCCAACTTTGCTGAGAGTTTTTATCATAAAGCAGAGGTCTGGTGCACTAAGATTTGTGCATGAGCAGGGGGTCCCTCAGCCTGCAGGAAGTGGGCCTAAGCCGCAGTCTGGCTTCCCTCTGCGGGAGGCGACTGGCTGGCCAGTCAGGGGACAGCAAGCGGCCGACCCCACCCCAAATGGCCCTGCCGCCATTGCTGGTGGCCTCCCTCTGAGGGAGCCAACCCCAGTGGGCCAATATGGGGACGGCGTCAGCTTGGCAAGCAGCCAGCCCTGCCCTGCATCACCCTGCCACTGCTGCCACAGGTGGCCTCTCTCTGAGGGAGGTGACCGGGCAGGCCAATCAGCGGATGGCGCAGGTGGGCAAGTGGCCAGGCCTGCCCCCCCCCCCCCCATCGCCCCTCCGCCACCCCTGATTGCCACCGCCCTCCCTCATTGCTGTTCCCTCCCTCTGCCCTCTGGCATGTGCCTTGGCTGGCCTAGTGCCCCCTGCTAGCTGGCCCCGCCCTCGGCCGAAGGGTCATTCCACCGTTCAGTCAATTTGCATATTACACTTTTATTATATTAGAATGGACTCTGGATTTTGTTAAATGTTTTTCCTGCATCAATAGATATGATCATATGATTTTTATCCTTCACTTTGTTTATGCGGTACCGTGTTAACTGATTCATGGATATTGAATCAAAATTGCATTCTGTAATGAATCCCACTTGATCATGGTGTATTATATTTTTAATGGATTGCTGAATTTGGTGTGCTAATATTTTGTCGAGTATTTTTGCATCTATGTTCATCAGGAATATTGACCTATAATTTTCTTTCTTGGTAGTGTCTTTATCTGATTTTGGAATTAGGATAATGCTGCTCTTGTAAAATGGGCTTGGGAGTTTTCCCTCCTCCTCTTGAATTTTTCAGAGTAATTTGAAAAGGCTAAGTATTAGTTCTTTTTTGAATGTTTGGTAAAGTTCACCTGTGAAGTCATCAGTCCAGGGCTTTTGTTTGTTGGGAGATTTTTAAATTACTATTTTGATTTCATTAGTTTTAATCGGTCTGTTCAGATTTTCTGTGTCTTCTTGATTCAGTCTTGGAAGTTTGTATGTTTCTAGGAATTTTTTTATTTATTCCAGGTTGTCCAATCTTTTGGCATATAGTTGTTCATAATATTTTCATATAATCCTTTGTATTTCTGTGATGTCTTGTTACTTCTCCTCTTTCATTTCTGATTTTGTTTATTTTGATCCTCTCTCTTTTTCTTGATGAGTCTTGTTAAATGTTTATCAATCTTTATTTTTTCAAAGTTGCAGTTTTTTGTTTCATTGATTTATTATATTGTTTTTTAGAATCTATTTTGTTTATTTCTGCTTTGATCTTTATTATTTCCTTTCTTCTACTCACTTTGGGCTTTTCTTGTTCTTCCTTTTCTAGTTCCTTTAGGTGTAAGATTAGATTGTTTATTTGAGATTTTTCTTGTTTCTTGAGGTAGGTCTGTAATGTTATGAATTTCCCTCTTAAGACTACTTTCTCTGTTCCCATAAATTTTGGGTTGTTGTATTTTTACTTTTATTTGTTTCAAGGTATGTTTTGATTTCTTTCTTGATCTCATTGTTACCCTATTCATTGTATAATAACATGATATTTAGCCTCCCTGTGTTTATGTGCTTTTCGTTTTTTTCTTGTAATTGATTTCTAGTTTCATGCCATTGTGGTCAGAAAAGAGGCTTGATATAATCTCAATCATTTTAAATTTTTTGAGACTTTTTTGTATCCTAACATGGGATCTATCCTAGAAAATGTACTCTGTGCCCTTGGAAAAAGTATATGTCCTGCAGCTTTGGGGTGAAATGCTCTGAAAATATCAATTAAATCCATCCGGTCTACTATGTCATTTAAGGCCACTGTTTTCTTGTTGATTTTTTGTCTGGAGGATCTAGCCATTGGTGTAAATGGGGTGTTAAAGTCCCCTACTATGACTATATTACTGTTGATCTCTCCATTTATGTTCATCAAGATTTGCTTTATAAACTTAGGTGGTCCTATGTTGAGTACATAAATGTTTACAAGGATTATAGCTTCTTGTTGGATCAATCTCTTTATCATTGTGTCTCTTTTTTTAAATATGTTTTTATTTATTTTATTTTATTTTTTTTATTTTCCTCTTAAAGTATTACAAAGGGTATTACATAAGTATCCTTTCCCCCCCCCCCCCCGCCCTTGACAAACCACTACCCTCCCTTACCCCCCAGTGTCTTATGTCCATTAGTTATGCTTATATGCATGCATACAAGTCCTTCGGTTGATCTCTTACTCCCCTCCCTCCTGCCCCCCAACTCTCTCTGGCCTTCCCACTGCAGTTTGACAATCAGTTTGAGGCAGCTCTGCCTCTGTATCTATTATTGTTCAAAAGTTTGTAATGGTCTTTATTATCCATGAATGAGTGAGATCATGTGGTATTTTTCCTTCATTGACTGGCTTGTTTCACTTAGCATAATGCTCTCCAGTTCCATCCATGATGTTGCAAATGGTAGGAGTTCCTTCTTTTTAACAGCAGCATAGTATTCCATCGTGTAGATGTACCACAGTTTTCTAATCCATTCATCTACTGATGGGCACTTAGGCTGTTTCCAGATCTTAGCTATGGTGAATTGTGCTGCTATGAACATCTGGGTGCATATATCCTTTCTGATAGGTGTTTCTGGTTTCTTGGGATATATTCCTAGTAGTGGGATCACAGGGTCAAATGGGAGTTCCATTTCCAATTTTTTGAGGAACCTCCATACTGCCTTCCATAGTGGCTGCACCAGTCTGCATTCCCACCAGCAGTGCACAAGTGTTCCTTTTTCTCCACATCCTCTCCAGCACTTGTCGTTTGTTGATTTGTTGATGATGGCCATTCTGACAGGTGTGAGATGGTACCTCATTGTTGTTTTGATTTGCATCTCTCGGATGATTAGTGACTTTGAGCATGTTTTCATATGTCTCTTGGCTTTCTGAATGTCCTCTTTTGAAAGGTGTCTATTTAGATCCTTTGCCCATTTTTTGATTGGATTGTTTATCTTCTTTTTGTTAAGTTGTATGAGTTCCCTATAAATTTTGGAGATTAAGCCCTTATCAGATATGACGTTGGCAAATATGTTTTCCCACGAGGTGGGTTTTCTTGTTGTTTTGTTGATGGTTTCTTTTGCTGTGCAGAAGCTTTTTATTTTGATGTAGTCCCATTTGTTCAGTTTCTCTTTAGTTTCAACTGCCCTAGGAGCTGTATCAGTGAAGAAATTGTTTTGGCATATGTCTGAGATTTTGTTGCCTTTGTATTCTTCTAGAATTTTTATGGTTTCCTGTCGTACATTTAAGTCCTTTATCCATTTTGAGTTTATTCTTGTGTATGGTGTAAGTTGGTGGTCTAGTTTCATTTTCTTGCATATGTCTGTCCAATTTTCCCAACACCATTTATTGAAGAGACTATCTTGGCTCCATTGTATGTTCATGCCTCCTTTGTCAAAAATTAATTGAGCATATTGGTTCGGGCTAATTTCTGGACTCTCTATTCTATTCCACTGATCTATATGTCTGTTCTTGTGCCAGTACCAGGCAGTTTTGAGAACAGTGGCTTTGTAATACAGCTTGATATCTGGCATTGAGATCCCACCTACTTTGTTCTTTCTCAGGATCGTTGCAGCTATTCGGGGTCTTTTTTTATTCCAGATGAATTTTTGGAGAGTTCGTTCTAGATCTTTGAAGAAGGCCATTGGTATTTTAATGGGAAGTGCGTTGAATGTATAGATTGCTTTGGGTAGTATGGACATTTTAATGATGTTGATTCTACCAATCCAAGAACATGGTATGTTCTTCCATCTGTTTATGTCTTCCTCTATCTCTTTTTTCAACGTCCTGTAGTTTTCTGAGTAGAGGTCTTTAACCTCTTTAGTTAAGTTTATTCCTAGGTATCTTAATTTTTTTGGTGCGATGGTAAATGGGATTGTTTTTCTGATCTCCCTTTCTGAAAGTTCACTGTTGATGTATAGAAATACCTCAGATTTCTTGGGGTTAATTTTGTATCCTGCTACATTGCCAAATTCATGTATTAAGTCTAGTAGCTTTTTGATGGAGTCTCTAGGGTTTTGTATGTATAATATCATGTCATCTGCAAATAAGGACAGTTTTACTTCCTCTTTTCCAATTTGGATGCCTTTTATTCCTTCTTCTTGCCTAATTGCAATGGCTAATACTTCCAGTACTATGTTGAACAGGAGTGGTGAGAGTGGGCATCCCTGTCTTGTTCCTGTTCTTAGGGGAAATGGTGTTAGTTTTTGTCCATTGAGTATGATGTTGGCTGTGGGCCTGTCATATATGGCTTTTATTATGTTGAGGTATGATCCTTCTATTCCCACCTTTCTGAGAGTTTTTATCAAAAATGGGTGTTGGATTTTGTCGAATGCTTTTTCTGCATCAATTGATATGACCATGTGGTTTTTTTCTTTCAATTTGTTTATGTGATGTATCACATTTATTGATTTACGGATGTTGTACCATCCTTGCATCTCTGGGATGAATCCTACTTGGTCATGGTGTATGATCCTTCTGATGTACTGCTGGATCCGATTTGCTAAGATTTTGTTGAGGATTTTGGCATCTATGTTCATGAGGGATATTGGCCTGTAATTCTCTTTCATTGTGATGTCTTTACCTGGTTTTGGTATTAGGGTGATGCTGGCTTCATAGAATGAGCTTGGAAGCGTTCCTTCCTCTTGAATTTTTTGTAGTAGTCTGAGGAGGGTAGGTTTTAGTTCTTCCTTGAATGTTTGGTAGAACTCCCCTGTGAAGCCGTCTGGCCCTGGGCTTTTGTTTGCTGGAAGCTTTCGGATGACTGCTTCAATTTCTTCCATAGTTATTGGCCTATTGAGGTTTTTAGATTCTTCCTGATAGAGTTTTGGAATGTTGTATTTTTCTAGGAATTTGTCCATTTCCTCCAGGTTGTCCAGTTTGTTGGAGTAGAGTTGCTCGTAGTATTGTTTAACAATCATTTGTATTTCTGTGGGGTCTGTTGTTATTTCGCCTCTATCATTTCTGATTTGGTTTATTTGGGACCTCTCTCTTTGCTTCTTGGTGAGCCTGGCTAGGGGTTTGTCAATCTTGTTTATCCTTTCAAAGAACCAGCTCTTGGTTTCATTGATTTTCTGTATTGTTTTTTTGGTCTCTATTTCATTGATTTCTGCTCTAATCTTTATTATCTCCTTCCTTCTGCTCACTCTGGGGTTTTCTTGTTGCTCTCTTTCTAATTCTTTGAGTTGTAGAGTTAGATGATTGACTACCATTTTTTCTTGTTTTTTGAGATAGGCCTGTAGAGCTATAAACTTCCCTCTCAGGACTGCTTTCATTGTGTCCCAGAGGTTTTGGATTGTTGTGTTTTCATTGTCATTAGTGTCCAGGATGTTTTTAATTTCTTCTTTGATGTCATCGGTAACCCAATCAATATTTAATAACATGCTATTCAGCTTCCAAGTGTTTGAGTATTTTGGGTTGTTTTTATTGTAGTTTATTTCTAACATTATGCCATTGTGGTCTGTGAAGAAGCTTTTTATGATTTCAATCTTCTTGAATTTGTGGAGACTTTGCTTGTGACCCAATATGTGGTCTATTTTTGAATATGTCCCATGAGCACCTGAGAGGAATGTATATTCCGCAGCTGTGGGGTGAAGTGTTCTGAAGATGTCAATTAAGTCCATCTGATCTAGTGAGTCATTTAGGATTGCTGTTTCTTTGCTGAGTTTTTGTCTAGCGGATTTATCCAGTGATGTCAGTGGTGTATTAAAGTCCCCTACTATGATTGTATTGTTGTCGATCTCTCCCCTGATATCTTCCAGAAGTTTTCTTATGTATGTGGGTGCTCCTGCATTGGGTGCATATATGTTTACCAGGGTTATATCTTCTTGTTGTATTGATCCCTTTAGTATTATGAAGTGGCCTTCCTTATCTCTGGTTATGGCCTTCACTTTGAGATGTACTTTGTCAGATATAAGTATTGCTACCCCAGCTTTCTTTTCCTTTCCATTTGCGTGAAAGATATTTTTCCATCCCTTCACTTTCAGTCTGTGTGAGTCCCTTCTAATGAGGTGGGTCTCTTGTAGACAGCAGATGTATGGGTCATGTTTTTTTATCCATTCAGCCACTCGATGTCTTTTGGTTGGAGCATTTAGTCCATTTACATTTAAAGTTATTATTGAAAGGTATTTGTTTGTAGCCATTTCTTTTTGTGTGTGTGTGTGTGGCTGTTTTCTTTCTGAGCTTGGTATTTCTTCTTTTTACACCAGTCCCTTTAGCATTTCTTGCATGGCTGGCTTGGTGGTGATAAACTCCCTTAGCCCTTTTTTGTCTGTGAAGCTTCTTATTTCCCCTTCAATTTTGAATGATAGCCTTGCTGGATAGAGTATTCTTGGATTCAGTCCTTTGCTTTGCATCACTTTGTAGATTTCCGTCCATTCTTTTCTGGCCTGATGTGTTTCTGTTGAGAAATCATTTGATAATCTAATGGGAGATCCCTTGTATGTTACTTTCCGTCTCTCTCTTGCAGCCTGTAAGATTCTCTCTTTATCCTGAACATTTGCCATGGTAATTATGATGTGTCTTGGTGTGGGTCTTTTCGGGTTCACCTTGTTTGGGACTCTCTGGGCTTGTGTGACTTTTTTCTTCCCCACCTCAGGGAAGTTTTCTGATATTATTTCTTCAAATAGGTTTTCTAATCCATGTTCATCTTTCTGTTGTTCTGGCACCCCTATTATTCGTATGTTGTTTCGTTTCATGTTGTCCCAAAGCTCCCTTAGGCTCTCCTCCTGTCTTTTAATTTTTTTCTCCATTTGCCGTACAGTTTGAGTGTGTTTTGCTTCCTTGTCTTCTAATTCACTAATTCGGTCCTCCGCTTCTCCCAGTCTACTGTTGATACTTTCAATGGAGTTTTTTATTGAAGCTATGTCACTCTTCATTTCTTCTTGGGACTTACTTAAGTTGTTGATTTTTTCATCTGTTTCTTCTAGCTTCTTGCATAAGTAGTTGAGTTTTTCATCTGTTTCTTCTTGCTTCTTGAACATGTGGTGCATGTACTCTAGGAACCTTATTCTGAATTCTTTTTCCGTCATGTTGCATATCTCTGTCTCACTTAGCTGCTTTTCTGGCGAGTCCTCCTTTTCTTTCCTTTGGGGGTTTCTTTGCCTACCCATGTTTGATCTCGCTGACATATGTAGATGTTGAGGTGTTCAGTGGCTGCTCCCTGGGTGGCAGGGGCTCCTTGGGTTGTGGTTGCTGCTCAGACGGTTGCGGTAGCAGCTGCTTTCCAGTTGGCAGCAGCTCCTCTGGTGGGTGTTGTTCACAGCTGTGTTGGCTCTTCTGGCTGGTGGGGGGAGGCTTCACGTACAGTTGCTGTTCCACAGACAGAGGGTGTGGTGATCAGGAGGCTGTGGTGATCAGGAGGCTGCGGTGATCAGGGGGCTGCTGTTGCTTGGATCTGCGGTCTGGGAAACGCTCCTCTTACCAGCACTGCATGGTCTGGGAAACGCTCCTCTCTTATGGGCACTGCATGGTCTGATCAGTTCCTCAGGATGCCCCCTTTAGTCTCAGTTCTCCGCAATCACAAAATCCAAATCTCAAATCTCCTGGCGCCAGCAAACCCGCGGAACTCCTTACCCTGGTCAGGGTCTGTCTCTGTCCCAAGAGACGCGGCTGTCTGCCATGCGGTCTCCCTCCGACCCTCTGGGCTCAGGTCTGGCAAACTTTCCTGCCCAGATCCCTGGTTTTTAACCTTTCCAGGGGAGGTCTGCCCTTCCAGGCTGCAAGCCGTCTCACCAGCTGAGTAAATTTGCCAATTCGGGGTGGGTGTTATTAGTTTCAGCTGCTTACTCCGTTTGCTCCGGGACAAGACCTGGGACGCGTCTGCCTATATCGCCGCCATCTTGCTTCCCAGAATAGTCAGATCCACTGGAATGCCTTTCCTGGGGGCTCAGGTGGACACCCAGAACCACTGGGTATCAAGACTCAGGAGGTAGATGCAGTCTGCCCAGATGCAAAGATAAGAAGGTGAATCATCATTTGTGACAACATGAATGAATTTGGAGGTATTTGATCACACTTATATGTGGAATCTGTGCTGAAGAGAGGGTGAAGGTGCAGACGAGGGGAATCTGGGGAGAGGCTGAGGAAAGAGGGAGAGCCGGAGGAGGTGGCAGCAAATTGAGTGCTGAGACAACCCTGGGCCCAGGACTGGGGCAGCCATTCCCTCCAGAGGGTCAAATATGTTTTTATTTATTTTAGAGAGGGTGGAGGGGGAAGAGAGAGAAAGAGAGAGAAGCATCAATGTGAGAGCGAGAGAGAGACATCAATCAGTTGCCTCCTGCATGTACCCCAACCAGGGATTGAACCCACAACCTGGGCATCGACCCCAACCAGGAATCGAGCTGGTGAACTTTTGGTGCACAGGATGATGCTCAACCAACTGAGCCACCCTGGTGAAGGCCTTGTTTGTCTCTTATTATACTTTGCTTTAAAGTCTAATTTGTCTGATGTAAGTATTGCTACCCCAGCTTTTTTGTATGTTTGTTTTCATTGCATGAAATACCTTTTTCAATCTTTTACTTTCAGTCTGTGTGTGTCTTTTGTTCTGAGTTGGTCCCTTGTAGACAGCATATATATGTGGGTCTCGTTTTCTTATCCATTTAGCTACCCTATGGCTTTTGATTGGAGCATTTAATCCATTTACATTTAAAGTGGTTATTGATATGTATGTACTTTTTGCCATTTTATTCTTGTAATACTGGTTTGGTGGTAGTGAACTCCTTTAGATATTTTTTTGTCTAGAAAGCTCTTTATTTTTTTTTCAATTTTTAATGAGAGCCTTGCTTGGTAGTATAGTCTTGGATGCCAATCCCTTACAGCTTGAAATGTTTCTGTTGAGAAATCAACTGACAGTTTTATGGGGATAGAAAGGAAAGTTATAGTGCCAATTTCCCATTTACAGAAAGGGAATGAACAATCAAGGATCAAAGGCTTCCTCCTCCAGACCTAATCCTGAGGACTTCACAGAAACAAAAGAGAGAAATGCAGACAAGAATTTATGATAGAAGATTTAATGCAATCCTTATTAAAATACTAATGCATATTTCACAGATCTAGAACGAATACTCCAAAAATTTATATGGAACCAAAAAAGACCCCAAATTGCCACAGCAATCTTGAGAAACAAACTTTGAAGAACAAAGTTGGAGGGAATCGCAATACCAGATATCAAGTTATACTACAAAGCCACTGGAATCAAAACAGCCTGGTTGTGGCACAAGAACAGGCATATAGATCAATGGAAAAGAACAGTGACCCTAGAAATTGACCCAAGCCGTTACACTCAATTAATAGTTGACAAAGGAGGCAAGAACATAAAATAGAGTTAAGAGGGTCTCTTCAATATATGGTGTTGGGAAATTGAACATATAACATGCAAAAAAATGAAACTAGACCACCAACTTACACCATACACAAAAACAAACTTAAAATGGATGAAAGATTAAATGTAAGTCATGAAACCATAAAGTCCTAGAAGAAACCATAGGCAGAAAAATCTCAGACATCTCTCATAGCAATGTGTTTACAGATACATCTCTTAGGGCAAAGGAAACTAAGGAGAAAAATAAACAAATGGGACTACATCAAAATAAAAAGCTTCTGCACAACAAAAGAAACCATCAACAAAATGAGTGGGAGAACTGTATGGGAGGACATATTTGGCAATGATACATCTGATAAGGGGTTAATAACAAAAACATATAAGGTACTCATATAACTTAACAAAAGGAAGACAAACAATCCAATTAAAAATGGCAGAAGACCTACATAGACGCTTTTCCAAGCAGACATACAGAAGGCCAAGAGACATAAAAAAAATGCTCAAAGTCACTGATTATCACAGAGATGCAAATTAAAATGATAATGAGGTACCATCTCACACCCCTCAGAATAGTTATCATTAACAAATCAACAAATGATAAGTGCTGGCAAGGATGTGGAGAAAAAGGAACCCATGTACACTGCTGGTGGGAATGCAGGCTGGTGCAGCCATTATGGAAAACAGTATGGAGTTTCCTCAAAAAATTAAATATGGGACTGCCATTTGACCGAGTGATCCACTTCTAGGAATTTATCCTAAGAGACCAGAAACACCAACCAGAAAGAATGTGTGCACCCCTATGTTCATAGCAGCACAATTTACAATAGCTAAGATCTAGAAACAGTTCAAGTACCCAATAGTACATGAGTGGATCCTAAAAAGCTGTGGTACATTTACACCATGGAATATTATGCAGCAGTAAAAGAGACAGCATGGAGGGACCTGGAGAGTATCATGCTAAGCGAAATAAGCCAGTCAGAGAAAGACAAGTAGCACATGATCTCACTCATATGTGGAATCTAATGAACAAAATAAACTGATGAACAAAATAGATCCAGAGACACAGAAAAATAAAACAGACTGTGGACCTCAGAGGGAAGGTGGGGGTGGGTGGGTGGGTGCGAAGAGATCAACCAAAGAACACAGACAATAGGCCTGGAGTGGGGGGCTGGGGGGGGGCAGGCTAAAAGAGGTCAATGGGGGAAAAGGGGACATGTGAAATACTTTCAACAATAAAGATTTAATTTTAAATAAAATAATGTAAGGTAGAGGACATGAGAAACAGGAGGAGAGCCCTACATTGCCTAGAGAAGGACACTTCTGCTCACAGTCATCACCATGGGGCAGTAGTATAAGCCAGGCTGGGCCTTCAGCAGGTACATCAAGGTGGAGCTGACGCACAGGTAGAGTGAGAACCAGGGTGAGGATAACAGGTACCCAGACCACTCAGAACTTGATGCCCTCCAACCACACACACACACACACACACACACACACACACACACACTCACACACACACACACGCGCCTCCTAAGGGAGGTTCCTAATAGGAATCAAGGTCACCAATAGGGAAGGGGATGGTGGTGGTTCATGGTCAATGGTTAGACATTGGCTGGACACTGAGGTGATTTGTCCACCTGGATGGGTACAAGCTGGAACCTGAGATTCATCTGCTCCCACTCAGTGTGTGTAACTGCCAAGATGGCTGATGCCTCTAAGGAATACAGGGTCACAGAGGAAAACAATGAAATAGCTAATGAGTACAACTCTGCTTCTTAAAAAGGATAAGAAACTATAGCAGGCAAAATAATTAAAAAGCTAGACAGAACAAGTATTAAAAGTAATTATAATAATGATTCTCTAAGAGATAAGGGAGGATATTGGTGCATGAAGTGGGAACACACATTTATAAAGAAGAGGCTATTGGGAATTTCAGTATGAAAAACATCATAGTTGAAATAACTCAATAGATGGGTTGGATAGAAGAATGGATTCAGCTAAAGAACAAATAGGCAAACTGTACATTAGGTTAATGTTAAATGGTATCATAAAGGGATAAAGAGTTGTAAAATCCTATATAATTAAAGGCTAATATGCACATTGTCCCCTTGGGAGTTCGACCGGGAGTTCGATCGCTCACTATGACGTTCACTGGCCACCAGGGGGCGGTGTGGAACATAACAGGTGACCAGAGGGGCACTGAGGGAGCTAGGGAAGGAGCAGGTGAGGAGGCGGGGAACCTGATGGACCCTGATCGCCAACCAGGCCTAAGGACCCTACCTGTGCACGAATTTTGTGCAGCAGGCCTCTAGTATAACAACAATATACTCAGTGTTTCAGGGAAAAGAAACCCTTCACACCTAGGATTTTATATCCAAGTCACCCATATCTAAATATAAGATCAAAATAAGGGTAGTACCAGGCAGGTGAGGCCTCAGTATATTCCTTGTGGAAAACTCTTGGAGGAAGTACTCTGGCAAAAGAAACATAAATTAAGGAGTATGCTGGGAAGTATATGGGTAAACAAGAAGAAAGCGGGAATCGAAAACAAGAGTGTGCCCACAACAATCTAGAACTAAGATTTTTACACAAACCTAACATGGTGGGACAAGGTGAGAATCATGACAGTGAGAGGTACATCTTGAGCTCCATATTCAGGGGAAGAGAAAAACGGAGATTTATTTCAAAATTGAAGTAAAAAAGGTCATTAGCAGTAAGGCAACCACCAGAAAAAAATTAAAAATAGCATGAATTACCTTCGATGAGTCGGCTTTTGTGAGGTTACTCTACAGCAGCAAGCAAGCCCATGTCCGTGGCTTGGGACAGCAAAGGTTTATTCCTGAGCCAGATGTTGGCTGCAGGCCAGCCAGTGCAGGTGTGTTACACACCTTCTCACCCCAGCCCCCAGCTGAGGAAGTAGGTCTTAGCTCAGCCTCATGGTTGAGGGAAAGGTGCAGTAGAGGAACCACAAGATGGTACCTAAAGCTTCTGCTCAGAAATCACGGACTGATCTTTTTTATTTATTTGTCAAGCAAATCTCAGGCCAAGCCTTACATTAATGAGGTCAGAAGTGTAATCAGCTCACAGGGAAACGCTGCAAGTCACGCCACAAAGGGCAGAATGAATAATCCTCTGTGGGGAGTATAGTAACAGCTTTGAAGTCAGGAAAAGAAAACTTACTCAAATTAATGAAAGGCATAAAAGGGAGAGGTAGGAAATTATAAAGACATGACATAAAATAGCAGAAGGGATATTAAAATGAGTAAATAAAAATTATAACAACGATAAGGAATCATATATGCAGTGAATTTTCTTAAAGAGCAAAACGCAGTAATATATTTTCTGTAAGAGATCTATTTAAACAAAATGTAGCTTTCCAGTCTGGACAAAATGGTGTAGACCCCTTTCTCTGTTCCTCCCCCACTAAATGCAACTATAAACTCTGGAAATAATCCAGATGCAACCAAAGGAAAACTGAAATGAGTCAAGAAGGCAAACTGGCTGTGGCCCTGGAACCAGAGGAGCAAGCAGCAGGGCATCTATGTCTCCTGTCCAATAGAAGAAGGCACCCAGACCCACCAGCCCCTACACTCCAACCAGCAAGAGAGAGCAACCTGCTAGGCTCCTTCCTTCCCCCAGTCAAACAGGAGTTCCTCTGACAATATCAGGTCACGCCAGCACCACCAGCAGGGTGACTGGTGGGGAGTCACCCCAATAATAAGCAGCTTGGGAAAGTAGTCTTTCCTGCTGCCTGAGCACCCCCCACCCGACAGAGACGTCCTGGGTCCAGCCTGGGAAACGCCTTCCACCCCTCAGGCAGCAGGAGCCTGGAGCAGATGCACCGAGCAGACCAAAATAACCAGGAAAGGTTCTGAAAACCTACTGCCACTGCAGTAACCACCCACAAATGTAGGCCAGGATCTGTGTGCTGGAAAACAGGGTGCCTACCTGCTCAGTTTGAAGAGTTTAAAGAGAAGCCTGCATCCTATAACACACAAAATGTCTGGGAAACAGTTTAAAAATCACCTGCCATACCAAGATTTAAAAATCACAGTTCAAATGAGAAAAGGCAATCAACTATATTAACACTGAGATGAATCAAATGTTGGCATTGTCTGACAGGATCATTTTTTAAAGAAGCTATGATAAAAAATGCTTCAATGATTAATTACAAATTCTTTTGAAACAAATGAAAAAAATAGAAAATTTTAGCAAAGATTGAAGTGATGAAAATAAAAAGAACCAATTGGCATTATAGAATAAAACCATGCAATAACAGAAATTTTGTTTTTAAAACCTCACTGGATATGTTCAGTAGTATAGTAGAGATGATGGAGAATAAAATCCGTAATCTTGAGGACAGAAAAACAGATTTCACCAAGTCTGAACAGAGATAAATACAGTTTGAAAAAAAAAAATGAACAGAGCCTCAGGGGTAATACAAAAGATTTAACATTCACATAATCAGAGTCCCAAAATAAGATGAGGAAGAGAGTGCAACTGGAACAGTATTCAAAAAATAATAATAATAATAATGGCTGAAAACTCTTCAAACAAGTATGGCCAAAGTTACAAACCCATAGACTCAAGAAGCTGAGCGTACCCTAAACAGAATAAACTCAAAGAAATTTATGCCAAGAAACTTCATAATTAAACTTCTGGAAAGCAAAGACATACTTAAAATCTTTAAAGCAACCAGAGAGGAATGACACATTTCCCATATGGAAACACCAATTCGACTAACAGCAGATTTTCATGTGAAAGCATGGAGGCCAGAGGGGTGGCTAGCGCTGGAAGAAATGACCTACCAAGTGCAAAGTTTATATCCAGGGGAAAGCACCCTTCAGGGATGAAGGGGAAATAAGTATATTCTCACACAAAGGAAAAAAAAAGAATTTGTTGCTACCAGACTCCAGACCCACACTTAGAGATTAATTAAAGAAATGTCTTTAAACAGAAACTTAGAAAAGAAAGAATCTTGGAGTATCAGCAAGGAAGGAAAAACAGGCGGAGGAGGGGGAGACAGAAATATTGGTACATGCAAAAGATTATTCTTTCCTCATGAGTTTTATAAATCATACTTGATGGTCAAAATTATCACACCATCTGATATTTGCGCTCCTGAAATTTGGAGAATTCATCCAAACATTTAACACCATTTTTACAGTGTCTTCCAAACACAGAAGAAGAGAGGACATTTCTGACTCATTTTATGATGCCAGTATTGCCCTGATAACAAAACCGGATGAAGACAGTACCACAAAGGAAAACTACAGACCAGTATCTCTCATGAACTCGGATGAAAAAAATCCTCAACAAAATGGCAAACTGAATCCAACAATGTATAAAAAGAATTATACATCATGACAGTGGAACATATTCATGACAAGGTTGGTTCAACATCAAAAATCAATGTAGTCCACCATATCAATAATCTAACAAAGAAAAAATCATTTGATCATGTCAATTGATGCAGAAAAAGTATTTGACAACGGCCAACACCCATTTATCATAAAAATTCTCCACAATTTAGAAATAAGGGGCAATTACCTCAACTTGATAATGAGCATCTACAAAGAACCTTCAGCTGGCATCACACTAATGGATGACTGGATGCTTTTCTCCTAAGAGAAGGAATAAGAAAAGATATCCACTATCAGTACTCTTATTCATCATAATATTGTATTCTCCAGCCACTGCAATTAGGCAAGATCAAGAAAGAAGCAAAAAGCACACTGATTTAAAAGAAATAAAGAAAATCCCAAGGAACCTATAGAAAAAAGGTTCCTAGCACTAATAAGTGAGTTCAGCAAGGTTTCAGGATAAAAGATAAAACACACAAAAATCAATCACATTTCTATACACTAACAATGAGCATGCAGAAACATAAATTAAAAGCACAACCATTTACAATCACCCAAAGAAAATGAAATATTTAGGTATAAACTTAACAAAAGATGCACATGATACCCATCCTGAAAATGACAAAATGCTGATGAAATAAATCAAATAAGACCCAATAACTGGAGAGACATACCATGTTCATAGACTAGAAGACTCAACATAATAAAGATACTAATTCTCCCCAAACTGATCTATAGGTTTAATGCAATTCCTACCAAAATCCCAACTTAAAACCTGTGTGTGTGTGTGTGTGTGTGTGTGTGTGTGTGTGTGAGAGAGAGAGAGAGAGAGGGGGGGGGTTGGAGGGGTGCAGAGAGAGAGAGACAGATTAATTTGAGGGTGGACACTGAAAAGCCCTAAGAGCTTCTGTTAGAAAGCTGGATATTCAGCCCTAACTGGTTTGGCTCAGTGGATAGAGTGTCAGCCTGTGGACTGAAGGGTCCCAAGTTCAATTCTGGTCAAGGGCACATGCCTGGTTGTGGGCTCGATCCCCAGTAGGTGGCATGAAGGAGGCAGCAGATCAATGATTCTCTCTCATCATTAATGTTTCTATCTCTCTCTCCCTCTCCCTTCCTCTCTGAAATCAATAAAGAAAATAAAAAGCTGGAAATTCAATAGTATAGCTCCAGTCTGAGTCTGAGTCTGAGTCTGAGTCCAAAGACAAGAGAAGACTGATGTCCAAACTCAAAGACGCTCCAGCAGAGAGAAAAACAATTCTCCCTCACTCAGTCTTTTGTTCTAGTCAGTCCTTAAATGGATGGGATAAAGCCAATCTGCTTTACTCAGTCTAGGGATTCAAATGTTAATCTCATCCAAAACACCCACAATATAGACACACCCAGAATAATGTTTAATCAAATATCTGGGCACCCTGTGGCCCAGTCAAGGTGACACATAAAATTAATCATCACAGTAAAGCTTATTCTAAACTGTATACTGAAAAGCAGAGCCTTGAATAGCTAAAACAATTTTGACAAAGATGAATCAAGTGGGAGAAATCAGTCTGCGTGATATTGAAGCTTACTAGTAATCAGGACAAAGTGGTATTGGCAGAAGGATAAACACACAGATCAATGGAACGTAATAGGTAACCCAGAAATAGACTGACACAAATATATTCAACTGGTTAACAAAGAAGCAAAAGCAATTCAGTGGAGGAAGTATAACCTTCTCACCAAACAATGCAGGAGTAATTGGACATCCATAAGCAAAAAGTGAACCTTGAACTAAACTTCACACTTTAGACAATAATGAACTCAAAATGGATTTACAGTGTAAAAGTAGAACACTTCTAGTAAAAAATAAAAGTAGGAGAAAATCACCTGGTTCTGGGACTAGGTTAAAGAGGTCTTAGATTTTATATCAGAAGCACAGTCCATAAAAGGGAAATTTGATAAAATGGACTTCCCAAGTATGAAAACATTTTCTCTGTGGAAGTCCATGTGACGATCATGAAAAGACAAGCTACAGACTGAGGAATATTTATAAACCACATATCCAACAAATGACAAGTAAAGAATTCCCAAAACAGAAATTACACAGGTGAGCACACATACACACACATACAGGATTAGAAAGTGGGCAAATGACATGAACAAACATTCACCAAAGAGGCCAACAGATGGTAAATAATCACATGAAAACATGTTCAGAATTATTAACCGTCACAGAAATGCAAATTAAAAGCACAACCAGGTATCACTGTGCACCACTCATAGTGACTAAAATAAAAACAGGAGCAACACAAGTGCTGGTGATGATGTGGATCCCTCATAGGCTGCTGGTGAGAATGTAGCCATCTCCTGAGACTAAACATGCATACAACCCTGAAATTCTACTCTTGGGCATTTAATCCAGAGAAATGAAAATTTATGTTCACACAAAAACATGTGCATGAATGGTCATAGCAGCTTTTATTGTCATAGCCAAACATTGGAATCGGTTCAGCTGTCCTTGAATAGATGGGTGGTTAAACAAACTCGGTGCACACATATCATGAAACAGTGCCCAGCAATGAACCATGAATACATGCAACAGCTTGGGTAAATCTCCAGGAAATTATACAAAAAGAAAAAAGTCAATCCCAAAATATTTGCATATATATATAATTCATTTATATAACATGTTTTCAGTGAGAGCTTAGTGGTGGCAGGGATAGGGGATGCTGGGGAGGGAGAATGGAGATAGATGTGGTTACAGAAGGGCAACAGGTGATAGAACTCTTCAGCATCTTAACTGTGGTCGTGGATACACAAACCTGCACACATGATGAATTTGTAAATAAGTAAACATTTGTAAAGAACTCACATCGATGTTCCTCTTTCTCTCTCTCTCTCTTCCCCCCCCCATACACAAAGAGCGAACTGCATGCTCTCACACATGCATGCACACACAGAGACACAAATAAGTATGAGTAAAACTAAAGAAATCTGAATAAGGAGTAAGATTGGTGGATTGCATTGATGTCAATATGTTGGTTGTGATAGTATAAGATAGTTTTGCAAAGTGTTACCAATAGGGGAAACTGGTTAAAGTGTATATAGGATATCTCCATATTATCCTATATAATAAAAGCCTAATATGCAAATTGACCAAACAGCAGAATGACCGGCAGTATGACTGGTTGCTATGACGCACACTGACCATCAGGGGCAGACACTCAATGCAGGAGCTACCCCCAGCCTGATCGCCCCACCGGCCACCCTGCAGAGGGAGGCAACCAACTGCAGCAGCAGCAGGAAGGGGGGCCGGCAAGCGAGTGGCGCCAGGCCAGCCAAGGCGGGTGCCAGCGGGGGCCCCCTGATCGCCTCGCTGTTCACCCCACAGATTGGCCCTGATCGCTGGCCAGGCTTGGGACCCTACCCATGCATGAATTTCGTGCACCAAGACACTAATTCCTTATAACACATGTGAATCTACAATTATCTCCATAAAATTTCAATTGAAAAAGCAAAATCTACAGCAAATTGAAAAATAAAAAGATCATATGGCATAGATGGATAAGTGCCAATTACATTCATTCTTCCCTTCTTCAATATAATACAACAATTTTTGGCTAAACATCTGGCTTCCAGGAATAAAGACTACATTTCCTAACCTCCCTTGCTGTAGGAGTGGCCTCGGATGGAGTCCCAATCATGGAATGTAAATGGTAACGGTGTGTTCAACTTCCAGGAAATATTCTTAAACAAAGGGGCATGCTCTTCTCCTTTCTCTTCTTCTTTCCTTCTTACCAAATCATGAAGACAAGAGGCATAAGTTAGGGATTGTGGAAGGATAAGGTGGAAGGACACTGGGTCCCTAAGAACTGTCCGGGGCTGCCATAGCAGCTCTTGTCTGGCTATGTTGAATTAAGAAGAAATAAACTGCTCTGGCTGGTGTTTCTCAATGGTTAGAACATGCGCCCAAATACTGAAGGGTTGAGGGTTCGATTCCCCATCAAGGGCATGTACCTTGGTTGCAGGTGTGATACCCTGCCCCGGTTGGTCGTGGCATGTGCAGGGGGCAACTGATCGATGTGTCTCTCTCACATCAATATTTATCTTTCTCTTTCTCTCTCCCCCCCATACCCTTCTTCCCTTCCACTCTCTCTAAAAAAAATCAATGGAAAAAATATCCTTGGGTGAGGATTAACCCCCCAAAAAAGAAGAAGAAATAAACTACCGTATTTAAGCAACACCAACCCTAGGCTTCTTCAGAACTTTAGTGAAATAAATTTCAACCTTGTTTGGGACACTGATATTTTGGGTTTTCTTTGACTACCTAACAATACAAACAGAAAAGATGTTCCATGGGAAAATAAACCACGGTTTTATTTTTAGGCCAGGCCAAAAAGAAAACTATAAGGGACAAAGAAGACCATTATAAACTGTAAAGAACAATAGGTCAGGAAGACCCGAGGACCATGGGATAATGAACATGTGTGTGTTTAATAGCATAAACTCAAAGACTATCAAGCAACAGCTAATATTAGGGGGGGAATAGAGATCCAACAAAAACTATACTTAAGTAATTTCACATACCCTCTCAGAGATTTACACATTAAGAAGATAAAATAAGCAAATAGATCTGAATCATACAATTGATACCTTGAACTAAGATAGAATAAGGAGCTTACAACCAAAGCATGAGGAGTGTATATATTTTTAGCTCACATGGGAACATTTTTAAAAAGCCTACTATGGAGCGTCTTGGGCCAGTGCAGAGCGCTTTCTTCTCATCCCGCCTGCAGAGCTGAGGCCTGCAGAGCTGAGCCCAGCCTGCGTCCCGGATCCGTGTGGTGCTGACCCTGCTTCCCTCCTCACCGCGTTCTCTCTCCAGGCGCCACCGACTGGACCCTGATGCCAGGTGTTTCCGCCCGGGGCCTCTCTCACAAGGAGAGGAGGCAGCTAGTGGTGGATCTCACCCATGTCCTGTCTCTCCACTGTTCCATCCTGGACGCCTACATCATCGAATTTTTTTACAGACAATCTGGAGCACACTCCCTTGCTCATGGCAGGAAGCAATGGATGGACTGAACCCACCACAGCTGGCCACATGGCTGCTGGGGATGCCTGTGGTCAGGTACAGGTCAGTGTGGCCATTCACACTGCTGGCCCTGAAGTCCACAGCCTATGCCTTGGCCTTTACCCAGACCCCCTCAGAGTTTCGGGAGAACCCAAGCCAGAGCTGCCGACTGAAAGCTCCATTCTGAAAACATGTCAGGCCCAAGAAGCACCATGAGATCTGGCAGCTGGGAAGCTGGTGAAAAAGCTGAGTGACCGCACAGGCTGCACCCAGGTTGTGGATGTAGGCTCAGGCCAGGGCCATCTCTCCCGCTTCATGTCTCTGGGGCTAGGGCTGAAGGTGAAGAGCATCTAAGGGAATCAGAGACTAGTGGAGAGCACCCAGCACCTGGGCCAGGAGCTCCTGCAGGCTCTGGAAAAAGAGAAGAGGAACCCGCAGGTGGAGCAATTCACTCTCACCTCTCCCAACACCATGTAGTTCAGTGGGTAAACCCCAGAAGCCTGTGAGAGGAGGTTCTGTTTCCACTGGAGACCTCACCTCAGGGTGAGGCCCACTTGCTGCTGACAGGCCTCCATGCCTGTGGGGACCTGAGGGTCACCTTGCTGAGGCATTTCTCCTTCTACGCTGAGGTGGTGCCCTGGCCTCAGGGGGCTGCTGCTACATGAAGTTGAGTGACCCTGGCAGAGTCAGTGAGTGGCTGTGCTGCCTGGCTATGAACTGTCCTGCAGGCAGCGGATGGGGGCCTGCCATGCCCTGGGGGAATATGCCGAGAGGCTACAGAAAGAAGGCCCTGGCCCCCGAACCCACTGCTACCGGGCAGCACCAGACAAGGTCATCTGGCATGTCCAGCCCAAGCTCCGTTGGCCAGACTTGCAGGGGATCACCAGGGTCCATGAGCTCAAAACTGAAGAATATGTGCAGCGGGGGCTACAGCGGGTGGTGCTGGATCCCCAGCTGCCACTGAATCTGGCTGCTCTTCAGGCCCACCAGGTCCAGGAGAACTGTGTGGTAGCTTTCTCCAGCCTGGCCCTATTGCTGGACCGGCTGCTGTACCTTCAGGAGCAGGGCTTCCATTCTGAGCTCCTGCCCATCTTCAGCCCTGAACTTCCTCCCAGAAACCTGGTTTTGGTGGCCACCAAAAGGCCCTTGGGTCAGGCCTTCTCTGTTCTGGAGACTGAAGACGCTGGTGCACTCTGAGGAAAGACACATCTTGGACCCCATCTGAAACCACCAGGTGGCAGAGTCTGCGCTCCTCACCCAGAGAAGCAGCATCCTGCATCCTCCCTGGAATCATGGTGTCCCACAGACCTTCAGCTTCATACTCTTTCTCTCCCTCCGTGTGTTATGTAATACTAGAGGCCCAGTGCATGAGATTCGAGCACTTGGGGAGAGGGTCCTCAGCCTTGCCTGTGCCCTCTTGCAGTCCTGGAGCCTTCAGGGGATGTCAGACTGACGGCTTAGCGCTGTTGCAGAGGCAGGAGAGGCTCCACCACCGCTGCTGCGCTCACCAGCCGTGAGATGTGAGGCTGGTTCTGGCTGAGTGGCCCTGCCAGCGCACTGACCACCAGGGGGCAGCTCCTGTGTTGAGCATCTGCCCCTGGTGGTCAATGCATGTCATAGCGACCAGTCGTTCCACTGTTCAGTCAATTTGCATATTACTCTTATTATATAGGACTAGAGGCCTGATGCACAAAAATTTGTGCACTTGGAGGGGTCCCTCAGCCCAGCCTACACCCTCTTGCAGTCTGGGACCCCTCGGAGGATGTCCACCTGCTGGCTTAGGCCCACTCCCCAGGGGATCAGGCCTAAGCTGGCAGTCAGACATCCCTCTGGCAGCCTGGGAGCCATCGGGGGATGTCCACTTGCCAGTGGGACCAGGCCTAAGCTGCAGTTGGACATCCTTAGCGGTGCTGAGGAGGCAGGAGAGGCTCCCACCACCACTGCTGTACTGGCAGCCATCAGCCTGGCTTGTAGCTGAGCAGAGCTCCCCTTGTGGGAGTGCACTCACCACCAGGGGGCAGCTCCTGCATTGAGCATCTGCCCCCTGGTGGTCAGTGTGTGTCATAGTGACCAGTCATTCTCAGTCGTTCTGTTAGGGTCAGTTTGCATATTACCCTTTTATTATATAGGATAGAGGCCTGTGCATGGGTGGGGGCCGGCTGGTTTGCCCTGAAGGGTGTCCCGGATCAGGGTGGGGGTTCTGCTGGGGTGCCTGGCCAGCCTGGGTGAAGGGCTGGTGGGTGTTTGCAGGCTGGTCAAGCCCCCTTCAGGGTGGCTTCCCCACTGGGGTGCCTGACTAGCCTGGTGAGGGGCTGATGGCTGTTTTCAGGCTGGCCACACCCTCTTTAGGGTGGGGGGTCCACTGGGGTGCCTGGCCAGTCTGGGTGAGGGGCTGAGGGCTGTTTTCAGGCTGGCCAAGCCCCCCAGCGATGGAAGCTCCCAGTCTCTCCTTTTTTTCTTTTCTTTTGTATTCTGGGATTTACTTACCTTCTATAATTGAAACTTTGTAGCCTTGAGAGGAGCTCAGAGCTGGCCATGGCTGGCAGGAGGGAAGCCTCCTGCTCACTCCAGCTCTGTGGCCACAGCCGGCTGAAAGCAGGTATCTGGGGTTTATTTATCTTCTATAATTGAAACTTTGTTGCTTTGAGTGGAGCTCAGAGATGCCACAGCAGGCGGGAAGCTTGGCTTCCTCCATCATTGGGGCAACCAAGTCTCCTGCTTGCTCCAGTTCCGTGGCTGCCGGCCGCCATCTTGGTTGGGTTAATTTGCATACAGTCACTCTGATTGGCTGGTGGTCATGGCTTAAGGCATAGCAAAGGTATGGCCAATTTGCATGTTTGTCTTTTATTAGTGTAGATTATGTAAAAGCTTATTTTAATTTATTAAAATCTTTCTAAAAAGCCTACTATGAACTAGGCTACAAAGGGTGATGATTCAACCATTTCCAAATACTGTAAGCAAAATAGAAATTGATAACAAAAAAAAAACAGGTTTTTTAAATCTCAAACTTATAGAAACCGAAAATCCAAGCTATTTAATAACACTTGTATTAAAGAGGAAACCATAGGGAAAATTACAAATTCCTTAGAACTAAATGACAATAAAAACACTACATGTCAAAATTTATGGCACACTTGTAAAGTAAGACTTACGGAAAATTAGTGGCTTTAACTATATTTATCAGAAAACAAAGACAGAAAAAAATAAGCCAAGTAGTTGATTCAGAATTTGGAAAAAAAGTTACAGAAGAAACCCAAAGAAGAAGATAATAAAAGAAAAAAAGGGTAGAAATCAATAAAAATGCATCAAATTAAAATATCAACCTTATTGCAACTCCTCATGTATTAACTGATTTAGCTATTGCTCATCAATGGCTCCTAAAACCAATAAAGGAGAGTCAACCAGGCATTTGCATTGTGTTCCTCTTGAAGGAAGACCATAACCCACTTACAAGGTGGTCATGTGCAAAATGTGTATGTACATCCATCAATATAGATAGACAGGCAGATGCAAATAGGTATAGATACATAGACTGAATTCAATCCCCCTCTAGATCTAAATGCAAATTTGCAGAGAATTTAATGAAACTCTATCATCTTCAAATTCAATTAAAGTTCAATCAGAATTCTATCAGACTTTTTTAGAAAGTTCACAAATTGATTCCAAAATTAAGACATGCAAAAATGAATATTCAAGGTTCGCAAATAGCTAAATCAATTTTTAAAAAGAACAAAGAATGGTGATTTGCTATATTAGATATTAGGACATACAACAGAGCTACATAATTTTATAAAGTTTGGTTCTGACTCAAGAACAGACATACAAATCCAGTGGAACAGAAGAGAAAATACATAAACAGACATGTGTATAGGAACTGGATACATTATAAAGATGGCACCACAAATTAGTGAGAAAGAGATAATTTATTTAGTTAATGGTTTGGCGAAAAATTACCATATAGAAAGATGGATTCCAAGTAGATTAAAGACCTAAAATTGAAAGGTAAAATACTAAACCTAATTTAAAAAATGAATAAAACTCCCCTTATGATTTTGGGCAGGGATGAACTTTATAAATAAAGCCCAATTAGCAAAAACCATAAGGCAAAAACATTGATTAGTTTGACAATATCAAAATTAAATATTTCTATTAATTGAAAAGATACTTTATTGGTTTTCTAGGGTTTCTCTAACACTTAAAGTACCACAACTGGGTGGTACCTCAACAGGAATTTATTGTCTCATAGTTTTAGAGACTATAAGTTTGAAATCAGGGCATCAGCAGGGCCATGCTCCCTCTGAAGCCCAGAGAGGAGAATTCTTCCTCTATTTCTTAGCTTCTGGTGTTGGCCAACAATCCTTGGTATCCCTTGGCTTGTAGCTGTATCACTCCAATCTCTGCCTCTATCATTATATGGCCACCTGCTCTCAGCAAGTCTCTGTATTCACATGGTATTATCCTCTTCTTATAAGAATACCAGTCATATTGAATTAGGGTTCACCCTAAAGATTCCATTTTAATTTGATTACATCTACAAAGACCCTATTTCAAAATAAGGTCACATGCACAAGTGCCAGGGATTAGGACTTCAACATAGCTTCTTGGGGAACACTATTTAACCCACTACACTGTTCCCTCGGTCCGCCAAAATTCACATCCTCCCCACATGCAAAATACTCACAAAAGTCTTAAACCACTTCAGCAACAATTCTGAGTCTAAAATCTTATCTAAATATCATCAAAACAAAAAGTCCCAAATCTCATGACCTAAATCAGGTATGGGTTAGACTCTGGGTATAATCCATTCTGGAGCAAAATCTCTCTCCATCTGTATACCTGCAAAACTAGAAAACAAGTTATCTACTTAAAACACAATGATGGGACAAGCAGAGAATAAACATTCCCATTCCAAAAGGGAAATTTTTTAAGGAATAAAGGAGTCACCATTCCCAGGCACGTCCAAAATCCAGAAGGGCAAATCCTATGAATTTCAAGGCCTAAGAAAAATCCTGTGTGGCGTGATGTTCTATCCTCTGGGCCCACATGGTAGCCCCTGCTTCTCTGTCCTCTGTCCTCTGTCTCTACATCTATGGCTCTGCCCTCCAAGGCACTCATCCTGGGTAGCCCATGCTTACAGTTGAGTAGCTCTATCAACTAGTTTCCTGCCTGTATAATCCTAGAAGTCTGACAGCCTTCGTTCATTATATCCAGTCTCTGTCCCTTTCAGTCCAAGATGGCAGTGTTTCTGCTGGTATAGCATTCTCACAAACCTTGTGGGTCTCCAGTGTATGTCAAGGGGATTGACGCCATTTGACACGACAGTTCTCCAGATACTTCCTGGATAACCCCACCTTTATGCCTGGCTTCTGCTGAGATGGTCAGTGGTTTCCATTAGTCACATACTTAATCTCTCCAGCAAAATGCTGTCTAGCCCCACCCTTGGTGCTCTCTCTGGAGTGTATTTTCTCAACAGTGAATTTCCTAATTAAAGCAATCTGGATAAGGGTAGAACTCCAAAATGATCAAGTATTGGTTCCCTTAAGTTTAACAATTCCCCCCTCAGTTTCTTTCCTCTTGGGCCTTACTATCAACAGTAAAGAGAATCCAGGCCACACCTTTCACATGTTACTTAGAAATCTCAACTAAATATACAAGTCAAGCTCTGCTTTTCACCCAACTGTAGAACATTAATCAGCCAAGTTCTCTGCCATTTTATAACAAGATTGCCTTTGCTCCAGTTCCCAATAACATGTTCCTCATTTCCTCTTAAGGCCTCACCAGAAGTGCCCTTGACATTCATATTTCTAGCGGCGTTCTGTTCCTGATGCTCACTGTATTCTCTAAAATGATAGAGACTCTCAGCTGTGCTCCTCACTTCCATCTGAGCCCTCATTAGAATTGCCTTTAACGTTCATGTTCCTGTCAACAATCTCTTTAGTACAATGAAGGCTTTTTCTATAATAAATCTCGAAATTCTTCCAGCCTCTACCCATTACCCAATTTCAAAGCTACATCCACATTTTTGGTATTTGTAGCAGCACACCACTAGCCAGTACCAAAATCTGTATTAGTTTCCTGGGGCCTTCATTACATGTTCCACAACCGGGTGGCTTAAAACCACAGAAGTTTATCCTCTCACAGTTTTGAAGTCTAGAGTCAAGGTGTCAGAAGGGCCATGCTACCTCTGAAGGCTCCTCCAGTTTCTGAGGATCCCAGGCATTCCTTGGTTTATGGCAGCATAACTCCAATCTCTGCTTCTGTCTTCACATGGCTTTCTTTATGTGTCTTACTGTGTCCTTGCCTCTTCTTATTAGGACACCAGTAATTGCATTTATAGCCCATCCTAAATCCAGGAAGAGTTCATCTTGAGATCCTTAACTAATTACATCAGCAAAGACTCTTTCCAAATAAGGTCACATTCTAACGTTCCAGATAGACAGGAGCTCTTGGAAGATAATACCCAACCTACTGCAGATCTACAGACGAAATTAGCAAACAAGTGATAACTAATAGAAAATATTTCAAAGTCTAAAATCATTAAAGAATACTGTCTATAACACACACAATAAAAAAACTGTGAATCAAAAAGACAGAAAATTTTATAGAAAAATTGGCAACAAATATGAATAGGCAATCCATAGAAGCAGAAATCCAAATGAATAAAATTTTTACACAGAACTGTTCAACCTCTTCAATAATATGAGAAATCCAAATTAAAACAAGGAGATACTACTTTATGCCTGTCACTCTGGCATGAAAAACTGTCAGGTGAAAGTGGTGGCAAGAATGTGGAGAACTGCCAACACTACATAATCTACATAGACTTCCCATCTTATTCAGATAAAGAGCAAAGCCATGACTCCAACTCTGCATTTCCTGCCCCAACTATGTCTCCAACCTCATCCCCAACCACCCTCTGCCTCCCACTCTGCTCCAGCCCACCTGCCTCCATGCTGTTCCTCTAGCAGGCAAAGTGCAGCTGATCACAGGGCTTTGGCCCTTGTTTCTTTGACCTGAAACACACGACCCAATTCACCAGAATGTTGTTGTCCCTCACTGCCTAGTGCTCTCTGCTCAAACATCACCTTTTGGGGGAGGCTTCCTTCCCCACTCTGGTAGCATAAGACATAGCCCTCCCGCTTTCTTACTTCATGTTCCTCCATCACAGTTACAAAACTCAGACACATTTTATATTTTGCTTGGTTGTCTGTTTATTGTCTAACTCCTTCTACTAAAATGCACCCTCTCTTTTGCTCACTGCTACACTCCCTGAGCCTTGAACAGTACTCAGCGTATTATGGGTGTCAGTGAATGTGCTGAGTGAACAATGAGCTTCTAATATTTGTTGAATGATTACTGTGCATTTGGGTGTTTTCATTGTATTATCTCATCTGATTCTTACAACAACCATTTGAATTCGTTGTTATTACTTTCATTTTACTGACTTGGAGACTGGGGCTCACAGGTTAGGCAACCTATGGGAGAGCTAGCAAATGATTGAGCTGGGCTTGAGCTCAGCCTGTTTGATTCCAAAACCTCGGCTTTCAGGTGCTCAGTGTACTTCTATCAATCATCCACGGGGTGCATAATTCTCACGTGGCAGCCACAAATGTGAATGCCTCAACTCTCCTGCTGCAGGGAGCATGGCTCCCATTCCTCTAGATCCCAAATCACATTCCTGCTGGGGCCGTGCTTCCCTTAATGGTCGAGCGCAGCTGGCAGGCCTCTTCTGACGGCAACTTTGGTTGGAGACTCCATCACCTTCTTAGACCTGAACCAGGTCTCAGATTCTTCCTACCCTGTCCTCCTTCCTTCTGCCTCTCCTTCCACAGGGTCAGATCTATATGGAGGTCTGAAGCCTGCCCCTCCCACCTCTGTTTCCTCCCCTAAGCCCTTCACAAGATTTCCTCCAATAAACCACTTGCACCTCTCGTCCCATCTGGGCTTCTGTGTCTTGGAGGTCCTGACCTAACATGCTCATGATGACCCTCAGAAGTCGACCAGCACACTGCCTACCACAGCTGGGCATGCACACCCCCCATGACCCAGCAATTCCATTCCTATGTATACACTCAGCAGAATGCATACATTCTGTCACCAGAAGACATGCACAATCGTGCTCATAGAAGCACTACTCACAGCAGCTCAAATCCAGAACCACCTACATGCCTATCAACAGTCAAATGGGTAACCATTTCATGGTATCCTATCTAATAATAGACAAACATCGTAATTAACCGCTACACTTCCCATTGGCAATTCAGGATGATATGCAAATTAACTGCCAACCAAGATGGCGGCCAGCAGCCACACAGCTGAAGCGAACATGAGGCATGGTTGCCCCGGCAATGGAGGAAGCCAAGGTTCCCCGCCTGAGCAGCCCGGCTCTGAGCTCTGGATGCAACAATGTTGCAATTATAGAAGCCAATCAAACCACAGATACCTGCTTTCAGCCAACTGGGCTCAGAGCTGGAGCCGCAACAAAGTTTCAATTACAGAAGGTAAATAAATCCCAGAATTTAAAAAAAAGAAAAAAAGGAGAGACTGGGAGCTTCAGTTGCAGGCTTAGCCTGCCTGAAAACAGCCCTCAGCCCCTCATCCAGGCTGGCCAGGCACCCCAGTGGGGACCCCCACCCTGAAGGGGGTGCAGGCAACCTGAAAACAGCCATCAGCTTCTCACCCAGGCTGGCCAGGCACCCAAGTGGGACCCCTACCCTGATCCGGGACACCATTCAGGGCAAACCAGCTAGCCCCCACCCGTGCAGGCCTCTATCCTATATAGTAAAAGGATAATATGCAAACTGACCCTAACAGCAGAACGACTGAGAATGACTGGTCACTATGACACACACTGACCACCAGGGGGTAGACGCTCAATGCAGGAGCTGCCCTCTGGTGGTCAGTGAGCTCCCACATGGGGGAGCTCTGCTCAGCCACAAGTCAGGCTGATGGCTGCCAGTACAGCAGTGGTGGTGGGAGCCTCTCCTGCCTCCTCAGCAGCACTAAGGATGTCCGACTGCGGCTTAGGTCTGCTCCCCGCTGGCAAGTGGACATCACCCGATGGCTGCCGGGCTGCCAGAGGGATGTCTGATTTTCAGCTTAGGCCCAATCCCCTGGGTGCTCCCAGACGGTGAGAGGGCACAGGAGGGGCTGAGGGACTCCCCCCCCCCCCCCCCGCTACCCCTCCCCCCGCCAAGTGCACAAATTTTGTGCACCAGGCCTCTAGTATTCACATAACAGGATATTACACAGCAAAGGAAATAAATAATCCATGCTTACAACTTGAATCCCACCAATATAATATTAAGTGAAAGAAACCATTGGGGTGATAAACACAATATAATATGCAAATGATGTATTATAGAATTATACACCTGAAACCTACTAATTTTATTAACCAATGTCAACCCAATAAATTCAAAAAAATAAAGTAATTTTAAGTAAAAGAAACCAGATGCAAAAGAATATAGACTGTGAAGTTCCATTTGCATAAAGTACAAGCCAAGCAAAACTAATTTATGGTGTCAGAAGTTGGGGCAGTGGCCACCTTAGAGGTAAGGGTAGAGACCAAAGGGGTTTCCGGGTGCTGGATAGTAGTTAGAATGTGACTTGGTTCCATTTTTGAAAATTCACTACTTACATTTCTCTATGTATGTTATTCTGCAACGAAAAATAGGAGGGTAGCCCAGCCGGCATGGCTCAGTGGTTGAATGTTGACCTATGAACCAGGAGGTTATGGTTTGATTCCCGGTCAGGGCATGTGCCCAGATTGCAGGCTCAATCCCCAGTGTGGGGTATGCAGGAGGCAGCTAATTAATGATTCTCTTTCATCATTGATGTTTCTATCTCTATTTTTCTCTCCCTTCCTCTCTGAAATCAATAAAAGTATTTTTTAAATAGATCCAGAGACATAGAAGCATTGAACAGACTGTCAAAACTCAGAGGGAAGGCAGGGGAGGTTGGAAGGGGGTGGGTAAGAGATCAATCAAAATACTTGTATGCATGCATATAAGCATAACCAATGGACACAGACACCATGGGGGGCGAGGGCATGTGCTGGGGGGCAGGAGTGGCCAGGGAGAGGTCAATGGGGGGAAAAGGAGACATATGTAATACTTTCAACAATAAAGAATTTAAATTTTTTTTAAAATAGAAGGGTAGGTCAATACTCAACAAAGCCTGTGTGCCCTCTAGACCATTCTCGCACTTGGGTCCATGTGGGGGGCAGCAATCTTTGCTCTGCCTTCACCAACCACGTGGCATTTCCGATTTGCTCTAGAAGCTCCCTAAGGACGACTGTTAAACCTCTAAGGGACATTCTTACCATCCCCTGTCCAGGGTGGACTCATTCAGGGAAAATCATGGCAGTGAAACAGTACCAGTAGGGTGTCTAGGACTGGAGGTCCTAGAGGAAGAGAATGAGCAGGGCACTGCCACATTCCTCCCCATGGCAGTGCCCAGAGAGTGGTCCTGTCTGTTTCCTGCTGCGCTCGCCATCCCCCTTTCACCCATGGGCCACTCCTGTCCTCTGCTGATGCTGAAGCCCAGGGGAGGGATGTATGATTAAATTAACACTGGGGAGTAAGGGCGGTCCCTTCCTGCAGCCAGGGGACTGGCACATGCCCCCACAGTGGGGTGGGGCCCATCCCCTCCCAATGAGCTAATCCAATAACCTGATTCTCAGGAAGGAATTCAATTAAGTCATTTGGAAGAGGAGCCTGGATATTGTGTGGAGGCGATGTGTGAGCACAGATGGCCAGCGGGCCAGACAGGGTTGGACGACAAAGGGGAAGAGGCAGGGAGTGCCTTCCCTCTCCCCATCCAACAACACTATCCACCAGTACAGCCCTACAGGCACCCTCCAAAGCCCTCTCCCCCACATAGCAGATAGCCGTCCCTGATCCCTGAGTGCCCCTGATGGAAATGCCCGAGGCACAACCAGGACTGAGGACCACACCTCTAAAAGCTGTTTTAGAAGCAAGGCCTTCCAGTGCAATTAACAAGGCCTCTGGTGGTGAAATCTGGGCTTTCTTTCCAATTTTGCCTCAACTAAATGCGTGCCCTTGGGCAACATACTCATCCTTAACAAGCACAACTTTCTCATCTGTCTAAGCCAGTGGTCGGCAAACCGCGGCTCGCGAGCCACATGTGGCTCTTTGGCCCCCTGAGTGTGGCTCTTCCACAAAATACCACTTGCGGGCGCGCACATACAGTGCGATTGAAACTTAGTGGCCCATGCGCAGAAGTTGGTTTTCCCTCTATTTTGAAGAAGTGGGTTAGAAGAAGTGGGCGGTGTCGGTGGGTCAGGCGACGGGAGACAGGAGAGCGGCGCAGGTGGGCTTCGGGATACGCAGCGTGGGGGGGAGGCGGGAGGCGCGTGTGATTCATGCACGAGTTGAGTGAGCCAGCCAGTCAGCAGTCTCATTGTGCAGTGGTTAGTGCTAGTCGCGTCCGCAAATCTCGGGCGGGTGACAAAAGTACCTACTCGAAGCGTAAAGTTACCTGTATTTTTCCAACCAGCTGCAAATCCTACAGGTATTTTTGTCATCAATTTAAGAATTGTAATTATTTTGTGTTGGTGGCTTTATTATTATAAAGTGAAACATTTTTTTAGGTGTCCTGTTTGACATGGCTACAAAGAAGAAGCAAACTACCTATATAGTTTAAGTTTTAAAAATTTGGCTCTCAAAAGAAATTTCAATCGTTGTACTGTTGATATTTGGCTCTGTTGACTAATGAGTTTGCCGACCACTGGCCTAAGCGATCATAGTACCTACCTCCCAATGTTGAGAGGATTGGATACGATATTTGTAAAGCCTCAGAACTTAGCAGATGCCTGACAAATGTATTTCTCTTGTAATAGGCTTCCTTTTCCAGCGCATACCTCACCCCCTCCTTTAGATTGCAAGCTCCAGGAGGGAGGTTTTGTTACACACACACACACACACTCACAGACACACCCACACACAGTGCTAGCACAATGCCTGGCACATGAACAGCTCAATAAATGCCTTTTGGAAATAACACCTTAAAGAGCAAGAAAGAAGGAAAAGACACAAGGAAGCAGGTCCCTGAGAAGAGGGCTTTGTCCCCCACAAGCTGGGCAGGAGGCTGGTCACATCTTCTCATCTGGCTGTAAAGCGCCTGTGTTCATTATTTTAACAGTGATTCGTGATCAAACGATTTGGTGTTAATGTGGATCTAATGTATAAATCCATATGGGTCTCACAGTCATTTAACATTAATTAAACGAGGCCGTTAAAAGGCTGCGATTCCGATGGGTTTATTGTGCTTAGCAATTAATGGCAGGAGCCACTTGGCCACTCTGCTTTCTCTGTTCTTGCCTCGTCCCTTTTATCTCTGGAGGGCGGGGCTAGAGCAGGACTGCAGTGCACACGAGGACCCTGGCTGGGGAGGAGAAATGATTGACAGGTGGGGAGTTCCACCTTGCCCTTGAGGAGCTGACATTTCATAAAGAAGAGATAAGGGCTGCACGGACAGAGGAGTGGCCTGGGAGTCCAGAGGACAGGATTTCAGTGCTGCTCCTCTGCTGTTCACTGTCTGTGCAACCTTATGCAAGCCACTCACCCTCTCTGTTCTTCACCCGTTAACTAAGGACTCTGGATGAGCCATTCCCTCTGCCTGGACTGCCCTCCTTCAGTTTTCCCTTGACTGCTTCATTGTTCTTTTGGGTCTCAGCTCGCATGTCAGCTCCTCCAAGAGGTCTCCCGACCACCACTCACCGACCCCAGCCACTCTGGAGCTATTTCCTCTGCTTTGTTTTCTTCCTGGGACTTAGCACTATTAATGACCCCTGCACCCGTATTCATTGTCTGCTTGTATATTATGTCTGTCTCCTCCCAAGCTCCATAAGACCAAGGACTTCATCTGTCGTATTCATCACTTTAACACCAACTCCCAGAGCAGTACCTGTTCTGTATATGCACAAGGTAAGGACTCAAAAAATAGTTTTTCTATTGAATGAATCATTAGGTGATAGCTAAAACCACTCCAAGATGGGCACTTGGCAGCCTCTGACATCTGTGCCCAGAAAGCAAAGAAAGCATGGGGTGTCGATAGAGCTGGGCTAGCCAGGAAGACGGGTGGGAGGAGGATGCCTGAGATTTGTCCTAAGGGACAGAGCAAAGTTGGCGTAAAGAAGTGGAAAAGATTCTTCTGGAAAAGATGGTGGCATAGGTAAATGCGGTACTCACCTCTTCCCAAACCACATCAGAATTACACTAAACTACAGAACAACCACCAGTCAGACCTGCCTGGAATCTGGCTGAATGGCAGTCCTACAACTAGGGAATTAAAGAAGCCATGTCAAGACTGGGAGGAGGGGCAGAAGCTCGAAATGGACTGGTCCTACACCTACATGTGCCGGATAAAAATTGGGAGGGATATCTTAGCTGCAGAGGTTCACCCCTGAGGAGTGAGGGGTCCCAGGCCCACCTCAGCCTAGGGTTCCAGTGCCAGGAAGAGAAGTCCCCATAACTTCTGGCTGTAAAAAAACAGCAGGAAGCCCTGGCCAGGAAGCTCAGTTGGTTTGAGCATCATCCTATACACCAAAAGGTTGCAGGCTCAACTCCTGGTCAAGGCACATACCTAGGCTGTAGGTCCAATTCCCAGTTGGGATATGTACGGGAGACAACTTATCAATGTTTTTCTCTCACATTGATGTTTCTCTCTCTCTTTCTCTCTCTCTCCCTCTTTCTAAAAAAAAAAAAAAAAAATCAATAAACAGGGTAAGGATTAAAAAAACAATAATAAATAAATGTTGTTTTTAAAAAACAGCAGGGCCCAGCTGGTGTTGCTCAGTGGTTGAGCATTGACCTATTAACCAGGAGGTCACAGTTTGATTCCCAGTTGGGGTACATACCCGGTTGCAGGCTCAACCCCCAGAGGGAGGCATGCAGGAGGCAGCCGATCAATGATTTTCTCCCGTCATTGATGTTTCTATCTCTCTCTCTCTCCCTTCCTCTCTAAATAAAATATAAAATAAAATTAATTAATTTTTTAAAAAAGCAGGGAGTGTGGCTGAGTGAGGCAGAGGGCTGTTGGAGTCCCAGGCAGTTCCTCTTCAAAGGCTCATGCACAGATTTACTCAGAGTCCCTCTGAGCTCCTGTGCTGGGGCAGCAGCTGGAAAGGCATCAGGGACATACAGGGAGGAACTGAATTGTCTCACATCAGGGTGAGAGCTGAAGCGGCAGCTTTCTGCCAGACAAAAGTGCAGACAGAGGTCACTGTACCTTTTCTGAGACCCCTTCCCCCTACAAAGCTGGCAGGAGGGCACCATGCCTGAGTTTCCATTAATCTGGCTCACACTATTTGCCCCACCCTGGTGATTCCCTGAGACCCTGCCCCACCCAACTTATGGACTCACCCAAACATTTCCAGTGATTTTTCCATACAAACTGCCTATTTTGGCTCTTGCTGAAGACTTTTCTAAAATCTCTCAAAGGTTCACAAATTGCAAACAAGCAGCATCTAGCCTTGGAATGCCCCATACCTCTCACTAAATGGCCCCAGGCCAGGCACTAGCAGCAGCCGGCCTTGGTTCACAGCTTTGCCTCTCCAGGGCACCTCTAAGCCCAGCACAAGTAGTGGCCATCTTCAGATTGTTCTGTAGCTCAGGCCAGTGGTCCTGGGCAGGGCACAGGTGGTGGCTGATCCTGCACCTCCCTGGAGGCCCCAGAGCCAGTCCACTTTGTGGACAGCTTCAGATTATGCCAGATGACCACCTCCACAAGTGACACACTCCAGGGGCAGACCTGGTGAGCACCAAAGCCCCACTGAGGCAAGTCCTGCTCCATAGGATGGGCTCCTTCACTGCAGTTCCTTTGCTTAGTCACAGTCAATCCTTGAAGCAGCCTTGGAGGGGTCAATATCTCCCTGTGATGCCAACATCAATCATGGCTCAACTACAGCAGCCCACAGCACACCTGGAGCACCCACCTCAGGCGACTGGGGAGGGAGCACCACTGGGCCCTACAGGACACGTACTAAACAAGGTCACTCTACCAAGTCTGGGAGACATAGCAGCTTTACTTAATACATAGAAACAAACTTAGGTAAGAAACCAAAATGTGGAGATGAAGAAAGAGGTCCCAAATGACAAAACAGGAGAAATCTCCAGAAAAACAACTAAATGAAATGGAGGCAAACTACCAGATACAGAGTCCAAATCAATGGTTATAAGGATGCTCAAGGAACTTAGGCAGAAATGAAGGGTACACTAACTGAGGTGAAGATTACATTACAGGGACTCAACAGTAGAGTACATGAAGCTAAGAATCAAATCAGTGACTTGGAATATAAGGAAGCAGAAAAAAAGCAAAACACCAAATCAAAACAGGAAAAAGAAAAACACATTCAAAAAATGAAGATAGCTTAAGGAATCTGTGGGACAACTTTTAGCCTGTGTACCAACATTTGCATCATGGGGGCCATGGAAGGAGCAAGAAATTGAAAACCTACTTGAAAAAATAATGACAAAACTTTCTTAACCTGGTGAAGGAAATAGATATGCAAGTCCAAGAAGCTCAGAGTCCCAAACAAGATGATCCTAAAGAGACCCACACCAAGACACATCATAATTAGAAGGTTAAAGACAAAGGGAATCTTAAAAACAGCAAGAGAAAAGTAGTTAGTTACCTACAAGGGAGCACCCATAAGATTTCTCAACAGAAACTTTGCAGGCCAGAAGAGATTGGCAAGAAATATTAAAAGGGGTAAAAAGCAAGGACCTACAACCAAGATTACTCTACTCATCAAATCTCTCATTTAGAATTGAAAGTCAGATAAAGAGTTTCCCAGACAAGAAGAAGCTAAAGGAGTTCATCACCTCCGAAACAGTATTACATGAAATGTTCAAGGGTATTCTTTAAGAAGAAGAAGAAAAAAAAAAAAAGATTAAAAATATGAACAATAAAGCCCTGACCAGTGTGTCTCAGTAGTTAGAGTGTCAGCCCATGGACTGAAGGGTCATGAATTCGATTCTCAGTCAAGGGCACGTCTTGATTGCAGATTTGACCCCCAGCCTGGTCAGGGTGCATGCAGGAGTCAACCAATCAATGTGTCTCTCTTACATCTCTCTCTCTCTCTCTCTCTTTCTTTCTCTTCTCCCCCCTCCAACTGCCCTTCCACTCTGCCTAAAATCAATGGAAAAAATGTCCTTGGGTGAGGATTAAAATATATATCCTATATAATAAAGAGCTAATATACAAATGGTTGTCATGCCCTCACGCCATCAGGCCACAATGTCTCAGACACTCAACACTGGGGAGAGAAGAATGGGGACCAGCCAGGCACAAATGAGCTCACAAGAGAGGAATGGGGACCAGCCAGGCTGTGGCGAGGGAGAGGAACAAACTGCCCACCCACAGTCCCCTGCGGCTGCGACCGACCTGGACAAAGCCGGCCTGGGTCCTGGGTGCCTGCAGATGGCCAGAGGAGGGAATCCTGGGTCCTGTGTGTGGGGCAAGGCAGAGGTGGTTAGGGGTGATCAGGCCAGCAGGGGAGCAGTTAGGGGTGATCAGGCAGGCAGAGGTGGTTAGGTGCGATCAGGCCAGCAGGGAAACAGTTAGGGGTGATCAGGCAGGCAGAGGTGGTTAGGGGCAATCAGGCAAACAGGCAGAGGGGTTAGGGGCGATCAGGCAGGCAGGCAGGCAGGTGAGCAAGCAGTTAGGAGCCAGCAGTCCCAGATTGTGAGAGGGAGTCAGACATCCCCCAAGGGGTCCCGAATTGGAGAGGGTATAGTCCGGGCTGAGGGCCCTGCTCATGCATGAATATTGTGCACTGGAAATGGCAATAAATACATATCTATTAACAATTGAATCTAAAAAGCAAACTAAATGAAAAAGCAGAACAGAAGCAGACTCATAGATACAGAGAACATGGGCTTCAACGAGAGCAGGACCGCAGCGGGATGGTGAAGCAGGTGATCGGGTGGCGCCAAGCTAAGGCAGGTGTGAGTGGGGCCCGATTGCCCCACAGACAGGGACCAGCAGCAGCGACAGAGGGAGGGGCCACCACCCGGCTCCCAGGTGCTGAGGGAGCCAGGCAGGGGGCTCAATGACTCAGGCAGAGGAGGGCGTGCAGGGGCCCAGAGGCCCAGGTGCTACCTGGGCCCAGAGGGTATCTGGGACCTGCCCTTCCATGCCAGACGCTTGTGCTTTGATCCCTGGCCAGGCCTAAGGACCACACCCATGCAAGAATTTCATGCACCGGGCCTCTAGTATTCTAATAACTATGTATGGCAGGGGTCCTCAAACTTTTTAAACAGGGGGCCAGTTCACTGTCCCTCAGACCATTGGAGG
The DNA here is from genome assembly GCF_028538775.1 of Myotis yumanensis. Lineage (NCBI taxonomy): Eukaryota > Metazoa > Chordata > Mammalia > Chiroptera > Vespertilionidae > Myotis > Myotis yumanensis. The sequence goes on from NW_027223761.1 coordinate 80,895,934, forward strand.
GCCGGACTATAGTTTTAAAAAAAAACTATGAACAAATTCAGCAACAGGCAGCGGCGGCAAAAACACCCGGCGGGCCGGATAAATGTTTTCGGCGGGCTGCATGTGGCCCGCGGGCTGTAGTTTGAGGACCCCTGATGTATAGTGTCAGAAGGATATAGATTTATCAGGGTGATCACTTAGTAAGTTACATAAAGTCTAATCACTGTGGCGTGCAGCTGAAACTAATATACTATTGTATGTCAACTATAATTGAAAAATTTTTAAAAATGATTAAATGACCAAAATAAAGTAAAAAAAAAAAAAAAGAGGGAAAGATAGGTGTTGTGTTGAGCAGAAGTTAGACAGGAGCCACAATGGTGGAGAGCTCTGAGTTTCAGCAACTGCTACCCCTTCAGGCTTCAGGCCAAGACCATTTGGTAAAACTACATAAATAATCACAATACATGAGTCCCTTGTGGGCCGGAGTAGTTTCCCTTCCAAGGCACCAGCAGCGTGTCTCTTCACTTTATTGTCTGCCATCTCCTTGATACAGCTGTTTAACCTATAAAATTAATACCAATAATTCTTCATGTGTAGAGTACTTTTTGTTTCCAGAGCACTTTCCTATACTAGTGTTTATGCCCATCTCACAGAGGAGGAGACTCAGAGGGGCTTGGCCAAGGTCAGTCATGGAATAGGTAGCCTGAAAACACAAACCCCAAACTCCAAATACCCTCACAGCCCAATGCTCTGTTTTCCAGATGAAGAAACTGAGGCAGAGAGTACATGGCTAGATTATGTCAGCCACACACACACTTACTCAGGGGCAAAGCCATTTGTAGGGTCAGTGTGAGGCATGATAAGGACAGAGGGGAGGGAATCCCCCTTCCAGACCTGGACATGGAGACAGAGAGCACCCCGAATAAAAGAGCTCCTTATTCCAGCTCAGGGGGAGGGGTCGATGGTTCCTAGGATGGCAGAATTCAAGAATTTTATGCTGGAAAGGGTGTTGGAGATGTCTACTATATCTTTATATTGATATTATATACTGTGGTTATTTTTAATAGAAATTTTTTTTAAAAAATATGTTCAGATCTCTGTTCCATGTTCTAAGCCCTTTGATTTAGCATCATAATTTCTGGAGTAAAAAGCAGGATGCCATGTCCAAAACAGACTCAAGGAATATCTCATTTAGGGCGTGACACTGGGCGCAGAGGAGTCAAGTGGATCAGGTGTAATGAGTCCAATAGCCACTGACCCCTTAGTGTAGAAGGAAGGGTGGGATGGTGGCAAGTTGGACAATATGTCTGAGGGAGGTAATATTGCAGTCAATCGTTGCCTTGTGGGCAGGCAGGCCTGGTGTCAGAAGAGCCAGAAATGTGGATCACTATTGGAAAGTATAAAATTTTTAATGGTGGCATTTAAAAAAAAAAAAAAAATATATATATATATATATATATATATATATATATATACACACACACATATACATATACTAGAGGCCCAGTGCACGGATTCATGCACCAGCGGGGTCCCTCGGCATGGCCTGCAGGGATGGGGCCAAAACCAGCAGTCCAATGCCACCAGCCTCTCCTGCTCATCCCAGCCCTGCTGCGCCTGCCACCACTCTGTAGGCTCACTGCCGCTTTGCTGCAGTCTGTCTGACACCTGTCGGTCAGCTGAACGGCACTCCCGCTGTAGGAGCACACTGACCACCAGGGAGCAGCCTCTGCTTTGAGCATCTGCCCCCTGGTGGTCAGTGTGTGTCATAGCGACTGGTCACTTAGGCTTTTATATATATACTAGAGACCTGGTGCACAAAAATTTGTGCACTCGGGGGGTCCCTTAGCCCAGCCTGTGCCCTCTTGCAGTCTGGGACCCCACAGGGGATATACATCCGCTGGCTTAGGCCCACTCCCCAGGGGATCAGGCCTAAGCTGGCAGTCAGACATCCCTCTGGCAGCCCAGGAGCCCTCGGGGGATGTCCACTTGCCAGTGGGGACCAGGCCTAAACTGAAGTCAGACATCCTTAGCGGTGCTGAGGAGGCGGGAGAGGCTCCCGCCATCACTGCTGTGCTGGCAGCTGGCAGCCTGGCTTGTGGCTGAGCAGAGCTCCCCCTGTGATAACGCACTGACCACCAGGGGGCAGCTCCTGCATTGAGCGTCTGCCCCTGGTGGTCAGTGTGTGTCATAGTGACCAGTCATTCCCAGTCTTTCTGCTGTTAGGATCAATTTTCATACTACCCTTTTATTATATAGGATAGAGGCCTGGTGCATGGGTGGGGGCCGGCTGGTTTGCCCTGAAGGGTGTCCCGGACCAGGGTGGGGGTCCCGCTGGGGTGCCTGGCCAGCCAAAGTGAGGGGCGGAGGGCAGTTTTCAGACTTGCCACACCCCCCTCTGGGTGGGGGTCCCAGCTGGAGTGCCTGGCCAGCCTGAGTGAGGGGCTGAGGGCCGTTTTCAGGCTGGCCACACCCCCTTCAGGGTGGGGGGTTCTGCTGGGGAGCCTGGCCAGTCTGGGTGAGGGGCTGATGGCTGTTTGCAGGCTGGCCAAGCCCCCCAGTGAGGACCCTCACCCCATGAGGGTGTGGCCATCCTGGGTGTGGGGCTGATGGCTGTTTGCAGGCTGGCCACGGCCCCCAGTCACCCAAGCTCCCAGTGGAGGCTGGCTAGAAGCAGGTATCTGGGATTTATTTGTCTTCTATAATTGAAACTTTGTTGCCTTTAGCGGAGGCCACAGCCAGCCAAGGCAGGTGGGAAGCTTGGCTTCCTCCATCTTCGGGGCAACGAAGCCTCCTGCTTGCTCCTGCTCCATGGCTGCCAGCCGCCATCTTGGTTGGGTTAATTTGCATATAGTCGCTCTGATTGGCATGGCTTGGGGCATAGCGAAGGTATGGTCAATTTGCATGTTTCTCTTTTATTAGATTATATATATATCAGCAAGTTCCTATTCGTTCGTTGTCTATTGGTGTGACACTTGTGGCCAAGTTTATGAATTTACCCTGATCAAACCCTTCCTGAGATATTAAGCCATGAGGGGCAAAGCTCAGACTCAAGCCTACAGATTCCCAATTCAACCTTTCAACTGTTGACACCAGTATCAGGTCAGGGAGGGGAATCGTGTATGTGAGGCCTCAGCAGGTGTGAGGGCACAGCACCACGTGGTTTGCTGACCCGAACACACACATGCCACCTAGCCCATGGTGGAGAGGTCAGGGTCCACCGTCCTGCCAGGTAGGAAGGCCACGCCCACAGAAGAGGCTGGGGCAGCACCCCCTGACCTTGGAAGACCCACACCCCTCCCCAGCGCCCGTCCTCGGGCCATTTTGAATGCAGCTCCGTGGCCCAAGCCCGCTGCCACTGAGCACTTACAGGCAGAACCGCAGAAAAACCAAACCACTGTTATTACACTTAATGACCAGTTTCCACATCGTCAACTCATTGGAGTCTGACAGGTGTCAGCTCCTGCGGCCTAACCAGTCAGCACCAGGGGGCACTAGGCGGGACTGGGAGCCAACCTCGGAGTTACTCCGTCCCCTCCTGCCCTGTGCCGAGGACGCGCTCCCAAGGACAACCTGAGGCTCAGTCCTGCCCCACTCCCTCACCGGCCCATGTGCCAGGAGCTTAGTGGCTGCGCCAACAGCACCGGGGGTTGGAACAGGGCCAGAACCCCAAAGAGGGGGGCTCTGGGCTGGAGTGGAGCAAAGCACCCAGCTTGGCAGCTGTGGCCGAGGGTCTGAAGGAACAGAATCCAGGCCTGGACCACCGGACCTGGAATCCTGGCTCTGCTGTGTGACCTGGAGTGAGTTACTCACCTTTCCGAGCCCCCGTTTCTCATTGGATAAGGTGGTACCTCAAAGGTTCCGTGTAAGGGTGAACTGAACATATGCGTGGTGCCCAGCCAGGCGCCCACACCCAGTAAAAGGCAGGTGTTGCGGCTGCTATTGTGGGGAGAGGACAGAGGCTGGGGGCCCCAGGGGGGAACAGCGACAAGCACGGGCCATTAGGAAGTCAGACCCCTGAGAAGGGCTTCTGAACTGGCCTGGTGCTGGGGAGGGGAGGTCTTTAGAGCTGTGATTAAGCAGCCACACGAATAAAACCTAACATTGTTCTCATTGCCCCCTTTGGGACAGGAGAGAAGAGGCTAAGTCACTGCCCAAGGTAATGCAGCGTGAAGTGGCAGCCGGCTGGGAAGCCAGGTGGTGAGGCAGGAATGGAGATCTCAGCCGTCCTTGCCCCTCCTCCCTCTCCCCTCCCCCCTGTGCTGGTATCTGGGAGGGAAGATCTGCTGTGATGGGGGAAGGGGGTTGGGGATGGGGCGTGAGGGCAGGTGGGCTGGGCTGCGGTCATCCAGGGTCTGAAGGTCCTGCCTCCAGATTGCTCTGCATTGGACCAGCAGATGGCCCCGGACGGAGGCAGGGCCTAGGCCTCCAGAACACAACCACCCTCCTGTTGCAGGGTCCAGGCCTCTGAGTCACACCTTTTTTGAGGCCCAAATACAGCTGTGGTCCCCACCCAGAGCCTTGGAGGACAAAGGACAAGCGCCCCTCCTGCAGCCCTCCGCATGCCGGCCTGAGGCAGTGCAGTGCTGCCATCTTTTGACCACATGCAGCACTGCATCCCCACCCACTCAGTGGGGTGAACCCAGACAGAACATTACTGCATCCCCACCCACCCAGTGGGGTGAACCCAGCCAGAGCGTTACTGCATCCTCACCCATCCAGTGGGGTGAACCCAGCCAGAGCGTTACTGCATCCCCACCCACCCAGTAGGGTGAACCCAGCCAGAACATTACTGCATCCCCACCCACCCAGTGGGGTGAACCCAGCCAGAGCGTTACTGCATCCCCACCCATCCAGGGGGCCAGCAGCCATCTCTCCCTTAGAGCCCACACCTAGCAGAACCCACCTCCACGTGCCCTGGCAGGGTTGCTTCTCAGCCTGAGACTCTGGCCAGCCTGGCATCCCCAGGGGGCCTCTCCCCTTGGGGGGTGGGCGTGCTGAGGACGCAGGAGGCACAACCCCCCCACCCCCACTCAGGCTGCTGTTTTCCCTACCAGGGCCGCTGGGGTGTCCTGGGCTTCAGAGCAGGGGCAGGGGAGGGGGAGTGAGTGAGAGAGTTCACTCAAAGTGCCAGGACCGCTGTCCCCGAAAGCAGGCAGTGTGCGCGTTAGTGCGTATGTTTTATTAATTCGTTGGCCTATTTATTTGTTTTGTTGTGTTTATTATTTTTTATGTTTTTCTTTATGTTTAATTGGAATATTACACTTTCTATGATAAACAAGTAAGCCTCAAGAAATAAGGAAATAAGTTTATAAATTTATCTGAAAGTAAATTTGCTTCTAAGTGAAAATGGTAATTCTAGAACAAAAAGGGGCCTTTTCCAAACCCCTCCTCACAGATCAAGAAACTGAGTTCAGAGACAGGCGATCTCCCACGTGGCCGTCAATCATGAGAGGGGGGTGGGGCTCCTCGGGGGATGGGGGGGTGGGGGGGTACCCTCTGAGAGTGGCCAGCCCGGTAGGGCCCTGCCAGCCACCCCGCACCTGGTTTTCTGTTTACTTTCTCTCCGTGGTCGGTCTTGGCAGGAAACTCTCCTGTGCTGTTCCCTGAGTTACTCACAGTGCCCATTACAGTGCCTGACTTGTGGCAGACACTCCATAAGTATGTGCTGAAGTAATGAATGGAGTTCACCAGGAAAGACTCCCAGGAGGAGGGGAGCTATGCATTTATCTTTGCGAAGACAGTGGTGATGGGTCGACAGAGACGACGGGAAGCAGCACAGGAGCCGGAAGATGGCCTGCAGCTGGACACAGTCAATGTGTGTCCCTGATGCCTGGGGCCAGGGTGGTCCTCTCCAGGTGGGTGTCTGCGTTAGGACCCAATCCTTGGCCCCGAAAGAGCCCCTCACTGGCCCCACTAAGAGCTGGAGCCTCAGTGCAGCCGAGCAGGGTCTGATGGGCTCCTGGACTGGGTCTGACCAGGCCTGGGTGGGGGGCTGGCTATGCCTGGGGGAGCTGGAGCCTCTCTGGCTCCCGTATTCAGCACCTGACTCCTTCGTCTCAGCCTGACCGCCGGGCTCTGGTAGAGACTCAGGGGGGAAGTGCAGGAAGGCTGAGGCCACGGGCACCGGAGGCGGGGCCACGCTTATGCCAGGTCCCTTTGTAATATCACTATTAGTTTAGGAAGAAAGAGGCATTCAGATGGCAGCGTTTTTGTACAGATAGAGTCTGAGCGAAAAATGGCAGTTTCTCAGCAGGGGGGAGTGGCCATTTCACAAAGGAAAGGATTCTCTTGATTTTCCTGAAAAAGTCCCCAAAAGGTTCTTAGAAACTTTATTTCTCCCAGTGCCTACATGACAGGTGCCCAGAGCCCAGGGCACACCTCCGGCCGCGTCAGAAAGGAGACACTTACTGGGCTGCTGGGTGGGCGGCTCTGTGCTGGGCTCGGCATGTGCGGCCTGGGGTGTGGAAGCGGGGCAGCTGCAGCAAACCTCAGCCACCAGCCCATCTGCCTCAGCTCTGCTTGGCCAGGCACATCACAGCCACGGGGGAGGGGGGGGGGGGCAGATTCTGACCCGTGGTCTGTTCTGAGGCCTCACATGTATTGGGAATGTGGAGTGCACATGCCCTGCCCTCTCCCCTCTCTTAAGCACCTGCCCTGAACAGATCAGCCTGCTTTGGCTGCTTTGGGCTTCTGACCTTAATTTCCTCCTAAGCTTCTTAGCACCAAAAGCTAGAGAGAGGGTGCAGTCCCCCGCCCCCGAACTGGGGCCACGGGTAATTCTTTGTTGTTTCAAAACAATAAGCCAGAGAAGGAGAGAACACCGACAAAAAGATAGAGAGTGGCCCAGAGGGGAACAGAGCGAGAGATGGAAAATGACAGATGGCGGGAAAGATGGAGAAATGACGAGGGAGAAAGGAGGCGGCAGGGAGAAGCCGGAGGGTAAGGAAAGCTTAGAGGCTGAGAGTGACCAAGGCAGGCCCCAGCGAAAGACCAGGACCAGGGAGAGGCGCCCCTCCTCCGGGGCCCAGCCCTGCCCGCCCTCCCTGCAGGAGCAACTGAGAAAATGGGGCGGGAAGAGGAAGCGGAGGCAGGAAAGTCGCTGGGTAACCTTGGAGACGGGAGCCAGGGAGATGAGTGCCAGGAGGGGCGCTTCGGATGGAAGGGAGGGAGGCCCTGGGCTGGAAACCAGCAACAGGTCTGCGCCCCCCAAGGGTAGAGCGGGGTGCTGGGGGCCGAGGCCAAGGAGTGTGGCTCAGGTGAGTGGGGAAGGGGTTGGGGTGGGAGGCAGAAGGTTCCAGGAACAAACCTAAGGAGGCCTGAGGAGTCGGAGAGATTTGACTGAGAATCACTTTAGAGAAGAAAGTGCAGTTTAGAGAAGGGCGGTGGGGATCTGTGATGACAGGAGGGGGTGAAACCTCAGAGATTCGCCGGAAGGAGGCCACCAGGTGGTCACATGTGGGGCTGAGCAGGACCCTGGTCCTGGGCAGAGGGGCACAAACAGACACGGCCAAGTGGCCAGGGGCGCCTTTGCCCTTCCCTACTGAGGCGGACCATCCCTGCAGCACCCAGCGGGGGGCAGTCTCTGATCAGTCACTCGGGCCCCAAATGCTGGCTTGCTGAGCTCCCACTATGTGCCAGGCAGGCGCCGGGCACTCTGGGGACCCAGAGATCATACACAAGCATATGCCCGCAGGCCACTCAGGCCATAGAGGAAATGAGGTGGGTACACAAATCCCAGGATGACAAGGACAAGGCCGAGCTCTTGGGTCAGTTGCTGGCAGCTGGAGCCACGTAAGAGAAGGTCACCCCGGAGGTGGTGCTTGAGCCCAACCCTGAAGGCTGGGAAGGGCCGAGATGGGGGGCGCAGGGAGGGGGAGGCTGGAAAGGGAAGTCCAGTTGGAATTCTGGGTGTGCTGCTGACTAGCTGTGTGTTCTTGGGGAAGTTACCGAACTTCTCAGAACCTCTCTTTCCCCACCTTGCAGGCCCGTTTAAGCATTATGGGTCATATCCGTACAGGGCCCCACACATAGTGGGCGCTCAGTAAATGGTAGCTATTGTTATAAGGAATAAATAGAAAACACTGGATAGAATAAAAACAAGGCCAGAGATGGGCTGGAAAGGAGGGTGAGCCGCAGCATGGAGAAATGAGGCTGGGCTGATAGAATGAGGCTGCAGGCCACCCAGCACCCAGAAGAAGCTGTGAGCAATGGGGAGGGGGGTCCCCAAAGAGCAGTTGGTGGAGCCCTGGTTGGTATCTGGTAAAGCCTGTGTGGCTCATACTTACCAGCAAAAGAGCAGTCGAGAGCGTGTCCACATCTTGTTTAAAAATAAAGCCCAACCCTGGTCACTTGTGTGGCCAGTGACTCACTTCTAAGAAAACCATGTTTCCGAGGTGATGGTGCACCTGATTCTGGGCCATGAAAGCCCTGCAGCGCCCCCTCTCCTTGGCCATCGCCTGAGTGGCCATGCGTGGAGATGTTTACGGGGTAGGTCCTGTGAGGAGGCCGCCACCACCCCCAGCACCGCCAGGAGGTGGCTCCTCCAGCCTCGGTCTTCAGACAACGCAGCCCTCACTGCCATGGCGACCGCAGCCGCATGAGAGGCCTCGGACCACAGCCTCCAGCTAAGCCACTGCCACGCTGCTGACCCAAAGAAATGGGCATCATAAGCCTTTGTCATCACTTGAAGTTCCTAAATTACCAACAAGTAACCACACAGCAATGTGATTGCTAACACAGAGCTGTGACTGGGCTAGAGCCACCACCCCAGGGCCCGGGACCTGTATTATGAACAACTGAGCTCAGCGAGGGCCCCGAGTGGGGAAGGGGAGGAGATGAGGCAGGTCCAGCTCCAGACAGAGCTCGGGACTCCACCCAGCGCCGGCCTGGCTGTGAGTGCCGGGCAATCTGGCTTGTTGGACGTCCCCAGAAAAGGGAGCAGAAGTGAGAACAAAGTGGCATGTACCCCTCCTGGCTCAAACCTCACTCCACCGCTCACTGCCTGGGTTACCTGGCAGTTTCTCATCTGCAAAGTGCTACACCAAGGCCCTCTCCACAGGGCATTGTCCTTGTGTGTAGGAGCCTGGTTCCTGGAGAATCACCTGAGATGTGGGGTGCAAAGCTGAGGCGCACCCAAAGCAGGCGCACAGGTCTGGCTGGGAGCGCCCTCTTCTTTACCTTCTGACTCCCAAGTTGCCCATCCTTCAGGGTCGGAATTAATGTGCAGGGGGCGCTTAAAGGAAAGGTTAGAGAGAAAGAACCCTGCTCATTCCTGTCCTAAAAGTTTTCCTTGATTAGCTGAGGCCTTGTTTATAGAGCAAATCTTGGCCTTGACCTCATTTAGTTCCCACCACCACCCACTCAGCCACCTTTACTCTGCTGACCTCTTTACCCTGCAGTCTCCTCATCTATCCCCCTGAACTGGGGGTAATGACAGCATTGAGTCCATAGTGGTGTTGAGTGTGAAGTGAGATCCCAGGGGACAGGCCTGGCAGGATGATTGACAATGAGGACATGTTCCAGGCAGGGCCTGCGGGGCCTTGTTCCTGCAGCGCGGAATGGAAACAACTCGGGGTGTCTGATGTGATTTATAGCAGAAAATCCATTCTTTTGAGGCCTCCTCATTATTAATTGTTGGGAAACCCAAGCAATTCTGACATGGGGTGAGGGTCTCCCCCTCACTGCACACCTGCTGCCCACTCCGTCCCACACCTGCTTCTCCCACCACAGTGGTGCCCACAGCAGGGTGAGGACATGTCGGATGCATGTGTGGGTGGGTGGATGGGTGGGTGGATGCTATCTGGATATATGGACAGATGGGTGTTTTGGGGTGTCTTTTGCTCCAGCCCCCATGTCAGACCTCATTTGAGGCCTTTCTTGGGGTTCAGTGTGGACAGAGATAATTCCTCTCCTGCAGGAAAAGAGAAGAGCGAGAAGATCAACCATCTCACAATCTGTTCTCCATCGTTTTTGTTTGTTTTTTTTAAATATAGTTTATTGATTTTTTTACAGAGAGGAAGGGAGAGAGATAGAGAGTTAGAAACATCGATGAGAGAGAAACATTCCCACTGGGAATGTGCCAGCAACCCAGGTACATGCCCTTGACCGGAATCGAACCTGGGACCCTTCAGTCCGCAGGCCTACGCTCTATCCACTGAGCCAAACCGGTTTTGGCCTGTTCTCCATCTTAATTACGCACGTTTCTGATGAGTTCATCAACTTCACCTGAAGGCTGTCCTAGAGTCCGCTGCCCTCGGTTTGCTGCAGGAGGGGGGGCTGCTCCTCCAGAGGGAGGGGAGAGCCCCAGCCAGGTCTAAAAGCCTGTGCCCCCCATTATTCTGGGCCCCAGAGGGAGGGGAGAGCCCTAGCCAGGTCTAAAAGCCTGTGCCCCCCTGGTCCTGGGGCCCCAGCAGCCTGAGGAACGGGCAGTAAGGCAGGAAGGAGGCTTGCACCACGTCCTCAGTCTCTCTGAAGCCTCAGGGTTCTCTGAGGTGAAGATCAGGAGGGGAAAGGGAAACAGACTCCTCGCTGGACACTCCCTTCTCCCCCTCCACCCCCACCCCAGATGCGCAGACATCACCAGCGGAGATGAAGCTGGCATCGTGGAGAGAGCCCTGGCCTTTAGGGTCAGCAGTCTCGTGCTGAAAACCTAAGCCCACACCTATGGGCCAGGAGGCCATGGGCGAGCCAGACAACCTTCGGAGCCTGGTCTGGTGCGAAGGTCAGACTGGGTGATCTTAAAAGGGGGAAGGATGTCCTACAGAACTGGAGCCTCACACCAGCAGGGAGGGAGGTGGGCAGGGGCAGCAAGGTGCCGTGGCATGACAGGAGCCCTAAGCGTGCCACCCGCCCAGACCTTCCGCAGAGGCGGCCAAGCTTTCGGGGGTGGAGAGCCAAACGCTGCCTGGTCCCACCCAGGAGCCCCTGGTCACTCCCTTCCCCTGTCAAGTCCTCAAGAACCCGCAGAAGCTTCGGTCAGAAGGAGGACCAAGCTGCCCAGCTGCCCGTCGCCACCTTGAATTCTGAGCCCCATCTGCCTGCTGAGTGCCACCTGCCAGCCCTGCAGCCCGGCAAGGCCGTGGGGCCAGGCCAGGTTCCCCGCATGGACGGCCATTCCCGGTGCTTCAGCTCCACCGACCAGGCTCCACCCACAGGAACTGCATCTATGAAGCTCAGCCTGATGGGCCCTCCAAAAGCAAGCCGGGAGCAAGCTGGGAGGGGGCGCGATGCCAAGGGCCAGCCCTCCCCTGCCACCGGCAGGAGGGCAGGAGGGCTGGCACCAGCCAGGTGCTTTCTGGGAAGCAGGGAGACAGTCTGTCAGGACACTTCGCCTTCCTCTGGGCTCCAACCCAGCCCCATGGGGGGCTCCAGGTAGGAGGGGAAGGTGGCCTGCAGAGCTCCGGCTCCGCCTGGCTCCACCTGCCTCTGCCCGCCCCTCCTCTCACCTGCCACGGGATCCTCTGTTTATCCTTCCTTTTCCACAAAAAGGCATAATTTCGCCTGGCATGCCCCTCCGCCCAGAGCTTCTTGGGAAGTCCACATGCAAATGCCCGTATCAGTCAGGATGTGTCGGAGCCGCAGGACACAGGGGTCGCCCCCGGCTCTTGCTGCTGTGGAAGAGGCTGGGAGCAGACAAGTTAGGGGACTTCTCCAAGGTCAGGCAGTGCGTGGCGGAGAATGTGGATCCAAAGCTCATCAGCGTACAAATAACAGGAACAATGTTTCTGTGCAGATGCTTGGCTCAGTGGAGTCTGATGCAAACCACAGACCCTCTGGGAAAGCCTCCTACGCACGGGCACGGGGCGCAGGGGGCCCAGGAGGATAGTTCTGAGGCCCATTGGGGAACTGCTGCGGGTCAAGAATTCCAGCTCGCCAGGTGGTGGCTTGGGCAGCTGGCAGAGCCGCTCATTTGGAGACAGAGAGAGTACCCGCCTCGAGACCGTCTGAGGGCCAGTCAGCTCTCCCGGTGTGAAGTCCCTGGAGCAATGCCTGGCGCAGAATAAACGCTGAAGGAGCGTCTGCTATTATTTACCCCTGAATCGGGGAGCTGTCCGGAGAGTCTTTCGAATGCAGGCAGTTTCTCACTGTCCCCCACCACCCAGCCTGTCAACTGGGTGAGGTCAGGGTCCCAGGGCCACCAGGTGAAGCCCCTCTCTGGAACTTGGATGCCCTCCTCCCACCCCCCGCTGCCCACCCCCACCTGAGCAGCCGCTGCTGGCAGTTCCAGGAACCCCACCTCTTTCCTCCCCGCCCTGCTCCGCCTCCCCTCCCCCCGGACTTGTCCCCCCTCCCTTGGCACCGCTCAGGAATCAATGCAATCCTCTAAAAGCTCATAACTCGGAGGTAATTATAAGAAGCATCAATTACCCAGCACCATGGATTTCATGAATTCAATTAATTTGCATGGCAATCGATACAGGGGGGTTCGCTTGGGTCCCCGGGGAAGTGAGGACATTGTTCTGCAAGCTATTGATTTTACAATGTAAAACAAAACCTCTCTCCTCGAATTCATAGATGCCCATTCAGCCATATTAACTTTCAGATCATTTATTTGTGTGTGTCTTTCAACTCTGTCTGTTGCTATCACACAAATGCCGAGTATGACATCGCAGGGAGTAATTGAATCAATGCGGTTGTGCCGCACCTGCCGCACCAGGCTTTCCTGCCCAGGACGAGGCGTGGGGGCGGAGCTGCTCTTCACATCCCCGTCCTCTGCTGTCCCAGCCACCCCCACTCCAAACACTCTCTCCCAGCCAGGCTGCCCCCGACCCCAGGCCCCACACTCCACCGAACTTACCTGCTTGATTCAAGATAGACTTAGAGTGCAGCTGAGACAACAGCAAGAACTTTCAGGCAGTGGATGGGAGCTCCAGAAGAAGTGGAGAGAATAAAGGACTCGCCTTTTGCAAAAGATCTTCTGAACCAAAAAGATTCCCACTGGATGGGAGAACATATTTGCCAATGATACATCTGATAAGGGGTTAATATCCAAAATATATAAAGCACCCATGCAACTAACAAAAGGAAGACAATCTATTTTTAAAAAGGCAGAAGACCTAAATAGACATTTCTCCAAAGAAGGCATACAAATGGCCAAGAAACATATGAAAAAATGCTCAAGGTCACTGATCATCAGAGAAATGCAAATTAAAACCACAATGAGGTATCACCTCACACCTGGAAGAATGGCTGCCATCAACAAACAACAAATGCTAGCGAGGATGCGGAGAAAAGGGAACACTAGTTCACTGATGGTGGGAATGCAGACTGGTGCAGCCACTATGGAAAGCAGTATGGAGTTTCCTCAAAAAAATTTAAAACGGGACATCTGTTTGACCCAGCTATCCCACTTCTGGGAATATATCCTAAAAACCCTGAAACACCAATTAGAAAGAATATATGTACTAGTACCCCTATGTTCATAGCAGCGTTATTTACAATAGGTAAGATTTGGAAACAGCCCAAGTGCCCATCAGTAGATGAGTGGATAAAAAAGCTGTGGGACACTTACACTATGGAATACTATGTAGCTGTAAAAAAGAAGGATCTCTTACCCTTTGGGACAGCATGGAGGGACCTGGAGACTATTATGCTCAGTGAAATAAGCCAGTCAGAGAAAGACAAATATCACATGATCTCACATATTTGTGAAATCTAATGAACAAAATGAATTGAGCAACAAAATAAGACCCAAAGCATGGAGGCATGGAAAAGACTGACATATCTCGTAGTTGGCAGGGGAGGGGGGGGGCGTGGACAAAGAACTTATATTCTTATATGCACAGCCCATGGACATCGGCAATAGGGTGGTGAAGACCTGGGGGGTTGGGTAGGGGCTGGGAGGAGGGGGTAAAGGGGTCAAAATTGGAGACATCTGTAATACTATCAACAATAATATATATATAAAGAGCCAGGGTTCATAACATCTGCAACAACCAAGGCTCCACTGAACACCGGAAGTCAGTGCTGGGTTACGGTGGCAACCCAGCACTGACTGCAGCTGGTGCCAGAGCAGCGACCCAGCACTGACTGCCAAGGGGGCTTCGGATCAGGCCCACCTCTTCGATCAGGCCCAGAGATAGGCCCAGAGACACTGACTGCCATAGAAACCAACTAATCAGAACCCAATCTGGGTGAACTACGAAGGCAGAACCTAAGGTGGGGGCTGAGGAGGGGTTTTAAGGGCAACAGCTGTTTGGTATAAGGTGTAAGAAAGCGGTTCAATTTTTTAATGCTTTGGCAGTATAGTGCTTATGGCTGGCTATCAGTCCAGTATAGGGATTATGTGTTTTTGTCTGCCAAGAGCATCTCCTCCTGTTGAAAAAGGCTCCCCGCCCCCCATTTAAGCAATCCTATCCTATATAATCTATACTACCAAGAGGATAATATGCTAATTAGACCAGGTTGACTGGCCATCTTCCAGACGTCCGACTTCCTTCCAGACAAAGCCATGGTGGTGGGGGCCAAGGCAGAGGCAGTTATTGGTGATCAGGCCAACAGGGAGGGCAGTTAGGGGTGATCAGGCAGGCAGGCAGAGGGCTTAGGGCCAATCAGGCAGAGGCAGTTAGGGGCAATCACACAGGCAGGCAGGTGAGCGGTTAGAAGCCAGCGGTCCCAGATTGGAGAGGGTGCAGGCTGGGCTGAGGGAACCCCCTCCCCTCCCCCTGCATGAATTTCATGCACCGGGCCACTAGTACATATATATATTAAAAAAAAGAAATATTGCAACAAATAAGTTGACATTACTACTAAAAAAAAAACACTCAAGCCCTGTGGTGGCTGCAGCCAGAGGTGTGGACCAAATGACCTCTCAGTGACCTTGTCTCTGCCACTCAGGGAAGAGGCATTTGTATCCTGGGCTGGGTGCAGACGGTTTCATTCCCTCCCCAGAGGCAAGAGGTTAAGGATTTCCCAAAAGTCACCCAGCCCTTCTCTCGGAGAGGCCAGGTTTAATAGGAGGGGTGCTCATGGAAGAGTAAGGGCGTCCCCTTAGCCGCCCATCCCCCAGTGCAGGCGCTCCACCTGCTGTGTCACACGCGCACTCCAGTCCACATGCAAGGCTGGGCCCCCGATCCAGCCCCGTCCCAGGAGAGCACCCCTCAGTGGACCCCCGCGCCGTCCGGAGGAGAGGCTGTGCTGTACCTGCCTCTGCCCCTCCCCGCCATCAGGGTGGGAGACAGCTCTCCAGTGCAGCACCTGCTTCCCTCCGATAACCAGCTCCTGACAAGCCCCTAATTGTCCCTGGAATCTCGGTGCCCGCGTGGAGAGTAGGTCATTTAACCAACAGTACACACAACTGAATAAAAATCCATTTTCCAAGAGAAAATTCTATTCTTATCGGAGTTTTGCAAGAGGGTTGCGAGCGGCCCGCGCTAATTGAAGCTTTGATGCTGGTAGGAGGAGGCCGCTAATCAACCCAGGAAGACGCTCCTTCAGAGTGGGCCCTCCCCAAGGGCCGGACTCTAGGTAGTCTCTGGGATAGGGGGAGGGGACAGGGCAGGGACAGAGGCTCAGGCCAGCCCCCGACACCACAGGGGCTCAGCCACTGCCCCTGGCATAAAGCAGGAACAAAGGCATGAGGGAGGCAGGTGGCTGGGTGGGGAAGGCCCCTGAGGCTGGCAGGAGCCAGGACCCAGGTCAGGCAAGCCTGGGTCAGGAGCCCTGATGACCTTCTCCCCGTGCACGTGGGCAAGTCCCTACATTTCTGAGCTCAGTTCCTTCTCTGACAACCTGGTTGACGATGAGCAAATAAAAATAAAATCCAGGAAGGGAAGTTTTGTTTTTAAGGACATTCTGAGAGCCCGGCTACCCACCACTTCACCGGCTATATAGTGCGTAGTGCTCTATGCTCACTGCTGGCTGTTTGGCGTTTATTCCTGATCTCATTTCATCTTCGAGGTGGGGAATCTGACACCACAGAAGTGTCTCACTCAGAATCTCACAGTAGAAAGTGGCGTAGTTGGAACTCAAACTTGCTATCTTTTTCTCCAAAATCCAAGCAGATTTCTCTTGTCTGACCTTTTTCTCCTAAAATGAGGTGGGAGGGCCCATCCAGCCCTTCATCTCATCTCCCCCACCTCTGTGCCCAGCAATATTCTCTCTCTCTCTCTCTCTCTCTCTCACACACACACACACACACACACACACACAGGCATCATTTCCTTTGCTCCTCACAGCAACATCCACAGCAGGCAGGGGTCCCTGGAAACAGGAAGCTGGTCCTGCAGAGATGTGTGTGGTTACTGAGATAATCCTCATAGCGCCAACGTCACCTGGACAATGAGGTACCGATGGCGGTGATGGCATTCTTCCTACCTAGAGCCCAGCACACAGCGCCTTCCACACAAAGGCAGAGTTAGCACCAGCAGGCAAACCAGCCCACTCTCTAGATGCAGAAACTGAGCTCAGAGGATGTCAGATCCCAGGACACACAGCCAGGGAGCAGCAGCGGTGGAACACCTTGAACCCCAACTTCAGCCACAAACCCATGACCAGTCCACTGTTCTCTGTCCTCCAGGGCCTAGTAAAGGCCCTGCCAATTAGGGCGGACGTGGGAAGGAGGCAGGAGAAACCCCAGCACAGGGCTGGCTGGGTGCTATGGACTGAATCATGGTCCCCACTCCCAAGTGTCATGTGTAGAAGCCCTACCCCCCAGTGCAACGTATCTAGAGGTGGGGCCCTCAGAAGGTGACTAGGTTCAGCTGAGGTCAGCAGGGTGGGGCCCTCAAGACGGCATTAGTGCCCTTGTGAGAAGAGACACCGCATCTGTGGGTGCCTGACCTCAGACTTCCAGCCTCCAGAACTGCAGAAATAACTGTTCTACAAGCCCCCAGACTGGGTATTCGCTGAGCAGCTCGAGCCCACTAAGACGGCGCCAGCACAGCTAAGCACTCAGCAGACACCAGCCCTGGCACCAAGAGCAGTCAGGGTAGGATGGGACTGAACTGATGAGTCCTTACCCTCAGGGCCTCAGGAGCACAGCACAGCACTAGAGACCTACCCCTCTCCAGGGAGGAGACAGGGTGACAGAGAAGGGAGAGGCAGTCTGGGCTACAAACTTGAAGTGTCTTCATAAGAGAGAGGAGGAAGGAAGCAGCGGAATTTGCCAGGTCGAATAGGTTGCAAGAGTTAACACTCATTTCTCCAGCTCCACTTCCCTGGCACCTGCCAGTCCTGTGCAGGTGGGGGGGGGGGGGGGGGGCAGGGCTCAGCCATGTGAAGGCATGTGGACAAGAGGCGTGCACTCTAGCAGGAGCCATGTGTAAGGTGAGAGCTTTGGCAGGAGTCTGCTGGGCCCAAGGAGGAGGCAGTTGCTTTCAGCACCATTTCAAGTATGCTCAGGGGTGCTGCGGGAATGAGAGGATGCTCAGGGGTGCTGCGGGAATGAGAGGATGCTCAGGGGTGTTGGGGGGACTGAGAGGATGCTCAGGGGTGCTGGGGGGACTGAGAGGATGCTCAGGGGTGCTGGGGGGACTGAGGGGATGCTCAGGGGTGTTGAGGAGACTGAGAGGATGCTCAGGGGTGTTGGGGGGACTGAGAGGATGCTCAGGGGTGCTGGGGGGACTGAGAGGATGCTCAGGGGTGTTGGGGGGACTGAGAGGATGCTCAGGGGGTTGGGGGGACTGAGAGGATGCTCAGGGGTGTTGGGGGGAATGAGAGGATGCTCAGGGGTGCTGGGGGGACTGAGAGGATGCTCAGGGGTGTTGAGGGGACTGAGAGGATGCTCAGGGGTGTTGGGGGGACTGAGAGGATGCTCAGGGGGTTGGGGGGACTGAGAGGATGCTCAGGGGTGTTGGGGGGAATGAGAGGATGCTCAGGGGTGCTGGGGGGAATGAGAGGATGCTCAGGGGTGTTGGGGGGACTGAGAGGATGCTCAGGGGTGTTGGGGGGAATGAGAGGATGCTCAGGGGTGCTGGGGGGAATGAGAGGATGCTCAGGGGTGTTGGGGGGACTGAGAGGATGCTCAGGGGTGTTGGGGGGACTGAGAGGATGCTCAGGGGTGTTGAGGGGACTGAGAGGATGCTCAGGGGTGTTGAGGGGACTGAGAGGATGCTCAGCGGTGTTGGGGGGACTGAGAGGATGCTCAGGGTTGTTGGGGGGACTGAGAGGATGCTCAGGGGTGTTGAGGGGACTGAGAGGATGCTCAGGGGTGTTGGGGGGACTGAGAGGATGCTCAGGGGGTTGGGGGGACTGAGAGGATGCTCAGGGGTGTTGGGGGGAATGAGAGGATGCTCAGGGGTGCTGGGGGGAATGAGAGGATGCTCAGGGGTGTTGGGGGGACTGAGAGGATGCTCAGGGGTGTTGGGGGGAATGAGAGGATGCTCAGGGGTGCTGGGGGGAATGAGAGGATGCTCAGGGGTGTTGGGGGGACTGAGAGGATGCTCAGGGGTGTTGGGGGGAATGAGAGGATGCTCAGGGGTGTTGAGGGGACTGAGAGGATGCTCAGGGGTGTTGAGGGGACTGAGAGGATGCTCAGCGGTGTTGGGGGGACTGAGAGGATGCTCAGGGTTGTTGGGGGGACTGAGAGGATGCTCAGGGGTGTTGGGGGGACTGAGAGGATGCTCAGGGGTGTTGGGGGGACTGAGAGGATGCTCAGGGGTGTTGGGGGGAATGAGAGGATGCTCAGGGGTGTTGGGGGGACTGAGAGGATGCTCAGGGGTGCTGGGGGGAATGAGAGGATGCTCAGGGGTGCTGGGGGGAATGAGAGGAGAGGTTTTTCAGGAACACCCCGCCCAATACCCCCTTTGATAACCCCTCCTGGGATAGACTAATGATGAAAGAGCCAAGGCCCAAAGAGCTGGTGCAGCAAACTCAGCAGCCCAGGACCTGCAGGAGCTGAATGGGGCCCAACCCAGGGCTTTGCACCCTGAGTGCCGTGCTCTCCCACAGGCTCGGGCAGTTAGGGGTGGGAGGCAAAATGTGAAGTGCTCACTCCAAACCCGAGTGACCACCAGGTGCCTGGGCTGAGCCTGCTGGGCTGGCTTCCCCCAGGGCCCGCGGCCCAGCCTCTCCACAAGGGCCTGTGTCCAGCAGGGT
This sequence comes from Myotis yumanensis, assembly GCF_028538775.1. Lineage (NCBI taxonomy): Eukaryota > Metazoa > Chordata > Mammalia > Chiroptera > Vespertilionidae > Myotis > Myotis yumanensis. The sequence goes on from NW_027223761.1 coordinate 80,914,951, forward strand.
CTGCAGAGTCTCAGAGATACCTGCTCCCGGTACTGGTACCGCTCAGACAGGAAAGGAGGGCTCGGACTCACCCTCTCAGGGTGGGCAGAGCGGTTCTTACCAGAGCAGTGGCCTCTGGCTTCTGCCTTAACGAGCCGGGGGGGGGGGGGGGGGGGGGGGGCGGGGGCGGACTGCAGAAAGTCAACGAGGTCCAGAGGGCCAGCTGCACCGTGTCAAGGCCAAGGTAGGTGGGATGCCTCAGGACCCCAAAACTCCTCACTGCCTCTCCAGCTCAGCTGTCCCAGTTGTGTTGGCCGCAGCAGGCTTCTGCACGTCCTGGCATACCAAGCATTGAAACTTGGTGAATATTTGGAAAAACCGTTATAAAACCAGGAGCAGCCGAATGACCTGAGTCTCCGCAGGAACAGGGACGCCTGGGTGACCTGGTGTCCTAACTGGTCTGACCTTCCCCTCTGACTCCTGCATCCCGGCCTCTGCTTTGAGGCCCGAGGGATCTCTCTGAGGTGTATGCTGCCCATCTCACCACCCCAACCCCGGCTCAAAACCCTCCCGTGCTTCCTCACTGCCCGGGGATTCGGGCAAAGGCTTCCCTTCACGTCTCCTCCCGCGGGCCTTTCCAGGAGCCTCCAGCCTTGCGTGTCCATGCTCCCCTGCACAGGGCCCGTGCGCCAGCCCTATCCTGTGTGTGCTGCTCCTCATCCTGAAACAGCTCCCCACCTCCACGCACCCATCTCCCGGGCACATGACATTCCTTGCCAGCATTCCACAGAGGTGGAGGGTGTGATCGCACTAAGAAGCAGAACATATGCCCGTTCCCTCTGACCTTGGGTGCGGACACATGCCTTGCTTTGGCCAATGGAATGTTAGTGGGAGCGATGTGACTAAAGGTTAAGTGCCATGTGAGGGGGCTCACTTGCTTGTGCTCTTTCCACCACCATTAGAAGATCACCCCTGCCCTAACCGGTGTGGCTCAGTGGATAGAGAGTCGGCCTGCAGACTCAAGGGTCCCAGGTTCGATTCCAGTTAAGGGCATGTACCTTGGTTGTGGGCACATCCCCAGTAGGGAGTGTGCAGGAGGCAGTTGATCGATGTTTCTCTCTCATCGATGTTTCTAACTCTCCATCCCTCTCCCTTCCTCTCTGTAAAAAATCAATAAAATATATTTTAAAAAAAAAAAGAAGAAGAAGAAGAAGATCACCTCGAGGCCTGCCTGCCAGGCCTAGGCGCTGGGTTCGAGACGCGTGCAGCAGAGTTGCCCAAAGAGGCCCAGCCTAGATCAGCTGACTCTCAGCCAACTCACAGAAGCGAGAACTAAACAAATAGTCACTGTATAGGCCAGGGGGATAGCATACATGCTTGTTACACAGCATGTTGCAGTAATCGCTCACTGATACATCATTTGAACTGGAATCATGTCCAGCCCATCATCAGGCCTTGGATGAGATGGATGTCATTTCTTCTCGACAGTTTGACCAGAGCCCTCGCTGCTCCCACAGTCCAGGCTGAGGGGCTCCCCGGGCTCCCGCGGCACCCCACATCGGCACTTTTCGCCACACTGGGCACGCACTGGGTTATAATTTCTATTTCACTTTTCTGTCTCCTTCACAGGATTCCGAGCTTCTTGAGGTTAGGGATTGCATGTTACTCACAGTTTCTGACACGGACTCAGTGACTGTTCGTTAGAAGAAAAACCATAGCTGACCTTTTCCAACCAGTGAAAGCAAGAGGACTCTGACTTTCCCACCCCGCCCATCAGCGTCACGGAAAAGGCCGAAGAGGGAAGAGGACTCCTGTGAGTTCCCGTCTCCTCCCCACAGCCACGTGCGCACACACATGCACGTGCTCACGCCCACCCTCGTCCAGGCTGCCCGCTCCCACCCGCCTGCTCGCTTGGTGACGAAGCACTTTCTGAACCCATTCGCTCCATCTTTCTGCGATATCCTCCAGCAAATCAAGCATCCCCTTCTTGGGATGTTTTCAATCTGTTTTATGTTGATTTTAATTAAAGAATCCGAAACTGAACAAACAGTTCCTAGCAGGTGGCCATACAAGTGTGAAATAAGCAAACTGTTTTATCTGCCACAAACTCTGCTAGTAAATTTCTTCAAATTAATCCCAGCCTCCAATAGTCTGCTGATCTCAAGGAGAAAGCGAAGCAATCCCGGCCTCCAAATATTTGCTTCTGTTGCAGCTCCTGGAGCCAACAACGGGGTGTCCCCTTTGTTTCACCCTCACCCCCTGTTTTCCAGACCCACCTCTGGCCTCTGTTGGCCCAACCCGTCAGCCCAGAACAAGGGTCATGTGCCCGCACTGTTGAGCTCCATGGCCAGAACTCCAATAGCGCGGCCACCTGCCCAGGAGAGAGCTCCCAGCCCTCTCTCTCCTGAGTACCACCATCTCCAGCCGCCCCCTCCCACTGCCAACCTCCCAAAGCTCACCCACTCGCAGGAGCAGACGGGGAGCCCAAGGTGCTGCTGGCTTCCCTCCCGTGGCACAGCCAGGAAGGGAAGGGGCGCTGGGGAGGCGATGCCCGTCCCGGCCAGGGCATGCATGAGTGGGCACCGCATTCACGCTGCTGAAAGTGGAGGTTAGCATGGGCTTGCCAGAGCCTAGTTTGCTTAAATTTTTCTTACTTTGGGATCTAAAAATTCCACATGTAGGGCTTTATTTTAAAAAATCATCAATGTATAGTGGTAAACGTTTCTCTCAGAGCTGTTCATAACAGCAAAAACTGAAAACCATTTGTTATTCAACAATAAAGGATTGGGCAAATAAATAATGGTATAAAGTATAGCAAAATATTCAATGCTTAAAAGGTAATCTCAGAGGGAAGGCAGGGGTGGTGGGTGGGAAATGATCAAGCAAAGAGCTTGTGTGCATATATGCATAACCCTGGTGGTGAAGGCCTGGGTGGGGGTAGGGTGGGCTAGAAAGGGCCAATGAGGGGAAGAGGGGGGCATATGTAAGACTTTTTTTTTTTACAATAAAGATTTTTTTTTAAAGAAAGAAAAAGAAAAAATAATCTTGTGATTTATTTACAAGGCAATATGCCAACATGAATTCATTTTCCTTTTAGTTTTGTATGTATATAATCTAATATTCTGGATGTAGCATAAATACATTGAATATATTATTCTAGGTGTAATATGTGTGTGCGCGCATAAAAAAAATGCTGAGAGGATATAAACTAAAACGCTAACGATAGCTGTCTAAGTACTGGGAATATACGTGGTAGCTCTCATTTGTTTCTTTTTTAAAAGTCAGTATTTTGTTAATTTTCGAACGTTGAGAACCCGGCTGGAGAGCCTGGGGACCGGGCTGTGACCGGCTGTGCCCTAGCGCAGACTTCGTGTTGTGCCATCTCCGGGCCCCGCTCTGAAGCTGGGAGTCCTGGCGTGGCCGTGGTGAGCCAGCGAAGGCTCCCAGCGTCGCAGTCTCATACCCTGGCCTTGGGGCCCCGGGGAGTCCTAGGCTCTGGGTACCTGCTGCTGCCACTGCGGCCCCACAGTCAGCTCTGCACACAGCAGCCAAATGGTCTTTCCGAATCTGATCCACCGCTGCCTCTTGTCATCTCAGGACCACATTGGACGCCCCCCCCCCCCCCCGCCCCCGTCTGTGTGCCCCTAACGATCTGGCCGCTGCCCAGGTCCCAGATGCTCTGATGGACACATCGCTGTCCGTGCTGCCTCCCCACTCCAAGCAGCTCCCTTCGGGCAGGGCCTCCAGTGCCCACAGCAGGCCCCCCACAACCCCCCACGGCACCGGCAGGATGCACGTTGCCTAGCTGAGCACGGCTCATCCTCACAGAATGCAGAGCACATGCTCAGGGTCCAGGCTTGTCTCACATGGCTCAGGGGTTCCTAACCGGAGAGCCAGGGACCACTACAGAGTCTGTGGGCGGATTTCGGGACGTCCTTGAACGCCTAGAAGTTCGACACAAACATACAAACACTTTTCTGGGGAAAGGATCCGCGCCTGCCATCAGATACAGAGAAAGGCAAGAATCCAACGTTTTGAAGGATGATGAGGGAGGCACCCAGGAACAAGCAATGTGGTCTCTGCCCTCGGGCAGGAGGGTCAGGTACCAGCTTACAGAATGACATGGACCAAGCGAGGTGGGTAATTTAAGCTCCTGGAGCACACACAGGAGGAGGCTGGGCTTCTGCTGGGCAGGCCATCGGGGAAGGCTGTCCCAGGGAGGGCCCCCAGCAGGCCCGGAGGGCGAATGGACAGCAGCCCTTTGGCGCAGATGCTCATCCCTGCTGGCCCTAAGGAGAGGGAAGTGGGGGAGGGTGGGGTGGCGGGGGCAAAAGGGGAGGTGGCCTGTTTTGTAGCCTGAACTGTGCAAGCATTTTCCACGGCAGCGGCCCCAGAGCAGTATTGCAGCGAAGTGAAGAGCGGACTGGGCCCCTTCCCGGCTCTGCGGCGCACTGCCCGTGCTGCCCACGGCAGCGACATAATCTCTCTGAGTGGCGGTTTTCTCATCTATAAAATGCAGGTACTAATAGAACCCTTTATAAGATTGTTTTGAGGATTAAATGCAGTAATATTTGTAAAGCATTCAGCCGAAGTCTGGAATAAGTAAGAGGAAAAATCAACAAGGCTCCTTTCCTAGAGGAACTTCAGTCTGGAGGCTCTGGGTGCGTGGGCCCTGGATGTTCTCACTCTCTCCCACCCACAGGTACACGCGCCTTTTCATCTGTGCCCCTCAGACCAGATGAAACAACCACAGTCACACCAGGTGCTCTAAAGGACCCACACAGAGGGTCTGGCAGGGTGGGAGGGGAAGCTTGCTACACTAGGGGCCCTTAGGTGACTTAAGGTGCCTGGCTGGGCTCCTACCCTTTCTTTTTTTTGTTGTTTTTGTTTGTTTTTGTTTTTGTTTTTTTTAATAATTAAATCTTTATTGTTCAGATTATTACATTTGTTCCTCTTTTTTTCCCCATAATTCCCCTCCTCCCAGTTCCCACCCCACCCTCTGCCCTCACTCCCCACCTACTGTCCTCATCCATAGGTGCATGATTTTTGTCCAGTCTCTTCCCCCATCTCCCACACCCCTTTCCCCCCCAAGCATAGTCAGTCCATTCCCTTTCTATGTCCCTGGTTCTATTATAATCACCAGTTCATTCTGTTCATCAGATTATTTATTCACTTGATTCTTAGATTCACTTGTTGATAGATGCGTATTTGTTGTTCATAATTTGTATCTTTACCTTTTTCTTCTTCTTCCTCTTAAAGGATACCTTTCAGCATTTCATATAATACTGGTTTGGTGGTGATGAACTCCTTTAGCTTTTCCTTATCTGTGAAGCTCTTTATCTGACCTTCAAATCTGAATGATAGCTTTGCTGGATAAAGTACTCTTGGTTGTAGGTTCTTGGTATTCATCACTTTGAATATTTCTTGCCATTCCCTTCTAGCCTGCAAAGTTTCTGTTGAGAAATCAGCTGACAGTCGTATAGGTATTCCCTTGTAGGTAACTGAGTTTCTTTCTCTGGCTGCTTTTAAGATTCTCTCTTTGTCTTTTGCTCTTGGCATTTTAATTATGATGTGTCTTGGTGTGGTCCTCTTTGGATTCCTTTTGTTTGGGGTTCTCTGCACTTCCTGGACTTGTAAGTCTATTTCTTTCACCAAGTAGGGGAAGTTTTCTGCCATTATTTCTTCAAATAAGTTTTCAATATCTTGCTCTCTCTCATCTTCTGGCACCCCTATAATTCTGATGTTGGTACTCTTGTAGCTGTCCCAGAGGCTCCTTACACTATCTTCACACTTTCGAATTCTTTTTTCATTTTGCTTTTCTGGTTGGGTGTTTTTTGCTTCCTCGCATTTCAAATCTTTGACTTGATTCTTGCGCTCCTCTGGTCTGCTGTTGGGAGTCTTGTATAATATTCATTTCAGTCAGTGTATGCTTACTTTCTAGTTAGTCCTTTATCACACCATCGAGGGTCTCATTAGATTTCCTGTACATCTCATCAAGTTTATCAACAGACTCTAGAAGCCTCTTGAGAGACCTCAAAAGTGTGGTTTTTGAATTCTATATCCAGTAGCCTGCTTTCCTCCAATTCTGTCCTTTGTGGCCTGTTTCTTTGTCTTGGCATTTTTTTATGCTTTGCTGTGTCGATAGAGTGGCTTTCCGTGTTAAGTGTCCCAATTACCTGAGGTAGACACTCTTGGTGCACCGTCTCTGTGAGCAGTCTTGTTGTAGTCAAGCCTTGATTGTTGTAGGTAATTACTACTTGACCTCCAGGCCAACTGGCTGTGAGAATCAGCTGTGTTTGCAGTGGGAGAACTTCTGTCCTCTAGGGAGGTGCTAATCTAGCCTTTGCCTGAGGCTATCCGGCAAATGGCTCTGTGCAGGGCTTCGGCGGGGTGGGTCCCACGGGATCAACAGGGCAGAGGAGGAAGCAGTTATGGCTGCTGTCCGTCCCCAGGGGCTCTGCCTCTCTGTCCCAGCAACCGCTGCAAACCTCGGAGGGACCGAAGCCAGACTTTCCCGCTTCTCCCGTTTGAGTCTGTGTCCCTAGAGACTCGCTCGGATCTGGAGCTCAGAGTCTGAGGCTCCGTCCGGATTGAAACAGACAACCGTGCCCTCAGCCACCAGCCCGCGCTGCGCGCACTCCGCACCTTAGTATTTTACTTCAGCACTGCGCCTCCTCTGATTCTCGGTTCCTCCTAGTTGTAGAACTTCCACTCAGCCAGCCTTCCTGTGGTTCTGGGTGATGTCCATTCCGTCTTTTAGTCGTATTTTTGAAGTGGTTGTTCGAGGCAGCAAACTCCAGCGTTAACCTATACCGCCATCTTCCCCTACCCTTTCCTAACTTACCTTGAAGCCTTAGGAGTAATGCTCCTGCCAGGGACCAGAGTTGGGTGAGGAAATGAGAAAAGGAAATTTGTTAACTTTCATATCTATTATGTGTTGAGTTCAAAGGAGGTATGATTATCCCATCTTTCAGGTAAAGAAATTGAGGATCAGAAACTTTAAAAAGAGCTAAAGTCATAGTGGTAGGCAACCTAATGGCCCCCGAAGATGTCCACATCCTAATCTCAGAATCTGTGAATATGTTACCTTACATGGCAAAAGAACACTGCAGATCTGATTACGTTAAGGACCTTGAGATGGGGAATCATTCCAACCAGGTTTTTGTCCTCCTTACCCCAGAAGACATCGCTCAGCAAAGTCACCAATGACTTCTGCATTGCCAGGTCTGATGGTAAGTTCTCTATCCTCATCTTACTCATCAGACTATTTGACAGAAACAATCACCCCCTCTTCCCTGAAACCACTTCTTCAGTTGTCTCAGGGACACCACTCGCTCCTGGTTGTCCTTCTCCTTCACTGGCCACTCCCAGTCTCCAGTTTGGATTCTTCCCTTCTCCACGTCATGCTGCATGCCACTGCTCCTCTCTCTCATACCTGCAGCAAAAGACTGAAGGTCTTACCCTACAAAGGGTAAGACAGAAGGCCTCTGGACTAGGGTTCAACCAGCACAATTGAGGGGGTGCATATAGACCATAAACAATGGAAATTAGTTATTTCATAATACTAAATATGGGATCCTGAGACTCACAGCCTGAATGCTGGCAACCAGACCTTTATCCCTCAGGCAGGAGTTTGGTGGACACTGTCTAGGGAATATGACAAACCAATGTGAGAGATCTAAGACACTGGCATTGTTTTCCAACAAATAACCCACTGAGGTTGAAAAGTGACCCCCTCAAGCTCAAAGTTTCCAATCAGCTCTTTGGTCTGCTACTCAACTCATGAGCTGACAGTCAAGGGTTATAGATACTTGAGGGGGTAAGAAAGCATCTAATATGAAAGACAGAGATCAAAGCAAACAAACAGAAAGTGATAACAGAGGAAATAACTATGCAAAGGAAAAAAATTCTTAGGAATTGTTAGCAACCTCAGATATAAAAGAAGATACAGCAGCCACAAAATAAGAATATAATGCTATAAGAAAAGGGCATTGTACAAACAAACATAAAGAGCTTTTGTTATTTTCTGATAGCAAAAATAAAAAACTTTACAGATAATATGGAAGGTATTTTGAGAAAATATCTAAGAAAGTAGAGTAAGAAGAATGGAAAATAGGAGAAAAAAATAAGAAAATTAGAACACTAGTTGATGTGATTCAACATCAAATGGGGGACATGTGTATCAACAACAAATCTTTAAAAATTTAAATATATGTATGTGTATACACATATATAAGTATGAATATGTATAGAAAAAGAGAGTGATAAAGCAAATGTGTTCAAATGTTAACATTTGGGGAAACTGGGCAAAGAGCATGTACCATTCTTAAGTTTTCTGTAACTGATATTTCAAAATAGAAAGATTTCCAAAAGGGAAAAAAGAAGAAGAAGACAACAAGAAAAGACAAACAAAAGGTAAGGAGGACAATAAAATAATTCATGAGGTTCAAGACAAGATGGCAGAGTAGGGACAAGCTGTACTCACCTTCACCCTCATCCACATCAGAATTATAACTAAACTACAGAATAGCCATCATTTGGAACTACCTGAAATCTAGATGAATGGAAGTCATACAACTAAGGAATTAAAGAAGAAGCCTTGAGGCTGGTAGAAGGGAAAGAGACACAAAACAAGGCTGGTCTCATACCCATGTGTGGCAGTTGATAATTAGGAAGGATATCTTGGCTGAAGAATTCCTCATGGGGAGCAAGGGGTCCCAGCCCTACACAGGGCTCCACATCCCAAGCCTCCAGTGCTGGAAAGAGGAGTGTCCACAGGAGTTGCCAGTGAACATTGGTGGGGATTCTGTCCTGGTAAGATGGAAGACTGCTGGAAACACAGGTGTCCTCTTAAAGAGCCTGTGAACAGACTCACTCACAAATACTCAGTGCTCCCAATGCCTCTTGCCCAGCTCTGGTGGCACCCAGCCTTGAGTCACGTGTGGCCTCTCCCATGCACCTCTGGGCTCAGCACAGGCAGCTACAAACTGAAAATTACTTTGTAGTCCTTCCCAAGTAGCACTGGGCCAGACACAGGCAGTGGCTGACCTTGGCATGCACCAGAGCCCCTCTCAGGAGGCCCAAGAACCAACACACCTGGTGGCTGGCTTCAGACCACAACAGAGCACCACCCAATTAGCTCTACAAATGAAACAACCACAGCCCTGCTGGGGCAAATTCTGATCTGTGGGGTTAGCCCCACTGTGGTCATGGCAAGTTTTCAAAGCAAGTGAACCTGAGTATCAACCCCAACCTACTAATGTGCCACAGCAATTAAGGCTCAACTACAACAGAAGGGCACATACAACCCATAAAAGGAACACTCCTGGAACACCTGGCTCAGGTGACCAAGGAGACTGCACCACTTGGCCACACAGGACCCCTATTACATAAGGCCAGTCTGCCAAGACTGGGAGATGCAGCAACTCTACCTAATAGATAGAAACAAACATAGGGAGGTTGCCAAGATGAAGAGACAAAGAAACATGTCCCAAATGAAAGAACAGGAGAAAACTCCAGAAGAACTAAATGGAATGAAGATAAGCAATCTACCAGATACACAGTTAAAAAAAACTGGCTGCTAGGATGCCTAATGAATCTAGTGAGAACTTCAGCAAAGATATAGAAAACATAAAAAATAACAGCAACCATAAAAAAGAACCTTCAGTCAGAATGAAGAATACAATAACTGAAATAAAGAATATCCTAGAAGGAATCAACAGCAGATTAAATGAAGCAGAGGATCAAGTCAGCAACTTGGAAGACAGTGTAGTGAAAAATCACCTAATCAGAACAGCAAAAAGAAAAAAGAATAAGAAAATAGTTCTGTTTAAGGGACCTCTGGGACAGCATCAAGTGTACCATCATTCGCATCATAATGGAACCAGAAGGAGAAGAGAGAGCAATGAATTGAAAACCTATTTGAAGAACCAATGATTAAGACTTCCCTAACCTGGTGAAGGAAACATGCACACAAGACCAGGAAGTGCTGAGAGTCCCAACAAAATGAACCTAAATGGGCCCACACCAAGACAAATCATAATTTAAAAGCCAAAGGTTAAATACAAAGAAAGACCCTTAAAGATAGCAAGAGAAAAGCAATTAGTTGCCTACAAGGGAGTTTTCTTAAGACTGTCATCTCATTTCTCAACAGAAACTTTACCGGCCAGAAGGGATTGACAGAAAATATTCAAAGTGATGAAAAGCAGGGGAATACAAACAAGACTATTTTACAGAGATAGGTTATCATTTAGAATTGAAGGACATATAAAGAGCTTCCCAGACAAGAAAAACCTAAAGAAGTTCGTCACCACCAAATCAGTAATATAAGAAATATTTAAAAGACATCCTATATAATAAAAGCATAATATGCTAAGTGTCTGACTGTTCATTCGACCTTTCATTCAACCCTTCCACCAGCCACTGTGACATGCACTGACCACCAAGGGGCAGATGCTTTAACCCAGTAGGTTGGCTTGCTGCTGGGGTCTGGCCAATCAGGACTGGGCAAGATGGGCTGGACATACCCTGGAGCCCTCCTGTGGTCCCTCCCCAGCCTGTCAACCTCCACAGTCCCTCCCCCACCAGCCAGCCCCCATTGGCCCTGATCAGAACTGAACAAGATAGCCCCGATCAGCCCTAATCGCTAGCCAGGCCAAGGGACCCCACCTGTGCATGAATTCATGCACTGGGCCTCTAGTATTTAAGAAGAGGGAAGAAAAAGAATATAAAGCCATGGCTGGTTTGGCTCAGTAGATAGAACGTCAGCCTGCAGACTCAAGGGTCTCAGGTTCGATTCCCAGTTGGGGCATATGCCCAAGTTGTGGGTTCATTCTCCAGTAGGGGGCATGCAGGAGGGAGCCAATCAATGATTCTCTCTCATCATTGATGTTTCTAACCCTCTCTCTCCCTCTCATTTTCTCTCTGAAATCAATAAAGATATATTTTTAAAGTACATAAATATAAACTATAAAATAACAGTAACTACATGCCTACCAATAATCATTTTAAATGTAAATGGGTTTAATGCTCCAATCTTAGCTGAATGGGTAAGAAAATAAAACCCATACATATGTGGTCTATACGAGACTCATTTCAGATTCAAAGATACACACAGACTGAAAGTAAGGGAATGGAAATAGGTATATCATACAAATGAAAACAAAAAAAGTTGGGTTATCAATACTTACATAAAACAAAATACACTTTAAACAAGGGTTATAACAAGAGACAAAGGAGTATGATAAAGGAACCAATTGACAAGAGGACACAACCTTTATAAACACTTATGGATCCAACAGAAGAGCACCCAAATTTATAAAGCAAGCATTAACAGACATAAATGGAGAGATCAACATTAATGGGGTAATTGTAGAGGACTTTAACACTCCATTGACATCAATAAATAGATCATCCAAATAGAAAATCAACAAGGAATCAGCGGCCTTAAATAACACACTAGACCAGATGGATTTAACTGATATTTTAGAGCATTTTACCCCAAAGCAACAGCACACACATTCTTTTCAAGCATACATAGAACATTTTTCAGGATAGATCACATACTAGGACACAAAACAAGCCTCAGTAAATTTTAAAAGATTGAAATTATATTAACCGTATTTTCTTATCACAATGGTATGAAACTAGAAATCAATTACAAGAAAAAAAACACATGACACATGTAGGCTAAACAACATGCTACTAAACAATGATTGGGTTAACAATAAGATCAAATTAAAAAATAAAATGATACCTTTGAGACAAATGAAAATAAAAGCAAAACAATCTAAAATCTATGGGACGCAGGAAAAGCAATCCTAAAAGGGAAATTCATATCAATACAGACCTGCCTCAAGGAACAAGAAAAATCTCAAATAAATAATCTAATCTTACACCAAAAGGAGCTAGAAAAAAATAAAACAAAGCCCAAAGTGAGTAAAAGGAAGGGTGTAATAAAATCAAGAAAAATAAATAAAACAGATTCTAAAAAAAATAGTACAATCAATCATGAAACCAGAGCTGGTTCTTTGAAAACGATAAACAAGGTTGATAAATCTTTTACCAGACCCATCAAGAAAAAAAAAAGAAAGGACCCAAATAAATAAAATTAGAAATAAAAGAGGAGAAGTGATACTGACACCACAGAAATACAAAATGTTGTAAGAAAACACTACAAACAATTACATGCCAACAAATTGGACACTCTGTAGGAAATGGATAAATTCCTAGAGCCATATCTTTCAAGTCTAAGTCAAGAAGAAACAGAAAATCTGAACAGATGGATTACTACTAATGAAATGAAATCAGTAATCAGAAAACTTCCAACAAACAACAGTCCTGGTCTGAACAGTCTCACAGGTGAATTTTCTCAAACATTCAAAAAAAATTAACACATACTTCTCAAACAATTCCAAAAAAATTTTAAGAAATAAAGGCTCCCAAGCTCATTTTAAGAGGCCAACATTACCCTAAATCCAAAACCAGACAAAGACATTAACAAAAAAAATGTATATCCCAATAAATATCCCTAATGAACACACATGGAAAAATTCTCAACAAAATATTAGCAAATCAAATTCAGAAATACATTGAAAAGATCATACACCACGATTAAGTGGGACTTGTTCCTGGGATGCAAGGTTGTTGGTTTAATATCCATGAATCAATTAATGTGATACACCACATAAACAAAACAAAGAGTAAAAATCAATAGACCATATCAATAGATGCAGAGAAAATCATTTAACAGAATCCAGCTCCCATTTATGATAAAAACTTTCAACAAAGTAGAAATAGAGGGAACATACTTCAACATTACAAAGACCATATATGACAAACCTATGACTAACATTCTCAGTGAAAAAAAGCTAAAAGTGCTTTCCTTAAGATCAGGAACAAGACAAGGACATCCACCTTTACCACTTTTATTCAACATTGTATTGGAATTCCTTGCCATAGCAATCAGACAAAAAGAAGAAATAAAAGGCATCCACACTGGAAATGAATAAGTAAAATAGTCATTATTTGCAGATGATATGATACTGCTTATAGACAGGAACCTAAAGAGGCTACCAAAAACTATTGGAACTGAAAAATAAATTTGGTAAAATAGCAGGATATAAAATTACATTCAGAATCAGTTGCATTTTTATACACCAATAACAAATTATGAGAAAAAGAAATTAAGAAAACAATCCCATTTACAATTGCATTAAAAATACCTCAGAATAAATTTAAACAATGAGGTAAAAGACATGTACTAGGAAAATTATAAGACATTGAAGAAGATACAAATAAATGGAAACATATACCATCCTCATGAATAAGAATTAACATCATTAAAATGTCCATACTTCCCAAAGTAATCTATAGATTTAATGCAATCCCTATCAAAATACCAATGGCATTTTCACAGAACTAAAACAAATATTCCAAAAAAAATGTATATGGAACCACAAAAGACCCTAATAGCCACAGCAATCTTGAGAAAGAACAAAGTTGATCATTTCATGCTACCTGACTGCAAACTATACTACAAGACTATAGTAATCAAAACAGCATGGTACTGGCATAAAAACAGACACATAGATCAATGGAGCAGGATAGAGAGCTCAAAAATAAACCCTCGCCTATGTGATCAATTAATCTGTGACAAAGGAAGCGAGAATATACAATGGTGTAAAGAAAATCTATTACAAATATTCCTGAAATTATAGGAGTGGGAAAACTGGACAGATAGATGCAAAAAGAAAAGAAACTAGACCACTTTCTTACACCATATACAAGAATAAACTCAGAATGAATTGAAGACTTAAATGTAAGACTCAAGACTATAAAGCTCCCAGAAGAAAACATAGGCAGTAAACCCTCTGACATTGTTCTTAAAAATGTTTTTCTGATATATATTCTTAGGCAAGGGAAACAAATAAAAAAATGGAACTACATCAAACTAAAAAGGTTTTGCATAGCGAAGGAAACTATCAACAAAATGAGAAGACAGCCTACTTAATGAAGGAATATATTCACCAATGACACATCTAATAAGAGATTAATATCCAAAATTATAAAGATCTCCTACAAACCAACACCAAAAAGACAAACAATCCAATTTAGAAATGGGCAGAGGACCTGAATAGATACTTCTCCAAAGAGGGCATGCAGATGGCCAGTAGACATATGAAAAGATGCTCAATGTCACTAATCAGCAGGGAAATGCAAATTAAAACTACAATGTGATTGTCAGAATGGCTATCACCAATAAATCCACAAACAGCAATGTTGGCAAAAACGCGCAGAAAAGGGCACCTTCATGCACTGTTGGTGGGAAAGCAGGTTGGTACAGCCACTATGGAAACAGAATGGCTCTTTCTCCGCCATCACGGTGCGCGCGTTCACTTCTCCTTCACCATGTCTTCCCACAAGACTTTCGGGATCAAGAGGTTCCTGGGCAAGAAACAAAAGCAGAATCAGCCCATTCCCCAATGGATTCTGATGAAAACTGGTAATAAAATCAGGTACAACTCTAAGAGGAGACATTGGAGAAAAACCAAACTGGGCCTATGAGGAATCACACATGATAGATGGCTCACATATTTATGCTGTGTCCAGATTGCCTGCACCTTTAAATGATTGAAAAGACCACTACTGTCAGGACAGTTGGGGCATTTTAATTGGAAAATTATTGGATTCATGATTTTGCTCTTTTGATTTTTTTTCTGCAGTAGTAGGTTGGTTCAGTAATAAATGTGTGAGACCTTAAAAAAAAAAGAAAGAAAGAAAGAAAAGAAGAAAGAATGAAGCTTTCTCAAAAAAAATTTTTTTTAAATAGATCTACCTTATGACCCAGTAATTCTTCTTCTGGTTATATATCCAAATAAATACAAAACACTAATTTAAAAAGATAGATGCTCCCCTCTGTCTGTTGCAGCATTATTTACAACTAGAGGCCCGGTGCATGAAATTCATGCACTGGGGCGCCCGGGGGGGGAGGGGTTGTCCCTCAGCCCAGCCTGCACCCTCTCCAATCTGGGACCCCTCGGGGGATGTCCGACTGCCAATTTAGGCCCCACAGAGATCGGGCCTAATGCAGCAGTCAGACATCCCTCTCACAAACTGGGACTGCTGGCTCCCAAACACTCACCTGCCTGCCTGCCTGATTGCCCCTAACCACTTCTGCCTGCAAGCCTGATCACCTCCTAACCACTCCCCTGACAGCCTGATTGACGCCTAACTGCTCCCCTGCCAGCCTGATTGCCCCCAACTGCCCTCCCCTGCAGGCCTGCCCCCCAACTACCCTCCCCTGCAGGCCTGGTTGCCCCCAACTGCCCTCCCCTGCCAGCCCAGTCATCCCTAACTGCCCTCCCCTGCCGGCCTGGTAGCTCCCAACTGTTCTCCCCTGCAGGCCTGGTCCCCAACCAACTGCCCTCCCCTGCAGGCCTGGTCATCCCCAACTGCCCTCCCCTGCCAGCCCGGTCACCCCTAACTGCCCTCCCCTGCAGGCCTGGTCACCCACAACTGCCCTCCCCTGCCGGCCATCTTGTGGTGGTCATCTTGTGACCACATGGGGGTGGCCATTTTGTGTGAGGGCATGATGGTCAATGTGCAATTACCTCTTTATTATATAGGATAGCCAATATATGGAAGCAGCTTAAGTGCCCATCAATAGATGATTGGATAAAGAGGTGGTACATATAGAGTGTCCCCCCAAAAAATGTGTACACACACTTTGAATTATTATAAAGGCAGTGTTTATTAAAATACATTTCATTTTTGCCCTAACTGGTTTGGCTCAGTGGAGAGAGCATCAGCCTATGGACTGAAGAGTCCCAGGTTCGATTCTGGTCAAGGGCATGTACCTTGGTTGTGGGCACATCCCCAGTAGGGAATGTGCAGGAGGCAGCTGATGGATGTTTCTCTCTCATCGATGTTTCTAACTCTCTATCCCTCTCCCTTCCTCTCTGTAAAAAATCAATAAAATATATTTTTTTAAAAAATACATTTCGCCAAAACCGGTTTGGCTCAGTGGATAGAGCGTCGGCCTGTGGACTGAAAGGTCCCAGGTTCGATTCCGGGCAAGGGCATGTACCTTGGTTGCGGGCACATCCCCAGTGGGAGATGTGCAGGAGGCAGCTGATCGATGTTTCTCTCTCATCGATGTTTCTGACTCTCTATCTCTCTCCCTTCCTCTCTATAAAAAAATCAATAAAATATATTTTAAAAAAAGAAAAATACATTTCACTTTCAGAATTGAGCTATCAGTTGTTAAAGCGTGTATACATTTTGGGGGGAAACACTTATATACAGTGGAATATTACTCAGCCATAAAAGAATGAAATCTTACCATTGTGACAGCATGCATGGACCTCCAGGGTATTATGCAAAGACAAATACCATATGATTTCACTTATGGTGGAATCTAAAGAACAAAATAAACAAATAAACAAAACAGAAACAGACTCATAAACACAGAGATCAGACTGATGATTGCCACATAGGAGGGGGTGGGGGTGCTGGGTGAAAAAGGTGAAGGGATTAAGAAGTAAAAATTGGTAGTTACAAAATAGTTATGTGGATGCAAAATACAGCATGGGGAATATAGTCAATAATATTGTAATAACTATGTATGGTACCGGGAGGGTACTAGACTTATCAGGGGATCCCTTCATAAATTTTATAAAGTCATAACTACTATGCTGCACACCTGGAACTGATATAAAATAATATTGAATGTCAACTATAATTGAAAAATAAATAAATTTTTTAAATTATTCATAAAAATTTCCCAAAACTAAAGAGTATGAATTTTCAAGTTGAAAAGGTGCATCATAACTGATGAAAATAAATTCACACAGAGACACATACTTACAAATACCAAGTTTAAAGAGGAAATCGAAAAAGGAAAAACGAGGTCACAACCAATGTATCGGGAATCAGAATGGTTTTGAACGTCAACACCAATACTAAACTCAAGAAGGTACTGGAGCAATATATTTAACTTGTACATTTTTTTTAATTACAAATCCTAATTCTGTATCAGTTAAGATGAGTTTGGTTATGCTGCAGTAACAAACAACTTCCATATTTCAGATGCTGTATGTCGACCTCAGTTCAGCAGGAGCCCAGCTCGTGGAGTGTCCGCCTATCCTCGCAGTAGAAAAGAAAACAGGACAAATCATTTCGTCACCAGCTCTTTAAAAAACTGTCAGGAAGTAGCACACATCACATCTGCTCACATTTCATTGGCCATGGCTAGTTACATGGACTTGCCTAACTTCAAATAGTCAGATAAGTGCAACCCTACCACGGACCCAAAAATAAAAGAACTAGATAAATATATAATTACCAGTCCATCCTTGGGTCACTAAACATTTAGTTCACTCTCCTCACCAAGCAGCATGTCCTCACCCTCTCCCCAAAGGGCAACAACCCAAAATCTCCACCTAATCCTAGCAACACACACCAAGTTCAGCATCCCTGGGGGAGGTGTTGTGCTACACACATCACATCTTGGTGTGGCTCTCCTCTTAGTCAGGAGACCTATCAGCTGAAAATAAGTTTTCTGCTCCACACACTCAATATGCAGTGATGAAACAGAATAAGACAGTGGTCGGCAAACTCATTAGTCAACAGAGCCAAATATCAACAGTACTTCTTCAAAATAGACTCGCCCATGCTGAAAACCGACTTCTGCACATGGGCCTCGAAGTTTCAATTGCACTGTACGTGTGCGCCCGCATGTGGTATTTTGTGAAAGAACCACACTCAAGGGGCCGAAGAGCCGCATGTGGCTCGACAGCCACAGTTTGCCGACCACGGTAATAGGATAACCACAGAAAAGGAGGAATGGGAGTCCAAGACCCTGTCCACAGGGTTCTGAATCCTCCTGGGTGACTGAATCCTCCTAAGGGTTCCATTCCTGGGAGCAGGGATGTGGCTGGTCTGGGCTTCCATTATGCACCTCAGGAATAACTCCTTTGTCCATTACACTCCACTGCTACTGGCTCTTTCCTCTAAGAAATTCTTTCTTTTCCATTATTCTCCTGGGCCATATCTGAACATGCTCTCCTCAAGTGCTGAGCCTCTTTCTTAGACCTTCCTGCTGATAGACAGGGTTGTTTCAGGTTCTTGAATCTCTCTCTTTCTCAGTCCAGACTGGTGGTCTTTTGAGCAATACAACTCTTCAATATCTTATCTTTTTACCTATTTGATTTTGTCAGCAATAACAGTCAGTAATCGTGCCCATACTTCTTTGAGAGATATAGAACCCAGAGTTCTATGTCTTTGATTTCTCATCTCCACCCATTCTCTCTTCATCTCAAGATCAGTGTACTTGAGTTTATCAGGATTAAGTGGGAGATCCACGGACTTACTCTATTTTCCTTGAGACATTTGTCCTAGTAAAGGGATAACTGAGTACTGCATCCTGGGGGCTTTTTACCTAAAACATTTGAACCTACTCCATTTTAACAGTGGGTGTGAGAACCATGCCCTTATTTTTGTTTTGTTTTTAACTTTTTGTTTGTTAATCCTCACTTGAGGATATTTTTCCATTGATTTTTTAGAGAGTGGAAGAGAGAGGGAAAGACAGAGAGAAACATCGATGTGAGAGAAACATTGGGCCCAGGCCAGGGAGGAGCCTGCCCTTGATCAGAATCGAACCCGGGACCCTTTGGTCCCCAGGCTGATGGTCTGTCCACTGAGCCAAATCTGCTAGGGCCCATGCCCTTATTTTGACCCTTGCCACAACAATGAATTTTAAGTGGCCTTTTGTCATTCAAAACTCATTTTAATTTTATCTTCTATTATTTGGAATCTAAAATGAAGTGGTTTTTCCAAATATTTCAAGACTCTGAATTTTGGGGAACTCTCTATGCACTTTCATTCCTGCTTGCATATTGGCCAATTCTCTTCAGAGCACACTTTTTCTTACAAATTTGCCAAGCACAGTAAATAATAACCAAACATATGCTAGCAAACTGTTTCCTCATATCTTCATCTTGAGTTTAAACTTTCTTAATAATGGTATCTGATTCCCAGGCAATTCATTAAATATTTCATACTACCCAATGTAAAATGCCATCATTACAACGTCTAATCAAGCTTCTTACAGTCACTACACAGCCCCTACGCCAGACCACCTACAATTTTATTAGTTCTCCATCTCCAGGAGTCTATCTTGGTCTCAGTCAGGATAAGCTAGATTATGATGTGACAATAAACAACCCGTATATGCCTAAAACAGTGAAAGTTTTATTTCTTGCTACATAGAAGGGAGAGATATGCCCCAAGTCATTCTCCCCCCGGGAACCCAGACTGATGGAGCCTCCAGCATCTCAAATACATCAGTCACAGTAGCAGAGAGGAAACGCGATAAATTATACACCACCTCTTAGAGTCTCCTGCCCATAGAATACCTTCTTCTTCTACTCACGTTTTGTTGTCTAAAGCAAGTCACACTGCAATGCTAGCTGTCATGTGTCCAGAAAAGGAAGAACTATAAATATTCAAGAATGGCATTAATGGCTACCATAAATTCTACAAGCAGTCAAACTATCATCTGGCATAAAGTATAATCATTAGGATTTTCAATTTTGCAAAATCTCAACAACAAGAAAGTTTATCTCTCTTCATAAGACTACAGAGCATGTCATCTATCAAAACAAAAGAAAAGTAATCCAAGAAAGGGGAAGTAACCAAGCCAAGGAAATCTCCTGGGTGAAGGTAAAAAGGCCCTAGAATGCAGCTGTTCACAACACACAGAAGACAACCAGTCCAGGTTGGAACACTGTAAGTCAAGAGGTAGAAATGTCTCTCCATTACTTTGCATTTACACCATCAATCTGATGAAACTACTGGAGGATGTACTTTACCAAAACAAGGAAGGAAAGCAAGACAGAAAAAAAATATGAGGTTAGAAACAAGGAATCCAAGAGAGAGAGGCAAGGGAAATCAAGAATGGCAGCAAAAGAAATACACAGTATGACTGGAGCGCAGCAAGCCTTGAGAGTGACCAGTTCAAGGAGAAGAAAAGCGGAAGACTTCAAAACAGATGCCTCAAATTTTTTTTCAAAGGAACTAATAGGTTGTCTGATGGGACTCACCTTGTGGTAATCATTTTGAGAGGCTGTAGGAAGTGTAGGAAGAATTGGCAACTAGTACACAAAACTAAGGAAATTAAAAATCAAGACAATTATTAACTTCAGGAGAAATGAAAAGAAAGGAAATAATGTAGACTACAATATATATTTTGTTCTAACTCATAATATTCATAATATTTGGTTATGAATATTTGCATAGGTATAACAATGCAAATATTTAATATTTGTATATTTAAATTTTTATTATAAGCTGTTTGATATAATTTGATTTTGTAAACTGCATATTGCTTTTAATAAAAATAAAATTTTTAAAAGAAACTTGTAGCCCCAGCTAGTTTGGCTCAGTGTCTAGCCCGTGGACTGAAAGGTCACAGATTTGATTCCAGCCAAGGACACGAACCTTGATTGTAAGTTCAATCCCTAGCCCTGGTTGGGGCGTGTACGGGAGGCAACTAACAGATGTGACTCTCTCACATCCATGTTTCTCTCTCTCTGTCTCTCCCCCTTCCTTCCACTCTCTCTAAAAATCAATGGAAAAAGTATCCTCAAGTGAGGATTAACAAAAAAAATAACAAACAAATAAAATCTTGTAGGTGATTCTTATGTTCAGGCAAATTTAAAAACCACTGGGACAATCCACTTATTCCATGCATCATTGAAAACTATACAACATTCCCAGCTAAGTAGTTCTCCAACTTTGACTTGAATATCTCCACAATTCACTACATGAAATTGTACCTCTACTTCTTTATAGCCCTAATTCTTATGATATATCAGTTATGAATATTACATGGTAAAATTACATAGATACTGTGAGACTGTACTGGCCCAGTCCACTTCTAGAGACAAAAGTAACTGGAGAAGAGAAAGATGGAGGTGTAGGTAAACACAGTACTCACCTCCTCCCACAACCACATCAAAATTACAGCTAAACTACAGAACAACCATCATTCAGAGCTGTCTGAAATCTGGCTGAATGGCAGTCCTACAACTAGCAAATTAAAGGGTAAAGTACATTGAGACTGGTAAGAGGGGTGGAGGCATGGATCAAGCTGGTTCGACACCCACATGTGGCATTTTTTTTTAACCAGGAGGCATATCTTGGCTGTGGAGGTCACCGTTGAGGAGCAAGGGGTCCCAGTCCCACACCAGATCCCTCAGCCCAGGGATCCAGTCCTGGGAAGAGAAGTCCCTGTAACTTCAGCCTGTAAAAACCAGTGAAGATTGTGTGGTGATTATTGCTGAGTGACACAGAGGCTGCTGGAGTCCCAGGCAGTTCCTCTTAAAGGGCCCATGCACAGACTTACTCAGAATCACTCCCTCTGAGCTCCAGCACTGGTGCAGCAGCTTGAAAGGATCCAGAGACATATGGGGAGGAACTAAATTGTCTGGCATCAGCCAAAGGGCTGGGGAGGGGAGTTTTCTCCCAGACAAAAGTGCTGGCAGAGGCCATTGTTCCTAAGCTGAGACCTCTCTATCACAGAGCCAACAGGCAGGTGCCATATCTGAGTCTCCATCAACCCAGTTGAGATTGTTCACCCCGCCCTGGTGATTCCTTGAAACCCTACCCCACCCAACTTGCAAGCCCACCCGTGCTGCTTTTCCATATGAATGATCTGTCCTTGCTCAGTCTTTAAGTTTTCCTAAAATCTCTTAAACAAGTGGCATCTGGCCTCTTCATGCCCCATATCTCTCAAAAAGTGGCCCCAGGCCTGGCACTAGCAGCAGCCTGCCTTGATTCACAGCTTGGCCTCTCCTGGACACCTCCAAGCCCAACACAAATAGCAGCCATCTGCAGATCACTCTGTAGCTCATGCCAGGAGGCCCCAGGCAGGGCACAGGCAATAGCTGACTTTGCACCTCCTGGGAGGCCCCAGAGATAGTGCACTTGGTGGTCAGCTTCAGACCATGCCAGATTACAACCCTACCACCTCCCTGAGTGACACACTCAAGAGGCAGCAGACTCAGTGAGCACCAAAGCCCCACTGATGCAAGTCCTGCTCTGTAGGGTGTCTCCTTCACAGCAGCTCTTCCACTGTAGTCACAGCTGGTCCTCACAGCCAATTGGCCTGGGGATCAATTCCTCACAGTGATGTCAACAGCAATCAAGGCTCAACTATAACAGGACAGTGCATACAGTCCACACAGGGGCACACCTAGAGTGCCCAGCTCAGGTGACCAGGGATGCTGAGCCACTGGGCCCTACAAGACACCTACTACACAAGGTCACTCTACCAATTCCAGGATGCATAGCAGCTCTACCTAATACATAGAAACAAACACAGGGAAGCAGCCAAAATGTGGAGACAAAGAAACATGTCACAAATGAAAGAACAGAAAAAATCTCCAGAAAAAGAACTAAATGAAATGGAAGCAAGCAACTTTTGGTTTCGTTGATTTTTTTCTATTGCTTTTTCATTCTCTATTTAGGTTATCTCTGCTTTAATCACTTATTCCTTCTTTCTGCTAACTTTGAGCTTACTTTGTTCTGTTTCTAGTTTCTGAAGTTTTAAAGTTAGGCTGTTGATTTGAGATGCTTCTTGTTTTTTAATGTAAACATTTATAATTATAAATTTCTGCACCACTTTCACTGTTTCCCATAGGTTTTGGTATATTGTGTTTTTATTTTGTTATTTAAGTATTTTCTAATTCCCTTTGTTATTTATTCTTTGATTTCTTGGTTATTCAAACGTTTATTGTTTAATTTCCATATTTTTTAATTTTCCAGTTTCCTTATGTGATCAGAGAAGATAACTTGTATGATATCTATCTTTTTAAATCTGTAGAGACTTAATTTGTGGCCCAACATACAGTCTTTCCTGGAAAATGTCCATGTGCATTTGAGAAGAATGTGTATGTAGTTATTGCTAGGTAGAACATTCTGTATTTGTCTGTTACATCTAGTTAATTGGATTAAGTCCTCTATTTCCTTACTGCTGTCTGGTTGCTCTATCCATTATTGTGAGTGAAATATTAAAATCTCTATTATTGTATACTATATATTTCTCCCTTCAATTCTGTCAGTTTTTCTACATACATTTTGATGCTCTGTCATTAGGTGTATAAATGTTTACAATTGCTATATCTTCTTGCTGTACTTCACCTTTTGTTAATTTATGTCTCTCAGCTTTTGTTCATCTTAGAATGTCTTCATTTCTTCCTCATTTTTGAAGGACAGTTTGTCATATATAGGAACCTTGCCCTTTTTTTCTTTTATAGCACTTTGAATATCTTGGCCCACTACCATTTGACATCCAAAGTTTCTGATAATAAATCTGCTAATAATCTTATTAAGAATCCTTTGTATGTGACTATTTGCTTCTCTCTTGCTGCTCTCTTTATCTTTGACTTTTGAAAGTTCGATTATAATGTGTCTCAGTGTAGGTCTTTGGAGTTCATCTTACTTGAAGTTTGTTAAGCTTCTTGGATGTTTATATTCATGTCCTTCAACAAATTTGGCAAATTTGAAGCTATTATTTCTTCAAACATTCTCTCTGCCATTTCCTCTCTCTTTTATCTTTCTGGGAATCCCACAATGCTTATTTTGGTCCACTCAGGGATATCCCACAGGTTCCTTAGTTTCTGTTCACTTTTCTGCACTCGTTTTTCTTTCTGTTTCTCAAACTCAATAATTCCCATTGTCCTATCTCTAAGTTCACTGATTCTTTCTTCTGCCTGCTCAAATCTGTCTTTGAATTCCTCTAATGATTTTTTTAATGTCAAATATTACTTTTCAGGCCCAAAATTTCTTTTTTGTTTCTTTCTAGGTTTTCTGTCTCTTTATTCATATTTCCATATTGTTCATACATCATTTTCTTGACTTTATCCACATCTTCCTTTGGTTCTTTGTGAACATCACAAAGACAGTTGTTTTAAAGTTGTTGTCTAGTATATCTGCCATCAGGTCTTTTTCAGGAAATTTCATTTGACTTATTTTTTTTCCTTTGAATAGGCCATACTTTCTTATTTCTTTGTATGTCTTGTGATTTTGTTGTTGTTAGTGAACACTGGACACTTGACTCTAATAATGGGGTAAATATGGAAATCAGATTCTCCCCCTCCCCCAGAGTTTACTGGTTTTTATTACTTTATTGAGGTTGTTTTGTTTTTTTTGTTTTTTATTACTCTAGGCTGCCTCTGTGCTGAGGATCACCTGAGTTGTCAACTTAAGGTCTTCTCCCCTTATGTGAAGTTGTTCTTGAATGTCCTAGTTTTTAATGTCAGCCTCCCAAAAGGGGGGAAATAGCAAAAATGCAGGGGCAAAAAAAGAGAGTGCTGGCCCTTTAAATCCCCTGGAAGTCACTTCAGCCAGAGGGGAAGGATATTGCAAACAATAGGGAAGATACAAAAACAATAGCCACCTGACCCATTGTCTTAACTTCTGTGACCAGAAGCAGCAATCATAGATCAGAGCACAGATCCCCAGTATTTGGAACACAGAGTCCATTTTGCCCACCCTGATTCCTGACAGCTGTGTGCAAGCTGCTCCTGGAATGCATGCATAGTTGCCTGCCAGGAAGGGGGGTGGGGGGGGGGGGGGGGGGGAATAACAGCTACTGTGCTAAGAGCCAACATTGACCAAAACTAACCATCCAAGTCTTCCCCTGGAAGTTGCAAGCCTTCAACAGACTCCAGAGTTCGAAACAGTTACTCTACATCAGGAAGAGTTTAATGGCCAGTGCAATGTTTTCTAGGTGGGGAGACAGGTTTCCTGGGGCTTCCTCCTCAAACATCTTCCCAGAATCCTCTCTGTGTTCATTGTTTTTTATTACTAGCAGGACCACCCTGAGGCAGAAAAAGCTCAATCACCCTTTTTTGCAAATAAAGAACTAAATGCCAAAGCGCTGAGGTGATTTGCCCGACACCACACCCTTCACAAGGCCACCCTGACTTCTCCTTGGAACATTGCACTGTCTCTCAACTGTGACACCCCAAGCATCCCCCAGGTATATAGGGGTGCTGGGATGAACACCCAGCCTCTGTCTCTCACTCCTCAATCTCGCCTTGGCTTCCCTCTCCTTCACCAGGGCGGCGCCTGGTAGTTTAAAGGGAGGGGCAGACATGATGGGTTTGAATCACACTCACGGGCTATGTGAGCCGGGCAAGGTCTGTGAACCTCAGTCAACCTCAGTTTCCTCAACTCTCAGGCAGGAATCAAACAGCATTCGCCTCAGGGAGTTATTGTAAGGGTTTAGCACAGGCTTGCACATGTCAGCTCTGGTTCTCTGCTTTCTACTATTTCTCTAACACATGGCATCTGTGTGTCTCTCTCTTGGTGTCTCTTACTCTTTCTCCCTCTATTGCTCTGTCTGCCTGTTTCCCAAACAAGTTGCAGTCCCTTCAACATGCTGGGCCAGCCTGCGAGACCTGGGGAGGGGGAGGGGGCGAGGGGCCAGGGCCGGGCTGAGATGCCATCCGTGTTCTGCCTGGATCAGGAAGAGAACTCATTTCAGGGAAGGGCCACACGTATGTGCACATTCCTTACCGTCAGGCAAGGTTTGAAAGAAAGGCTGCAGCGGGGCAGGGGTTGGGGTGGGGGGGGGGAGAGGCGGAGGCTGGGTTGTGAGGACAGCTCCAGGAGGCTGAGGTGAAGTGAGCTGGGGTCCCAGCCCAGGTGAGAAGAAAGCAGAGGGAGGGGAGTGATCAGCACCCAGGCACCCAGGGCACCACCCTCAGGGAGCAAAGAGGGTACGGCTAGTCCCCTGGCTGTTGTCCAAGGGTCAGCGCAGCCCCGCGGACACTTACTGAGCTGCCTCCTGTGCCAGGCTGGTACCCAAGTGGAAGGACAGGGGCTCCCCCTTGCCTGGTTGCCGGCACCTTGTTGGGGGAGCGTCCTCAGGCACCTGCAGAGGCTGCACTGACGGGAAGGTCCTACGGTCTCAGCACCCCGGGACGTGGAAGAAGTGAGGATTGGCCTCGGAGATGTAGGTATGGATGAATGCACAGCCACTCGCTGGTCACAGGATCTAGAAATCCTGCAATCTCTCCGCTCCTCCATTTCCTCAGCCTAAAGATGAAATGACCATCAGGGCCCCGCTGGGTTGCTGTGGAAATTGAAGTGGGAGATAGCAGTTAAGAAGGCACTTGGTCAGCTCCCAGGGGCTCTCCGGGGCTGCATGTTATTACTGACAAAGGTGGGTGGCTGAGCTCCCCCCGTGACTCTCTGGATGGCCAATCCACAGTCCACCCTCCTTTCCCGGCCGCCCTGTCACAGGGTACCCATGACCCAGGTGACACAGAAGACAGACACACTCCCACACCGTCTGGCAACACAGTCCAGCTGCACCACTAGTGGACCTCGAGCTGCTCTGCCTCTGAGCCTCGGGTTCTTCCTTATCCCCAAAGGGTTGGGCCAAATTTAAATCCTCAGGAGTTTTGTGAGTCCAATGATTTTGCGTGGGTGGCTTGAAATCAGCCACGGTGGTAGTATTTACACCACAGAAATCAGCAAACACTGCGCATCAAGGTACCACTGCTTGGACCGACATTCCAGAAACTCCTTCCAGGGCTGGCCAGGAGTGCAGCAGCTGCCCAAACCGAGCGCCCAGCACGCAGCATCCGCCTGCTCCCCAGGGACTCGCCCCTGATAAACATGGATGCACACGGGGCCGGAGGCAGGATTCCAACCAAGCAGTCTGGTACCAAAGCCCATGACACTGGCCACCAGCTGTGTGGTCTTCCACAAAGACTGAATCTTCACAACACTTTTTTGTAAAAGGCACTAAAATAAATATTGTAGATATTAAATGTTTAAACAAAATGTCTTTTCCCCATGGCTTCAAAATGTCCGGAGACTTTTCTTCCTTGCCTTGGGATTGAAGAGCTCAGGCACTCGTAGGCTCTAACTCAAACAGGGTATGGAACAGGCACCTCCATACCCAGCACAGGGAACCCCAAGACTGGACCCTAGCTGCCGCCTCCCTTACCAGCATCTCCCATCCCTGCCTGGGGCCTCTGCTCTCAGGATCCAAACGTGGGTTGTGACTGCCCTCTAGTGGCCATGATGATAACTGCAACCGACACATCCACACCCGCCCAGGTCAGGTGCAGAGCCTTAGTAGCTCCATATCAAGCAGGAAGCTGCCCTGTTGGGCACACCTACTGCGACAGCGCCAGACCCCTCACACCGGAGACCTTACCCAGGTACAGCAGCTGGAAGGCCTGGATGCTGTGACCCCTGTTAACGTAAGAAAACATTGAAACCTGTAAAGAATTGTGGTGAGTTTATTTGAGCCAAATTGTCAACATATGCCAGGAAGCAGAACCTCAACGGATTGGGATAGTGCTCCGGAGAATGGCGGGTTACATCTGTATTTATACATTGCAGTCAAAGGAGGTGGGTGACATGAAATCCATTGGTGATAGGCTAGAGAGGCGGGAGAAAGCAAAGCAGGGAAACCCCTGGGGTTGGATAAAAAGTAAAATGATGGACACATACTTAGGTGGGTGCAGGAACAGTTAACATAACAATGAAGGAGTTTGTGGTCTCTGTCCTGGCGCCCAGCACATTAGGTTGTGCCCCAAGGGGGTCCATAAAAAGGGAAGTTACAAGTTACCCAGACATATCAAGGGTATGTTATCAGAGATGCAAAAAGACAGACAGGCTCAGTTAAGGTAAAGGTTGACCTGGTCAGTGAAGATACCGGCCTAGGATGTAACTACCCACCATCACTGCTTTAGTCAAAGTGTAATTTCAGACCATCCTTTGTGGTGACTTTAGGTCTCTGAGTTTGCAAGACCGCCATGCAGGCCTCCCCTGAGCTTGTCAGATCAGCATATGGCCCCTTCCGTCCACACCCCGAAACCCAAACCGTGCCAGGCTCCCACTCACCTGCTTCACTACCTCTGCCTCCCATCCCTCCCCAGCTGATGAGGGCGTTCGCAGTCTGGGGGAAGGCCCCCCTGCAGGCCCGACTGCTGCTGAGGACAAGTCTTCCCTCCTCCCAGACGGCCGGAGCCCACGGGCAGGGTGGAGTCTGGTGTGTCTGCCACCCAGGCCTGTGGGGAAGGGCTGGCTCCAGGTGGCAGCAGCCTCAGTCTCTGACTTTCTCTTGGCCCTGAGCTCAGAGGGGAGACAGTGCCTCAGAGTTCCCCTCAGGTCTGAGGCAGGCAGGTGGAAACCCAGGCCCGCCAGCCCTGGCCCAGCCCCAGTCAAGGCAGAGGACCTCCCCACCTCAGTATCAGGCTGCCACCCAGGATGTGGGCCCCCCTGGCTGACCAGAGGGCACCCCAGAGGCACACCCAACCCATCCCCAGGCCTGAGTGCAGTGCAGCCTGCGGGCCTTCAGGAACAGTTCCCAGTGCCCATTACTTTCCCACACAGAGGACTTGCTAAAACAGACTCACACCTTCCACAGCTCACACCCTCCACAGCTCACACCCTCACATAGCTCACACCCTCCACATCTCACACCCTCCACAGCTCACACCTTCCACAGCTCACACCCTCACATAGCTCACACCCTCCACAGCTCACACCCTCACATAGCTCACACCCTCCACAGCTCACACCCTCCACAGCTCACACCCTCACACAGCTCACACCCTCCACAGCTCACACCCTCCACAGCTCACACCTTCCACAGCTCACACCCTCACATAGCTCACACCCTCCACAGCTCACACCCTCACACAGCTCACACCCTCCACAGCTCACACCCTCCACAGCTCACACCTTCCACAGCTCACACCCTCACACAGCTCACACCCTCACAAAGCTCACACCTTCCACAGCTCACACCCTCCACAGCTCACACCTTCCACAGCTCACACCCTCACATAGCTCACACCCTCCACAGCTCACACCCTCCACAGCTCACACCCTCACACAGCTCACACCCTCCACAGCTCACATCCTGACATAGCTCACACCCTCCACAGCTCACATCTTCACACAGCTCACACCCTCCACAGCTCACACCCTCCACAGTTCACACCCTCACATAGCTCACACCCTCCACAGCTCACACCCTCACACAGCTCACACCCTCCACAGCTCACATCCTGACATAGCTCACACCCTCCACAGCTCACATCTTCACACAGCTCACACCCTCCACAGCTCACACCCTCCACAGTTCACACCCTCACATAGCTCACAACCTCCACAGCTCACACCCTCCACAGTTCACACCCTCACATAGCTCACAACCTCCACAGCTCACACCATCACACAGCTCACACCTTCCACAGCTCACACCCTCCACAGCTCACACCCTCACATAGCTCACACCCTCCACAGCTCACACCCTCCACAGCTCACACCCTCACATAGCTCACACCCTCCACAGCTCATATCCTCCACAGCTCACACCCTCACACAGCTCACACCCTCCACAGCTCACACCCTCCACAGCTCACACCCTCACATATCTCACACCCTCCACAGCTCACACCCTCACATAGCTCACACCCTCCACAGCTCACACATACACAGCTCACACCCTCACATAGCTCACATCCTCACATAGCTCACACCTCACATAGCTCACACATCCACAGCTCACACATCCACAGCTCACACCCTCACACCCACACCTTCACATAGCTCACATCCTCACATAGCTCACATCCTCACAGAGCTCACACAGTTTACACCCTCCACAGCTCACTGGCACACATGACACCAGGGGTCGGGTGCAAAGCTGGCCTGGCAGTACTCTGAGAGTGGGTATAGTGCCAGGGCCCAATAGTGCGGTGTGCAGTGTGAGTAATGGTGGGCGCAGATGCACCCGAATCCTGATAAGGGAGAATAATAACTTGTCAAAGATATATATGATATGTGTTTGCTTTCCCCATGGAATATCTACAGGGCTAATTCATCAAGCTGGCAGGCTGGCTGAAGGAGGGAAGCGGGAAGGAGCACATGATAGGGTAGCCCCCAAAGAGCCTGGTGGAGAGTGCTGAGGCCGGACTCACTCCAGGGGCCCCGGAAGCACAGAATCTGCAGGGTCCACCGGGCTCCCCCAGGTCCCTCACATTAGTGGCACATTTGGGGGTCTGTAATCCATAGACGCCCCACTTGCTGGGGAAGCAGCTGTTCTCTCCTGCGCCCCTTTCCTTCTCCTCTCTTCCTGCTGTGTCTGTGCAAAGCCTCTGGTTTGAGAAGTTGGAAGATGATCAGAAAATTCTCCCTTTTTAGAGAAGATGGCAGAAACAATGGAGCAAAATGAAGAGGGCAGGTGTGCGTGGGGCTTGTGTCCTGCTCAGTGCCTCCCCCCACCCGCCCTGTGCTTCCTCCCCCCACCCGCCCTGTGCCTCCTCCCCCACCCACCCTGTGCCTCCTCCCCCCGACCCGCCCTGTGCCTCCTCCCCCCGACCCACCCTGTGCCTCCTCCCCCCACCTGCCCTGTGCCTCCTCCCCCACCCACCCTGTGCCTCCTCCCCCACCCGCCCTGTGCCTCCTCCCCCCACCCACCCTGTGCCTCCTCCCCACACCCGCCCTGTGCCTCCTCCCCGCACCCGCCCTGTGCCTCCTCCCCCACCCGCCCTGTTCCTCCTCCCCCACCCACCCTGTGCCTCCTCCCCCACCCGCCCTGTTCCTCCTCCCCCACCCGCCCTGTGCCTCCTCCCCCCACCCGCCCTGTGCCTCCTCCCGCCACACGCCCTGTGCCTCCTCCCCACACCCACCCTGTGCCTCCTCCCCACACCCGCCCTGTGCCTCCTCCCCCACCCGCCCTGTGCCTCCTCCCCCCGACCCTCCCTGTGCCTCCTCCCCCACCCACCCTGTGCCTCCTCCCCCCACCCGCCCTGTGCCTCCTCCCCGCACCCACCCTGTGCCTCCTCCCCCCGACCCACCCTGTGCCTCCTCCCCCCACCCCGCCCTGTGCCTCCTCCCCCACCCACCCTGTGCCTCCTCCCCCCGACCCGCCCTGTGCCTCCTCCCCCACCCACCCTGTGCCTCCTCCCCCCACCCGCCCTGTGCCTCCTCCCCGCACCCACCCTGTGCCTCCTCCCCCCGACCCGCCCTGTGCCTCCTCCCCCCACCCCGCCCTGTGCCTCCTCCCCCACCCACCCTGTGCCTCCTCCCCCCGACCCGCCCTGTGCCTCCTCCCCCACCCACCCTGTGCCTCCTCCCCCTGACCCGCCCTGTGCCTCCTCCCCCCACCCACCCTGTGCCTCCTCCCCACACCCGCCCTGTGCCTCCTCCCCACACCCACCCTGTGCCTCCTTCTCGCACCCGCCCTGTGCCTCCTCCCCCACCCGCCCTGTGCCTCCTCCCCCACCCGCCCTGTGCCTCCTCCCCCCGACCCGCCCTGTGCCTCCTCCCCCCACCCGCCCTGTGCCTCCTCCCGCCACCCGCCCTGTGCCTCCTCCCGCCACCCGCCCTGTGCCTCCTCTCGCCACCCGCCCTGTGCCTCCCCCCCACCCTTTGCCTCCTCCCCCCGACCCGCCCTGTGCCTCCTCCCGACCCGCCCTGTGCCTCTTCCCCCACACGCCCTGTGCCTCCTCCCCCCGACCCGCCCTGTGCCTCCTCCCCCCACCCGCCCTGTGCCTCCCCCACCCTCCATCCTCCCTGCCCCATACCTGCCACCCTCACCCTCATTCCTGGCGCATATACCTTCCAACCATCCTGAGCTCCAGGAGAAGGAGGGAAAGGAGATGAGAGGGCAAGAGGCCTGTGCCCCTCACCAGGTCCTCTCAAGGTCTCTGGGGCCAGAAACCCACCTGGAAGCACCTGGCACTGCCCTGGGGCACTCCACCAGCACAGGGTCAGCGGGGCCCTCCCTGCAGGAGAAACGTCTTTTTCTGCCTAGGCTTCACTCGCCAGGGTTAGAGCTTCCTTTCTGATCCCGTCTCCCCATTCCTCCTTTCTCTGTCACAGTATCCTATATAATAAAGAGCTAATATGCAAATGGTCATCACGCCCTCACACCATCACGCCATGATGCCCTCACACTGTCACAATCCATCACCAGGAGGCTGCGTGCACAGCGAGGCGCGCACAGGTGAGCAGGGACTTGATGCTGCATGTGCGGCGCAGAGGAGGCAGGGCCCGGATGCTCTATGCAGCAAGGCCTGGGGGTCCCACAGCTCAGCATGACATGGAGGCAGGACCCCCAGCTCTGGTCTACCGCTTTGAGGCAATCCATTGAGGAGCCCCGGATGGGTGGGCTGGGCCTACCTCTTTGGGGCGATCGATCGCAGGGCTCCCGCACTGTGAGAGGGCACAGGCCAGGCTGGGGAACACCCCCCCCCCCCGCCCCCCGCCCCGAGTGCATGAATTTCATGCACCGAGCCTCTAGTAAAAAATGAAAAACTGAATTAGTGAGCATGACCCCAGGCCTCCTGCACCCTCACATCCTGAGCCCCACCCAGGAGGTCTGGTGCAGCAGAGCCTTCTGGGAACTTCAAAGTTCAAGGTGAAGGAAGGGCCCGAGTGCCTCCCGGGACCTTCAGACCCTGCCTTCGCGCACCCTCGGGCATCTCCCCGCTCCCTCTCAGGCAGCCGTGGAGCGCCTGACTGCCATCACTGTCCCGCGTCCCACTGAAGCCAACCCCTCGCCTGCACTCCAGTGCGGCAGCTCCCTGTACCGGTCACTCTCCACGGCCCTGCAGGCACCAGACCAGGCGCTGGGGACACGCCGAGCAGAGCCCACGCGGAGCCCTGGCGCTGCGGAGCCCGTGTCGTTCCCTGAGGGTGTGAGCACTCATCACCCTGCTCTTCCTCCCTGCCTCCCGTGACCCAGGACCCAGCAACCAAAGGCTACCTCCTGGCCTGCCCAGCCCCGGCCTGGCTTGGACCCTGGAGAGCAAGGGCCGGTGCCACACTGCTGTTAGCTACCCGGCCTCTCTCCGGAGAGTGTGGCGAGTGTGCCTACAGCCCTCCTACAAATTCAGTGAGCGTTCCTGCGCAAGAATCCCACCGCCTGCCTCCTGCCTCCTGCCTCTTGTCTTCTGTCTTCCCGCCCGCCTTTCTCCCTCCCTCCCCGGGCCTCCCTTCCCTCCTCCCTTCCTATGTTCTCTCCTTCCTTCCTTCCTTCCTTCCTTCCTTCCTTCCTTCCTACCTGTTTGAGCCTCAGGTCTCCTCCCAACACCATTGCCCTCCCCTGGCCCTCAGCTCTGGTCCCAGACCTAAGAGGCCGCCCACCAGTGCTCACAGCCCCACCTTGCCTACCCCCCGCCCCAGCCCAGGCCCATCCTGACAGTGGCTGGCATCTCCAGAGTCCCAAGGGCCAGGAATACCAGACCAGGCCAGGGTGCCAGCCCCTCCCTCCCCTTTGTCCCTAATGGACGAATAGCCCAGTCCCCTCTGCTCCTCTCCCCTCTCCCGGCACCCGCACGCTGTCCACAGAGGGAGGCCCGAGGCTGGAGACCATGCCTGACCTTCCCAGGCCTGTGGAGGGCCATGCCCTGCTGGAGCTGAGAGCAATTAGCTGGGTGTTTCCAACAAGGGCAGAGGCGCAGGAGCCCAGCACTGTGCCAGCACATCAGACAGGCGTGCCAAGCACTGGCAGCTCGTTAGAGGGACAGGACTGAGCCAACGAAAAACAAGGGGAGGGGACAGGGGCCCCCAAACAATGATGGGGGTGGGGGTGGCAGGCAATCAGAAAGATGGCTGCAATTCAGAGTCCTGGATACTACCCAGGCCTGGGACCAGCCTCAGACCCCCATTCTTCCTGGACAGCCCTGCCCACCCCTAATGAGTGAGCATTCTCCATGCACAGGGCCTCCCAGGCCACATAACCAAGGGCCTGAGGCCTAAGGAGCAGCACAGGACTGGAGAGGACAGTCTTCCAGATGCCGGGGAGACCCTGGAGGAAGTAACCTTTGACAGCTACATTTAAAACAAGGTCTGCATACCCGGCCTTTTTCCAAAAGGGAAAGAAAGCCACTGAGCCCAGCCACCTGCTGAGGCCTCTGCCAGGTTCCACAGGCACGACCCACCTCACCTCCGTCCTCACATCGGCCTGCAAGGCTCCTCTGGCCCAGGAGGAAGCGGGACGGGGCTCATGTGCCCCGCCCCTGCTCAGACAGAGCAGGGCCCAGCTGAGACTTGCACTCGGTCTATTGACCCCAGAGTCCGCATCCTTTCAACGCAAGCGTTTCTGCAGGTGGGGCCCGCCAGGTGAGAACAGGGCCAGGCCTTGCAGCAATGGCCCGGATGTGAGAATAACGAAGTACGTTCCGCCACAAGGCTGTCCGCTGGGCTGGAAGTGGGGCTGGACTTGTGTGATGCCAGGTCACGTGTCCACTCGCTGGGCTAGGGATGCCCAGGCAGGACACCAAGTCTGTGAGGGGGTCTCCCAGAGAGATTGGCCTGGAAGCAGGGGGCTGAGTGAGGGAGCACGCCCCACCTGCGGGTGGGCATCAGCGAGTCCTGGTGTGAAGGGCACCGGAGGCCGAGGACGTGACGTGCCCGCTGCTTGAGCGGGACCTTCGTCTTCCCTGCCCTCGACATGGGCTCCCTGTTCTTGGCCCTCTGACTCAGACCGAGCCGAGCGCCGGGTCTCCCGGGTCCTGGCAGATCATCGTGTGAGCCACTTCCTGTAATACATCTGTGTCTCCTATTGACCCGCGTCTCTGGGGAACATGCCTAGCACAGCGCGTCTCCGGCACCCCAAGGCACGGTCGCCCTCGGGTCACCGCCGCTGCCCGGTGGCTGTGTCACACCTGGAGCAGCACCCAGAAAGCTCCTGCAGACAGGAGCCCAGGGTCAGAGCCGCGTACTGGACCACGTCCTCGAGGCTGCCATGCTGCTGGGCTCCGTGAGTGTGGACCCTGGAGAGAGTGCTGCTCCTGATGCTACTACTTTTCCCTAAGTGAGGAAGGGTTAGGGGTACGGCTTAGGGACCACGGGCAGGGGGTGTGGCTGGGGACAGGCGAGAAGCCACGGCCACATGGGCCATGGACGCAGCCCCCGATGGACAAGGGAGCAGGCGCGGGTGAGAGCGCTCTGAATTTGGCCTGAGTGTCCCCTCCACCCTGGCCTGAGAACCCTTCTCTCCCCCCACCCCCCACCCCCCCACCCGCCTCCCAGCCGGGCGGGGCTGCCCCTCGTCCACAGGTGTGACTGCTCCCTGGCCCCCACACCCTCCTCTCCTGATCTGCATGTGGACAGATGTCCTGTTCCTTCAGAGTCTGCCCGTGAGGTTAGAACGTCCGGCAAAGGACTCATCTGAAAGCACAGGGCAGGTGAGCACACACCAGGCCGCAGACAGGAGCCGCAAACACGTGTGTTGCCTAACGGATCCCGTGTTGCCTAACGGATCCCGGGTTCCCGCAGAGGACGTCCTCGGAGACTGTCCAGCTCTGCGGGCCCGGGGCCTGGAGCGGTGCCATCTCCTGGGGGTGCTCAGTACACCCTGTGGAGGGAGGAAGTGGAGGAAGGAATCAAGGCGTGGAATGTCTGTCCCACTGGGTGCAAAGCACGCTCTCCCCTCCACCAGAGGCCCTTTGCTCCTCCCAGCTGCACACCTCACAGCCTGCTGCCC
This sequence comes from Myotis yumanensis, assembly GCF_028538775.1. NCBI lineage: Eukaryota > Metazoa > Chordata > Mammalia > Chiroptera > Vespertilionidae > Myotis > Myotis yumanensis. The sequence continues at coordinate 80,950,463 of NW_027223761.1, forward strand.
CCTGCTGGCCTCCTGCCTTACACACAAGCCTCACCGTGAACCCCCTGCAGACTCCTCCCTCCCTCTGCAGGGACCACGTGGACTGCGCCACCAGCGGCTCTGTGCTGGGCAATAACCCACTTGCTATGTGCCAGGCACAGCGCTAAGCCCTCTCGTTTAATCCTCATGTGCTGTACACACTACTAACACTGCACCCATTTTAGAGACGAACAAACTGAGGATTAGAGGTGCAAGGTCACACAGCTGTGAACACAAGAACTAGGACTCAGATGCCTGTTTCCAAAACTCATGCTCCCTGCCACTGAGAGCAGTGATGGCGACACCACCAGGCTCCCCAGAGTCTCACCAAGCACCAAACTCAAGAATGTCAATGACATTGAATTTGACCCTGGCCATTCATTCAGTACTGATGACCCCGCAATTAGCTCAGTGGATACAGGAGTGAGGGCACCAGACTCTGGCCCCAGAGTCGGCTGGTCCTTGGGGTGAGCACCACCTTCCTGGGGCGTGTGGTCCCTGACTGGGGCCCTTCCATCTCCAACACAGATGCCGAGCATCAGACAGTGCGGGGAAGCCTCTCGCTGGCCTCGGTTCCCCTACCCCAGCCACCGTCTCCGCCCGCCCCCCCCAACCCGCCCCGCCCCGCATGCCCGCAGAGTTGTCTGCCTGAGCCCTGCGCTCCAAGCACAGGCTCAAGGGACCTGCTCCCCAGGGGCTCTCGGGGTGTCCCCACCCAGCGCCTGGGGGAGCAGGGTCCTGGAGCCAGCACAATGCCCTGTGGGGGGCGTCTCTTATGAACGTTGAGGGGCTGCCATGCCTGCCTCAAGCGCGCTACCCTCTAGCCACATGCTCCTGCCTCCTGGCTCTCACCCTCTGACAGCAGCGAGCCTTCCTCAGACACGGGAACCACAGCCCAGAGAAGTGGATCCGTGCCCTGCAGGTCACAAGTTCGCTCAGTACTGGAGGCAGCTCTGAACCCACAAAATGTGACCCCCACCCTGCCCTCTTCCCCCGACCCCCACCTCCTCTTACCGCCCGCATCAAGCCAGGCAGCAGCTCGGGGTGGGCCTTTGTGACGGCCAGGGGGTCTCACACAGAGGAGTATACACATATGTGCCGTGAAAAGGGTCGCAGTCACCTGAGTCCCCGCCACGGGGTTAAGACACACAATGTCATTGGCGCCTTAGAAGCCCCCGCCGTGGCCTCCCGCCCCCGTGGTGACCCCCGTCCTGACCCCGCAGGCACCATCCCTGGCTCTGCTCATGGTCGGCCATGTCTGCATCCCCCTCACCACGCACCGCCCTGGGCTTGCAAGGCGAGGCTTGGGCTTGCACGTGAGGCTTGGGCTTGCACGTGAGGCTTGGGCTTGCACGGTGAGGCTTGGGCTTGCACGGTGAAGATTGGGCTTGCACTTGAGGCTTGGGCTTGCACACGAGGCCTGGGCTTGCTGTTCGGTTTTCTGAACAAAGCAGGATCTGTGATTCTTCCGTGCTTACCCCTGCTGTGTGCAAGTTCCCAGTGCAGTGGACCCGGAGCAGATGCCTCTCATAAAACCAGGCCATACGGCACGTCGGGGTTCTCCTGGCACACAGCACAGCGCCTAAAAGCCCCGCACTGATGGAGCACAGGACAGCACCGTGTGTGGAGGCCACAGACGCCTCGGATTGCTGTTTCCAGGAAAGGATGTTTTACGTGTGAAAAAAGCCAGGCCATTGCTTTGATCCCATTGTCTGGCAGTGGGCCCTGCCTCGTGTGTAGAGGCAGCACAGAGGCCCGGGAGCCTGTGAGGAGAGCAGGCATGTGGGCCTCTGCCCCTGGCCAGCCTCACCACGGGGGCTGTGGCCCACAGCTGCCCTCGCCAGGGACCAGTGGACAGAAACAGACCTACTTTGGTTTCCATGGCAACTGCAGGCCTCCGATGGCCAACCTGAGTGAGCTGCAGCCAGCGAGGCAGCTGGTGTGAAGGGTGCGGATCTCTCTGTGGACCAGCAAGGCAGAAGCGCCAGGGACCGGAGGCAGCAACCCGGCCAGGAGGAGCCACGGGAGCGGGCGAGCGAGGTGTGCAGGGCCTGTCTGCCACGCCTGCACATGTGCAGATGCACACCCTACACCCCTGCACCCACACTCACCGGGGCCACCCAGGCAGAGGCACGCGCTGGGAAATGCACATCCACGTTCCACTGCAAACACAGACCCGTGTTCACACTCAAACACTTGTTCACACCAAATACACCCGTTTTACACCTGGCCCCCATTTCCCACTCACAATTACAAACTCCTACATATGGGGCACACTTATGCATAGCATATAAGATGTACCCTAGAAGGTCCCCATTCACCCCAATGCACACGTTCTCTGTATACACCACACGCGCAGCCTGCACACGCACCGGGGTGCACACACTACATTCACCGGGGACACCGCAGACCTGTGGGGACAGGGAGAATGCGTGCCCATCTCACCTGTGCACTATGGGGACGCTCGGACACCACAGATTGGAGCAGCCGGCAGCTAAAGCTCAGACGTGGAGGAGCCCGCGATCTGAACCAGCTCAGGAACTAGCTGTGGCTCCATCCCAGGACCCAGGAACTGCTGGCTCGTGGGCCGCCTGGCCTCTGAGGGACGCCTCTGTGTGGCCCCCTCCACCGTGAGGTGGCCGCCCGCCCGGCGTGCCCAGGTCGGCCCACTGCCTGCTGCCCCAGCAGGCAAGCAGAGGCCGCTGGCTCCGTGCCTGGGAGGGAGGGACACGCGCACAGAGCGGGACTGTCTCAAGAGGCCAGGGCTGTCTCCTGACCTGGCGGGACGCCTGCCACCACGGGCTCCCGCCACCCGGCTCCGAGCTGAAGGTCAGAGGGCGCCGGGGTGGCGTGTGCGGTCACTCCGTGGAGAAGCTCTTGAAGTGCATTGAAGGCGCGTGGTTTCATGTCGTCCCCGGGATCACCTAACTCACCGCAGGAACTGAAAGGTGCTCGTCCCTGTGCGCATCCCTCCTGCGACAACCACCCCGCAGGTGCGTCCTGGGGACAGAAAGGTCAGCGATGCGGAGCTGCTGGACTGTGGCTTCAGGCTGATGACACAGACAAGGGTGTTGAGGTGAACCTCCTTACTCCATAAGCACTTCCCGTTCGCCGCAGCCCTGTGTGGATTGCACAAAACCGTCCCATCTCATCGGAAGCCCGTGCACCTCCCGCCGCCTCAGGAGCGGGGTGGGTTGTCCACTAATGAGACCCCGACCTGGCCTTGAGGCCACAGCCCAGGCAGGGGGGTGGGGAGCAGCGGGAACGGATCACACCGGCCTTATCACAGAGGCTGCACAGAGGGCAGAGGCCCAAGGAGGGAGCACGCCCTGAGGGGGACGGAGGGTCAAAGGAAGCTGCAGGGAGGAAGCCCCGGCTGCGCTGGGCCTGAGGGCACACAGGGTTAGAGGAGCCCAGTGCGGGCTGGGAGGGACGCTGAGCCCCGCGTGGCAGAACCTGCGCAGCAGACGGTCGGAGCTGGAAGCAGGCTGAGGCCCGACTCTGAAGGGCCTGTCACACAAGCCCAGGACTTTGGCTCAGGAGTCAGCAGGCATGTTAACGGGGGAAACACCTCGGGTAGCCATGCGGGCACTGATGGACCCTGGGGCCAGCCATCGGGTGAAATAGCACCTCCTGCACAAAGGCGGACGGACGGACGGACGGACAGACGCACCGCACCGGCTGGGCCTGCCCCTACAGGGCCCCGCATAAATGTTTGCTGAACCGCAGGCGCCGCGGGAGCCCCGCGGAAAGTGGAATTAAGAGCTGGCGACCGCGAGCTGGCTCAGGCCCACTACTTGAGTGCCTGGCCCAGGACCCTGGGACAGGACTCAGCCTCCCGCCTCTCGTTGTGCTCGTGGGCGAAACGAACCTGATGATGCTCTGACCTCGGCTTAGCTGTGCAGAGGCTCACGAGGGAACCCGCTGAAGGCACTGGAGGGGACCACACGGGCCAGGGGCCAGCCTGCCACACTCGGGACCAGATGCAGGAAGAGCTGGTTCAGCGTCAGTAATTACCTCCCAGCTGGACACCTGCGCCCCACAGACACCTGCGCCCCACGGACACCCGCACCCCACGGACACCCGCGCCCACGGACACCCGCGCCCGACAGAGACCCGCGCCCACGGACACCCGCGCCCCACAGACACCCACGCCCACGGACACCTGCGCCCTATGGTATGCCCCACGGACACCTGCGCCCTATGGTATGCCCCACGGACACCCGCGCCCCACGGACATCCGAGCACCACAGACACCCGCGCCCACGGACACCTGCACCCCACGGACACCGGCGCCCACGGACACCCGCGCCCACGGACACCTGCACCCCACGGACACCGGCGCCCACGGACACCCGCGCCCACGGACACCTGCACCCCACGGACACCGGCGCCCACGGACACCCGCACCCCACGGACACCCGCGCCTCATGGACACCCGCACCCCACGGACACCCGCGCCCACGGACACCCGCACCCCACAGACAACCGCACCCCACGGACACCCGCGCCCACGGACACCCGCACCCCACGGACACCCGCACCCCACAGACACCCGCGCCCCACGGACACCGCGCCCCACGGACACCCGCACCCACGGACACCCGCGCACCACGGACACCCGCACCCCACGGACACCCGCACCCCACGGACAACCGCGCCCCACGGACACCGCGCCCCACGGACACCCGCACCCACAGACACCCGCGCACCACGGACACCCGCGCACCACAGACACCCGCACCCCACGGACACCCGCGCCCCACGGACACCCGCGCCCCACGGACACCCGCGCCTCACGGACACCCGCGCCTCACGGACACCCGCGCCTGACGGTATGCCCCACAGACACCCGCGCCTCACGGACACCCGCACCCATGGACACCCGCGCCTCACGGACACCCGCGCTCACGGACACCTGCGCCCACCCGCGCCTCACGGACACCCGCGCCCCACGGACACCCGCGTCCCACGGACACCTGCGCCCCACGGACACCCGCCCCCACGGACACCCGCGCACCACGGACACCCGCGCCCCACGGACACCCGCACCCCACGGACACCCGCGCCCACGGACACCCGCGCCCCACGGACACCCGCGCCCACGGACACCCGCGCACCACGGACACCCGCCCCCACGGACACCCGCGCTCACGGACACCTGCGCCCACGGACACCCGCACCCCACGGACACCCGCGCCTCACGGACACCCGAACCCCACGGACACCCGCGCCCCACAGACACCCGCGCCCTATGGTATGCCCCACGGACACCCGCGCCCCACGGACACCCGCGCCCACGGACACCCGCGCCCCACGGACACCCGCGCCCACGGACACCCGCGCACCACGGACACCCGCGCCCCACGGACACCCACGCCCCACGGACATCCGAGCCCCACGGACACCCGCGCCCCACGGACACCCGCGCCCACGGACACCCGCGCCCCACGGACACCCGCGCCCTATGGTATGCCCCACGGACACCCACGCCCACGGACACCCGCGCCCTATGGTATGCCCCACGGACACCCACGCCCACGGACACCCGCGCCCTATGGTATGCCCCACGGACACCTGCGCCCCACGGACACCTGCGCCCCACAGACACCCGCGCACCACGGACACCCGCGCCCCATGGACACCCGCGCCCTATGGTATGCCCCACGGACACCTGCGCCCCACAGACACCCGCGCACCACGGACACCCGCGCCCCACGGACACCCGCGCCCTATGGTATGCCCCACGGACACCTGCGCCCCACAGACACTTGCGCCCCACAGACACCCGCACCCGACGGTATGCCCCACGGACACCCGCGCCCCACAGACACTTGCGCCCCACAGACACCCACGCCCACGGACACCCGCGCCCCACTGACACCTGTGCCCCACAGACACCCGCGCCCACAGACACCGGCGCCCCACGGACACCTGCACCCCACGGACACCCACGCCCCACAGACACCGGCGCCCCACGGACACCCGTGCCCCACGGACACCTGCGCCCCATGGACACCCGCTCCACATGTGGACAAGGGCCCCTGGTGCCATCCGGCCGAGCCCGGGACGCTGATGTGGCACCCATGGCTGACCGCAGTGCACAAAGACAGACCCCGAGGGGAGGGACCTGGGCGCGGGGCGGACCCCAGAAGAGGACGTGACTGGGCTGCACATTGGCATCCAGACCTCGGGGTGCCCAGGGCGACCCTACCCTTCCAGGAGCAGCGCCCCGCTCCCAATTCTCGTACCCCCTCTGGAAGGTGAGCGGGAAGGGGTGGTTTCCCGCTTCCCCGGGGAGACACTGAGGCTCAGAGCTACCGGGTGACTTTGGCTGCCACACAGGCTGAGAGATGGAGCCAGATGGGACCCACGTCTTCTCAAGGCCAAGCCCGGCTCTCCTGAACCCCCGCCACCCCAAGACCCTAAGGTCGGTGGGATCTGCGCCCAGCACAGCTCGGTAGAATCAAGTCATGCCCACAGAGAGGCCTTTTAAAGCAGATGCTTTGCTCCCAGCAAACTGCCTGCAGACGAGGGAGCTGCCCTCCCACACAGCGCTTCATCCCCTGCTTGGAAGAATCTGCAAGGAAACGGAAACTCCATGCGCCCTGGGCAGGCGCAGGCCTTCTGCACCCCCCCCCCCCCCCCCCCCCGCCATCCCCACCACGTGCTCCTCCAAAGCTATAGCTTGCACCCCCCTCCCCCAAACCGGCTCATCGTCCCCTCTATGCCCAGCTCGGTGATCAGAGCGTCCTTGCTTCTCTTTAGCAGGAATCTGCCAGTCACCTCGTAGACCCCATTGTCCCTGCCGGGGCCACACGAGCAAATCAAATCTCCTCTCACAGTCCGGGGTGCGTGAGGGGCAGCCTTCTCTCTCCCTGACTCAGCAGCCCGGTCCCTTCAACCGTCCCTCACACTGTGAGCTCCTTCCCCGGCCTCCAGACACGCTCCTGTCCGCCTATCCTTCAGCGCCCGGCACAAGGTGTCAGCACTGCTGTGTCCCCTCCCTCCGGACAACAGCTCCGCTCCTGCAGCCCCAGAGGGGACATCTCTCTTAGCAGGTCCGCAGGACAGGAGCGCCGGACGTGGGCTCGAACATCTGGCTTGGCACCCACTTTCCACTCGTGGTGTGGCCCAGGCAGCTCTGAGGTGGGGACATGACAGGGCCCACCTGCTGGGCTGTTGTGAAGATCAGGACAGACCTGGGAGGTGACCACAGCCTGCTGTTCCACCACTCCCACTCCCCCGCCAGGGCAGCCGGACTCACAGCCGACAGCAAGTGAGGCCCCGCCGCACCCCGAGGTTCCAGGGCCTGCGCCAGGGGTTCAGGGCTCCAGGTCCCCCACCCAGCCAGGAGTCACTCTCTAAAATGATTTGTCAAGTGACAAGCAAAAATATATGACCAATTTAAGAGTGTGACTTGCCTGCAACGTTTTAATCCTCGGGCTGTTGTTGAATAGATTAAAGTGTCTGCTTTGATCCATGCATTTCGATGGAAACATAAATATAGCCATCACTTACTCTCCCCGCGCCAGGAGGGTGTCACGCGCGTCCTGCGGCTCCCACCCCGCCAGGGTGATGCATGAGAATGACTTCTTTGCCATGCAAATCCCTCTCCACTTTCCTGCACAGGCCTGCGCCCATCGCCCCTCGGCTGCCTCCTAATCTGGGAGGGTCACTGGGGAAAGGGGAGAGCAGCGGCTGCCCGCCGCCCGCGCCAGGGCCTTCCCCAGCTCCCAGAGCCCTGCAAGAACACGTCTCCGGAGAAAAGGGTTTTGAAGAGGAATTCGGTCATAGATCTTCTGTCAGCGGGCACACTCGGGCGCAGCCGTTTTTCAGGCTCGCTGCTTATCCAGAAATACATCTATTTTTACATACATCTCTAGCGAGATTTCCTCTTCCCTCTGGGGTGGGAGACTGCAGCTCGAGCCAGGCGGGGTGGGAGGACACCGGGGCGTGGGGGGCCCAGGGGAGCAGGGGTGTGGGGGCTCTGAGCTGCCAGGCCTCCCTGCCCTGCCCTCCTCTGAGAATGGGCCCATCCTTCCCAGTCTCTGTCCCCACACTGGCCCCTTTGTGCTCCCTCTGCCCACCCAAAGCCCCAGGAGTCTGTCCGCATGTCACCACCTCTCTGTCCGTTCTAAGGGGCCCACTGCTCCATGCCCAGCCCCTCCCCGCCCCTCCCCCAGTACCCAGGCGCTGGCTGGGCCAGCACTAAGCCTCCCCCTCTCAGGGTGAAGGGGCCCTTTGGGAGCTCAGCCCCACCCAAATGTTTGTCTCTCCCCCCCCACCCCCCACACCCGGAAGCTTCCAACCCATTCTCAACCTCACCAGCCCCGCCACTTCGAGGACTTGTTCCTGATTGTACCCCAACCTTCCCAGCAGTGCCCTCCCTCCCTTCCTCCCTCCCCACCAAGTCTCTCCTTGGTCCCATCACCCACAACCACCCCTCACTGACCCGTGGCCTTTGTCCCACTCGCCTGCCAGCCTCTGTCTTCCTGACCCTGCCCACCTGCCCCCAGCCTCTGGGGCACCTCCGCCCTCCCTGCCCAGCTGCCCGGCTGCGCCTGCTCTTCCTCTCTCAGCTCTTCCTCCTCCTCTCATGCCTTCTTGGGTCACCCAGGGCTCCAGCCCATGTCCTTTTGGCCTCTCCCTTGGACGTAGTGATCGAATGCCCTCCCAGGCCTTCAGCTGCTGCTCCCACATGCCCAGCTCACGGACCAGCATCAGCAGGTCCCACAGGTCTGGCGAGTGTTCCCAACTGTTCACACGACAGTTCTCGGCTGGCGGGGACTCTGCTGTCACCCCATCATCCTCCCTGGAACAAATGCATCATCTGCCCTCCATGGCCAGCGCCCCTCCTGCAGAGGCCAGTGACTTAGCATCTTCCTCCTGCCTCCTAGGCTGGACCCAAGGTGAGTCCTCCTTTCTGCTTAACCCTGCCCCGCCCCCGATCCCATCCCCCCCCCACACACACCCCCGCCTCCACACACACACACACACACACACACACACACACACACCAATTATCAGGCACCCTCTAGTGTCCTCTGAAATGACTGGGAACTGCCCGCCTTCCCACGCTCGTTACCCGTTTGCAGGACTACTGCAACCTTGAAACCCAGTGCCCTGGGCTACCCAGGGGGTCAACCTCATCACATGAGCCTGGAAAGCTGACCGCCTCCTCCCGCTGAAGGCAGAGGCGCAGCAGAAGGGGACCGGGCGCAGGGGAATGATTCTGCACCCTGTTTCGACTCTGAGACCTAGGGCTCCAGGAGCAGGAACTGGGGAGGGGCCTGTAGGAGGTAAAGATGGCCCAGCTCACTGCCACTAAGGGAATGGGCGTCTCAGTCCTACAACCACAAGGAACAGGATTCTGCCAACAACCTGAGTGCGGCTGGAGGTGGACCCTTCCCAGAGCTCCCACCGGAGCCCAGCCAACATCTCGCCTTCATCTCTGGAACCCAGAGCAGACCCACTGGCCGAGCCAACCGGACTTCCGGCCTGCAGAACATACAGTGGTGTCATTTTAAGCCGCTAATTTTGTGGTGACGTGTTACAGCAGCAACGGAAAACTACCACTGCTCTCCATTTAGCAAAGCGCTGCTATTGGTTACCCTCAGCCCCTGGCACCGCTCAGCAGTCCCAGCTGCACAGTCGGCATGTGCCTGATCCTCAGCCCGACCTCAGAGGCTTGGCCGCCAAGGTTCCTCTGTGTCTCGTCTCCCTCAGAAAGCCTGCTTAACACACACCGGCCTCTTCACACCTGCAGACTGCCTCAGCGCGCCCACCCCCGGCTCTCCCCACAGCGACCCCTCATCAGAACCCCCTCCTTCCCCTCCTCTCCGCTGATCCAAACCTGAGTCCCCTCCTGCATGAAACCCCCAGAATCATCTCTAGCCCTAGGGGCCGCCCTCCCTGCTCTCTGCCTCACCCACTGGGCTCTCAGCACACACGGCCTCAGGCTAGATTCTGTCCCTCCTCGACACCCGGACACCCTTCCCAGCGGGTGCAGGGCCACACCTGTTCTTGTCCGCTACACCAGCCTGCCTGGCACAGTGCTGGGAACAGTAGGAGTCGACAGAGTTACCATAAAATGCAAATGTGTCCAGCCTCTGACCCAGGGAGCTAGATCCCCGGGTGAGGGTCTGAGGACCCAGCCCGCCGGGACCTCGCGGCCCGGGACAGGCAGGAAGGCAGAGGCCTCAGGCCAGGAGCCCCTCAGCAGATGGGGAGGTGGCTGGGGGGTGAGAACAATTCCAAACACACGGAGCCCTGAGGAGGCCTGCATGGGGCCTCTCGCCAGGCCAGGAAGGACCTGCATTAGGAGCCGGAGCCACAAAGAGCAGGGGAGTCAGAGCAGAGCCTGAAGGGCAGCCGGGCTCAGGGCCGGTCAGCCAGGCCCTGCACACCAGCCACACCCTCCTCCCAGCAGAGTGAGAGGCCACCTGGGTGTCGCCACTGCCAGTGGACAACCCTGAGACTCAGGAGAGGCTGAGGAGGGAGGGAGACTCGGGCAGGGAGAGGGAGGGCGGGAGGGCGGGGAGGGTACAGGGAAAGGGGGTGAGGAGGAGAGGCAGGGAGGGGGGGCGGGGAGGGCGGGGAGAGGGGACAGGGAAGGGGTGTGAGGAGGAGAGGCAGGGAGTAGGAGCAGAGGGGGGTTTCTCCCTCGCTGGCCGCTGTGGGAATACCACCCCGGGAATATCCTGGCCCGCCAGGGTTAAGGTGAGGCAGGGATGGCACACCCACCCCCTTGGCCACCACAACTGAGAAATCATGTAGAGTAATTAATCCAACGCTAATGAGAAGCGTGTCTTCCCCCCAGCCTAGCCCCACGGCATATTCTTATTAGCGCAGGTTATTACAATAGTAATCATGCGTGCTCCAGGCACAAATTGGGTTTTTTGCTCCACTGCCACCAATTTAGAAAACCATTAACGACAAGATAAAGCCCCCGTGGCTCACAGGCTCACAGCAGGCCAGGCGGGAGGCCCTCCCCTGGTCCTGCTCCCCCACCACGCCCACTGGCCAGCCCCGCCCAGGAACTGGAGGTTTGACCATGGGAAGGAGCCAAACACTGGTGGGTGGGAGGGTGCTGGGCTGGGTGGGGGGCCGTGGATTTCACACACACACACACACACACACACACATGCATGCGCACACATGCGCACACATGCCCACACACTCACACACACACACACATACACACACACATACACTCATACACACACTCATATACACACACACATGCACCCCATGCACACACGCGCCGCGCGTGCACACACACACGCACGCACGCATGCATGCGCACACACGCACACACTCACATACATGCATACACACACGCACACATTCACACACACACACACACGCACACACTCACACACACACCCTCCAGGGAGAACTGACCCTCAGCTGGCAAGGCCGAAGGCTGCTCAGGGCTCCCCTGGCCTTGCTAAGCTCTCAGGGGAAGGAGCTGCCCTCCCTCTCAGCACCCACACAGGAAACCGGGGCAGGGCTCCCCTGTCCCACCCAGGGTCACACATTCTAGGCCGGTCACTGTGGCCAGGACGCCGTGCTGACCAGGCCCACGCCATGGGACTGCTCGGAGGCCCAGCGGCAGGAGGGTCCCAAAGAGAGGGTCACTGGCGCCACGAAGACCAAGAAAGCAGACGCCCGCTGCACCTGGAACGTGAAATGGCATTTAAAACGGCGTGTCCTCCACCCACCCCAAAATCCCTCCCAAAATTCCTCCCAAATCCCGGAAACGCTGAGTCAAACGCTAAGCCCCAGAGCATTGCTCCTGCCAAGGCGGGTTTCCTCGGCCGCAGTGAGGGCCCCTGTGGCCTTGGCGACCTCCACCTCCAGGTAAAGCTCTGTCGGGAGCACCTCCCGCCGCGCCCGGCACTGGGCACTGGAACCCCGGCGGCCGGCAGCCCCCACGCCCCGCTGGACGGTGAGTGGTGAGCAGTGAGGGAGGGCAGCAGGCGCAGAGGGGCGCCCAGGAGCCAGGGAGGCCTTAGGCTCCAGACACCCCACAGCCCCCGGGCCACGGGGTCAGAGGTATGCAGGGTCTCGTCCCCTGGCTGCTGCTCGGGCTGCTTTTATGATTCATTGAACCCATTATCTATCGAGGTCCCCAAAATTCAACGGTCCCCAAACAGACCTGGCTCCAAGGCCCGCCTCTGGCCGTTGGGCTTTGAGCAAACTGGCTTCTCTGACCCGTCTCTCCCTCCGTGCGCACCTTCAGACACCCTCCCACACCTTCTGTAAACTGCGGGAGACGCTGCGGGTGAGGGGAGCCGCCATGGAGTCTCCCCACTGGCGCTGGGAGAGAAGGCACTTGCCCAGCATGTGCGTGTGAGTCAGAGGGGCAGGCAGAGGGGCAGGCGTCTGATGAAGCAGATGCCTGATGCTCTGTCCCGTCCTCCGGCATGAAGCGGGTGCTCTGGGCACTTCTGAGGAAGACGCACTGCTTCCAGCTGAGGGGAGGGGAGGGCAGGTTTGGCGGGAAGTGCTCTGGCCTGAGAGACGAGGTGGGAGTGAGGGTAGGGCCTCCTGAGAGGGGCGGGCAGTGGTCTGGAGAGCACCCTAGCACCCTGAGAGGGAGGCTCCCCGACTCCGGAGAAGCCGCATTGGAGGGCTCCCCCCTGGACCATCCACTTCCTCTTCTCCACAGCTCTCCCCTCTCCCTGTGTGTTCATGGTGACGTTAGCTGGCACAGCCAGGGTGGCGCAGAAGAGTGGCCTGGGCCCCCTCCGCTGCCAGCTGGGCCCCCTCCGCTGCCAGGACTGGGCCCCTCCACTGCCAGGACTGGGCCCCCTCCGCTGCCAGGGCTGGGCCCCCTCCACTGCCAGGGCTGGGCCCCCTCCACTGCCAGGACTGGGCCCCCTCCACTGCCAGGGCTGGGCCCCTCCACTGCCAGGACTGCGCCCCCTCCGCTGCCAGGGCTGGGCCCCTCCACTGCCAGGACTGGGCCCCTCCACTGCCAGGACTGCGCCCCCTCCGCTGCCAGGGCTGGGCCCCTCCACTGCCAGGACTGCGCCCCCTCCACTGCCAGGGCTGGGCCCCTCCACTGCCAGGACTGGGCCCCTCCACTGCCAGGACTGGGCCCCCTCCGCTGCCAGGGCTGGGCCCCTCCACTGCCAGGACTGGGCCCCTCCACTGCCAGGACTGGGCCCCTCCACTGCCAGGACTGGGCCCCTCCACTGCCAGGGCTGGGCCCCCTCCACTGCCAGGACTGGGCCCCTCCACTGCCAGGCCTGGGCCCCTCCACTGCCAGGACTGGGCCCCCTCCGCTGCCAGGGCTGCGCCCCCTCCACTGCCAGGGCTGGGCCCCCTCCACTGCCAGGGCTGGGCCCCCTCCGCTGCCAGGGCTGCGCCCCCTCCACTGCCAGGACTGGGCCCCTCCACTGCCAGGACTGGGCCCCCTCCGCTGCCAGCTGGGCCCCCTCCACTGCCAGCTGGGCCCCCTCCACTGCCAGCTGGGCCCCCTCCACTGCCAGGGCTGGGCCCCTCCACTGCCAGGACTGGGCCCCTCCACTGCCAGGACTGGGCCCCCTCCACTGCCAGCTGGGCCCCCTCCACTGCCAGCTGGGCCCCCTCCACTGCCAGCTGGGCCCCCTCCACTGCCAGGGCTGGGCCCCTCCACTGCCAGGGCTGGGCCCCCTCCACTGCCAGGGCTGGGCCCCTCCACTGCCAGGGCTGGGCCCCCTCCACTGCCAGGGCTGGGCCCCCTCCACTGCCAGGACTGGGCCCCTCCACTGCCAGCTGGGCCCCCTCCACTGCCAGGACTGCGCCCCCTCCACTGCCAGCTGGGCCCCCTCCACTGCCAGGGCTGGGCCCCCTCCACTGCCAGGACTGGGCCCCCCTCCACTGCCAGCTGGGCCCCCTCCACTGCCAGGGCTGGGCCCCCTCCACTGCCAGGACTGGGCCCCTCCACTGCCAGCTGGGCCCCCTCCACTGCCAGGACTGCGCCCCCTCCACTGCCAGCTGGGCCCCCTCCACTGCCAGGGCTGGGCCCCCTCCACTGCCAGGACTGGGCCCCCTCCACTGCCAGCTGGGCCCCCTCCACTGCCAGGGCTGGGCCCCCTCCACTGCCAGGGCTGGGCCCCCCTCCACTGCCAGGACTGTGCCCCCTCCACTGCCAGGCCTGGGTGAGGTTTCCTTCCCCTCCTGCAGGGAAGGCACAGCAGGCCTCAGAGGGGGCAAGAGGGAGGGAGGGTGGAGGGTGGGGGGCTGAGCTGGATGAGAGGGAAAGAATGAGGGTTTGGGGGACTAAACAGTGACTCGGGCTCCAGCTTGGCTGAGCCTCTGGGGCAAAGCCCTTGCCCACAGTGCCCAGTGGTCTGCTCTCCAAACAACCATGGGAAGCAGGCATTGCTGCTGTTTTAATGTTTTTCTTTTTGGTCCACGCTAAGATCCACAGGGAAAGGACCACGTAAGCATGCAGCTGCTGTGTACCCTCAGGGCTACAGACAGCGCCCAGCACAGAGCTGGCATCTGGCAAACGGTGGCTGACTGCTGGCTGAATGGATGGAAGGGAGGGGAATAAGGAGGAAAGAGAGAGGAGGAAGGGAGGAGGGAGGGACGGAGGGAGGGAGGGAGGAAGGAAGGAAGGAAGGAAGGAAGGAAGGAAGGAAGGAAGGAAGGAAGGGAGGGAGGGAGGGAGGGAGGGAGGGAGGGAGGGAGGAAGGAAGGATGAGAGGGAGTGAGGGATATGGTATGAACAAGGCAGACAGATGGTTGGATGATGAATTGTCCCATTTTACAGATTAAGAAACTGAGGCCTAGAGAGAAAAAGTGATTAACCAGACCAATCAGACAGCTAGCAGCAGATGAGCATCAAGCCCCAGTTCACCGACCTTCCCAACGCCCCAAACGGCCTCTCTTCTTTGGTTTCTTGCACACACTTAGCCAAGAAAGGCTTCCACAAAACCGAGGGTCCCAAAGCCCAGTGACCATGGACAAAGACAGGGCACCTCTCTGATTGCCGTTCTGGGAACACCTGCCCGCTGACCGGCGGGAGAAAGCAGACACTGCCGTCCAGAGCACGGGCAGCATGGCCTTGGGACCCTCCCTCCACAGCCCTGCTCACATCTCCCCACCCTGCGCAGCCGCCCCCACCGCAGCTCAGTGAAGCTGGCTCCTCACCCCACGTCTGTCTCCCTGCCAATACCTCCCACACGTTTCTCTGGTGGTTAAATCAATGATGAGGTGAAGTCCAGACCTTATCCAAGTGGACTCCCCACCAGGACCCGGGAGCCAGGGCCACAGCACAGACGCCTCTCCGGCCTTCACATCCAGTCGGGAGGCCTCACTGCTGCCTCCCCGCCACTCTCCCTTCACCCCCTCCCCACCCCTCCCTCTGCCCCTTCAGCTCCTGGGTCTCAGCTCCAGAGCCTACTCGCCCGGTCCCGTCATCGTTGGGGTGCCCTCTGTGTCCCCACCTGTCCCAGAAGCGGAGTTCTTGCAGTGTCTCAAGGAAAGGACTTTCCTGAGACTCACAGGAGGATGAGTGACCTTTATTTCCGTGGGATTAAACCCGGTGTCCAGGGTCCCATTTCCCTTTGTCCAGCCATGGACAAGTCCCGTCTGTGCTTAGAAGGGCTGGAGCTAGGGCCGCTGCCCGGAGTCTCCGCTCCATATGAAAGCAAGGCCAGCCCAGATCCTTCGAGGGAGTCTGCGTGGCTGGGCCCGTGGCTGCTGAGGCCGCAGGGCTGCGGGATGACAGGCGAGCATGGATCACAGAGCAGGAGAGCACAGAAAAGGAGAGAGAAGGAAATCCTGGCTGGGGATCTTAACTTCCAAGGTTCCAGCACTAGCTCCATCCTTCTAGCCAATCCATGGTCTCCCAGGCTAGACAGACAGGCAGACCCTTCCCTAGGTCACCCCAACTTCACAGCCCATGCGCCCATCTCCTCCTTCATTGGGCCCCTTCCCAGGGGCCTGCAGGGATGGACCGGTGGTTCCCTGGGGAGCGTGGAGCTGCAGTGTCCTGGTGAAGCTGCCCAGAGGACCATGCTTGCAATATCCGGCCTCCCCTCCGCTCTCTTCCTATCATTCACATCAATCACTAGCTCATTAGACGAGAGCATGAGGTCCTTAGTCCTTGGGGCGGGGGCGGGGGGGGGGGGGGTCCTGCCCCCTCCCAGAACACCCTGAAACTTCCCGCACAGGCCCCGGGCCGGCCACACGGCTGCCGCTCGCTGTCCGTTGTCCCCTCTCCCCCTGGTTTTCTAACCCCCCTGGCCAGGGGTCCTTTACCGGGTCCTTTACCGGAGGCCAGGACCCGGAAGAAGGCCCTCGGTACACGTTTGGGTTGGTGGACACACATGCACGTTGTATAGGGAAAGGGCTCCCAGCTAGGGGGCCCCCTGACACCAGAAAGCTGGAGAGTCGCTGCCTGGAGGCCCATTCCACTTGGACCTGCGGCCTGTGAGGACAGACAGCTCAAGTTCGCCCTGCTTTGTAACTCGGTGCAATGTGGCCTCTTCCAAGCCCACTGGACAAGACTCCTCCCGCTGTCCGGACACCGACATGAACTTCAGGGACACAGGGCTTTGCCCCTGAAAGCTCCTGGACATCACAGACTTTGGGCCCCTCCCCCTGGCCCTGGCCTCAGCACAGATGTGGCCTCATCGCTCCACCGGGCTAATGTGCGAGCCACCAGCAGCGACCATCCTCCCAATGTTCCTTCCAAGCAGAGCCTCCTGGAGTGGCTGAACAGCAGCCGAGGCAGCAGGAGGCTGTGACTGGAAGAGGTCGGGGCCTTTGGCAACAGCAGGTGGAACTGGGGACCCTGGTAAAGTGGGGGACCATACAGTCCTGGAGTTAGCATCTTAAGAGACCCCAAGAGACCATTTTATTTAGCCAATCATTCAAAAAAAACCACTTCAGCCCAGCAGGTGTGGCTCAGTGGTTGAGCCTCGACCTTTGAGCCAGGAGGTCACAGTTCCGATTCCCTGTCAGGGCACATGCCTGGGTTGTGGGCTCCATCCGCAGTAGGGGGCGTGCAGGAGGCAGCTGGTCAATGATTCTCTCTCATCATTGATGTTTCTCTCTCTCCCTCTCCCTTCCTCTCTGAAATCAATAAATATGTATTAATTTTTAAAAAAACACTTCAGTCGCACCTTCACTGTGTCCAATGGTGGAGACAGACAGACCTACAGACAGGGCCCCCTGGGAGGGTGTATGTGTGATTCCAACCTAACGAAGAGGCCGCTGACACCAGGCACTTAATGCTTGTCTCAGGTCCAGAGCTGATGAGCACAGCAGAGGAACTGGGTCAGACCAAGTGCCCATACCTACACACGTCTTCCCAGGATGGTTCCAGAGGCCACGCGCACGCCCGGCCCAGTGACCAGATGTGGCTCTGCGCCAGCCTCTGCCTCCAGCTCTAGGGTGGGAGGGGCTCTGCGGGCGCCTGAGTGGGAGACTCAGAGCCAGCAGGTCTGCACTCTGCCCAAGGCACAGAGAGGGTGGGCGAGAAGCTGGGGAACCACAGCCGTGCATGCAAACGAGGCAGCTGCACAATTAATCAACACCGAACAGTCTCGGTAAGAGACCGGGCTTCGCAGCTCTTTGTCTTGGAGAAGAAAACTGGAAACAGCAGGAAGGGGGCCAGAGAAGGAGGCTCAGACTGCTCAGGTCCAGCTCAGAAGCTAATGGTCTGCCTCGGGGCGGCCAATGAGCTGGAGGTGGTGGTAAGCTGCTGGGAGAGGGGCGGATGGATCCAGGAGGGCTTTGGCCCCGATATTAGATGGGGGTTCCCTGGGGGTCATCTTACCCCCCTGGACACGGATGGTGCCCCTCAGCTGCCACCTCCACGTCCTTCCAGGAGCCGAGGTTTGGGAAGGAGGGTGGGCATTGCCAGTGGGGATCAGCCCCCCACCCCCGCCCCAGCACAGCAGCGGATGGTGCTCACTGGCTTCTGAGCAGGGGCGTCCCCAGGGAGGAAGCACAGGCCCCTCACACCCGGGGACTCAATGCTCAGTTTCCAAACTGGTCTCAAAGCTTGTGGATGGAGGGAAGCCACCTGGAGAAACCAAACCAGGGGGCCCATTTATCCCTAAGTCCCCACCCGCAGGCCCCTATCCTTCATTTACTCTAAAGTGGGGCACGGGGGCTCCTTACCAAGTCCCTGGGGGCTAATGCATAGGGTTGGAACCTCCTAGGCCCCTCGCCCTGGGGTGTGGCCCCCGGACACCCTGGCTTAGTCCCCACGGGCAGGGAGGTCACGGCTCAGAAGACATCCTCCCAGCTCTTCCTAACCTGCTCTGCTTCTCTCCAGCCCCTCCTCGTCCCTACAAGCCCCCTGTGCTCCGCTTCTATCAAGGCCCTGCGACTCCCAGCAGCGTGGCCCGCACACTCCCGGCCATTCCTGGTGCTGGGCGGCCTGAGCCCTGTGCACCG
Source organism: Myotis yumanensis (assembly GCF_028538775.1). Lineage (NCBI taxonomy): Eukaryota > Metazoa > Chordata > Mammalia > Chiroptera > Vespertilionidae > Myotis > Myotis yumanensis. The sequence continues at coordinate 80,968,892 of NW_027223761.1, forward strand.
CCCAGTTCAGCCTCCTTCCCGAAGGCTCCGGGCTCCTCCCTGGCTCTGCATCATTGTGTTGCAAGGATTTGGCCGTGAAACAAAGAGCTCCTGCGGGACCAGGCACCTCTCTCCGCCTTGGCATCGCTCAGACCTGGGCTACGCTTCCGAAGGGGGTCAATGGAATAAGCCCTTTGAACTAAAGGTCACAGATACTCACCTCATCCAGACACTGATGAAAAATGTCCGAGCCATCAGAATGAGAAGCGCGCTCCCTGCTCTATCTCAGAGCCGGAGGCTGGCCTGGGAGTGGGAGAAGGAACGCCACTCAGGGCTGGGCTTCCAGGACCGCCTCCCCCAGGACCAGCGGCAGTTCCTGACTGCGGGTGCCTTAGGCTGAGCGCCAGTGACTAAGCAAAGGCCTGTGTCCGGGCCAGAGCCACGCGCTCTCCCGAAGCCGCGACTGTGTGACACGGACCTCGCCTGTGTGACACGGACCTCGCCTGGGAAGGGGGTGGGACCCAGGGGTTCCGGTGCCTCTGAGCCAGTGGGGCCTGGCACCACCGCCCGGAGCGCCGCCTGCAGCCCAGAGCCATGGGGAACAGGCCGCGGGGAACCAGGCGGGACCCCGCAGCTGCCCCACCAGGTCTCTTACCCTCTCCGCCTCGCCAGTCCCCTTTCCTCCAATCTTTTCTTCCTGGTGACCTCTTCCCTGAGAAGGCTGGAAGGGAGAGGGTCCACTTTAAATTAACAAGGTTATTAGCAGCCAGTTACCTGCTATGGTGGTCTCATTGTAACTGAAAAGAAAGGGAGAGGAAAGGGGCTCACACACCTCCCGCCATTCTCTCCATCACCGGGGGAGGGGAAGGGAGGGGAGGGGAGGGGAGGGGGATAGCAGGGCCCTCTCCCTTCTCTGTGCTGGCCTGGTTCCCAGGATCCCTCCGCAGGCTCCCCCATTTTCCCAGGTGTCTGTAGGGAAGCCGGGCGGGGAGAGCAGGCTGACACTTCTAAGTTCCCGAGAAATGCTCAGCGGGAGCCGGAAAGATGCAGAGATGTGTTTCCTATGGGGGGGGAGGGGCGGGGGGGGCGGGGGGTGTGTGTGCAGGAGGGAGTCCTCAGTCCCGGTGTTTAGTGCGTTTCATCTCTCTGTCCTGTTACTCTACAACTCAGCATGGCTGGCCTGTCAGCACTGTGCTCCTCGGTCCCACATTCCCTACCAGCAGAGGCACCGCTGTGGTCAGGGATCTTCTCTCCCCTCCCCTCAGAGGGAAGCCCCAGGCCAGCCATGCTCACCCCACAGCCTAACCGGACCCTAAGGCAGCGGCTCTTGGGAGGGGCTGTCTCCTGCAGGAGCCGCACCAGGCCTCCTGTCCCTGCGACCGCAGACCAGGCTGCAGGAGGCCCCGGGAGACCCAGCCCTCACTCTCCCCATCTCACCAGGCTGTCCCCTGCTTAGGATAAACCAGTAGGAGCAGCACAGAGAGAGCTAAGAATCCCCAAAATGTCTCGGGGTGGGGGTGGGGGTGGGACCAGCGGCAGGCGTGCAGGGCTGAGCCCTCCCTGGCCAGGCCTTGGCAGAGCCCTGCCAGGTCGCCAGGGTGGGGGCAGGGTTGGGGGGCAGGATGGTGGGCGAGCCGAGCAGGAAGGCAGCCTCTCCCTGCTTCAAGCCTCTGCTGCCTGAGCCCCCGGATCCCTCTGCCGGCCCTCCTGTCCGCCTTCCGCCTTCCTCCCCCTCCGCCTTCCTCCCCCTCCGCCTTCCTCCCCCTCCGCAAGGCTCTGGCTCCGGAGCCCTCCCCTCTGTCCGTCCCTCCAGAGCCGCACTCAGTCCCTGAGTAGCAGAGGGGAACCTTCTGGAGGCCACACAACAAAGAGAAAAGAGGCGACGGCAGGCCCACAGAAAGCCCACGCGGACCGCATGTGTGCACGTGTGAATGGACGCAGACACATACACAGGGAAAAGTGCACATATCGTTAGGGGTTTTTTGTTGTTGTTGTTGTTTTTAATATTTCTTTATTGATTTCAGAGAGGAAGGAAGAGGGAGAGATAGAAACATCAATGATGAGAGAGAATCATTGATTGGCTGCCTCCTGCACGCCCAACTGGGGGGTCGATCGAACCCGCAACCCGGGCATGTGCCCTTGGCCAGAATTGAACCCGGGACCCCTCAGTCCGCAGGCGGATGCTCTATCCACTGAGCCAAACTGGCTAGGACAAAGAAACAATTTTTTTTATTTATTTTTTTATTTCTTACAGAGAGGAAGGGAGAGGGCTAGAGAGTTAGAAACATCGATGAGAGAGAAACATCAATCAGCTGCCTCTTGCACACCCCCCACTGGGGATGTGCCTGCAACCAAGGTACATGCCCTTGACTGGAATCAAACCTGGGACCTTTCAGTCCACAGGCCGACGCTCTATCCACTGAGCCAAACTGGTTTCATTAAGGTTTTTAATTGAGCATTTACTGTGTGGCAGGCAGGCAGCATTCCCAGGCACAGTTTATGAATGGAGAAAAGGGGTTCAGAGACCCCGAGCCAGGGGCCCAAGGTCACACAGCCTGTGTGTGACGGTGAGGAGTAGGAACCAGGCAGTCTGTCTCTAAGCTGCCTAAACCCTGAGCCTCCCCTTTGTGCCTTTCAGTGAGGTCTGCCACGGTCTGAGGTGGGAGGTTAAAGAGCAAGCTGCCCAGCACAGGACCGAGTCCTCCTCGCCTCTCCACCGGCAGAAGCGGGAGCAGATCCCTCGGTGGGGGATGCAGACTCCCCCCACCCAGTGCCTCAACCTCCCTGTCCCCTCTGCCCTCCCATCCTCGCTCCCAAGGGCAAGGGGACCCAGCTGTGCCAGAGAGGAAACACCCTGTCTAGTCCCCCCACCCCAGGACCTGCAGGGTCAGTCCCCTGGCGGTGTCCGCCCAGGGAAGGCAGTGGAGGGCACATCTCCAGCTCACTCGGGCTGGGCCAGGGCCAAGGGGTGAGCCCTGGGCGGACACCGGGACCAGGTTTAGGGGCAGGTGTGGTGGCCTCTGGGTGTGAAATCACAAAGTGAGGGAATGTGGGAAGCTGAGGGGTGGGTCTGCCACCTGCAGTGGCCTGAGCCCCAGCGTTCCCAGGAAGCAGAGCTCCAGAGCCGAGAAAGCTTAGCCCCTAACCCTTCCCTTCCTTCCTGGGAACTGAGACATCAAAGCCGGGATGGAAAAAGGCCCCCGAGGCCATGGCCCCCCGACGCTGTGGGGCTGTGGCACCTCCTCGCAGCAACTCGGTGGGCTCTGGCCAGGAGCGAGTGGGAGCCGCCCCACGCGCCCCGCCACTCACGGGCTCTGGGAACAATCGCTTCACCTCTGAGGAAGTTTCTGTAACACGGGGACCCCCCCCCCGCACCTTGTGGTTTATCACACAAAACACTGAGGGCACAGTCCCTTTCTTCCCACCACCTCCCACTGCCCTAGTCTCCATCCCTAGGCAGCATGTGGGGGGGCGGGGGTGAGGAGGCACTTTGGGAACTGATGGAATCTACTGGAAACCCTGCAAGAGCAGTGAGAGGTCGGCACCACGTGCTGGCACATTCCTGGGGGCACCGCTGGGTCACCAGAAGGCCACTGTGGTGTGTAGGCAGCAATCAGGGCACAACTGTCTCCCTGGCAGTCACGAGTGTCCCTGAGACTGTGGAAGCCCCACAGTGCAGGCCTCACAGGGCTCCCTGGAGCGATGCAGGGCCATGGGAAGGCGGAGAGGGCGCTGGGGACACACTCGGAGCAAAAGCGTGTGCCTGGGCATTCCCGGGGCACTCTGGGATTGCAGAGGGCACAGTGCCAACCGGGGCCTCTGGGGGATCGTCAGGGGCTCCCGCACTCAAGGCTGCTCTTCTCCTGACAACATGGTGGGCGGGGAGCAGATGCCCAGGGAGCCCCAAGCAGGGCCCAACGGGAGAGGGAGCAAGCTGCTGGCTGGCTGGGCAGCAACACCACTGTGCCCCCAGGGGTGGCGGCCGCCTCGGGGGCAAGGGCAGCCTGGCTTGGAAAATCACCCCCGAAGAGGGGGCAACTCCACCCGTCCTCCGACCAAAGGCTGCAAGACGGGGGCCAGGCCCCGCGCCAGGGAAGGGAAGGATCCCGTCACCTCTCCGAGCCGTTTCAGGAAAGGCCAGTCCTCGCCAGGTCGGGCTCTGGTCAGAGCGAGGAGGAAGGAAGGCGGGACACGCCAAGGCCCGAGCTGGAAAACGGTCATCACCGAGCAGGTAGCCAAGCCACCATGTGCCCAGTGACCCCACCTCCAGTGCCCTGGGCAGCGTCCGCCTCTCTGTCACCTCCTTCCCACATGCCTCTCAGGGAACAGTGCCCTCCAGGCCAGCAGCGGGGTGTCCCCTGACACCTCTCCCTTGCCCTGCCCGGCGCTCAGAGGCGGCTTCTGCCCCTTGTCCCCATGACCGTCCCTCCCCTCCCACTGTGGCTCTCAGGCCACAGCCAACTCAGGTCAGCAAGGCCCAGGCAGCCTGCGACACCTCCAGGGCCCTCCCTCAGCCTGACCCCCATCCACACTCTGCCGGAATGGTCCTTATTAAACACTAGAGGCCTGGTGCACAGCTTCGTGCACATTGAAAGGAAATTAATTAGAAGAAATATTAGAGGCCGGGAGGGACTGTGGGAGGGCTCCAGAGTGTGTCCGGCCCCTCTCACCCAGTCCTGATCACAAGCTAACCTCCCAGTTGGAGCGTCTGCCCCCTGGTGGTCAGTCGAATCATAGTGACTGGTCGAACGGACAGTCGGACACTTAGCATATTGGGCTTTTATTATATAGGATCGTTCTAATCACTCAAGCCTGCATCCTGCTTAAAGTCCTTTCTTGTCCCCTCAGAGCCCACAAAATGGTATCAAGTTCCATGGATAAAGGCCCGTCAGCCCTAGGGCTCCCCACACTCTCTGTCTTCCAGGCAAACTCCTCGCGGCCTCATGCCCATCGCTCCCCTGCCCTGGGCCTCGGCACCGCTGTTCCCTGTCTCCCGTGAGTGGCTGAGCCGCCTGCAGCTCAGCATGCCCAGCACTTGGTGAGTCTCATTGGCATGAGCACAGGGAGGACTGCGGAAAGGACTGTGGCTGCAGTGTCTCCATCATGGCAACAAGGACACAGATCAGGAGACGTGAAGCCACTGGCCAAGGTCACCCAGAGTCAGTGCTCACCCGCTGCCATTTGCCCCAGAAGAGCCCGGAGGACCCAAGACGAAAGAACAGGGTAAGCGCCCAAGGTGAGTTCCCGGAGCACAGGGCGGCCGCAGCGCCGGGATGAGGAGATGGAGGAGGGGGATGCTGGGAGGCGGGCACCCCTGGTGAGACAGCTCAGAAGGAAGAGGCCTGGGGAGAGGAGATGGAGGAGGGGGGGGGGGGAGATGGAGGGGGAGGAGGAGATGGAGGGGGGGGAGATGGAGCGGGAGGAGGAGGAGGAGATGGGGGAGGAGGAGGAGGGGAGAAGGAGGAGGAGGGGGGGAGAAGTGCAGGAGCGGGAGGAGGAGGGGAGAAGGAGGAGGAGGGGGAGGAGGAGATGGAGGAGGAGGAGAAGGAGGAGATGAAGGAGGAGGAGGGGGAGGAGGAGATGGAAGAGGAGGAGGAGATGGAGGAGGGGGAGGGGAGGAGGAGATGGAAGAGGAGGAGGAGATGGAGGAGGGGGAGGAGGAGGAGGAGGAGAAGGAGAGTGCCCTGGTGAGACAGCTCAGAAGGAAGAGGCCCAGGAAAAGAGAGGCTCCGGGTGAGGTCACTGGGGTCCCAGTGGGAAACCCTCCTGTAGGAGTCAGAGTGGGACTCGAGGAATCCAGGCTGCAGTGGACAGGACACAGGCCGGGCCTTCCGCGTGCGATGGCGGGGACTGTGCAGGTGACGCCTGGACTCACGGGCGGCCCTGAAACAGAAGTAGCTCCTCTCGCTGTGCAGCCGCCTCCCTGAGCCCTGCAGGCCGGCAGCGAGGAGCAGGGAGATGCACCAGCCACCTCCCTAGGCTGCCTGCCCGATGCCCTGGTCCCCTCTCCGGCACACTCTGCTAAGGAAAAGCCACAGGTACTGCCCTTCTTCAGCAGAGGGACCCAGGGTGGCAGCACGCCCCGGAAAGCACCAAGTCAGCTGACACCACAGCAGCCCCTGGGCCTGTCCCTTGGGGGCTGGACTCAGGACATCACTTGGTTCCACTGTGCCTCCATGTCAGGGGAACTCAGACCCAGGGTAACCCCAAGGCCAGCATGTGTCACCCTCCTTGAACGTGCAGCACTGAGGAGTGTGGCTGGACCAGGTGTGCCCACCAGTGTCCACCCAGGACCACACTTGGCCCAGAGCTGAGGCAGCAGCGGGGACAGGCCAGTGAAAAGCAGCGGAGCTTTGTGCGCGCGCACAGACACACACACACACACACACACACACGCACACACGTGTGTGCGCGCACATACCCGGCCTCCATGAGGCTGGCCTGCCTCCCCTCCTGCTCAGCCAGCCCCAGCCCTGGCCACCGCCACCCCTGGCAGCACTGAGCCCATCATCAGGTGCTAATTAAATCCCCTAATGAGCAAATAAGGACACAGGAGCCGGTCCTCCACGGCCCACCGCCCTCATCTCTCCATTGGACTTATCACTCGTCACAGGATGTTTACAATAATTTTTAATTTGTGCAATTATTAATCACTTTTCTATCTGCCTCATTTGCATAATAATTAGCCATCTCACTGTTTGGCAGGCCTGTGAATGACAGTGTTCTGAATTGAATTAAGATTTTAACATTCTCTTTTCCTGCTTTCTTCTCCTCCAGGCACTAATCCCAGCCAGAGGGCGGTGCGAGGGGCTGGCAGGCACTGACTTGGCCCGCTCTGTGCCCCTGAGAACTGCTGGGTGGAGGGCCTGTCTGCGGGAGGGAACATTAACCCAGACCTGGCACGTGAGGGGTCAACGGCCTTGCGTGAGGCCTGGGGGTGAGGAGTGAGGGGTACAGACCGGGAGGGAGGCCCACTGGCTCAGTGGCCAGGGATCAACAAAAGCACTGGGGCTTCTTTTCCAAACAGGCTGCTCTGCAAGAGGAATTGACAGGCACATTACAGGCCAGCAATGGTCCCTGGTCACTCGTCCAGGGAACTTGACGGCTCACACCCCCAGCGGAGACGCAGGCCGGCCCAGTCTAAACCATGGCCGCCCCTCAGATGGACTGAGAAAACAAATCCGCCCCCTCTAGTGGCCCTCCACACTCCAGCAGACCCACTGGGCTCCTCGCAGACCCTGCGCGGTGGCATGTGGGGTCCCCCTCCCTCTCCTACCCCAGGCCCTCTGACCAGCTCTGCCCCGCCTTTCCACCACCATTGCTTGCCTCTGAGTTGCCATGGTAATCGTGGTGGCTGCCTTGGATACCCATGGCTGCTCCAGAATGCTCTACTTAGGCAGGGCAGCTCCCCCTGCGGCCCGCTTCCAGCACCTCCCCTTCTACATCACTGAGGACAAAAGGTATGATCACAACACGTGCTCTGCAAAGTCAGATCCTGGCCTCCCCTTTAGGCGAGTGGGGGAGAAGCCGGGAGACTGGTGTGAGCCAGCAGCCGGGACCAGGCCACCACAGCTGGGGGTGGGAACCAAACCCCACTCTGCACCCGGGGTCTCCACGGGAAGGACCGGTCCTACTACAGAAATCCCTTCCTCCCACGGAGAACAAGGTCTCCAACCGTGCAACAAGGAGGGAGTCTTCTGGGCGGGAGCAGGAGCTGGGGTTGCTGCCGCAGGCAGAGCCGGGTGAGGGAGGGCGCCAGGCGCAGCAGAGCCCTTCTCCAGGGGCTGCTCTGCCTCCCCCACCAAAAGTCAGCCAGCAGGGCCCGGCAGGGAAGGGTCCAGGCACTCCTGGCGTCCACTCTGGCCACCGGGTGTCCCTGGGCTGACCCACAGCCCTCCAGCCAAGTACTAGCCCAGCTAGGAGGCCCACAGGGGCTGGGAGGACCAGTCTGTGCCTGAAGGGGCAGGACGAACACTGCCAGGCCAGAGAAGGGCACAGTGTGATCCAGGAACCACGGGACACGTCGGAGAACTGGGCCCCAGGGCTCGGGGTGTCCCACACCCCAGTGAGAGGGAGCACACCGCCTCCTTCTCACGCTGTAGCAGGCCCGGGTGCGCCCAGACTTCACTGTCTCCTACTCCTCGCTCTCCCAGCTGTGCCCGCCACACCCAGCTCTCTGCTCCCGGCCTCTGGCCTCTGACCGGAGAAGAGAGCTCTTCAGACAGTGAGACCTGCACACAGGGCTGGTGTCACAGCAGCCTCTGCTGGCCACCTGCGCCTCCACACCTCGGCCGGACCCTCAGAGCCATGTCACCAAGAGCCCAGGCGTTGGGCTGGGACAGTCCTGCTTCTCACCTGTTGTCGCACTCGCGCGCGCACACACACACACACACACACACACACACACACACACACACACGGTTCATTCCCAGGGCAATACGTTAAATGGTCTCTTCAGGGTCCCAGAGAGACTAGGGGGAAGGTGGAGGAACCCCAAGCAGGGAGACAGCAACCTTCTCTCACCTCCAGCCAGAGGGCCTGCGGAGCCCCCTGGGCCAGAACAGAGGCGTCAGGACAGTCCGCCTGGGCACAGGGGAGCACCGGACAGAATAGAAAGAAGACAAAGAGCCCACCCAGCAAAAGGGTGGGAACCTAAAGGGAGTGAAGTGCAATCCCTGAAGATGTCCAGCAGATGGCGACGCAGAGCGCTCCTTGGGGCCAGGCCCATTGCAGTGAGCAGCCTCATCCCGTTGGCTGCTTTGGCTCCAGGGTGTGGCCTGGCCCTGCCACAAAGCCCACCTAGGCTACCACGCCTCTCGCCCCCTTTTCCCTAGCCTCATCCACTTCCTCCCAGCTGGCTTTCTAGCCTGAATCGAAAAATCAATAAATCAAGACATTTCAAAAGTCCCTCCTCCCTCCCCATCTCCCGCTCCGCCTCCAGGCAGGGAAGAGGTGAGAGCAATCAGACCCAGCTAGGGGCTCACGTACCCCTCCCTCTCACGCTGCTGCCTGGTGGATGCAAGGCTTTTAGGAACTCCTTTCTCTCCACCCACCTGGGTTGGGATCCCTGAATTCAAAGGTATAGGGACCTCTGTGTTTCTTTGTGCAGTGGGAATGGAGTCATAGAAATCAGGGACTATCTATATATTCTGTCACTTGGAGAAGTTCATGCAAATTAGCTACAAAGTAATTCACAAATGTGCCCTGTCTATATCAGATACCAACAACTGTGGCACTTTGGGGCCTCAGCGGCAGGTTCCGCCCCCACAAAGCCTGTCATCTGAGTGGGGAGAGGGGTTCCTGCACTGCCCCTTCCCAAGGCCTCGGGGGAGCGTGGGGCCAGCCCTGCTGGAGGCCGAGGAAGTCAAGCTCTGCACTGACACAGCTCGGGGTCCGTCTGGTTGACCCCTGAGCCACCATTTCCCCTCCAGCCTCATGCCAAGACTTCCTAGGCATGAGGCTGGGGCCAAATTGGGATTTTTATGCCCCTTTTTGCCCTTGCAGGCGAGGATTCTTGTGAAAAGGAAAAATAAGGGTCATAAAATCCTTAGGAAGATTTCAGAGGTGACCCGCCTACATGTGCACATTACCTGCAGAATTCCGGAAGTTCACACTCTCCCAGTACCTACCAACCTAGCACTGAGGTGAAGCCGACCGACCTATGGTTATTGTCTCCTACAGCCCAGGCTTCGCGTTAGATGCTGGAGAAGGTGGTCTCTGCCTCTATTAAGCTCAGGCTGGGCAGGGGGCACGTAAATACCACAACTGATTGCAATGTGGAGATTTACACTAGAGTCAGGTGTGCACACGTATTATGGGAGCAGGCTTGCAGAGGAAGCATTTAATTCCGCCCTCCCACCGGGAGCGGCAGCCAGGGACGACTCCACAGAGGAAACAACCTGGGAGCTGGGCCCTGGGTGCGTGGGCTCGGCTAGGGAGAGGAGGGACAGGGCAGAGGCAGCAGTCGGGGAAAGCACGGAGGCCTGAGCCATCGCCATTTGACCAAGGGAAGTGAGAAGTCCTGAGGGTTCAGGGAAGGGGCAGACTGGCCAGGGCAAAGGGACCCTGATAGAATGCTGAGGACGCCTGACACCTGGACACAAGGGCTTCGTCCTCCATCTGCCTCCCACATGGCCCTGGAGGACATCCTGTTCTCAGTCTCCTGCCGATGCTGGACCTACCGTGCTTCCTCACCCTGTTCCCACAAAAGCCACAGCCTCTCTGGGACGGGGTGGCCGGCACCTGAGAGGCAGCCCCTGGCTAATTAAGCATTCACCTCATTGTGGTCGGCAAACTGCGGCTCGCGAGCTACATGCGGCTCTTTGGCCCCTTGAGTGTGGCTCTTCCACAAAATACCACATGCGAGCGCACATGTACAGTGCGATCGAAGCTTCGTGGCCCATGCGCAGAAGTCGGTATTTTGTGGAAGAGCCACACTCAAGGGGCCAAAGAGCCACATGTGGCTCGCGAGCCACAGTTTGCCGACCACTGGCCCAGCTGATTAGACTAGGCTCCTCACGGTGCTTTGGGGCATCCTGAAGGCACTGAACCCACTTGAGCCTCCTCTCACTCAGAGTAACCCCCTCAAGAATTTTTCATTCATTCATTTGGACAAAAAGGATAGGTTTGGGTAGCTCTGTGGTCTTTAGCCCATTTCCTCAACTGCAAATGGAAATATTAGCATCAAATATGCTCCCTGGCCAGTGTGGCTCAGTGGTTGAGCATTGCCCTACGCTCCAAGAGGTTGCCGGTTCAACTTCCAGTCAGAGCACATGCCCAGGTTGTGGGCTCGATCCTCCATGGGGGCCATGCAAAAGGCAGCCAATCAATGCTTCTCTCTGATTGTTGTTTCTATCTCTCTGTCCCTTCCCCTTCCTCTCGCTCTAAAATCAATAAAAACATTTTAAAAATGTGTTGGGGTTTTATGAGACAGATGTTTAGAGTGTCTGACCCAGAGAAGCTCTCAGTAAATGACAGCCAGCCCGACCAGCATGGCTCAGCGGTTGAGCATCGACCTATGAACCAGGAGGTCATGGTTCAATTCCTGGTCAGGGCACATGCCCGGGTTGTGGGCTTGATCCCCAGTATGGGGCGTGCAGGAGGCAGACAATCAATGATTCTCTCTCATCATTGATGTTTCTATCTCTCTCTCTCCCTCTCCCATCCTCTCTGAATGAATAAAAAATATAGCTACACTAATAAAAGACAAAGATGTTAATTGACCATACCTTCACTACACCCATCAGCCAATCAGAAGAGTATGCAAATTAACCCAACAAAGATGGCTGTTAATTTGCATACTGCAGGCAGGGCGGGACAGCACCATCCACCGCCTGCCCCACTGCCATCCGGGCCTGCCATCTGCAATCCGGGGCGGCGGGGCGGGACAGCAGCGAAGATGGGAGGAAGCCAGGCGGCGGAGATGGGAGGGGCTCCGGCCTCAGGAAGCCCTATTCTTGCAGGAATAGGCCTGAGAAAGCCCTATTCTTGTAGGAATCTTCCTGCAATGGGCCTCTAGTATTTTTAAATAAATAAATAAAAATACATGGCCATGTGCCCTAACCTCTTGGTTCATAGGTCGACACTCAACCACAGAGCCATGCTGGCTAGGCAATAAAAATATATTTTTAAAAAATAAATAAATGTCAGCTGTTAGTTCTGCTGAGAGATGCCTTGGGCTAGGAAGTGGGACTTGAAAATGAATAGGAGACTTGAATGAGAACATAATAAGAAAGAATCCTGGCCATAGGACTCCACAATCCACAAAGTAGCATGATGAATGTTAGGTACAAGGTGCCATGAGAACTCAGGGGAAGGCTGATTCATAAGCAGCCTGGCACTGGGAGCAGCAGCCCAGGATGCACTGAGCCCCTGAGCAGAGCTGGTCAGACGGCACCCCGTAGGCCCTGCCACAAGGCCCGGGGCTCCCAGCACCTCGCTGGACACTTGCGTTTGTCTTTGGCGATGCTTTCTCTTTAGTCCACATCAAAAGACTTTCCAAACTGTACTCAGAAGTGAAGTCCCCTTCAGCATGAGGCCACTAATGTGAACCTCAGGAGAAGGAAGGGGCCAGATAGCCCCGTGCCAGCCCTCCGCCCCCACACCAAGGGCCTGTCCAACTCTGACCCTGGCATGGAGACACTCAGCATTGCAGCGGATGGAGCCAGAGTCAGGACGGCAGCTGAGCTAGTAAACGGTGGGAAATGCTTTTCAACTAACTGGTGTGGGAAAGTGTATGAACTGAAGTCCTTCATGGTGTCTTCCAGCTCTGAGATTCCTGCTTGTGATTCCAGGTTCCGAAAGTGTGTCAGCTACCGGCAGATCACACAGCTGACAAGACACAAGACCTGGGGTGTGTGTGTGTGTGTGTGTGTTGGGTGGGGATGAGGGCGGGAAAAAACAGACTGAAAGGCCCGAGCTTGGGCACACACATACACATGCACCCACACTTCTTACAAACCCAGTGGAGACCCCGAGCTGAACCTGAGGCTGGTGGCAGAGACAAGGCCCAATAATCACCCTAGCTGCTGGTCCCCCTCCCCTAGCTGCTGGCCCCCTCCCCTAGCTGCTGGCCCTCTTCCCCTAGGTGCTGGTCCCCCACCCCTAGCTGCTGGTCCCCCTCCCCTAGCTGCTGGCCCCCTCCCCTAGCTGCTGGTCCCCCTCCCCTAGTTGCTGGCCCCCTCCCCTAGCTGCTGGTCCCCTAGTTGCTGGTCCCCCTCCCCTAGCTGCTGGTCCCCTAGCTGCTGGTCCCCCTTCCCCTAGCTGCTGGCCCCCTTCCCTTAGTTGCTGGTCCCCCTCCCCTAGCTGCTGGCCCCCTTCCCCTAGTTGCTGGTCCCCCTCCCCTAGCTACTGGCCCCCTTCCCCTAGCTGCTGGTCCCCCTCCCCTAGCTGCTGGTCCCCCTTCCCTAGCTGCTGGCCCCTTCCCCTAGCTGCTGGTCCCCTAGTTGCTGGTCCCCCTCCCCTAGTTGCTGGTCCCCCTCCCGTAGCTGCTGGTCCCCTAGTTGCTGGTCCCCCTCCCCTAGCTGCTGGCCCCCTTCCCCTAGCTGCTGGTCCCCCTCCCCTAGCTGCTGGTCCCCCTTCCCTAGCTGCTGGCCCCCTTCCCCTAGCTGCTGGTCCCCCTTCCCTAGCTGCTGGCCCCCTCCCCTAGCTGCTGGTCCCCCTTCCCTAGCTGCTGGTCCCCCTCCCCTAGCTGCTGGTCCCCCTCCCCTGGCTGCTGGTCCCCCTCCCCTGGCTGCTGGTCCCCCTCCCCTAGCTGCTGGTCCCCCTTCCCTAGCTGCTGGTCACAGATCTGCCTCAGGGACAAGCTGCCTCTGCCCCGTCTCCCAGGGCAGTATCTCTGATATTCCCTGAGGACCACGGCAACCTAATCCCAGACCCAGACCCAATGCCAACATGTCAAAGCACAGGGACTCAGTGGGCTGGGGGACAGAGGACAGGGCTGAACAGCTGCTGTCAGCACGACCCAGAGAGCCAGTGGGCCACAAGGGGGGGAGTGTCCTCTAGTCACCCCCTGCATGGCATCCCCGTTCTCACTTCCTGCCTATCCCCAGAGCTCCTTTCTCTGCTTCTTCCCAATAACGCAGGCTGGCAGGCAGAGGACCCAGGGAACTTCCTTCCTGGGTTCTGCTGCAGATCAGGGGAGCTCGGCCCTCAGGGGTTCAAGGGCAATGGTTCAAGGGTGGTCCTCCCGAGGGTCCCCATCGCCCCTCCCACTAGCTGCATCCTGCCAAAATCTCCCTCGGGCTCCACACCTACCCTGACTCCTCCACTTTCCACCTGCGGCCAAAATCAAAACTGTTCTTTCTTCGCCAGCCAAAAAGCCGCTTCCAAACGGGCGGCCGGCATCACCGCCATGTCTGCCCTTGAACCTCAGATGCTGAATCTGTTTGGCCTTCCTCCCTCTCCCTGAGGAACTGGAGGGGCTCCCACAGGTCCCGGGGGGGGGGGGGGGGGGGGGGGGGGCGGGCGGGGGCAGGGGGGGGGGGGGGTCCTGTGGCTTCTGAAGCAGGGGGGAACAAAACCCTGACGCTCTAACCCTTCTGCTCCTAGAGCCAGCTCCTCTGTCCCTTAGGACAGACACCAGCAGCTGCCGAGCCCTGGGGAAGAGCAGATCCTTCTATCAGTGAGTCCGCCACTAACCGTCCTCAGGTAAGCCACTCCCACAACCGCCACTACTTTTAAGGCAAAAAAAAAAAAAAATACCTGAAATTCAGAGAAAGCTTCCTGTCCCCCTTCGCCCCCCCAACCCCCAGTTCTTACTGATCTAAATAAACTCAATTTGGGTTCTGCCTGGACACTAGCACCACCAGCTCCACCCCATGGATCCCCTTAGTGAGGTGATGGGCTGCTAGGAGATGGATGGGAAGAGTCACTGGAATAGGCCAATCACTACTCCTCCTGCTGCTCCAGACCCCGCCTCTCTTGGGGACAGAAGGCCCCGCCCACGGACTGCCCTTCAGAGAGCAGCACCAGTCCCTGCGGCCAGAGACACTGTCTCCACAGTCAGACACCCTGGGGGGCAGGTCAGATCAGGTGAGACAGTGAATCAGCAGGGACACCTGTCATTGATGCAACAGACACGCTCTTGAATTATCTCCATGTTAACATTTAAGAGAAGATACTATTTATTAAGCACCTACTACGTGCCAGACACCAGGCTAGATACTTTATTCCAAACCCTCCCAGCGACGCAGGAAGGGATGTGTCACCCTGACTGCAGCTAAGGGAAGGGTGGCTCCCACTAGCTGTAAGAATCCTGGCTCGGAGACGGTAAGTAACTTGCTAGAAGGTGGCACCTGCCTCATTTTCCATGACCGCTCCTTTAGGAGAATGGCCCCCACTGCTTTCCCCGTTAAGGAGGGGGATGAAGAAGGACCCCCTAACAAAGGGGCAAGTGAGCTTCCCACTCGGGGGAAGCAGCAGCAGGGACCCACTCTCTGTGCAGCCCCCAAGCCACAGCACTCAGACTCCCGGCGCCCCTCCAGCACTACAGGGAGACCGTTCCTCCGCATGGCGGCGAGAAGCCCTCCCTGCAGGCGGCAGCGTGGGCCAGGGCAACGGGACAGGGCAGCAGCACTCGGCGGGAAGCAGGACCTACCTTCTGTTTCCAACCCACCAGGGCACTGCTGTCCCCCAGGAAGACCCCAGGGGAGGGAACCCCAACCCGGGAGAAAACAACAAGCAGCAAGGCCCAGGCCCTCGCTCCTCAAGAGCCCTCAGGCCACGTGGTAGTCCAGGACCCTCTGGGAGGGCACCATGCCACCCACCCCCTCCCAGCTGTCGGCCCTGCAGTCCAGGGTTTCAGAGCTCAGGTGATCCAAAAGGGGCTGGCAGGCCATACGGGGGTTCCACACTAAGGACTCTTTAGTTCTGGTCGTGGGGAGACACCATGAGGGCAGAGTGAGGGAAGAGGCAATGCTGACATATTGGGGGTCTGCTGTTCCTGTTCTATGAGGCTCAGTCGAGTACAGCTGCCATACAGGAGCCGAGGCCAGGGGCCCAAAGCACCTTTAACCTCATGACTTCCCGCTGAGGTGGCTCTCTGCACACGTTCCTGCTCCTTCAGGCGACCACTCATCATTTCCTTCCAGACCCGCCTCTCGGTCCATCGATGTTCCCAGTTCACAGTCAGGGCAGAAAATAGCACCAGTGGTGCGTCAGGGCTGCACGGAGTGCATTGCCGCATCAGAGCGACTGCCCGGCGCCAAGGTGGAGTCAGGACCTCAACCCATCCGTCCTGTCCCGACAGGAGCGGCCAGGAAGGAGTGAGCAACCGGAACTCCTGGCAACTGCAGGGCAGCCCGGGGAGAGGCCAGAGGGCCCAAAGCAGTAACTTCAGCACGCAGACCTCCACCCATTTCAGAGACGTAGCGTAGAAGGTAGCAGAGCAAAGGACTGATGGTGTAAGAATCCCGCCTCTCTGTCTAGTTCAGATTTACTTAGTCCTCTCCTCGCCTAAGCTCTCACCACAGCCTGTGCTGTTCATAACGGGGCTGGCCTCTTGCCCCGCCTCTCCAGGAGACAAGCCGGACGCGAAGGCGCCAGGTTCTGCAGTACCCAGGGAACCGGAGTCAGGCTCTCCACCTGCCTGTCCTTATCCTGCCCCCCCCCCCCCTTTCCAAGCCTCTCCCTTGGGGCTCAGAACAGCTCTCTACATCCCTGACTACTCATTCCTGAAAGGCGAGAAGGCCCAGCTCAAACCCAAAGCCAGTCGTATGTGCACAATGTTACACATATGGTGCAGAAACCACAGTCCCAGTCCAAAGCAGATGAGAAATCACCCTGAGGCTAAATGACCAGGGACAGACTCACAACCACAGCAGCTCATCTCCCCAGCAAACACACGCCCCAGCTCCTGCTTGGCAGGCCCACGTTCTCCAGGCCGTGGCCTCTGGCTGCCTAGCAGGGTGCTTGAGAAATGCTCTCCACCTCCAGCCTCTGGCTGCAGGGCTCACACCCTCTCTGCTGGGTTTCAGCAGGACTGCTGGGGAGTGTGGAAAAAAACAACAGATAAAATAAATTAAAATTTCATTTTCAGAGAAAAAATAAAAACATTTTTATTTGAAATCACCTGAAAATACACTGTCTAGTGTAGGCAGATACACAAATGAAAGGCAAAGCAAGCATGCAGGTGGCACAGTGCCCTTCTATTGGGCATGCCTGAGTGCCTTCTCAGGGGGAGTCCCACTTGCAGAAACATTTTTACTTCATGCTGCAAACATCCAGATAGTGCGGGACACTGCCCCTGGCTGGCAGCCACTGAGCAGCCGCGGCAGCAGCCGAGCGGCCGAAGCACATGTCCACGGTGGGAAGGGCACCGCCAAGTTGGATGGAGACACAGTAACAGGGTAAAGTGCCCAAGCTCTCTGCCAAGAAGCAATCAGGATGAGGGTCCTGGCAACTCCCGCAACCCCAAATGGTGGGGGCAGGAGAGAGAGTTTACCCCGCCCGGACACCCCTACCCCACTTTTCTTGGGAAATCTGCAGCCACTTCCAGACTGATGTCTCCCTGACCACAGAGGTGAGGTACATAAGCAACTGACGTAAGTTTGACACATGGCAAGCACATAACCAAAAATAGCAATTAAAAATCATTATTCCTATTTCCCCGGACATGCATTCATTCCTCTCTTCCCAGTGGATTACCTCCTCCCAGATCCCTGGTAAGAGTCTAATGCCCTAGCTAGTTGCTCAGTGGTTAGAGCAGCGGCCTGTGGACTGAAGGGTCCAGGGTTCTATTCCGGTTAATGGCACGTAACTCGGTTGCAGGCTAGATCCCCAGCCCCTGTTGAGGTGAGTGCGGGAGGCAACCAATCCATGTGTCTCTCTCACATCGATGTTTCTCTCTCCCTGTCTCTCTCCCTCCCTTCCACTCTCTCTAAAAATCAACAGAAAAAATATCAGTGAAGATTAACAAACAAACAAACAAACAACAAGAAAGTGTCAAGCATAAGGGCCCCTCTAGCACACTCAGGGTCCTGAAAGCCAGGTTCCAAACTGAAGCCCCAGCAGGCAATTCTTCCAGCCCCAGGTACACCATGGGATCCGCACTGCAGAGGCCGGGAGAGGCCCGGTAAGGAGTGCTGTGGGCTCTCCCCTCCCTGCTCATCCTGCTACCAGGGCGAGGATGGCTGTGGGGGAACTGCAGGGAAAGGAGTCTGATTTTAAATCCTGGCTCTTTTCCCACTCAGAGCGATTCTGAGCAAGTTCACCTCTTTGCACAAATGTTCTCTCTCCCGCCAAAAGAAAAGACAGGAGAGAAAACGGCCCTGCTCACAAGCTCGAGTCCCCTGTGACTGTAAGTCGTTGGCTGACAGGGTGCGGAAGGTACTGTCAGGGGTGGAGGTTTACTCCTCTCCCGCTGCCGGCTCCGTCTCCTCCCAAGGGTCTGGGTCCACGGCATCAGCGGAGGCCCGAGCCACCACCCGACTCCTGCTGCCTTGTTTTCTGAGAGGGTGGACCTGTGCGAGCCCAAGGTCAACAGCATCAACTGTGAGGCAAACACAAGTTCTCTGCTGGTCAAAGGCCAACAGGTACGGCGGAGACTGGGCAATCCCAGACACAGTCAGAGACGTGGCAAGGACAGCGTGTCATGGGAGAGCTACGACGCGGCTCCAGCCTGGCCCAGAATCTCTCTGCCTATTTTACAGGCCAGTCCGGCTGCCTGAAAGCCAGCTCCCGAAGTGCTGGTGCCAACAACGAAACTCAAAACTCAAAAGAAACCAGGAGAAAGAAACAGATCAAGTAATCTGTGCAAAAATGTACAGTTCAGGACACACATCTCCTAGCAACTCAAACCAGTTCTTGAGACAGCTACCTCCCGGCCGGGCTCGGCCTCCTCCAGCCCGGGCTCAGCTTCACAGACAGTTTCATTGCTCTTCACCCAAATTCCATGTCTGTTAACATCTTACATAACTAGGTTACATTTATCAAAACTAGAAGATTAACAACATTGCATATTTCTATAAACTGAACTCCGGACTTTAATCAAATTTCACCAGTTTCACCACTCATGTCGTAATCTTGAGCCATTTTAAAAGTTTACAGCAAGGAGTCAAAGGGCAAGACACTGGGTTTTAGTTCCAACTCTGCCGCATGCGAACGTAGAACCTTAACATTTCTTTTCTGGGCTGTTTCCTCCCTAAAAGTCCCTCCATCTCACAAATGCTGCTTCTAGACACAAGTCCAGTCTACCCCTCATCTCTCTGCCTGACTCCTCTCTGACGGTCACTGCCAATTAGGGAAGAGACAGCCCTGTCTTGGTAGACTCCAGCTGAGAATCTCCAGTTAGAAAATGGAGTACCTTTGAGATTTTCAGATCTCAAAGTTATTTATTTCAAAGTCCAGGTCTGTCTCCTGGCTGGGGGGCGGCCTTACTTCAGGAATCTGAGTGCACTCTGCAGCAGAGATAGCAGCTGTCCAACCACACCCACTCCTCCCTTCTTCCTGGGTGTGCGTTACATTTCTCCTGCTCCCCTGAATTAAGGGGCAGCCATGCAACTAAGTTCCAGCCAACAGAAGGTAAAGGAAGTGTGTGCCCCTTCTAGAGCTGGCCCATAACATCTGCCATGCGTCCTCCAAGCTCTGCTCAACTCACTAAAAAGGCAATGTCCAAAGCAACCTTGGAGACCATGTTAACATTGGCATCAGCCTCATCCCTAAATGACCGAGTGGATTAGAGTATCCCCCAACCCCTACTGGCTCAACCTGACATTAAATGAGTGAGGAGGGGAAAAAAACAAACACCTATTGTGCCGTTATGGTAAGCCAGTCCATTTGGAGGCTATCATAGCAGCTTAGCCCACCCTAATACAGGTACTAAATGTCAGTTCCATTAGCGCAAGACCTTGCTTCTGGGGCTGTGCTCAGGGCCTCAGGTGCTGACAGCTGAATTGATCACACAGCTGAGTTCAGGGCACACTACATTCATGCAAGGCCACTCTTTTTAAAAAAAATGTTTTTATTGATTTCAGAGAGAGGAAGGAAGAAAGAGGGATAGAAACATCCATGATGAGAGAACCATTGATCAGCTGCCTCCTGCACACCCACTAAAAGAGATCAAGCCCACAACCCATGCATGCGCCCTGACTGGGAATCAAACCATGATAGGTCAACACGCAACCACCGAGACACACTGGCTGGCAAGGCCACTCTTTGTTTCCCTTTCCCTTCTGTTCCCCATGCTGTTCCCTCCCATAAACCCTAGTCTAGTGTGTTAGACATATATATCTTCTCCTTTAAAAATGCTGCTGCTCTCATTATTCACAATAGCCAAGATATGGAAGGAACCCAAGTACCCATCAATAGACAAGTGGATGAAAAAGCAGTGGTACATACATACAATAGACTATTACTCAGCCCCAAAAAAGAATGAAATCTTACCATTTTTTACAGCATGGATGGAACTGCTTTGAAATAAGATATGTACATATTTAATGCATTAGTTATCTATTTCTGTAAAACAAATTACTTCAAATCAGCAGCTTAATACAGTAACAACCACAGAATGAGAGAAAATATTTACAAATCATATATTTGATGAGACTTGTAACTTAGAATATAAATGAGTGTATGTCAAATAACCCAATTAAGAAATGGGCAAAGGATTTGAATAAACATTTCTCTAAAGAAAATACATGAAGATAGTGAGCATCATTAGTCATTAGGGAAATGTATATCAAAACCTCAATGAGGGCCCTAGCTGGTTTGGCTCAGTGGATAGAGTGTCAGATTGTGGACCAAAGGGTACCAGGTTCAATTCTGGTCAAGGGCACGTACCTTAGTTGCAGGCTCCTCCCCAGCCTGGGCCCTGGTCGGGGCGCATGCAGGAGGTAACCAATCGATGTGTTTCTCTCACTTCGATGTTCCTCTCTGTCTTTCCCTTTCTCTTCCACTCTCTCTAAAAATCAATGGGAAAACATCCTCAGGTGAGAATTAACAAAAATACAAACAAACAAACAATAAAAAAAAAACCCACAATGAGGGCCTTGACTGGATAGCTCATTTGGTTAGAGCATCATGTTGATACACCAAGATTGTGAGTTC
This sequence comes from Myotis yumanensis, assembly GCF_028538775.1. Classification (NCBI taxonomy): domain Eukaryota; kingdom Metazoa; phylum Chordata; class Mammalia; order Chiroptera; family Vespertilionidae; genus Myotis; species Myotis yumanensis. Next base: position 80,989,415 of record NW_027223761.1, read on the forward strand.
GGTCCCCAGTCAGGACACATCCAAGAAGCAACCAATGAATGCATAAATAAGTGGAAGAACAAATTGATGTTTCTCTCTCTCTCCCTTCTTCTCTTTATCTAAAACCAATCAATTTTTTTAAAACTACCACAAGGAGCCCAGCTGGTGTGGCATAGTTGGTTGAGTGTCATTCCATGCCCCAAGAGGTTGCCGGTTCAATTTCTAGTCAGGGCACATGCCCAGGTTGCAAGCTTAATCCCCAATACGGGGCTTGCAGGAGACAGCTGACCCATGTTTTTCTCTCATCAATGTTCTACCCCTCTCTCTCCCTCTCCCTTCCTCTCTCTCTAAAATCAATAAAAAACTTTTTTTTTTAAAAAAGTGATTCCAAGATGGCAGTGGATTAAGTGGAAGCTACACTGACATTTCCTCAGGACCAAACTGGAATTACAACTGAAATATGGAAAAATCATCCTGAATAACCAACTGAAGACTAGCTGGAGAGAAAACTTATATAACCAAGGACATAAAATGGAGACCGCATAGAGACTGGTAGGAAGTGCGAAGGCGTGAGAGGGCTTTCCAGGCACCCCCGGGGACTGGTGGAGTTCCGGAGGGTCATCTCAGCTGTGGGGGGTTGCCACTGAGAACTCTGGGTCTAAAGCCTAAGCTGGACTCCCCAGCCCAGAGCATCAGAACTGAGAAAGGTGCCCACGTAACATCTGGCTGTGAAAAGCAGCAGGGATGCTGTCTGCCAGGGAGAGGTGGCTGGAAATGCAGGCACTCTCTTAGTGGGCCAATGCACATTTCATGTGCAGCTTTGGGCTCCAGCAGAGGGAAGGCAGAATGGACTATGTTAGGTTGGAGAGAGCTCAGGATCGGATACTGTTATGCCCAGATTTCAGGATCCCCAAGAAACCACACCAGGGAGCCAGCCGTGTCCAATGCAAAAGCATAAGAGTCTTTATTCAAGCCCGGGCTTGGCTTCCCTACCCTCCTTACTGACGCAGCAGCAAGTGGCAGAGAGAGAGCTAGCCCTGTGAGAAGAGGGGTTTCATAGGGGGTTGGAGTAAGGGGAGGAGAAAGGACTGTGGGCCCTGCCGATTGGCTAGGCGCAAGTTGGTGTCTTGTTACACAGGATGTGGTCATATCTTTGGTGCGCACTTCCCCTGATTGTCATTGGTTAGTTTAAGGAAGTCCTGGGTGTGGCTAGCAGAGGCTTGGGCTTCCAGGAAGAAGCCTTGCCGAGCACATGGCTGCCCAAAAATGGAGGATCCAGGGTAAGATGGAGGGCGTAGCCCTTACCCTGGGGCAAGATGGAGGGTGTAGTCCTCGCCCTTTCAATACATGCAGACGTGTGATGAGATAATGGACCGACCCCCCCTCCCCCTGGAATTTCTGACAGATCAGCGTGCCAGACACAGATACCAGCTTCTCCCTGAATCCACACGACCCCCACACAGATACTGACTCCTTCCTGAATACCCTGCCAACCCCCTGTGGCGGAAACTTCCTCAGTTCATGTCCCCGCCCCTCACCCAACCGCAGTATAAAACAAAGCCCCCCGCCCTGTCTTTGGGGTCTGTGGGTCGCCCGGGGATGCAGAATAAAACCTTTCCTTTCTTTCTTTTCTGATTGACTCAACTCTGTTTATTTCCTACGCCACCTCCTGAGCCACCTAACCTAACATTTGGTGCCTTGAAAGCTGGGTGGCGCGAGCACCCCATTTGGCCGTCCCTCCACAGCTCGGGGTGCCCGCCTCTCCCTCCTCGTGGCCCAGGACCCATCAGGACCTCGTTTCTTCATCTCGGCAGCCCTTTCCCAGTTTGGCAACATCAGCGGTGAGTCCTGCCCCGCCCCCATGCCCGTTCCTCGTGGCTGCCCACCCACCGGCGTTTCTGTCCGTAAAACACGGCCGCATCAGAGATAGCCTTTCCGGACCCTTCCAGGAAGGTTCCTCCGAACCTCGGAGAGGTAGCAGAGACGTCTCTAGTCCCCCCCCCCCCCCCCCCAGTCCCTCCGTCCGTCCGTAGCGGGGTTAAACCACTGGGACACCAGCCTTTCGCCCCACTACAGGCCACGGGCATTGAGCACGGGGCATCCAAATTCCAAAATTGATCCGAGCACACCTCTAGGGTGCCTGCTCGCCCACCTGGCTAAACACTGGGCCTGCCCTGGACCTGCATCCTATTTCTGTAACGTAGCATGGCCTCAGTATGAAAATGGGACCTTGACTTTACCGTCCGTACCGATCTCAGTAATTTCTGCCAGCGAACCGGGAAATGTGCCCAAGTCTCTCTTTCTCTCTCTCCACCCCGTCTGCGTCCCCGTCCCCCTCACCCAAAGTTCCTTCCACCTCCTCTCTTCGCCCCGTCCTCCCTCCTCCCCCTGGGCTGTGGCTGCGCTGCGTGTGTGGTGTGTGTGGGGTTGGGTTCATGTGCTGTGTGTTGGGGGCGCCAACAGCACCGCCATTGTCCCCGCGTCCTCCCAGCCCCCCCCCCTCCACCAGAGACCACCATGAACTCCCCAGGCAAAAGCCGCCCATTCTCCCACCGGCCTCATGCCCCTGTCCGTCCACACCCTCTCCTCCTCCCTCCCTGCCAGGCCCTCCTCCAGCCACGCCTTCTCCGCCATTACCTACTGATCCCGCCTCCCGTCTTCCGCCATTACCTGCTGATCCCGCCTCCCCTCTTCCACCCGTCTGCGGCCACTGCAGCTGCCACAGCTGCCGCTACCACTGCAGCCACTGCGGGAGCTAGAAACTCAAGTCGCAGGACGACAACCCCGCCCCCACCCCTGACTGCTTCCCCAGTCGGTACACACGCATCCACGGGTCCCACCTTCCTTCTGTCCCTCCTCCCCTCTGCCCCGCCCCCGGGAGGTTGCGGTGTTCCCCCTGTGCGCTCATGTTCATTCTAACCGCCCACCTTCCTCTTTGCGCTCAGCCGAATCTCCACCCCCATGACTGCCAGCAATTTAATCCACAGGTGGCCGGCCAGTTCCCTTTGCGAGAGGTTGCAGCTGGGAAGGATTTTATCCAGGTAGCCATTCTCTCTCACTCTGACCTTCCTCAAATTGAAAAAACACCTCAGCACTTTCTCTTCAGACCCTCTTAACCAGCAGCCGCCTTCTCCCCTATCCCTGAGAGCCCAAATCCTGAGAACATTAGCTCCAAAACAGCCTCTTCTATTTCTGTGCCCATTCTACCCCTGAGGGAGGCAGCAGGGACTGAGGGCATAGTCTGAATCTATGCCCCCACTCTCTACATCCAGCCTCACAGATTGAGAGGCATCTCAGGTCCTTTTGCACAGACCTGACCACCTTTACCATAAACTTTCATAAACCTTTTTAATCTGAACTTTAAGGTCCTTAATAGCCCTCAGACCCCAGTCCGAGATCGACTGAACACGGCCTTTAAGGTTAATGCCTGTGAGGAGCAGGCAGAATCAAATCAGGGGGCCTGCCTTCAACAGAAGGTAGACCTGCAAACTCATGCCTTGGTTGTGGCCCTGTGGTCGACGGCAGCCACCATGGCCCCAAGGGGGCTGTGTGTGGTGGGGGTGCAATGAAAGGAACGCCGCCTGGAGAATGCTTCAAATGCAGAAATGAAGGCCACTGGGCAAAGCAGTGCCCCCGGCCCTGGGTTCCAACCAAGCCCTGCCCGGCATGAGGCCTAAGCGGCCACTGGAAGAGTGACTGCCCCTGGAAAAGTGGTGGGCCCTCTGCGCCCCAGCATGGAGGGGCCGCCCTTCCAGGTCATGACCGGCCGCTGGCCATGCTGGGACTGGCTGAAGCCCCGACTCGACCCCAATCACCCTCGCCGAGCCCAGGTCACAATGAAGGTAACGGGTGCAACAGGTCTCCTTCCTGATCGACACAGGGGCTGCCTTCTCTGTCCTGCCCTCCTTTTAAGGGCCCCTTTTTCCTTCCAAGATCTCCGTCATGGGTATTGACAGCAAATCCACCTGCCCATTGGCCACCGGACCCCTTCCCTGCCTCCTTGATGATAGCCCTATAACCCATTTGTTCTTAGTCATGTTTTCATGCCCTGTGCCCCTGTTAGGACGAGATATCCTCATCATCCTAGCGGCCACTCTGTGGCTCACTCGGGTCCCTTCAGCCTCCCTGCTCCTTCCACTCCTGGCCCCCTCCCTTCACAGGGATGCCGATTCCTCACTGCCATGCATCCCATTATGGGGCCCTGTTGTCCCAGACCACAGTCGCCTACCTCAGTCTCGCTGTGAACGCCTTATCTCCTTATCTCCTCCACGACTGTCCCCTCCTCTGAACAAGAAATATTCTCCTTCTTCAGGCTCACTGGGTACTCTTGCCTCTGGGTTCACAACTGTAGTCTTCTTGCAAACCTCCTGTATGACATGACATGGCGAAGGAACCCACCCCCCCTCACTGAGCCCATAGATCCCAAGGCCAACATCCTCATCCCTTTAATGCTCTGAAAACTGCTCTGACCTCGGCGCCTTCTCGCCCCATCCCCTCCACCCTTCCCAAAGGAAACGTCCTTGAATGTACAGGTTTATTCAACAGTCCTATTATCAGAAACTGAGATCATTATCTCTAGGAAAAATGCAGCAGTTTTAAAATCCAAGCGGCTAGAGGCCTGGGAACAGGCTGCACGACCTGCTCCCTCCCTCCCCCCGTCTTTTCTCCAACCTCATATCCAGGTCCCTGGCTTCCACTGCTCCGTCCCTTTCTCTTTTCCCTTGGATAAGAGCGCATTCTAACATTCCCTCCCACTTTCACTGCAATACCTACCTCTCTCAGGCTCACTAAATGCCTCCCACCATCCCTGAAGAAGATTCGGCGACACCATCCAGGACCTGATGACCCATCATTCCTCACAGGCCCTTACCTGGCAAGGGACCCTCCAATTTTTACTCCAGAAAAAGTTCAGGTTTTTAATATTTTCAGGTGAAACAGACATGGAATAATGAGGGAGTCATCAATTCTACTGTCTGAGATGGGAAATCCTCTAGTGTCACTCTCTATTTACGAACCCTGGACCTACTCGTATGCCCACACTCATCAACACAACTTTCCATCTACTCTCTAACATCAATCCCTCCTCCTCTACATCCTGCTGGATTTGTCTGTCACTGGCTTGAACCCTCATCATAGCCACTCAATTCCAACATATTGGACCATCTAACTAAACTCTCTCTAGAAATTCGCAGCTCCTGGCTGAACCTCCTGACCATGGCTCTGACCAGAATCCAGGCTACACCAAGGAGCCCACCTTCTTGAGCCCTTTTGACCCTTCTTGCTCAACCACCGTCTCCTGACTGGTCCCCCTCCCCTGGGTACTTATCTTCCATATCTTACCCAGGCAATTGCTCCGAGAACACGCTGACAGGTTTCTGCCCAAGCCAGAACCAACTGACCAGGACTCCCAAGGACCAGCCCTTCACCCTGGTGACTCGGTCCTCCTTAAGAACCTACATCCACAAGCCTTGGAGCCTAGGTGGACGGGACCTCACACCGGGACCTCACACTGTAATCCTTACAACCCCCACCGAGGCCAAGCTGTTCGGCGATCCGTCATGGGATCACCTCTCCAGACTCAAGAGGACCCCGGAGCAGCATGACTTCTATAAATGTGAGGTGTTGGGCCCCACTAAGGTCCGCCTTAGCCGCCCTCCCCTCCTCCTTCTCCTCCCGGCCCTGAGCAACCTACATCAACCCCCACCCGCTTATGTGTGGAGGTTCAAGGTCCGTGATGCCTCCCGAAACTCCAGAGCCCACCCTGCCCCCACGGATATGCTACCAGACCAGTAATCCAGTAACTGGGGGACGAGTCACTTGAAACTGTACCCAATACCACACCGCAGCCAGTCTCACCAAGGGTAGCCCGGGTACCTTCAACTGCATGAACTCCTCTGACCCCAGGCCTTGCTTCGTGGTCACAGTAGTTCCCCAACTAACCTTGTATGGAGAGTCGGAGCTCGCCTGGCTGCTCCCTCCATCCCACCCCCAGGCCCGCCAGGCCGCCTTCCTCCCTGTCCTGTTAGGGGTGAGTAACACTACCTCGATAGGCCTCACCAGGGGGCCCTCGGGAACAGTCTGGTCACTGCTCAGGACTTTAATGACAAGATTCAGTTAGCCCTGGAGTCCACTACTGCCTCTTTAGCCTCCCTACAACGACAGATAACATCAATAGCCCAAGTAGCCCTACAGAACCGGCGCACCTTAGACCTTCTGACTGCAGAAAGAGGAGGAACCTGCATATTCCTTCAGGAAGAATGCTGCTACTACATCAACGAGTCCGGAGTAGTGGGGCAAAACGTACAGACCCTGACTAAGCTGAGTGAAGAACTACATGCAAGACACTCCCAGGACAACTCTCCTTTCGGCTGATTCCAAAGCCCCTTAGCTACCTGGGTCCTACCCATGATAGGGCCCCTGATTCTCATCTGTGTCTTTTCTCCTAGCCCCCTGCCTCCTCAAGTTCATCCGCTCCCGGATCGCGGAGATGTCACGGGTGACTGTGAATCAGCTCCTGCTTCATCCCTACACTCGGCTCCCCTCTGACCTGCCTCTGCCTGACCCTGGCCTTTAAACCCCCCCTTTGTCGTTCATGGTCAGCTGGAAGCAGTCAGAACGAGTCAGCGTCCCCTATCACCAAAAGGCCAGGATGTTAGGTTGGAGAGCCCAGGATCAGATACACGTAGATGTGTGATGAGATAATGGACCACCCCCACTGGAATTTCTGACAGATCAGCATGCCAGACACAGATACCAGCTTCTCCCTGAATCCACACGACCCCCACACAGATATTGACTCCTTCCTGAATACCCTGCCGACCCCCTGTGGCGGAAACTTCCTCAGTTCATGTCCCCGCACCTCACCCAACCGTAGTATAAAACAAAGCCCCCCTCCCTGTGGGCGCGAATCCACTGGCCCTGTCTTTGGGGTCCATGGGTCGCCTGGGGACGCAGAATAAAAACTTTCCTTTCTTTCTTTTCTGATTGACTCAACTCTCTTTATTTCCTATGCCGCCTCCTGAGCCACCTAACCTAACAGACTAGAGGTGTGAGAAGAATCCAGGGTTGGGGGATCAGGGGATAGAGCTTGGAGGGCAGAGACCTGGGTCCCTGTGCTGAGTCATTCTCCCATACTGCAGGGGACATCTTTCTCAGGCAGACCTTTCCCATCCAGGCAGCTTGTGCCTGGGAGGAAGCAATTGTCCCACCCATTGGAAAACCTCTGGCACCACCCTGTGGAGTTTACTCCCTGCTGTGGTCTACAGCCTGCGGCTCATTAAGAGACTGAGAATAACAATCAGCCTGCTGGCAGAGGTGGATCTCTGGTGCTTTGAGTCCTTTCCTGATCTGCTTCTGGACTGGAGACTAGGAAAGCAGACCTTGGTGCACATCTTGGTCCTTTCCAAAGGCACCCAGCCCCAGCAGAGGGAGCCACAAGGTGTGGAGCACTGATAGCTGCAACCAGGGTACTTGGGGCCAGTCACAAACAGTGTCTGACATTGGCCTGCACCAGAGACCCTCCAAAAGACTGGGGGTTGTAGCAGATCTACCTAATGCATAAAAACAAACCCAAACAGGCAGCCAAAATGGGGAAGGGAAGAAAAAAAAACAACAAGCCCCGAATAAAAGAACAAGAGAATTCTCCAGAAGAAGAGCCAAATGAAATGGAGATAAACAATTTACCAGATATAGAATTCAGAGTAATGATTATAAGGATGCTCAACAGCATGATAAAAGATATAGAAACTCTGAAAATGACTACTCGGAAATGAAGAATGACAGCAGAAATAAAGAATATATAGCAGATTAGAGGAAGCTGAGGATCAGGTCAGCAAATTAGAAGACAGGGTATTAAAAAATCAAAGAATCAAAAAAAAAAAAATTAGCTGGACTCCCCAGCCCAGAGCACCAGAACTGAGAAAGGTGCCCACATAACATCTGGCAGGAGGACAGGAGCTGTGGGAAAGCATGAAATGTAATAATATCCACATCATAAAAGTGCCAGAAGGAGAAGATAGTGAGCAAGGCAGAGAGAACCTGTTTGAAGAAATAATGGCAGAAAACTTCCCTAACCTGATGAAGGAAAATGTCACACAAGTTCAGGAGTCATAGATAGTCCCAAGCAAGAACCCAAACAGGCCCACGCCCATACACATCATAATTAAAATGCCAAAAATGAAAGACAATGAGAGAATCTTAAAGGCAGCAAGAGAAAAGCAGTTTGTTACCTATAAAAGAGCTTCCATAAGGCTCTCAGCTGATTTCTCATCAGAAACTCTACAGGCCAGAAGGGAATGGAATGAAGTATTCAAGGTAATAAAAGCAAGGATCTGAAACCAAGATTACTATATCCAGCAAGGCTATCATTCAAAATAGATTGTGAAATAGTTTCCCAGACAAAAAAAAAACAAAACAAAAACTAAAAGAGTGTATCACCACCAAACCAGCATTGCAAGAAATGTTAAAAAGACTACTGTAAGAAGAAGAAACCCACAATGAAACACCATTTCACACTCACTAGATGGCTATCCTATATAATAAAACCCTAATATGCAAATCGACTGAATGGCGGAACAACCGGTCACTATGATGCACACTGACCACCAGGGGGCAGACACTCAATGCAGGAGCTGCCCCCTGGTGGTCAGTGCACTCCCACAGGGGGAGCACTGCTCAGCCAGAAGCCAGGCTCACGGCTGGCAAATGCAATGGCGATGGCAGAAGCCTCCCCCGCCTCCACGGAGTACTAAGGACATCCCCCAAGGGGTCCCAGACTGTGAGAGGGCGCAGGAAGGGCTGAGAGACACCTCCCCACCCCCAGTGGACAAATGTCGTGAACTGGGCCTCTAGTAATCAATAAGAGATAATAGCAAATATTAGCAAGGATGTGAAGAAATTGGAATTCTCATACACTGGTTTGGAAGTTTAGTAGTTCTTCATAAAGCTAAACATAGAGTTACCATATAACCCAGCAATAATTCTACTCCAAGCAAAATGAAAACATATGACCATACAAAAACTTGTCCAAAAATATTCCTAGCAGCATTATTCACAATAGGCAAAAAGTGGAACCCATTCAAATGTCCATCAACTGATACATGAACAAAATGTGTAATATCCACATAAGGGAATATTATTCAGCTATAAAAAGGAATGAAGTACTGATACATACTACTACATGGATGGATCTTGAAAACATTATGCTAAGTGAAAGGAGCCAGACACAAAGGCTACATATTATATGATAATCACATTCACATAGTATATGAAATGTCCAGATCAGGTAAACCTATATAGACAGAGTAAATTAGTAGTTACCTAGGACTAGGGAAGATGGTGACAGGTGGAGTAACCACTAATGGATAGTTTCTTGTATCCATAGGATAATCAAAATGTTTTAAAATTAAATGTGGTGATGGTTGCACAACTCTGTGATACCTCAAAACCACTGAACTATACACTTTAAGTGGGAAAACTGTTTAGTATATGAATTATCTATATATATAAAAGCCCAGCAACCGAACGGTGGAATGACTGGTCACTATGACATGCACTGTGGTGGCCAACCAGCCCGATCTGGCCCTGATCGGCCCCCCTAACCTCCTGCGGACCCTCCCCCTGGCCAGCCCTGCCTGTGGCTCCTTCCCCTGGCTTGCCCTGCCCCCAATCCCCCCCCGCCCCGCTCCCCACCTATCAGGGGTGGGGCCGGCTCCAACTGCCCACAGCCCCTCCCCCAGCTGGCCAACCCCCTGGGGTCCCTCCTGCCCCCCCGGGGCCGGCCCCCAAATAGGCCAGGCCAAGGTACCCCACCCATGCACGAATTTGTGCACCAGGCCTCTAGTATCTCAATAAAGCTGTTTTTAATAAAATAATAAACACATATAATCTCACAGTTTCTTTGGATTAAGAATTTAGAGCTGGGTGATTCTGGCTCAGGATATCTCATGAGGCTGTGGTCACACTGCTAATCAGGGTCTCACACATCTTTTTTTTCTTTTGTTTTTATTGACTTTTTTAGAGAGACAGGGAGAGGGAGAGGAAGACAGAAACATTGATATGAGAGAGAAACATCTATGGGTTGCCTCCTGCACACACCCTAATGAGATTGAACCACTACATGGGTATGTGTCCTGACCAGAAATCGAACTGGTGACATTTTGGTGTACTGGATGATGCTCAACCAACTGAGCCACACACGGCAGGGCTCTTATTTTTTTCTTTTCTTTTCTTTCTTTTTTTTTTTTTTTTAAGGCTTGAATGAAGCTAGAAGATCCAATTCCAAAGTTCACTTAAATGGTTGGTAACTTGGTGGTCCCAATTGGTGAGAGTCTCAGTTCTCTTCTACATGGGCCTCTCCAAAGGGCTGCTTGAGTGTCCTCAAGGCAGATGTTTCTGCCTTTTATAACTTAGACTCAGAAGTCACACACTTCCCACACATCCTATCATTACACACCTCTGTGGTGGGAGGGTACAACACAGGGCTTGAATACTTGAATCAGGGACCATTGGGGGCCATCATGGAAGATGGCTATGAACTTGATAAGGAAGACAATGACAATAACGACCAACAATTCTGTGACAAGTACTATGTGTCAGGCACTGTTCTCAGCTCACAATAAACCTGAGTTAATTACTATTACTATTATCTCCATTTCACAGATGAAGAAACTAAGGCACAGAGAAATTGACTTATCAAGGTCACACACTTACAAACTCAGGCAGTATAGTGCCAACATACATTCTTAAAAACTAGTCAATACTGCATCCAGATATTATTTAGTTCAATTAAGTATTGCCCGTTTGTTCTCCAGAATGGATGAACCAGTTGAAACTCCCATAAGTTTTCATTCCCCATAAGTTCAGACTCTTGTTTGTTTTGGCCAAACTAATGGAAACTCATTCATGTTTTCATTTGCATTTCTCGATGAGGTAACATACTTATTGGCTATTCTGGTTTTCCCTTTAAGATTTTACCTATTCAAATTCCCTGCACATTTTTGTTTTTCTTCCCAATTTGCAGTAGTTATTTCTATATTCAATCCCTATATAATACAATCCCTTATCAGTTTAGACACTGCAAATATTTTCTTCTAAACTCTACCCATCTGTAGCCTTGCCTATAGGATGCTTTGTTAACTAAAAATCTTTTAATTATGAAGTATTCAAAGCTATCAGATCTCATGGATTGTGTTTTGAGGATCTTAACATATCCTCACCCCAAGGTCACAAAGATATTCTCTATTTTTTTCTAATTTGCTTTAGGATTTTACCTTTCATTTAGGTCTTTAATTGCTGTAGTATTTGTGGTTTTTTTATATGGTTTGAAATGGGGATCCAACTTTTTGTCCATATAATAAGCCAATTTCTGAGCACCATTATCCATCTTTTCCCCACTAATTTGTGACACTACCTTTATCACATCTCTAAATCAGTGGTTCTCAACCTGTGGGTCACAACCCCTTTGGCGGTCAAACGACCCTTTCACAGGGGTCATCTAAGACCATCCTGCATACAGATAGTTACATTACGATTCATAACAGTAGCAACATTACAGTTATGAAGTAGTAACAAAAATAATTTTATGGTTGGGTCACAACATGAGGAACTGTATTTAATGGGCCAGAAGGTTGAGAACCACTGGTCTAAATAGCCATGTCTCTTCCTAAATCCAGTTTAGCACTCTTATTTCCTAAGAGGAAAGCTCTATCACTGTGAAAGTTTTCACTGATACAGTAGTCCCCCCTTTCCTACAGGGAATGCATTCTAACACCTCCAATGGATACCTGGAATCACAGATAGTACTGAACCCTGTATATACCATGTTTTTTCCTGTACATACATACCTTTTCACTTAAAGGAAGTGCTTTACAGCTTCTCTTTGGCATATCCAAACTGCCAGCCCCATTACTCTTGCGCTTTGGAGCCATTAATAAGTAAAATAAGCGTTACTTGAACACAAGCACTGAGATATCACAACAGCCAATCTGCTAACCCAGATGGCTACCAAGTGACTAATGGGTGGGTAACATATAGAGCAAGGAGATGTTGGGCAAAGGGATGTTTCAGATCCTGGGCAAGATTTCATCATGCTACTCAAAATGACGGGCAATTTAAAACTTACTATTTCTGGAATTCTCCATTTAATATTTTCAGACATGGCTGGCCATGCGTAACTGAAACCACAGAAAGCGAAACCCAGTTAGGAGGCGTTTTACAGCTACTGTCCTGCTTTCTATATACCAGGTCAATGAAAAATCCAACCATTACCCTTCATGATCCCCCAGGGATGCACTATTATTAGCTTGTATTCTTCCCAGAAACAGAATACCCAGTTCAGAAAGTGATTTTAAAAAAATAAATGTATGTTTATTAAAAAACCTAACCAAGAACAAACCCTGGGACACTAGAAATCAACGTTTCTTCTGAAAGCCAGCAACAACCGCCAGTGCAGGCACACCTGAGAAATTATAGGTGCCTCAGTCCAAACATCAGGTTTCAAATATTCTTCTTTCCAAATGGCGAAATTCTTCTCAAGTGGTTCAAAACTAGCATTCAAAGAGTTGCTGGTGCGTGTGGGCCCTGATTATTAGCATAGATAGCTTTTAACAGCTAGACATCTGGCTGGTCTGTGTCCATTACCACAAACTCCAGGAACCCCCACAGCCTCAGAAAAGTTACATATCTTCAACACTCCACTTGTAGGCAAGTTCCTCCACCGCCTTCTTGCTGGCAAGCCGGGCAAAGCGCTTCTGTTCAAATCCATTGGATCTGCAATCAAGAGATAATAATCAGCCAGAATCCTGAACTGGACACTTATTTTTGGGGGGAAAAAGAAAGAAAACAGTTCACAATTAACGAATAAGGGAGAAAATAAGGCATGAAAAATATTTAAGGTACATGCAATAGAATCAAAAGGACAAAACAAAATTCATCCTGTTTTAGTCCTTGTTCAGACTCTTCCCAGTCTTTTATCAATTGTTCCAAACATTTACCACTCTCTAAAGGCCCAACTCACTCTCAGGTGATATCTACATCTTATACTTTATCCATTCATTACATAAACATTTAGTGAATTCTTTATATACTAGGCACTGTGTCATGAAAATGAGTATAGCACAGCACCTGTCCTGATGAACTCTGAGCTCCAGCACTGGGGCAGCAGCTTGATAGGGACCAGGGACACATGGGGAGGAACTAAATTGTCCAGCATTAGGGCAAGAGCTGGAAGGGCAGCATTCTGCCAGATAGAGGTGCTGTCAGAGGCCATTACTCCTTTGATGAACCCTCCCCCCACAGAGCCAGCAGGCAGGTGCCATATCTGAGATTCCATCAACCTGGCTCACACTGTTTGCACCTGGTGATTCCCGGAGGGCCTGCCCCACCCAACTGTCAGGTCCATCCAAGCTATTTCTAGTGGCCGTTACATAAAAATGGGAAAGATTTTCCTAAAATCTGTAAAAGGAGCAGCATCTAGCCTCAGTGTGCCCCATACCTATGGCCAAGTTGCCCCAGGCCTGGCACTAGCAGCAGCCAGCCTTGGTTCAGTTTGGCCTCACCTGGGCACCTCCAAGCCCAGCACAAATAGCTGCCATCTGCAGACTGCTCTGTGGCTCAGGCTGGGTGGCCCCAGGCAGAACACAGGCAGTTGCTAACCTTGGCCTGCACCTTCCAGGAGGCCCCACAGCCTCAGACCACATCAAAACATCACTACCCAACCACTTCCACAATCAACACATACAAGTTTGACTGAGCAGACAGGAGAGCCACACTGAAGTAAGTTCTTTTCTGTGGAGTGGGCCCATGGCACAGCTGATCCTCCACAATGGTCAGAGGTCAGTGGTCAGTGGTTGCAGCCAGTCCTTGCAGCTGATCAGCCTGCGGGTAAATCCCTCCCATTGACGTGCCAATAGCAATCAAGGCTCAACTACAAGAAGAGGGTGTACACAGCCCACACAGCGGGCACACCCTGAGTGCCCGGCTTGGGTGATTGGAGAGGTTGTGCCTCTGGACCCTACAGAACAACTACGACACAAGGCCACTCTACCAAGCCTGGGAGACGTAGCAGCTCTACTTAATACATAGAAACAAACACAGGGAGGCTGCCAAAATGAAGCAACGAAGAAAAATGTCCCAAATGAAAGAACAGAATAAACCTCCAGAAAAAAAAAAAAAAACAACTAAACAAAATGGAGGCAAGCAATCTACTAGATACAGAGTTCAAAACACTGGTTATAAGGATGCTCAATGAACTTAGTGAGAACCTCAACAGCATAAAAAGGACCAGTCAGAAATGAAGGATACACTAACTGAAATAAAGAATAATTTACAGAGAATCAACAGTAGAACAGATGAAACCAAGAATCAAATCAGCAATTTGGAATATAAGAAAACAAAAAACACCTAATCAGAACAGCTAAAATAAAAGAATTTTTTAAAAATGAGGTTAGTGTAAGGAGCCTCTGGAACAACTTCAAGCATACCAACATTCACATCATGAGGGTGCTGGAAGGAGAAAAGAGAGAGCAGGAAATTGAAAACCTATTTGAAAAAATAATGATAGAAAACTTACCCAACTTGGTGAATGAAACAGACATACAAATCAGGAAGCACAGAGTCCCAAACAAGATAAACCCAAAGAGGCCTCCACCAAGACACATCATAATTAAAATGCAAAAGGTTAAAAACAAAGAGAGAATCTTTTGTGTTTTTTTAAAACATATATTTCTATTGATTTTAAAGAGAGAGGGAAGGAGAGATAAATCAATTGCTTGCCTCTGGCACACCCCAAACCCACAATCTGGGTATGTGCCTGAATCGGGAATTAAGCCAGCAACCCCTCAGTACATGGGACGACGCTCAACTAACTGAGCCACACTGGCCAGGGCCAAAGAAATAATCTTAAAAGCAGCAAGAGAAAAGCAGTTACTTACCACAAGGGAGCTCCCATAAGACTGTCAGCTGATTTCTCAACAGAAACTTTGCAGGCCAGACGGAATTGGCAAGAAATATTCAAAGTGATGAAAAGCAAGGACCTACAACCAAGATTACTCCACCCAGCAAAGCTATCATTTATTTTATTTGTTTGTCTGTTTTGTTAATCCTCACTGGAGGATATTTTTCCATTGATTTTTAGAGATAGTTGAAGGGAATGGGAGACAGAGAAAGAGAAACATCAGTGGGAGAAAGACACATTGATTAGTTGCCTCCTGCACACACCCCAACCAGGGCCAGGGATCAAGCTTGCAACCAAGGTATGTATCCTTGACTGGAACGAAACCTAGGACGCTTCAGTCCCCAGGCTGATGCTCTACCCACTGAGCCGAATTGGCTAGGGCCAAAGCTATCATTTAGAATCGAAGGACAGATAAAGAACTTCCACACAATGAACAGCTAAAGGAGTTCATCAACACCAAACTAATATTATATGAAATGTTAAAGGGCCTTTTTGCAGAAGAGGGAGAGGAAGAAGAAAAGGACGGAAGAGGAGGAATGGAAAGATAAAAAATATGAGCAATAAAATGGCAAGAAATACATAGCTATCAACAGTTGAATCTAAAAAACAACATCAATGAACAAATGGACCAGAAACAGATTCATTGATGGAGAACATTTTGATGGTTGCCAGATGGGAGGGGAATTGGGGAAGGGGTGAAAAAGATGAAGGGATTAAGAAGTACAAATTGGTTGTTACAGAACGGTCATGGGGATGTAAAGTACAGCACAGGGAATATAGGCAATAATATCCTCATTACTAGGAATGGAGTCAGATGGGTGTGAGATTTATTGGGATGATCACTTACTAAGTTATATAATGGCTAATCCCTGGGGTATACACCTGAAAGTAATATAATAATGTATGTCAACTGTAATTGAAAAAAAAAAGGGGGGGGGAATAAATTAATTAATAAAATAATAATAATAATAAAAGAAAATGACCAAACATGCAAAGAAACAGAAAATGCGATCAAACTCAAGAAGAAGCTATTATTAGAAACCAATCCTGATGTGACCTAAATTTGCAATTAGCAGACAGGACTTTAAAGCATATTTTTAAATATTCTCAAGAAAGACAAAAATGTTTCTTAATGAGTGCACAGATGGGAAATCTCAGCAGAAAAATATAAACTTTCAAATGGAAATCCTAGAGTTGAAATACAATGAACTAGCTTAAATAAAAAATTCATTGTATGGGCCTGGAGATGGCAGATCAAGGAGTCAATGAACTTGAAAACAGATATTAGAAATTGTCCCATCTTAAGAACAGAGAAAAATGATAGAAAAATAAACAAGACTTCAGAGATCTGTGGGAGAATATCAAGTGGTAGAATAATAGTGTAATTGGAGAAGGGTGGTTCAAAAAAAAAAAAAAAACAATTGAAGGAAAAATAGCCAAATACTTCCCAAATGTGAAAAATATAAACTCATAGGTCCAGAAAACGCAACCCAAAGCAGGATAAACACAAAGAAAACCACACCCAGGTACATCATAGTCAAACTGCTGAAAACAAAGACAAGAAAATCTTGAAAGCTGCCAGAAAAAAAATACATTACTGTGTGTGTGTGTGTGTGTGTGTGTGTTGGGGCGGCGAGGGGAGGGGGCGAAGGGGGTGTAATAATGTAAGAAATGAGGACTGGGTGTTGACTTCTAATTAGAAACAGTGGAGACCAGAAAATGATGAAACATCTTTAAAGGCTGGCAAAACTATCAGAACTCTGGTACTGTCAACCAGAGTTCCAGGTATGAGGCTGCAACCTCAGAAGTTCCCAGGTGGAATGTGAAATTGGCCTCTGTATGCAGAGGACAAGAGACCAAAGAAAGAGGCAGACCACTCCAGATTAGAGTTTTAATAAGCAAGGGGACTTACATATAAGGCTGGTCTTGGGCACCTGCCTGCCAGAATCTTAAAAGTTTATATAGAAGCTTTAACTTTCAGTCACATATTCAGTCCAGATGGTCTCAACACCTTACTCTCTCTAGACCACATCTTGAATTGGCTGCTAGTCTGGGAAGAATAAGTGTGACATAAATTCCAAGGACAGGGGAGGGAATAAGAAGCCTCTGATCATCCAGATAGAGCTTGTGGGTCAATAGGCAGTCATGTCAGTGAAACAATCTTCAGAAATGAAGGCAAGAAAAAGGTCTCTAAATTTCCTTATTTTGATAATGTACTATGGTTATATAAGATTATCATTGAGGCAAGTTGGGGAAGGAATACACTGTAACACGCTGTAATATTTTTTCAAGTTCTTGTGAGTCAACAATTATTTCTTAAGTAACATTTTAAAAATATAATGGTGAAACAGACTTTTCATATCAACAAAAACTGAGAAAATGTGGTGCCACTGAACCTGTGCTGAGGAATGTTAAAAGCAGTTCTTTAGGAAAGAAGGAAGAGCACCAGAAATGGTAAATATGTGAGTACATATTAACAACTACACATTTTTTTTCTTTTGTTTTCTTAGTAACTTTAAAAAATATAACTGTAGCCCTGGCTGGTGTCGCTGTTGGTTGAGCGTCCTCCCATGCACCAAGAGGTCACCAGTTTGATTTCTGGTCAGGGCACATGCTTGGGCTGTGGGCTTGAACACCAGTAGGGGGCATGCAGGAGGTAGTTGATGATGTTTCTCTTTCATCAATGTTTTTCTCTCTCTCACTTCCTTTCTCACTAAAATCAACAAAAACATACCATCTATAAATATAAAAGGCTAAGCGACCATCCAACCACCTGGTAGGTATGACACACACTGACCACCAGGGGGCAGACGCTCAACGTAAGAGCTGCCAAGCTGCGGTTCTTGGGTGTCAGACCCTGGAACCAGAGAGGAGGGAGTCCGATTCCAAAGTACATCACCCGAGAACCGCCCTCTCGCAATCCAGGACCCCTCGGGAGAATGTCGGAGAGCCAGTTTCGGCCGGATCCCTGTAGGCCAGGCCAAGGGACCCCACCTGCCAGAGGGACCCTGCTCACTCTACAGACACCCTTCGAGCCACGGCGCCACCCCAGGTGCAGCTAGCTGGAGAGGGACCGCGGGAGGTTGGCTCCAGGGCGTGTCCAGCCTGTTCACCCAGTCCCACCCCACCAGCCACCTTCTAATTTATTTCCTTTCAATGTGCACAAATCCGTGCACCAGAGCACTAGTGTGTGTGTGTGTGTGTGTGTGTGTGTGTGTATGTGTGTGTATATATATATATATATTAGAGGCCCAGTGCACAACATTTGTGCACGGGTAGGGTCCCTAGGCCTGGCCAGCAATCAGGGTCGATCTGCGGGGAGACCAACAGGGCGATCAGGGGCCCTCGCTGGCACCCACCTTGGCTGGCACCCACCCCCTGCTGCCACCACTGGTTGGGGGCAGTTCCTGCGTTGAGCGTCCACCCCCTAGTGGTCAGTGTGCGTCATAGCGGCCGGTCATTCCACCGTTTGGTCGATTTGCATATTAGGGTTTTATTATATAGGATATATATAAAAAACTGCGAAGTAAAAATTGTAACATTGTATTATGAGACATATCATTTTTTATGTAATATGTATGACAACATTAGCAAAAAGAACAGAAGGTAAGTGGAACTACAGTGTTGTAAAGCTCTTATATTTTATGTGAAATAGTACAATTATAACTCTCAGTAAGCTATAATAAGTTAAAGATACATGTTGTGACCCTTAGAGCAAACACTAAAGAAAATTTCACAGAGGTATAACTAAAAATATAACAGAGCAATTAAAATGGAATACTAACTTACACACCTAAATTCCAAAACACTGACAATACCAAATGCTGGCAAGGATATGGAGCAATAGGAATCCTTATTCTCTGCTGTAATGTAAAACAATACAGCCACTTTGGAAGACATTTGACAGTTTCTTATCAAATTAAATATAGTTTCACCATACAACCCAGCAATTGCTGGATATTTACCCAAGTAAACTGACAACTATGTACACATAAAAGCTATACACAAATGTTTATGGCAACTTTATTCACAATCACTAAAAACTAGGAGTAACCAAGATATCTGTAATACATCCATACAATGGAATATTACTCAGTGGTAAGAAGGAATAAAGTACTGGTCCATGCAAGAACATTAATAAATCTTAAATGCATTTTGCAAGAAGTCAGACCCAAAAGGCTATATATTGTATGATTTCATTCATGTGACATCTGGAAAAGGCAAAGCTATAGGGACAGAAAAGAGAACAGTAATTACAAGGGACTGGTAGAGGGGCTACAATTGACTAAAAGGGAACTTTTAGTGGAAATTTTAGGGTGATGGAACTGTTCTATATAGTAGTAGGGCAGTGGATGAATGACTGCATTTGTCAAACCTCATAGAGCTGTACACCATGCTAAAGAGAAAACATCAATATAAGTAAACTATGAAAGGGAAAAACCACCCAGGAGACTCCAGGACAGACTGCAGGTTATGACAGTGAGTCTAACTATATTACTATGTATGACATAACAGCCCTGGAGGGAGGGGGAACAGGGAGCTGACCCTTTATGTTGAAAATTGTATTTTGATTAAACTATAAGGGTAATAACCAAAGAAATGCTACTCTCCAGTTGGTAAATTTATTTCTCGTTTCTGAATTTTTAAATTCTGAAACTGTTTTACATGTATATTGGGATGAACAAAATGGGTGGTAGATGGTGAATGACAGATTTCTAAATTTCTAAAGGGAAGTGATAGATAAGAAGGAAAAGTACTCTGTATCAGAGTCAGTTACATCAGTATGAACTCATATTTGTAAATCTGTATATATAAATACATGTTCATATACAGATACATACAGATGGAAACAGCAAAATAGAGATATATGCGTATATGTAAATTACTATACATGCATTTCCTAGCTCTGTCTGCTAAGAGGGACTGGAAGCAATGACACCCAGTAACAGCAAGCACTTCTAGCAGTCAGATCTTGGTCTCTATATACCACTCTCCACAAAAAGCAGCCAGGGCTCCTTAGAGAAATGGCTGATTCTAATATTGGGCAGGGAAAATAGACCTAAGATGAGCCTGAAGCATCCTGTGGTATCAAGAACAGGGGACTCAGAAATAAAATGGGGGCATGTGAAAGGGACACCTGAACAAATTCCCAATGGCTAAAGAATGGAACAATATAAGTAATAAAATAAATAACATACTACTGGATTACAATCCAGAGTATAAAATATACATGAGTCCATACTGATAAAAATAAATGGTTGAATAAATGGGGAGATGAAATGAATCTTCCTTACAGAAAAAGTCCAAATACTATAGGTAGATATCCTCCCACTGGTCCCCTTTTGAATGTAAGCTGAACTCAGTAATTCACTTCCAGAGAACAGAGTACAGAAGCGGGGAAATAGTGACTTTAAAGTGGAGAAGCCTGGCAAACACTCCCTTGCTCATGTGATTGAGGTTAACATCACTTACTGATGTCATGTGGCCACCATGCACCCACTAAAATGAAGTGATACAAAGGGCACTCCACCACTGTGGCATTCTTTCCAAAACCCCTAACCTCAGTCTAACTATGAGAAAAACATCAGACAAACCCAATTTGAGGGACATTTTCCAAAATACCTGACCATAACCCCAAATTATGAAGGTTACAAAAAGCAAAGACAGAAACTGCCACAGATCAGAGGAGACTAAAGAGACATGACAACTAAATGTAATGTGGTTTCCTGAACTGGATCCTTGGACAGAAAAAGGACATTAATGGGAAAACTGGTGAAAACCAAATAAAACCTGGTACATTAGTAACAACATACCAATACTGGTTTCTTAGTTTTGATAAATGTGCCATGATAATGTAACGAATGGTAATGGAACTGAATGAGAAATGTATGGGAATTCTTTATAATATCTTTGCAAATATTCTATAAATCTAAAATTATTCCATAACAAAAGTTTATTTTTAAAACATGCACAAAAGATTTTCAAAACACTGCAACAAACAATTGTAGAATACACATAACCTTCAGGCACAAAAGGACTTTTCACCAAGGTAAACCACATACTGGGCCATAAAATATGTCTTAACAAATTTCAAAAGACCAAAATATTACAGAGTACATTTTCTGACCTCAGTGGAATTAAATCAGAAATCAGTAACAGTGAGATATCTAGAAAAGTCTAAATATTTGAAATTAAACAATGTCCTCCTCAGTAACTCACAAATCAAAGAATGAACCAAAAGAGAAATTATAAATTATTTTGAACAAAACCCAACATACATTCCTGAAAGAAAAAATAAACCCTCAGCAAACTAGGAATAGAAAGGAACTTTCTTAATAAAGGGAATCTATAAAAAAAGCTATCGCTTAAGACATATTTAATAGTAAAAAACTGAATGTTTCCTTCTAAGATTAGGAGCAATGCAATGTTTTTCTTCTAAGATTAGGAACAAGGTCTTACTACTTTTATTCTATTTCTTCACTGGAAGTTCTAGTTAGTGCAATAAAGCAAGAAAGAGAAACAAAAGGCATCTGGATTGGAAAGGAAGATGTCAAACTGTCTCTATTCACACAGGACATGATCCTCTAAGCACAAGATCTGATGGAATCTACTAAATAAGGTATTATGTACCCTAGCCAGGTAGGTCAGTGGGTTAGAGCATCATCCTGATATGCCAAGGTTCCGGGTTCAATGCCCGGTCAGGGCACATTCAAGAAGCAACCAATGAATACAAAACTAAGTGGAGCAACAAAGAATTTTGAAACACTTGTATCTGCCACCATGAACTCTTTTGCTTTCTGTTATTTAAAGATTTTGTGATGAGATCAGAGATGTTAAAAATACACGGTTATTTGATATTATATAATGAAATATGTCAATGTTGGGAAGATCTAAAAAACTCAGCAAAGTAATCTTTTCACATGTCTAGTGCATGATGGTATAAAATCACGCAGGGGTAAAAGATCCATCCCAAAGTAGGACAAAAAAACCAATAGATTTTAATGTAACAGTATAAAAAGTTTTTTTATATAATTTTAGATTCCATATTATAAATAACCTTTAATAAACTGGAGATTTTTTGTGCAGTATCAAAATATATAATACAGCAAACCCTTGATTTTTGGGACCTCAATTTAATGGACTTCATCTTTAATGGACAAAACTTTCCAGTCCATATGTCATATGTGAAAATTAACACCCTGTTAATTTTAAAATGCTTTTAACCAAGACTTGCTTATAATTAAATTAATAGGTTAATGTTTTTGGTATTAATTCACTGTCATTTTTAACAAATTTTAGCTAATAGGCCAGGTTGGGAAAAAACACTGTAGTAATTTTGCTGACATAAGTAAATATTACATATCTACAACTACAGTCTACATATTTAAATCCAAGAGTCACCGCTCTTAAACAATGTTCGGGGATTCGCATGTGATCACACCACATCAAGCAACTTTATTGGTTCTGTTGTCACGTGACGTGACTTTCTGCAGCAGTTTTAACCAGTGACATGCGCTCAGCCATGCCCCAGCCGTGTACATTTGTTTACACAAGGTGGCTGGACCGATATACTAGACCTATTCAGTATAAATTTAAAATTACAGTAATATATATATAAACTTTTCTGTGAAAATTAAACTTTTCATACATAATTTTAATTACATAAATGTGTCTACATAAGTAAAAACAGGTAAACTAATTTGTCAATTTTTAAATATACACATTCATAAAACCTACTTTATTATATAATGGACTTGCAGCTTTTTTAAAAATATATATTTTATTGATTTTTTTTACAGACTATCCACTGAGCCAAACCAGCTAGGGCTGGCTTTATTATTTTTAATGAACCAAAAAATGCTTTTTAAACTTCTCAGTTTAATTTCTAATGCGGAAAATATTAGAAATATTAATAAGTATAACCAACACAAATAAAAGTTTTTTGGGAGTCCTCAATAATTTTTAAGTGTGGAGGGGTCTAAGATCGAAAAGTTTGAGAATCATTGTATTAGATGCTAGGAAAATGTCTTTTAGTAGGCAAAAGGAGACAGGATCCAGCATATAAGTAGAGGGGCTAACTCTGGATAGGAGCACAAATAGTTCATCCATGGTAACGGACAGGAAGTTAGAGCATGGGGGTACAGATGCAGGCAGGTGAATAGATAAGGTGGTAGGGCCCTGGTCAGTGTGGCTATGTGGTTAGAGCGTTGGCCCGTGCACCAAAACGTCTCCGGTTCGATTCCCAGTGAACGGCATGTACCTGGGTTGCAGGTTAGATCCTCAGCCCCAGTGTGTGTAGGAGCCAACCAACAGATGTGTCTCCTCACATCCTTGTCTCTCTCTCTCTGTCTCTCTCTCTCTCTCTCTCCCTCCCCCCACCCCCATCCTTCCTTCCCACCCTCCCTTCCACTCTTTCTAAAAAAAAAAAATTTGATGAAAAAAATATCCTCAGGTGAGGATTAACATAAACAATAAAGATAAGGTGGTAGGGATCAGTGACGTATTACAAGTAACTCACTACTAAGACAGTGAAGAGACAGTTCAAGGGCTATATTTTAGATACAACATACAGAAGGCTCCAGACTACCACCCTTCACTTACCCCCTAAACTTTAGAAAATATCATTAAAAGTGACAATGTCAAAAACAAAGGACCATCTGAGTTGTTTGGCCAGAGCTTCTTAAGCTTGGAAAAGGGAAAAAGGAGGAAGAGTGTTCTAAGCATGGCAATGGGATTTGAGGACCTTGGAAACAGAAGCAAGCAAACTTCAAATTATCAACCTAGTCATTAGAGACAGAACGAGGCAGAGTGTAGAGTGACATACAGTTAGGGAAGGTTAGGATCAGATGAGAGAAAAAACAAAAATGTAGGAAATATTCAGGTTTACCTGTCCACTCCATCCCAACGATACCCAGGCCAGATATTGAATCTGTTGGGAGGAGGTGCTGGGCCACTGTAGCGAGGTCTCACTAATGAGAGAAGAGAGAGAAAAACAAGTCAATTACTTATACTATTCAATCCAGAGCTAGAAGGCAGTGGGGCTGGGACTGGGGCTGGGGGGATTTTATACAGAAATCTCTATTAAGTGGAACCTAACTCCCAAACACAAGGAATCTAGATTGGCCCTGGCCAGCTTGGCTCAGTGGATAGAGCGTCAGCCTGCGGACCGAAGGGTCCCGGGTTCGATTCCGGCCAAGGGCACATGCCTGGGTTGCGGGCTCGGTCCCCAGTGGGGGGTGTGCAGGAGGCAGCCGATCGGTGATTCTCTCTCATCATTGATGTTTCTATCTCTCTCTCCTTCTCCCTTCCTCTCTGAAATCAATAAAGAAATATATTTAAAAAAAAAAAAAAAGTAATCTAGATTGTATGGGAAAGCCTTCTTTGCATATAGCTATCTATCACCACCCTAATGACTCTCTCTCTCTCTCTCATAAGTCACCTGCACCGCTGATGATTCCCAGAAGACTCACCTTTCTTATCCTTGTTCTCCTTGGCTTTATTCTTCTTGATAAAGTTGGCCATGGGGTCCCCCTCCCTTTCTTGTTCTCTCAGCATCCGATCCAGATCTTCATCATCAATATAGCGGGCCAGAGGTTTCTGCATTTCCTTTATTGCATCCTCCACATTTTGTTGCTGCTGCCGGCTCTGGACAAGCCTGGGCAAAAAGAACCAAGATTGTTTGTAATACTGTTTAACACTTCTACTCTCACACTGACATGGACACACTGCTGCATTTGGAGAACCTCCTCTTTCTAGAAGCCTAGGCCAAATATTGAAAAGGGTAAAATTCCTAGAATACCAAGTGGAAGTGCAGGATATATCACTGAAAAAAACAAAAAAACAACAACAACAACAACAACAACAACAAAAAAATATATATATATATATATTCTGAACACAATGAATTTCCCATTCTTGAAAACAGCTTTTATTAATAAAAAAAAAGTTTAAAATAGATTTTGAGAGAGAAACATCAACATGAAAGTGAAACATCAATCCATTGATCGGCGGCCTCCTGTACACCCCCAATTGGGGATCAAGCCTGCAACCCAATGCATCCTGACTGGGAATCAAACCTTTCCGTGCACGAGATGATACCCAACCAACTGAGCCACCCCAGTCAGGACCTGAAAACAGCTTGAAGGCAAAACATAAACTAGCTAGTCAGAAGAGGGCTCTGAGAAAGAACCCCCTGCAGTCACTGCGGTCCTGTTTTACCGCTCAGTGGTTCCCTTACCCTTTTCCCCACTGGGCATACAGCTCATCTCTCTTTGAGTCCTTCTCTGCTCTTCGCCTTTGCTCTAAACGTTCCAGTTTCAAATTCCTCTTACGACCAGACTTATCTCGAAATACGGTTTCAGCATATTGGAATTCAGCTGCAAAGGAAAATTATGCTTTTAAAGATAAACATCAGGTATTAAAATCAGAAATAATATTTTAATAGCTGACATCAAACACTTGGGATTCTAATGCTAAATAAGAACTTCTGCAGCCAGACTACAAGTACCTACTGCTGATGATCCTGAAAACTATTATTTTTTCAAGAAGGAAAAGTACCATTTGGACCCACTGAGAAGTTAAAATAATGCGTAAAAGCAGAAATGAAACTTGATAGCACTTAAAAGTTTAAAACATCAGGTACAATAAGCTACATTTAAAAAAGAAAAGCTACATGAGCCTCAATTGGTCTTTGCACTTTTGTAATTTTACCTTCAAATGCCATGGTTTCTTGGTCCCGTTCCTGGAGTTCCTGCTGCTCTCGCTGTATGTCAGTTAACACCAACCCAGTTTTAGCCCCAGAATACATGTGTGCAGCCTATGCAATGGAAAGGGAGTGTCCAACATTAATGAGATGATGCAGCTGCAGGCTCTATGAGTACACACAGTTATGTGCATTTTGTCTGAAGATCAGCAATAACCAAATCAAAAACACAAATTTAAAATCTTATTCTCAGCCACAGGATTCACAAAATAGAAAAAAAATAAAATTGAGTTTCATGGAAAACCAATAGTACTATCAAATTTAAGAGTAAACAAAAATACAAACCAAGAAGATATTAAAGGGAAGGCAAAGCATCTGTATTTCTGATTTTTCAGCATATATAAACTTTACACATGAGGACTCACTCTCAGGCCACCTGACCAGAAACCTGTATCAAGCTCTAAGGCCTCCAATAGAGACTCACACTAACAAATAATCCCATTTAAAATGCAAATTCAAACCTAAGATCCTTAAATCGTGGATATATTTCAGGATAATGAAAAAATCTGACCAAATCAAAACCTTTTACTAAACTCCACCTTGTATCAAGATAACAAATCAATCCACAAATGGAACATGCAGTATATCCTGATATCCTTAAGCCATGTGCTAAATTTGATCAATATTAAATTACATATGGATTAAACAGACACATAAAATATCAAGAAGTCCAGCTGAAACATAGCCCTCACTTTGTGACCCAAAACAGAAGAACCTCACTTCCTGGGTGAGGGACAGGCCAGTCCACCCTGCCAGGACCACGTGGGCTACCGAGGAGACCTACCTAAAAAGTCTGTGCTGGAGGAAGATGGCATAGCATTCTGTCTCTTAACCAGCTCACTGGAATAAGATTCCTTTACTCATACTTGTGTTCTTTAGAACAGTTACTCAGGGCTCATGGATTTTTTTTTCCCCCTCACTCGGGCCTCATAATAGATTTCCAATAAAACAAAACACTGACTTTCCAGGTGATATGAAGTAGTTTTATATTTTAAGTGCCTCTCTTTAAGCTCTGAATACAAGAACCTGCACTCCAATTTATTGTAATAAATTGTTTACTTTGTCCCAGGTACTGTGCTAAAAGTTTTACTTACACTAACTCATTTAATTTTCACAATAATCTTATGAAGTATATACTATTATCCACATTTTACCAATGAAGAAGCTGAGGTAATTATGTACCTTGCTCAAATTTCACAGATACAAAGTGGAAAAGATAGGATTTGAATACGTGACATTTGACACAAAGTTTGTGCTAACTCCACTCTGTAAACTACACTTCTGTTTATTACTAAGAAAAGAGGAAGTCTTTCTAAACCTATTAAAATGAGATTTATGGAATTCAGATGACATAAAGGCAGACGCTACTTAGGAACTCTGGAATCTGCAAGTTCACCTGGGCTGTATTATAGGCTGTCCTGCCTTCAGAGAGAAGGAAAGAGCTGGAGCAGTCCTCTGAACTAGATTTACTGCACAACCAAGACCTGCCTCCACCTCCACTGGCTCGGATCTCTGGGCCTTGGATAGAGCTCGAAGACAGGAATCACTCTAAGACAGCGGTCGCCAACCTTTCGGACTTCACGGACCACCAGTGGTCCACGGACCATCAGTTGGCAACCGCTGCTCTAAGAGAAGATACAGCTCCTGAAAATTCCTACCTTCTTTCCCAGAGGCTGAGTCCTTCGAGGTGGAGACAGGTCAGAATCAGAGGATTTGGCCCTCTGTTTCCTCCTTGGTGGAGAGAGGTCAGAATCAGAGCTGTGGCGCCCAGGTCTATTTCGTGGAGGTGACAGATCTGAATCAGAACCCTGGGGCCTTGAACTTGGTTTCTTCCGGGGAGGAGAAAGGTCTGAATCAGAGGCTTTCCGACTGTCACCTGGGTAGGAGGAAGAGCCCAACGTGTGACTCTGACGTCTTCGAGGTGACGAACTCGTATGAAATTTTCTACGGCTGGGTGAAGAGCCTAGAAATTGAAGAATAAAGTGTTTAATCCAGTGTCAGAATCTTAAAAAGAACTTACCCAGTTACTGTTCGACATTCATTTAGTCCTCATGCATCACTAACCTACACAAGATCAGATGACACAGGAGAAGAGAGAAGTCAGGGACAGTTTTCAAAACCAAGAGGCAGAATGTGGAGTTCTGTTCCCAAGCTACCAGCAACTGTGATTGTGTGTGAGATCTCAACATATTCCTCTACGTCATATTTAACCACACTCAGAATGGGCAAAATAACATGCACGCAGATCTCAGTGATGTGTTAAGTTAAAACTAACTAGGATATATTCTGAAGTCCTCAGACTAAAGAATAAAAATGTATTTTAATTTAAAAATTAAAACAGTAACTGGGGACCATTTTGGGTAAAAATTTTTACCACACAGGCCTGAATTATAAACATAAGCATCACAAATTACCTCCCAAAAGAAGCAATCAGCAATATGTATCAATGATCTTTAAAACACACAACCTGGAAAATCAATTTCTACTTAGCTCCTAGGAAACAAATCTAGAAGTACTTAATTTCCAGGAAATCTATCTAGAAGCAGAGAAGGAAATCATCCAGAATGGGAATAGTTTATGTACACAGATGTTCATTACAGAACTAGAGGCCCAGTGCACAAATTTGTGCACCAGTGGGGTCCCTAGGCCTGGCCTGTGGGATTGGGCCAAAACCAGCTCTCCGACATCCCCCGAGGGGTCCCAGATTGCAAGAGGGAACAGGCCAGGCCGAGGGACCCCACCGGTGCACAATTGGGGCTGGGGAGGGATGCGGAAGGTTGGCCAGCCAGGGAGGGACCGCGGGAAGGCTCCAAGGCGTGTCCGGCCATCTCACTCAGTCCTGATTGGCCGGACCCCAGCAGCAAGCTAACCTACCTGTCGAAGCAACTGCCCCCTGGTGGTCAGTGCACATCATAGCAAGCAGTTTAGCGGCCTTAGCATATCATTAGCATATTACACTTCGATTGGTTGAACGGCCAACCAGACATTTAGCATATTAGGCTTTTATCATATGAGATTATGAAAGCAAAATTTAGAAATAACCTAAAATATGCAGTATTAGGGAAATGGTTAACTAAATTTACGTAATACAATAAAAATTACATTAACAAAGAAATGTTCTTATGACATGGGGAAGTTAATGATAAGTGAAAAAACCAGGCAAGATAATGCATGCAACACATAGATAGTGCACAGAGAGGGCTGAACTATATCAAAAATGAATAGAGTCCTGGCCAGGTAGCTCAGTTGATTGAGCATTGTGCCATGTACCAAAAGGTTGCCCAATGTTTGTTTGTTTCTCTCTCTCTCTCTCTCTCTCTCTCTCTCTCTCTCTCAAAATCAACAAAAAAATCTTTTTAAAAAATGAATAGAGAAAAGACTAAAAAGAACATTGGCTACAACACTAGTGATTGTCTCTGAATAAGAGAAGTCCGCATGATTTTTTTCTGCTTCTTTATGTATTTCTAGACATACTGATGTGGCTACAACAAACATATAGCACTTTTATGTCCGGTGAGGACAACAAAAGGATATATAAAAACTTCTTCCCTTCTACTGTAAATATTTAACTCTTCAGCCCAACCTCTCACTATTTCCCTATAGTTTTTTTTTTAAATATTTTATTGACTTTTTACAGAGAGGAAGGGAGAGAGATAGAGAGTTAGAAACATCGATGAGAGAGAAACATCGATCAGCTGCCTCCTGCACATCGCCTACTAGGGATGTGCCCGCAACCAAGGTACATGCCCTTGACCGGAATCGAACCTGAGACCTTTGAGTCCGCAGGCCGACGCTCTATCCACTGAGCCAAGCCAGTTTCGGCCCTATAATTTTTAAAACTTCTCCTAAGAAACTTCATTCTCATTTCTAAAGACATAAATACCTAAAAAGTAAAAGATTCAAAATGAAGTGCCTAGGGAACAAGTCCCTCTCGTGGACAATCAATGCTCACCTTTGAAATCATGCTGTTTATTTCCATAATGAAATTTTGCTTGCCTTTTTCGTGGTGGAGAGAGGTCCGAGTCACACTCATACTTGCTGTTCTTCGGGACTGAGGGATGAGAGGGTCCTGGCCCCTTCCGATGTGGAGAAGTTTTGCTAGAGGCTCTTTCTGGGGCTTTACTGCTTTTGGTTCTATGCAGTGAATGAGGAACATTAGGAGGCGAATCAGGGGAGTCATGACGGGCCCTCCTGAGCTTTGATGTGTCCAAGGATTCAAGAGTCCTTCTAGGTTGACAGGTGTCAGGGGAGCTGTTACGGGCCTTTCTCTGAGGAGAAATATCTGAGGAACTGTGATGGGCCCTCCTAGGAGGAGATGAATCTGGTGTGTCATGACGGGCCCTTCTAGGAGATACACCTGAAGGACGATAATGCTTCCTGAGCAGAGAGGGATCTGGTGAATCATGATGGGCTCTCCTAGGCGGAGAAGGATCCGGGGAGTCATGGCGGACCCTCCTAGGTGGAGAAGGATCTGGGGAGTCATGGCGGACCCTCCTAGGTGGAGAAGGATCTGGGGAGTCATGGCGGACTCCCCTAGGTGGAGAAGGATCCGGGGAGTCATGGCGAACCCTCCTAGGCGGAGAAGGGTCCGGGGAGTCGTGGCGGGAATGCCTGTGTGAAGGTAGATCCTCACTGTGGCCTAAACACAAAGAGCAAAGAGTCAGATTCCCACAAATGCTGTGTTCACCACCAGTACCCAGAGTTTCAAAAGATGCCCCAGCAGCACACACCTCAAAACTACTCAGAAAGCCCAAAACTACTTTGTACAGCTCCTTTGCTTAGGGGCCCAGCACCCATGAACATCTTAAAAATAATCTCTTTTACTTGCCTAACAAGACACAATTTGCAAAGCATTTTAAATACATTTTTCATCTTATACCTTGTAAGGCAAGTGGGGCAGGCATCTTGTTTACAGTCATGAAAATAGAAGCTCCAAGGTGCTGAATGGCTTCTTACCTCAGATTACAACTCCAAGATGAAGAGACAGACTAGAACCCGTCTTCTATCTCCCAACCCAATGCTCTTCCCAAAACCTTATTTGTGTAGAGTTCCCAGACAGAGGCTCCTACTGAAATTTAGCCTAGAAAAGTTAGCCTAGAAGAGTGAGTTTTTACTTACTCTTCTTTCAAAAGGCATGTTCACTAAACCTGTGCCACATAAAAATGAGTGCTGTCGACTAGTCCATGCTACTGTGCTCCTTATTGGGGGGGAGAGATCACAGCAAAAAATAATCAGCATTACTGATCACTTACTACATGCCAACGTAGATTACCTCATTTAATTCTCAAACCCTAGGAGATAAAGATTACCCCTATTTTATAGATAAGAAAGTTGACACTCAAAAAGATTAAATAATTTGCCAAAGTCATACTGATAGTAAGTGGTGGAGTGAATATCCAAATCCAGCTCTGTCTGACTCCAGAGTCCACATGCAATCTTTAAAATATGCAGATGAACATTCTAAGAACAGAGGCTAAGGTAGCAGAAGCAGGAAATGAGGTCATGGGTCATATTTTTCAGGATCAGTGACAAACTAAAACAATGCGCCCCTCTAAAAAATATAAAAGAAAAAGGCTTCCCCTTTAGATTTATCTATTGTTGGAACTCACCTCCCAGAAGCTTCCATTTGGCACTGGAACGAAACGTTTCCATCTGCTTTACCTCTTCTGGCCGCTCATCCACAAACTCAGCCACCTGTGGCAATGAGGACACTACAGTGAGGACATCCACAGGATCCAGCCAAGGAGCACTGTTGTGTAAGAGCCTGAAGTTATAACCATTCCCATTCCTAATACACATCGCACACACAGACCCAAAACAGCCATGAAGATCCATGCAGTGGTCCTCAGTTATGTGTGCTCCATAAATACCTGATTGCCACCGGATGGTTTAATTCTAGATCTTTCTCCGACTAATCAATTTCCCTCCAAAAGTTAATTTCATTCATTACAAACTTTTTTACCAACTTGCCACAGACACGACTGCCACCTGTAAGATAAAAGCTAAATTCCTTTGCCCACTTTATTTTTATTATATTGCATGCAGAGTGAAAACAGGCAGGCTCCTCGTCGTGCCTATCACTCACTCATAAGGGCTCCGGGTGCCTCTGAAACTTTCCTTGTATTAGGTAGTTACAACGGCAGGCACTCTTGAAACCAACAAAAAGAAGTCATTAAGATGCACACAGAATCACAGAATCTTTAAGAGAGAGAGAACCACATTTCACTTCATTCAAACTGCCAAACAAATGTGGAATATTCTCTAGAGTATCCTTGATAAATGATTATTCACCCATTCCTCCCTGTCAGAGAATCAATTCACAAACATGAAACTCACTATGTTATTTAGTAGTCTACTATATTTTGAGGTTGTGCTAGAAAGTTCTTAGTTTTATCAGACTGGTATCGACCTTCCTCTAACTTCTTCCCATTGGCCCTAGTTCTGACCTCTGAAAACTGATCCTCTCCCTTGCTACATGACAGACTTTCAAAGATGTCTGGCATCATAAATTCTCGTTACAGAATA
Source organism: Myotis yumanensis (assembly GCF_028538775.1). Classification (NCBI taxonomy): domain Eukaryota; kingdom Metazoa; phylum Chordata; class Mammalia; order Chiroptera; family Vespertilionidae; genus Myotis; species Myotis yumanensis. Next base: position 81,021,634 of record NW_027223761.1, read on the forward strand.
GCAACTATGTGTAAAGCACTGTTTTGCATTTTACTATCTCAATCAATCCTCACAATAGCCCTGCAAAGAAAGGGTCCACAATACTAAAGAGCAAACTATTACTTAGCAAAGTTAAATAACTTTCTCAATACCACAAGCTAGCAAGAGGCAGAACTGGAATTCAAACCCAGGTCGTAATTCCTCTCTACTTCTCTTCTCCAAAGATCCTACCAACATTCCTCATATAACCTAGTTTTGAGACCTCTCACTGGGCATTAAAAGCACAGGCTTTCAAGCAAGATGAACAGAGATCTAAATCCCCAGGTCTGCCAGTTGGTATTTGTGTAACCTCTGGCAAGTTATTTTCTCTAAGCCTCAATTTCCTCATTTATAAAAGCAGGTTTCAAAGGATTGCTCTGAGGACTCAATGAGATGGGTCATGTAAGCATAGCAGTGCTTGTACATGGTAAATGCTCAGTAAATTATACCTATTATTTTTGTGCTGCCACTGCTATTGTGGTTGTCCTAGTTATTCTGCCATTATTTCTGATGGTGGTGATGGTCTTGCAGTAATAAAAATGAATTCAATAACCAAGATCTAGTTTAACCAGAATAGAGAGCAGTGGGGCTAAAGCCTTCCTTGTTTTCTTTTGGGGCCATCACAGGACAAAAGACAATATTATAAAGGAAAATTAATAGAGGATCACATAAAATTTACACTTTTCACATGTCAAAACTATTATAAATGAAAAGGAAAAAGATAAAACATACCTATGACATGTAAAACAGGTAATATATTCTTATATAAATATCTAAGTAAAAAAAAATTAAAATCCCAATTTTCTAAAAAATGGACAAAATACCAAGAATTTCATAAAACAGAAATTCCCAACAAACATAAGAAAAACTATTCATTTCACTATTTTTCAAAGAAACTAGATACCACTGTTTACCTGCCAAACTGTTATAGGTTTGCCAATTTGTTGCTGTTGTAATGTTTAAGTACTGATGAAGAAATGCAAACACTGGCATTCTCATACACTGCTAGTGGGAGTGTGAATTGGTACCACCTTTTGGAAAGCAATATGAGACTATAGTTCAAAAGGGCTGTAATTTCACTTCATGGGAATAAGGGATTATTTGTGAACAAAATGTTTATCAAAGCATTATGGTATTTTAAGAAAGGAAACAACCCATATGTCCAGTAATAGAACATTTAAAAACAATATATATACTGAACTACTATGCAACCATTAAAAATCACATTCTCAAAGAATATTTGAAAGTCTTAATAAAGTATAACCAATATATTATTAAGTGATAGAGTAGGTTCAAAACCATGTGTACAGTATGATCCCAATTATATTTAAAAAAAATAAATAAAAGTATGTATAATCTATGAATTAAAGAGATAGCCATCTAAATGTTAGAAGTTGTTACCTGTGGATAGTCACAGTATAAGTGATTTTTATATTCTTTTTAAAACTTTCACGTTTCTTAAAATTCCCAAATATTCTATAGTCCCATATTGCTTTCCAAATATTCTATAATAAGTATATTTGGCTTTTATAACATAAAAAAATAAAAACATATGTTGTGAACATTAATTAGATTTAAGTGGTTGATTCTAACATTCTGGTTCCTTTTGATCACTGTTTCCCTTTTAATTACTAACAAATCATCTTTTAAGTAATCTATTGTAGAATATGCTGGGGATTAACATTAAATATACTCATCTGGAATTCATCTTTAAAACTTTACAATTCAGCCTATCAACAACTCTCCTTTTCACCTGTTTCTCAGTTATTCTCGGCACAGATTCCATGGCTATACCAATGCTAGGTTATTTGCCTATGCTTTTGTCCACCTGGTTCTTATCTTTAAAATTTATATCAGATATTTACATCCTTCATGGAATTTCCCAATGGAATAAAAAGTGGCCTGCTTCCCCTGTGCTCTAATAGCACTTGGTATGTATGTGAAATATAACTCCAACATTTATCATATTACTGAAATTATTTGAAAGTCCCATTTTAGAGTATGACCGCTAGAGTACAGACACTATGTTCTATTAATCGACATATCTCCGGTACTTACACAAGAGCATACAAATTTTAAAGTTTAGTTGAATCATGAATGAAAGAAACAAAGAGAAAGTTCCCTACTATTGAACCTGAGCATTGTTTTTAAGGTCCATCCCAACACATTGAACCTGGCTAGTTCTATCATAGCTCTATCACTGATGCTGAGGAGTCCTGCCTCTCTCTGGGATTAGTTCCCATTTTTAGTGTGATGGGCCGTTCCATAAAAAAGAAGATAGTACTTCTTTGGAAGTATTCTCTGCCCAACTTTCCCTCTTACAAACCTGCCCTGCACTGGGAGTTGAGGTTGAAAGGCTTGAATTTCAAAGTCCTCACAGCCTCAAAAGATACATACCACAGGCAAGTCTCCATCATCTTCCTCTTCCTCCTTTTCGGATTTAGTGGTGGAGATAGATGTCCAGCTCACATCATCATCCACAATCCGCATTCTAAATGGGGGGGGGGGGGGGGCGGGGGGGATAAAAAAGGAGAAACGTTCTTGGGTAACAGCCTATGCACACTTATCTATTGGTTTCGGGATAAAGCTCAAAATCCTACAAGATCCTGCAAGGTCTACCACATCAGTTTTCACACACTCAGTCCCTTCTCTCTGCCTAACCTACTGTTCTCATTCTTTACTGGGAAACTCCTACTCATTCTTAAGAACCTAATATATAACTTCCTTGAGAATACCTTCCTAACTACTCTCCCATCTAAGAACCCGTTACACGTTCTTGAAGTACTTTCATTGCACTTACCACAAAGGAAATACATCAATTAGTTGTCTAAAGCCTGTATCCCATTAGACTACAAGCTCCATCAGGACAGGGACTAAGGTTTTCTCATTCAGACTGGCATCCTCGACACCCTGCAGCAACTGGCATAAGAAGTATTCAGTAAATACTCGTCACACAGATACACTAGGACTGACTGCAAATAACGATGACTGCCATGGGTGAACAGTTATTCCCTGAACAGCCAAGATCACTTTGTACAGCTCTAACCACAACCACCACAATTTAATACAAGTGATATAATCCGGTATTACTCTCATTTCAAAGATAAGCAAACGAAGGCTGAGAGGCCCGAAGCCACACAGCCTGAAAAGTGGCACAGCGAGGACTCACTCTCTGATCAGTGTCGCTGCAGAGCTCAAGCTGTTTTCACTACAAGGTACTGTTTCCCAAGAATCCACTCAAGTCAGAGCTCAGGAAGGAAGAGGCAAGAGTAAGGGGAAAGCCAAACCAGGCAAGACAATGGATCCGTGCTATGGACTTAGTAGACGGTACGAGATATATTCGTTTCCTAGGGCAGACCGGGTGGCCTAAAACAACAGGAATATATCCCCTCAGTTCTGGAGGCCGAGTCTGAAATCGCATGGTATGTGCAAGGCAAAGCCCGCTGGGCTCCAGTGGGGACCCTTTCCCAGCCTCTTCCAACGTCCGGCGGCCCAGGCACCTTGGCTCGGGCACAGTCTAAGCTCAGCCTCCACCTTCACATGGTCCTTTTCCCTCTAGGCCTGTCTCTGTGCCCAAGCTTCTCTCTTTTTTTAAATAATATATTTTTATTGATTTCAGAGAGGAAGAGGGAGAGAGAAAGAAACATCAATGATGAGAGAGAATCACTGATCGGCTGCACCGGGGATGGAGGCATCCCGGCCTGTGCCCTGACCGGGAATCCCACCGTGACCTCCTGGCTCACAGGTCACGCTCCACCACGGAGCCACGGCCGCCAAACCTCTCTCTTCCTAAAGGGACACCAGTTATATTGGATCTGGCGCCCATCCTGACCCACGAAGGCTTCATTACTTACTTCACGGAAGCAACGTAAAGCTTACGAATTCATATGCGTCTAAAACGCCCCACAGCGCCCGGCAGGTGGCAAGAGCGGGAAGTGGGGACAGGGCGGCCCCGCAGGCAGGGTCTGAGCACCAAGCACAGAGGCTCTGGCCCAGCTCGCCCGTCTCTCGGGGCACAGGGCGCATTCTCTACCGGAGACGACGGGAGGCTACAGAGGCGGGGAAAGGGATGCAGGCCACAGTCTGGCTTGAACACAAGACCCGGGGCGCGATCAGTGATTCTCTCTCACGGGGCCCTCAGCCCGGGGTCGGGGTCGGGGGGGGGGGGGGGGGGGGGTGAGGGGGGGGGTGGGGGGAGCCTCACCCCAGCGGGGCCCTCAACCCGGCGGGGATCGAGGAAGGGCGGGCCGCGGAGACGGGAGGAATGGGGGCGGCAGCCCCGCCAAGACCCACTCACCCCTTGCCGCCGGCACCGCCAGGCTTAGGCCGCTTTTTGCGACGCTTGAGAATGGACTCGGAACCCGCGGGGCCGCCGGCATCGGCCCGGGACAAGTAGCGCTTCAGGTACTCGGCCTTGGAGATCGGCGGGGCTGCCGCCATGGCAGCGCGGGGCGTCAAACTCCGCGACGCAAAACGGACGCGCCGGAACCGGAAGTGGCGGGCCGCCGGGGCGGCGGAAGCGGCCGGGTCAAGCTCTCGCAAGCTTCCAGGGATGGTGTGGGCTCGCCGTCGGTCCGCATCCCTCCGTTGTCCACCGTCTGCCCACTCAGCAGCCACACAGCGGGCGCTTTGTGGCCGTGAGGCCGTGGCCACGCGGTCCCCGCCCCGGCACCTTCAGAACATAATGCAGTGGTTACAGACAGGCGCTGGCGTTGGTGTATCTGACCTGGGTTCCCTAACTTCTAGCTCTATGGCAGGGGCCCAGTTCACTGTCCCTCAGACCGTTGGAGGGCCGGACTATAGTTTTAAAAAAACTATGAACAAATTCCTATGTACACTGCACCTATCTTATTTTAAAGTAAAAAAACAAAACGGGAACAAATACAATATTTGTATTTGCATGTGGCCCGCGGGCCGTAGTTTGAGGATCCCTGCTCTATGGCCTTGGGCAGGTTATTTAACAAACTGAGGACTGTAAATGCTTAGAACAATGTCTGGCACATAGTATTGTTAATTTTATTAGTGTAAGTGTGTTTAGGTTAAAGGAATCTGCTCTCAGGCTTCCAACTACCATTGGAGAAGAAATCTGACAGGCCAGTGTGGCTCAGTGGTTGAGCATCCACCTAGGAACCAGGTCATGCTGGATTCCTGGTCAGGGCTCATGCCCGGGTTGCGGCCAGTCAAGATTATTTCATCGTTGATGTTTCTCTCTCGCCCTTGCCCTTCCTCTCTGAAATAAATTTTTAAAAAAAATTTTAAGAGAGGAAATCAGGAATTCCAAACCAAATGTAATACTATTAAGAATGTAGAGGCTTCTAAGCTGTGTAACTTGCCCATGTTTGACCATGATAGCCCCTGGCTGTCTCTTACACAGAACCTGGCCAATGGAAGGGACCTGGATACTTCCAGCACAGCAAGAGGGCAAGTGAGAGAGACTCACTTCCAATATTCAGGTTCTGGGGGGAAAGAGTTTTCTTCTTGTGGCATTAAAAGCTTTACTTGAATTATCTAATTTAACCCTCGCAATCCTCATAGTTTTATTAGTCTTATGTTACAGATGAGAAAACTGAAGCTTGGGGAGGTTAAAGGAATTTGCCCAACTTAGCCGACCCTTGGAAGCAGAAACTAGCAAAGTGGGATGCAAGATGTAACCCAATGTTTCTGAAATAAATTATTTTCTTTTTATTTCTTAAGTTAAATTTCTGTCACTGTTTTAAAGTATAGTAGTCAAGAAGGTATTGTTACACTTTACAAATACACATATCTTGGGATACATGTTCAAATATAGGTTTGGAGATCACTGCACTGAAGCCTGAGCTTCTAACCACTTGGCTATACTGAGGGTCACAGCACAGGCCCAGAAAGGAAGGCAGGCTTGTGGGAAGGGAACACTGGACCAACATAGGGCTTCACTAGCTGGAGGGCCCAACGGTACCCATATGCAACCCTGCCTTGGCTGCTCATCCCTTTGGTGTACCTCAAACTGAACTCCACAGCCCTGTGGTCAGCAGACAATTTGGAAACGCTCCTATTTCTACTCCAGCGCACATTAGCAGTGTAGTCCTCTCAGCTCCATCAGCCCATTTCTATCTTCAGTTATACCACTTTGCACAAGTTACCTAACCTCTCTGAGGCTGTTTCTTCATCTTTAAAATGGGGATTTTATTTATAGCTTTTCCCCAGAAAGGGTTTAAAGCAGAAACAGACACACCTTAAAATTTTTGTAATATGAGAAAATACATCTAAAAGCACTTCACGTCCTGGCCCGTGTGGATAAGTGGCTAGAACATCGGCCGGTGCACTGAAAGGTCACAGGTTCAATTCCTACTCAAGGGCAGATACCTGGGTTGCAGATTCAATCCCTGGCCCTGGTCGGGCACATGCAGGAGGCAACCAATCAATGTGTCTTTTTCACATCGATCTCTCTCCCTGCATCCCTTCCCCTCTCTAAAAAGTCAATGGAAAAAATATCCTTGTGTGAGGATTAACAAAAAACAGATAAAAGCACTTCACAATTACTAACTCACTAATCCTCACAAAAACCCTACAAAGTGGCTGCTTTTATTACCCCCATTTAACAGACCAGGACACTGAGGCATTAGAGGTGCCGGCACTAAAGGGCTTCCTCAATCCTGAGCAAACACACACAGCCAGCACCGGCCCTTCTCCTCAGCTGAAAACACTTCCATTCTCCTATACAGAGACGTGGGCAAACATTTTTAAACATAAGAATAAAGCCAAGTGTCTTAAACACACTGCCTTAAATTTAAAGAGGAATCATCCCCTGCAGTGTGCTAGAACTGAGATGCCAGATGTACAAAGGACACATACTAACGTTACAATGGGTCTTACTGATCCCATTAATACTCTCCACTAGCAAAGTCAATTGCCCTTCATATTTATTCCATGTTCACATCATGACAGATGTACACTCCATACCTGTGTTCACAGCTCTATTGGCTAAATATGGCTATATTTAATATGCTTGAAATATGAAGTAGAAGTGCCCTCACAAACGAACTCTACCTTCCCCGTCTATCATGGTTGTGAACCTGAATCTACATGTTCTTGGGCTGGCGGTTTGACTGTTCTCCTCTGGCCTTTGAGCAGGACCCTTCCCATACCTGTTACCCATGCTACTTCCAGTCACCTAACAAGGCTCAATACAGGATGGGAAATTTGCAAGCATCTGCGGAGAATTATCATTTAACAGATTAACCACATGCCATATGCCAGAGCTGGGGGGTAGGACACTCACCCCCATCAGGCTGCTTAGTGAGACTGGATGGAGCAGAGTGTGAAACTGAAGGCTTCCAGGCCTTGGCCATCAGAGCAAGTGGTACCTCAGCTGGGTTATCTGTCTGGTACCTTCTCAGTCAGTCTTTCCTGGTTCAGAAACTCAGGTTATCATTCCCAATAACTGGATGGAATCTGTGAGATTGCCTAACACCAAACTCACAAGACAGTGATAAACCAAATGCCACTTTCTCCCCTTCACAATGGGAAATGAACCTGACATCAGGGCCCATCTTTCAAGCATAACCATCCCATAGGGAAAGTCATTCAAGAGACCAAATGATCAAACAGACGGCCTGGGGAACACAGATCCCCAAGTCAGTTGGACATACATCTATGGGCAATCTAATAGGGTAGAGCACTTGCTTAGAAGCCTATTCAAAGTGCTGTAGCTTTATAGTTTGAGTCATTGCTAACTTTAGTCTTGAAATTCTTAAAACACCTTACTCTTGCTCACAGAAATGTGAACTACATGTATGGGAGTCAGTCCCACATAGAAGTAGTTAAGGTGCCAAAGCATTCACTATGGAGAGATGTCTGAAAACTGAACCTCTGTAAACAAATACATTTAAGAGGGAGGAGGCAGAGATTCCACACAAGGAATGTCCAAAGTACAGGGGAAAGCAGGGATGCAGCATCACGAGAGAAGAGACAGGTTGAGAAGAGAAATGGTCCACTGTCCAATGTGACAGAAATGGAAAATGAGAACATTTTCCCAAGTGGAAAATCCCGCTTGTGATCTTTGAGAATAGTGCAGTAGAGCAGCGAGAGTAGAGTGGCACTACCAAGGCAATTCTTCCTAGCTACGTTTGCAGCACAAAATGCTAGGGGTTGCCATAGTATTTCAATCCACAGGTCTTTCTTGAACAACTACCTTGCAGCCAGCACGGCAGGAGTCATCAGTGGTTAATGCAGACACAGAGCACTCGCTGGGGAGTCCAGGGCCTGGGCCACGGAGTGCCAAGTCACACAACTGGAAGCAGCCCTCCCTCTCTGGTTGAACCTGTTTCTCCATTTGTAAGAGCGGGACTAGAGGCTCCCAAACACCTCCAACTGGTCAACGTCTTCCAATCTCAGAGCTTTTGCATTTGCAGTTTCCTCTGCCTGGAAATCTCCTCTCCCAGCTATTCACATGGCTTATTCTCTTACCTCCATCTCAGCTTTGCCTGAATGTGGAATTTCTACCTTATTAAGACCTTCCCTGACTACTCTATTTAAAATAACTACCCCACCTTCTCTGACACTATCCATACCCCTTCTTTGCTTTTACATCCCTCCATAACACTAATCACCACTTGACCTACTGTTTTACTTATCGGTTTATTATCAATCCACCCCCACCCCCAATGTCCATTTTCCCCACTAGACTTCAAGCTTCGTGAAAGCAGCACTTTGTTTTGTTCACTGTTCAGTGTGTGCCTGGCACAAAGTAAGCACTCACACATCTGTGAAGGAAGAACGAAATGCCAGCTCCAATCTCCAAATTACAGTGGCCACACTGGAGAAAATTTTCTTCAGGAGGTGGAGTCTACCAGCATATCAATTAAGGACAGTGAATTCCGGGCCAGTGCAGTTTGACAGCCATCATTTTAATGAGAACTTCTTCACCTGTGCTGGACTCCCTCCCTCGGAAGATTCCCTTCGTGTGGAGAGTCAGTATTTTGTACGCCCAAAACCAACACCTAAACTCCAGCTGCAGCTGTCTTCCACCTTCTTCAGTTTCAGAGTTCCAGCTCTAGAGGACAGCACGGTGTGGACAGAGGGCGAAGACTTGTGGGAAAAAGTGATAGTGACATTCCTCATAGTTCGCTTCCAGGTCTCTTCCCAAGCTGACTCACAACCTCCAAAATAAGGTCAAATACCCAACAGGGGTGCACTTGCACCACACACAGTTTACAAAGTGTGCCAGGATCTTTGATTCAGACCAGATGCCCTCCCCACAGGAGCAGTTGAGGAGGCCACTCCCCGCTTTTCCAATAGTAATAAGTAAGCCTGTGGTCTGAGCAGTACAGGTTGGCTGGGAAACGGTCCACTGCTACCGTGGGGCCAGGCCTGTCTCATAGCCCTCCGTCTTCATGTCATTGAGCCCTAGCTCCTCATTTTGGTCAAACGTGCGCTTATAACGTTCCACCTTCATCTCTGGATCCTCTTCAGGTGCATACACATTCTGGAAGGCCAAGGACAGATCATCAGTGCCAATACCATCCTGCTATCCTCCCTCCCCAGGCTGCTTCCAATGCCCACTTTCTGCAGAACTCTTGAGTTTTTTACTCTAAGCACCACCAATTCCCCATGACTAGGCTCAACTAGTGGGAAGCAACAGAGGCCACATGGGCCAGGAGTAGAATTAGGGAACAGTCCACCTAAAATACTTTCTACCTGCACCTTCTTATAAAGAGTGTAATAATAGTCTTAATCATGCAAGGACCTTAGAACAGTTTTGCCTGACCCATAATAACTGCTCATTAAATATTAATGTTATTGTCAATCACCAGAATATCTCCCCAGTCAGTTTAACGCCTTTCAGTTTTCCTATATTGGACAAGGGACCATTTCTCCTCACTCCACAATCAGACTTGCAGAATGAAAACATTATCACTGGACTTAGAGCTGGGGACAACTAGACTTTAGGAGGAAGGAGCCTAGAAGTATCCTTTTTTCACTCTTGACACACACTTACAACCACTCCCACATTCCCCCCTTTCTCCCTTATGTTCTAAGTTCTGCTAAGAGGTTCCTTGATAAAGAGCAGATCATTTAGAACCAAGTCTCAGTTTCTGGAGAAATGATACATGTTCAAGGAAAGTCAGAAAACATATCTCCATGAAATATAAGGGAAGGTCTACTGTACCTGCAAGTAGCTGTTTCCTGCTGGATCATTCATAATAAAGTGGGCCTTCATTTTACCCTCCATGATCTAAAGAGGAGAGAATACAGTATGTAAATTTTACAAAGCATGGAGAAGCTAAGTCTACCAGATGAGAATCAAGCCAATTTACACTGCAGTATGCCCAAGTTTCATGAACTGGTGAAATGAGGTACTTCTAAAAGTAGAATGGAGAAGATCTAAAGTAAGAATTGTTTACACTCAGCCGGTGTGGCTCAGTGGTTGAGTGTCGACCCACGAACCAGGAGATCAGGTTTGGATTCCCATTTAGGACACATGCCGGGGTAGGGGACATGCAGGAGGCAGCCGATCAATGATTCTCATCATTGATGTTTCTATCCTTCTCTCCCTCTCTCCCTTCCTCTGAAATCGATTTAAAAAAAGGTATTAAAAATAATAATAAATAAAATAAGAACTGTTTGATATTATTTAAGAAACAATTTTACACCCCCAATTTCATCTCCCACTCCAAACAGGCCAACTTCTATCCCAGAAGACTGAAGGACTGCCCTTCCTCTACCCCAGCACAAGACTGAAGGATTCAGTGACGATACCACAACACACTATGGACTGGGGCCATGGCCTAGTTGAGGGTAGAGGGGAGGGAATTAAGACAGGAGATTAAATGAATGTACCGTTATTGGAAACAGACATACCCCAGCCCTCTTCCCAGAACACCTGAGACCAGGAAATGGAGCACCCCCGACAGGAACCTGACCAGCCTAAGAAGAAAGACCTAACTACTCTGGCTTTGGTGCTACCTCAACAAGGCCAAACTAAATCCCTTACAATGAGCCCAATGTCAGCAAATCACCGCCACTCGGGTTTTTTAGTTTTCTTTTAAATAGACAACCAATGATTACCAGACATCAAAGCCCCTAATATTGAAAGACAGACATTTGCATGGAAAAAAAAAAAAAAAGAACAACTTAGAGGAAATGGAAACAATGCAAGGAAAATAAAGTGCCAAAAAAAAGCCCAACATTAATATTCTCAAGAAGAAAAAAATGCTACATCCTTACACTATTTTCTAAAAAGGCAGAGGAAGAGTATTCAAAGACCAAAAAAAGCTCTTGGAAAATAAAAATGTTAGTGAAAATGAAAACCTCAACTAAAAGATTGGAAAATAAAGTTGAGGTAATCTCCTCAAGTAGAGAAAACACAAAGAAACTGAAGACTGGACAAAGGATAAGTACTTTACAGAAGACCAGAAAGTCAGTCTAATATTCCAAAACACAGGGTTTCAGAAGGAACAGAAAGGAAGCAATTCTCAAAAGGATCACTTTAAAAAGCTTCCTATAACTGAGCCACATGAGTTTCCAGATTCAAAGGACCTACCAAGTGCTTAGCACAGTGGCTGCAAACTGACCCCACACCAAAGCATATCCTGGAACTTCCCATCACAGGGACAAAGCAGTACAAGAACAGGTCACATACAAAAGATCAGAAATCAAAATGCCTGAAGACTTCGAAATAGCCAAACTGGAACGTGGAAGACATTAGTGCAATGTCTTTCAGATTCTGATGAAAAATTATTTCCATCCTGGAATTCTATTCCCAGCCATTCATCGATGTAGGGTGACTGAATCCTTGAATAACGAAATTTCCAGACATGTAAGGTCCCAGAAATCTCCCTTCCCATACACTTTCTCAAGAAACTAGTGGAGAAGATCCTCCAACAATATAAGGGAGGAAACTGAGAAAGAGGATGACATGGGACATGGAAACCAGGAGAATCCCCAACACGCTGGTTAAATGTTTAAAAGGGAGCAAGAAAGGGTAGGCAGCCTCTCGTTCACTGGAGCCCCAGGACCACAAGTACTGACCAGCCAGAGTCCTCTCACCTGGTCCAACTTCTGGCTAAACTCCTGCAGCTTGTCCACCTGGCCAGGATTGGAACTGTCACCCAGTGTGAAAGGGTTCTTGGTCACCTGCAACAAACGTCATCCACACTGCTGTACGCTGGCTCTGTATTATAGGTTTGACCATAAGCCTGGTCGGGGTGGAAGTTAAACCAACTTCTGGTACAACTCCTACAGCTTGTCCAGTCGGGGAAGCATGGTCTTCATTTATCCCATAACCATCTTTCTGATTATTCCTAAGAGCTTATGGATTAATCTGCCAAGGCGGCAACTGGCCGTGTGAAACAAACTATAAACATGTTCTTACAATATGAGTGAGCCCTAGTCCTAATTTAACAAGAAATGCAAAGTATAATTTACGAAGACAAAATGCCTAACGACTGAGAATTAAATTAAATGATTCATCAGGAGGACAAATATATGGGCTAAGTCGACAATGCATATATATGTTGGGGAGTTTTAGATGCTGAAAGGACCTTCACCCCTCATTTTACAGTGAAATAAAAACCACACATGTCTCAGAGTTAAGGCCTAGCTAAGAATTTCCAATCAGAATTTCCCATAAACTTATCTTAACAATCCAAAATAAATTTAAGTCTCTTAAATCAGCTTTAAGGCAAAAAAAAAACCCCATTATCAGCTCCCAAAACTAGGACATGTGAGGTCCCCTAGCCCCTCCCCACAGCAGCACTGCTGAAGTAGCCATGCACTACTCACCAGGTCCCGGATGTCTTTCAGCAGCCCCTCCAGTGTGGTGAACTTGCCTCCAAAGATAGCCATTCCCAACTCAAATTCCAGTTCTGGGATTTCCACACTGCACGTCTCAGACTGTGAGATGAGAGGTCAGCATAAGCTCTAAATCAGGAGCCAGTAGAGAAAGCTAACCAGAGTCCTCCTGCCACATTAATACCGCCTGTGACAGTTTGGGGACAAAGTCAACCGTCCCCGTTTTCTGACTTTCTAGTTAAAGCTGGACTCACTCCTATGCTATGTACCACAGGAATGGAACCAAACTAATAAAGGGACACTGAGTCATGGCTCCAAGCTGCCAGGTATCCTGTCATCAGAGGCCAGAGACAAGAGCCTCACAGACACTGCCAGCAAACAGCTGTCCACTCATCAGAAAGAGCTTGTGGGTCGCCTTCTGAGCCTCCAATCACAGAAGTAAGGAGGCACCACACAGCCAAAAGACATCATTTAAAAAGACAATTTCCCCGAGAGACAAGTCACGTGAGGAAGACGGTCACTTTCCCACACAAGCTGTTACCTTGAGCAGGTCTCTGGTCATATCTGAGGGGTCTGTGATACGGAGTGTGATCCTGGTGCCCAAGGGCTCTACTGCTCCTCCAGATTTCACCTGCAGACAACAGTAGTCAGCAACAGCAAGAAGGCCCCGAGCCGAGCCTCGTGCCCAGCAGACCTCACAGGGTCGGCTTGGACCACCAATCAGGCCCGCTAAAGGCTACCAAGCACAGAGCCTTCTAAATGAATAGTAGCAGCGGTCACCCAAATAAAAACACCGAGTGCGCCAGGAGGAAAGTGCTCAGCACCTGCCAAAACGCGCCCCAAGGTGACAGGAAACTCTAATTTATCTTTAAAAAAATGATTATTGGGATTTGAAAGGGACATTCAATTGCATCCAACATGTGAATCCCCTTTATAATATTCTGGCTTAAGAATTTAACAGCTTATGCTTGAATAGACTCAGGGAAAGGGAACTTACAGCCCTCCAAGGCAGCCCATTCTATTTTTATGAACTTCGAAAATGTTATTGAGTCAAAATCTGGCTCCTGTTCCTTAAAACCAAACTTGAAAATGTCTTAAACGAGCGTGCTTATGGGAGGCAGCTGATCATTGTTTCTCTCACATCAATGTTTCGCTCTCTCCCTCTTCCTCTTCCTTCCTTCCTTCCTCTAAAATCAATGGAAACATGTCCTTGGATGAGGACAGAGAGGAAGGGAGGTCTTAAACAAGTTATGATTAGGCAGATAGAAGATAAACAAGTTATGATTATCTCTAACTTTTCTCCTCTAAGCCAATTCCCAGTTCCTTCAATGGCCCCTCACCCTACACCAGGGGTGGGCAAACTTTTTGACTCGAGGGCCACAATGGGTTCTTAAACTGGACAGGAGGGCCGGAACAAAAGCATGGATGGAGTGTTTGTGTGAACTAATATAAATTCAAAGTAAACATCATTACATAAAAGGGTACGGTCTTTTTTTTTTTTTTAGTTTTATTCATTTCAAACGGGCCGGATCCGGCGCCGTAGTTTGCCCATGGCTGCCCTACACTAAGCCTAAGAGAAAGACCCATCCCCCACTCCCCTCATCCCAAAGCAGATTTAAGAAGGGTGAAGGTTAGAGAGGTCACCCTCAAGTTAGTCTTCCCAACCAATGGAGCCCTCACCTCATTGGTCCGATGACCGCAGTACTCGCAGCTGGTAGCCATGATGATAACCTCCTTAAAGTGGGGGATTTCTGTAGCTGGAGTTAAGGGAACCTGCTTCCAGGATAGCAAGACCATCCTCTGAGAAGAACAAACCCAAACCCTGGTCCCAGGACTACAGGAAACAGATCCCAAGAAGCAGTCCTAGCCCTCCAGAAGAGGGCAAGGTCACAACCCACGGTGCCTCCTGTTCACAAATGTTGGCCCAGGCCACTCGCAGGAGCCAAGACTACAGCCCAATTCTCTCTGTAAACCCAGAAGCCAAGGTGTGGCCTCATCACAGGCAACATCCTCATCACTCAGAATGAAACGTGTTTTCCATGAAGGCAGTGGTCTCCAGCCTGAAGATATACTTCACACCCAAGTCAGAGGAGCAACTCAACTGCCTGACGAAAGATACGAACTAGCTTCATGTTGGTCTGAGCTGGAGCATTGCATTCTGGGCAGTTTGTATTGAACTGCAGCACCTGGAACACAACATGGGGATGCGGGGGTGAGCCCTCCCCGGCAGGTGAGCCCTGTCAGGCTAAAGCATTCAGTTGGTATGCGGTGGTCGCCTGTGTTGGTGGAGAGGAAGAGAGCCACTGAACAGCATCAGTCTCAGCTCACAACTCTGCTCCTTCCTCCACAGTAGCCAATGGGACTCACTTCGTTTCTGAGATCTTCCTCTTGCGGCTTCTCTTCTGGCGCCTCTGCCTAAAGTAGCAGAGATGCAAATCACATGTTGCACATGTATCTCAGCCTCCCGACCCCTTGCCTTGGAGCGCGGGAAAATGCTGTGGCTTGCTTTTGTCAGCTGCCACCTCATGAGTTTAACAGAGAAGCTAGAAAGCAAAGCCCCAATCAAGGGAAGAACAGAGCTTAAGGAAAGACCAAAGCTATTGTCGTCCTTTATTGTAAAGTGCACGCTAAGCCCTGACACGAGCTTGATGGGAAGCACAAACATGCTGATATAGGTACACAGGGCAGCAGCAACAAAGTAAGTTTCCACCAACTCCTCTCTGGCTTCTTCAGCTCGCTTACCTGGAGCCCCAGCATCTCCTCCTGCTGCGGAGTCCGGTTATAATGTGTGATCACCAGGGCGTCATCTTTCTGGGGAGCGTGCGGGTTTTCCACGAAGCTGTTCCCTGAGGGGTCATCAATGATCTAACAGACGGGTAAAGATTAATTATAAGCCATGTAAAATCCTCCACCTACCATCAGCCCACTCAGGCACCACAGTGGAAAAATCCCAGACAGTCTTAACGGTTTCTCCTCTCTTAAATTGAGGCACCTAGACACCCTCAATACTCACCAGGGTGAAAGGAGAGGCCACCTGCTTCAGCTCTTTCAGTTTGACAATGAATTCATCCAGTCTTTCAGCGACAGCTTCTTCATTTGCCTGACAGGAACCGAGAGTAAAAGTATCAGCCCTGGTCATAGACCTTTATGCCCTCACTTCCTGTCGTGCCCGAGTCACTTCCATCAGGAAATCATCACCTTAGCGTGAGTGGGAACAGAGAGACTCAGACTTCACAAGAAGATGTAGCACATAATTTGAAGTTTATGGGTGGTGCCAGATGAGCCTCATTTTCTCACTCATTCAACCCTTTAAACCAGGCATTCGTGCCAGGTTAAATATGAGTCCCCTCATGGGGCTCCCCAGCTAGTTAGGAAGACAGATGACTAATACGTAATTATATCACTTCTGTCATAATAAACAGACAGTGGAACACTCAGAAAGCATAGCTAAACCCAAGGGAGGACAGGCTCTTCAGTGGTAATGATACATAGTCTGTTGGCGGCGACAGGCCTGAATATACACTGGCAAAGGCGAAGTGGAAAGAACAGTAGATGTTCTGTATGCAACATCTCGGCAGCTATGGCATCGCCATATACTTCCCCTAAAAGTCCTCCCGACGTTCTGTCAGACAGTTCACCTAGTGGAAAGCTGAACACTCTATTCAGATGCATGTAAGTAATTCTTCCTTGAGCTGCTGCAATCAGAATACCCCAGCTCACCCTTCGAGTGGGCTGGTCCTGCTCCAGGCCAGAGATGGCTCGGCTGATCAGTCCTTCAACAGTGGTCAAAGCTGGGAATAAGAACAAAGGACAGGGGAGTCTGGGCTCTGCTCTCAAGTGCCTGTGTGACCCCGGGCAATTCATGTGACCTCCTTAGGCCTTGAATTCATCTGTAAAATGAGGCTAGCAACAAAGTTCCATTCAGCTCTAACAACAGTGATGACAAAACCCTGTAAGTAAACACCATCTCAAACTGCTTTAGCTAAGTGTTCTGCTGAAGGTCAGTCAATGAAGACCCCAACGATTACCAAACCCACACACAGCCACTAGACCTGGCCGGGGTTTTACAAGAAAGTGAGTAAGGGTCCAGCTACGCATAAGCAGCCCAAATACCTGACCTTGAACTTACCTCCCTTCTGGCTGAAGGCAGGAATTTCAAAATCTAACTCTGGAATCCTTGTGGTGGCCGAGTCCGTCTTCACCACTTCCCGGTTCATGTCCTGGTCAGAGAGAAGCAGGTGCAGGCCAGAGAGGTCAGAGGTCAGAGGCCAGCAGTGCCCCCCCCCAGGGAAGGCCAGGCTGCCCTCCATCAGACCCCGGCTGCCCACGTGGAGCGAGTTCCCCGCCTAAGTCCTGCTCACGTGGCGCCTTCTCAACAATGTACAAAGCCCCTGCACACGCCCCACCTGGTCGGCCTCCCACCTGGTCAGCCTCGGCACCGCGCCCTCTTCGTTTCTAAGGAGACAGGGAGGCGTGGACACGCAGAGGAATCACTCCGCCCGGGCCCGCCGCCCGCCCCGCGCCCCGCGCCAGGCTCTCACCTCGGCCGCCCGGACCGTCAGCGTGTAGCGCACGCCCTGGTCCTGGATCCTGCCCGCCGACTGGACCTCCGTGTTGTTCCAGCCGCAGTGCTCGCAGGAGAAGGAGCTGACGATCACCTCTCTGAAGAAGGGGATCGTGGTGAGCAGCAGGCGCGTCACGCCCTGGGGAAGCAGAAAGCCAAGGAGAGAACCAGTGAACCCAGCTCCCCACCTGGCGACCCCGAGGGGCCTCACCCCGGGTGCCCCCGCGGCCCTCCCGCCCGCCCGCGCCTCACGTCGCGGTAGCAGTTCATGCACAGCGACTCGATCTCCGTGGGCTGCTGGCCCTCGTCCTCGGCGCTGAAGGGCCGGAACACGCGCGCCGGGGCCGGGGCGGGCGAGGGCGCGGCCGCAGCCCCCGGGGGCCCCGGCTCCACCGTCCCGCCGGCCGACATCGCACCACGCGCAGCGTCGCCCGCGGCTTCCGGCTCCTGGCCTCCCGTGGCCCCGCCCCTTCCGGCGGCACTTCCCTCCGCGGCCGCCCCGCCCTTTCGTAGGGAGGTGGCCCACTCTGGGCCCCACCCCCCTTTTTTTTTTAGATTTTTCAATTGATTTTTTTTTTTTTAGTTTCTATCCAAATCCAGTAATTATTTTTTAATCCAATAATTATGAACACTTTTGCCATATTTGTCACTTTACACACACAATTATTTTAACAGTAAGTTGCGCCCTAGCTGGTTTGGCTCACTGCATAGAGGATTGGCCTGCTGACTTAGGGTCCCGGTTCTATTCTGGCCAAGGGCATATGCCTGGGTTCCGGGCTCGTTCCCCAGTAGGGGGCATGCAGGAGGCAGCCAATCAATGATACTTTCTCATCATTGATGTTTCTATCTCTCTCTCTCCCTTTCTCTCTAAAATCAATAAAAAAAAATTTTTTTAAAGAGTAAGTTGCAGCACTAGCTGGTTTGACTCAGTGGATACCAGCATTGGTCTGCAGACTTAGGGTCCTGGTTCGATTCCAGTCAAGGGCACATGCACAGGTTGTGGGCTCGATCCCCAGTGTGGGGCCTGCAGGAAGCAGCTGATCCATGATTCTATCTCATCATTGACGTTTCTCTCTCTCTCTCTCCCTCTCTAAAATCAATACAAATATATTTTTAAAAAACAGCAAGGTGCAGACAATAATATCTATACCTTTGAATACTTCAGAATATATTCCCAACACACATGCTGGGAGAAGAATCTTTTCTTACATATCCAAACTATGATTACCAAATACAGGATATTTAACATTGATACAGTACTATTATCTAATACTAGAGGCCTGGTGCATGAAAATCATGCACTGGGGGGTAGGGGGGGGTGTCCCTCAGCCCAGCTTGCACCCTCTCCAATCTGGGATCCCTTGGGGATGTACAATTGCCAGTTTAGGCCCGATCCCTTTGGCAGTCAGACATCCCTCTCACAATCCAGGACTGCTGGCTCCCAACCGCTCGCCTGGCTGACTGCCTGCCTGATTTCCCCTAACCGCTTCTGCCTGCCTGCCTGATCACCCGCTAACCACCCCCCTGCCAGCCCAATAGATGCCTAACTGCTCCCCTGCCAGCCCGATTGCCCCCAACTACCCTCCCCTGCCGGCCTGGTCGCCCCCAACTGCCCTCCCTCCCCTGCAGGCCCGGTCGCCCCCAACTGCCCTCCCCTGCAGGCCATCTTGTGATGACATGGGGTCACCATCTTGTGACCACATGGGGCGGCCATCTTGTGCGAGGGTGTGATGGTCAATTTGCATATTACCACTTTATTATATAGGGCTAGAGGCCCGGTGCATGAATTTGTGCACAGGTCCAGTCCTTCTGCCTGGCTAGAGATCGGGGCCAATTGGGCCCTATCAGGGAAGGCGGGCAGGGGAAGGGACCACGGGAGGTTGGCTATGGGAGTGCACTGACCACCAGGGGGCAGCTCCTGCATTGGTCGTCTGCCCCCTGGTGGTCAGTGCACGTCATAGCTACCGGCCAGTCATCTGGTCGTCTGATCATAAGGGTTGCTTAGACTTTTATATATATATAGATACAGTCTGTATTCAAATTCCACATCTTGTCCCTCTGATGTTCTCCATGGCAACTCTTTCTCCAATCCAGGATCTGATTCAGGACCAGGCATTGCCCCTAGTTCTCAGGTCTCTGGTTTCCTTCAACCTGGAAGTCCCTCAGTCTGTCTTTGTGTCTTATGACATTGGCATTTTTGAAGAGTACAGGTAATTTGGGTTTATCTGATTTTTTTTTTTTAGTTTTTTATTATTTATTTATTTATTTTAAATAATTCTTTATTGTTGAAAAGTATTACATATGTCACCTTTTTCCCCCCTTAAATCCCTTACAGCCAACCCCCGCCCACCCCCACCCCAGGCCTTCACAAGAAGGGAGAGGGAAGAGAAACATCAATGTGAGGATGTGAGAGTGAACACTGATGAGCTGCCTCCTGCACACCCACCAGGGATCCAGCCAGCAAAGGCAGCCTTTCAGTTCACCGGCCTACGCCCAAGCAGCTGAGCCACCCTGACCAGGCAACTCTGGGCCCTTAGAGAGCAGTACGGGGCTTCCCTGTTGCCAGGATTATATGATCCAAATTTCCATAGCCGGATTCAGGCTTTGCCTCTACCTCAGTTCAGGTGTCACTTCACCAGGACGTCCTCCCAGAGCCAGGGCAGTGTTCGCTCCTTCACAGTGTCTCCATCGCACAGGGTTCTAACTATTGGCCACAGTGTTTGACCACAAGAACCAGGCCTCTTGCTGACATCCTGGGCTTCCTTCGATCCACTGTTGGACCAGGTGATGCTACGGCTCTAGTCCCTCAGTCCCTCTCTCCCTTTCTGTTTTTCTCACTCCCTATTTCTGTCCTCATACACACCTGCCCAAATTCCAGCCTCAAATACACAACCCTCAGTTTTAGTTCCACCCCTTCATCCCTACCACATCTGCTCCCTCTGACTACCCCTCCCAGTTTCCTAACAACAAAAACACCTTTTATTTGGAGGGAGGGGGGTAAACTTTCCTTTCCAGCACCTCCTCTCCCTGGGTACCGCTCTCAGCTCTGTTGCTAAATCCAGATGTCTGGGTAGAGATCTAGGCTGCGGCATGATGCAGCCAGCTTCATGTGGGGTCTGTGTTAGGAGGAGTGTGGAGGTACAGGGCCAACTGAGCTGGACTGAAAGGGCGCTGGAAGGGGTGTGCTTACCCTGCCCACTACCCCCCACTTCACCTACCCCCAGCTTCAGGGTTCTCAGAGGACCTATGAGGAGCTTCATTGCCTCCAAGTGAATCTATATGTGGGGACTGGGGGGGTTTAAGAGTTTGGGGTTCCCAAGAAGAGGGCCAGTGTCATAAAAAGGGGCCATTCAAAATCTGGAACAGCAGGAACAAAAGGTAGAGGCCATCTCAGGAGCCTGCAGGTGAGGCACACTGTCCTGTGCCAAGCCGGCCCATGAACGATGCAGGCTCAGAGGAAGGTCGCTAGCCCACGCCCACCCCCAGGCCAACACAGCTCTCCCCTAAAGCAGAGCACAGCCATGCCCAGGCCCCTCTGGCAGACTCGCACTGAAAGGGGGTCCCTGAGAAAGTACAGCAGGGGCCTGGAGTGGCCGATGGTGTGATTTGGGGATAGTGGTGAGGGCACTGCTTTCAGACATGGTCCGAATGAGAGTCACACCAGGCAGACCAGTTTCCATTATAAACATCTATTTCAATGGAGTCAGAAGTCTAGGCTTCAGTCTGAGCGTCAGAGATGGGGAGGGCACCTCGTAGACTCTCCAGAGGGTTTAGGAAGCCCCCACAGTTTGGAGGCGTGGGCGGCTGTTTAAAAGCAGAGCTATGTAAGAAAATATGGGCCCTGCTCCCTCCCATTACAACTCCCACCATTTGTACCCACCAGCATCAGAGCGCGCAGGGATACACACACACACAGTCACATACTCTCTCCTCACATTCTCCTCCTTTCTCCTTTCTCTCCCCCAACAGAAGCTGTCGTGGCAGCCCTGGGGAGAGGAGCTGCTCTCGGGACAGCGGCAGTAGTGGCCACCAGGGGCCAGAGTGGTTGCAGCCAAGCCCGGGCCTGAAGAGACAGGCTTCCAGCACCATGGCCACGGGCTGGCACTTAATTTCCCCGCATAGAGCGCCTGTCTCCCTTCCCACTCCCGCCAGCACCGAATGGGGCAACTCGGGAGGACTCCCAAATGAGCACGGGAAGCCAGGTTCGCAAATCCTGGTGAGTGTAATGCATCCGGGTCGGGGACTCACTCGCAGGAGGCGGGGTAGGCAAGGGACAACTGCCCCTTCGGTGGCCTCACCCATCCTGCAGGGCCCTCCACCCTCTGCCCAGTAGGCCACTGTCGAGGACTGAACCATGCTTGGGGCTCCCTGAACAAGGAGCTGGGAAGTGGGCCCGGACAAACAGGCCCTCAGGGCTCCTCTCCATAGCCCAGATCATGGTCACGAAGGCTGTAGTTTATGTCTTCCCACAGGTCGTCCAGACGGGCCTGCAGCCTGCTCCGGGCCTTGCCGCTGTCCGCGGGGAGGAACTCGGGGGCGAAGGCGCTGTGGCTCGGTGGGGGCGGTGCCAGCTGCTGCTGGACCTCCTCTGTCTCCTGGTCGATGGCGCGGGTGAAGGCGGCGATCTGCAGGAAAGTGTCTTGGCGGAAAGCCTGCAGGCGCTGGCGCACCTCCTGGGACAGCGCCTGGGGGTCCGGGTGGGCCCCTTCCCCGCCCGTTCGGGCATAGGCGCTGAGCTCTTCGCGCAGATGGTCCAGGTTCTGTTGGATGCCCGCGTGCAGGGCCTTGGCCTTGAGCGTGAGCTTGTGCGAGAGCAGCTGCACGCAGCGGCTGAGGCGCGCGGGGCTGGCCACGGTGTGCGGGGCCACGCTGCGGTGTAGCTCCTGCACGTGCTGCCCGATGCCGCTCACCAGGCGCTCGGCGTACGGGTGGAACAGCTGCTTGATGCGGCCGGTGTGGTGCACCAGGCTGCTCTGCAGCTCCTGCAGCAGGTCCCGCGCCTCGGCCACGCCGCCCAGCAGCTGGGCCTTGGTGTCCTCGCTGACCACGCGCAGCTGCTCCTGCAGCTCCTGCACGCGCAGGGCCACCTGCTCCATCAGGGCGCTGGTGTAGGGCTCCAAGCGCCGCCGCAGGCCCTCCAGGTTCCAGCCCACGCGCGCGTGCGCCTCCGCCATGTAGGGCTCCAGGCGCGCGCTCACCTCCTCCAGCTCCTCCTGCAGCTGCCGCCGCAGGCCCTCGGGGTCGGGTGGGAGCCCGGGAGGGGCGCTCCCCTGCCCACTCAGAGGGCCCAGCTTCTCCAGGAGCTTGTCCATGTTGTGGAGGTCTTGCTCAAGGCTGCCTTTCAGGCTCCTGGGGAAGAGGTCAGAGGTCAGGCGGCAGACTGCAGGCCCCACCTCTGCTTTGCCCCAGAGGCTTCGCCCACTGATCTAATGGGGAAACCAAGGGCGCTATCCCAGCCTCGGGCCGCCCGTCCGCACACAGGCACTGCCCTTGCAGATCCAGACCCGCAGACCCGCAGACCCGCAGACCCGCAGACCCGCAGACCCGCAGACCCGCAGACCCGCACCGCCCGAGGGGGCACAGAGCCTCTGGGGACGCAGTGGGTCCTCTCCCCTCCAGCTCCCACGCCGCAGCGGGCCAGGGGGCAACAGCCACAGCCAGGTCAGAGTGGGGCGGGGCCGCCGGCCAGGGCGCACAGCCAGGAAGGCCAGGATTTCGGGGGTGAGGGGAGCTGGCAGCTTGCTTCCTCTGCTCCGCAGCAGGAGCAGACCGCGGGTTGAGGAGTCAGAGGCAGCCATCATCCCACAGCCTGTCTCCTCCCTTCCCCGTGCCCCTTGCCCGGGCACTCACGCGGACTCCCGGGCCAGCTTCTGCTGCTGGGTCTGCTCCACCCTGCCCTTGTCCCCGCTGCTCTGACCGGAGTCCACTCTGAGGCCTTTCCGCGCCTCGGCGGTGGGAAACGCTGTGGAAAGGCAGGGGTGAGTGCGGGCCTCCGGCCAGCCTCCACCTCACCTCCTCACCCCTGCCAGGGGGGAGACCCACCTGAGAGGAGTGCCAGCGCCCAGGCCAGGGCTGCAGTCATGCGGGCCATTGCCTGTCTTGAGAAGGAAGGCCGGGGAGGCCTGGTTAAGGTGAGGAAGCAAAGACAGGGACATCTCCCAGGTGTCAGTCCCAGGGTCAGCCTGCCCCAAGTCTGTGAACACTTCCCTGGAGCGTAGGGAGCTCAGAGCCCTGAGGACTGACTGTAGGAGCTCGTGGTGACAGGATGGAGGCAGGTGAGTGTGGCTGGGAAGAGAAGGGTGTCTTTCCCAGGGGAGGGAAAGAGCTCAAGGAGGTGGAGCTCTAACTGTTTTGTAAAGGCTCCCCCTCCTCCTCCCCAGCCAGGCCCCAGAAGAGCTTCCTAGGGGAGGGCTGCTGGCCCTCACCCCCCTCTTCCGGTCCCCGTGGGTGGCTGGGAGCAGAGGCATGCCCAGGGCAAGAAGCAGCTCTGCCACGTGGTGCTCCACGTGGGTCTGGTCCCTCCTTACCCCCAGCTCTGCTGAGACCCTGCAGTCCTCCAGGGGACTCTGTCCCCCTTGCCCTCCGCCCTCTGCCCCAGCAGCTCACCTGCTCAGTTCTGGGCACAGAGGGCAGACATTCGGCTTTATATTCCAGGGCCTGGGCCTCTGGCAGCAATTCCTTTGAGTAAATATCACGTGGAAGTTCAAAGAAAGATGACCTCAGCGGCCTCCCAGTGCTCACCTCCTGCCCTTTCCTGGCACCCACAGGGTTAATGAGTGCCCCCATCTCAGGGGCTGTCCCAGTGGATTAGGGCTTCTTGGAAAGTTTACAAGGAGTGGCCCAAATCCTCACCCAGTTCACCCCAAACCCTTTAACCTCCAACCTGCCCACTCACAACTGGCTGGCCCAGAGATAGATACATGCCTGTTTGTCTGCTGGAGCCCACTCTTACTCAACTGCCCGGAGGCACTGTGCCCAGCCAGCCAGGGGCAGTGGCCAGCTGCCCGCCTGACCCTAGCAGCCTTGGCAGCTCCCCTACAGGCTCCTGGGCAGATGGGAGAGTCAGCATTCACAGGGCAAAGACCCTCGCACCTCCCCTTCATGAAATAATCCTGGAACAAGCAGGAAGTCAGGGGGGAGAAGAGGAGGTGGTGAGAGGCAGAACCTGGACCAGGGACTCTGGGCCCAAAGAATTGGGTCAAGAGTAGGCTTCTCCTTCAGGGGAGAGGCTGGCCTTTACCCACAGGCCTCTGAGGAGGGGAGCCAGGAAGCTCAGGCCTTCTCTGATGCCTTGTCCACTCCGTATACTTACACCCACACTTATAAACTCCTGAGTTTTGCCTTTGCTGTTTTGGCTCAATGGATAGAACGTCAGCCTGCAGACTGAAGGGTCCCAGGTTCGATTCCTGTCAAGGGCACATGCCTGGGTTTCGGGCTCAATCTCCAGTAGGGGGCATGCAGGAGGCAGCCAGTCAATGATTCTCTCTCATCATTGATGTTTCAATCTCTCCCTCTCCCTTCCTCTCTGAAATCAATAAAATATATTTTTAAAAAATAGTAAATAAACTCCTGAGTTTTGCTCCTGTGTCTTGAACGGATCCCCTCTCCCTATTTCCACCACCAATCGCATCACACTCCCCTTGTCTCTCACCTTAATCACACTCAGCCTCCAGAGGCTCTGTCTGCCACAGTCCTGCCTGATTGGTCCATCCTCTGCTGTGGCTCATCCAACCCACTTCCATGTCATCTCCTGCCACACAAAGCCCCTGGCATTTCCTGAGCACACCACCTCTTTCAGAACTCCGAGCCTTTGCACATGCTGTTCCTCTGTGAAATATTCTATTCCTTGGTGAACTTATATTCTTTTCTTTCTTTTTCCCCCAGATTTAGTTTGTATTACATAGGATCAGGCTCAGGTACAATGACAAAAGGGGGTGGGGGTGAGTGGGAGAGAAGAGCCTAAACAAAATGGAATTTTATTTCTGATGGAAACAAGCCAACCAGGGCTCCTTTTGTCTTGTTGCACTATTGTCCCTCCTCCCCAGCAGCTCTGCTGAGACCCTGCAGAGGCTCATGTCTGAGGTTCAGCTGCTGCAGCTCCTCCATCAAGTCCACTTCTTAGCCAGCAGGAAGAAGGAAAAGAAGGGCATGTTCACTCCCTTTAAAGGCACATCACAGAAATTTTTCTTAACACTTTACTGACATCCCATTGGCCAGAACGTAGTCATATGGCTACACATAGCTGGAAAGGAGGCTGGAAAATGTAGTCTTTATGCCGATGACTATATTCCCAGCTTGAAAAAGCTGTCTTTCTCAGGAAGAAGAGAAGAATGGATGGGGGTGGGGGGAGGGGGGTAGAAACAATAGGAGGCTGTGCTGCGCAGCTCCAATATCACTCTGAATGCCCTCCACTGCTTTCACCCTTCTGTGCTCGGGACACAAACTGAATCCATATTAATCACAGTCTTCTTTACAATTAGGTTGGGGACACATGACAATGATAATTATGTGAGCTTCTCATTTGTAGCCACTTATAGGTGACCTTTTGAGGATCACTCCAAGTACAAACTGAGATATCACTCCTCCAGCACTTCCAACAGTTTTATAAACCTTTAATTTTCTACATTAAAGCCTTTTAATCTGGCTGGTGTGGCTCAGTGGTTGAGCATCGACCTATGAACCAGAAGGTCATGGTTCAATTCCCAGTCAGGGCACAAGCCCAGGTGGCAGACTTGATCCCTCTGACTGTTCTGTTACTACCAATTTGTACTTCTTAATCCCTTCACCTTTTCACCCCTACCCCCAAACGCCCCTCTCATTGAAATGTTCTCTGTGTCTGAGTCTGTTTCTGTTCTGCTTGTTCATTTATTTTGTGTGTTTTTTTAGATTCAATTGTTGATAGATATATATTTATTGCCATTTTATTGTTCATATTTTGATAAGTTGCCTCCTCCTCCTCCTCCTCCTCCTCCTCCTCCTCCTCCTCCTCCTCTTTATTCTTCTTCATGAAGACCTTTCAACATTTCATGTGGTATTGGTTTGGTGGTGATGAACTCCTTTAGCTTTTGCTTATCTGGGAAGTTCTTTATATGCCCTTCTATTCTAAACAATAGCTTTGCTGAGTAGAGTAATCTTGGTTGTAGGTCCTTACTATTCATCACTTTGAATATTTCTTGCTACTCCCTTCTGACCTGCAAAGTTTCTGCTGAGAAATCAGCTGATAGTCATATGGATACTCCCTTGTAGGTAACTAACTTCTTTTCTCTTGCTGCTTTTAAGATTCTCTCTTTGTCTTTAACTTTTGGCATTTTAATTATAAAGGGTTTTGGTGTGGGTCTCTTTGGGTTCATCTTGTTGGGTATTCTCTGCACTTCATGGACTTCTATGTCTATTTTCTTCACCAGGTTAGGGACGTTTTCTGTCATTTTTTCAAATGGGTTTTCAGCCTGGCCGATGTGGCTCAATGTTGAGTGTCGACCTATGAATCATGGTTAGACTTCCCCATCAGGGCACATGCCCAGGTTGCAGGCTCAAACCCCAGTATAGGGTGTACAGGAGACAGCTGATCAATGATTCTCTCTCATCATTGATGTTTCTATCTCTCCCTCTCCCTTCCTTTCTGAAATTAATTTATATATATTAAAGGTTTCCAAGTTCTTGCTCTCTCTCTCTTCTCCTTCTGTCACCCCCATGATGCAAATGTTGGTACACTAAGTTGTCCCAGAGACTCCTTACATTATTCTCATTTTTTTGGATTCTTTGAACCTGCTATTCTGATTAGCTGTTTTTTGCTTCCTTAAACTCCAAATCACCAATTTGATTCTTGGTTTTATCTACTCTACTATTTAGTTCCTATAAATTATTCTTTACTTCAGTTAGTGTATTCTTCATTTCTGATGGTTCTTCTTTATGGTTTCCACATCCTTCTTTATGCTGTTGAGGTTCTTACTAAGTTCATTGAGCATCCTTATAACCAGTGTGGTGTTTTTAAAAATATATTTGTATTGATTTCAGAGAGGGAGAGATAGAAACAATGATGAGAGAGAATCAGTGATTGGCTGCCTTCTGCATGCTCTCCTACTGTGGACCAAGCCCACAACCTGGGCATGTACCCTGACCAGGAATGAAACTGTGACCTCCTGGTTAACCGCTGAACCACACCAGCCAGGCATAACCAGTGTTTTGAACTTTGCATCTAGTAAATTGCTTGTCTCCACTTTTAGTTCCTTTTCTGGATTTTTGTTCTTTTCTTTCACTTGGAATATACTTCTTTGTCTCCTTATTTTGGCAGCCTCATCAAAGCCCATCAGTTGCAAGTACTGGCTGCGACCACTGTGGAGGATCAGTACATGTTTCAGTGGGGCTCTGGTGCCTGCTGAGTTCACCCCTCAAATGTGTGGCTTGTGAAGGTGGTTGGGTGGTGCTTAGATATGGTCTGAAGCTGTCCACCAAGTGAACTCCAGGGGGGCCTCCAAGGGGGTACGGACCACGGTCAGCCAAGGCCTGTGCTCTGCCCATGGCCACTGAAGTTAGATGCTGTTTGATTGAGAGATTTTAGGAAAGTCTGAAGCAAGAGTCAAGACAGGCCATTTGTATGGAAAAGCCACTGGAAACAGGTTGGGTGGGCTCACAAAGTGGTGGGGCAGGGTCTCAGGGAATCACCAGGGTGGGGGGAACAGTGTTAGCTAGGTTGATGGTGACTCAAATATGGCACCTGCCAGATGGCTGTGTGGGAGGAAGGCTCAAAAAGGAAGAATGGCCTCTATCAGCACCTCGTCTGGGAGAATGCTGCCCCTTCAGTTTCTCCCTGGATGTCCCTGGTGCCTTTCAAGTTGCTGCCCCAGCGCTGTAGCTGAGAGTGAATCCAAGTTAGTCCATGCATGGGCCCTTTAAGAGGAATGCCTGGGCTCCAGCAGCCTCCGTCTCACTCAGTCTCAATCCCCTCTGGTTTTTACAGCCAGAAGTTATGGGTGCTTCTCTTCCTGGCACTGGGCTGAGGGGCCTGTTGTGGGTCTGGAACTCCTTGTTCCTCAGGGGACTTCTGCTGTGGAGATATCCTTGCAATTTTTATCCACTAGTTAGAACCAGCCCTTCCCAAGTCTCTGCTCCTCCTACCAATGTCAATGTGGCTTCTTTTTTAATTCCTTGGGTGTAGGACTTCGTTCAGCTAGATTTTAGGTGGTTCTGAATAATGGTTCTGTAGTTTAGTTGTATTCTGGATGTGTTTGTGAGAGGACATGAGTACCCCATTAACCGACACTGCCATCTTGACCAGAAGCCCACTCTACACTCTAGTGCTCATTTTTTAAATGTTTGAGTTGGTTGGAGGTATTTGTATATGTGTATGTGTTATGTGCTTTGTGTGTGGAACTATTTGAAATAATTGTAGAGAGCATGACATTTCACCCGAAATACTTCAGCATATATCTCTTCAGAATAAGGACACTTTTAAAAATCATATGTTCTATTTTATTTTACTTGTTGTAGAGAGAGAGGAGGAGAAGAAGAGGGAGATAGATACACTGATGAGAGAGAAACATCAACATCGATCAGCTGCCTCCTACAGGCTCTCTGCTGGGGTTCAAGACTGAAAATCAGGGATGAGCCTTGACTGGAAATCAAACCTGTGACTTCTTGGTGCATGGGTCAGTGCTCAACCACTGAGCCACAATGGCTGGGCAATAGGACACTTTTCCATCAATACAATATCATTGTCACTCCTATGAAAATCAAGATAATTCTTCAATATCATCTAATATGTACTACATATTCAAGTTGCCCTAATTTCCCCAAAATGCCTTTTTAGCTGTTTTCTTCTTTTTTCTCTTAAAATTCAGGATCTAATATTTTTCATCAAGTTGTTATGTCTCTGTTACCTCTTTTCAATTAGAACAGTACTCCCCAGTCTTTGACACTGACTTCTTTTGAAGAGTACAGGGAAGCTGTCTTGTAAAATGTTCTGGATTTGACTGTTTCCTTATCATTGGATCCAGGTTAAACATTTCTGACTTGTCTTTGGACTGGACATCAAATTCCCTAAAAGTTTATATATACAGAAGAAATCAGCTTAACATGTAGATGCAGTGATTTATATATTTTTAAATCACTATTTTTAGAGAGAGGAAGGGAGAAAAAGAGGATAGAAACATCAGTGATGAGAGAGAATCACTGATTGGCTGCCTCCTGCACACCCCTCCTGGGGATCAAGCCCACAACCCAGGCATGTGCCCTCACCGGGAATGGAACCGTGACCTCCTGGTTCATAGGTTGATGCTCAACCACGGAGCCATGACGACTGGGCCCTCTGAAGTATTTTGAACCAGATTATTTCCTCATGAATGTGTTGGCGCTTTCATTTTGTTCACTCTTTCTCTGCCGCTTAGTGTCATGGTATTCACAAACAGCTGCATGTTTAGAAGAGAGTTACCCCCCCTTTTTTTTTAATCCAAGAACTGCTGATATAATCTGGACATAGAGTAAAAAGAATCTTAAAATGTATATTTGTAAAGATTAAAATGTACCTTATTCTATAATGAAAAGGTAGCATCAGTTTTGCTATAACAACATGAGTTAAACAGGTGCATGGATCTCAAATAAGAACTCAATAGGCACCAAATGAGAATTTCTCATAGACAGTCTTTTTCTTGTGAATATTCTTTAAAGAAACATCAGTGACTCCTCACTCCAAATAGTAAGTAAAACTTTTGCAAATTGTTCTCCTTCAGTCTCACCTGCCAATAACTCAAGTGTAAATGGTGATGCAGCCGTCTTACTCAGTGTGGCAGCAGGTTCCGGATTCCATCTCAGAACATACCAACAGCAATGGTAGAACAAAGAGACCTTGGAAGAGGCAATGTTCAAAAGATGAGGGCTGAGACATTCGTAAAGTTGAAGATCTGACCTGAATCCTCAGTTGCAGGAAGCATCCTTAGTGTTGAGTAGGCTGTACTAAAACAAATCCAGCCCAGCCAGCATAGCATTGACCAAGAACCAGGAGGTCATGGTTCGATTCCCGATCATGGCACATGCCCGGGTTGTGGGTTCTATTCCCAGTGTGTGGCGTGCAGGAGGCAGCCAATCAATGATTCTCTCTCATCATTGATGTTTATCTATCTCTCCCTTCCTCTCTAAAATCAATAAACATATATCTACTAGAGGCCCGGTACATGATGCCCTGGAGGGAGTCCCTCAGCCCGGCCTGCCCCCTCTCACAGTCCGGGAGCCCTCAGGGGTGGGAGGCGATCAGGGGAAGGCAGTGCCCCATCACACCCCTGCTGCTGCCACTGCCGGCAGCGCAAGCCTCAGCCGGCCCTGGTTACCTGAGCCTTGGGCAGCCCTGGGCGGCTGGGGGGCTGAGGGGACTGAGGGACTCCGGAGGCAGGTGTGCAGAGTGGCTGGGCTCACCTGGGGGTGGGCCCAGCCTTGCTGGGAGCCTGCTGCCCCTGCGGGGCTGAGGGGACTGGGAGCCACCATCTTGTGGCTGTGGGTGCTGCCATCTTTGAGGGTGGGGCAGGCAATTCGCATATTCCCTACTTATTGGCTATGGGCGCTGCCATCTTTGCAACAGCGTGAGGGCCAATTAGCATATTCCCTCTTTATTAGATAGGATAATAATAAAAGCCTAGGCACTCCCTCATGTTGTCACAAGATGGCCACCACCATGTCACCACAAGATGGCTACCCCACGTCATTACAAGGTGGCCACCAAAAGATTGTCTCCCCACTTTGTCACAAGATGGTTACCCCCACATTGTCACAAGATGGCCACCACAAGATGGCCAGCAGGGAAGAGCAGTTGTGGGTGATCAGGCCAGCAGGGGAGGGCAGTTGGGGGCGATTGGGCCTGCAGGGTAGCAGTTAGGCATTAATCAGGCTGGCAGGGGAGAGGTTAGGGGGTGATCAGGCTGGCAGGCAGAAGTGGTTAGGGGCAATCAGGTAGGCAGGCAGGTGAGCAGTTAGGAGCCAGCAGTCCCGGATTGTGAGAGGGATGTCTGACTGCTGGGATCAGGCCTAAACCTGCGGTCAGACATCCCCTGAGGGGTCCCAGATTGGAGAGGGTGCAACCTGGGCTGAGGGACAGCCCCACCCCCCATCCTCAGTGCATGAATTTCATGCACCAGGACTCTAGTTTTAAAAATAAAATAAATCCAGAGCAGACACCTCATCATGAATCTGCAGAACATCCAAGACAGAGTATCATAACTGAGAAGACTAATTATCTACAAATGAAAATAGTTAAACTGACAGCTGACTTATCAGGACTATGTCTTTAACAGGCTGAAGGTAAGTTGATGGCAAACCAAGAATTATATTTAGGTAAACTATTATTCAATAGTAACAAGTTACTTTTAAAGAAAGACTAAGAGATTTTATCATTCACAGATCCTCAATGAAAGAACTATGAAGGATCTGAAAAGGAAACGGAGCCCAGAGAGAAGTAGGTACAAACAGACTTGGAAGCAACAAACAATAAAATTAGTCAATATTTAGGTAAATTGAAAATGCATTAGTAATTTTATATGCATTTATAAATATGTGTGTATACATATTCAAATACACATATATTTAAATCACATGAGATTAGCTTTTCTATAACTAAAACTTGATCACATGTTGGCGATTTCATATAATTCAACCTAATGTAAATCTATAATAATAAAAGCATAATATGCTAATTAGATGAGGCGTCCTTCTGGACGTCCTTCTGCATGACCTTCTGGACGAAGCTGGGGCTGCAAGGGAAGCCCAGGTCCCAGGTGCCTGCTGGCAGCCAGAAGTAAGCCGGTGCCAGCAGCTGGGAGAAGGAAGGCCTACTCTTGCACAAATTTTGTGCTTCGGGTCTCTAGTATTTTTATATGTAGTTTAGTCTGTCTTATTCACTGCCATATTTCTTGTGCTTAAAACATTGCTTGTAACATGGTAGAGGGCCTCGATCTATACTAATAAAAGGGTAATATGCTAATTAGACCAGGAGACCTGGTGGTGGGATGAGGCAGAGGCGGTTAGGGGCAATCAGGCCAGGAGGGGAGGGCAGTTGAGAGTGATCAAGCGGGTTGGGGGGGGGGGGGCGGGCAGTTGGGGGTGATCAGGACAGCAGCGGGTGGCAGTTGGGGCAAGCAGCTGGCAGGGAGGGCAGTTGGGTGTGAGAAGGCCGATAGGGGCAGATGGGGGCAAGCAGGCTGGCAGGATGAGTGGTTAGGGGCAACCAGGCAGGCAGGCAGGCAGGTCAGTGGCCTGCCTGAGGCTGAGCCTCCCCAGGGCTGTAGGAGAAACTAGGGAGCGGCGCCGGGTTACAGTGCAGGTGGGACAGAAGGAGCACTCTGGGCTAGGCCACTGGCGGAGGGGCTTCCTGCAGAGAGCCTTCCAGGGGGTGGGGAGAGGGGTGTGGGGGAAGTGGGGAGAGGGGTGTGGGGGGGTGGGGAGAGGGGTGTGGGGGAGTGGGGAGAGGGCCGTGGGGGAGTGTGGAGAGGGGTGTGGGGGAGTGGGGAGAGGGGTGTGGGGGGGTGGGGAGAGGGGTGTGGGGGAGTGGGGAGAGGGGTGTGGGGGAGTGTGGAGAGGGGTGTGGGGGAGTGTGGAGAGGGTGTGGGGGAGTGGGGAGAGGGGTGTGGGGGAGTGGGGAGAGGGATGTGGGGGAGTGGGGAGAGGGGTGTGGGGGAGTGGGGAGAGGGGTGTGGGGGAGTGTGGAGAGGGGTGTGGGGGAGTGTGGAGAGGGGTGTGGGGGAGTGGGGAGAAGGCCGTGGGGGAGTGGGGAGAGGGGTGTGGGGGGAGTGTGGAGAGGGGTGTGGGGGAGTGGGGAGAAGGCCGTGGGGGAGTGGGGAGAAGGCCGTGGGGGAGTGTGGAGGAGGGGTGTGGGGGAGTGGGGAGAGGGGGTGTGGGGGAGTGTGGAGAGGGGTGTGGGGGAGTGGGGAGAAGGCCGTGGGGGAGTGGGGAGAGGGGTGTGGGGGAGTGGGGAGAGGGGTGTGGGGGAGTGTGGAGAGGGTGTGGGGGGAGTGGGGGAGAGGGGTGTGTGGGGGAGTGGGGAGAGGGCCGTGGGGGAGTGTGGAGAGGGGTGTGGGGGAGTGGGGAGAGGGGTGTGGGGGAGTGTGGAGAGGGGTGTGGGGGAGTGTGGAGAGGGGTGTGGGGGAGTGGGGAGAGGGCCGTGGGGGAGTGGGGAGAGGGGTGTGGGGGAGTGGGGAGAGGTGTGTGGGGGAGTCGGGAGAGGGGTGTGGGGGAGTGGGGAGAGGGCCGTGGGGGAGTGGGGAGAGGGGTGTGGGGGAGTGGGGAGAGGTGTGTGGGGGGAGTCGGGAGAGGGGTGTGGGGGAGTGGGGAGAGGGCCGTGGGGGAGTGTGGAGAGGGATGTGGGGGAGTGGGGAGAGGGGTGTGGGGGAGTGTGGAGAGGGGTGTGGGGGAGTGTGGAGAGGGGTGTGGGGGAGTGGGGAGAGGGCCGTGGGGGAGTGTGGAGAGGGATGTGGGGGAGTGGGGAGAGGGGTGTGGGGGAGTGTGGAGAGGGGTGTGGGGGAGTGTGGAGAGGGTGTGGGGGAGTGGGGAGAGGAGTGTGGGGGAGTCGGGAGAGGGGTGTGGGGGAGTGGGGGAGAGGGCCGTGGGGGAGTGTGGAGAGGGGGTGTGGGGGAGTGGGGAGAGGGGTGTGGGGGAGTGGGGAGAGGGGTGTGGGGGAGTGTGGAGAGGGGTGTGGGGGGAGTGGGGAGAAGGCCGTGGGGGAGTGGGGAGAGGGCCGTGGGGGAGTGGGGAGAGGGGTGTGGGGGAGTGGGGAGAAGGCCGTGGGGGAGTGGGGAGAAGGCCGTGGGGGAGTGTGGAGAGGGGTGTGGGGGAGTGGGGAGAGGGGTGTGGGGGAGTGGGGATGAGGGCCCGTGGGGGAGTGTGGAGAGGGGTGTGGGGGAGTGGGGAGAGGGGTGTGGGGGGAGTGGGGGAGAGGGGTGTGGGGGAGTGGGGAGAGGGGTGTGGGGAAGTGTGGAGAGGGGTGTGGGGGAGTGGGGAGAGGGCCGTGGGGGAGTGTGGAGAGGGGTGTGGGGGAGTGGGAGAGGGGTGTGGGGGAGTGTGGAGAGGGGGTGTGGGGGAGTGGGGAGAGGGTGGTGGGGGAGTGTGGAGAGGGGTGTGGGGGAGTGGGGAGAGGGTGTGGGGGGAGTGTGGAGAGGGGTGTGGGGGAGTGGGTGAGAGGGGTGTGTGGGGGGAGTGTGGAGAGGGGTGTGGGGGAGTGGGGAGAGGGGTGTGGGGGAGTGGGGAGAGGGGTGTGGGGGAGTGGGGAGAGGGGTGTGGGGGAGTGTGGAGAGGGGTGTGGGGGAGTGGGGAGAGGGCCGTGGGGGGGTGGGGAGAGGGGTGTGGGGGAGTGTGGAGAGGGGTGTGGGGGAGTGGGGAGAGGGGCCGTGGGTGAGTGGGGAGAGGGGTGTGGGGGAGTGGGGAGAGGGGTGTGGGGAAGTGTGGAGAGGGGTGTGGGGGAGTGGGGAGAGGGGTGTGGGGGAGTGGGGAGAGGGGTGTGGGGGAGTGTGGAGAGGGATGTGGGGGAGTGGGGAGAGGGCCGTGGGGGGGTGGGGAGAGGGGTGTGGGGGAGTGTGGAGAGGGGTGTGGGGGAGTGGGGAGAGGGCCGTGGGTGAGTGGGGAGAGGGGTGTGGGGGAGTGTGGAGAGGGGTGTGGGGGAGTGGGGAGAGGGATGTGGGGGAGTGGGGAGAGGGCCGTGGGGGGGTGGGGAGAGGGGTGTGGGGGAGTGGGGAGAGGGCCGTGGGGGGGTGGGGAGAGGGGTGTGGGGGAGTGGGGAGAGGGCCGTGGGTGAGTGGGGAGAGGGGTGTGGGGGAGTGTGGAGAGGGGTGTGGGGGAGTGGGGAGAGGGATGTGGGGGAGTGGGGAGAGGGCCGTGGGGGGGTGGGGAGAGGGGTGTGGGGGAGTGTGGAGAGGGGTGTGGGGGAGTGGGGAGAGGGCCGTGGGTGAGTGGGGAGAGGGGTGTGGGGGAGTGTGGAGAGGGGTGTGGGGGAGTTTGGAGAGGGGTGTGGGGGAGTGTGGAGAGGGGTGTGGGGGAGTGTGGAGAGGGGTGTGGGGGAGTGGGGAGAGGGCCGTGGGGGAGTGGGGAGAGGGCCGTGGGGGAGTGGGGATGTCCAGTGCTCTGCAGCTCAGGAAGGGTCTTGCTGGGAGGGGGAGCAAAGGCATGACAGCAATACCCCTCCACTGGGTGCCACCATGCTCCTGGTACTGCTCTTTATTATCTGTGATGCTCAAGTCAAACCTCCAAGGAGGTGGTGTTATCATCTTACGTACAGAGAGACTGAGGCTCGGAGAGATTCAGTGACTCGCTCAGGGTCTCAGGGTCTTGCCCTGGGCCCGTCCTGAGTGTGTCTGATGGAACCCTGCGCTGCGGACTGGAACCAAAACAGAGTCTCTACACTCCTTCCTGGGAGAAGCCAGGGACCCGCACTGCTCAGTAGGAAGCCGGGTCCTATTCCCCTCACCCCAAGGGCTTCATGGTTTGGGAGAGTGGGCTGTTGAAATGCAGGGAAGCCAGGGTCCATCTGGGCACGGAGCAGTAGCTCAGGGCCAGCCAGGGGAGGACAGCCACGCCCAGGGGCCGCTGCCAAGTCTTCACGGGGAATGGAGTCCACCTCTCCCTCCTCGTCCCATCGCACACGTAAATGGGACGCCCCTCCGTTCTCCTCCGCTCCTGTCCCCTCCAGAGGCAGGACCCACTCAAGCTGAGGCCAGAGCACCGGGTCTTTAGGTCGTTAGCCTTGTCGCTAAGGCTTGTTTACTCTCCACAGGCCATGACCCTTCCTGCCTGACAAGCGCCCCATGGCTGGATGTTTGTGTCACCAACACCTGCCGGTGGTGCAACAGTTCAGGGACCAGTGACGTGGACACGATACCACGAAAAGGAGTCAATACCACAAATGGACGGAGTGCACTCTAAGTCAACATAGCGATGCTGTGCCCACAAAGATAAGGCTCTGAATTGTTTGTTTCTGTTTTGTTTACATGTACTGTTCCTCATCCCCAAAGATGGGAGGCTGCTGTCAGGAAAATGGAGATGATGATGATGATGATGATGATGATGATGGTAGGGAGGGAGAGGGAGAGAGGAGACTCCCAGGACCAGTGAAAATAAGAAGAATAGCAGAAAATGACAGCCTGACAAAGCACAAGGCCTGAAGGACACAAGCCCAGGCAGCGGGAAGGCTACGCTGTGGTCAGTGACTTTCACACTGGCTTTGGGTTTTCTGGACGCCCACCAAGGGGACGTTCAGCCAGTCACATACTCATCGTCATCAGATACAGAAAGTGCACGGGACTCGAATGGAAAATAGAGCTTTTCCAAAGAGGGCGTTGCAGAATAGAGATCTCTGTGAGACCGTTTATACAGGTGTCTTTGGACTGTGAAAGTGACTGAGGAATGGCAATCTTGCTTAAGGTCAAGATGAACAGCCCACATAGCTAAGCTTCTGGTGACAGGATCTATGGATAGAATTAAGAGTGCCTGCCATTTTTGAGTAGAAAGTCCTGTCTATTAAAATATTAACTAACATCAATAAATAGCTTTTAATTTTGTTAATATTTAAAAGAGTACAATGCACAAAAAGTATAAGACGCAGATAAGCAAAATATATATGATTATATATTTTTCCACCATTAGCATTTGTATATTTTTTCTAGGCATATATTTACATACTTTTACATAATTTTTTACAAATTTATTTTTATGTGATTAAGCTGTTTAGTAACCCAATTTATCATTTGAAGAGTACATCATATGTATACATCTATGTCAATAAGTGTTCATTCACAATATGATTGTTAATGGAGATTAATATGGACATACCATAATTTAACAATATCTTGTACATTATATTTTGCTTATTTGGTTGTCTGGTTTTTTATATGTTTTTATTGATTTTTAGAGAGAGAGGGAGGGAGAGGGATGGAGAGATAGAAACATCAATAAGAGAAACATCATCAATCGGCTGCCTTCTGCACGCTCCCTACTGGGGATTGAACCCAAAGCCCAGGCATGTGCCCTGTCCTGGAATAGAACCATGCTCAACCACTGAGCCACTCCGGCCAGGCTATTTGTTTTTTATTTTTTATTTATTGATTTTATTTATTTATTTAAAAAACATTTTTATTGATTTCAGAGAGGAAGGAAGAGGTAGAGAGAGATAGAAACATCAATGATGAGAGAAAATCATTGATTGGCTGCCTCCTGTAGGCCCCAGGATTGTAGGGAGCTGCTATAAGGTTAAGCCTTAGACTGACCTGTTGGCAAAGCCACAAACAAGTCCCAGCTTAGAGGGCACAGCCCTCTTAGCATAATTAGGCTTGACCTTATGAGCTCCCTAGATCTTCTGGGTAGCTAATGGGCTGTGGGAGATGCAGCAAGTGCTGCCAAAACAAGTAAAACACACAAGAACATTGTAACTATGGTGACCACTACTGTGTCTACCTCTGGCTATAAAATAAAGGCTCAACTTGCCTCTGGATCTCTCTGTGGCCTCAGCCAGGCACAGGAAGATCACCTAGAGCCAGCTTATTCTCTTTGTCTGTCATTTCTCCATCTTTCGCTGCCCTCACTCAGGCTTTCAAACCCTTGGCTGAGCTGGCACGGCACATGTGGTGCCCAACACGGGGCCTGAGTTCGGGGGAACTGCAGTTGTCAGGTGAAAGGACGCTCTAGTGAAGCATGTGCGGAAAACAAGAAAGAAGGTAAGGAGCAAAGTTCAGTAATAACTAGGTGTAAAACATGGGAAATTCAGGATCACAGGAAAAGAATTTATATGTATCCATGCTTAAGGCTATGCTCCAAGCACGGGGCTGTTCTGTGAGATATCAACAGCTCTTCGATTTGTTGGATTTTATAAGTAAAACCTGCCCATGATTTTCTGAGGAAGGAAAGGTAAATATAGAGGCATGGGAGAAGGTAGGAAAACAACTTAGAGATCATTATATAACTGAAGGTCCAGAGGAAATGCCTGCCTCTGCTTTCAGTCTGTGGTCCCTGATTGGGGACTGCCTAGAGCCCACTCCAGAAAGGGAGTGGATGAATGTGGCAGGGGAATCAAGACAGATGGGGGAAGGCTACCAGAGGCTTCCAACTCCACCTGTACCATCGGCGCCTCCGCTGCCTCCTCCAGTCCCTGGGGCTATACTCCTGTGGGAGAGAGCCCTCCAGACGATGCGCTTCCTCCCAAATATGAACGAGGATTGGAGGAATCAAGGGAACAGCCCCGGCAGGTTTGGGATGATGGGGTCTGGTGCAATCATTTGGGGAGCTCACTGTTGCTCATAAGCCTCTCCTTTTACCCCCTAAACAAGCAGAAACAAGAATGGTGCCTTTGTCTCTACTCCAGCAGACTCTGTATGAGGCCAGGCAGGCTGGGGAAGATATTTCAGGATTCAGTTTATATCCTGTATTTGAGCAGCCTGATCCTCAGAATCCAGGCCAGATGCTCCGTGGCCATCAGTCTGTACCTTTTAAGACTATGAAGGAGTTGAGGACTTCTTGTCCTATGTATGGACCAACCTCCCCCTTTGTGCTGGGGTTACTAGATACAGTATCTGAGGAAGCTATGGCTCCTAGTGACTGGAATACTGTCTCGAAGGCTTGTCTCTCACCTGGAGATTACTTATTATGGAAATCTAATTGGGCAGAGCTTAGTGCAGAACAGGCTAACAGAAACCACGCTCATGGGGTACCCATTACAATTAATATGCTCATGGGAACCAGACCTCACGGGGCTTTGCAGGCTCAGTTAGTATACCCCATGCAAGCTTACCAGCAAATAAATATATGTCACCAAAACCTGGAGGCAAGTGCCAACAAAAGGGGAAAATTCTTTAGACATAAGCAAAATTAGGCAAGGCCCTGAGGAGCCATATCAGGATTTTGTGGCTGTTTGTTCCAAGCTGTAGGCAGGGTTGTGGCTGACCCTGAGGCTGGAATGATACTCGTGAAACAATTAGCTGTTGAAAAGGCAAATGGAGTGTGTCAAGAGGCTTTACGTCCCCACAGGAAGAATGGTCCTGGACATGATTTCATCTGTGTGCTGACATTGGACCAGCCTATGTTCAAGGAGCAGTATTAGCTGCCACATTAAAGGAGATCTTCGCTGGTCAGCAGAAAAGGAAAGGGGGCTGCTTAACTGGCAAACTAAGGCATTTTGCTAAAGACTGTAATACTAGAAATAAAAGTCAAAGGGCTGCAGGGAGTGGAAACAAGCAGTCCAGACTATGTCCAAGATGCAGGAGAGGAAAGCATTGGGTAAATGAATGCCACACCAAGACTGATGCTGATGGTAATCCAATACCCCCTAAGCAGGGAAACTTCAATCAGAGCCAGCCCCGGCCCCACCAAACAGTAGGGGCCTTATCCTTAACCCCACTACAGCCGGCTTGGTCCCAAAACCAACGTTCGAGACCTCTACCGTGCCACCGCAGGAAGCGCAGGATTGGACCTCAGTCACACCTCCCGATGTGTACTAACCCCGGAGATGGGGCCTCAGGCTATTGCCACCGGAGTGTATGGTCCCCATCCCGCAGGCGTCATGGGACTAATTTTAGGGAGGAGCAGTTTAACATTGAAAGGGTTTCAAGTTCTGCCCAGGGTGATAGATCAGGACTATACTGGAGAAATTAAAGTAATGGCACAAACAATTAATACTATAGTTCAGGTCTTACCAGAAACAGAAATAGCACAAATTCTCCTTCTGCCCTACTACCCAGAAGGGCGGCCTTTAACCAGTCAGCCTCGTGGTGCAGCGGGCTTTGGGTCCAGTGACGCGATATACTGGGCAAGATTAGTTAAGCAGGGCCGGCCTGAGTTAGAACTAAGGGTTAATGGGAAACCTTTTAAAGGGGATATAGATACTGGAGCTGATGTGTCAGTCATTGCGTCCAGACATTGGCCGCAGGCATGGGCTTTAAACCCCACGGCTTCTGAATTGCAAGGAGTAGAACATGTTACTCAGCCTTTGCAGAGTACTCAACTCCTTCAATGGGAAGATCCAGACAGAAATACAGGCTATTTTTAGCCTTATGTATTGCAACATTTGCCTGTTAACCTATGGGGTCAAGTTATACTGTTATGCCCAGATTTCAAGATCCCCACAAACCAACAGGGAGCCATGTTCGATGCAAAAGCAAAGATCCTTTATTATTAGTAGTACAGACCTGGGTCTGGCTCCCAGCCCCCTCTGACCCAACGGCCAGAAGTGGGGAGTGTCCACCGTGAGAAAAACCAGGGTTTTAATAGGGGGTGGAGTGAGGGGACTGTGGGCCCTGCCGATTGGCCAGGCGCAAGCCGGGTCTTGTTACACAGGATGTGGTCATCTCTATGGCGCACGTCCCTTGAT
The DNA here is from genome assembly GCF_028538775.1 of Myotis yumanensis. Lineage (NCBI taxonomy): Eukaryota > Metazoa > Chordata > Mammalia > Chiroptera > Vespertilionidae > Myotis > Myotis yumanensis. The sequence goes on from NW_027223761.1 coordinate 81,062,307, forward strand.
TGTCATTGGTTAGTTTAAAATCCCGGGCGTGGCCAGCAGAGGACTGGGCTTCCGGGAAGAAGGGGGGGTCTGAGCACATGGCTCCTACCCCAACATGGAGGATACGGGCAAGATGGAGGGCATAGCCCTCGCCCTTTCAATACTAGAGCAGATGGGAGTTTTAATAACAAGTCCCAGTTCCATTGTGACATCTTAAATGCTTACTCAAGGATTTCACCCCCTAACAGGGCTAGGAAAGAATCAGCAAGGGAAGCATTTATCTATCCCAATGTCCACTCAAAAGGGGAGGCATGGATTAGGTTACCAGAATTTTCAATAGGGGCCTTGATTGTCTCTCCAACCCAGCGTACAGCAGCTAAAATTACCTGGCTTGCGGATACCCGTCTGGGTTGATCAATGGCCCCAGCTGCACAAGAATTGGTTCGAATGCAACTTGAGGCAGGGCATATTGAACCCACTAACAGTCCATGGAAAACGCCCATCTAATCTAATAAAAGAGAAACATGCAAATTGACCTTAACTCCACTACACACACGCCACGCTCACCAGCCAATCAGGAGCAAATATGCAAATTAACCCAACTAAGATGGCAGCAGCCACGGAGCTGGAGCAAGCAGGAGGCTTAGGTTGCCCCTGGCAATGGAGGAAGCCAAGCTTCCTGCCTTCCCTGGCTGGGCCTGAGCTCTGCTCAAGGCTACAAAGTTTCAATTATAGAAGATAAATAAATCCCAGATATCTGCTTCCAGGCCGGTGCCATGGCCAGCCTGAAAATGGCCATCAGCCCCTCACCCAGGCTGGCCAGGCACCCCAGTGGGGACCCCCACCCTGAAGGGGCTGTGGCCAGCCTGAAAACAGCCCTCAGCCCCTCACCCAGGCTGGCCAAACCCCCATTGTGTGAGGGTCCCCACTGAGGGGCTTGACCAGCCTGCAAACAGCCATCAGCCCCTCACCCAGGCTGGTTAGGCACCGCAGTGGGGACCCCCACCCTGAAGGGGGTGTGGCCAGCCTGAAAACAGCCCTCAGCCCCTCAACCAGGCTAGCCAGGCACTCCAGCGGGACCCCCCCACCCTGAAGGGGCTGTGGCCAGCCTGCAAACAGTCATCAGCCCCTCACCCAGGCTGGCCAGGCACCCCAGTGGGGCCCCCACCCTGATCCAGTACACCCTTCAGGGCAAACCAGCTGGCCCCCACCTATGCACCAGGCCTCTATCCTATATAATAAAAGTGTAAAATGCAGATTGACCCTAACAGCAGAATTACTGGGAATGACTGGTCACTATGACACACACTGACCACCAGGGGGCATATGCTCAATGCAGGAGCTGCCCCCTGGTGGTCAGTGCGCTCCCACAGGGGGAGCTCTGCTCAGCCCCAAGCCAGGCTGACGGCTGCCAATACAGCGGTGGTGGTGGGAGCCTCTCCTGCCTCCTCAGCAGTGCTAAGGATGTCTGACTGCAGCTTAGGCCTGCTCCCCACTGGCAAATGGACATCCTCCGAGGGCTCCCAGGCTGCCAGAGGGATGTCTGACTGCCAGCTTAGGCCTGATCCCCTGGGGAGCAGGCCTAAACCAGCAGGTGGACATCCCTCAAGTGGTCCCAGACTGTGAGAGGGCACAGGCCAGGCTAAGGGACCCCCCTGAGTGCACAAATTTTTGTGCACCAGGCCTCTAGTATTTGTAATAAAGAAAAAGTCTGGTAAATGGACTATTGCAAGACCTAAGGGCAATTAATAAAACCATGGAGATTATGGGGCCCCTTCAGTCGGGGTTACCATCCCCAGCAGGTATTCCATTGAAATATCATTTCTTGGTACTAGATCTTAAGGACTGTTTTTTTACTTTTCCTCTCCATCCTGAGAATTGCAAAAGATTTGCATTTAGTGTCCCTGCAATAAATTTTAAGGAGCCCATAAAGAGGTATCAATGGAAAGTATTGCCTCAGGGCATGGCCAATAGTCCTACCTGATGTCAGAATTCTGTGGCGGCAGCCATACATCCTATAAGGAAAAAATATCCCAAGGCTTATATTATTCATTATATGGATGACATTCTCTTAGCTCATAATAATGAAATGCTTCTAAATACTATCTATATAGATTTGCAGGGTTCCCTGCATTGTGCAGGATTATGCATAGCACCTGAAAAAGTCCAAAGGACATTTCCTTTTTTTTTTTTTTTTTTTATCTTGGCAGCATTATTGAGGGAAAAACAATAAAACCTCAGAAAATTCAAATTCGGACTGACACTTTACTTACATTAAATGACTTCCAAAGATTATTAGGAGATATTAACGGGGTTCGACCTGCTTTAAAATTAACCACTGCTGACTTAAGCCCTTTATTTCACATACTCAGGGAAGATTCATCTCCATCATCCCCACGCTGCTTGACAGAGGGAGCCAAGACAGCCTTACGTAAAGTTGAGGATCCCTTCACTTCAGCACAGCTTCCTAGAATTGATTACTCCCTTCCTTTACAGGTTTTAATTTTCCCTACTACACATACACCCACTGGGGTCATTTGGCAAGCTCCCGGAGTTGTTGAATGGCTATATTTAGCTCATTCTCCAACTAAGGTATTAACTCCTTTCCACGATTCAGTTTCCCAGCTAATAACTCGAGCCCACCTTCGAACAGGCCAGTTAGTGGGCTGAGACCCTCACCTTATTGTAGTGCCATTTACAGCTATACAGCAACACTGGCTCGGGCAACAATCAACAAATTGGCAAATTGCACTTGCTAATTTCTCCGGACAGGTTGGTAACCATTATCCAGCAAATAAGGTTTTACAATTTCTCTCAGTTACTACCTTTACCTTCCCAAAGGTAGTGAAGTCACAACCTATACCTCAGGCATTAACCATTTTTACAAATGGATCCAGTTCTGGAAAGGCTGGATCTACTGCAGCAGAGGTGCAAAGGTCCTTCAAACCTCTTATATTTCAGCACAATGGGTAGAAATACAAGCTCTTATTTATGCCTTGACAGATTTTGCTAGGGAGCCCATTAAACTATATAGTAATATTGCCTATGTGGTAAGTATGGCCAAAATTATTGAAACGGCTACTATAGGGCACACTAATTCAGAGGAACTCTTTCATTTATTTTTCAACCTTCAAAAAGTCATTAGAAACAACAATTTCCCTGCTTTATAGGTCATATCCAATCTCATTCAGGTCTCCCTGGTTCGTTAGCTATAGGCAATGATGCTATTGATTACCTCCTTGCTGTAATGCAAGAGGCTACCCCATTTTTTCTTGCCCAGTCCTCCCATGCTTTGCATCATCAAAATGCTGCTGCCTTGTGCAAACAATTCCGTATTTCTCGGGAGCAAGCTCAACAAATTGTTAAGCAGTGCTCTCAGTGTGTAATTCATTGTCCTGTACAATCGTTGGGGGTTAATCCTAGGGGTCTTAAACCTAATCAAATCTGGCAAATGGATGTCACCCACGTACCAGAATTTGGTAAGCATAGATGGGTACATGTTAATATAGATACCTGCTCCCACTTTATCTTTGCGACTCCCCAAACAGGGGAAAGTGCCAAGCATGTAATTAATCATTGCTTAGCCGCCTTTGCGGTACTAGGTCCTCCCTTAGAGCTAAAGACAGACAATGGACCCGCATATGCTAGTTCTGCTTTTCAGCATTTTTGTCAGCAATATCAAATTTGCCATAAAACGGATATCCCTTACAACCCTCAAGGTCAAGCAATAGTGGAAAGAGCCAATCATACTCTTAAAATGCAATTACTAAAACAGAAAGGGGGAGACAGATGTTATGTGTCACCTCAAAACAAACTCAGTCATGCTCTTTATACTTTAAATTTTTTGAATTGTGATGCAGAGGGTTGTACAGCAGCCGAAAGGCATCGGGCCTCCAGTGCAATAGCCTCCACTGACTTAGCCTGGTGGAAGGATGCACAAACCAGACAAGAGTTTTACCAGATTCAGTAATGATGTGGGGAAGAGGTTGTGTTTTGTATCTTTCCAGAAGGAGCAGCACAGCCAATTTGGGTGCTAGAGCATTACGTGCGTCACCACCATGGACCCAGGGAAGCTTCTTGTCCCTTCATTCAAAAGACTGAGAGTTGCCCCGATGACAGCAAAGCGGAAAAAAGAAGAAAAGGAAGGCTACGCAAGGGACAGAAGTGCCAGCACGGGGTCAGCTGAAGAAGTTAACAACTGAGGCCCAGCAGATGGTAGAAAAGCAAGATGTGGAAGCTACCCCTCAACCATGTTTCTGGCTATGCTAGCATTGGTTAGTTGCCAGTCTTCTACAAAGTCTTGTGCAGCCAAGTCTGAGGACTCTGAGTAAATGAGCAAAAGAAACTTTCATTTAGTAGAAAAACATTACTGTAGTTTGATCTCTCACTTATTGCTGTATTGCATTGGCATTGTTTTGTTAATAGCCAGAGCTTTATTCTTGCTTGATGTTTAAGTTTTAAAATGTTAAAATGTCTGTAGTTTGGGTTTTGCATTGGAATTGTTTTGTTATTGTTTTAATAGTCAGAGTTTTGTCCTTGATGCTTAAGTTTTACTTTTATTATACTAGCTTAAAAATAAAAAAAGATGAGATGTAGGGAGCAGCTATAGGGTTAAGCCTCGGACTGACTTGTTGGCAAAGCCACAAACAAGTCCCAGCTTAGAGGGCACAGCCCTCTTAGCATAATTAAGCTTGACCTTATGAGGCTCCCTAGATCTTCTCTGGGTAGCTAATGGGCTGCGGGAAATGTAGCAAGTGCTGCCAAAACAAGTGAAACTCACAAGAACATTGTAACTATGGTAACCACTACCTTGTTTACCTCTGGCTATAAAATAAAGGCTCAGCTTGCTGTCTGGATCTCTCTCTGTGGCCTCAGCCAGGCACAGGAAGATCTACCTAGACTCAGCTTATTCTCTGTCTGTCTTTTCTTCATCCTTCACCGCCCTCCCTCAGACTTTTGAACCCTTGACTGAGCTGGCACGGCACAGGGGATCAAGCCCACAATCCAGACATGTGCTCTCCTGGTTCATAGATTGATAGTCAACCACTGAGCCACACAAGCCAGGCTATTTATTTATCTTAGAGAGAGAGAAGAAGGGAGAGGGAGAGGGAGAAGAAGAGGGAGGGAGAGAGAGAGAGAGAGAGAGAGAAAGAGAGAGAGAGAGAGAGATTGATTTGTTGTTCCATTTATTTGTGCATTCATTGGTTGATTCTTGTATGTGCCCTGACCGAGGGATCAAACCCACAACCTTGGCATCTTGGGACAACACTATAACAAACTGAGCTCCTTGGCCAGGGCACATTGGTTTGTATTTTATTTTCAAAATTACAAGCAGTATTGCAATGAACATCTTCATAGCTAAATGCATGCATTCCACGGTTATTTACTTAATGTACATTTTAAAATGAAAGAATATTTTCTGACAGGTTCATTACTATTCCCAACCCCTTGCAATGCCGCGAAGACCTCCAGGTGGTCGGAGCTGGTGCTTTGGCTCCTGAAACAAAGGCACCACAAGGCCGCGTCTGCTCGGCTGTGGGCCTCCAGTTACACAAGACAAGCTGCATGCAGGGATCGCGTTTCACTTTTCCCTGAGACTGCTCTCAAACTATAGTGCAAAGATCTTTTTAGAAAAGATGTAGACACCTGGGACAAGAAGAACGGAAGACCACAGCACAACCTGAAAGCTGGAAAGCAGGCAGACAGGTGCAGTTAACTCAGCAGGCCCGAGGAAGCTCATCGAGGGCCGTGAGCACCCATGGGCTCCAATCTGATGGACTGCACTGACTAAGGAGCAAAAGGCTAAGGAGCCATAGCAAGTCTGGTGCTCGCCCGTGTCACCCCTGTGCGTGAGTTAGAATTAGCCTCCTCTTCCTCAAAACACTGTGGAACTTGTCAGGAATACGCAATTCCATAGCACCTGCAGCGTGGGAAAGGCGCCCTCGGAACTGTGCAGGGCACAGCCGTGCCACTCCGCATAACAGCCCCGGCCTGGAGCACCAGGTGCCGCCGAAGGAAGAGGTGGATGAGGAGGCTGTTGTTCAGTATGAAACATTGGCTGAAACGCGGAAAACAACTCAGCCTTGCCTGGCAAAGACGAACATGCACATACTGCACAACAGAGCAGGGAAAACGATGTCAAATTCATTCAGTTTTTAAACAAATACTAACTGAGCACCTACTACTAGTAAGTTCTCATCATTGTGCTGGGCACTAACTATACAAGAATAAAAAAGGTACACAGACCTCTACCCTCTCAGAAACCACCAAGATTCTACATCCCAAGGCAGCTGTAAAGAGTGGCGATGTTGTTCTCTCTCTCCCTCTTCTTTCCTCTATAAGAATAAATAAAACATATTAAAAAAAAAAAAAAAAGAATGGGACTGAGAGACAAGACAGATCCCTCCACTTCAATGTCCTGTGATTTTGTGTTGCTAGGCCCTAGCTCCTTAGTCCCAGTATCACCAATCTACCTTCTCAGGACCAGCAGCTCAAATCCTCACTCCTCTGAGATGGGCAATTCTGGGGTCTCTAATTGTGCTCAGCAGAATTAGCTGCTTGTCATCACACAGCGAGATAGCCAGGGTCGCACGCTTCTGCTCTCAGACACAGCAGTACTTGGATAACCCCACCCTTGCTGTTTTTCTCTCCAGAGCGTTTCTGGGAGCACAGATTGTCCTATGACAACTCCAGGAGGACACAGCGTCCCCATGCAGGAGCTGCTGGGACAAGCTGGGACCAACCGTCAACAGCAGCAAGGCCCTATGGGTACAATATTTTGTGGTTCCTCAAAAAATTAAACCGACTGCCCTCTTTCACCCTGTTGTGCTCTCGCCTCTCCCTGGTCAGGGCCATTCCATCTGAGAACATCAGAACCACAGACGTCAGAGGCTCTGATGTTCTCAGCTGATTCTGACCTTGAACCTTGGGGATGGCTGCAGGGGTGTGGCTAGCAGTTCAGCCTGGCCCACGCCGGTGCTGGCTGAGACTGTCGTTGGGGCACTGACCCATGCCCAGGGCGGAGTTCGTTATCTCCAGGTTACCTGAGGAGCCAGAGGTGGCCCGGAGCTCCAGGCTGAAATTGTGCTGAGCTCTGGGGACTCTGGGAGAGATTGGTGTGGGCGGTCCCAGAGCCACAGCCCTTCCCTGGCGCTTGGTGAGTGTGGTTCTCCTGTGCGCAGGTGGTTCGGTCTTGCCAGCGGGCAATGACTGGGTCTTGGAGAAGCTGGTGATTATTTATTTTTATTCATTCATTTCTAGTTTTAGAGAAAGACAAGTACTATATGATTTCACTCATATGTGGAATTTAATGAACAAACTGAACTACCAAGCAAAATAGAGACAGACTCAGAGAGAGCAGGCAGACAGCTCTGTTGGATTGGGGTGTGTTGAACAAAAAAGAAAAAGGAGAGAGGGAGAACTCATGGATGTAGACAACAGTGTGGTGATTGTGGGTGGGTGGGTGGGTGGGTGGAAGAGGTCATAGAAGGGATAAATGGTGATGGGAAAAAAATTAAATTGTCCTGGCCAGTGTTCCTGAGTGGTTAGTGTCGCCCCACACACTGAAGGGTCTCAGGTTTGATTCCTGGTCAAGGGCATGTACATGGCTTGTAGGTTCAATCCCTAGGCCCGATTGGGGTATGAGTAGGAGGCAACCAATTGATGTATCTCTCTCACATAGATGTTTCTCTCTCTCTCTCTCTCTTTTTCTCTCCCCCACTCCCTCCCTCCATTCTCTCTAAACAATCCATGGAAAATGGAAAAAATATCCTCAGGTGAGGATTAAAAAAACAAAGTAATAAATACATTAAATTAAAAATAAAGTAATACTATTAGAATGACTATTTTTTTAAATCTTTATTGTTGAAAGTATTATATATGTCCCCTGAGAATGACTATTACTTCTTTTTGAAATATATTTTTATTGATTTCAGAGAGATAGAGAGAGGAAGAGAGATAGAAACATCAATGATGAGAGAGAATCACTGATTGGCTGCCTCCTGCACGCCCGCTACTGGGGATCAAGCCCACAACCCAGGCATGTACCCTTGACCAGAATCGAACCTGGGACCCTTCAGTCTGCAGGCCAATGCTCTATCCACTGAGCCAAACAGGCTAGGACTATGACTATTATTTTTTTAAAAACATAGAAAATAACAAGTGTTACAAATAATGGGGAAAAATGAACCGACTTCTGCTCATGAGCCACAAAGTTTCAATCACACTGTACATGCATGCCCCCACGTGGTATTTTGTGGAAGAGCCACACTCAAGGGGCCAAAGAGCCGCATGTGGCTCTCGAGCCACAGTTTGCCGACCACTGGCTCAGACAAATCAACAGGACCAGCTGGACTGGGTCAGGGATGGCTCAGCTTCCTGGGGGAGGGGCCCCTGCAGAAGTGAAGGGAAAGGTCAAGTTCTGAACTGCTAGCCGCAGAACCCATTCTGGAAGATACAAGCAAAAAATTTTTATCACCCTAGCTGGTGTGGCTCAGTGGATAGAGCGCCGGCCTGCGGAATGAAGGGTCCTGGGTCAAGGGCACATGCCCAGGTTGTGGGCTTGATCCCCAGTGTGGGGCCTGCAGAACACAGCCAATCAATGATTCTCTCTCATCATTGATGTTTCTCTCTCTCCCTCTCCCTTCCTCTCTGAAATCAATAAAAAAAAATATATATTTTAAAATCATTTATTCATATATTTCTGTAAATTTAGAGAAAAGCTAGAGTACTTGGTTTGAAAAATAGACAAGAATAAGAGAAGCTACGGGAGAAATGTGGCCAGGATCACTCCACAAAGCCAGACCTGCGGGGACAACACTGCTGCCACCATTGAGCCAGGAGAGCCCGGCAGCCCGGCAGCCCGGCCCTGGGCGGAGCCTCTGGCCTCTGCGCACTTGCTGCTGCCCACTGCCCTGCCCACCCAGACAGAACCCCCCTCTCTGGTCAGCCTTGACTGCAGGTCCTTACTCGAGCCTGAGCATCCGTCTGATGGGCTGCGCCTGGGCCCCGGCCACATCCCAGAGGAAGAAGGCAGAAGGCAGGAGGCTGGCAGTTCTAGCATCTCCCCTGGGAGGCAGACGGTGACATTCTCCGCAGAAATTCCCCAAAGAAGCCAAGGGAGATGCAGAGGCTGGGCAGCCAAAAGTGATGCCACTGCCAGCGGACACCTGCCAGCTCAGAACCCAGGAGACTGGCGGCCTAGGAAAGAGAAGGCAGCCCTCGCCCAGTGCCACTGGCTCTGGGGGCTGTGGGGAAACTATCTCCGGCTCATCTAAGGCCCAGCTGTGGGGCCCTGAGGCCCAGGGATCCTGGAAGCCGTGTCAGCCATGGCCTCCAGTGTGGTCTCAGAACATCTCTGACGTTTCCTAACCCGCTCAGAAACCCGCTCGCACTCTGTCCCACTTCCTCTTTCTTTTTAAATCCTCATCTGAGCATATGTTCTTATTGGTTTTGAGAGAGAGAGAGAGAGAGAGAGACATCAATGCAAGAAACAGCAATTGATTGCCTCCAGTATTTGCCCCTACCGGGGATTGAACCCACAACCTAGGTATGTGCCCTGACCGGGAATCGAACCCGCAACCTTTTGGTGAACCAGATGACACTCCAATCACCTGAGCCTCCTGCCAGGGCTGTCCTACTTCCTTTGAGTGCCGTGTTCTCCTTGGCCCTTTCCTAAAGCCAGTCAGCAAACCTCCAGGTGCCTGGTAGTCGTCCAGGTGTTTTCACAGTCAGTCCCTGCCTTCCTATGCACCAGGTGCAGGTGGCAGCAGCAGCCTTACTGACCCAGAGTGTGGGAGTGACAGCAGCCCGAGCTAGGGAGGCCCCGCGGTCTTTGCTTGGCCAGCCTGGTGGCCTCATGCTGTAGAGCATGTGAGTGGCATCAGCGTCAGGAGTGAGCAGGGAGAGGAAAGCACATGCATTGGGCATCTATTGTGCTACAGCCGTGGTGGCATCACCACGGACAGTTATTGCACGTTTACTCTGCCCGATATTGTGCTAAGTGCTTAACATGCACTGTCCCATCAAACCCTCACAGCAACTCTGGGAGCTGAGCATCATCATTCCCCTCTTCCAAAGGAGGTCAAGCCACCCAGCGGTCGGCGGCAAAGCCAGGCTTCCAAACCTGGTGTGCCTGACTCCCACGTGGAATGCCTCCAATAGGCAGAGGCTCGGGCTGGCCCCAGGGCCAGAGCAGGGCAGGCTGGGCCAGACCACGCCAGTGGGGCCACCATCCTGAGAGCACCTTGGGAGGAATGGGGATGGAGAGAGGAGACCCCAGAACTCTCCCCAGGCCCGGCCGTCAGTGCGAGTTCTGGGTGTCTGAGGAAGCCTGTACCCCACTAGGAAGGAAAGGCCGTCAGGGTGGACTTGGAGACCTGGGTCAGAGGGAACAGCCAGGATGTAAGTCATTTGGGACAAAGGCTTGGACTGGCTCTTCTCTGAGGCTCTGAGCCGGGGAGGGAGAGATCACTCCAGAGGCTGCCTGGGGCCCAGCTCCTCTTCCCCTCTCTACCCAGCGGCTGGCCCCTAGGCAGGCCGCTCGGCTCGACAGGAGGCACCTGGGCACCTGCTTCATCCAACCTTCCAGGACCCACCTGTGTCTCTAGGCCTCGCTCCTCAACTCTGGACACCAGGGAGTACCATCCAGAGTCTCTGAGGTAAGTATGTCTGTTTTCCAATGGGAGGGAGGCTGGGGTAGACGAAACCAAAATCCACAGGAATAAGTCGAGTGAAAGGCACAGGAGAAAGAAGGCAGGAGGGCCCGTCTCCCCACTGTGCCAGGAGCTCTCCAAGCCAGGGCCAGTCCTGCTCACCTCAGCGGGCCCCTGGGGGGGGGAGGCAGCAACAGACCCAGACTGCGGATCCCCAGTACAGTGACGGGCACACCGGGGGCACTAAGTGTTTGTTGGCGAAGTGGAGGGAGTGGATGGCCTATTTTGTCTTCAGATAATGTGTGACTTCTTTCTCCACTTTCCCCTTAGCACACTCGTTTCATCTCCCCTGCTGCCCCTGCTAAGCTTTGCCAAGCTGTGGACCAGGCACCCCCTCAGTCCCAGCAACACCACAAAGTCACAGGGCACCCTTGCTGGGCTTAGTTTCTTAGTTTTATTGAGTAGCGAGAGGTAGCGTCATTTTCCACAGGACATGTGTCCTCAAACTCATAAGGGAATTGCTTTGGGACAGACCGACAGACAGGTGGCAGGGCGGGGCAGGTATCCAGGGCCGGGCGTGGGCACCAGGGGCAGCTCAGCCCCCCAGGGGTGCCTGCTCCGGGGTCTGCTCGGGGAGGGGGGGCGCCAGGGGCTGGTTCTGGCCCGGCTTCTGCAGGGGCTGATCCTGGCCCTCCTGCAGGGGCTGGTCCTGGCCCGGCTTCTGCAGGGGCTGGTCCTGGCCCTCCTGCAGGGGCTGGTCCTGGCCCGGCTTCTGCAGGGAGCTGAAGAAGGAGTTCATCTTGTCCCTCAGATGCATCTCCAGAAAGATCTTGAGTCTTTGCCCGTCCCCCGAGTCCGAGTCCAGGTCCGGGTCCGGGTACAGCTTCTCGTTGAGCTCCTTCACCTGCTGCACCAGGATCTTGTTGAAGGCCTCGCCGTGGGGCTCCACGCTCCTGCGGAACCGCTCCATCTCCAGGTCCAGCTGGCTGCCGAGCTGGGCCAGGGACTCCTGCAGGTCCACAGCGCCGCCCGCCATCTTGCCGCGCACGTTCTCGGCCAGGGGCGCCAGGCTCCGGCCCAGCCGATCCGCCTCGGCTTGGAGCTGGTTCTTCAGCGCGTCCGCGTCCTTCTTCATCTGCCAGGCCAGGCCCTCCAGCTGGTGGCTGAGACTCTCCCGGGCGCCCTCCGCCAAGGGCGCCAGGCTTTGGTACAGGGTCTCCACGTGCTTGTCTATCTGCTCCTTGAGGTTGTCGGTGTAGGGCGTGAGCTGCTCCTTGAGCTTCTTCACGTTCTGGTCGATCAGGCCCTGGAGCTCGTCGGCCACGGGCGCCAGCGAGGCCTGCAGGTTGTCCTTCTGGTCACGCAGCATCGTCTCCATGTGCTGTGTGCTGAGGCTCAGCTGGCCCCGGAGCTTCTCGGTCTGCGTGCGGACCTGGGTGCGCAGCTTGTCGGCGAAGGGCCCCAGGTTGTCCTGCAGTTCCTGCGCTCTGCTGTTGATCAACTGGCTCACCTCCTGGGCGCGCGGCTGCAGCCGCTCCCCCAGCACCTGCAGCTCCTTCCGGATCTGCTCCTTCAGCTGCACCGAGTCCTTGGTCAGGCGCTCGGGCAGCCCCGTGGCGAAGGCCACCAGCTTCCCCTGCAGCTCCTCTGCGTAGTCGTTCACGCCATCCACTCTGTCCTGGAAGAGGGAGCTGCCCGAGGGGCGCAGGGCGGGGTTACCTTGGGCGTCACCCCCGACCTTGTTTCCCCGGACCTGGCGCTCACCCTACACACCCTGCCTAGGACCGGGGAGCTGGGGTGCCGGCCTCGCCCAGCCCTTCCGGGCCTGTCCCTGGGTGGGTCCTGACTTGAGCGAAGGGCTGGCAGACCAGGCTATTGCCCCGAGTGTGTGTCTCAATCTCCCTTCCTGCTGGTCGCAGCTGTAGGTGCCTGGAGCACACTGTTTTCCGCTCCCCGGCTTGTGTGAGCGGCCTTGGAGGGCCTTTCCCGTGGGGGTGCCCCGTTCTCTCAGATGTTATGTTCTGGATTCTTCCAGGGTCTTCTAGTAGCACGGGGGCTGGTTTCCTTGCATGTGCCCACCCTCAGAGCCCCCAGCGCCCTCCCTCGGACTCCACGGGCCGTCCCTTGGACTGCGTTAGAACCCAGCGCAGACTACCCGCCCCCCTTCTCCCTGAGCCTCAGGCTGAGCGGTGGCATTTGCCACACTCTGGAAGTTCAAGCAGGAAGACACCTGAGGGCTTTCTCCGTGCAGCTGGCCTGTTTGCATACGTGGACTCCAGCTGGGGAGACCTCAGGGTCACAGGAGCTGGTGGCAGGCAGTGGCTGCAGGTCTGCCTCCCAGCTCAGCCCTGACCCAGGCATTGCGTTGCCCCGCTTACTTGAGCTGCTGGGGGAGCTCAGACTTCTGGAGATCCTCCACTGCCGCCTTGGCATTGTTGCCCAGCTGCCTGAAGTAGTTCCACACCACAGTGGCCACCTGGTCGGCACTGACCTCAGCCCGAGTACCTGGGCAGGAAGCAGAGCAGCTCATGAGACCAGACTCCTTCCTTGTCCCTCCCCGTTCACCGTTCACCTGCGCTGCAGCCGGTCAGCAGTGGGCGTGTGCAATTGTGTGGCACCAAGGCCAGTGGGCTGCAGCTGTGAAGGCGCCAGCTCTCCCTGAGCCAGGTGGCTGCTGGGCAGCCCTCGTGTCCGGCCGGGGCCGACAGGCACTGGACTGTCCCCTTGCCTGGGCCTCCAACTCTTCACCCTGCCCCCATCCAAAGGCAGCTGCTACTCACCGGTGACAGCCACCAGGGCCAGCGTCAGCACCACGGCCTTCAGGGTCAGCAACATCCTGGGCTGCTCGCGGGCTGCCGAGCCTCCTACCACACTGGACTCTTCCTGGAACTAGAGCAAGAAGACAGGCTCTCGGGTGGCTCACCTATCCGAACTGACCAGCCGGGGCCAGCCAGACATTTAAACCCCCAGGGCACCCCCCACGGCCCCTCCCAGTGGGACTCCACGCTGGAGGGTGACACATTCCCAGGAGGCCTCTTGGACTTTTGTGGCCCTAAGGTGACGTGGAAGCTGACAGCAGACGGGCTTGGGCAACAACCAGAAGCAGCTGTTCTCTGCTTGGGCCCCACCCAGTACGAAGGGAAGCGAGGGAGTGTGAGCTGGGAGAGTGAGGCCAGGAATGCCTGAGTCCAGGACAGGTGTTCCCAAGGCCCAGCTGGCAGCTCTGGGCCGGTGCCAGGCTTGGGGGGCAAAGTTCACACCTCCTCTGTCTACCCCAGGGGAGAGAGAGCACCCCCACCTCCCAGCGCCCCAACCTGACTCCATCTCAGAGCACCAGACACTGGACTGGTACACCCAGGGCCACAGATCGGGGCAGAGCCTGTTCTCTTTGAAAATGGGGTTGTCGGGTACATTAAACGAGATGTGTCTTGTGAAGTAAGCAATACAGTGCCTGGCACAGACTAAGCACTAACAAGCTGCCGATGGTAAAAGCATTGTTTTCCTGATTTGGACCAAAGAATGCTCACCCCTCCAGTGAGTGTGGCCGAGTGAGACTTGGCCCTCTGCTGGTCGCCAGGGGTTACGAGGCAGGGTGACAGCAGGGCAGCCCAAGGCTGGGTCCTGTTCACCTGCCATGCCACACTCCCTGGACAGAAGTGATCAGCCTTTGGTGAATCTCGGGACCTGAGGCTTTCAGGGGGCCTTCACGGGGGGGGGGGGGGGGGGGGGGCGGGGGGGCGAGGGGGGGGGAAGCGGGGAGAGGGAGGAGGGGGAGGCGTCCAAGGCGTCTTCTACTTGGACTTCTAACGTTCTCTCCAAATGAGGTCTCACACAGACACACACCCCCCACCCCCCCTCCCCCCGGACCAGGAGCCGATGTCTGTCATACGGCGCGGTTGGCTCCCTGGGCACAGTGCCACATGCTCCTGGCCAACTACCGTCAGACCAGACCCCACTGTGCGCACCCTGACCTGCCACCTCCATTCTTCACATACCAGAGTGGCCTGATGTCTCCGGGGGGAAAGACAGCTAAAGGCCTGCTGCTCACAGCCCTTCTGCTGACCACAACCCACACCCCCCGCCCCCGCCCCCAGTGTCAGGGAGTGTCTTCCGGAGCAGCCGGGCTGTCCTACAGTAGCTGTTAAGGGTTCAGATTCTGGGGGCAGACGCCCTGGTTATACATCTGGGCTCCCCACTTACTGTCTGTGTGTCTTTGTGAACTTGGGCAAGTCTTTTAACCCCCCTGAGCCTCAGCTGCCTCTTGGGCTGCGGATTCCCTGAGAGAACCTGTGTGATGCTGGGAACAAGGCCTGGCGCATGGCCAGTCATGCAGCAGCCGCGTGTTGCCCTTGAAAGACTGACTCCCTGCTGCTCTGGAGGCAGGCACAGTCCAGCGGGGTGGGCCGACGCTGGTGCTGAGCCCCCTGTCCCAACCCCTCCTCCGGGCCCAGAGGCGAGGAGGGCAGTGAATCACGAAGGACACCTCAGCTGCAGTTTGACCTCCTGGACTTGCAGTCCCAGCAGCAGCATGTGGCAGGCCCAGAGTGCGTCCACCTCCTCGCTGGTCTACGCACGGAGTCTGTGCTGAGTGAGCGTGCCCGAGAGCGGCTGCGGGTCGTGCACAGGCACACATAAGCTTGCGTGTAGATGAGCGGTCTGCGGACACACGGCTCAGGCTTGGAGCAAAGGGCTGGCGCAGCCTGGCGCCTGCACCCACAGACATGGGTGGCCGTGCTGCTTCCTGGCGTGTGGTGGGTGGCACGCCATTAATGGTGCATGTATTGCCCACTGCGGGCATATTTCTTTGGCTGTGAATGGCTTAGTGCTGGGGGCGGGTTTAGAGGGTGCAAGTGCTGATGGATAGCACAGAGTCTGCCTCTGCGGGCCTCGGGTTCTCTTCGGCCCTGGCCCCATGAGTCTGGGGACGGCCACCTTGGTGGGCACAAGGGCCTGTGTGATGTTGGGTGAGTCTCATTCCTCTCTGAGCTCAGTCTCCTTGATGTACAACAGAGACCTAAAGGCTTGTGAGGTGACCAGGCTGATAGTCTAGCATCACCGATAGCCACCCTCCTGTCCACCCACTGGGGTCAAACCAGGGGTCAGCCCTGAGAGAAGAGCCAGAAGGGGAACCCCCCAGGCCCAGTGAGGGGCAGGCCCAGTCAGGAACAGGCTAGTCACATGAACGTGTGTCCCCACAGATGTTCCACATTGACCTTATCTCAGGGAGAACTGAGGGGGTCATCTCCCGTTGTAATAGGAAGGATCTGGGAGAGACGAGGAGGGACTTCCGGTGTGGAGAGGCGGTGAGCCAGGGCCTCTGCTGGCAGGTGGAATCAAGGCTGCCAGGCCAGCCTAGTGGCAGGAATAGGATCACGGGGGCTCCTGGACACAAATGGAAGCAGAGAGAGTCAGCCCAACACTCCTCCCTGGCCCCCATCACACACACACCACACACACACACACACACACACACACACACACACACACACCCTGGGTACTCCCCAGAGCTGGTCTGTAGGCTAAAGTAATCTCTTTAATCCAGGGGAGTCAGGTAGGAAGGAGGGAAAGGGAAAAGGAGAGCGGGGCCTAATAGGACCCTGCCCTGCCACCGAGACAGCCCCTTCCCTACAGAGACCCAGGCTCAGAGCTGCTAGGCGGGCACAAGCGCTCACAGGTACCAAGCCCTTAGGAGGAGATGGGTCCCAGGGGTCAGGGCATGCGGTGACCAGCTCAGCACCACCTGCTGGGCCACTCTGCCTGCAGCTTCTCACCTGCCTGGGCTCAGCGGGCACTGCCATGCAGGACAGAGAACAGACTCCTCACACCCCTCACGTGGAGGTGGAGAGGGAGGAAGCAGGGCTGAGGGATGCAGCCATCCCACCCAGCACACCCTGGGCGGAGGTGCTGTGCCTCAGCCCCGCCTGGACTCTGGTTTCTGCTGTGGCTCTCGCTCTTTGGATGAGGAATAGGCCAGAGCAGAAGAGGGAGGCGGGCAAAATTGCCTGCTGCTTCCCCAGTGCCCAAACCTTTGTTGTTGTTGTTGTTTTGTTAATTCTCACCTGAGGATATTTTTCCATTGACTTATTTTATTTTTAGAGAGAGTGGAAGGGAGGGGGAGAGACAGAGAGAAACATTGATGTGAGAGAGACACATGGATTGGTTGCCTCCTGCACGTGCCCTGACCAGGGCTGGGGATCAAGCCTGCAACCCAGGTACGTGCCCTTGACTGGAATCAAACCTGGGATCCTTCAGTCCAGGGACTGATGCTCTATCCACTGAGCCAAACCGGCTAGGGCTCAGTGACCTTCTAATCACCTTTCTCCTACCCCCCACCTCCAACTCCATCAGCAAAATCTGTGCTCAGAAAGAGACCTGCAATGAATTGAGGCATGAGTGACTGATACACCTCCAGGCGCTCATCTCTCCACGCTGTTTGGTGCCAGCGTGGATGTTTGAAGACCTGGGTTGTGTTTCCCAGCGCTGCCGAGAGGCTGTGCTCCTGGGTACATCTCCGTCCCTTTCGGTTTCTTACCTATAAAATGGCGTTAATCTTGTCTACTACATGGGAATCTGAATAATTAAATTTTGACAGAAAACAAGGTCTAAGCCATAGGAATGAGTGTCTAATAGAAAAATTTTGAGCCTCAGCCACGAGTAAAGAATTTTGCGGGTAGGGCCAGGCCATTTTCCCAGGCTCTCATTTCACACTGTGGGGCTGGGTACTTCTTCCTGATGGACGGCTGCCTGCCCAAAGCCCAGTCTCTCCATCGGAAGCAGCCCTGCCTCTGGATGTGGTGTCAGGGGAAGGGCAACGCGCTGGGAGGAGGGGAGAGAGATTAAGGAGCCCCCTGCGTGGGTCAGTACTTTGTACCTCTCCTGTACTCTTCACTGGAGCGCTGGCATATCAGTGTTCTCTTCCCATTTTACAGAGGAGGAAATTGAGGCTCTGAAATGTTAGACCTCTGGTCCGGGTCCATATGAGTAAATGCCAGAGGCATCATTGAGACCTAGGATTTCTTGGCTCCAAAGTCTTAGCACCTAGAACTCAAAGTCCCCTGATCTTGCCATCCAGGCCATGGCTCCCTCGGTGGGCCCTGGGGACACTGCTACCAGCCCGCCTGTCTCCAGGACAGACAGCAGACCCTGCAGAGCGTCTCGGTGCCCTCCGCCCACCAGACGGCCTCCTCCAGCCTTGCTTTCCGCCAGGTGCCCAGCAGCCAGTGCTGCCATGTCCAAGCTGAGGAACCTGTGGTGAGAGGTGCTCGGCACTGGAATTGATCCCAGTGGGGAGGGCCCAGCCAGGAGCCCTGCTGCTCTCCCGGGAATGTTATCAGTGGGTCTAGAGAGCAAGGGGAGGAGCGGAGAGGCGGGGTGGGACAAAGGCCTTGGGCTCAGAGGCCAGAGTGGCCTTGGCCCTCCTCCCACCACCCCCTGCCCTGGGCCAGCACAGGGAGGCTTCTGGGTAAGCAGCACTGGGATTGAAGCCAGAGTCGGAGATGCCGGGGAGGGGGCTGTGTAAACTCAACCGTGTCACCTCCACACACGAGCCTCACCCAGGCCTCTGCGACCCCCTCCAGACACCGCAGCCCAATGCTCTGAGTTGTTCCCAAGCCCATTGCCCTCTCACCCCCACCCCCCACCCCCAGTCCGGGCTGTTATCAGGGCTTAGGGGCGGGGAAGGGAGGGACCGAGTGTGAAGGGCAAAGGTGGGCCCAGAGGCCCCTGGCTTGTCCCAAAGCCCCTCTGCTCTCACTAGCCTCTTCCAGAGGAGCCAGGCTGCTAGGAAGGAATGGGGTCTTTCCAGACTCATACACCCCCAGTTCCTGAACTTATCTGGGCTATAGGGGTACCAGGAGGGTACCACAGCCTTCTAGAGATTTCCCAACCCTCCCAGCAGGCCTGGCTGCATCTGGCCACCCTGCCTGAGGCCCTGGTCTAGACTGGTCAGCAGGTGACCTTTGCCCAGGTCACCAGATCCTCGGCACCCACTGCCCCGGGGACAATATAAAACAGGTCAGAACCCTCTGCTCTGCCTGCTCAGTTCCTTCCCAGCAGCAGCTGCTCCAGGTAATGTCCTGGGTGTGGCAGGGGAGGGGAGGGTGGTGGACAGGAGAGCAGGATGAGACAGGCAGAAGAGGGTCCCCGTGCCCAGCCAGCAAAGCCTGAGAGGAGCCCAGGAAGACTTGGGGCTTGATGGAGGCCCCCACTCTGATTGCACACTGGGGGAAACTGAGGCCCATGGAGAGGAGGCCACCTGCCCAAAGCGACGTAGAAAGTAGCCCAGGCTGGGGCTGGAGCTGCCTCCAGGTCTGCACACTTTCCTCGTCCGCATGTCGCATGTTTGGGACTGGACACCCCAGTCCTATCCCTGACAGAAGTCAGAGGCCCGGACAGGGCAGTTCACACAGCGTGTTAGTGGCAGAGATGGACCAGAACCCAGGTGTCCTGATTCCGGGTCTGGTGGGTTTTCCGCTCCACCCCACGCCTCCCTCCTGGGGGCTGTGTCTGCTTCGGGAAGACTTCACCTCCGGCATTTGAGTGTTCAGTGGGAGCAGGCTCTCTACCTGCGAGGAGCCAGCTCGGTGCCCTGGAACTCGGTGCACCCCTGCAGGCCTGGAGCTTCCCTCACCAGACCTTCCCTGCAGGGACAAAGGCGCCATGCAGCCCCGGGCCCTCCTCGTCGCTGCCCTCCTGGTGCTCCTGGCCTCTGCCCGTAAGCAGCTTGTGGGGATTAGGGCTGGGGCGGGGGGGGGGGGGGGGGGGGTTCTGCCAGAGGACCCTTGGGAGGTGGCTTGGTGATCTGGGGGCTGATTGATGGGTGCCTGGGCAGGAGGCAGGGCTCCCAGCGCTGATCCACCACCTTGGCTGCTGTCCTCGCAGGAGCACAGGAGGCGGACGAGGCCTCCCTCCTGGGACGCATGCAGGACTACGTGCAGCAGGCCCATGACGCCCTGACCAGCAGCGTAAAGGATTTGCCTACGGCCGAGCAGGCCAAGTACGCCCGCCCGGCTCCCAGCTGCCCCGCCCGGGACCTGCGCTCTCAGCCCCCTGCCTGGTCTATGCAACAGGCCTGTGGCCGTGAGGAGAGAGGACAGGCTCTCTCCTCCTGGCCCCTCTCCCTCTGCCGCCTCCTTTCTCCCTCGGCTGTCCTGCGTGGCTTTAAGAAAGGCCTCAGTTCCCTGTCCTTTTCTGACAGCCTGGCAGGCAGTTTGACTGCGATGCCCTCCCCCCTGACACACCCCATTTCAGCCCAGGGTGTGTGTGTATTTCAGTCTTGCTCTGAGCCCGGGGCCCCACAGGAGCAGAAGTCTGTCCCTCCCCTCCGCCTGCACTGCCCAGCACTGGGGTGTCCCTGCCAGAAGCCCCACAGACATTCTTAGTCCTTAGAACTGCCTATGCAGTGGGGATTCTCTCCATTTCACAGATGAGAAAATCGAGGCTCAGAGAGGCTGTGGCCTGCCCAGATCACATAGCTGATACCCTCCGATGACTTTCCAAATGAGGGGCCTTTCCTTGCTCCCCACTCTGAGCCACCAGGCTGTCTCACTCTGGGAGGCAGCATTTGCCTAGAATAGAAAGACAGGCCCCGCCGGCACTCTCGCGCCCTCACTCCCCGCCAGCTTGCCCAGCCTGGAGAGGCAAGCAAGGGGCTTGAGCGAGGGTCCCATCACCACCTTCTGCTGGGGTGGAGCTGTCGGGGACTCTGCCTGAGGCCTCAGGGGGGTCGCTGGGCAAGGTTGAGGGGGGAGAGGCAGTGGGGAGACGTGGGGCCCATGGTGGCCGCTGCGGCCGGTGAGCTCTGTCCTCACGCCTATGCTCTCTCTCCTGTCTGCACGCAGGGAATGGATGGTGGATGGCTTCAACTCCCTGAAGAAGTACTGGAACACCATCACGGGCCCGTTTTCCAACATGTGGCCCCTGTCCCCTGGGGCCGCCCCGGGGACCACCCCGGCTCCGGCTGTTTAGGCCACCTGAGACCTCAACGCCCCACGCCTGCTTGCCCATCCATCCTGTCGGCTCCTTGGGTCCTGCAGCTTCCAGGGCTGCCCCCGAAGTTCGCTCGAAAGGGGCAGCATTCTCAGTGTCCTCCCCTCCCACCCCCAGACCTGGCCCCAGGCTTGCTGTCTTCCCAATAAAGCTGCTGTGAGTGGGGCGTCCCACATGTGTCATGTTATGTCTGGGCTGGGCATGGGCAGGCTGTTCTGTAGGCGGCGCTGGACCGAGCAGGCCTAGGGCCGGTGCCCTTCCCGCCTCTTCGTGCCTGGGCCCGAGTTTCTTACCTGTAAGGTGGGAATAACCCTACTTACCCTGCCTGCCTCGACGGGTTTGTGTGGAGGCACAAACAGGATGCTAGTTTGACAATACTTGGATAAACTGCCAAATGCTGTACAACATGCCTTGAATGGGTGCTCTTGCCAGGCACTGTGCCTGCACTCGTATGTCCTCGCCAGAGTTGAGACTGTGTGTTCACCCTGTTATGGAGCTCCTGACTTGCACCACCTGGGCCACTGGCCCTCTCAGCCACCCCTGAGGGGAGGAGGCCCCTGGGGGAGCTGTTGGGTAAGATACGACTAGGCTCTGACCTTGTCCACCAAGTATATCAGCCTCGGTTCCGTATCTGAAAAGGGGGCACAACAATGCCCCCTCCATTGCAGGTTTGTTGAATGAATGAGTGAAATGAGACGTGCTTAGCATCTGGCACATCAAAGGTAAACGGATATCATGTTGCTACAGTTTGAGCTGATTGCTCCCTTGGGACCAGGATTGGAGGGAGAGGGCCAGTGTCCTGGGAACTAAGAAGGAATCCAAGGTCACCCACAGATGGTACTTTGCTTAGATGCTCTCATCAGAGAGTTCTAGAACCACATTCTACTTGAGTGGTCCCCCATTCTTCCAGTGAAGAAGATGAGGCTTCACTTCAGAGAAGTGAAGGCCTTGCTTGCCCATGTCACAGTCAGCCTCCCCATGTCACTGCCCAGTGGCGGAGCCAGACCTCAAGCCCAAGTCAGCCGCCCGCATTCTGCTCAGCAGACACAGAAAGAAGCCTTACCCCTCCTATGCCAGGTGTGAAGGGCTCCCTGACCAATCTGGGCGGGGCCTGTACACCTGGACCCGCTTGGGGACATCTGCTGCCCAGGAAATCTCTGGTCCAGCTGGGCCTGTGAGCCTAGCACCACACGTGGGGAATGTTCTCACCTGGGCTGATAGCTGCTGGTGGAGGTGGTTAGGAGCCAAGATGGTTAGGAACTAAAAGGCCTGTCCTTTATCCGAGAGTCCTTAAGAGAAACGAGATGGAGGAGGGGAACGGCCCAGCGGCCTGTCCGAGGCCGGGGAAGCCCTGCGGGGAGGAAGCGGGAAGGCTGCGTGAAGGCGCTGCCCAGATCTTTGAGGATCTGTGGGTCCTGCGCATGCACGGAGGGTGGCACGCCTGGCCGTGAAGAGGCTGGTGTGAACAGGGCTGCACACATGTGGACGTGCAGACGTGTGTATCCAGACAAACTCAGTGCTGGCCACACACGTGTTTTGTTAAATAGCCATGGATGCCCAGAGGCAGAGGGGTTTGAAAAGGGCAACCTCTGCCACCCTTCTCTTCAACCTGGGCGGGGGCCTCCCCTCTCCAAGCTCCAGTCCCTCCTCTGGACATGGGTGTAATGGCTGTCCGCCCAGGATTTGAGAGGGATGCGGTAAGACGGTGCTGTGAAAGCATCTGGAAAACAAACGTGTGCTAACTTCCTGCAGAGGCGTGGTTGTTTTTCTGACGCAGGCCAGAGAGGGCAGAGATGGGGTGGCAGGGCTTGGAGCCCCCTAGGAGGCCTGGCTGGCTTCACAGCTGAGGACACAGTGGGAGTGAGGGAGGGCAGCCGCCCTTGTGGAAACAGTAAAGGGAAGTGCTTAACGCTGTTTCATTAATAAAGGAGGAAGGAGCGAGGGCCAGGCTCCTAGTTTGCGCCTGCCCAGATTCCTCAAGTGCTCCCTGAGGTGCCCCCCCACTTCCCCTCCCGGAGCCCGAGGCTGGGATGCTCCTGTCTCTGCCCAGGGGAGGCCTCTGGGGACCGGACCAATTCTCCCAGCAAAACAGCCCCCCTCCCGTGCCCCTCAGACCCGGGCTGCAGTCCCGCCGGGCTCCTAGGCACTTGGCATTGGATTATCCGTTGCTTTGCCTGGCCCCGTTCCTTTCTGCTTGGTCCTGCTTAGGAGGGGACGCCTACCGCCTGCACCTGGACCCCCTCCTGGAGCAGGCCCCGCTCAGAGCTCCCGCCCCGCAGGGCTCCCAGCGGCGCGCTCCGAGGCCCGCACCCCATCCCTTCTCCCAAGAGAGAACCGTTTGGAGACCTTTTAATTGTTTAAAAACCATCCTTGAAGCTCCAAAAAACATCAAACCCAACACATGCATCCCGCTTTGTAAACGTTTATTCTCAGAAACCGAGCGATGGGAAGGGGACCGAGGACAGGGAGGGGAGCGGGCGCCTCACTGGCCGGTCAGCCTCTGGGAGATGTCCAGGAAGGGAAGGAAGAAGTCCTGGAGGCTCGCCCACAGCGGCAGCAGGTCCTCGTTCATTTTCCCCAGCTGCTCGCCCACCTGCTCCCGCATCTTGGCCAGCCCCAGGCCGCCCGCCTGCAGCGCCTGCAGCTGCTCGCCGTAGGGCTCCAGGCACTCGCGCAGCTTGCCGTTGCAGGGCTCCAGGCACTGGCGCAGCTCTTCGCCCATGGTCTCCAGGAACGGGTGCAGCGAGTCCATGTACGGACGCGCGCGCTCCACGTGCACGCGCGTGCCGTTCAGCACCTTCGCGCCCAGCTGGCCCAGCTTCTCCTGCAGCTTTTGCAGCTGCTTCCCTGCGAGCTTATGCAGGTCCTGGCCCAGCGGCTTCACCCTTTCCTGCCACTTCTTCTGGATGCCCCCCAGGTAGGTATTCACCACCTTCAGGTCCTTTTTCAGCTCCCCGGTCAGCATCCCCATCTCATTCTTCACTTTGTCCCAGAAGTTCTGGGTCTGGCGGAGCTGCTTTGTCAGGTTGGCGACCTTGTTGCTCAGGGTGTCCAATTTTGCAAGGACTTTCAGGCTGCGGGGCAGGGAGGGAGCAGGTGTCAGGGGGAACCTCCCAGGCACCCTGGACACCTCGGAGCTGCAGACCCAGCGCCCAGCTTACCTGTGGTGAGGTCTGGGCGAAACTGTGCCTGCTTGTAGGGGAGCGATGGGTCAGGCCTGGGCCTGTCTCGCCCAAGGACCCTCCTCTCCTCCCCCCCAACCAGACCGAAGAGCTAGTGGGAGACAGAGCTGGGTTTGGTGATCAGTCTTGTCTGTTCCCAAAGCCGGACCATTTAAAGGCCTCATCTCTATACTTCCAGACCGTTCTCCTCTGTCTCCAAAGACCGCCCTCCCTGCCGCTCGCTCAGCAAGAGGAAGAGGGACTGGAGGAAGGGAGGGGGCTGCTGCTCGCGCAGGCAGAACACGATGCTGGGCTCACTGACGGGGTGGCCCTAGTCTGCCCCCCTCCTACTAGGAGGCTGTTTCTCCATCCAGGTATGGGGCCCATCAGGTAGCAGCTGGGATGCAGCCCGTGTGGCTACATCTACCCACAGGCCTGGCATCCGCCCCTCAGGACCAGCAGCCCCTGCGCCACCCAGAGCCCACACGGGGTCCTTACTTCAGGTTTTTTGCCAGTTCGGTCTCTTCAAACTTGGCTATGTACTCTCTGCCACTGACTTTGGTTGAGTTCAGATACATCTGGGCTAAATCCTTCACTCGCTCCCATTGTGATGGGGGCTCCTCTTGCTGTGTTTCATGCTGAGCCTGGCTCCCTGGGGTGGAGAGAAGGCACCTCAGTCAGGCCAGTTCTGGGCCGAATCTGAGCGGAAAGGCCAGCTTGGGGTAGAAGAGAGGGGTCTTGATGGAAATTCCGCTCCCTGTGCCCAGAAGGGTAGACCACGGGGGTGAGGGAGAGGGCCTCCTAATGTTGGTTGTTTAGGTTGGGGGCACTTACCTGTGAGGAAGAGCAGGGCCAAGGTGAGCACCACAGCCTTCATCTTGGGGACCTGGAGGAGGAGAGGGGCCTGGCTGAGTGGGTGCCTGTGGCTGGAGAGCCTGTGCCCCACTCCCCAGGCGGAGCAGCCTCAGGTATCCAGAGCCCAGCACCTGGCAGAGCCTGGAGCCAAGATCCCAGAGCCTGAGCTCCGAGCTGGGGGAGCCAGAGGGACTGGAGGAGGCAGTGGCATGTACCTGGGCGAGTGCTCTGAGCAGCAGCTTGCCCGGGGCCTATTTATGCCTCCAGCAGGGCCTGGGCTGGGAGGCTGATCAGTCCAGCCCAGGCCTTGCCAAGGCTCACAGGTCCCAGCGGGAATCTGGAACCTAGAGTTCAAGGATTAGCTCTGACACGGGGCTGGGCAAACAGAGTGGGCAAACAGGAAGCTGGGGGGTGGGGAGCCTGCAGGGCCAGGGATCAAGGATGCAGGAGGGAGTGGGAGGGGGTGGCTGCAGGCTTACAGGTCCCCGGGGTCTGGTCCACTGTTTCCCACTATTGTCCATTGTGCCAGCGCAGCAGGGGAGAGGAGGGAAGGAAGAAGGTCCCCAAGCTGGTCAGGAACAGCAGGAAGCCCCTGCGATTCCAGGGAGATGTGTCCGCACCCCTCCCGCCTTCCCCCACAGAGCAGACTCCCCCCTTCTGCCCCCCCCCAGCTGCAGCTTCTGCACCCCTCTCTCCAAGCCCCTGGAGACCTCCCAAGGCCTAAGGAAGAGACGTGGGGCGCTCAGAGCCACCTGGGGAGAGGGGGAAGTGCTCAGGGGCTCCCTGGCTTGGAGGTTACAGGGGCCTCTAGTATTTCCAAACAAATTCTAGAGATCAGCAATAGAGCTGCCGACTTTGAATGTTGTCATGTAAAAATCCTACCTACTGCGCCCCCCAAACCCTACCATCTACCATGGCCAGCACTTCAGAACAGAAAGTATTTTTTAAAAGACATATTTTTATTGATTTCAGAGAGGAGGGGAGAGGGAGAGAGAGATAGAAACAATGATGAGAGAATCATTGATGGTTGCCTCCTGCACACCTCCTACTGGGGATCGAGCTCACAACCCGGGCATGTGCCCTGGAACAGAATCGAACCCGGTACCCTTCAGTCCGCAGGCCAACACTCTATCCGAACTGGCGAGGGCAAGAAAAGATTTTTAACACAAAAATAGAGCACAATCTCAGAATAAAGGACAGCCATGTAAATGGAAAACATGTATCTTTGCGTGGTTCATATTTACATGGGATCACACACAGGTGAGAACGGATGGCGGCCCCCGGGACCACTGATGTGGGAGGAAAGATCTCAGGTCCAGGCAGCAGAACTGCTTTCTCATTTCCTTTTGCCTCCGACTTGCAAAGTCCTGGAGGCGCCTGGGGAGGCAGTTATGTGATCTCCCTGAGCCTCCATCTCGGATCAGCAAGATGGGGGCAGGCTTGTTGGGGGCCCAAGAACCTGACAGGTGAAGAGCTGTGCTCGCTGGTGTGCAGTGCCGTTTGTGAGGCTTCTCTCCGAAGGCCTAGCACCTCCGCACCAGGCCACAGACGGGCCCTGAGTCACAGGACCTCTGAATGTCCACGTTGAGAGGCACTTTGAGATCAGCTGCTCCAGCCTCCACAGCACCTTGGAGACAAGGAAACTGAAGGCAGTGAACAGAATTTGCCTGATGTCTCTGGTCTCTCAGGGAGTTGGAGAAAGGACAGGACCTAGAACCCAGGTCTGCGGACTTGGAACCCCCAGGCAGAAACGTGCCCTCCTACTCCAATGCCAGATCCTGGCGTGGAGGGGCTCTGAGCCGTTCCCACTGCAGCCAGTCTTGTGTCTTTCGCCTCAGAGAAGAAAGCTTTGGAGCCCGGCAGCCTTGGGCTTGAATCCCAGCTCTGCTTATCTGCGTGCCGCTGGGCCAGTTACAGAACCTTACGCAGGAGGGAAGGAAGATGGCTGCCGATGGGAAGGCAGACTGCAAGATAGTGTGTGAGTGAGAGAATGAAGGGAGAGTGTGTGGTCGCACGGGGAGTGTTTGTGAGTTGAGGGACAGCAGGGGACTGTGGGGGATTGCTGGATGGGGTTCCCCTGACCCGACAGCTTCCACTGCTGTTGGGATCCCTCCCAAAGCGACTGGCTCTGATGCGGAGACCGTGCCATCTTGAAGGAGAGAGTGGATGTTGTCGGAAGCCTGAAAATCCTGGGATACTACAACAATGGTACCCAGTGAACAGCTGCGAACACAGAAACACTGGTCCCCAAGCGGCACGAGCACGCGGATTTGGAGGAGCTCTGCACCCCCTCACGGAAAGGTCAGATTTCACCTGGGATAAGGAGAGAGAGAACTACATAACCAGACAACCGGAGAAGAGAGATCATGGGGAGACAAAGAAACAGCCCGAATATGAAAGAAAAACAGGTATCACCAGAAAAGGAAGTAAACGAAATGGAGGCAAGCAACCTGTAAGAGAAAGAATCCAGAGAAATGGTCATAAGATGGATGAAAAGAATGGAAGACAAATTCATTAATATGTGTAAGAACCAAGAGGAAATGAAGAAGAACCAAGAAGAAATGAAAAATGACATCACTGCTATAAAGAACTCAATAGAAAGCATCAACAGTAGACTAGAAGAAGCAGAGGACTGCATCAGTGAGCCTGAAGACAAAGTAGGAAAAAATACCCAAGCAGAGCAGCTTCTAGAAAAACAAAATTAAAAAGCAGGAGGAGAGCCTAAGAGAACTTTGGGACAACATGAAACGAAACAAGATCTGCATAATAGGGGTGCCAGAAGGAGAGGAAACTGAGCAAGGAACAGAACCTTACGGATCAGCGTCTTACATAGTAAGGGTGCATATCTGGCAGGCAGAACAATGGGCCCCCATGTCCTGCTCCTTGGAACCTGTGACTGTTCCCTTCATAACAGAAGGACTTTGCAGATGTGTTTATAAGGACCTAGAGATGGTGTGGTTATCTCGGGTTATCCAGGTGGGCTCAGTGCCATCCCAAACCCCCTTAAATATACACAAGGGAGGCAGGAGAAGTACAGTCAGAGAAGGAGGCGAGAGGGTGGAAGCAGAGGTCAGAGTGAAGTGACTGCTGGACAGAGCCAGGAGCCAAGAGTGCGGGTGGCCTTAGAAGCTGCAGAAGCAAAGGACCGTGTCCCCCTAGACTAGAGTCTCCAGAAGAAATACAGGTCTGCGGACACCGTGATTTTAGCCTCGTGTGACCCCTTTGGACCTTTGACCTGCAGAACTGTCCTGGAAGACCATACATTTTGTTGTTTTAAGCACTAAATGTGAACGTGTATAGCAAAACTGAAAGGTCCCTGGCACCTTTCTGTGCCCCAGATCCCAATTTTGGCACTTTATCCCCTTGCTCCCACTGACCACACAGGGTCAGACCAGAGCGGACTTTGGCTTCAGGCAGCAGGAGTGGGGGAGGCAGGGAATCCACTTTCTCCGTGTGGTCCTGACTTGCGGACACTGAGCTGTGGGATCTCTGTTCTGGGGCTGACCCAGCCCCAGAGGCCCGTGGGAGCCTCAGTGGACATTTCCTGGGCCAGCCTGGCTCTCTGCCTGTTTAGAGAGCGGGAGGGAGGGCAGACCCCTTCTGGGTCAGCTCATAGGTAGGTGTCTGAGGCCAAGAGGGGTTACTTTCTTTCTGGGAGTAGAACTCGTCCCAGCCAGTATATGGGGGCTCTCAGAAGCGTCAGGTTGGACTCCAAGCTACTTGTCACTGTTTTACTTCCTCTTTGGTTTGTTACTGAAACGGTTATTATGGCTGCACACGGTATCCGGCATTCGCATCGTCCCTCATAGCCTTCCTGATGACCTGAGCACGGCCTGTTAGAGTGCCTGTGAGACCAGCACAGAGTGGCCAGGAGCTTCCTGCCAGCCATTAGTATGTGGTGCTGGCAGAACTGGGAATCAGGCCTGGCTTCTAGTCCTGACAGTTGCCTGATGGCCAGCAGGCCCACCGCCCACAGCCTGGGCCCTGCTCAGGATGCTCGCCCCCTGGCTCGGGGACTTGATGGCCTGGGCAGGAAAGTGCTGGCAAATGCACTCACTAGTGTGTCTGCTCTATCTCACTGTAGGTATTGGCTTGAACTGGTCCACGCCCCTTGTGGCTCATACTTCGGAGAGAAAG
Source organism: Myotis yumanensis (assembly GCF_028538775.1). Lineage (NCBI taxonomy): Eukaryota > Metazoa > Chordata > Mammalia > Chiroptera > Vespertilionidae > Myotis > Myotis yumanensis. Next base: position 81,091,078 of record NW_027223761.1, read on the forward strand.
GAATCTTTCTGGGTAGAGGCCAATGGGAAACACCACTGATGACAGACTGGGTGCAACTCAGATTCAGATTTGGGGGCCAGCCTTTGTCAGAGGACCAAGCGGCTCAGACTAGCTGTTTAGTGGGTGCAGGACCCACCAGCGGAGGCCCTTTGTGCTACCACGCTCTTCCCCCCAGCTCAGGGGTCTCAGAGGGACTGCTTCAGAAGTGGGTCCCCCGTGGCTGGCCCTGGACCCCCTGACTCATGTGGGGGTGCTGCTGTTAGCTGACTCCAGGAGTGGATTTTGCTCATTTCACAATTTATGTCCCAACATTATACTGGTCAGTCTATGCTGGGAGGACTCTGTCCCCTGCTAGGCTGGGCACGTAACAGACACTCAGCAAACATTTGCTCACTGGATGACATTGGCGCACTGACAGAAGGGTCACAGGACGACAAAGCACCATCTGAAGAAACAGGCCTTGGGAGGGGACTCAAGAAACTCCGAGCACTCAGCCTGGGTCATGAACCCTGCTCTGAACGGCTAACCTGAGAGCACGCGGTGCGTCAGGATGGGGCCTGAGCAGGGGAGAGGAGCGCCCCTGCCAATAGTTCCTATTTGGCAATTTTGTTGCAGCTTTTGTGATAGAGCCTCAATTTAGACCCCAGGGCAGGGCATTGTAACCAGCCAAATGCAAGATTCTCTGGCGCCCTGCTGTGTCCAGCGGGACAGGTGGTGACAGACTTCATCTGGGACCAGCAGGAGGGAGGGCTGACTCAAAAGGTGGTGACAAGCCCTGGCCGGTGTGGCTCAGTCGTTGGAGCATTGTCCCGCGCACCGAAAGGTTGCAGGTTGGATTCCCAGTCAGGGCCCGTGTCCAGGTTGTGGGTTTGATCCCGGGTCCGGGCATCTATGGGAAGCAGCTGATGTTTCTCTCTCACATGGATGTTTCTTTCTCTCCCTTTCTCTTCCTCTCTCTAAAATTAATAAAAGAACCATGTCCTTGGATGAGGATTTAACAGTCTGTGAGACGCTGGAAGGCATCTGAGAAGTCCCTGGTTTCAGACACCTGCCCAGCTTCCTGCGGGGGTGCGGCCAGGCTTCGGCCTTCTGGGAACACCCCTCTCCAGGAGACGGTCCCACTGCGACTTCCTAGTCCGCCAGGGACTCCAACACCTTTGTGAGTTCCCTCCTCTCACTCTTCTTCCTACAACCCAGTCAATACTTCCCGGTAATTTCTTCACAGACCGCCAGCCAGCCGGGCCTTGCTGGGAGCTATCCTGCTCCTGGGAGTCCAGGCGTGGAAGGGGGTGGCAGGGAGAGTCCCCGTGCTGCCCCAGCACTGGGCTGACTGGGTCACGTCCTAACGGCCTGGCCTGGACTCCCTGGGCTTTTGAGGGCCTTCGGCTATTCCTTCAAAAGTGCCTTTAAGGACTGTTTCCCACCCGATTCCGCAAATCCAAGCGCCCTCAGAGGGGCAGAGGCTACGCTGGCGCAGGGCAGCGCAGAGCGGGGTTGTGTCCACACTGCGCCTGGGAAGAGCACGTGCTTCAGCTCCGCCCTGCCCGGCAGGCCACCCCCCCCCCCCCCGCCCCGCCCGCTTCTCCCAACTAGACTCTGAACCGTAAGGCAAACAACATGTCAACATGAGATGGTAATCTGTTTTTATTTTCACAATCCCCTACCATCCAATTAAGTTACTCAGTTGTAAGTGCCCACAAAAAAGGGGCTAAAGGTCTTACTGCAACTTGGGTCTCGAGATTTTTTAAATCCTTTTTTAGTTCAACATAAATGGGAAAGAAAAAAAATACTTCTGACATTTTCCAAGAACAGAATTAAGAAACTATATTAATATACGTTCAACATATACTGCGCGTATTGGTTACTACAATACAAAGCAATAGTTCGCAAGATGGCACAATTGGCAGGCTCCCTGGCTTCCACCTGGAGGGCGGGTCTGCTCTCGGTCCATCCAGTTTGCACACAGGACAGGTGGGCCGTCGGGGTTGGAGTTCAAGGAGCCCAGGAATCAAACAGTAGCTGTTGGGGCCTCCTGGTGGCCTCCTTCTGGTGATAGGTGGCGGGACCAGGGGGACACGGGACCCATCCAGAGAAAGGCGCTGGCACTGCGGAGTCCAGGAGGGAGGGTTGGGAGGGAGCGGCAGGGCCAGTGAGGACCAGCAGCACGGATCCTGTCGGAACCCTGGATGGCCATGCCGGGCACCTGCTTTCTTCTGTGCAAATTCAGGATGAAAGACTAGGAGGGGACTGGGGACCCTACTCTCCTTTTCCAGAAAGGACGGACCAAGGGTCCAAACATTAAACATCTCTTTCTTGCTGTGAGGATCAGCCCAGCCAGCACCTGAGACTTTGGTTTCTAACGGCGAGGAGGGAAGGTAGTGATACAAACAACAGCTCTGCTGGTGCGTCCTCACGGGACAGTCCCCGAGAAGGGAGAGCTGCTCATGACAGCGGCTAACGGAAATCCTGTGAGCAAAAGGTGCAGGGCCCAATTCAAACAGAACAGAATCTGTTAAACATTTATCTTTTAAAGAAAAGTTCCTTTTGTTTTTATTTATTAATGATAATAACAATATCAACATTTACCAAAACAATTCCTACATGGTCAAGAATGAAGGTGGGGGGTGAGGATGCCCAGTGAAGGAGCAGGTCAGAGAGGCAGGGCCGCACAGCTCCTGGTCCTGCCTGTGACAGAGGCTGAAGGGAGTGTGTGTGGCATCAAACCTTTTTACAGCGCGAGCACAGCTGACACAAGCACAGGGGCCGCGGCGGGGTTTCAGCCCATAGGTGGAGGCAGCAGGATGGGAAGGCACCAACCTTCCAGGTTATAAGAGGGGAACTGAGTCACGCACCGAAGAGGCTCACACAGACCCCGCGTCCCTCAGCGCCAGGCCCTCCCCGCCTCACGCTGACATTCTGATACCAGCGTGGCCTGGTGTGCGGTGGATCCAGCAGGAACCGTCTCCCCAGGTGCCAGGCCTGGGCTGCTGCTTTTGCTCTCCCTTCTCCGGCCACTGAGATTCCAGAGGTGGTGCCCTTCAGTGCTGCTCCTGCACAGAGCGATGCGGAGCCCTGGAGGGCGCTGGGAGGGGAGGCTGGGGGGCTCTAGGTCCCCTAGGCTCTGTCCTCTGTTTGCTCTTCTCTTTCAAAAATGAAAAAGAGAAAGAAAGAGAAGCAAAAGTAAAAAAAAAAGAAAAAAAGAAAATCACCTCCAAACGAAAACCCCAAACCAAAGCCAAACCAAACCACCAACTGAAATCCACCAGATACACTTTCACAAAAGGTGTGAACGAGATTTCCTGTTTATTTCCTGGGCGAGTGGGTCATACAAGCAAACATGGCAAAAGGCCCTCGGAGCCCACAGGAGCAGCACATGACAGCCGACGGAGGAAGGAGCAAGCGCTCTGGAGGGGAGAGGGCAGGCGCGATGCTGCTGGATGCTGCTGGACGCTGTTGGTTTAGTCTCACTCTATCCCTCTATCCCGAGCTGCACACGGACCTGCAATAGAGCAGACGCAGGGCATCAGTGTGGACAGACTGAATGTTCACTTGAGAACTTTTCAAAAAATTCAACTTTAGTGTACTAGGTGTGCCGGTTTATAATAGAGGATTTTGTAAGCAAAGAAAACACGATAATTTCAAGAGAAACATCGAAAGTGCTTTATTTAATCAAAGTAATGTCCATCACTAGCTACACATTTCCCCATCTTTCAGGTAATTTGTGGATACCGTCCCAAAAGAACTTTTCTTGTTTTGAGGCAAACCATTCAGAGACCCAATTTTCCACTTCTTCGCACATTTTGAAATGCTGCTCAGAAAGTGCGTGTGCCATTGATCGGAACAAGTGGTCATCTGAAGGAGCAAGGGCTGGTGAATACGGTGGGTGGTTAATACTTCCCAGGCAAGATCTTTTAACGTGTCTTTAACTGGTTTTGGAGTGTGTGATGGTGCATCATCATGAAGCAAAATTACTTTGCTGTGTCTTCTGGCATATTCTGGTCATTTCATGATCAAAGCGTGGTTCACATTGATTATTTGTTGTCAGTAGCGATCAGTATAATGGTTTCACCTGGTTTTAGAAGCTCATAATACACCATACCTTCCTGATCCCACCAAATGCAGAGCATGGTCTTCTTTCCAAAGCAATTTAACTTTGCAGTCGATGTTGATGGTTGACCTGGGTCAACCCATGATTTTGTGCGTTTGGGATTCTCAAAATAAATCCACTTTTCATCGCCAGTCACAATCCGATGCAAAAAAGACTTTCTTTCATGCCGTTGAAGCAACATTTTACTGATGACTTTTCAGTTTTCCATTTGTCTTTAGTTCAGTTGATGTGGCACCCATTTTCCTTCCTTTAAAATCTTTCCCATTGCTTGTAAACGATCAGAAATTGTTTGCTGAGCAACGTTTAATCTTTCTGCAAGTTGTTTTCGAATTTGACACACATCTTCATCCAATAATGCTTGTCATTGTTGGTCTTCACACTTTTTCGGTTGACCTGGATGTTCTTTGTCTTTCACATGGAAATCATCACTTTTAAAGTGTTTTAAACCAGCGTTCACAAGTATCCTGAGATGGAACATGTTCACCATAAGCTTCCCGAAGTATACAATAACTTTTTCTTCAAAATAAAGTAATGAATTAAAACTTCCCCGCAAATGCTCTTTTTTTGGGGTGGGGGGGGGGGGGAGGGAGCCATGAAATTCAACATTTTTAAGTGTAAAAATATCTATGATGTTAACACCTTCAGCAAATTTGACATATGAAGTTTTGAAGCTTGCTGTCAATCCAACAAAACAGCATACATATCAAATCACATATATATCAACATATGTGTGACTCCATCTGTGAAAAAAATCTGCATAATTAACCGGTGCACCTAGAAAGCATGACTTTTTCCTTCCGTAATGCAAGCACCCGACAAGCTCCAGCTGCGGGCACCACCTCAAGGCCCCTGGAGGGCCTCTGGCAGCCAGGCCCTCCCACCCCTTGGTTTCAGAGATCTGGGTGGGCTGAGTAAGGCCACTTGAGCTCCTGGTCTGTCTTCTCTTCCTGAGCTTTCATTCCTGCTCCTGTGTGTTTTAAATTCACCAATGAAGAGGAGTCAGCAACCCCTCAGGCCCATGCTGGACCCAATAAAAGCAGAGCCCCAGGCCTGTTTCCTCTCTCTCTCCCCCCAACCCCTTGGGGTGTGGCCCCAGGTGTGCCCTGTCATTGCCAGTCTTTTTTATTTTTATTATTTTTAATCCTCACCTGAGGATATTTTTCAATTGATTTTTAGAGAGAGTGGAAGGGAGGGGGAGAGGCAGAGAGAGAGAAACATGGATGTGAGAGAGACACATCGATTGGGGCCTCCCGCATGCACCCCAACCAGGGCTGGGGATCAAGCCTACAACTGAGATACATGCCTTTGACTGGAATTGAACCGGGACCCTTCAATCCTCAGGCCAGCGCTCTATCCACTAAGCCAAGGGCATTTCCAGGTCTTTAAGCAATAAACCCGCATCTGGTCAGTTTCCTGGAGGTTACAGCTGAAGGGTGTCTTGCCATCATAGTCAGAACCGTCACAGTCAGAACCACGGTGTGCCCAGCCACGACACTGGTTAACGGCCAAGGCCAGTAAAACAGGGACTGGTTCCCTTTAGCTTGGGCTTCTCAGGGGTCTGCCATATCGAGGCTCTAATGGGGATTTGCCAGACGGCCAAACGGCCATCAAGTCTTTTCTATCAGTTTCCAAAGAGCCCACACTGCCTGCCGTGCTCGGTGAGGCATGACCAGCCCGGCCAGTTCACCCTTCACCAGGGGTCTCTGACCACCGACTTCCCTGTCCAGAATATTCTGCCATTGCAGCGCAGCCTTAAACCTGTGGCTGGATGTGTTTTCTTGCTGGGCTTCACCTTCCAGGACTGAGTTCAAGGACCACCTCCTTATTACTCTGGCCATAGGTGCGCCCGTCCTTCAAAGCTCGCTCGCTCCTGGTCTCTGTGGAGCTGCGACAGCCCCTACAATAACAACACACGTGTCTCTCCCCTCATTACACAGGGAGCCCTGGCCACATCGCCCCTGTCTGCACCTACCCGCACTGCAGAAGGACTAGCACAGCGCTCAAGGGAGAGCAGGGCGCTGGAAGGCCAGGAGGGAGCAGGCATGTGGAGCTTGTGCAAGCGTCTCCTGACCAGATGGGGCCCGGGCCATACGCACCGTGGGTTCCCGTTACACGCCGGCCTGCTCCATGCTGAAGGAGACCTCGGGGTGCTTGTAGCTGAGCAGGATGTCTGTTATACACGTGGATGGGTAGCAAGAGCTCAAATGTTGGCCGTCAGTCAGGTCCAGGTGCTCATGGCCTAACCTCTCCCCACATTCTGAGGACCAGAAAGAACATGTGAGATTTGCAGGGCACTGGGGGGTGGGGGGCAGGAGGGAGAGGAGGAGGAAGAGAGGTCTAAGCACTGCGACCTAGCTCGCAGCCTGAACCACAGCTCCCAGCAGCCCGCGGTGTGCTCAGCGTCTGCAGCCTCCTGTCCTGGCCTGGCCTGTCCCCGCGGAGCCCTGTCCCCGCTGCCACTGCCACGTGGGGGGAGGCAGAGCACTGCTCCTTCCGCGAGAGCTTTCTCCGTCAGGCAAGACGCTGGTGCCACAGACACTGGTCACTGGGCGCTCCGAGGGCAGAGGGCCCACTGCACAGTGTCTCTGCCTCGGGACGCAGCGGGCAGGGCAGCCCGTGAAGGCGAGTCAGGATTGACCGCAGGCCCGTCCACTCCAGGCCTCTCACCTGCTATGATGCCCCCTGGCTGCTTCCAAGGAAAGGCAGGCACGTTCCATCCACACACAGTGCCGCTACCAGAACCAGAGAAGCAGCTGTGGGAGGAGCGTCCTGACAGCATCGGAAAGGGGCTGTGGCACCTGCATGCAGCCAGGAGACTCGCTCCTCTATCCACTCGCGATTAGGAGTGGGCGTGGGGCGTGGGAAGGGTGTCGTGCCCAGAACCCTCTGGGTCCCAGGACTCCGTGCAGAAGAGGGGAGCAGTCACTGGGCAGACGGCACCACCCGTGCCAGGCTCCTTACCCTCATCCTCCCGGCCCGGGAGCTGCTGGCTCCCCGTGAGTGAGGCCTGGCTGAGGACGGCATCGGACATGCGGGCAGAACTCAGCGCTTTCCCAGCCACGAGGCTCATCCCGGGCAAGTCGTCCAGCTGCACCTGCAGGAGCGACAGCAAAAGGAGTAAGGACGCCACACACAGTGGCCCTCAGAGAGCCCCCCCTCCCACCAGCAGCACCCCAGACCCCGCCCTCTGAGCGCCATGGCGGGGAGGCTGCAGCAGCCACCCTGGGGAGGGGGTTGTGGGAGGGCAGGACCCCCACACTACATGGCTTCCCAAACCAGGTTTCGACCTATCACCATCACCACCACCACCGAGTCTGACTCAGGACAGTGCTGTCCAACAGCACGGAGGCAGATGTCCCGCTACGCTGTCCAACACCCACACCAGCCACAGTGCTACCAAGCACCCGAGGTCACTGCAGTGACGGAGGAACTACGGTGTAACTTCATTTTAATCACATCTGACCAGGCCTGGCTGCAGGGAAGTTGCTCTTGCACTACATGCTGCCATGCACTGCCTGGGAGAGCCCAGCCTCGCTGAGCCAAGGGTGCCGGGAGGAGCGAGTTCGTGGCTGCCAGCAAGCCAGCCAGGAGCCTTGGGGCTCATCTGCTGGGCTTGAGTTTAGACCAGCCGTGGGCAAACTACGGCCCGAGGGCCGGATCCGGCCCGTTTGAAATGAATAAAACTAAAAAAAAAAAAAAAGACCGTACCCTTTTATGTAATGATGTTTACTTTGAATTTATATTAGTTCACACAAACACTCCATCCATGCTTTTGTTCCGGCCCTCCGGTCCAGTTTAAGAACCCATTGTGGCCCTCGAGTCAAAAAGTTTGCCCACCCCTGGGTTAGACTGTGTGGGGAGAAGTTTAATAACCAAGACCAGGGAACAGAGGGCAGCTACTGGTTCCTCAGCAGGAAGTTGGAACGCAGATTCTGCTGGATTAAGGCCTGGCTGTTGGGGCGATTCAGAGACCAGCTTCCCTGGTGCAGAGGTGGCCTCTAGGAGGAAGCGAAGCGGGAGTGGGGGTGCGCCCATAGGACTAAGTTCTGCTTTCAAGTTGGCAGCAGTTGGGGACCAACATACATAGGCATCGTCGCTGTTCTGGATCGTGTGGTGTCTCTGCAGCGTCCGGGGCCTGTGGTGCTCGCCACCCGGGGGGCGTGCTGGGAACCCAAGCCCATTATGATCTGGCAGCTCCATGGCTGGTCCTGGAGAGCTTCCCTCCATGCAGCTCCCTCTGACAGACTCTGAGGAGACAGAGCCAACAGGTCAGCAGACCTCGCGTCCCTCCAGCACTGGGACGCCTGTCAAAACATCCTGCAGGGACCAGGTAGCGGGAGGCCCGCATGTGCACTGACTGCTCCCCTGGCCGCTGGGCCTGGCGCGGGAAGGAGCCGGACCAGCCCTCCCACCCGAGTCCCGCGGCCAGCACGGGCCTCCTTACGGAGGAGACAACCCCACATGCTGGTGTTTGGTCACACCGAACCTTGACTTCGTCTTCATTTTTGTTGACAGTGCTGCTCTCAAACCTACATGCACATGAGAGCATTCCTGGAGCCTCGGACCCTCTATGGGGAGCAGGGCCATTCTGTGGGCGCCGTCTCCCCTTCACTTCGCTGACTCCCGCTCAGTGCACACCCCGTCCTCTCCTCTGCCTCTCAAACTGCTGCTCCCAACCCTTCGATCGCTCCTCTATTCTTTCCACTCCTACCCGTGACCCACACGTACTCTGCAATACCATCTGTTTTCACGGCTTCACTGGCACTGCCTCTGTGCTAAGAACCACTGGTGCCCCTCCAGGCGCCAGAGCCACAGCTCCAACTACTTACTGGACATCCAGCAAACACCGCACCCTTCAGTGTCTCATCCCCACAACCAGCTCCCCTTTCAGAGACCTGTGTTCTGTGCCCGTTCTCCTGACCGGGGTGTGAGCTCCATGCTTCCTCACTCCTGGTTCCACGGCGGCATAAGGATAAAGGACCTACCTCTGCAGCGTTGGCCAGGGCAGCCCCTTTCTTTCCAATCACACTGCTTCCTTCGAAGCCCTCTTGCCTGTGTTTCTACCACAGCCTCTTAGCCACCCTCTGCCACGAGCCTACATAGACGACTTTCTCAAGGGCAGCCCGAACACCTCATTTTCACGCCTTCCAGCCCATCTTCCAGCGAGCACACTACCCTCCCTGTCACTCTAAGTCTAGTCACACGGGACCACCTAACACTTCCCACCGTTCACAGCTCCACGCGTTTGCTCCCGCTGCTCCTCCCCCTGGAATGCTGGGTTCTTCCACTTCCCTCCCTGCCATCCAGGTCAACTCACCCTCCCATCTCATCTGTCTCAGATGTTAGCATCTCTGTGAAATCTCCCCCTTCAAACAGAAGTTGGTCCTTTCTTCCTTCAAGTGTCAGAAGACTCTACTAAACTCTGAGTACTCTAACGTAAGTCCTGGCACCAGGTTCAGCTGTGACTTGTCTCCATCAGTCACTAGGACCGTGAGTTTTCTGAGGACAAGAACTGTATCTTATGCCTGCCTGGGAGCCTCCTGGGCCCAGACCTGTTCTCACCCAGTAGGTATTTAGTAATTTCCTCCTTGGCTGGCTCTCTTAACCCGGGTTACGGTCCTGTCAGGGTCATAATCCCGGTGAACTGGGATTTGGAAAGGAAGAGGAGGCATATTCCTTCGTGACCAGGGAAGCTCTCATCCGTCACCTCTGTCCCCACACAGACAAACACAGACAAACTCCAGGGAAGGTGACAGACCCTCCTGGTGGCACTTTTGGCTCCATCCTTAAGGGTCCGGCGCTTGAGCAGGTTTTGCTCGCTTGGTTGTTTTCTTTGGGTTAAAGCTCTTTGGCATGTAGCTCCTGATGAACTGTACCCTGGCAAGACCAGGTTTTAAAAAGTTTTACATAGGAAACAGCCCTAATGCTGTCTGTACCATTCCAATAGCTACTCAAATACTGAAAGTGAAGCGTCCTGTTAAGTGCTGGGTGAAGGGCCAGGTCTCTACTGGAATGGTCTCCTATAGTGATCAAGGTCAGGCCTGGGCTTAGGGGCTCAGGCAGAATGGGGAGGGAGGGGAACTAACTGGCATGCACGTGGATGCTAACGCAAAAGATTCTGGACACAAACAAGGAGGGCGAGCTTCTCAGTTACCAAAGGCGAAAAAAAGTGAGAAACCTCCTGAAAGTTCTGTGAGCAAAGAGGTCAGAGGAATAGCCAGACGTCAGCTCTTTCACTACTGAATGCTAAAAGCCAGCAGAGGGGGGAAGATAGAGAGCCTACACCAGGACGCGCTCCCCATCCTCCCACCGCCCAGTTCCTCAGGGGCACAGCTCACGTGCTGGCCCCAGGAAGTGGCAGGAAGTGGCGCAGCGATGGCTTGTGGAGCGAGGAACTGGCTCTCTGGTCTGCCCTGCCAAGAGGCTACACAGACAGCTGCTTCTTAACTTCTCAAGGTATTTTCTTTTTTTGGTTAAACCTCATTTGTTTCATTGGTTTTTAGAGAGAGTGTGTGTGTGGGGGAAGTAGGAAGACAGGGAGAGAGAGGGAGGGGTGGGGGAGAGAAACATTGATGTGTGACACATCCATCAATTGCCTCCTGCATGCACCCCTATTAGGGCCGGGGATCGAACCTACAACCCAGGTACATGCCCTTGACCAGGAATTGAAGCCACGACCCTTTGGTTCTCAGCCCAACTCCCTAACCACTGAGCACACCGGCCAGAGATCAGAATATTTTCTGATGCCTGCACTCTCGTCTTTGGTCGCTAGCACCATCCATTCAGTCCCTCGGGGTTCTTTTTCATAGAATTGAATGCAAATCTCATCCGTGGCACCTCTGTCCCCACACAGACAAACACAGAGCTCTCCCTTAAAGATCTCTGAAGGGTCCTTGTCACACACGAGATGTGTAAGCCCTGCTTCTTGATACTCAGCGCCGCCTCCCCCCCGCACTCCGCCCGCTTCCAAAGGCCTCAGTGTTTGTCTGTCTGATGTGTGTGCTAAGTCTCCCCTCTCTCCCCTCCCTTCTTTTGAATTTATTTTTATTCCTGAAAATGAGGTTCCTACAAACCCAAGCATGCACCCTCCTTTGGCCCTGCCTTTGGAAGATCGCATGGACCCTTACCTCCTCGTCTGCTGTCTTCCTAGCCTTCAGGTCCGGTGCCAACATACCCGAGTGCCACCGAGACAGAGCTAGTGCTTGACGAAGCAGGCGACAAGCCCTCTGGACTCCCCAGCCCAGAGCTCATGAGCACAAGCTCTGGGGTAGGAAGCCTCGGCTAGAGCCCTGCCTTCACTGGGTCCTGAGGTGTGGGCCTCAGCTCCCCAGGCATGTAAGTGCAGAGCTGTGAAGACCGCGTTACTCACACTCATTTCAGGGACCTTATTTCGGAGGGGAAAGGGCTTATTGCGCCAGTTGACAAAAACAAAGAAACTGATTTATCACAGAAACCTACTTCTACAATTACGGAGACAATTTCCCTATGTAGAAGTGAACAAATGAATTACTGAAGCTTTAATTTCCAGAGAAGGGGCTTCTGGTTTAGCAGAGACAAATAGAAGTTAAAAACTAGATGACACCGGAGTTGGGTAACAAACCAGGGTGTTGTCCACTCAAATTTCAATCTAACCCATGGGTCGAAGGTCCGGAAGGCCTAGCATCTACTGCTTGGCAGGGCTGCTTATAGAGGGTGTAGAATAGGAGGCGGGGAGGCAAGAAGGAGAGATTAGGCTAGGGCAGTGGTTCTCAACCTTTCTAATGCCGCGACCCTTTAACACAGTTCCTTATGTTGTGGTGACCCCCAACCATAAAATTATTTTCGTTGCTACTTCATAACTGTAATGTTGCTACTGTTATGAATCGTAATGTAAATATCTGATATGCAGGATGTATTTAGGCGACCCCAGTGAAAGGGTCATTCGACTCCCAAAGGGGTCGTGACCCACAGGTTGAGAACCGCTGGTCTAGGAGGAGACCTACTAAGCAGCTGGGGGTGGGGCAAGGCGCACACAGAGTGACCCACTGACCAAGAGGCACGAGATTCAGGCTCAAAGCGTTGGCATCCTTTATGCCAACTCAGCACCGAGAGAAGCTGTCAAGCTCACCAAAGGCTCTACAGATACTGGGGCAAGAGAACGTCTGGGAGCAGCATTCTCGGGTGCTGACCCAATGAAGCTGCGAGTACAGGGAGGCACGCGCACCTGGTTACGCAAGGAGAAAGCACACAGGAACGCAGTGCACACGCCCCGCTGGGGGCTCCCGAGGCTTGCACAAGGCTTCTGACCCTTCAATGTTGACTTGTCCTGAGTCACTCACTGTTGCAGGAAAGGGGAGGGATGCATGCGTGCATGCTCTTAAAGGTTCTGAGGTGCATTTAGAACGTGCCCTTTCCCCCGAGGGGCCGGGCCCCGACACTGCACGGCTGGCTGGGCAGAAGGGGAAGTGGTTTTCTCTGCAAGTTCAAGTTGGTAAGCGCACTGTGTGAACTGCTGTATTGTTTATTTATTTGCAAAGGAAAGAAAAAATCAAGTATAGAAGATAAGCCTACATTCTATTTCTAGATGGCAGTTAGGGAGACTACAGGCAGCATGGGGCATTCAAACCAGCCTTCCGCTCGCTGCCTGCTCGGTGCCCCACAGCGCCTAGCTTCACACTGACTGGCAGCAAGCAGACACGAAGGAAACAGGTGCCCACAGACACTGATAGGAGGGCATTTAATTCTCAACTACCCAGGGATCCCTGTTCACCTACACTTCAGACTTGTTTTAGAAAGATCACCCTCGATCTGCTTTATGATAATCCCAGTCATGCTTTGCTTAACAACAGGAATACGTTCTGAGAAGCCTGTCGGTAGGTGATTTTTGTCGTGGGAATATCGAGTGCACTTACAGCAACCTAGATCGTACAGCCTCCTCTGCACCTGGGCTGTCTGGTTCAGCCTGCTGCTCCGAGGCTGCAACCTGCCCACGTTACTTGCTGAATTTGCAATGCACTGTGCTACGACATATGACAGCGATGACCTGACTGGGCAATAGGGCCTTCTTGGCTCCACTATAATCTACTGGGACCACCATCAGGTAACTAGTCCGCCGCTGACCGAAACGCAGTCAGGTGGCACAGGACCGACTGCACCTCTGACAGCTCGCTTGGTGGCACTTCATGGTGAAGCTGTTTAGGAGCTGTCTACCCTCCCCCACCCCCACCCCCGCCAGGTTTAAGCTCCCGGAGGGCAGGCTCTTCAGCTTTGCACCCCTGCATCCCACGCAGCCCAGTCATTCCAGTCTTGCTGCATTTCTCTGCATGGGAACAACAGATGAGGTGCTTGGGGACGAGCGTGTAACTATGCAGAGGTTGAGGTATCAGTAAAGGAAACAGCAAGCATCTCCCCTGTGCAAAGCGTGAACAGGTCAAGTGTGAGCTTCCCTCCTGGCCTGCAGGTGGTGGAGGGGAGGTCAGCACCCTTCCCTGACAGAAGTGACAGCAGAGTGTCTGCCAGTTCTTGGTGATGTGAAACAGCTCTCACGTTTTTAAAAGGATGGAAGGAATCATGTCAGGCTGAAGCAGGGAGATTGTGGAGCCTCAGCAGTCCTGTTGCCAAAGAAACCAGAGCAGGTATCCCAGGTGGTTGTGAAGAGAAATGAGCAGCTGAGGTGGAAGCCCAGAGCAGAGCAGCTACAAACACAATCCCAGGCTCCTTCTCTGGGGATGTTTAGCTGAGCATCCCTAACTACACAGGTGAAGGCTGGGAGGAGAGGTCTGTCCTCAGAGTGAGCCCGTGCTGTTCACAGCAAGAACAATGGGGACTTCCGGGATCAGCGGGTGTTTTTAAACACACGACAGGCATCTCCTGAGGGGTGTTAACTCCGAAGCAGACCAGGCTTCCTTGGACCATGAGCTTCTCTAGTGCATTCCTTGCTATGCTGAATTCCAATGCACACAGCAATGACCTGTGGCTTTATTCGTTAGAGATCATTGTATATGTGGTTCCAAAAGTCACAAACCAGGAGCAGATGTCAGAAAAAGGTGACTAGAATTCAAGCAGAAAAAGGCATAGTCTGTGGCTGCATTAAAAAGTAAGTGGGTAGAAAGAAGGAAGAAAACCCCTATAATCCACGGGCAGGAGCTAAGGCTGCAGCTTCTAGAAAAGCTCACACCAAAGATCAGGAAAAAATATGAGCAAAAGAGGGCTTGGGGCGGTGGGGGGGGGGGGGGGGGTAGAGGGGGTGGGAGGGGGAGATTCCTGCAGAGCTGCCCATGAGGCACCGAGGACAGGGGCGTGCTGAGCTGAAACCTGCCGGAATGCGCTCACTGCTGGTCTCTCCTCTCTCCCAGAAACAGGAGAGGGGTTTGTGGGGGATATTGGTGGAGATGGGGGTAGATGGGAGAAGGTAGGGAGGAGGCGGCAGGAGAGGTAATGAGAGTGACTCAGCAGGGAAAGAAGGTGGAGAGATCCGTCGCAAGAATTACAAGCCTGGATCTCAGGCCTGAGATTCGGAAGGAGGGGTGACTGATGGCAGCGGATTTAAACTGGCAGGAGAACCGAGCACGACGCCACTCCCTCCTGGCACACTGTGGCTGGGTCTGGACCCTGCTCTGGATTTTAGGAAGCTTCTGCCCTAGTTTTGCCAGCTCCCTCATGTGCACTGCACTTCAAGACACCCCGCACCACTCTCACCCACTGGTCTTTCCTCATGCTTCTCCCCCAAACCCATGGCAAAGCCATCTTCACCCATCACACCCAATTCAGACGCCGCTTCCTTACTACCGGCTGAGCACTAGTTCCTCTGGCTGGGAACTACTCTGCCCCGCCCCGTACTCCCACACCTGCACCTGGTACCAACACAGGCAAGCCCAAGAAAGGGGTTCCTCTGATGGTCATGGGGCACAGGTGAACCCAAGCCCTCCAGCCTTTCTGTACGGAGGAGTCAGACCAGAGGGAAAATGAAGAAAATTAGAATTTTTGAACAAAAAAATCTCAAAAGGTGTTTAATACGTGGCAATCTAGGGTGGGGGAGTGGGCGTGCACATGTTAGCTCCAGCTTTGCTCTTCCCCGGGCCCTGCCAGGAGGCACCTGCTACCGTGAGCCGATGGTGCCTGGTTCAGATGCCACCTACTAGTTGTTGACCTTGGGGGCAAAGTACTTAATCTGTGCCTCAGTTGTCTCATTGATACAATGGGGATGATGAGAGTTATTACCATATTAGAGGCCCGGAGCACAAAAATTTGTGCACTCAGGGGGGCCCCTCAGCCTGGCCTATGGCCTCTTGCAGTCTGGGACCCCTCAGAGGATGTCCACCTGCTGGCTTAAGCCCGCTCCCTGAGGGATCGGGCCCAAGCTGGCAGTCAGATATCCCTCTGGCAGCCCGGTAGCCCTCAGGGGATGTCCACTTGCCAACAGGGAGCAGACCTAAGCTGCAGTCAGACATCTTTAGTGCTGCTGAGGAGGCAGGAGAGGCTCCCACCACTACCGCTGTGCTGGCAGCCATCAGCCTGGCTTGTGGCTGAGCAGAGCTCCCCCTGTGGGAGTGCACTGACCACCAGGGGGCAGTTCCTGCATTGAGGATCTGCCCCCTGGTGGTCAGTGTGTGTCATAGTGACCAGTCATTCCCAGTTGTTCTGCTGTTAGGGTCAGTTTGCATATTACCCTTTTATTATATAGAATAGAGGCCTGGTGCATGGGTGGGGGCTGGCTGGTTTGCTCTGAAGGGTGTCCCAGATCAGGGTGGGGGTCCTGCTGGGGTGTCTGGCCAGCCTGGGTGAGGGGCTGATGGCTGTTTTCAGGCTGCCCAAACCCCCTTCAGGGTGGGGGTCCCTACTGGGGTGCCTGGCCAGCCTGGGTGAGGGGCTAATGGCTGTTTTCAGATTGACCAAGCCCCCTGGCGACCGAAGCTCCCAGCCTTTCCTTTTTTTTTTTTTTTTTATTCGCTCCAGCTCCATGGCCATGGTGACTGGAAGCAGGTACCTGGGGTTTATTTACCTTCTATAATTGAAACTTTGTTGCCCTAAGAGGAGGCAGCAGCCGACCCGGGAAGCTTGGCTTCCTCCATCGCCAGGGGCAACCCACTACTGCTCACTCCAGCTCTGTGGCCACGACTGGCTGAAAGCAGGTATCTGGGGTTTATTTATCTTCTATAATTGAAACTTTGTTGCTTTGAGTGGAGCTCAGAGCCGGCCGGGAAGCTTGGCTTCCTCCATCATTGGGGCAACCAAGCCTCCTGCTTGCTCCAGCTCTGTGGCTGCTGGTCGCCATCTTGGTTGGGTTAATTTGCATATAGTCACTCTGATTGGCTGGTGGGCGTGGCTTAAGGCACAGCGAAGGTGTGGTCAATTTGCATGTTTGTCTATTATTAGGTATATAGGGTTGTTGGGAGGATTAAATTCATTTATATGTGAGTAGCTGCTGGTGCCTGGCACACAGAAAACCCTATAGAAAAGCTTGTTTACACTCACACAGGAAGCTTTTCCGCAGCACCCTCATACCACCTCCCTGCCCGAACACTCCCAGGGACAGGAAGCTCCGGACTGCTGAGGCGAGAATGTTCTTATACAGTCTTCCAGGGAGTTAACATTTGCTGCGACTTCTCTTTCGATCTTGGTTCTGCCCCATAATATGAACCCACAAAAATCAAATCCCTTCTTCCGCCTGATAGTATGATCACTCTCCTTAGCTTATTTCCCCCAATACTGAACACCCCCAGGTGTGTCAGCCATTCCACATACGGCCTGGCCTGGCCTGAAACCCTGCACCACCTCCACACAGCAGCCACCCGGCCGGGGTGCCTCTTGGCGGGATGGCATCAGACTATTCAGAGGCCCCGGATTTACCTGGGGTTTTACGCAACCACGTGTCCCTCCCTATTGGTGCCTATGAGCCAACCTGAGGCACCAAGCTTTTCCACACACAATGTAGAGCCAGGTCTTCCCCCTGCCATGTGCCATGGGACCTAATGCTCCTATGAGCTGAGTTTTGTGTGCTGACTTTAGAAGACAGAACTGGAGATGCAGGCAGCTCCAAGAAGGGAAGGATATAGGAAATGCTTGGTTTCAGAATTGTATATTTTATGGGCAAACTCATTTTTCATGATCTGTGATGATAGAATGGATATTGGTCCAGATTTTGTTTAGGATATTAAGATGCTAATGGAATAACATTTTCTGAGCATAACCTATTGATGGTAATATTAATCTTCCTCAGAATAAAAATGAATGCACGCATTCATTATATAATGAGACAAAATGAGATGACATGGCCCCTTAAGATGCTGTAAAAGCCTGCATTTATTAATGAAATGATCAGAGTTATAATGCCTCCCCCCCACACACACACATGCACACGCACGCACGCACATATATGCATGTTTTAATACTTCCCAAATACCGCTCCTTCTGCCGCTTTCTCACAGGGGAGGAGAATAACCACGTGAGGGTGTAAGGGACAAGGTCATGGTTTCGTGGCAGAGGCAAGTCCAGAACCGAGGTGCTTTGACTCCTGGTCCAATGCTATTTATACTGAATCCTATTTCTTACCCCTGGCTGACTTTTTCTATTGCAGAAGTTAAAGTTGGCTAGTTGGAAGAAAGTCAAGAAATTCTAAAAGCTAAAAAACATGGTATGAATATGGAAAATAGACAATACATCTCACTGACTATACTACCACTGTCTTATTTTGAAAATGACTCCTTACCCACCAATACCCACTTCCTACATGCTTCTCCCTCAAAAGGTCCTGAAGGTCTTCTCAGGAATTCTTTTTCTCTTAGGAACAGAGTACTAGCTGGAAAAAGATAACATTACTAAGTTAATTGAATGGGGCAGATTAGCCCAGAACTTTTACTTTGAAGGGACTCTTACCTCGGCTGGTCACCTTATTTCTACTGAATGCAGCAGTTGGCTGATGTCGGAATGGATGTATCCCCAATTCCTGTGCGTGGCTCACAGTTCCTAGTAAAGACTCAGGGTCCCCAGGTCCACCAGTACTCAAGAGGAGAGAGCTGTCGTGGCAACCTTTGGTCAATGCACTTGAACTCTGCCTGTCTGGAAAGATGTCCTTGGCTGCCATGCAGGAGCACTCCTCCTCCATGCTCTCGGGATGCGGGAGTGCCGGCTGCTGAGCGTAGCCCTGGGGAGGGCTGTTTGAGGAAACCTGGGAGATACATTCTTGAGCTCTGATCTGCAGAAGATGCTGGGGGCTGGTGTGGCGGTGGTGATACGAGTCAGCATTTTGATATGGTAAAGCCTGGTGCTCTGTCATACTCTGTCCTGCAAGATTGGGAGCCAGACTCCCAGCATCCCCCTGGTTCATATGCCTAAACAGTTCTTGATACTCCTGCTGCTGCTGCTGTCGCTGCTGCTGCTGCCTCTTAATGAGCTGTGCAAACTCTGCTGGGGGCAGCCGAATGTCCGAGTGGCCTGCGAGCGAATGTCGGGGGGAGAGCAATCCTTGGAGGATGTGGGGTACCTGCTGGTGTCTCGTGTAGTCTGGCGGCGTGGGGGACAGCAGGGCCTGCTGTAGTGCTGACGTGGGATAGGGAGGTGGCTGCTGATGTGCACTGGGAGGGAAGGTGGGGAATTGGTCAAGTGGAGGGACTTTCAGGGCGTGGGCTGGAGGGAACCCCACTCCTGCTGAAGGGCTGTAGCTGCTGGGGGAACCCCGGGACTGGTCCGAAAACAGATGAGGGTGTAAATGCGCCTGGTCGTAGTTAGCAGGGGAGAACCGATTCACGTTCAAGCTGCAGACACAAAAGCAAGTGAGTACCAGGCATCCACGTAACAAGAGCACTCTACTCCCCAGAGAACGGAAAACGGCGCCTGTCAGGAGTGAGTGCATGGACAGGGAACTGCGGAGTGACAGGGAAGGGGGTGCAGCACCACCCTACATCACTCACCCAGTGGCGCCCGGACTTGGGGCAGTGTGTGTGTGACAGCCCAGCTCTAGGCTGAAGGGAGCAACTATCTTACATCACCGGAGCTCCTAAGAAGCGCCAATCTTTCAGAATATGAGAGAGGGAGAGGGAAGGAACCCTCAGAGAACAGACAAGGGAAACAGGCACTTTTATCTAATAGGCCATTTTTTTCCTGGCAGACAACAGTAAGATAGCTTTGTCATTTTCCTCCACTGTCTCATTAGCATTTTGAGCCCCTATTTGGTCAATAAATAGGTTTCAAGTTCACCCCAAAACCACCGCCCTGATTTAGAGGGAGTGGAAGGAGCACGACCAGCAGACTCCTCCCTGCTCCCTCCCCCCTCCTGGGTCACCTGGATGGCTCACTGGGTGACCTAGGTAGCCTTACCTGTGGGCTTCTGCGCTGTCAGCACTCAGCTGCTTGGACAAGGGCCGATGCCCGTAGCTGAAGGTGGCCAGCAGGTTGGCACGGTGCTGCATCTGGATTTGACTGGCACTGGGGCTGATGGAGGTGCCCCGCCCCACGGAGCCTGCAGCTGCCCCCGGCATGTTGCTGAGCACACCGCCAGGCTCCTGCACTTGGATGGTCACCTGCTGTGGCTGGGTGGGCTGCTGCATGCCCAGGCAGGTGAGCGCCATGCTGGGAGGAGGAGAGCCGTTCTCAGGCTGCTGTGGGAAGACTGCACTGCGGGAGGGTAAGCCCTGGAACTGGGAGGGAGATGCAGTACCTAGAGAGAGAGGAGCCTCAGTGACCAAACGCCCAGGTGGCCTGCTGGCTGCAGATGACTGAATGCCACCCACAGCTCTGCTCCTCAGACTTCGCTGTGCATGAGGCTCATCTGTTCAGACTCCTGGGCCCCACCCACGGCAACCTGATTCAGCAGGTCAGGGAGGGGGCCCATGGCTCTGTATTTTTAATAAGTTGCCCTGAAACTTGGTCCATCACCCGGCCAGTGTGGTTCAGTGGTTAAGTGTTGACTTATGAACCAGGAGGTCAGGGTTTGATTCCTGGTCAGGGCACATGCCTGGGTTGCAGGCTCGATCCCCAGTGTGGGGTGTACAGGAGGCAGCCAATCGATGATTCTCTCTCATCACTGATGTTTGTATCTCTCTCTCTCTCAATTCCTCTACCTTCCTCTCTGAAATCAATAAAAACATTAAAAAAAAAAGACAGTTGGTTCATGGATTGTTCTTTGGGTAGCTCTGTTTAGAGCAGTGTTTCTCACATTCTAATGTGCACACCAATGGCCCAGGGGTCTTGCTAAAGTGCAGATGCTGGTCTAGCAGCTCTGGGATGGGGCCCAGGATTCTGCCTTTTCTGCCGATGCAGCTGGTCAGGGAACCCTGCTCTGAGTAGGAAGAACAGAGTTCAGACTCTTCAGGGGACCCAGCCTGTGTGGCGCTACTGAAGAGATCGCCAGTTTGGAATATTAACTCCTCACAGTGCTCATCTCCAAAGATCCTCTCGTTGGGGTGCACTCGTGTTCACCTGCATCGAAACACCCACGAGAGGGTCCCCATGTACGAGGAGAAACCAACAGGCCCGGCAACAAGGAAGGCTCTGGCAGCAGCTTTTTAGTTGGTAGAGTTGGAGGGTGTTTTATTAAAAATACGAATAGTTAATCCTTACCGAGAGCTATGTAGTGCCAGGCTGTTCCAAGTGCATATGTTTGTTCATTAAATACTAATAGTAATTCTATTTTCCATTTGAGAAAGCAGAGGCAAGCTGAAATTAAGTGACTTGACTCAGGTGTCACCACTAAGGATTCAAACCAAGGCAGGCTGGCTCCAGAGCCCACACCTTAAATGCTGCTATTCTGCCATTCCAGTCAACAGCGCGTGGCATTCACACCGGGATCCATTTGCTACACGTGGCTCACCGGCTCAGGCCGGCTGCCAGCACTCACCATGGGGCTGGCCCACACTCATCGGGGGAGGGCTGCTACTGGGCTGTCTGAAGAGGTGGTTGTTGGGGTGGTTGGGGGGTGGGCTTGAAGGCTGAATCCTTAACCTTAAAAAAACACACAAAACCAGGTAAATAAATCCCTGAGGTGCCACCAGAACCTTGAAGTAAGCTTCAGTCATAGGAGCCACCTCAGCAGAAACTATGTTTTTAGTGCTGATAAGCCTCCAGGCTAGAAAAACATACAAGATCCGCCCACCACAGCCTCCTTACAACCTACCCACAAATTATGTTACTGGACTTTCCCGACAAAGAGGCAGAGCTTGCGGGCCTGTGTCTGGCTCCTGTATTAGATGTCACATGACTTTGTTCATGTGGCTGAGATAGTGAAGTGGCACAGGAAGCCAGGATGCCAGGGAGGCTGCTGGGATTTAAACTGGCTTCTCTGCTCTTCAAATAGTTTCTTCCAAGATGGAAGCTAAAGTCAGTCAGAATCTCCCCTATGAGTCAGGCTAGAGAGACAATGGCTTAGGCATGAAGCAAAGCGATGGATGCCTTACCTCTGCAGCTGGTGGGTGAGGAGGGCTGGCTGGCTTTCACATGCGGCCTGAAGAGGCGGGGAGGGCTGCGGAGGGCAGATGGAATCCTAAAACACGGAGAAGGTGGAGAAGGACTGTGAGCCCAAAGAGTAACGTGAGCTATTCTCAGGAAGGAAACGGAGAACTACCTGTCCCTGAGACTTAGGCTTTTGTGGCTTATGGAAAAGTCTGATTACCTTTACCCAAACATGCCAACCATAAACAGAACTCAACTCCATTCTGCCCTGCATGATCTCCTCCAAAATTCACAGGCAAACCAGTCATTCTGAGAGCACACTCCAAACCCGCTGGGAGAGCGGAGGGAGGCCTACTTGAATCTGCTGCTGGAGAATCTGGTGGTGCTGCTCCTGCTGGTACAGCATGTGCTGCTGCTGGGTCTTCTCCAGGGCTCTCTCATCGATCTGCCCCCCATACAGCTTCCGCAGCTGCTCACACTCCTGAAGGGAAAGCAGTTCATATGGGCGGGATGTAGCCAGACCCACCCCAGGCAGTGACGTGAGCAGGTGTACATCTGCCCAAAGATCTCACAGCAGAAAGAGCCAGGCGAGAACAGTGCCCTTGAGCGCTCACCCCGTCCCATAGGTATTTATGTACTCAATGTGTATATATTCACACCCTGCTCTGCATGAACCAATGCAAACACCAAGGATGGGCTGTGCACAAGTTGAAGTGTCCAGTGTGAAATCTGTGTACAAAGAACATGCCACTCAAAGTGTGGTCATGAGAAGGCAGAAAGGAAACTGGCCTGTGGACGCCTTCCTTCCTCTGAGAGCACCATTCTGTACCAACTGGAGATTGTGCCAGGTGGCAGCCATGCCAAGCAAGCTCCCACAAGACCCAGTGCCCATTCCAAGAGGAATGCCAGGGCTGCTTCCAAGTACTTTCCCTGGTGCTTCCCACTGAAACCCAAGCCCAGAATAAAGTTCTCTCCAGTGAACTACAGGACAGGAGGGGCATACAGTCCCTTCATGGGGCAAGCGAGGCTGATGCTGGGGAAAGCTGTACCTAACAAGCAAGCAAAGAGCAGGAGGCTATGGTTCTGGACCTAGCCAGTGGCAGTACTGCTGACAGGAGGGCAGAAGCGGTCTCTGCTGCCATGCTTCTCCAGCGATGTCCACATCTCTCCATTACCTGCTGCAACTGTTTGATGCTGCTGTTGTTGCCCATTTTTTCCAGGTGGGCTTTAAAGGCCTGGATGCTGGCAGCCCCATCTGAGAACCGGCGCACAGGGGAGAACCGCTCCGTAGGGAGGTGCAGGGTGTTGGAGTCCTTGTAGGTAGAGCTGAATACAGGGGAAGAGAAGGTCAAGGCTAGGACCTGGGTTCTGAGCAAATCACCTGGGGATGTGTTCCCACGACGAGCACCAAGACGCTGCTGCCATGTGGGCCCCAGCCTGTTCCCTTTCCCAGGGTCCAGGTCCGTCTTCCGTTCCCACTTACCATAGGCTGGCGTCACTGCCAGAGGGGAGGCCCTATCCTGGGATCAAACACACCCAGTTCTTATCACTACGCCAGGAAGGAGAGAAGAGCTGCGAGTGATCCCGAAGGCCAAGCTGCGAGGAACTCTTCTGGTTTAGCATCCTATCTCTATCTAGTGCCTTTAGAAACCTGAGTGACGCAAAGCTGCCCCTGAGCAGTAAGGAAGGAAACTACAGTCAGCTTTGTGGTCCACGGTCAGGCCTGGAAACCATAGGTTCTGTGCTAGAAAATGAGGGCAGCTTTGACGTCTCCCCAGATGGAAACAGCACATTTTTAAAGAATGTGGCCCTGAAGGATGCACATGCCTGGCCAGCGCACACAAGGCTAGTTACTGTGAAACGCACTGCTCAGAGCAACCGCACCTCCCGCCTCCTAAGGAAAGAGCACTCGTGTGGATTACCTTCAAAATCCACTGACCCATCAGAGCACAGTCAGAACCGTACAGGAAGAACAGCTATTGATAAGGAATGCCTGAGACAGCACCAGGACTAGAGGCTAACACCTGTACCTGTTACTGAACCAGAAAGAGATGTTTGTGGGGAAGCAGATAAAAGACTGCCCAAGCAGCATTCCAGCAGCCACGGAAGGGTCAGGGTTCATGTCCAGGGCAGGGATGGCAGCACAGTGAACTCGGGGTGAAATGAGGCACCACCTGCCCAGGTACTCATTCTGGACTGAAGCAGAACCCAGGCTAAGGAAGCAGGTTAACAAGCAAGTTCAAATGCAGTGCCACAGGGAGGGGGAGGAGTCCCGTGACTGTGCAGAGAGGTCAAGAGTTCCGGCAGCAGGTGAACGCCCTTGACCCCCTTCTAGTGATGACTTCTGTTTCGGACTCTGCCTGAAGCCTGTACAGCAGTGCACTAATGAAACGAGCCGCATGGATGTTTGTTTCAGTAACACAGAGACAAACGCTTTGGGCAGACGCACTCTGGAAACGGCAATCCTGAAGGCTGTGTTCAGGGGCATTCCCTCCATCCTTCCCAGTTCTGTTTCTACTTCAGGTGTTTGGAGTTAAAGCAAGCCAATACTATGTCCTCCTAAAATGCTTCTCTTACGCTTTCAATATTAGTGACAATGGACACATTTCTGATTCACTCAGAAAGCTGTGTTCTTCAATTCAGTCCATCTGCACAACCCCCGTTCTCTCCATCGAAGCCACCTCCCAGGGCCAGGCGGCTCCTGGCTCTTCCAGAAGCGCAGGCTGTGGACGCCGACCAGCAGGTCAGCCCAGCAGAGGTGCCAGGGAAGCAGTCTGGCTGTGCTGCTCACTTGGAAGCACGAATAGGACCAATGGCGCTGTTTTGATCAGGAATCCCATTCAAACCCACACCGCTTCCCTCAGGCTCCGTTCCCACTACACTTCCAAACCGGGACTGGTTCACCCCCTGCATGAAATCCAGCTTGTGCCAGATTTTTAAAAAGAATTACACTCAGAAACTTAAAAAATTCTAAATTACACACTTTCAAGTTAAAAAGATCGATCAGACTCCTCTTTCGTCTCAATGTGGCTTTTCATCTATTATCCCCCAGAGGAAAAAGATGCTGTTCGTGATTTTCTCCAGAAGAATAAGGGAAATTCAATAACTATCTAGGCCACCCATTCTAAGTGTTTTATGCCCTTGAAAAGTTCCCATTTCCCCCTGAAGACTAATTTCAGTTTCTTGTGTTGCCATATTTTCACTGTATCCCCATCAAGGCATGCTGAGTTTGCATAAATGTCCCACCTCACACAATCTGCCACTCATAAAGCATTCATTTCAACTCAGACTGGCTTGACCACAGGAAACCTGACGGCAGGCAGGCAGGCAGGCAGATCCCAGCAGGGGAGGCCTATGTGGTCCTCCTTTATAACAAAAGCAAACAGGACCCAGTCTGTGGTAAAGGTGACTAGGAAGGCGTGCCAATCTTCATGTTTCTCTGATAACAATACCTCCAGAGTAGCACTTTGAAGTAAACAAGGATGCCAAAGGGCTCAGCTAAACAACAGACCCCGACGAGGCTGCAGAATTCATTGTCAGGTAGGGAGGAGGGGAAGACAGAAACAAGGAGAAACACAGGTGGAGGGTCTGTTAGGTAAGTGTGGAGCTCAGGGTCATGAAGAAATCGTAGGAAATTTACGGGGTGGAAAGGCAGCTCTCCAACAATCACTCAAGTACAAGGTAGGTCCTGAGAGATTTTCCTTAGGAAAATACTTTCTGTGTCATAGGAGTTTCTTTTGAGAATCATCATTCCTGCTACTCCTAACAGACTATTTTTTTACTAAGCTATCCGCGGTCATTTGCAAAAGCTTATCTCCCTTCTTTCAGAGTTCCAACGTGGCACTAGTCATGTCTCAGCCTGCTCAGAGTTCACCTGTCTCTGCTGATTACATCAATGCCCAATGGGGAACTAGTCACAATAAAAACACTGTGAAGCTTGCCAGTGTGAACTGGTTGCAAGATGTAATAGCAGCACAGTTATAAACTTAATTTCCTTGAAATCTGACTGCTTTTCAACCTTCCCAAGTAAGAATGCTTTTCACTGTCCTCTCAAAAAAGATGATAATAAAATAAGTTCTAGGAATTTAGGGTGGCTTTGAGAGTGTGATCCATGAGTTTGGGTATGTTCTCAGCTAAGGTTTTTAGCCATCAAGGTATTCACAGAAGACAATCACCCTAATCTAGCCAAGTGTTATTCCTCTTGCTTGCAGGCTTACTTGGATTCAATTTTGTCAAGTTTTCTTGGCCAGCTATGGTTAAGTTTCTTTTTATTTTTTCAAGAGAATGAGCTATCCATGTGACAGCCCCAGTAAAGAACTTGCCATCAGAATACTGCCTGAATGACTGCTTGAAGAGGATGTAGTGCCTGCTCTACCACTCACAAAGGGCCGTGTCCTCCTCCATATCCTGGCTCGCTGCTCAGTGGTAACATGGTAAGAAATGCTCATTCTTTTGAGGGCAATGTGTTATTAAAGGTCAAGTCTATTAATATGGCTACACATCCTCTTATTTCCAGGTGGCCCTCTGAGAGCTTCACCTTCTTGCAGGTTTCAAGTTCAATTTCATCTGCGAGTCAACATCTAGAATCACAAGAATCAATGCAGACAATACACGTGCCTACGAGGCAATGGGAAAGAAGAATCCTATGTTGCTCTGTGCACTGCTTAGTGCACGGAACCGAGAAGACGTAGTTCAGGATGCTATTTAAAACCTCGATGCCAGTCACCAACACCAGCCAGAAGGGTGCCTGTCCGATGAGCCTCAAGGAGCTCACACAGCTCATGTGGCTACTCACCGATGCTGATCAGGTACCAGGTGAGGGGGCCAGACCCGGGAACGGAAAGGCTGCTGTCCTAGCTGCCGTTGTAGGTCCGGTGGGATTTCGGCCGTAGGGTTGGTCATGGCCAGTGTATGCCTTTTGGACCTATTTGCCAAGTACCTGCAACAAGCAGGAGCACATTTCATAGTAAAAAAAACAGCCAGGACTATTCCTCAGCAAGAAGCATTAGAAGTTAATGGAAAGCACTCCGAGTGGAATCGTGCCGGAGCTCTGAAAGGGCTCCACGGCGAACAGATCCCTGCAGGAGGAGTGAGGCACGTCCACCGCCAGCAGAAGCTGCTGACCGCTGGCGTGGCGGACCTGGGGCCTGCGAGCAGCCATGGAAGAGAGCAGAGGCAGCTATAGAGAAGAATGATTTTCCTTTCACTCCACAGAAGAATCTTTTCCCTACTTATTAATTTTATTCTTCTTTTCCCCTCCAAGTTTCAAAAAATATAAGAGAAAATAAGCACTGAGGACCATTCCTAGAGATGAGCCAAGGGAGATATTCAGAAGGTCCCCATGTCTCCGACCCCTGGTCCGCAGGTTTTGAGCCGGTCCTTACTCTAAGTCTCAGAAAACATAGCTTTCCATTCAGGGAGAGCAAACTCAAACCTCCCTTCCCCGGGCCCCAGACTGTATGTCAGCCATCAGAGAAGAGACTAATATTGTTCCCTGGGAATCAACCTCTCTAGAGGACAAGAAGTGAAACCACAAGAAATGCTTAGAATTCATTTTGTGGGAAAAATGCAAGACAAGAAAACAGAAGTTTCAAAAGCGGAAGAGTTGACGAGCTGCTGCCTTTAATCTGAAGATATTGGTCCCCTTCATCTGGTTAAGCATTATTCCTTTTTGTCTCAAAACAAACGGGCATATTATCCTTTAAATGTTGGTCTAAAGAAGAAAAAAAGGTGGGGCAGAAGGAAGTGAGTCCAAGAGGAAGACATAAAATGAAACACTGCCGTCTAATTAAAGCAGCCAGGCAGTTACGTTTCCTAGTTTCTCTTACCACACCAGCAGGACCCATTTACAATTTCACATACTGTTATCAGCAAACTACAGAAACAACAAAATCAAGAGGGAAAAAAGTTACAACTGTCCTTCTACTGGCTAAGCTGTGGGAGGAGCTGACCCGCTTGCCAACACCCCTGTTCTCCTCTCCCTCCACAGGGACCGGCTTCTGTTAGAACCGCACTCTCAGGAGCCAGCAACCATCAGGCTCTTAAAAAGTGCTCTTGTTTCATTCCTAACTACTTTCGCCCACTTAAGATAAAACAGTTAACAGACTATAATTAATGGTATGTAAACTTGCAAAAGAGTAAGCCATTAGTGGTTTAATATCCATTTGATAAAGACACCTAAAGTTCCCCCAAGAGCCCATGAAAACTATTTTATTTCAACTTCCCTCAAGGGCAAAACATATAATCTTGAGGAACACCTGTATTTCTGGGAAAATACATGCTGAATTCTGGTCGAACCCCGCTCCCCAGAAAATAAGAATGACAACTCCCACAAGGGGGCATGGGTGGAGCTGAGGGCCATGGCTAATGGAACTGAGGTAAATGAACAGCACAGTGTGCCTGATGATCACTGCTGTTTTCTGTGGATTAGGCATCGCTCAACAAGGTTCTGCAAACCATACATGTTTGCATCTGTCACTGGCCCGAGCCGCATATTCTTTTCAAGCGAACAGTGCCAGAGGTATTCATTCTCCCAGAAAGGAGGAGTCCAGGCCAGAGGTCCATGGCTAGCCTAGCTAGGATCACTATCATACCAAATCTCCAATTCCTGTTCGGTAAACGGTCCAGGGCAGGTAGAGCAGGCGTAGTGCCTTGTGAACACTATGAGCTGCAATATGAAGGCAGGTGACAAGGAAGGTCGGAGGGAGGAGAGGAGCGTTCTTATGGTTCTTGCTGTCACTCGGGACTTCCAATGGCGTTTACAAAAATGAAATTTTCTGGGGAGTCTTCTGTTCCTTCTAGGTGGGAGGAACATGCCACCTGGCTTGAGCAGAGACCACACAAATGCTGAAGCTACACTGTACCCTCCTTGGGCAGAGGCAACCTTTCGCTGGTTGCAGGTGAGCCTGCCAGACGCCACATTACCTCTGCACAGCTTCCTGATCGGGCTCCCCGTCCGAGCTCTCCTCGTCCACAGGGGTAACTGCTGGCACTGCCTGACAGAGACAGAAAGGACAGGCTTAGGCTCTGCTGCTTCTCAATAGCTCTCATTCCGGAAACTGCCTAGGGAGTGGTCTTCCATTCGTTTTCTTACTCACACAACATTTCATAGGACCCCTGGACTACACACAACTTTCAGATACCTTTCTATTTTTCCATTTTCACCTTGTTCAGGTGATTTTACTTTGGATTTCTTCCTCTGATTCATCTTCATTCATTGATTTATTTACCCAACAAACAGAATGCCTACTACGTTCCAGGATAAAATGTAGTTCTGGCCCTCATTTTACAGTCTAGTGCAGGACAGAGACAAGTACACAGACAATTTCAAAACAGCAGGACCAAGTCCTCCCTGGGGCACTTGGGAGCGGAGGAATGTGTCTTGGAGGAGGTGACATTCACCTGAGACCTGACAAGTGAACAGGAGCCAAGGAAAGGGGGAAGGAGTCACAAGCCTTTGAGGTCCTAGGTTCAGAGAAAGGAGAAAGCCTGCGGGTGCTTGGGAACCTGAGGATACAGCAGAAGCTGTTTACCTGGCTAAGAGGTGACCTAGGGTGCGTATTCTGCTATTTCCAGAGTTTAGGTGTCTTTAACTCCAGAAAGGCATGAGGGTTTTTTAAAAGTACATTTTAGTACATAATGTAATTGTGCAGTTGCAATTCAATGCTTTCTTTAAAAAAATCTTCATATAAGGATATGTTCTTATTGATTTGAGAGAGAGAGAAAGGGAGAGAGAGAGAAACATTGATCGATCAGTTGCCTCCCATACATGCCTCAACAGGGATCAAACTCACAACCTAGGTATGCGCTCTGACTGGGAATTGAACCTGTAACCTTTTAGTGCACGGAAAGACGTTCCCACCAACTGAGCGACTTGGCCAGGGCCGCGATTCCACGCTTTAAGTAGCTGTGACCCACCACCACTGTACGTGAAATGAGAGCCTCCACAGCATGCATTCCTGTGGCTCTCCCCACTGCTATGGACTGGACACCATGCATTCTTGGCAGCTATGCACAGGGCTCTCATAGTCACCAGGCCTCAGGCACTAGAGCAAAAATCATACTTAAAGTAGGAGCATTTTATGAAATGGATAATTACAAACCAAAACAAAAAATCTTTGGAGTAATTCCATTGTTTGAATGCTTCTAGGGTTTCCAGGTCCCTTCTTACAAGTTTATAAGGCCTGGAGTAACAGGACTGAGAAGGTGGCGGCAATGGGGGTGCAGGAGAGGAGCGCCGTGGCCAGGGATTCCTGGCGTTGCATACCACATTAAAACTTTATTTTGAAGGATTTCAAGGAGGGACATGATGTTCTAAGATCTGTATTTTAGAAAGCTCGTGCATGTTAGCCGCAGAGTGAAAAGTGGTGGTGGCAAGCCAGTTAGGAGGCCACTGTATTAATTTAGGCCAAGGATGACAGTGGTTTAAGGAAGGGCAGTGAAATGGACAGAAATAAGGCATTTACCTTACAGGCACTGGGAAATAATTTGATATGGGAAATGAGGGAGAGGAAGACTTGAAGATAAAGCCCACTTTCCTGGCCTGTCTAATCAGGAGATGACAGTGTTTTCACGGTCACTCAGGACGAGACACAGGTTTAATGGGCAGGCCATGGTCGTTTGGGGACATGCTGGACTAAAACTGTGAGTGTCTGTGGGACACCAACTAAATATGTGCAGTAGGCAGGCATGTATATCTATGCAGACGCATCCACAAGAGCATGCGGGACTGCAGAAGCACCTGGTAACAAAAATTATGGGAGTGGACAAGGCCACCCAGACAGGGTATGTAAAAAGAAATGGAAATAGAACCTAAGATAAAAGTCGGGGTTTCACCAATTTCAAGGAACAAGCACAAAGGAAAACTGAAAAGAACCAAAGAAAATATTTCAAAAAGAAAATGGTCAACAGTGACTAACACAGTTGGGAGGTCCAGAAAGACAAAAGTTAAAACTGTCCACTGGATTTACCAACAAAAGTTTGTTACTGATCTTTGCAAGAACAGCTCTCATGGGCAGAGCAAGTCCGTCCACCTCCCTCAAAGCTGTCCGCCTGGCACTCACAGCCTCCCTGACCCTGCTCTCTCCGATGCATCTGCCACTTATCAGTCCCTGGGACTCACCCCAGCCCTTAATCACATGCAGTCTTGCGCTATTCCAGTGGTTCAGCGAGGCCAGGAACTGTAAACATGATTCTTTCCTTTTCCAGACCTGTGCCAAGCCACAAACTTGTGGGACTAATCCATGACAAGGTAAGTACAGAAATTGAGCAAGATTTTAAAAATCTTAAAAATAGAAGGTAATATTTTAAAGAGTTATGGATATAATAAATATCTAATCTTATGGTACTACGAGATTGAGTGAATGAATGAATGAATGAATGAATGAATGAATTTACCCAGGAGAGGAAAGTAACTGGAAATAAACAACCCAGGGCGAGGGGTGGGGGTAACAATCTTTTAATGTAACCGTCATATACAAGAGATGGGACTGAGGGATGCCAACTGACTAGGCTAGACCTTGGGAAAGCCAATCAAGTGCTAAACCCAAAAGTCAAGGCAGTGCTAATCAAAGGAGAAATGGTGCATAGAAGGTAATATTGGAAACCAACCTAAAGAGCAATTTATTACAGAGAAAACGGTTAGCATGTGCTGCCCTCTGGCCGAGAGGAGTTACCTGTGGGAAGGCGCCTCCAAACTGAGGGGTGGCAGACGCACTTAACTAGGTGTAAGTGGTCCGTGAGGATGAGGCTCTCTGGGAGCAGGCTTCAGTGTAGAAATTATTTGGTTAAGAAAAGAAGTTAGCCAAAAAATAAGACTGGAAAATTCTACTAGCCTGAGGAAAATGTGATTACATTGAACACCCTAAGTTTAGAGAAAGAGGAAATTCAGACATTTAGGTTGGAAAGCCTCTTTTTCCCACCCTATGCTCACAACCTCTTTATCAAACATCTCGGAGAGAGTAACCTGGGCTCTGTGCTGCTACTCACTGGTGTCATGGTGACAAGTGGGGAGGGTCCCCGTGGGCGCTTCAGCAGCTGCTGGGCATGTAGTTGGATGTTGGCTCCTCCATCTGAAGCCCGTCGGCCAAGGGGACCCATTCCATTTAGCAGCTGGAGGGGAGGCGGCTGTAACAGGGACTGCTCCTGTCAGGAGTGGAGTGGGAAGGACAGGTGGATGAGGCAGGGGGAGAGGAGGAGAGGAAAAGAAGTGCTCTCATCCACTGACGTTAAGGACCCTTGGTTGTGATGGAGACTAGAGAAATCTTCCCTCACACCCAGATGCTTTCTTTCTCTACAAAGACACCCTTAAATCCTGGAAGGTCTCTCAGTCTCTTAAAGAAATTGAAATGTGTTTCTTTTGGGCAAGCCCTCTCCCGTACCCAGGTACCTTGTACTCAAGCTGCCCAGTTGGTTGCAAATTTTGCATGGGCAACAGGTTGTGCATGAAGTTCATGTTAGGGGCCACCTGAAGGAATGGAGCCTGCGGGTTGACTCCAGGAAAGCCAGGTAGGAGCTTCTGCAGATCGTCCATAACTTCCATGCTAAAAGAAACAGGATGACAGAGAAGTCTGGTTAATATTCTTTTTTTTAAGGTTTTTTGTTTTTAAAATATCTTTATTAAGAGTATGACAGATACCTTTCTTTTATCCCCCCCAGTGAACCCCTTCTACCTGGTTCCTGCCCTGTCCCAGGCCTTAACCACCCTATTGTCTGTGTCCATAGGTAATGCACATATGCATATAAGATCTTCGATTAACCTCTTCCACACCCCCCTCAACCCTTCCCTCTGAGATTTGTGGCCCCACCCCATAACAAAGAAACAGAATTTCCGGAGGATGAGGCCTAGAAATTAGGATTTTAAACAAAATCCCAGGTGATTCTAATGTGCAGCCAAGGTTGAGAACCACTGTATTGAGTAGAGCTGTTATGTCTCCTGGAATTGGTAGAGTGGCCTTGTGTAGTAGGTGTTCTCTAGGGCCCAATGGCTCAGTCTCCCCAGTCACCTGAGCTGGGCACTCTAGGTGCACCCTGTGTGGGCTGTGTGCACAGTCTAATCGTAGTTGAGCCTTGATTGCTGTTGGTGTCACTGAGAGGAACTGACCTCCAGGCTAACTGGCTGTGAGGACCAGCTGTGACTACAGTGGAAGAGCTGCTGTGCAGGAGACACCCTGTGGAGCAGGACTTGCTTCAGTGGGGCTTGGTGCTCACTGAGTCAACCCCTTGAGTGTGTTGCTGGTGGATGTGTAGAGTTGTAATCTGCTATGGTCTGAAGCTGTCCACAAGGTGCACTGGCTCTGGGGCCTCCCAGGAGGTGCAAAGTCAGCCACTGCTTGGGGTCACCCGGCAGGAGCTACAGAGGGATCTGCAGAGTTTTCCTATTTGTATTGGGTTTGGAGGTGCCCAGGTAAGGCTCAGCTGTGAAGGAAGGCAGGCTGGTGATAGTGCCAGGTCTTGGGTCTCTTACTGATAGATATGGGGCACAATGACACCAGTTGCTGCTTTTTTTTTTGAGAGATTTTAGCAAAGTTTGAGCCAGGACAGGCCATTCATGTGGAAAAACTGCTGAAAAGCTTGGGTAGGGCTGCAAATTGGATAGGGAGGGGTCTTAGGAATCACCAGGGTGGAGTGAACAGTGTCGGTCATGATGATGGAAACTGAGATATGGCTGCTCATTAGCTCTGTAACGGGGGAGATCCCAGCATAGCAGCAATGACCCCTGAGAGCACCCTGGTCTGGGAGAAAGCCTCCTGCCAGTTCCTGACCCAATACCAGACAGTCCAATTCCTCCTCCTATGTCTCTGGATTCCCCCAAAGCTGCCACCTGGTGCTGGAGCTCAGAGGAAACAGGACCTTGTAAGTCAGTACAAAGGCTCTTTAAGAGGAACTGCTGGGTCTCCAGCAGCCTCTGTGTTACTCAACCACCATCCTGGCTGGTTTTTACAGCCCAAAGTTAGGGGGACTTCTCTGCCCAGCTCTGGAGCCCTGGGTTGGGGGTTTGGTGTGGGGCTGGGACCCCCTGCTTCTTACAGGAGGCCTTGGAGACCTCTCCCAATTAAAAAAGGCCACAGTCCGTCCGGCACCTCTGCCCCTCCCAACAGCCGTGATGTGCTTTCTTCTTTACTTCTCTAGTTGTAGGACTTCCATTCAGCTGGTTTGAATGATGGCTGTTGTCTTTTAGTTATAATTTTGATGTGGTTGTGGGAGGTGGTGAATACTGGTGTTTACCTATGCCGCCATCTTTTCTGGTTAATATTCTTACTCAAAAGTGTTATATCCCCAAACTGATGAAACGGATAAGTTCAGTATAATTTATTATATATTTTTCCACTTTCCCTGCAAATTTGTATTTCTCTCTAAGATCCCAAAGCAAGAAGTCCAATGTGTGGAACCTGGCTGCCTGCCACTTTACTGTTTAGAACTGGGGACTGCTATTCTTTATTGACCACTCATGTGAAACCAACAGCTCTGAGCCCTGAGGAAATACTGGCACCGGTCCAGCTCGGGCCTGCACAGTCTGGAGGTGAACAGCACATTTCTGGAGGACATAGGCCACCCACTAAAACCTGGCTGCCTGGAATAGCAACTCATTCACCAGGGAAAGAAGGCAATTCCTCCCGTCAGTGCCGGCAGCACAGACACGCCGCGATGTGCAAGGCTGTGATGCTCCTGCAGTGGGACTCACAGCACACTGTAAACCAAGAGGTTTTCCACTAGCAGGGCGACACTGCGGACACAACCTTTGGAGCCAGAATGTTCCCCTGCTGCCTGTGTGAATGTAGGCCCAGAATGAGAAACCTAAAGCAAGCCGATCAGCAGGCCTGGGGATCTTTTTCTGGAAATCACTCAGAGAAAAGAGGTATTTATAAAACAAAACAAACAAAAAAACAAAACAACTAGCTTTACACCTAGTTGAGCTCTCAAGAGAACTCTCTGACACAACCTTCTCTTCTCTACTCAGTAGAGAGAATATCCAGAAAAGATGAGAGGGTATTTTTAATGTTGAGTCTTCAAATGTAGAACAAAAAAGGAGAGAGCCAGCCTTTAGGACATCTCCCAGGTGGGAGGGCATCAGGGACATATGGAAGGACTATTTTGGGAAAACACTTTGGGTAACTGGTACTTATTCAGTGTGGTTTTTGATTTTTGTTTCCTTAATTTAATTTGTAACACAGATAAATCACACCATATCCTTTGTCCTCACTTCCAAGATGAGTCTTGCATTAGGACACGTAGTGACCATCTCTCGAAGCTGTCGGACGAACTGTGAGAGGCACTTTCACGTGACTTAGATCAGAAGACCTCAACCTTTGCAGACACAGAGACTATCATACTCTTCACCACAATGTTGCGATTCATTGGCATGATGGTGGCTACTGGCCCACCATCCACTAGGGCAGCGGTTCTCAACCTGTGGGTCGAGACCCCTTTGGCGGTCGAACAACCCTTTCACAGGGGTCGCCTAAGACCATCCGGCATGTCAGATATTTACATTACGACTCATAACAGTAGCAACATTACAGTTATGAAGTAGCAACGAAAATAATTTTATGGTTGGGTCACAACATGAGGAACTGTATTTAAAGAGCCAGAAGGTTGAGAACCACTGCACTAGGGGCAGCTCTGTAATATTTTTAGCAAATCAAATCTGGTCTACTGGGGACCCTGAGCTGGGTTACAAACAGGTCTTGGCCACCGGATTAGTTTTCATCTGGGAGATACAATGAAGCAGGAAAAATGCACTGGTGGGAACTCAGTCAGGTGGGACTTCTTGGCCCTGAGGTTAATTAGGGCTCAGACACTCACCGGGGGTCAGCCACACCCACTGTGTGCCTCCTCATTGACAAATAGCGAACCAATGCTTCAGGGGAAGGCTCTTCACCCTCATCACTGTCCAAGTTCACTGTCCCATCCGGCTGAGGTGAAGGAAAACACAACTGAATTAGACATGAGAAGTAATTAGAAATAAAAGTAAGGCAAGGAAGCAAGAATATGGGAAAGATTTCAACTGACAACGATCAGAGATCGCCACTTGCCTCCACAATCTGGTTCTCTGGGTTGATCAGCTGCACCTGCGGAACGCTGATGTTCATAGTGGTACCCGCCTGCTCCGCCTGGAGAGAAGTACATACAGATACACACATACTATAAACACTAGAGGGAAATGATAGCCTTTCAAAGTGTTCTTTTTATTTTTAATCCTCACCTGAGGATATGTTTTTATTGATTTTAAGGAGAGAGGAAGAAAGAGAGAAACATGTGAGAGAGAAATATCCATCGGTTGCCGCCCATACACGCCCCAGACCAGGGATCAAACCCGCAACCTAGGTATGTGCCCTGACTGGGAATCGAACTCACAACCTTTTGGATGACGCTCCAACCAACTGAGTCACCCAGCCAGGGCTCAAAGTATTCTTGATTGCTAAAGTCTATGTTTCTACCTCTGAGTCTTTGGTTCCTTAGAAGCTATATTAAGAGAGTTGTGTGTTTCTGTTTTTGCTTTTTGTTTTTTTAGAAACAACAGTCTCAATGATTTGCTGCTTCTTAAAAACAAAAAAAAACAACCACACCCTGCAACTAGAGTTGTCTACCTCAAGTACGTAAAGACCCTTCCATCCTCTGTAAGAAAGGTTCCAATCTTTGCTTGATCTCTGGACTTAAGAATTCCTGAGCAGTGGCTAACCACCCTCCGCCCCATCCCCAAATGTTACTTGTCCTGAATCAGGTCACAGGAATCACTGCCCACCTGGATACTGACTGGTGCTTGAAAGGCCATGGCTCGGGGCATGCTGGGAGGTCCTCCGACATGCAGGGTTTTATGTCTCTTATGTCGATCGCACAGCAGATGGTAGATTGCACTATAGTGATCATAGGCATCTGTGCTTAATGACTACCAAGAGAGAAAGGAAAGAGTAAAAACCCTGGTGAAACGGCATGTCAATGACCAAACTCTCTCAATAGTAACATTACCAGACCAAAGCATCTCTGTTCCAAGACCCAGAGAGGGGCAGAGGAAGAAGGGGAAGGAAACAAAAAGATCAAGTTTCTGCTGGTCACCAGATGGGAGGGGTAGGTGAAAAGGATGGGATTAAGAAGTACAAATTGGTTGTTATAAAATAGTCATGGAGATGCACAGCACAGCATAGGGTAGATAGTCAACAACACTGTAATGGTATCAGACGGGTATTAGACTTACTGGAGTAATCACTTCGTAAGTTATATAAATGTCTTATCTCTATCCTGTACACCTGTAACTAATATAATGGATATCAACTATAATTGAAAAATTTAAAAAATTATTTAAATAAAAAAGACCCAAGTTCCCAAGAAGGAGAAAACATTTAAAAAGGCAGCCCGAGGGAGTATGGCCACACCTCCCTTTGCTCTCCATTCCTTTAGAGATACCTGTAGTGTCCGCTCTCTGTCCAGTCCAATGTCCTCCATGGCCAACAGGACATCCTCATTCAAAACGTCTACTTGTCTTTCTTCTTTTATCTGTCGGCATTCAGCTATTAACTGTAACATTAAAAAAAAGGTAAGCCATCAAACCCCAAATTAGCTATGCTAAGATGACATATCACATATGCATGTCACCCACAGCAAGCTGTTTCAGGCCCCTAGCTTGGGATATTTTTGGCTTCAGACAAAGCCCAAGCAATAAAGCCCCAGGGTAGCTGTGAGAAGACAAGATCCTCATTTTTGTGAGCAACTCTGGGGTACCTGGGATGGCCACAATGGTTTAAATAAAGGTATGCTACAGGAGCCACTGAACTAGCACACTAGGCAAGAGGAAGAGACGTCCCCATGGTGGGTACGCTGCAGAACTGTGGGCTGTACTGTCTCAAAAGCCAAGAGACTGTGACTTGGGGGTAAGTAGTACAGAACTGGTCTCACTGTTCTCCATCAGCTGCTGGTTTAAAATCCCTACTTTCACTCCTTGCTTGATTATTACCCAATAGTTTGTGCCAGGGCTGCCTTTTCATGTCCTGGCCTGTTTACAATCTCATGCAAAAGAGGTTTCAGTAGTTCTGAGAAGAGTTCCCTAAGGCAAGTGGTGCTCACTCACCCTGTCAAAGTTGGGGTCGTTGTCCCCTAACTTCATCCACTTGTGTTTGCATATCTGCTCCATTGAGAGGCGCTTACTCGGGTCCAACACCAGCATGTGGCGGATCAAGTGCTCACACTCTGCAACAAAGAGCCTGTGTTTAACTCCGTGAGGGAGGTACCAGTGGTGCCCCCAGAGAGGCAAGGTGAGCAGGGAGATTTTCAAGTTCCTTGTTTCTCATTTGTCTCTCTTGCTCCTTGATCCTTACCTATGTCATTGCTTACTCCAGAAGGGACTGGCAAAGGTGGAAAGAGGTGGAGAAAAGAGAAATTCAAATCTGGTAGGCTGGTTAATACCTTCACTAAAAGTCTGGTTAGAAAAAGTCTCAGGATGATCCATAGATCTCATTTATTTATATTATGTATGGCCCCATTTAACACAATTAATGAGGGGATGAATGTCCTCAAAAGAGATTCAGTATAGTATAAGGTCCTCAGAATGGTGAGTTCTTTTCTCCTACATGTATTGTTATGTGCACACTCATGCCCTGACTTTAGGAGACTAAACCTCTCTTCAAACTCAGGAACTGAACTTTCTAATGGTTCAAGTATGGGAGAGAGCGGCACGCATCTGATGCACACACCAGGACTCTCTGAGAACTTTGTAATCTTCTCAATGGTGTTTAAACATTCACAGGTGCATACAACTGGACTCTGAGCTATAGATTCAAATCAATAGTTATTTCGCTCTGGGAGCTCAGACTACATAACATATTGCTGAAAGAATAGTAGATTCAAAATCAAGAAGCTTATATTTTTATTTCAAAACCATCCTCTAAGTTTTCTCACCCATAAGTTGAGGGTGTTGAGGATGATGTGGGAGTAGTGCCTGTGATAAAGGTGGTGATGGTGATGATGATAAAAACAGTGTTAACACTTCTGAGCAGTTTACAATTATGATTTTCTCATTTAATCCTGATAGCAACCCTAGGAGGAAGGTACTGTAGTCATTCTCATTTCAGAGAAGTTAATAAACTTGTCCAGGCTCACATGGTAAGTCAGATTTCAAACCATACTGCTTCTGGACTACAGAGCTGTGGGCAGGACCCAAACTTCTGAAACATTCTTTCAACATCTTCATCCAAGACACCATCATCTCTCACTTAGACTTGCAAAAGTTTCCTATATGGTTTTCCTGCTTCCATTCTTGCTCCATAAAGAAGCAAAGAGGCTATTTCTAAAACATAAATCTGGGCACATTACTACCTTGCCTGCAATTCCCCAAACTCTTCCCATAACCCTCAGAATAAACTACAAAGTCCTGGGCCTACAGTCTTGAGCCTCCGTCTCTGACTTCATCCCCTGCCATCTCCCTACTGGGGCACAGAACTCCGTCCAGCTGCACTGGCATGCTTCCTAGTCTGTGCGCATGCTTAACATACTCCACCGAAGGCCTCTGCACTTGCTGCTTCCCTTAGCTACAATGGCTGCTCCTCTGACCTTTACATGGTTGGCTCCTTGTCATTTGGATAAGAGCTTAAATGTCACTTGCTCAGAAGCTCTTCCCTGGCTACCTAAACTAGGCCTCTAGTCACTATTACAGTGATGGCGAACCTATGACACGCGTGTCAGAGGAGACACGTGAACTCATTTTTTTGGTTGATTTTTCTTTGTTAAATGGCATTTAAATATATAAAATAAATATCAAAAATATAAATCTTTGTTTTACTATGGTTGCAAATATCAAAAAATTTCTATATGTGACACGGCACCTGAGTTAAGTTAGGGTTTTTCAAAATGCTGACACACCGAGCTCAAAAGGTTCGCCATCACTGATCTATTATGTCACACTAGTTTTCTTCACACTAATGACTTCTTTGTGAAATCATCTTATTTATTTATTTACTTGTCTATTATCTAACTCTCCCACCACAATGTAAGGCCCATGTCTTTCCTACTGCTGTTTCCAGTACCAAACCTCTAATATCAAACATGGTTATTTACACCTACAGGAGCTGAATACATAGCTACTGAATATATGAACAAATAAACATATATTGACTATTTACTCTAACCAAACAAGATTGTACTTGTGAAAATGCTTTTTTTAACTATAAAAGTCTATAAAATATAGGTTAAATTTTTTCTGTTTCTATTTCATTATAACTGTCCTGAAAACAAAACTGGCCAGTGATACTAACAACAATAAACTACTGCTAATTTTAAAAGACTTTTTATATATAAGGTACTATGATTACCAAGTGTATTTCATTTAATCTCACAACTTTAAATTAGATACTATTATCAGCACCATTTATAAACAAAGAAGAAACAAGTTAACAAACTCAACACTGCAAAATAATGGCAGAGCTGGGACTTGAGAGCTATTCTTGACTTCCCTGTTAGATATCTTTACATGGATATAAATTCTGCTTCTCTATTTTTTCAGAGTAAATTCAACTCTGCAATCCCACAATTCCTACAACATTTGGCAAACACTATTCTATATCACCATGTTGAAAGGAATACAAAGAGTAATTAAGGCAAATTGCTCTTAATTTAGTCTAACTTATAATACAACAAAGCAAAATTCCTATATTAAAATGATTTTTAGCAGGCATTAATTTGTTCTTGCTTTGTTACTAAAAGTATATTCAAATGCAGTGTAGATTCTAAAGCCTGAAGTTCCTACAGTCCTAAGAAATAGAGGAAATGCTATCTACAACATTAAGCTTCTATTAAAATTATGTTTCAAAGTAGCAAGAATAGACCCCACAATTGTAGCATCCGAATAGGTTATAGATATCACCAACACACACCTTTATGGTCTGCAATTACTTGAGGAAAACAATGTTCTTAATTTAGAACGTTACTAAAGCTAAAGACCCCTGTGCAGGGAGAAGGTCTGGGCCTGATTCCAAATATGTGAAACTTGTTAGGGCCTCTAGGTGGCGCTCTTCCATTTCCTTTTGTTTTTTGTGCAGCATTTCATGCATAAAAGGTCACCACGTTGCTCCTGATTCAAAACCAAGGCAGAATGACATTCAATTATAAGCTTGGTTTAAAACAAATATATATATGTATATTTGTTAATCCTCACCTAAGGATATTTTTCCATTGGTTTTCAGAAAGAGTGGAAGGGGGGAAAGGGGAGAGAGACAGAGAAAGAGAAACATTGATGAGAGAGAGACACACTGACTGGCTGCCTTCGCACACGCCCCAATCAGGGCCGGGGGATTGAGCCTGCAACCAAGGTACATGCCCTTGACGGGAATTGAACCTGGGACCCTTCAGTCCATAGGCGGATGCTCTATCCACTGAGCTAGAGCAAAACAAAAGGGCTAGGGCTAAAACAAATTTTTAATGACAATATCCTTAAATACAAAATAAATCAACACCACCATAATATGTCCTGATTAGAAAACCTATCTAGTGCAATTGCAGGGTCTTGAAACTTACATTTAGTCATCTGTAACCACATTTTTGGTCTCAGATGCCTTGAAAAATCTCCAGAAAAATGCAAACAAGAATTTATACACAAAAATGGGAAGGTAACTTTAGGCTATTCAAGGAGCCCAGGAGCCATGCCACATTGTCTACATGTTTACAGGTCCCACGTTAAGAATCCTGGCTGCAGTAGCAATACCTAAAGAAAACAGCTTTTACCTTGTCTGCCCTACATAATATCCAGTATGTAAAAGAATGAAAGCTAATCCCTTTCATATGTTGCACAGAATGGAAAATATGAGAAAATGCAGAAAACTCGATATTTATTATCAACACTTACTTCCTAAGTGTCATACATAGCTCATGAAATTAAATTCAAACTAGATTTGAATGCACCATTCTACGTAAAACATGGGAAGAGAGTGAAAACAAAGGGAATAAAATGCTCACAAACCTAACAGAATCAACCAAATGATCAACTTTTCCAGAAGTACTCTATTTTAATGTCAAAAATGGCTCTATCACTTGTTCCCGCCCAAGAGGCAGCACCTTTGGTATGAACGAGGTGGAAGCATGCTGGGCAATGCAGGAATATGCTGCTCAGCTTGTGCATGCCAGAGGGGCAGCTCACGAAAGCCCAGCTTCTCTCTCGCCTCCGAGGTGAAAGCTGGTCCGCCCAGGGCATGCAAACAGGGGGATGCGGCTCAGGCCTGCCCTGCCCTGCCGGGCGTGCTCCCAGACACCAGGCTGGCTGTGGAGAGCTGCTGTGTGTGCATTAAGAAGGCCAGATCTTTCACTTCTTTTTTTCTCTTTTGACCTTGATAATAAACTACTTTCTCGAAGAGGCTGAAATATTTGGACTGAGGGGGTGAAAAATAATGGACGGAGAAGGGGAATTAAAAACTAACTTCAAATTCTCCGAAAATACAAGTCTGTCTCCAGTGTCCAAGCTAGAAGAAGTAGCATCACTTAAAGAATTCCCCGACTGAAACTGTAAAATCACCTGCAGCAAGGTGCCAGGCAGTGAGGCTGACTTAGCCTGAGAAGAGGTGTAGGCAGAGGGGAGCATGCTGGCTATCCAAGCATCTGGAGGAGCTTTATAAAAAGAGACAAAGTGGCCCTAGCCGGCTTGGTTCAGTGGATAGAACGTCAGCCTGTGGACTGAAGGGTCCCGGGTTCGATTCCAGTCAAGGGCACATGCCTGGGTTGTAGGCTCAATCCTCAGTAGGGGGCATGTTGGAGGCAGCCAATCAATGATTCTCTCTCAACACTGATGTTTTTTATCTCTCCCTCTCTGAAATCAGTAACAATATATTTTTTTAAAAAGAGAGAGATAAAGTGGATTTACACTGTGCTGCTGCTCTAGGGGAACCTGGAATAATTAGGAAGTAACAAGTTCAAATAAGGAAACGTCTTTCTAATTTAAATTAGAGTTGATCCGAATTACTAGGCCAGGGTCCTATGTAAGGACCTGCGTGGGCCTCTTAAGGAAGGAGAGAGGATAGTCAAGTGGGCAGGGCCACACCTGGATCACAGCTAATTGCATCCATTTCACAGACAGGTGTTCTGAGCAAGATTTCACATGAAAAGCCGAGTCCAGAAACAGCTGGATAGAATGAACTCCTAGGTCCCCTTCCACTCTACAAACCACGTGAGAAGGGAGTGACTTGTCCTGTGAAACAGCGTGCTTATTGTCACTTGGAAATGTCTGGTCCCAGGTTGGCGTTGTCACAGAAGGCCTTCTAGCATTCGCTGAGAGGAGAACTGGGAGTCCTTCAGGGTTGGAGACTGTTTTGCTGAGCTGTCTATCCCCGGGCCTACTATGGGACCTGGGAGGTAGCAGGCCCTCAATACTCCAGTTAAAAGAACACAGGACTAGATGACGACTGCTATAATTCCTTCAGGCAACTTCAATAACCGGAGTCTAAGAATCTGCAGCTGAATAAGCATTCTCCATGCTTCCAGCTAGGAAAACCAGACAACTATCATTTCACAGAAGATGAGATGAGGCACTCTTTTAGGAGAAAAGCCTGGATCAGATGATTTCCAAGGCTTTAGAATTCTTTGTCTCGTACAGGGGATACTTCCTTACTCATCTTTGCTGAGGCTAAATAGAGTAATCTGTCAATCAGATTACCACTTGAGGAGGCAGCTGGATATGGGCATAGCTATAGCATCAAGGCTAGGATATAATAAACCAAGACGTTCGGCAGGTAAGTATTCTACATAAATCCTGTGGATTTAACTGAAAGTGTTAATAATACATCTTTAGCATGTTAAGAGAGTAAGAGTGAAAGACACATAGAAAAAAATAAAAAGAAACATAGGGAAGGAGGGGATGAAAGATTAAAAGAACAATTCTTCAAATATATTATTTAATAATTATTAATATTTATTGAATATTTACATGGTAGACAGAACGCTAAACTTTTTTTTTAAGATTTTTAAACTTGGCTTTTAGAGAAAGGGGAAGAGAGAGGGAGGGAAGGAGAGGCGGGGGGGAGAGGGAGAGAGGGAGAGAGGGAGAGAGGGAGAGAGGAGGAGAGGGGGGGAGAGAGAGAGAAAGAAACACTGATGTGAGAACGAAACATCGATGGCTGCCTACCAGGGACTGAGCCTTGGGCATGTGCTCTGACTGGGAATCAAACTGGTAAGCTTTCGGTGTGAAACTTTTAAAGTTCATTTAATTTTTTAGTTCATACACCAACTCCTATAATTCATTATATTAATTTTATAGAAAAAGAAATTAAAAATCAGAGAAGTGAAGAAACTTGACCAGGATATAAATTCTGGTCAATCTTATGAATTCTTATCCCATCTAGTGCATAAAATAAATTAATTATTGATGTTTTAAGTAGTAGCCAGCATCCTATATAATAAAAGCCTAATATGCAAATCAACCTACCGGCAGAATGACCAGTCACTATGACGCACACTGACCACCAGGGGGGCAGATGCTCAACACAGGAGCTGCCCCCAGCCCACAGGTCCCAGGCCAGCCAGGGCAGGTGCCAGCGGGGGCCCCCCAATTGCCCTGTCAGTTGCCCCGCAGACGTAGGCGACCGGTGGTGGCAGCAGGGGGTGGGGCCGGCGAGCAGGTGGCACCAGGCCAGCCAAGGCGGGTGCTAGCAGGGGCCTCCCGATCACCCTGCCGGTTGCCCCACAAATTGGCCCTGATCGCCGGCCAGGCCTAGGGACCCTACCCATGCACGAATTTCATGCCCTGGGCCTCTAGTGTCTTAATAAAAACAAATCAAATCAATTTCATTCCTCTTCTGACAGATCAAATGCCATTTAATCTCCATAGGTTTCATCATGGTAGAGTCACCTACAAGCCAAATTAATAAAAAATGGGCCCTATGCCAATTCATAGACGAGTGTGAACTAGTTGGAAAACAACGTTAAGGGAAGATGGCAAGTTGGACTAAGATACTCAGAGAAGGCAGAAACAAAATGGTGAGAACTAAATGCACTACAAAAGAAAGCATTTTGTTTCGTACTCGGCTTGCTTCATGGTGACGAAGACTATGATGGAAGGCTGAAAACAGGCCTCCCCAATCAAGGAATCACAGACAAGGGGAAGGGCTAAGTGAAAATTCCAGGAAGTAGATCATCAGAATCTTGAGGCTGATCCTATAATGGAGAAAATACCAACTGTCCCTTAAACCCTTTATGTGATGCCTAAGTGTGGGACATAGCAAAGCAGTCATTTCCAGCTCTGTGGGCAGAGGAGTGGTCTGAAAGAAGTGGAGTCACAGATTCTTTCTGACCACATAAAACTACTAGGGGAACAGAAGACATCTGTGGCCAGGCGACCTGGGAAGAATGCAAGCAAGAAGCAATCACCCATGCATTATGCTAAATGAAATAAGCCAGTCAATGAAAGAAAAATACCACATGAT
Source organism: Myotis yumanensis (assembly GCF_028538775.1). Taxonomy (NCBI): domain Eukaryota; kingdom Metazoa; phylum Chordata; class Mammalia; order Chiroptera; family Vespertilionidae; genus Myotis; species Myotis yumanensis. The sequence continues at coordinate 81,135,940 of NW_027223761.1, forward strand.
CTCACTCATTTATGGATAATTAAGACCATTATAAACAGATGAACAAAAACAGATACAGAGGCAGAGCAACATCGAACAGACTGTCAAACTACAGCGGGAAGGCCAGGGAGGGTTGGGGGGTGGGTAAGAGATCAACCAAAGGACTTGTATGCATGCATACGAGCATAACCAATGGATACAAGACACTGGGGGGCATGGGAGGCTAGGGGAAGGTCAAGGGGAGAAAAAAAAAGGAGACATATATAATACTCTTTGTAATACTTCAAGTAATAAAACAATTAAAAAAAAAAGAAGCAATCACCCAGGAGATGCATGTTTCTCACAGGTGCTTGGAGGAAAGTGTACTCATTCTAATAAACACTAGGTGTTCAAAGGTAATTCCAAACACTTAGCCCAAGAGTTGTTTATTTTCAATAATTTTAACAAACTTCTTAATAATGTTTAATTCTCCAGAGCAATTCAAATTTCAAAGAGAGCTCTATTTTTCTCAAATCTCAAAATCCAAAAAGAAAACAAGAATAAATTGGCTACTAAATCTCTATGACATGTTTCCCTGGAAAATGAGTAATTTTTTAAAAAAGGTAAATGGAACTAAAGTCTTAGACTTTGCAGAACAAGGACACTGTGTAAACTGCTTGAATCTCATCCATTCATTTTATCCAGCTCAAGTACCGGTCTGGGGAGAACTGATACTAGTATAGCAGACACACAGAACAAGATTGATCCATGGTTGCAATGATGGAGCAACATAGCTTTGGTAAGAGTGTACGCTTTTCCTTTATATGTTCTGGACTTAACAAATGTTTGTGACCTGGAGTTCCTCTTCAATGCTACCTGCCTTTTCCAAAAAGAAAAACCATGCACAAAACATGCTGTTTTTCTTAATGAAAAGAAAATAAAGTTTGCCATACTGGTCAGATTCTGTCATAACATGGTTAAAATAGTGTGACTATTTTCTCACAGCCCCTATATAAAAAGTGAAAAAGTAAATCAGTAAGAAATGTGCTCTGACTGGGAATCGAACTGACAAGCTACCTTCTTTTGGTAAGAAGCTGGCCAGAGTTAGAATCCTCACTCTGCTGTGGACTAAGCCCTTGAAATGACATTTTTTATATACTCAAGGAAACCCTGTCATTGTCAGCTGTCAGCTGAGGTCAAACATATTTTACACAGTGACTATTTTAAAACCTAAACAACAGACAAATAGTCTTGAAATAAGACATTTCTATGTATAAATAACACACACTGAATGTGCTATCCTATAGATGAATTCAGAGATTGCATAAATGTTAAATACAAAAATATACTAAATACCAGGGTGTTTTTTTCATTGCTGTTAACAATAAAAATTTTGTTATACTGGATATTGTTAGAACAATGGTGTTGTAGGGACTGGATGATTTTTACCCTACGAATTAAATTTGATACATAATGGACACACTAGAACTATATAAGCATTTCTAACTTGCATGTTAAGGGGCTTTATTTGCAGTAATAGTCAATACTTCAGCTTCACCTAAACAAAGAAAATACGCAATCTTGGAATTAACTGTAATGGAACTTAATCCATAACAGTGCTGGTTACAGTAAGATGTGACTCATAAAATAAGCACATCTTACTATATCAGTTCCTCTAACACAATTGCACTGAGGAATAAAATGCCTTATTTTGAAACCTTTTCTTTCGGTTCTTTTGGGGAAAGAATGGGAGTCCCAGGACTGAAGTACTCAGTAAAAGTACTCGAAGGATAATCAGCAAGAGATCAGACAAGAAAGTGGAGATTTTTTTAAATTTAAATACAAATCCCAAGACCATCATTTCCTGCAAATTGTTATCAGAATGTTCTGGAATAGAAATAAAGTTCCTTATAACTACATCCTGCGAGGCATTTTCTGTGGATGAACAGAAGCCAAAGGAAGATAGATGGCTTGGCACAACTTAGCAAATGAAGATGGAGCTGATAAGAAAAGCTTCTATTAGGAATCAATAAACAGGCTGAGAGGCTTTCTCTTTGGTTTTAACAGTGTATCAACCTGAGATAGACTGAGGAGAAAAACAAATGTTTGACTCATGTATCTCAATTTATTAGAAAATAACACCTATTTCTTGAACTTTCCTAATTTTTAAGTTTTTCTAGGTGGCTGTAATGTTGTCAGAATTATAATCCCAAGTTAGGAGATACTGGCTGAAATGCTGGTGATGTCAGTATCTACCTCTAGCACCGAGCCACACTGTTATACTACAAGCTGTCCAATTTGCAGCTCACATTTTTTAAATAAAAGTTTGTTGCTTATACTATCATATCGTTATTCAAATATATGTTTAAGTCCTAATTTCAAATGAACAAAATTGTGGCTCAGTTTTACTTGATACTAACTTTTTTCAAGAAATAATCCAGAAAAAAAGCCGGGAAGAGGAAAAGCTGCCCTGCTTGCTTGTCTGTCCGTGGTTTCTTGGAGGCTGTGTCTGACGCCAAAATGGCTGGGACCCAGCTGTCTGCGCTTATGAGTTGGATGGTGAGTGGCTATGGCCACCCTCACCCCGGTGCATCGCCAGCATACCTACCCCTGCAGGAGATAAACTGCACTCAGCTGAGTCTACAAGACTGAGAGGAGTTGGAGTGATTTGAAGTTGACTCACTGTAAAGGTTTAGTGAAGTCAAAATGTCTCAAAAAATCTACGGTGGTTCAGTGGTGGAGATGCAAGGAGATGATGACACTAAACATTTGGAAGCTGATTAAAGAGAAACTCATTTTTCCTTATGTGGAACAGGACCTGCGCAGCTATGACTTAGGTCCTGTTTAGGTCCATAGAGAGTCGTGATGCCGCCAATGACCAGGTCGCCAAGGGCGCCGCAGAAGCTATCAAGTATAACGTCGGTGTCAAGTATGGCACCATCACCCCTGATGAGAAGAAGGTTGAGGAGTTAAAGTTGAAACAGATGTGGAAGTCGATAAATGGTGCCATCCGGAATATTCTGGTGGTACTGTCTTCAAGGAAACTATTATCTGCAAAAATAACCCCCTGGCCTGTGAGAGGATGGTAAAATCCATCATCATAGGCCGCCATGGGTATGGGGATCAGTACAGAGCAACTGATTTTGTTGCTTCTGGGCCTGCAAAAGTAGAGATAATCTACACACCAAGTGATGGATCCAAAGAAAAGACGTATCTGGTACATAACTTTGAAGAGGGTGATGGTGTTGCCATGGGAATGTACAATCAAGATAAGTCAATCCAAGAGCTCGCACATAGTTCTTTCCAGATGGCTCTAAGAGTTGGCCTTTGTATCTGAGCACTAAAAACACTATTCTGAAGAAATATGATGGGTGTTTTAAAGACATCTTGCAGGAGATCTATGACAAGCAGCACAAATCCCAGTTTGAGGCCCAGAAGATCTGGTCTGAGCATAAGCTCATCGATGACATGGTGGCCCAAGCCATGAAGTCAGAGGGAGGCTCCATCTGGGCCTATACAAATTACAATGGCACCACACAGTCTGATTCCATGGCCCAAGGTTACAGCTCTCTTGGCATGACGACCAGTGTGCTGATTTGTTCAGATGGCAAGATGGTAGAAGCAGAGGCTGCCCATGGGACATGTAATGCATGTACCAGGAGGGACAGGAGACATCTACCGGTCCCATTGCTCCCATTTTTGCCTGGACCAGAGGGTTAGCCCACAGAGCTTGATGACAACAAAGAGCTCCGCTGCTTTGCAAAGGCTTTGGGAGATGTCTGTATTGAGACCATCGAGGCCAGCTTCCCGACCAAGGACTTGGCTGCTTGCATTGAAGGCTTACCCAATGTTCTGACTACTTGAATACGTTTCAATTCGTGGACAAACTCAGAGAAAACTTGAAGATAAAACCAGCGCATGCCAAACTTTAAGGTCGCTCCTTGGCTTAAGAGGACAAGTGTGTTTTGGTAACTAGGTCCATTGGTTTACATTTTTCTGTTTAACACTCAAGGGAAGGGCAAAATCAATTTTCTTTTTAGTAGTCAGAGATTATCTTTTCTATAAGTTTACAGCCTTTTTCTTATACATACAGTTATGCCACTCCAAGAATGTGACTGGGACTTTATAACTTTAAATTATATTTTCTACTAGTAGCTTAGGAATTACTTTAGTGCTGATTTGTACCCTGTCACTTTTGCTCATGTTCCAATATAAATGACCAAAATGAAGAGTGCTTGAATGGTAAACTACAGCCACAGTTTTGGTCCCTAAAATTGTGTAAAGTAGAAATTCACTTCCTTCCCTACTCTTCATGGCCTGGGCTCTGGGTGCTGTTGGTGTAACAGGTGTCCCATCATGTGAAGTCCAGCTGTACCTTAAACTTGCACAAGGATTGAAACGAAGAGCATGGGTGCAGCTAAAACATGTTAAAGACACAGCAGTCCCTTGTGTCAAGAGCTCTAACAGAATGTTTCGAAATGTTAAATGTGTCTGAGGCCACTGGAGAGCTTGTGATACAGGAATACTCCCTGGGGCTTGTCCTGGGCTTGTCTCCTCTGGGCCTGTGAGCCTGTGTATTATGCTGCCCCAAACACACATTTCATTCAAGTGCAATAATACGAGCTGCACCTTTTTTGGATTTCTGGCCTGTTTTATTTCCTTTATATAAATGTGATTTTTCAGAAGTTCATTTTAAACACTATTCTAGTCTGTTCTTCATCTGCACTATTAAGTAAAATTAAGTGCTAATGACTGAAAAGGAAAAAAAAGGGAATAATCCAGCTGTAGATGGACAAAATGTCTATTCCAAGACTCTTTTGATAATTGGGATAACTTGGCAGATATGTGTTTATTGAGAATTAAATTATAATCAAAGACAGATAGTTTCTGAAGCCAGACTGCCAGAATTCAAATCTCAGCTCTGCCACTGACTAGCTGTGTGATTCTGGGTATATTATTTAACTTATCATACCTCAATTTTCTTGTCTATCAGATGACAAGAGTAGCCTACCTCATAGGGTTGTTTTGGATATTAAATAAGTTATGCAACAGTTCTGTACAAAGTGTTCAATGAATGTGAGCTATTGCCTAAATCTCTGGAGTCCTTCCACTCAGAACTTTTTCCTTTTCTCTATTTTCCTCTATAAGCTAGGAGACACTTTTCTTAAAAAGGTAATAATAAATAGGGCAGTACCAGTATTTACCCACTGGTCTTCTATTATATAAGGTAAAATCATGGAGCTGGTCAGGGGAGGCCTGCTTACCTCTGACCTACATAGATCCAGCCTCTTTGCTGACATCGTTTGTGATTTCTGCATTCGCTGACATGAAAGCACCACATAGACTCTCTCCTGCAGTACAGTATGCCTCAGAAAGCAATGAGGAAATGCTTTGAGGACTCTGAGCCCCTTAGTAGATGGAGACTGGTGGGTGAGCTGCTTTAATCTCCTGTCCCATTCCCTCTAAACAAAACGCTTTTAGCCAGGCAAGATGCTTCGAGGTTCTCAATGAGTAAGCCAATCGGGGCCCATTTGTCCGAGTCTAAGCAGAAGCTTTTGGCAGGAGCTGCAAAGCACAGTCTCCATCAGAAGCATCTCTAAGTCTGGGCCTTCTATTCCCAGTGATAAAGTGCTGTGCAGTACTACAATTCATTAAGTCACAATGAAGTCTAGTCAATAAGGACTCAAAAATATTGTCCCATGAGAGATCTCTTTGTGCTCACTGTCACTGCAGTTTTTTCACTGTAAATTAATTTTCCTTCAGTTAAATAAATGACTGATCTTACTACATTTGCTAGCAGTATGAATGGTGAATAAGAGAAAGTGGGCTTTAAGAAGTAGACCTCTGTTGGTTTTTAAAAATATATTAGGAGTGAATGAGTCTGATGCTCAAAAAATGTAAGTTGTTTGCTTCCCTCAGTGGGAGGGGACAGAGAAAGCATCTGCTACCATGTGGCCAGGCCACCTCTCATCTTCAGCAATAGCTCAAGCAACAGCAAGTTTCAGCTTTTAATCCTTCTATAATTTAGGCTCAGTGTTGTACCTGAATATTTTCTGGGATGCTCTGAGAAATTTAATCCAAAAATTCTGGTCAAGTAAAATACATTTATAGTAGATCGAAAAGAAAGTCTATGGTAGATCAAAACCTTTTTAAAACTAGAAGTCACTTGACCTGGTCATTTACATACCACCTACACAACAAATGCACATAAAACCAATTAATAATTCAGATAATCACCTAACTCTTTAATAATAATAAACCACTGGGGTCTGGTGTAAAAGTCTATAGGTAATTCATGATGATGCAGTTTGTCATTAAAAAATATTTACTTGAATGTTTATACCACACCAGGCACCGTTGGGTTTTATGGAAGACTAGAGGCCCAGTGCACAATTAAATCGTGAGCATGTAGGGTCCCCTAGGCCTAGCCTGCCATCAGGGCCATGTCCATCACCCCACGATGCCCCGCAACGCTTCACACGCTCCGTAGACGCTGCTGGTGCCCTGCCCCGCCCATCGCGACAACCGCTGCTCATTTGGTCGTGATGCCGTAACGGCCAAGGCCTTTTATGATATAGATGGTGATGAGTGAAACACAGTTCTGCTGTAAAGGAGTGGCATTCTAGGGAGAAAGGAGGAAGGCATATACTTAATTATAAAACTAGGTAGTTTAAAGTCAATTCAGCCTAGAGTAAGTCCTCTTGAAATTTATAGCATCATCATTCCAATGCATGTCCTTGGCATATGTCAGGATGCCCACGAAGGGAAGCTTGTATCCAACAAAGAAGAGTCAGGCATAGAATGCCCACTAAGTGTGAGGGTACTTCATTCCACACATCACTGACAATAAAGAGACGCTTAGAATTCCTGAACTATGTCCATTTGTACTGCGTGGCCTCCTGCACAGTTGTAGAGACTCTGGAATTCAACTCAGTAGAAGAAGCTAGACTCTGGGGCCTTCCCCACGCTGCCTCCCAAATGCTAACTTAGAAAATGATACCAGCTCTCCTGGAGTTTCTATATTCTTTTGGCAGAAAAATAGGTCAACTCAGCTCAAGTCTGTGACAACAGCCTAAGAGAGAAAACGGTCTTGTTCTTTGGGACATTCTTCCATTACACGACCTCATGTAGTACAGGGACAGTGGGCCTAAAGGCTCCACCCAAAGAATGACCTCGAGGTCTAGTGAGGTGCAACTGGGCCCCAAAACTACAAGTGTTTGCAGAAAAGGGCTGAAAGGAAAGACTCAGTTTCCTTCAGCTGAACCTGAAACTTTACGTATAGGATGTCTAAGCTAAGAAAAGACTAAACAACCTTATGAATCCATTTTCTCCCAGGCCTTATCCATGAGACAGCATTCTCTGGTGGGCCTTTGGGATTGAGGCAATGCTGAGCACTGGGATATCCTTGAGGGCAGGAGAGATCAGACTGGTAACATAGCCATCATCTACTCACTTCCTAGACTGGGTTGTTCCTCATTTTCTGTACTTAATTTTACAAAAATTTTTATTCCCACTTAAGGAATTATTTGTCTGGGATTAAAAAATGACATCTATAATAATAAATGGGTAATATGCTAATTAGACTGGACATCCTTCCGGACGACCATCCAGACGAAGCTGGGGCTGCAAGGGAAGCCTGGGTACCAGGTGCCAGAGGGAAGCCCGTGCCGGCAGCCAGGGGAAGGAAGGCCTACTCTTGCACGAATTTTGTGCATCAGGCCTCTAGTTTAGGATAATTAAGTTGGTGTTCTCTGAGTTTTTAAACTTTCATGTTAACTTGGATCATATTACAAATATTCTTTTTTTTTTTTAAAGTTTATAGTTTATTAATCCTCTCGTGAAAAATCTGCACAACCATCACAGATAAAGTCACCGAAGAATCTTTACTCCTTCTTTTTGCCAGCACCAACGTTGGCCTTTGCAGTCCCCCTGACTTTCTTCATTCTGTTCTTGCGTTCCTTTCTCTGTTTTCTTGAGGTCTTCTTCTTCTCATATAGGCCATGTCTTGCAAGTCTGTGTTTGGGTTCATTTTTCTTTGCGTAATCCAAGGAATCATAAATCATGCCAAAGCCAGTGGTCTTGCCACCACCAAAGTGGGTTCTGAATCCAAACACAAAGATGACATCAGGTGCGGTCTCATACATTTTGGCTAGTTTTTTCCGGATTTCTGTCTTGGGTCCTGTTGCCTTCCCAGGGTGAAGGACATCAATGACCATTTGCTTCCGCTGAAGTAGTCTGTTGGTCATGAACTTCCTGGTCCGGATGGTTACTGTGTCATTCATGATGAAGGTTGGTCTTCAAGCAGCCAGGGAGGAAAAAAAAGCCTACAAATATTCTTTCTAAGTAGTTAAATGCAACAAACTTTATTTCTAAGTATTAACAGCCAATGTGGTTGCCAGCATGGTTAGCTATTCGGCCAGCACTCACAACCTGAAGCCAGCTCTAGTGAGGCTCGCGTAAACACCTGCCATGGTGCCAAGGTGGGGGAAGTAGGGGCCACGCTGCTCACAGGGGTCCCTGAGGACGCTGGGAAGCAGAGGAGGGCTGTCCTTCCTACTGCACTGTGGTGGGCATCCATGGAAATGAGTGCTGACTTAACCATTTATTACTTGTGGCTCTAGCAAGTAAACTGATTTCTTTAAACTTCAGCTTCTTGCCGAAACCGGTTTGGCTCAGTGGATAGAGCGTCGGCCTGTGGACTGAAAGGTCCCAGGTTCGATTCCGGTCAAGGGCATGTACCTGGGTTGCGGGCACATCCCCAGTAGGAGATGTGCAGGAGGCAGCTGGTCGATGTTTCTCTCTCATTGATGTTTCTAACTCTCTATCTCTCTCTCCCTTCCTCTCTGTAAAAAATCAATAAAATATTTTTTTAAAAAAAATAAAATAAACTTCAGCTTCTTAAACTTCATTGGCAAAATGATAAAAGAATAGGTGTCAATGCCAATTCCATAGTACAGTTATAATAGTTCAAATTAGATCAAGTATAGGCAATACTGTGTAAATTCGAAAGCCATACAGAAATGTTAATATTATTATTTGAATACTAGTGTACACTCTGGAGGGGTTTTGGTAGTTAGCATTTTAACAAACCTATTCATTTAACACGTATTTTGTGCTAAGCCCTGGGTATAGAGCACTGAACAAAACCAAAGTCGTATTACCGTCAAGCGACAGTGGAAATGGGGTGTGGGGACACATAAATCCATAATGCCAGACAGTGGGAAGTGCTATGAAAAAATAAAGTCGAGTGATGGGAAAGGGTGATGGGGCAGCCAGGAAAGGCCTCTGTAAGGGGACACCTAAACAGAAACCTCAGGTGAGGTGAGAAGGCCAGCCGTGCAGATATTTGAGAGAACAGGAGTGTGTGTGCTGGGCAGGGAGGCCTGTGTGGGTGGAGCTCAGAAACCAAGGTGAAGAGCAGCAGGAAATGAAGGGTTAGGAGGGGTATAGGGGGATCACAGTTGTGCCTTGTAGGCCATAATGACGACGATTATTTGAATTTTATTCTAAGTGTAAATGAAAGCCACTGGAGTGGATTCCATTTACTATCTACTTACCACTTACTGAGTCCTACCCCCATGCCAGACACTGGACTAGGTTCTAGACAACTGTGAAAAACCAGGCTTCATCTTTACTTTCTCTAAGCTCACAGTCTAGAGAAAATAAGGAAGACATATAATGAAAGAAGTAATACAATAAAAAGTTTGCTAAGCCCCATGATAAAAGTCCAGAGACACAAAGAATGGTAGAAATTATCTAGATTATTTCTATCACATCTAATTCTTATTCTAATACAGGAGTGGATGGGGGTGGGGTGGATGGGGGTGGAAGAAGCATTCTAGGCAGAGGAAGTTATTCCAGGGAATCAGAGGAAATTAGGGTGACTAGACTGGAATGGGAGTTAGACTAAAGAGATAGATAGGAGCCAGATCATAAAGGCATTTCTCTGCCACTGTTTTTTTAAGCAGCAATCCTGAGGTCAACTTAGTTCAGTGATAATCAGCATTTCTAATGTAACGGAATAAAATATATACTGTATACAGTAAACACAAACTTTGCTTTGTAAAAACAGTTTTGTTCAATTGTGGACGTGTGTGTATGGGAGGGGTCTTAGGTCAGAGTATAAAATATATTTTTCACTACGGTTGTGATAAAAATGTTTGAAAGTTAGTGCTCTAGGCACTGTAAGGAGGAAACTTCACCTAAAGGCAATGGCAAACCACTGACAAAGCGAAGGTGGAAAGTGACATGATCAGCTCTGTGTGTGTGGCTTTATTACACATGCGCTACAAAGATCACTCAGGCAGCAGTGTGGACATCAGATGAGAGAGGGACAAAGCTGGAGCCATGAATCCATGGATTGGCAACAACTGAATCTAGGCAAGAGCCACCACAGAAGGTGCTATTGGAATGGAGGGTTGGATCTATAGGATTTGGTTAGAGTTTGGCTATGGCAGTGATGAGAGAGGAGGAGAAATAAAGGCAAGTTTCTGCCTTCATCAGATGGTGATGCCATTCAGTAAATTAGGGAACACAGAATACACAAATTTTGGGGACGGGGAGTTAAATTCCGTTTTGAAAATGTTTCCATTGCCCTAGCAGGTTTGGCTCAGTGAATTCAGTGTCGGCCTTCCAATTGAAGGGTCCTGGGTTCTGTTCCAGTCAAGGGCACACAACTCAGTAGCAGGCTCACTCTCCATCCCTATGGGAGGCAACCAATTGATGTGTCTCTCTCATCAATGTTCCTCTCTCTGTCTCTTCCCCTCCCTTCCACTCTCTCTAAAAATCAATGGGAAAATATCCTTGGGTGAGGATAAACAACAACAACAAAAGAATGAAAATATTTCCATTGATGTGAATTTGAGGCATAAAAGTGAAACTAATCACAGCAGCAACTAGTTAGATACATAGCCCTTCATCCTGGAGGAGAGGCCTGGGCCAGAGAGCTGACTGCACACTATTTGGAGACTGAACATCCATCCCAGAGGTCTCTGCGGCAATGGCAGTACGACGGATCAGAAAGATGATCAAAGAAGGGAAGAGTTAAAGGATGAACAGAGAACGGAGGAATCTGGAGAGAAGACTGAGAAGGTGCACCCAGAGACAGGAGGAAAAGTGGAGAGCGTAGTGTCTGAGTAGCAACAAGAAAAAAAGTGTTTCAAAGTAAAGAGTAACTCAACAATAAGAAAACAAACAATTCAATTAAAAAGTGGGCAGAACACTTGAACAGACATATCACCAAATAAGATATCTATACAGTGGGGCCTTGACTTACGAGTTTAATTCGTTCTGTGACAGAGCTCATAACTCAAATTACTCGTATGTCAAATCAAAAAGTGAACGAGCGAGACACGTGATGCTGGGCTGATGTTGTGGCGTTCACTGTGACGTTCGCTGCGCCAACTAGTGGTGGGGCGTCTGAAGCTGGCTCGTAACCTGAATTTTAGCTCGCAACTCAAAGCAAAAAATTGGCTGAGAGACGGCTTGTAGCTCGAAAAACTCGTTAGTCGGGACACTCGTAAGTCAAAGCCCCACTGTATATATAAAAGGCTAATACGCAAAGTGTCCCCTCGGGAGTTCAACCGGGAGACCAGGAGTTCGATCACTTGCTATGACATGTGCTGACCACCAGGGGGTGGCACAGAACATGGTGAGCAACCAGTGGTGGCAGTGGGGTGCTGAGGGAGCGAGGAAAGAAGGAAGCACGGAGGGCGCAGAGTGGCAGCTCATGGGTGGCAGGGGAGGCGGGGAATTGCGTGATGGAGGTGCACAGGTGGCGAGGGAAGGAGGAGGCGGGAACCTGATCGGTCCTGATCACCAGCCAGGCCTAGCGACCCTACCGGTGCACGAATTTCATGCACTAGGCCTCTAGTATAGATGATAAATGTGCACGTAAAAATGCTCATCAACATATGTCACTACAGAATTGTAAAATAAAATAAAATACCACATATCTATTAAAATGGCAAAAACTGAAAGCACTGATAACATCAAGTGCTGGTGAGAATGTGGAACCACAGGCTGGTGGGAGTGTTGCTTTCTAAGTGAAGGGGTTCTCTGGCCGTATTTCTAAAATAATCTACCACTTCTGTCCCTAACCTCCTTCCTTATTTACTTTTCTCAGAGCACTTATCATTATCTGACATACTATTTATTACATCATTAGCTCTAAGGAACACAGTCAGTTACTCTAAAATGCAATTTCCATGTGCCAGTATTTTGTCCAACCCAAGTGGACATCACTCTGTATGTTATTACTTAAAATGAAGACATAATTAAGCAAAACTAAGTAGATTGCTTACTGCATTGTTGCTAAAATGTTCTTTTCTTATGTGCATATTAATGGTGATAAAACAAAACTGTAGATTTTGGATATCTGGTATCTTTTTTCAGTGTTAAATTTTTCTAAGAGCTACTTACCCTACTAACCACTCATTTAAAAAAATACTTATGGTTGATTAATACTTGACAAAGGAGGCAAAAATATACAATGGGGTGAAGATAGCCTATTCAATCAATGGTGCTGGAAAATTGGACAGATATGTCCAAAAAATGAAACCAAACCATCTCTTTACACCACACACAAGAATAAAGACAAAATGGATTAAAGACTTAAATGTTAGACTCAAAACCATAAAAATCCTAAAAGAAAACATAGGCAGTAAAATATCAGACATCTATTGTAGCAATATTTTTTGCAATATATCTCCTCAAGCAAGGAAAACAAAAGGAAAAATGAACAAATGGGACTACATCAAACTAAAAAGTTTTCGCACACCAAAGCAAACCATCAACTCACTGAATGGGAGAATATATTCACCAATGATATATCTGATAAAAGGTTAATACCCAAAATTTGTAAGAAACTTATAAAATTCGATACAAAAAAAAACCCCCAATAAATAAAAAATAAGCAAAGGACCTAAAGAGACAGTTCTCCAAAGAGGACATACAGATAGCCAAGAGACATGAAAAAACTAGAGGCCCAGTGCACAACATTCGGTGGGGGGGAGGCCTGTGGGAGCGCAATGACCACTAGGGGGCAGCTCCTGTGTTGAGTGTCTGCCCCCTGGTGGTCAGTGCACGTCATAGCAACTGGTAGTCAGTCAATTTGCATATTAGGGTTTTATTATATAGGATGCTCAAAGTCACTGATCATCAGAGAGATGCAAATTAAAACAACAATACGATATCACCTCACACCTGTCAGAATGGCTATCATCAACAAATCAACAAATGACAAGTGCTGGTGAGGATGTGGAGAAGAGGAAACCCTCATGCACTGCTGGTGGGAATGCAGACTGGTGTGGCCACTGTGGAAAACAGTACGGAGTTTTCCTCAAAAAATTAAATCTGTAACTGCCATTTGACCCAGTGATCCCACTTCTAGGAATATATCCTAAGAAACCCAAAACACCAATCAGAAAGGATATATGCACCCCTATGTTCATAGCAGTACAATTTACAATAGCTAAGATCTGGAAATAGTCCAAGTGCCTATTAGTAGATGATTAGATAAAAAAGCTGATACACCACAGAATACTATGCAGCAGTAAAAAAGAAGGATCTCTTACCCTTTGAGACAGCATGGAGGGGCCTGGAGAGTATCATGCTAAGCGAAATAAGTCAGTCAGAGAAAGATAAGTATCACATGATCTCACTCGTATGTGGAATCTAATTAGCAAAACAAACTGATGAATGGAGTAGATCTAGAGACATAGAAGCATGGAAGAGTGCGGAACATCAGAGGGAAGGCAGGGGAGGGAGGGTGGGTGAGAGGTAATCAACCAAAAGACCTTGTATTAATATATACATAACCCATGGACATAGACAGTGGGGTGGTGAAGGCCTGGGGCAGGGAGTGGGGCTGCCTGCAGGAGGTCAATGGGGAAGAAAGGGGGACATATGTAATACTTTAACAACAAAGATTTTAAAAAATAAATTAATTAAAGAATAAAAGTAAATAAAGCCCAGAAGACTTAGCAATCTGCCACATAACACTGGTTGCTATACCCAGAGCCCAGAGCCAAACTCAGACAAACTTAGCAGGGCTCTCCGATGCCGAAGCCTGCACACGGTTTCTACTCAACCTTCCTTCCCGAGGGACCAATTCAGCAAGTTGGAGATAAGAAAGGTTGTTAAATGGCCCTTTATGCTCCATCACTCAATTCCTAGGGTAACATGTCTAACTTTCCATGACACCAGTCATAGCTGTGTGCTGACAACGCCCTTACCTGTGGACATAAAAAATGGGATGCGGAACTTCCCACTCAGCACTCGGGCCCGCAGATTCTGCAGTGTGCTCCCATCAAACGGCAAGGCGCCACACACCAGCACGTAGAGGACGACTCCAAGGCTCTGCGTCGCAAACAGGGAGGGCATGCAATTAATCGCATCAGAGGAAACAGAGAGGCCATTATAGTACTTGTCTGAAGAGTAATGTGAGTCACGCACAAGATACTGGAACACACTTCTTCCTTTTCTTATTTATGAGAAATAATATGGGGCATTGTCAAGGCCAATCATCTTTAGAATTGTTAACATTCTTTGCTTCCAGACTGTTAGTTTGGGGTAATATATCTAGAACTGCTCTCAGTATTCATCCTCTAGGAAGACAGCCAGTGGCAACAACAGAAAGAGTCTGTTCTTGACAAGGGCACCCACCCAACTGTCCTTGGTTTTTTCTTTATGCACAGGCAAAGGGGGAGTTTGAAATCTGTGGCTCAATCCCTAACACAACGACTGGGGAAAAGATTGCATAAAGAAATGGGAATTCAGCCCTGGCTGGTTTGGCTCAGTGGATAGAGCGCTGGCCTGCGGACTAAACGGTCCTGGGTTCGATTCTGGTCAAGGGTGTATACCCAGATTGCGGGCTTGATTCCCAGTAATGGGGTGCAGGAGGCAGCCAATCAATGATTCTCTCATCATTGATATTTCTATCTCCCTTTCCCTCCCCCTTCCTCTCTGAAATCAATAAAATTATATTTTAAAAAAATAAAAAATTCTAAAAAAAAAGTACTTGGAATTCAGAGAGGTGAGCAAGATCTGAATTCACATGCAACATTTGTGTCGCCCAGGATGAATACAGTTGTCATCAGTCCAGGGTAATTAATGTTATGCACATAAGAGAAGGCAGGCACATACCCAGATGTCCACTTTGGGCCCGTCGTACTCCTTTCCTTCAAAGAGTTCAGGTGCAGCATAAGGAGGACTGCCACACCAGGTCTTCAGCAGCTGCCCAGGAGTGAAAAGGTTACTGAAGCCAAAATCTAGAAAGGCAAAATGAACATAACTCATGTTATCTTAACCTAGCAAACACTAGTTTCTAGTCACTGGAATAAAGGTTCTGAGTCCTTAAGTTTGAATATTCAGGTGAAAAGAAAACGTTCAGAAATTATATAACTAGCCAGTGAATCTTAAAATAACAGAGCTATAGATGAGCTGGAATGCAAAAGTTATCTGGGTAACTAACAGCATCATTGGTTTATGTCAGAAAAATAAGCACCGTTCCCTTAGAAAACCTAGGCTGAGTGAGGCTAGTGTACTTGTTCCTCTAAGGATGAAAATGAAATTGGATAATGATCGATGTTAAGACCACATCAGAACCATAAATACATATAAGCCTACTCAACTGGACCCAAAATGTCCTATTACTTTTACTTCCCACGTCAAGCACATTTATGACACTGACTTTAAAAATCAGACAAAGTGACTTTATTATTATTATTAAGGCTGTTTATTAAAATAAAGAATATGCAACTTGTTTATAAACTAGAGGCCCGGTGCACAAAATTCGTGCATAGGTAGGGTCCCTAGGCCCGGCCAGTGATCAGGGCTGATCGGCGCCTTTCGGCTGCCAGCGGGGGCCTTCCTTCCCCGGCTGCTGGCTGCAGGCTGGGGCCTTCCTTTGTTCCACACCACCCCCTGGTGGTCAGCACACGTCATAACGAGTGATCGAACTCCCGGTCTCCCGGTCAAACTCCTGAGGGGACACTTTGCATATTAGCCTTTTATATATATAGACTGAACAAAAATGATTACATTTTAGCTTCAACTTCCCTCCTTTTCTCCACCTCCCACTGTTTAAAGAGAGAGGAGAGCCTAGACAGTTTAGCTCAGTGGATAGAGCATAGGCCTATGTACTGAAGTGTCCCAGGTTTGATTCCGGTCAAGGGCACATGCCTGGGTTGTGGGCTCGATCCCTAGTAGGGGGCATTAAGGAGGCAGCCAATCACTGATTCTCTCTCATCATTGATGTTTCTATCTCTCTCTCCCTTTCCTTTTCTCTCTGAAATCAAGTTAAAAAAATTTTTTTTAAAAAGAAGAGAGTAGATGGGAGATAGAAAGAGTGAGGTTTGGGAAGTAATACTAAGAAAATAAGCAAGGATGACAGGCCAAAGCATAGAGAGTCACTGACTTTTAAGTATTTTTATGTTTATTACTATTTATATGAACAACTCCTATGTGCACCACATTGAAATTCCCTCCATCCCAGGCCTCCCGCTGTGGTCACATCTGAAAGTCTTCCCTTCCTAGTTTTACTCTCATTAACAACCCCATCTCCTCTGCTGTTTGGTTTTCTTCTTTCTCCCACCTACAGAAGGTGAGCTCTAGCTCAAGAGGCAGAAGCTGACTCTGTGTCCCGGCTCCACATTTGTTCTCAGGGCTAACTCTTCTGGTACCATAGTTCCTATTCTCATTTGTTTGGTAATAATTCTCCATATTTGTTTCTCTGACTCAAGTTGCAACTCTTAAGTTCTTGACATGAACTTCTAATCCTTGCCTGGAAAGAAACACCTCAAACTCATTCAACTCACCATTTTCCAAAATCAAGCCTGCTCTTCCAGTGATGTCCCCATGGTCATTGATGGCACTCCCGGCCCAGTTACTACGTGCACAAGAGTCACCTTTCTTTCTCTCCTCACTGCCTAGTTTAAACGGGTAAAACTCGACTGCTCTTACCCTGTAAGTGTGCCCTGAATCCATCTCCTCCTTTCTCCTTACATTCCCACCATCTCAGCTCATACTCTCATCATCTCTGACATAGACTGATGCTATTGCTTATTACCTGTACCTATTATTTCTCTCTAAGCCATCCATTTGCACAATAAATGTTTCACAAATCATATTGCTACCTTCTTGCTCAAAAACATTTGGTGGCTCTGTTCTGCTTACAGAATAGTCTAAACCTCTCAGCACTGCCATTTAAGATCCTTCACCACCCAGTTCCACCTTACCTTTCCCACATATCCCTGGTCATTCTAGCATTAATAGCCTACTCACATCCTGTGTTTGTGTGCCTTATTTCTACTATTTGCTTTCTGGGCCTTGCCTTTTTCTTTCCTTTCCACATTTGAAATATCACTCTGTTTCAAGGCCCAATCAAGTATTACTTCCTGTATGAAGCCTTAACTGACATCCACCACAAATACCATGCCAATGGCTTCCTCCTCTGTGCCTCCACATCCTTTGTTTATACCTCCACATCCCTTATATCACACTTAATTATGTGTTTATTCCTTTGAAGAGTCAGTGGCAGGGATATATTTTGATTTATCCTAACCTCCACAGTGTTTTCATACACAGCAGGGACTCAAGAAAGGGCCACTAAACTGAACTGTAATAAAGTCACTGGGCCAATCCTCTCATCACCTCCTCATACTGACAATGGCAGCTGGCCAGCTAGGAGCCTCTACCTCCTCACCATCCCTCCTAAGGTTCTAAAAAAATTAACTGAATGATACAAGGGGGTAGAGGTGAGGGCCATTATTAGAATCCTATTCTAGTTACTTGATAAATCAAATGCTCTCAGTCTCAATAGAAAATAAATGTCTCTTCGGTTAAAAGGAAGCCAAGCAATGCATTAAAACCAGCTGACTTTAAATTTTCCTAATAAGCAACTTAAAATATATAGGAAATTTCTCACTTGAATCACAAATGCTCTATATGTATGGATAATAACCTTTCTACCCTTTCTCGCTGCTGGGCAGGGGAGGCACAAAGTTAATGGCATGAGCTTGTTTATTGTATCTACTTAACAGGAGATCTTTACAAAGGAGATGATATCAAAGGGAACTATCTTCAGCTATGGCTACAGGCTGATTGTCATTTGGTGTTTATATGAAAAACTAGAGGCCCGGTGCACAAAAATTTGTGCACTGGCGGGGGGGGGGGGGGGGGGTCCTCCAGCCCAGCCTGTGCCCTCTCACAGTCTGGGACCCCTCGGGAGATAACTACCTGCTGGCTTAAGCCTGCTCCCGGGTGGCAGAGGGCAGGCCCAATCCCTAGGTGCAGCCCCTGGTCGGGCTCAGAGCAGGGCCGATTGGGGAGTCGGGGCGCCGCCCCGTCATGCACAGAGCAGGGCGGACCGGGAGGTAGCGATGCCACCCTCAGTCACGCTCAGGGTAGGGCCGATTGGGGGGTTGGGGCACCGCCCCCTGTCACACTCAAGGTAGGGTCGATGGGGAGGTTGCGGCGCCACCCCCTGTCACGCACAGAGCAGGGCCGATCAGGGGGTTGGGGCGCTGCCCCCTGTCACTCACAGAGCAGGGCTGATCAGGGGGTTGGGGCGCTGCCCCCTGTCACTCACAGAGCAGGCCCATCAGGGGGGTTGGGGGTCAGTACCCTGTCACTCACAGAGCAGAGTCAATCAGGGGGTTGGGGAGCTCCCCCCGTCACGCACAGAGCAGGGCCCATCAGGGGGTTGAGGGGCTCCCCCCTGTCACTCACAGAGTAGGGCCGATAGGGGAGTTGGGGCACTGCCCCCTGTCACACACAGAGCAGGGCGGATCAGGGGGTTGGGGCGCTGCACCCTGTCACACTCAGGGCAGGGCCAATGGGGAGGTTATGGCTCTACCCTATCACACACAGAGCAGGGCCTGTGGAGGGGGGTTGGGGCGCCACCCTTTATCACCCACAGAGCAGGGCCGATCAGGGGGTTGGGGCGCCACCACTGTCACACTCGGGGCAGGGCCGATGGAGAGGTTATGGCTCTACCCTGTCACACACAGAGCAGGGCCTGTGGGGCGGGGGGGGTTGGGGCGCCGCATCCTGTCACACACAGAGCAGGGCTGATCAGGGGGTTGGTGTGCTGCACCCTGTCAAACACAGAGCCGCAGGACAATCAGGGGATTGGGGAGCTCCCCGCTATCAGGCACAGAGCAGGGCTGATCAGGGGGTTGGGGCGCCTTCCCCTGTCATGAACAGAGCAGGGCGGATAGGGAGGTTGTGGCCCCGCCCCCTGTCACACACAGAGTAGGGCCGATCAGGGGATTTGGGCACTGCCCCCTGTCACGCTGATCCCGGTGCCAGGAGCCTCATTGCTCCACTGATCCCGGTGCCAGGAGGCATATTACCCTTTTACTATATAGGATAGAGGCCTGGTGCATGGGTGGGGGCTGGCTGGTTTGCCCTGAAGGGTGTCCTGGATCAGGGTGGGGGTCCCCACTGGGGTGCCTGGCCAGTCGGGGTGAGGGGCTGAGGGCTGTTTTCTGGAAGCGAGTGACTGAAGCTTCCAACTGCTCCTTGTTTTCTTTTCTTTTTTTTTTTTTATTCTGGGCCAGCTTTAGCTCTGAGGCCTCGCTGCTGAAAACATCGATACAAAGTTTCAGTCCGCTGGCTTTCAGTCCGGCTGGTTTCTGGTGTTTTGTTTAGCTTCTTATTTGCAACATAGTACATAGTTGCTTGCTTAGAATTGCAGCTAAGAGGCCGGCAAGTGAGGCGGGGAATGTTGGAGTCCGCAGCAAGCAAGCCTCATGTTCACTTCCAGCTGCCTGGCTGCCGGCCGCCATCTTGGCTGACAGTTAATTTGCATATACTCACTGATTAGCCAATGAAAAGGGTAGCGGTCGTACGCTAATTACCATGTTTCTCTTTTATTAGTGTAGATGGGTGTGCAAGAATGAATGATATGATTAGGCCCTGACAATTAGAGAGGCCACGTCTGGGGAAGCACCTGCTTGCACAGCATGTCACAGACAACAGCTGGCTTCCACAGCTAGACCCAATAACCAACAGCAAGGCTTCAATTTCCATAAGATTCGTCCACAAAACCCCACCTCTTTGCTCTTATTTCCTACTAGAGGCTTGGTGCACAAAATTCGTGCATGGGTAGGGTCCCTAGGCCTGGCTGGCGATCAGGGCCGATCAGTGCCTCCCTTCCCCAGCTGCTAGCTGGAGCCTTCCTTCATTCCACGCTGCCCCTTAGTGATCAGTGCACGTCATAGCAAGCGATAGAACTCCTAGTCTCCTGGTCAAACTCCCGCAGGGACACTTTACATATTAGCCTTTTATATATATAGATTTTATATATATATAGATTGCATACCAAGCAAAAATCTTCTAGTCCTGTACAGGGGTCTCCTACAATTATTTCAAGTATTGTTCTTAATCCTTAGAGAGTATTATGTTAAGTGAAATAGAGAAAAACAAATATCATATGATTTCAATTACATGTGAAATCTAAAGAATAAATAAATGAACAAAACAGAAACAGACTCATAGACTCAAAAACAGACTGAGAGCTGCCAGAGGGGAGGGCGTTTAGGGGGCTGATTGAAAAAAGTGAAGGGATTGATAAGTACAGGTTGGTAGTTACAATATAGTTATGAGGATGTGAAGTACAGCACAGGGAATATAGTCAGTAATATTGTCAAGTGGGACTTGAAACATTGAGGGGATCACTTGGTGAAGTATATGATTGTCTAACCACTATGCTGTACACCTGAAACTAATACAAAATAATATTGAATGTAAACTGTAATTAAAAATAAAATAAAATACCCTGGTGGGTAGCTCAGTTGGTTGGCATGTCCTTCCAATATGCCAAGGTATAGTCGGGGCACATACAAGAATCAACCAACGAATGCATACATGGGTAGAACAACAAATTGATGTTTCTCTCTCTTCCTCCCTTGCTCCTACCTTCTCTTCCTCCCTCCCTTTCTCCCTTTAAAATAAGTAAAAATTAAAAAACAAAAAATAGTCACAAGGATGTAGGTATAGGATAGGGAATATAGTCAATTATATTGTATCTAGTGGCCTGGTGCATGAAATTCATGTGGGGGGGGGGGGTGTCTTTCAGCCCGGCCTGCATCCTCTCCAATCTGGGACCCCTCGGGGGATGTCCAACTGCCGGTTTAGGCCCAAACCGGCAGTTGGACATCCCTCTTGCAATCCGGGACTGCTGGCTCCTAACTGCTTACCTGCCTGCCTGCCTGATCACCCTTAACCACTCTGCCTGCCGGTATGATCGCCCCCAACTTCCTCCCCTTCCAGCATGATCGCCCCCAACGCTCCCCCCCACCCCCCCCCCCCCGTGCTGGCCTATTCACCCCCAACTGCCCCCCCTGCTGGCCTGCTCACCCTCAACTTCCCCCCCCGCCAGCCTGTTCACTCCCAACTGCCCCCCATGCTGGCCTGCTCGCCCCAAACTGCCCCCCTGCCATCCTGCTTGCCCCCAACTGCCACCCCCTGCCAGCCTGATTGCCCCCAACTGCCCTTCTCTGCCGGTCTGTTCGCCCCTAACTGCCTCTGCCTCGACCCCACCACCATGGCTTTGTCCGGAAGGTCTCCCAGTATAGAAAGCTATCTGTGGTGTCAAATGGGTACTAGACTGATGAAGTTATATAAATGTCTAGTCACTAGGTTTTACACCTGAAACTAATATAATATTGTGTCAACTATAAATGAAAAATAATTTTTTTTAAAAAATCACCAATATGGGATAAAATAAGTACATTATGACATATCTCCTTGATATTCAATCATTAAAAATGATTATATGGAGAAGCACAAGGAAACATTTGATATAATATAAAGGATAAAAACACCACATAAAATTATATATACACTGACTATAATTATGGAAAAATACATAGTTAAAGAACAAAAGAAATGCACTCAAAATGGTAAGTTTTAGATGTGGGATTCCAGCTTAAATATTTAAAAATCTTTTGTTGTTTAAATTTCCTATAGTATGCTTATATTATTCTATACTTATAATTTAAAGACTTTAAAATATCATCTTAAATAAAAAATAAAATATTGAACAGTAAGTTTCTGAAAATTCTCAGGTAGTAAATGCCTGAAAAGATACTTTATATCCCTTACTGTTTATTTACTGGCAACAGGAAAGATTTAGAACCTACAGATTCAACATTAAAATGATGAATATTCTAAAGTTACCGAAGACGGAGAAAAACAACAGAAGAAACTGGCTAAGATGGATCCTCGACAGAAGCAATGGTGTGGAGTTGTTCTCACCGTGTGGCCTATGGTCATTTAGTTCTCCACTTACTAATGGCTCCTAACACAGCGAGTTGTCTTTTTTCCAACCCCCAACGCCCTGGCTGGCTGGTTAGCATCTGTCTGCAGGCTGTAACGTATCTTAGACCCTTTTCCCCTAATACAGAGCAGCAGACCCTAATTTGAATGACGTGTCTTTCTCCCAGGGATGGTTTAAATACCAGAGCTTTACTATCAATTTTGAGACTTGAAATTCTTTGTTCTAGGCAAGATCAGGAGCCCAGGGCTATACAGACTAGTGACATAGTATCCCTGAAAGTAAGTATATCATCAACTGGGCATATGCTTGTGGTCAGGGGAAAGAGAGAAGGACGGGTGGCACTAATTTAAAAATCAGGACAACTGCAACAAGAAACTTTCTTTTTTGGCCCACCACTTCATGATACCCTGGACTTCTTTTCTGGCTGACCAAGGAGCAATCCAAAACAGATGGAAACAGATTAGGCAGAGCCTGCAGCCAGTTCCAATGTTCACAGTCTCTGTTAAGGTCATATAGTACTGATACAGCTGATGCTCAATCTCTCCAACAGTAACCTGAGCTTCACTTCATTGTTGCTATAACTAAACAGCTTGTAAGTAGGGGCAGAAGGAAAAAGTGAAGTGGGAAAATATTTATTTATCCTAAATAAACTACCTCACCAGGAAACATTGTGACAAGATCCTTCACATTTTAAAATCTGATAACGTCTGAGGACTCATAACCCCAATACTGCATTTGCAATTAGAGACAAAGACCAAATACAGAAATAATTTTGGCGCTTGATTAATTTCTCAATGGACTAAGGGTGGGAGGTTTGGGGGGATACAAGTTGTCAGGTAATGGTGCCAAGTGGAGCTTGAAATGACTCAAAAAAAAAACAACCACACAAATATCAACACCCATGTACGAACACTCTATAAATAGGACTGAAACTGTTACTTATAGGGACTGTTAGAATGGAACATGACACATAGGAACTAATCTTCCTTTTTCTATACAATATGACTTAGTCTAGAAATCATGTGACACCAAAGCTTTATATGGAATTGAACAAGAGTCTACTGTGTGGATTTCAAAAGAATGCTTGCGATGAAGGATGAGTTTCAAAGTTCCCAGGAGTCATTTATTATTCACTCTTAAAAATGGGTACTGGGAAGTCCTCTGTGTTTAGCAATCACTCCAACCCCTGGCTGAACTTCCTGACTGGGAGCTAATAGAGAAGTCATGCCAAAAACCACCGACTCACAGCCTGAGCATTTATACACAAGAGAAAATTCCTTATGGGGAAAAAAATCAAGTAATCAGCATATTGAGGGTGGTTGGTTTAGTTTAAGAAACCAGATTGGAGAAGGGGAGAGGGCAACAAGCATGAGATTAAAAGAATACATCTACCTTTTCGGAAAGATATGTGGAAAAGTACTACACTACTAATGTGTTGCAGCTGCTGCTTATACACCATGATGGGCTGCTCCACATCTGTCACTCAACCTTAGCCACCTCCTGACCCTCTCTAGCCCCAGAGCACCATATATCTAATAGTATGATTACTATCTCTATAGAAATAAAAGTTTAAAAACAAAAATCGGGCCAGCATTACAATGGCATTTTCAATTTCAATGAATGACGTCTTTTTTCCCAAAGCTGTAAAGTACTTGAGCAGTTAGGATCACCGAACTCAGCTATTTTTAAATGAGGTAGTAAACCAATCTCTTCCACTGTATTATAGATAGCACTACTCCAACCTTTCCCATAAAAACAAAAGTTCTCCCCAACACAAGACCTTCTCATCAGACTCACTACTGAGGAGAGGTTAGGGAAAGGGTGGTAATGATACATTTTCTATAACAACTGCAAGCAATATTCACAGGAATTCTCAAAAACATTAATACATACTATTATAGTCATGGTTCTAACTCATGTTAGGATAATACAAATCCAATCATTTAACTGTGGAAATTTCTGATATTGATAATACTATATAAAATTTTTAAGTGTCTTTTTAGATCATGATAAATACAAGTCCCCTTAAAATTTCAACAAAACCTGAAGATAACAAATGGATATATAGTCTGTAGGTACAATAACAATAGTTTCCAAATTAAACATTAAAACTTACGGTCTTAAGATATAGTCTGCTTTCCAAAAGTAAGCAGAAGCCCACTTTTGGGTCATAGAAGGTATGATTATAATATATGAAGTTCTAAGGTATCATCCAGAAATTAAAAGCAGATAAGAAAACACCCTGTTAGGTTAAGCTGACAGAATAAATGTAACTCCAATGACAGCAAACACTGAAAAGTAATCCACCTAAAAGGTAACATGCAAATATGATCATAGGAGCAGGTGCTCCCTGAGTTTTTGAGGGATCATTAACGTGTTGTTAGCACAAGGTGGATTAGACACACGGGGGCAGATTAGTCCCATAGGGGAAGCACTCTTGACACATCTAACTACAAAATTGTAAGTATTGAATGAGTTTTAGGGAAATTCAGGGGCAATCTATCTTTATAAAAGGCTAATATGCTAAGTGTCCTTCCCTCCATCCAGGTAATGACATCAAGTAGCAACACCTGGCTTCTTCTCCCTAGCGACTAGCCTCCTTGCAGTTTCTTCAGCCCAGGAACAGGACTTGCTTTATAGCCAGGTGCAAACAGTTTACACCAGTGGTTGGCAAACTGCGGCTCGAGAGCCACATGCAGCTCTTTGGCCCCTTGAGAGTGGCTCTTCCACAAAATACCATGTGTGGGCGCGCACGTACAGTGCAATTGAAACTTCATGGCCCATGCGCAGAAGTTGGTATTTTGTGGAAGAGCCACACTCAAGGGGCCAAAGAGCCACATGTGGCTTGCAAGCCGCAGTTTGCCGACCACTGGTTTACACTGTAACCAAATG
Source organism: Myotis yumanensis (assembly GCF_028538775.1). NCBI lineage: Eukaryota > Metazoa > Chordata > Mammalia > Chiroptera > Vespertilionidae > Myotis > Myotis yumanensis. The sequence continues at coordinate 81,161,075 of NW_027223761.1, forward strand.
TCTGTGAAGCGTTTTCTGTGCCTCATCTCATTTGATCCTCACAGAAGTCCTGGAGTAGGTACTTAGGAGACTCAGTAGAATCCTATTCTCTTTTCATTAGCCAGAAAATGGAGATTTAGAAAGTTTAGAAACTTGACCCAACTGAAAGGAAGTAAGAAATAGTGGACCTTGAAAATGACTTCAGGTTTTCTCACTGCGCAGAATATAGTCAAACACTGCTGCAGTTAAATATTTTACCCTTTGTTCTCCCTGCGTGATCTACAACAATAATCTGCTTCGTGTTGATATTTATGGCTGTGTTGCTGACAATTACCTGAAAGAGAAGTTGAGGTGCTTCACTGGGCTGGAAAAAGTTTAGCTACATCAGAAAGCAGGTCTAATTAAGCAAGTTTATTCTATTTCTATAAAAGGCTAAGTTGAGTCATGCATGCGTGATACATGTAAAGCTCTCGCTGGCGCCAATCACACATGTGTGTTTCCATCTGTCATTGTGAATTTGGTTGACACTTCTATTATAGAGAAAGAGTGTATAGAAATATTAAAATATTTCTTCTAATTAATTTCCTTTCAATGTACACGAATTCGTGCACCGGGCCACTAGTTGGTATATAATAGAGAAGGGCTTTCCTGAAGAAAAGTCTACCAAGAGTCCAGAGAATTTATCAATCAAGGTTAAATAAACCAAGGTTGTATCTGGACTAGGATTTAAGGAAACTATAACCTGTTTAACTATGCAATCACCCAATATTTCCCAACTGTTCTGACTCACAACAATCTTTCAGAGGAATATGTTATCTTAATAACCTCCCAAAAAGAACATTTTAAAATAATTTTATTTTTTGCTTGATTTATGATAATGGAGTAACTTTGATTTTATTTTACATTAGTATCTTATTAAAATTGCTTTAAAATTTTTTATAAGTATTACTTAAGAAAAATTCATTTATCCCCCACATGGCAAGTGACTCACTAATTTATTTAAATTATGTAAGAAAAAGTATTAATTTAAAATTGATATGTCATGTTTAGTTTGGAAGCCACACATATATCCTACTGGTATATAGTGACTGAACGGTGGAACGACCAGAACGACAGGTCAACCAGCCACTATGACATGCACTGACCACCAGGGGGCAGACGCTCAATGCAGGAGCTGCCCTCTGATGGTCAGTGCACTCCTACAGTGGGAGCAGCCGCTCAGACGGTGGGTCCATAGTCGCTAAGCTGACCAGGATGAGTGGTGCTCCCACAGTGGGCCAATCCCCACAGGCCATGCCCCCTACCAGTGCACGAATCCCATGCACCCAGCCTCTAGTTAAGATTATAATATCCAAAATAGTAAAAAACTTTTCATGACCTGGTATTTGGAATGCTTACATTTTTAAATCTGATAAACAAAATTGTTTTCCTAAATTATTTTCATGTTTTGTTTTTCAGGGATAAGCAACTTAGCACTGTGCAAATATTACACTATGAATGTAGAAAGTCTTTAATTCCCAATAAAGCAAACTAGATTTTAGATATATGTATGTGCATATAAAATTTTGGTTTTTAAAGTCCTATAAACATCTTGCTATGATGAAGACAATTCATGAATTTGGTAAAGTTTGTTTTGAGGCATAGTAGAATTATCATTTTTATCTTCATTAACTTGAATTTAACATCAGTTTTCTTTAGGTTTTATGCTGCCCAATGGTCCATTATGATGTAAATTTAACAAAATATGATGGAAAAAAAACTGCATCCTGGTTGATGCTACCATGGTAACCAACTACTTCAACTGAGCAACATACTGCATGAATGAATCCTATGCATGCTCATTAGCTCCCTGCTAGCATGCAGACTCTTTGATTTACATTCAGAGGCTCTCAAACTATTCCACTTAAGGAAAATAGGGAGACCAAATCCATTACTTCATTTATTAACTTCTAAAAAATAGAAAAGGCAAACGAAGTCATTATTACTTTTTATGACATCAATCTCCTAGAACACAGAGAACCTCTAAGAATTCAGAAATCACTGGCTAGGAAAAGATACTGTAAACTTTAAAGAGTGATCTGTGTGTAGCCTAAGCAAAGAGTAGTCAAAAGACCACAAATACAGGATGTTTTTGAAAAACTAGATGAAATACTCCTCTGGATCCTGAAACTCCTTTTGTTTTCAATCTTTGTCTACTACTGTAACAGATTTTCTCTTATGACTTTAAGAGAACAGATAAAAGTAAGTCTCAGGATTTATAAAAATGAGAACTAAATTCTGGGCTAATGGGGACTCTTACTAATATTCCGTCACCCAGAGAAGGTCTGCCCATGAAACCAGTCTCTTCTGTGGTGATGGTTTTGCAACAGTATATACAAACTAGAGACCCGGTGAACGAATTCGTGTACCAGTGAGGTCCCTCAGCCTGGCCTGTGGGATCAGGCTGAAACTGGCTCTCCGACATCCCGAGGGTCCCAGATTGCAAGAGGGTGCAGGCCAGGCCGAGGGACCCCACCGGTGCATGATCAGGCCGGGGAGGGATGCAGGAGGTTGACCAGCAGGGGAGGGACCACTGGAGGGCTCCAGGGCGTGTCCGGCCCATCTCGCTCAGTTCGGATCCGGATCCGCCAGACCTCAACAGCAAGCTAACCTACCGGTCGAAGCTTCTGCCCCCTGGTAGTCAGTGCATGTCATAGCAACTGGTCGACCAGTCGACTGTTTGACCCCTGGTGGTCAGTACATGTCATAGCGAGCGGCTGAGCGGCCTTAGCATATCATTAGCATATTACGCTTTGATTGGTTGAATGGCCGACTGGATGACGGCATATTAAGCTTTTATTATATAGAATATCACATCATTATGCTGTATGCCTGAAACTAATATAAATTAAAATCCAAAAGTTTTGGATACACTAAAAAAGAAACCAGTCTCTCTTTTTGACATCTCCTTCATTTGAACAGTTTCTATTCCACTTCACACAACACATCAGAGTGCACAGAACTCTGGATGATGTGTTAGTCCCTCCCCAACACAAACTTGCAGGTGAGGAGCTTTAAGACCCTGTACAAAAATAGAGTTGGGGAGCCCTGGCTGTTTTTCTCAGTGGTTAGAGCATCGGCCCATGGACCAAAAGGTCTCTAGTTCGATTCCTGGTTAAGGGCACGTATCTTGGTTGCAAGTTCGATGCCCAGTTCAGTCGGAGCACAGGCGGGAGGCAACCAATCAGTGCATTTTATCAAATGTTGTGCCCAACATGTTCCCAAACACAAAGAGCAATGTGAAATTGTGAGCTGCTCGGGCAGGTCCAGAGCACATGCCGTCCAGCCTGTCACTCAGCTCGGCTCCAGCTCCTGCCGATGGAGCGGCCAGCTTGAAGGCTCAGCTTTCCTTGCCCACAGCTCTCTTCTTTTCCCCACAGCCTCAAAGCAAAAGCTTCCATTTCTTTTCTGCCTCTTGCTTCCCTCTTCTTCTCTATTGTCAAACCTCCAACTCCCCCCCCCCCAAAAAAAACCCCAAAATAGAAAATCTACAATTAACTGAGACTGTCATGGAAACCCCTGAGGTTGAGAAAAGTAATAGAGGAGTCAATGTGTACACACTAGAGTGGTGTGTAAGGGGAGCCTGTGGCTGGGAAAGAACGCTCTGGCCTCAGTCCTTCTACTGATGTGTGTTTACATATCCTCAGGCAGAACGCTGCAGTGTGCCCAGAGTTATGTGAAATTACAAGCTAAATAAAATATACCTTCCTGGAACATCCATTTTTTTCTATGTTAAATAGGTGAATAGTTTTAATATTAAAACAAATATAAACATGGCTCTGAGATCACAAAATGTGCATAAATTTAAAAGATAAAGCATGTGATTAAAAGTGAGCCATTTCTGCCCAGCCTGCGTGGCTCAGTGGTTGAGTGTCAACCTATGAACCAGGAGGTCACAGTTTGATACCCGGTCAGGGCACATGCCTGGGTTGTGGGCTTGATCCCCAGTGGGGGGATGTGTAGGAGGTGGCCAATCAATGATTCTCTTCATCACTGACGTTTTCTATCTCTCTCTCCCTCTCCCTTCCTCTCTGAAATCAATACAAATATATATTTTAAAAAAATAAAAATAAAGTGAACCATTTCAAACTATGTGAGCAGCAACACTCCCCCCCACCCCCCCGTGTGAGATCCTTTGGTAGCACAGTTAATTGCAAGCTAGAAATAGAAAATTGTTCTTGATGCTAGCAAGGCACAATCACTTTTCAAGATGAATAAGACCTCATTTAATCAAGAATGACAATAAACCTGCTCATCTGAATTTTAGATTTTTTTTTTCATACAAAGTCAGTCAACTTCATTATGAAATGCCTTTTGAATGGAGGTACATTCATTTTTCATTTGTAAAACTCGTCTTAAGAATAGAATTTAAGTAAGAAGTTTACAAATGTTATTTTCCCCAGGGGCAACATACATTAAATTTGCTTAGCACCTTCTTCTTGAAGATCACCCACTATTTTGGGGTGAGAAGATGGACTGACATTATGACTGACATTATGACTGCCGTGGTGACCTGGATTCAGGAGTCACATGGCCTCTGTGGGTCTCAATTTACTGACATGTCATCCAGAGAGGTGTATTGAGTGATTACCTAAATGAAACATTTGTGACTGACATGGTGAGTATTGTATAACTACTTCCTGTGACCTGTCAGGGACATTCTTAATGACCAATCTGTGGAAGTGTTCTCAGGAGCCCCAGGTTTCCAACCTTTATTCCCGATACGAGTTTATCTTAGTGTATTCGTACTGGAGGTAAATGGACTTACAAACCTTTTCAGTTTCTCACTTTGAGAAAATGAAATAGTCTGGAACTCACTACATCAAGGTCAAAAATTTCCACAGTACCTTAAATAAATACACTCTGGAAATTCTTTCCAAAGTACAGATCTTTGCTGTCTACTGATTGCCAACTAAAACAATAACACCGGACTGGAAACATCTCATGGACACCATTCTGGGAGTCGACATTTAAAGAGAAAAGTTTCCAACTTCCTTAGGTTGAAAAAAAAGTTTCCACAATTTTCAAAACACTCTCAAAACATCTTAGTATTTCAAATAACTTTGCTTCAGGGAGTAAGCCAGCTACATTTAAGTTTTTTCTTGAGCAATCTTTTTTTTTTTTTTAAATATATTTTATTGATTTTTTTAGAGAGGAAGGGAGAGAGATAGATAGTTAGAAACATCGATGAGAGAGAAACATCGACCAGCTGCCTCCTGCACATCTCCCACTGGGGATGTGCCCGCAACCCAGGTACATGCCCTTGACCGGAATCGAACCTGGGACCTTTCAGTCCGCAGGCCGACACTCTATCCACTGAGCCAAACCGGTTTCAGCAGCAATCTTTTTTAAAATATAAGATTTTCTCTATTTAATCTTTGGGAACAAGAATTAAAATGACTTTCAAACAGCAATGCATCAACAATTAAAAATAAGACACCATTTTTCTTTGATAGGTTAACATTCTATCAATAAGACAATCTGATTTCTCTATTTCTAAACAAATATTTAATAAGAAGCTTCTCTCTCCCTCTCCCTGCCTTTTTTCCTTTTCATGTCTTCTCCCACACCCCGATGCAGGGTCCACACCCCGATGCAGGGTTTTACCATTTCACAGCTTTTAACTGATCTTCCTATTGCCTTCCTGTCTCTTCCCCCAATTCCTACCCTTTTTTTTTTATCCATCCTGTACCTGATTTATTAAGCCTGGTATTCAAATAATTTCACAATTCTGTATCAATACATACCTCTCCCGCCTTCTCAGACATGACTCCCCTACCTCGGCCTCCCCTCCAGCCAGCACTTGACCTTGTCTGCAAATATACCACGTGCATTCTGTTGCTGCTCATGCTTCTCCAACTCAGCTTCCCGTTGTGATCAAAACAAAATCCCAAATCCTCACCATGTGCATAAAGACCTTTCATGTGGGAACTGGCCCTGGCTGGCTCCCTCACACCATATCCTTCCACTTCCCCCCCTTTTTAATATCTCCAGCCATGCTAACCTTTCTCCAACCACCTCAAATATGCTAAATTCATCTGTCAGTCAGGCCTTTACACTGCTCCTCCTTCTGCTTGGAAGGCTCTGACTACCTTTGTTAAAAGCAACATCTCTCCCACAAGTCATTCTATCACTTTACTCAATTTTATCATTTTTTACAGCCCTAATGAGAGCTTATTTATTTGTGTGTTTACTGTCTATCTGCCCCCATAAGAACCTTAGTTCCAAGGGGGCTATTTTATTTGCTGCTGTATCTCAGTGCCTAGACTTGGTAACTTTGCCTTTCAGAAATAAATTTTTTTTCCTGAAAATGATTGATGCTTATTCTGATTACTAATGCTAGAAATATATATATATATATCTAGCCCTCGATTGGGAATCAAACCCACAATCCTCAGTGCACAGGGTGATGCTCTAAACACTGAGTAACACTGGCCTGGGCAGAATCATCTTTTAAATAATTTTATGGAAGACAGGTTTGCTACTGCCTAGATTAGTGTTTGCACATAGCAGATGCTTTAACATTTGCTGACTGACTAATCCTAATCCTACTGGAATTTTCTCCTCTACCTTCAAGAATCCCTACTCACCCTTTAAAACTCACATCCAATGTGATGTCCTCAGTAGGGTGTTTATGTCCTTATCACCACTGTCTAAGGTTCAGATCAATTAAGCTACTGAGCACCTACTATAGAACAGGTACCTGCTAGGTGGTGGTGGCAAAGCAATCAACCGCCCTTGTGGCATTTGCAATCTAATGAAATTTTATAAAATGAAGTGGTTTCTTCATCATCTGAACTCCTGTGGTAATTAGACTGTACAATTAATGTGATAATGAGTCACGATGTGCCTTGTAGCATTTCTCCTATTGTACCCTGCTGTTACCCAGGAATGCAGACGATATGCTGAGAGAGCCATGCCGTGCTTCCCCTGGCCTTCATCTGCTCTTCTGTGGACCCTCACATATCTGAGGCATGGAAAGCAAAAGGTTAGAGGCCAAGAATCCTATTCTTTTCCCAATGTTGGACTCTATATGAAAGAAATTTACATGAGTGCTCTTTATAAGAAAATTCAGATTTGGAATGTTAAAGTGTGTGTTTTGATAATAATAATGTTTTCTGAATAAGCTATATTTGCATGGCAAATATGATGAAATTAAATGATAGATATGGCCCTAACCGGTTTGGCTCAGTGGATAGAGCATCAGCCTGTGGACTGAAGGGTCCCAGGTTCGATTCCTGTCAAGGGCATGTACCTTGGTTGCGGGCACATCCCCAGTAGGAGGTGTGCAGGAGGCAGCTGATCGATGTTTCTAGCTCTCTATCCCTCTCCCTTCCTCTCTGTAAAAATCAGTAAAATATATTTTTTAAAAAATAAAAAATAAATGATATGAAAATGCTTTGCAAAGTACTTTATGTGTATAAAACATAATTCCTGTGCTATTTCACTGGTCAAAGGTCTAAGCATTTGCTACCCAAATAGACTATAAATTTTTGAGGTTAGGAATCACTTCTTACATTTCTTTTTTCTCTTCCAAGACACGTAAGAAAAGAACCTTTGTTAATAACAGTTAAGATTTCAGATAGCTACTATAAATTCTTACACTCGGAAACTTTGCCTTTCAAAAATAACATTTTTTATTCCGAAAACGATAGATACTTATTCTGGATTACTAATGTTATACATCATTTAAATAATTCGAGAGAAGACAGGTTTGCTACTGTCATTAAGAAGAGTGTTTTAGGCCCTGACTGGTTTGGCTCAGTGGATGGAGCGTCGGCCTGCGAACTGAAGGGTCCCAGGTTCGATTCCCGTCAAGGGCATGTACCTTGCTTGCGGGCACATCCCCAGTAGGGGGCGTGCAGGAGGCAGCTGATCGATGTTTCTCTCTCATCGATGTTTCTAGCTCTCTATCCCTCTCCCTTCCTCTCTGTAAAAAATCAATAAAATATATTTTAAAAAAAAAAAAGAAGAGTGTTTTAGGAGAAACCAAGATGGCGGCATAGGTAAACACTGGAAATTGCTGCCTCACACAACCACTTCAAAAATACAACTAAAAGACAAAACGGACATCATCCAGAACCACAGGAAGGCTGGCTGAGTGGAAATTCTACAACTAGAAGGAAAGAGAAAAGTACACTGAGACTCAGAGGAGGTGTGGAAGTAAAGTGCAGAGGTAAGGAGGTGCACGTGAAAAGGGCTGACAACTGAGGACACAGTTGTCTTTTTCAATCCGGAGGGAGTCTCAAGCTCCCGACTGCTCTGAACTCCAGTTCCAGGCGAGTCTCTGGGGACCCAGACTCATTCGGGGAAAAACTGGACTGTCTGGCATCAGTCGGAACTCGAGGGCAGCTTTCTCTCAGAGGTGCTTGCAGCGATTACCGGGACATTGAGACGCGGGGCCTCTTAGGGTAGGACTGAGGATCAGCCATAGCTGTTTGCTCCGCCCTGTTGATTCCCTGAGACCCCACCCCACCCAAGCTGTGCACAGAGGCTTTTGCATATGAATGGCCTGGCCCTTTGCAATCTGAAAATTACCTAACAAACTGCAGCTGGGTCAGAGAGACCCAGAACTTCCAAGAGAAGGCCCAAGGCCCCACAGCAGCTTGCATTGCTTCACAGCTGGGCCTCATCTGGGCACCTCCAAACCCCAAACAAAGAAGAGGAATCTACAGATCTCTCCATAGCTCCTGCTGGGTAGCCTCAGGCAGAGGCTAAATTAGCACCTCCTTAGAGATCCAAGAGCCAGTGTACCCAGTGGTCAGAGTGGGACCATCCAGATTACAACTCCTCAGATCCATAAGAGACACACTCAGGGGGCAGACTCAGTGAGCACCAAAGCCCCACTGAAGCAAGTCTTGCCCCAGAAGGGTGTCTTCAGCACAGAAGTTCTCCCACTGTAGACACAGCTGATTCTCACAGCCAATTGGCCTGGAGGTCAATTCCTCCCAGTGATACCTACAACAATCAAGGCTTAGCTACAATAAGACTGTGCACACAGCCCACAAAGGGGTGCACCAAGAGTGTCCACCTCAGGTAATTGGGGAGGCTGAGCCACTGGGCCCTATAGGACACCTAGCACACAAAGCCACTCTATCAACACGGGGAAGCAGCCAAAATGCGGAGACAAAGAAACAGGTCACAAATGACAGAAATGGAGGAAAGCAAACTACTGGATATAGAGTTCAAAACCACGGTTATAAGGTTTTTCAAGAATTTTCTAGAAACCGCCGATAAATTTAGTGAGACCCTGGAGGATATGAAAAAAGACCAACTAGAAATTAAGCATACACTGACTGAAATAAAGAATAATATACAGAGATCCAACGGCAGACAAGAGGATCCCAAGAATCAAGTCAAAGATTTGAAATAAAAAGAAGCAAAAAATACCCAACCAGAAAAGAAAAAGAAAAAAAAATCCAAAAATATGAAGATATTGTAAGGAGCCTCTGGGACAACTTCAAGCGTACCAACATCCGAATTATAGGGGTGCCAGAAAAAGAGAGACAGCAAGATATTGAAAACCTATTTGAAGAAATAATGACAGAAAACTTCCCCTACCTGGTGAAAGAAATAGACTTACAAGTCCAGGATGCACAGAGAACCCCAAACAAAAGGAATCCAAAGAGGACCACACCAAGACACATCATCATTAAAATGCCAAGGGCAAAAGACAAAGAGAGAATCTTAAAAGCATCAAGAGAAAGACAGTCAGTTACCTACAAGGGAGTACCCATATGACTGTCATCTGATTTCTCAACAGAAACTATGCAGGCCAGAGGGGAGTGGCAAGAAATATTCAAAGTGATGAATAGCAAGAACATATAACGAAGATTACTTCATCCAGCAAAGCTATCATTCAGAATTGAAGGTCAGATAAAGAGCTTCACAGATAAGAAAAAGCTAAAGGAGTTCATCACCACCAAACCAGTAATATATGAAATGCTGAAAGGTATTCTTTAAGAAGAGGAAGAAGAAAAAGGTAAAGATACAAATTATGAACAACAAATATGCATCTATCAACAAGTGAATCTAAAAATCAAGTGAATAAAAAATCTGATGAACAGAGTAAACTGGTGAATATAATAAAACCAGGGGCATAGAAAGGGAGTGGACTGACAATTCTTGGGGGGAAAGAGGTGTAGGGGTGATGGAAGAGACTGGACAAAAATCGTACACCTATGGATGAGGACAGTGGGAGGGGTAAGGGCAGAGGGTGGGGTGGGAACTAGGTGGAGGAGAGCTATGGGGAGGGGGGGGGGGAGAGGAACAACTGTAATAATCTGAACAATAAAGATTTAATTTAAAATAAAAATTCCATCATTTTGATGTATGTAAAAAAATAAAAAAGCCAAAAAAAATAAATAAATAAATAACCAATGAGGAAAGCACGGGGGCCCTAGATTAATGAAAGGTCCAGTTAGAACGGGTCAGGTTCAAACAAGGAACTGCAGCATATATAAACCAGAGACAAAGGAACACGAGGCAGGATTTTTTTTTTCCCATTAGAGCAAGCGAGCAGGCTTTTCCCATTTGGGGGCCCCTCCCCAGGGGGTCCCCTTTGGGGACACCTCGGCCCCGATGGAGTTTGTGTATGCTTCCAATAAACTTTTACATTTTATTTTAAAAAAAAATAAAAGAAGAAGAGTGTTTTAATTCTAAAACCAGAAAGTAAACCAAGTTATTTACCTCAATTTTATTCTCTCTAGACATAGCAAAAGAACAAAGATTCACAGAGAAGAATTTAAGCACAAAAACTTTTAAACCATAGAACGATGCGGGATATTTTTTAAAAATTATTTTTATATATTTTTATTGATTTCAGAGAGGAAGTGAAAAGGAAAGAGAGATAGAAACATTAATGATGATAGAGAATCATTGATTGGCTGCCTCCTACACAACTCCTACTGGAGAATGAGCCCACAAGCCGGGCATGTGCCCTTGACTGGAATTGAACCTGGGACCCTTCAGTCCACAGGCTGACACTCTATCCACTGAGCCAAACTGACTAGGGTGATGCTGGATCTTTAATACATGTAACTGCAGTTTATTTTTCACGTCCAGAAAACACATTCTCCTGAAGAAGTTGTTATGACAGCCACAGTGCTTTGTAGTATCAACTATTAAATGTAAATTGCCACATTAAATCATATGAAAAGTAAAAATAAATTAATGTAAACACAGCATCCCCAGAACAGCTTATCCATCTTCTATGTTTGAACAGGGTGCATAATCTTTTCACCAAAACCACTAAGGTAAACATGGCACAAGGAAAGCATGAATTCCTTACATTTCCTAATCTGAATTTTTATAAATTCACATTAATCTGTCACGATAACTTATATTAATGTTTTTTTTAAAAAGAAGGTGTCTAAAAAAAAGAAATAAAGAAAAACTAAAAATGAGGAGCTTAAGGCCTGGCTGGCATGGCTCAGTGGTTGAGTATCAACCTATGAACTAGGAGATCAAAGTCAATTCCCGGTCAGGGCACATGCCCGGGTTGCAGGCTTGATTCCCAGTGAGGGGTATACAGGCGGCAGCCGATCAATGATACTCTCTCATCATTGATGTTTCTCTCTCTCTCCCTTCCTCTCTGAAATCAATAAAAATATTTTTTAAATGAGGTGCTTAAGGCATAATATTTGAAATAAACCAAAAATCTCATTTCTCTTTCATGTGTTTCTTTCATAAGTAGTGGTTCCTTCTTAATTGAGTTGTGTAATAGTTCATTGGTAAGCTCACGGAAAAGATCAGTGATCTGGAAGTTACTTTTAGCTTTTAGAATAAAAAGTTGATTTCATTGAAACAGTAATCAAAAAGCTTCCAGCAAACAAAAGCCCAGGACCAGATGGCTTCACAGGGGAATTTTACCAAACATTCAAAGGAGAACTAAAACCAATCCTTCTCAGACTATTCCAAAAAATTCAAGAGGAAGGCACACTTCCAAGCTCATTCTATGAAGCCAGCATCACCCTAATACCAAAACCAGGTAAAAGACAACACAATGAAAGAGAATTACAGGCCAATATCCCTCATGAACATAGATGCCAAAATCCTCAACAAAATTCTAGCCAACCAGATCCAGCATTACATTAGAAAGATCATACACCATGACCAAATGGGATTTATTACAGGAATGCAAGGATGGTACAATATCTGCAAATCAATAAACGTGATACATCACATAAACAAATTGAGAGACAAAAAATCACATAATCCTATCAATTGATGCAGAAAAGGCATTTGACAAAGTCCAACACCCTTTTCTGATAAAAACACTCAGCAAAGTGGGAATAGAAGGATCATACCTCAACATAATAAAAGCCCTATATGACAAACCTACAGCCAACATCACACTCAATGGGCAAAAACTAAAACCATTTCCCTTAAGAACAGGAACAAGACAGGGATGCCTGCTTTCACCACTCCTGTTCTACATAGTTCTAGAAGTGCTACCCAAAGCGATCAGGCGAGAAGAAGAAATAAAAGGCATCCAAATTGGAAAAGAATAAGTAAAATTATCATTATTCACAGTTGACATGATACTGTACATTGAAAACCCTAAAGCCTCCATAAAAAAATTATTAGACTTAATAAATGAATTCGGCAATGTAGTAGGATACAAAATTAATGCCAAGAAATCTACAGCATTTTTATACACCAATAGTGAACTTACAGAAAGAGAGATTAAAAAACAATCCCATTTATTATTGCACAAAAAAATTAAGATACCTAGGAGTGAACTTAACTAAGGAGGTAAAGGACCTCTACTCAGAAAACTACAGGACGTTGAAAAACAAGATAGAGGAAGACATAAACAGATGGAAGAACATACCGTGTTCATGGATTGGTAGAATCAACATCATTAAAATGTCCACACTACCCAAAGCAATCTATAGATTCAAAGCACTCCCCACTAAATTACCAACAGCATATTTCACAGATCTAGAAAGAGCTCTCTAAAAATTCATCTGCAATAAAAAAAAGAGCCCGAATAGCTGCTGAAATCCTGAGAAAGAAGAACAAAGTAGGAGGAATCTCAACACCAGATATCAAGCTGTATTACAAAGCCACTATTCTCAAAACTGCCTGGTACTGGCACAAGAACAGACATATAGATCAATGGAATAGAATAGAGAGCCCAGAAATTGACCCGAACCAATATGCTCAATCAATATTTGACAAAGGAGGCAAGAACATACAATGGAGTCAAGATAGTCTCTTCAAAAAATGGTGTTGGGAAAATTGGACAGATACATGCAAAAAAATGAAACTAGACCACCAACTTACACCATACACAAACTGACTCTTCTGTAAACACAAATAAAGGCAGTCTGGGAAACAAATACAGCCTGCTTTAAAATCAGGACTGTGGTTTACAACACAGAGGAACAGTGTATCGCAGGGAACTTCAACACTCTCCTGAATACCTGAAAGGACTAAGGCATGTCAAACAGAAGAGGCGAGGAACTGAAGGACCTTCACTACTGCACATTTTTATTTTTATTTTTTTATTTATTTTTATTTATTTATTTTATTTTATTTTATTTTTTTCACCATTTACTTAAGAAACTAATTTTTTTTCTTTTTTCATCACACCATTTTACCTTTTTTAAAAGTGTCATTATATTTTCTCTTTATCTTATTTTGGGATTAGTGTTCTAATCTTTTCATCTTTTCATCTAGTATTTTCATCTTTCCTTTAGCATCATTTTTACTCTACCTCAACTTTGCCTTTACACCAAAACTCTCCTCCTCACTTTTCCCCTTTTGTTGTCCTGTTTCTCTTACCCTATTCTTGCTTTAGATTTTCCCTATTCCTTCTTTTACCCCCTGTTAAAATTTCACCCTACTTATATACCTAATTTCCAATCCCCTGCTCTAAATCCATATACAACTCTCTCTTCTCTTTCTTCACTATCCAAACTTTTTTCCCCCTCTCTGTCATTTGGTTGTTGTTTACTTGATTGTTCAGTATATTGGGGGTTTTTTATGCTTGTTTGTGAGATTGTTTTGCTTTTTCTTTCTATTTTTTTTCTTTTTTTTTTCCTTTTCCGTTGGTTTTTTTTTTTTTTCCCTCCTGTTTTCCCTCACCCCACTTGATATCAATTGTTGTTTGTAGTTTGCATTCTGTTGCTGGAATTTGTTGGGATTAGTGGCTGTTCTATTGGAGTTTTCTCTACATATAAATAGTTTCTTCCCCTCTTCTATTTCATTCTCTTTCTCTCTTACTTTTTTTATTCCTTTTCCCAATTTCATTTTTGCACTCCTTTTTCCCCCCTATTTTTTCTCTTTTTTCTTTTTCTCTTCTTTCTTCCTTATCCCCTAATTCTCTTTGATCTGGTGGTCACCTTTATTTGGGGTTATTAGTATCATGAATACATTTGTGTTCAGTGTCTTGTGCTTTGTGCCTTGTTGTGTTGTATTTTGTGCCTTTAAATCAACACAGCAGAGAGAGAACTACATAACCAAACACCTGGAAAAGAGAGATCATGGGGAGACAAAGAAAACGCCCGCATATGAAAGAAAAACAGGCATCACCAGAAAAGGAAGTAAACGAAATGGAGGCAATGGAGGCAAGCAACCTGTCAGAGAAAGAATTCAGAGAAACAGCCATAAGGTGGATGAAAAGAATGGAAGACAAATTCAACAATATGTGTAAGAACCAAGAGGAAAAGAAGAAAAACCAAGAAGAAATGAAAAATGACATCACTGCTATAAAGAACTCAATAGAAAGCATCAACAGTAGACTAGAAGAAGCAGAGGACCACATCAGTAAGCTAGAAGACAAGGTAGGAAAAAATACCCAAGCCGAGCAGCTTCTAGAAAAAAAAAATTAAAAAACAGGAGGAGAGTCTAAGAGAACTTTGGGACAACACAAAATGGAACAACATCCGCATAATAGGGGTGCCAGAAGGAGAGGAAACGGAGCAAGGAATAGAAAACCTATTCGAAAAAATAATGACAGAAAACTTCCCTGATATAGGGAAGAAGCTCACACAAATCCAAGAAGCTCACAGAGTCCCAAACAAAATGAACCCCAAAAGACCGACGCCAAGGCACATCATAATTAAATTGGCAAACACTAACGACAAAGCAAGAATCTTAAAAGCGGCCAGAGAGAGACAAAAAGTTACCTACAAAGGATCCCCCATCAGGCTAGCAACTGATTTCTCAACAGAAACGCATCAGGCAAGAAGGGAATGGAATGAAATATACAAAGTCATGCAAAGGAAGGGTCTGAATCCAAGAATACTGTACCCAACAAGGCTATCAATCAAAATTGAGGGTGAAATCAGGAGCTTCATGGACAAAAAAGGACTACGGGAATTTATTACCATCAAACCAGCAATGCAAGAAATGCTAAAGGGTCTGCTGTAAAAAGAAAAAATAGGAAACGAAGAAGGAACACAGGGGTAAAGAATAAAAATGGCGACAAGTATCTATCAATAATAACTTTAAATGTAAATGGATTAAATGCCCCAATCAAAAGACACAGGGTAACTGAGTGGATAAGAAAACATGACCCATATATCTGCTGTCTACAGGAAACCCACCTCAGAAAAAAAGACGCACACAGACTGATGGTGAAGGGATGGAAAAAGGTTTTTCAGGCGAGTGGAAATGAAAAAAAAGCTGGGATAGCTATACTTGTATCTGACAAATTAGATCTCAAAGTGAAGGACATAAAAAGAGATAAGGAAGGCCACTTCATAATACTAAAGGGAGCAATCCAACAAGAAGAAATAACTCTGGTAAACATATACGCACCCAATATAGGAGTACCCAAATACATAAGAAAACTTCTAGAGGGGATCAAGGGAGAGATTGACAGCAATACAATCATAGTAGGGTATCGAGTGTTTCCTTCCACGTCCTGTGTGGATCAGGATTTGGGGTCTGAAAAGAGGAGCCCCACACAAATGAGAGAAAAATGACACGAGATAATTTTGCAATATCGGGGGACCAGGCGGGCAAGTCCCGAAGGACTTCCACCTAAGCTCAGGCTGCTCCGATCTTTTATTGAGGTCGGGGTAGCCTTAGGGTAAGGAGGTCTGTCTGGGGTAGCTCTAAGATAAGGTGGTTTGAATGACACATGGATTAGCTCATCGGTAGACAATTTCCAGAAATAGGCAAAATATTTGCTAGGACTTTCAAGCCCTGACCTTTGCTAGGACTTTCAAGCCCTGACTTTTGCCAGGATTTTCAAGGGTTACTAGCTTTTGGGGGTCTCTGTCTATATTCAGTTAGTGAAGACAGTAAATGGTTGCTGGCAGTAGAGGACTTTAACACCCCACTATCACCATTGGACAAATCCTCTAAACAAAAAATCAGCAAAGAAACATCAATCCTAAATGACTCACTATATCAGATGGAATTAATTGACATCTTCAGAACATTTCATCCCAAAGCCACAGAATATATATTCCTCTCAAGTGCACATGGGTCATTTTCAAAGATAGACCATATATTGGGTCACAGGCAAAGTCTCTTCAAATTCAAGAAGATAGAAATCATATCAAGCATCTTCTCAGATCACAATGGCATAAAACTGGAAATCAACTACAATAAAAACAATCCAAAAAAATCAAACTCATGGAGACTAAATAGCATGCTATTAAACAATGACTGGGTTACCAGAGAGATCAAATAAGAAATAAAAAACATCATGGCAACAAACGACAATGAACACAACAATCCAAAACCTATGGGATACAGCGAAAGCAGTCTTGAGAGGGAAGTTCATAGCTCTACAAGCCTACTGCAAAAAACAAGAAACAATGATAATAAATTACTGAACCCTACAACTCAAAGAGTTCGAAAGAGAGCAACAAGAAAAGCCCAGTGTCAGTAGAAGGAAGGAAATAATAAAGGTCAGAGCAGAGATAAACGGCATAGAGACCAAAAAAAAAAACAATACAAAAGATCAACAAAACCAAGAGCTGGTTCTTTGAAAGGATAAACAAGATTGATGAACCTCTAGCCAGGCTCACCAAGAAACAAAGAGAGAGGACCCAAATAAACAAAATCAGAAATAAAAGAGGAGAAATAACAACAGAACCCACAGAAATACAAATGATTGTTAAAAAATACTATGAACAACTCTACTCCAACAAGCTAGACAACCTGGAGGAAATGGACATATTTTTAGAAAAATACAACCTCCCAAAACTTAATCAGGAAGAATCTAAAAATCTCAATAGGCCAGTAACTATGGAAGAAATTGAAGCAGTAATCAAAAAGCTTCCAGCAAACAAAAACACAGGGCCAGACGGCTTCACAGGGGAGTTTTATCAAACATTCAAGGAAGAACTAAAATCTATCCTCCTCAGACTATTCCAAAAAATTCAAGAGGAAGGAACACTTCCAAGCTCATTCTATGAAGCCAGCATCACCCTAATACCAAAACCAGATAAAGACAACACAATGGAAGAGAATTACAGTGGGGCCTTGACTTACGAGTGTCCCGACTAACGAGTTTTTTGAGATACCAGCTGTCTCTCGGCCGATTTTTTGCATTGAGTTGATAGAGTAATTTGAGTTAACAAGCTCCTTAACAAGCTCGGTCTTGGAACAAATTAAACTCGTAAGTCAAGGCCCCACTGTACAGGCCAATATCCCTCATGAACATAGATGCCAAAATCCTCAACAAAATCCTAGCAAATCGGATCCAGCAGTACATCAGAAAGATCATACACCATGACCAAGTAGGATTTATACCAGGGATGCAAGGATGGTACAATATCCGAAAATCAATAAACGTAATACATCACATAAACAAATTGAGATAAAAACCACAGTCATATGAATTGATGCAGAAAAAGCATTTGACAAAATCCAACACCCTTTCTTGATAAAAACTCTCAGCAAGGTAGGAATAGAAGGATCATACCTCAACATAATAAAAGCCATATATGACAAACCCACAGCCAACATCATAATCAATGGGCAAAAACTAAAACCATTTCCCCCCATGCCCCCTCTCACCACTCCTGTTCAACATAGTACTGGAAGTACTAGCCGTTGCGATCAGACAAGAAGAAGAAATAAAAGACATCCAAATTGGAAAAGAAGAAGTAAAACTGTCCTTATTAGCAGATGACATGATACTGTACATTGAAAACCCTAAAGATCCCATCAAGCCGAAACCGGTTTGGCTCAGTGGATAGAGCGTCGGCCTGCGGACTGAAAGGTCCCAGATTCAATTCCGGTCAAGGGCATGTACCTGGGTTTTGGGCACATCCCCGGTAGGAGATGTGCAGGAGGCAGCTGATCAATGTTTCTCTCTCATTGATGTTTCTAACTCTCTATCTCTCTCCCTTCCTCTCTGTAAAAAATCAATAAAATATATATATTTTTAAAAAAGACTCCATCAAAAAATTATTAGACTTAATAACTGAATTCGGCAATGTAGCAGGATACAAAATTAATGCCAAGAAATCTATGGCATTTCTTTACACCAATAGTGACCTTACAGAAAGTGAGACTAAAAAAGCAATCCCATTTACCATCGCACCAAAAAAATTAAGATACCTAAGAATAAATTTAACTAAGGAGGTAAAAGACTTATATGCAAAAAACTACAGGACACTGAAAAAAGAGATAGAGGAAGACATAAACAGATGGAAGAACATACTGTGTTCATGGATTGGTAGAATCAAGATCATCAAGATGTCCATATTACCCAAAGCAATCTATAGATTTAATGCAATCCCCATTAAAGTACCAACGGCATATTTCACAGATCTAGAACAAACGCTCCAAAAATTCATCTGGAATAAAAAAAGACCTCGAATAGCTCCAGCAATCCTGAGAAAGAAGAACAAAGTAGGTGGAATCTCAATACCAGATATCAAGCTGTATTACAAAGCCACTATTCTTAAAACAGCATGGTACTGGCACAAGAACAGACATATAGATCAATGGAATAGAATAAAGAACCCAGAAATCGACCCAAACCACTATTCCCAATTAATATTCGACAAAGGAGGCAAGAACATACAATGGAGTCAAGACAGTCTCTTCAATAAATGGTGTTGGGAAAATTGGACAGATACATGCAAAAAGATGAAACTAGACCACCAACTCACACCATACACAAAAATAAACTCAAAATGGATAAAAGACTTAAACGTAAGACGGGAAACCATAAAAATACTAGAGGAATCCACAGGCAGCGAAATCACAAACATATGCCGAAGGAATTTCTTCTCTGATACAGCTCCTAAGGCAATGGAAACTAAAGAGAAAATAAACAAATGGGACTACATCAAAATAAAAAGCTTTTGCACAGAAAAGGAAACCATCAACAAAACAACAAGAAGGCCCACTGCATGGGAGAACATATTTGCCAACGATATCACCAATAAGGGTTTAATCTCCAGCATTTACAGGGAACTCATGCAACTTAACAATAGGAAGATAAACAATCCAATCAAAAAATGGGCAACGGACCTAGATAGACACTTTTTTAAAGAGGACATACAGAAGGCCGAAAAACATATAAAAACATGCTCAAAGTCACTAATTATACGAGAGATGCAA
The DNA here is from genome assembly GCF_028538775.1 of Myotis yumanensis. Taxonomy (NCBI): domain Eukaryota; kingdom Metazoa; phylum Chordata; class Mammalia; order Chiroptera; family Vespertilionidae; genus Myotis; species Myotis yumanensis. Next base: position 81,180,638 of record NW_027223761.1, read on the forward strand.
ATCAAAACAACAATGCGGTATCATCTCACACCTGCCAGAATGGCTATCATCAACAAATCAACAAACAACAAGTGTTGGAGAGGATATGGAGAAAAAGGAACCCTTCTGCACTGCTGGTGGGAATGCAAACTGGTGCAGCCACTGTGGAAAACAGTATGGAGTTTCCTCAAAAAACTAAAAATGGAACTCCCATTTGACCCCGTGATCCCACTTCTAGGAATATATCCCAAGAAACCAGAAACACCAATCAGAAAGGATATATGCACTCCTATGTTCATAGCAGCACCATTCACCATAGCTAAGATTTGGAAACAGCCTAAGTGCCCATCAGCAGATGAATGGATTAGAAAACTGTGGTACATCTACACAATGGAATACTACACTGCGGTAAAAAAGAAGGAACTCTTGCCTTTTGCAACAGCTTGGATGGAACTGGAGAGCGTTATGCTAAATGAAATAAGCCAGTCAGAGAAAGATAAATACCACATGATCTCACTCATTTGTGGATATAGAGAACAACATAGACTGATGAACAGGGACAGATCTAAAGACAGAGAAACAGCAATCAGACTATTAGTCTCCAGAGGGAAAGTAGGGGAGGGAGGGGGTAGGGGGAAGAGATCAACCAAAGGACTTGTATGCATGCATATAAGCCAAACCAATGGACATGGACAACAGGGGGATGAGAGCATGAGTGGGGGTGGGGGGGCTAATGGGGGGGGATGAGGACACATTTGTAATTTCTTAACTAATAAAGAATTTAAAGATTAAAAAAATAAAATAAATTAAAACTCAAAGAAAAAACAAAAGAGGAGAACCAAGATGGCGGCATAGGTAAACACCGGAGACTGCTGCCGCAAACAACCACTTCAAAAATACAACTAAAAGACGGAACAGACATCACCCAGAACCACAGGAAGGCTGGCTGAGGAGAGACTCTTCAACTAGAAGGAAAGAGAACAGCAAACCGAGGCTCAGAGGAGGCGCAGTGTGGAAAATACAAAGGTACGGAGGTGCGTGCGCAAAGCAGGCTGGTGGCTGAGGGCGCGGTTGTCGTTTTCAGTCGGGAGGGAGTCTCAGACTCTGGGCTCCAGATCCGGGCGAGTCTCTAGGGACTTAGACTCAGACGGGAGAAGCAGGATTGTCCGGCATCAGTTGGAATCTGAGGGCAGCTTTCTCTCTGAGATTTGCAGCGGCTGCCGGGGTTCTGAGAAGCAGAGCCTCTGGGAACGGGACTGAGAGCAGCCATAACTGCTCCCTCCGCCCGCCCTGTTGATCCCGCCCCGCCCAAGCCCTGTGCAGAGCCATTTGCTGGATCGCCTCAGGCAAAGGCTAGATTAGCACCTCCCCAGAGGATAGAAGTTTTCCACACAGCTGATTCTCACAGCCAGTCAGCCTGGTGGTCAAATCCCTCTAGTATTAACTACAACAATCAAGGCTTAACTACAACAAGACTGCGCACAAAGACCACAAGGGGGTGCACCAAGAAAGCATAAAAAATGCGGAGACAATAAAACATGACAGAAATGGAGGATATAGAGCTAAAAAAACGCAATTTTGAGGGCTTGCAAGAAACTTGAGGAGAGCCTCACAAAAACTAATGAGACCCTCGATGCTACGATAAAGAAACTAGAAATTAAGCATACACGGACTGAAATAAAGAATATTATACCCAACAGCAGACCAGAGGAGCGCAAGAATCAAGCCAAAGATTTGAAATTCGAAAAAGCAAAAAACACCCAACTGGAAAAGCAAAATGAAAAAAGAATCCGAAAATACGAAGATAGTGTAAGGAGCCTTTGGGATAGCTTCAAGAGCACTAATATCAGAATTATTGGGGTGCCAGAAGATGAGAGACAGCAAGATATTGAAAACCTATTTGAAGAAATAATGGCAGAAAACTTCCCCCACCTGGTGAAAGAAATGGACTTACAGGTCCAAGAAGTGCAGAGAACCCCAAACAAAAGGAATCCAAAGAGGACCACACCAAGACACATCATCATTAAAATGCCAAGAGCAAAAGACAAAGAGAGAATCTTAAAAGCAGCAAGAGAAAGAAAGTCAGTTACCTACAAGGGAGTACCCATTTGACTGTCAGCTGATTTCTCAACAGAAACTTTGCAGGCCAGAAGGGAATGGCAAGAAATATTCAAAGTGATGAATACCAAGAACCTACAACCAAGGTTACTTTATCCAGCAAAGCTATCATTCAGAATTGAAGGTCAGATAAAGAGCTTCACAGATAAGGAAAAGCTAAAGGAGTTCATCACCACTAAACCACTATTATACGAAATGCTGAAAGGTATCCTTTAAGAAAAGGAAGAAGAAGAAAAAGGTAAAGATACAAATTGTGAACAACAAACATGCATCTATCAACAAGTGAATCTAAGAATCAAGTGAATAAATAATTTGATGTACAGAATGAACTGGTGATTATAATGAATCAGGGACATAGAAAGGGAATGGACAGACTATTCTTGCGGGGGAAAGGGGAATGGGAGATTCGGGAAGAGACTGGACAAAAATTATGCACCTATGGATGAGGACAGTGGGTGGGGAGTGAGGGCGGAGGGTGGGGCGGGAACTGGGAGGAGGGGAGTTATGGGGGGAAAAAAAAGAGGAACAAATGTAATCTGAACAATAAAGATTTAATAAAAAAAAACAAAAAAAACTGTGGTACATCTACACAATGGAATACTACGCTGCAGTAAAAAAAAAGGAACTCTTGCCTTTTGCAACAGCTTGGATGGAACTGGAGAGCATTATGCTAAATGAAATAAGCCAGTCAGAGAAAGATAAATACCATATGATCTCACTCATTTGTGGAATATAGAGAACTATATAGACTGATGAACAGGGACAGATCCAAAGACAGAGAAATAGTGATCAGACTATCAATCCCCAGAGGGAAAGTAGGGGAGGGTGGGGGTAAGGGGAAGAGATCAACCAAGGGACTTGTATGCATGCATATAAGCCAAACCAATGGACATGGACAACAGGGGGATGAGAACATGAGTGGCGGGGGGGGGGGGCGGGGGGGAGGTTGGGGGTTAATGGGGGGATGAGGACACATTTCTAATACCTTAACCAATAAAAAAATTTTTTTAAAAAGTTTCTACCCAAATACTTGTCGGAAGAGTGCCAAACTTCAGTTATCACTGACCAGTGCCTTTTACTTTGCTTTCTCAATGCAAAAACTAAAATCTATGCAAAGTTCCCTAAATCAAAATGGTTCTAAATTCAAAATCAAGAACCAAGGAACCATTAAAAACATCTTAACCTTTGGTCATTGGAGAGAGACTAAAACTATAGAAGCAATAGTGGGCCTTCTTTTGACTCAATACCCTAATCAGGAGTCCAAAGATCCCTATAACACTGTGGTAGGCTAAATAATAGTCATCCCCCTCCCCCTCTCCCCTACCCTCCCCAAAGCACCCATGCCCTAACCCATGGAATCTGTGAATGAATGTGGTACCTAAGTAGTAAAAGAAACTTCTGCAGACATGATTAGGTTACGGATCTGGAGATAGGAAGAGAGCCTGGATTATTCAGGAGGGCCCAATGGAATCACAAGAGACCGTACAAGAGAAAAGTAGGAGGATCAGAGTAGGAATGGGAAATGTGACACTGGAAGCAAGAGGTGGAGTGAGGTGTGGAAGGGGTGAAAGCCAAGGAACGCAGGGCCTCTAAGAGATGGGAAAGCAAGCAGACAGCTTCCAGAGCCCCAGCACCTTACTTTAGCCTTGAAGACATTTCAGATTTCTGACCTCCAAAACAGTGAGATAGTACATTGGTGTTGTTCAAGCCATGAAGTTGGTGGTAATTTGTTATAGCAACAATGGGAATTTACAATGAATAATTTTTTTTAAAAAAAGGCTTGAAACTGCCAGGCCTTCCCATGCTACCTACCTCTGTGGGAACTATCAGCATCTGGAGAGTTTTGGAGAATATAAGACAGACTTAAGGCAAAGGAAAACATGACCTTGTGTAAGATAAGGAGAGCATCAATTCCTACCGACGATACACTGAGCAAGTGCAGGTCTCAGAGAACTTGGAGCTGGTGAAAGCTCTAAACAAGATTGCACCGTCAGCCTGACAGACACATACAGAGCGAAGGCGCTCCAGCGGTACACAAAAGAAACCGTTCGAAGAATCGCCAACTGCGAGGGTACACGTGGGCACGCTGACCTGTGATAGAGGACGTAAAAAGCTTGCCCTAACTGGTTTGGCTCAGTGGATAGAGCGTCGGCCTGCGGACTGAAGGGTCCCAGGTTTGATTCCGGTCAAGGGCATGTACCTTGGTTTCGGGCACATCCCCGGTAGGGGGTGTGCAGAAGGCAGCTGATCGATGTTTCTCTCTCATCGATGTTTCTAACTCTCTATTCCCTCTCCTTTCTTCTCTGTTAAAAAAATAAATAAAATATATTAAAAAAAAAAAAAAAAAAAAAAAGCTGAGCTCTCCCTCCTGCCCTGCCGAGGAGGTAACTCTGCAAAACTGCTCTCTGCTGGGATTTCAAGGCTACTGTTTTCTAGTTACACTGCAGTGTTCCATATGTGACTCCCTCCCTTCGCTCTGGGAGACTGGGGGGCGGGGGAGCACACCATGCAATCCTAAAAACCGTTAGAAAACAAAACGGTTTCTTTTCACATTTATAGCTCCTATTTGACATCTGCAGTCACTTCCTCCCGTCAGTAGTGGGGGGCGTGGATTGGTTAGCAATGCTGAGCGCTTACTGAAGCTGAAATCTAGGTAGACTGAGGCAGGGAGAGTGCCTCTGGGGCTCTGCCAGATGAGATGAGTGAAATCGGAGGAACCAGGGACTGCCTTTAAACCGCTGCCCGGTCGGTTCTCCCTAAACTACCATGAGCCGCCGTCTTCAGGTTAGGCATGCTCTGTATCAGGAGCACCATAAACCCACCTTCTCAGTGAAGCTGAGAGGCACAAAATTTCAGCAGTTTTTTTTCCTATTTTTCTATGTTTTATTCCTTATTATTTAAAAGGGACTGGTCAACCAAAATAAAACTTTAACTGTACCCCTTTCCTTCTTTCCTCCCAGCAAATAACATAAATGTATTTTGGAAATTTATCAGTTTTCAAGCCACACACACAAAACCCCTTTATTTTCACAATATTTCTTTCTGAATGGATGGAAATAGACAATCCCTTGCTTCAAGAATCTTGAAGGAAAAGCTCCTTTGTCCTTATATCACATCCTCAGCATGCCCCTCACCTGCTATTTTGATATTCAGATTGGCATCCAGAAGCAAATTCTCAGCTTTTAGATCACGATGAACTATGTTCCGACAGTGACAAAAAAAGACAGCGGCGACGATCTGCTTGAACTTCCGACGGGCCTCCTTCTCCGCCATCCTGCCATGGGCCACCAGGTGGTCTGGGTGAAGAAGAACAGAGTCAGTTCTCATGTGGACACTGAGGTCATTTCAAAAGGCAGATGTAAGGAGGGTGCAGGGGGAGCCACCAAACGAATGAGCTGAAAGAAGTAAAATAAAAAAACAGAAAACAACCCACTTACAGTCCTGGTCTGTATCTATAAAAAGTCATTAGTAATCAGTACCCAAACTATTTTAAGTAAAAATCCTGTTATATACATATGCCCAAGAATGTACTTGCTTTCCCTCAAAAAAAAAAGAGTTCTAAGTCATATGGTATTTTTCAAGGATCATAGCACTTAACACCTTCCTTTTCTTATCTGCTTTGCAAAATTTACATATACACAGCAAACGTACACTTGAAGATAAGTATCAGCAATATTTCCTGTGCTAAAGGATGAGTCAAAAAGCAGAGTTCAATAAACTTTAGGCTCTACTGCTTTCTCAAAGTTTTACAATTTGACATAAAAATATATTTATTTGGTGACTATATTCTGTAATGCATAATATGCCTGCATCTTTACATCTGCATTTACTGTGCTTAGCAAATATTTTTAAAATTATATTATCAATTTTTACAGATAACATCAATAAAAAAGGTGCATTTTCTACCACTTTAAATGAAATAATTTCACTGGCTATGTTGCTAACTAAGGTATATAGCAAAAGAATTTATGTTATAAGCTTTATAGTACTATAAATCTTCTATATTTAAAAATGAAATACCATAAATTTTTAAAGTTCTTTTTCTAGTAGTGGCAGTAGGTTTATATAGAAGCAATGACATACATATTCTTAACCCAGTTCTTCATGTAACCAGCAACATACACAGGTCATGACAGGTGATGGGATCAGAAATATTAGCAATGATACAATTTGCTCTGTTTTAAATTTCTAATAGTTTTATCAGCACTATCCCCAAACCAGCTGATCTAGCTGGGAAAAGGACACATTTGCCACCATAAGCATCTTCACATAGTGGAAAACTGAAAAATTAAACACTATAAATAAATGTGTTATTGTTTATCAGGAGTTATTTTAGTAATACTACCCAACTGTTACAGTGCTACTGCAGTCACCAATAGGACCAATCAGGTATATCTTTTCTTCATCACCAAGAGGAAGTTTGGTGTAAAACATATGTACCAATAATGACTGCTAAGACTGTTTAGGACAGGAAATTGGAGAGGAGCATGAACAAGGGGAGCTAAATGACAATCCATCTACATAGCAGATTTTCAAATAATTTAAATTCTGACCACAAAGACCATAAAATTTTGGACCAAAAATATAGTAATTATAATAACACTATCTTACAGATAATTTAATTTATTAAGAAAAACCCTTCAAAGGAATTGTTATAATTTTTAGTGTTATGAATGACCCCCACAGAAGATCTTTGAAGCATTTCCCTCAAAAATAATCATTATTATGGCCAAGATTACCAATTGAGTAAAGAAAGAATATATGAAGTCTTCAGCTTAGCAGTTCGGAGGACTAGAATGCAAATGTCTATGGGAGTTAGAGGTGCTGATAACTGAGCTCACACTCTGGTGTTTAGGCTTCTGGTGAGACCTGTCATATGAATTTTAAACACAAAAGTTGTTTCCTAACTAGGGATAGTAACTTAATATAAACTGCTAAAGACCTGGACATCCATCAGATGTACAGCACTGTGTTTTATTTCAAAAAACTATTCTCTAACAGTACCTGCTCCATTGACCCCCTATTTCTCTTAACCCAAGGCCTAATTATTCTAATAATATGTTTTAGCTGCTAAACTTTGTCTAATTAAAGAGCTTTGAAGAGACAGCTATTCTTGAGAAACATAAAAATAAACCCTTATGAAGGTTTACCATCAGAAGCTCATTTGGCCAAGCCAACCATTAATTAAAATGCCCAAGAGACATTCGTCTGGCAGTAAATACTAATTACCAGACACATCAAAGAGCTTCTTAAATACAACAGAATGATTTAGTAATTTCCAAAATAAGTGATTTTCTTTTATTAAAAAAAACACCTCTTTATATTTTCTAAGTACTTTGTCTTCTTTCTTTCTTTCTTTTTTTTTTTTTAGTACTTTGTTTTTTTAAAATGATTGGAAAGCTCTCAAAATTGTACACAGGCCAGGAGCTGGTGGAATGTAGCCTAGTTTTATCTCTACAATGACACACTGGTTGTCCTTGGGCAAATCATTTATACTGCCAATATCTCTAACTCTTGATCTGTCAAATAGAAATAAATTCTGTTACATGCAATGGACAAAGAAAGTATAGTGTATTTGGGTATAAACATGTATTGTGATTTAGAGTTATCATATATGAATGACATAACTTTAAAGACATTTAAAAAGCTATTTTTATTTTTTAAATCTTTATCGTGAAAGTATTACATATGTCCCACTTTTTTCCCCATTATCCCCTGCTGGCATGCCCCCGCCCCACCCAGACCTTCATCACACTATTGTCTGTGTCCATGGATTATGGATATATGCAGACAAGTTCTTTGGTTGATCTCTTCCCACCCACCTACCCACCCCTACCTTCCCTCTGATATTTGACAGTGTGTTTTATGCTATTTTGTAAAGGTCTGGGGCAAGACTATACAGAGAATATTTAAGAATTTGATTAAGAGATCACAAGGTTCTTCAGGATTCTGTAGTGTTTGAAGGTACATCATTTGTCACTGTTACATGAACCTGGTAAAGGTATTTATGATAGCACAGTGGGTAGAGCAGCTTAAACTATATAGTATTTTTCCTAAAGGTACCTACAGAATCCTACAGTTATAAAGAAAATATACAAATCACTTTAAAAAAGTGTTGGCTGCAAACATTAGATGTTTTCTCCTAGCCATTGTATTTATGCTCAAGTTGTCTCCTCCTCGGGAGCACTGTGCTTTCTTCCCAACACAGGGCCAACTTAACGGTGCAACATCATTCAGATTTTAGCCTCTGCATTTAGTTTTGCCCATCTTATTACCACCCCCCCCCCCCCACCCCTATTTCTTGTCCCCTGAGTTGGCTTTCAGCAGAAACTACAGGTCTGTGGGCGTGCCAGGAAGCCAGTGGCCTGCGTGGTTTTCAGTCCCTGCAGAAACCGCCTCTCAGCTGCCTGTGGACAAATGGCTGCTTATGTTCATGTGTGCTGTACAGGCAGCGAGCAAAAATTCTTCCAGCTCAAACGGGCTATTTTACTCTCAGCAAAGAAACCCAGAGCAGCAGCCCAGACTGCACTTAGCACAGTCACAGCATCTGAATAAACACTAGGGTAATTTCAGAAAGGCAAATGAAACAACATGGCTCCTGAGCCACGCAATATTTAAAGTAAAGTACATTCTGAATCTTGTCAGGATAAACCCCAGCTGCAAGGAGCTCTAAAGAGTTGTTCTGCTTCTAGGCAGCTCAGTGAGCTAGCTTTCCTAACACTGGGCGAAGTGCCACCCACATCTTCAGTCCCAGACACCCCACATGACCCTGGCTGGCTCCTGTAGTTCCACACCGCCCCATCCCAGTCCAAAATCTTCAATTATATACACGCTGCTGAACAAACTGCCTCACAGTTAAGTTCTTTTCACTGTCAATTAACTACTTATCTATTTAGTTGCCACTAAACGTAGCAGGCGAATTTAAAGTTTTTCTCTATCACAACTTCACTCCAACAATTTCACCCCAGACCGGATGAGGTAAGTCTCAGTTAAAAGCAGAAAAAGCTCTCCTATGTTAAGCTCTTATCAAAAGTAAGGAGTCTAAGTTATCTGTCTCACTTTCCAATCGCCATAAACCACTGGGCACTAGATTTCTTCATTCATTTTTAATCTGCTCTTCCTCACAAAATAAAAAGAAGTTAGTGACACTAAGGGATTTCTCTATCTTCTGAGGAATATTATTCGAAGTGGAGGAAGCAAATTCTGAAGTTTCAAAAATATTAGCGCACCAGCACGTATAGAGTTTGCTTCAGAATTCACTGTTTGTTATTTTGTCCAATCTGACTCAGGAAGAAATAGCTTGTGGTACATTTAGATTCTAACCTTTCAAAGAGCAAAACTGCACACCAGGCAGTCCTGACTTCCCCGCCCAGCTTCTGGCGTGTCCTTGGCCCGCCACTAATGAGGTAGTGGTGGGGAGCCAGCACAGCTTTAAGTCACTTTTCCACTATAAACAGACAGTGTCTCCATTTGTCTGCTGTCTACAACTCATAACTGGCCCAAATCACCAGCTTAAAATGAAAATACCCTGACAACTTTTCATGATGAAGAAATAACCTCGTCTTGAATAGAGAAAAGGCGACATGTGTGCTAAGCTTAGGGTAGCTACCTGAAAAATTTCTGTAAATTCCAGCTAACCACAGCTAGTACTTCTCTGCTTTGCCACTCTGTTCTGTCATTTCTTCTTTCTACACCCACGGAGACAAATTCCTGTTTATCACACAAATGCTTCTTTCCAAAAGGGCCAGGGCAAGGCCAAGAGAACTCAGCTGCCTGGAGCACGTTAAAGCTCTCACTTTCACATCATGCTGCCCGGAGCCCCTGCAGGCCCCAAGCTGCCACTGACTAGATCAGCGGTTCTCAACCTGTGGGTCGCAACCCCTTTGGGGGGGTCAAACGACCCTTTCACAGGGGTCGCCTGAGACCATTGGAAAACACATATATAATTGCATATTGTTTTTGTGATTAATCCCTATGCTTTATGTTCAATTTGTAACAATGAAAATACATCCTGCATATCAGATATTTACATTACGATTCATAACAGTAGCAAAATTAAGTTATGAAGTAGCAACGAAAATAATTTTATGGTTGGGGGTCACCACAACATGAAGAACTGTATTAAAGGGTCGCGGCGTTAGGAAGGTTGAGGACCACTGGACTAGAGGAAGAGGGTTTATTATTTTGTGTTCCTTACCAAGAATCCAATGACCTCACGCCAGGCTTCTACCTGCTGCTGCTTCTTATTACTATGTATTTTCTTCATTCTTCCAGTTGTCCAGGTCAAAAATCTTGGGGTCCTAATTCTCTTTCTCCCACACCACACATCTAATCTTTCAGCAATTTTATTACCTCTACCTTCAAAACAGATCGAGATTTCATGTATCCCTCACCCCTACCTCCACTCCACTCCAGTGCCCCCAAGTCTAGTCCAAGAGCCATTATCTTCCTCCTGGATTATTGTAATGGCCTCCTAATATTAATAACTAGTACCCCTGTTTCTGCTCTTGGCCTTCTGCAATCTACTCTCAAGAGCAAAAACCCAGTCCATGTGGTTCAGTTGGTTAAGTGTCATCCTGTGCTCTGAAAGGTTACTAATTCAATTCCCAGTCAAGGTATATAACTGGGTTTCGGATTCAAGCTCTGATCGGGGAATATATGGAGGGCAACTGATTGATATTTCTCACATCGATGTGTTTGGGGTTTTTTTTTCTCTCTCTCTCCCTTCCTCTCTCTAAGCATGTCCTCAACTGAGGATTTAAAAAAATACCCCCCAAAAAAACTAAAAAAACAACAACCAGAGATGGATCTAAGATGGCGAGAGACTAGGTGGAAGCTACATTCACCTCCTCCCAGCACTAAACTGGAATTACAACTAAATTATAGAGCAATCATCCTGAATAACCAACTGAAGACTAGCCGGAGAGAAGCCATATAACCAAGCACTTACAGAAGGAGCCACATCGAGACTGGAAGAAGTGCAGAGGTATAAGAGGGCTGACTGGGCTGTCATAGGCAGCAGCTGAAGTTCTGGAGGGATATCTCAGCTACAGTGGGTCCCCCCCGAGAAATGTGGGGTCTAAATCCCAAGCTGGGCTCCCCAGCCTAGAGCCCCAGAACCAAGAAAGGTGCAGGAGGAAAGTCTGGGGTGGGTGGCTCTGGGGAGAGAACTGAAGGTTCAGCCACCAGCATCCCTGTGCTGAGTCATTCCCCCATACTGCAGAAGCCATCATTCTCAGGCAGGCCACTCCCCTCTCAGAGACATCAGACTATGGGGAAGTAATAGCCCCATCTGCTGGAATCTCTCTAGCCCAGCCGCAGGCCGGATCCTGCCTGTTTGAAATGAATAAAACTAAAAAAAAAAAAAAAAGACCGTACCCTTTTATGTAATGATGTTTACTTTGAATTTATATTAGTTCACACAAACACTCCATCCATGCTTTTGTTCCGGCCCTCCGGTCCAGTTTAAGAATCCATTGTGGGCCTCGAGTCAAAAAGTTTGCCCACCCCTGCTCTAGCCCTACCCTGTGGAGTTTACACTCTGCTGAGGAGTATAGTCAGAGGCTCTTCAGTGACTAAGCCTAACAGGTAGCCTGCAGGCAGAGGTGGTCTTGGGTGCTTTGAGACATTTGCTGACCTGCCCCCAGACCCAGTGCTGGTAAAAGCAGGCCTTGGCACACAGACTGGTCCTCTTCTCAAACACTCAGGCACAGCAGAGGGAACCACAGCTGTGGATTATGGATAGCTCCAAACATATTGCCCAGGGACAGTCACAGGCAGCATCTGACATTGGCTTGCACAAGAATCCCTCAAAGAGACCCAGAACCAATACAGCCAGTGGCCAGATTCAGACAACAGAATAGGATCCAATAAGCTGCACAAGCAGTATATCCATAGGGAGTTCTCAGCAGGCACCATAACCTGCTGAAGTGAATTCTGCTTCATGTGATCAGCACCTGCACAGAAGCTTGAATGCTGTGTTGGGGGTTGAGACATACAGTCAGCCAGCCTGAGAGTCAATTCCACGCAGGAATGGACAACAGCAATCAAGACTCAATTACAATAGAAAGGCCCAGATAATGCCCACAAGGGAAATCCCTAGAGCACCCAGCTCAGGTGATCAAGGAGACAACACTACTAGGTTCCACAGGACGCTTATACATATAAGGCTACCCTACCTACACTGGGAGTCATAGCAGATCTACCTCATACACAGAAACATACATAAAGAGGCAATCAAAATGGGGAGGTAAAAAACAGGCTCCAAATGAAGAACAAGAGCATTCACCAAGGAAGGGCTAAATGAAACGGAGGCAAGCAATTTATCAGATATAGAGTTCAAAGTCATGATTATAAGGATGCTCAACATCACGAAAAAGGACATAGAAGACAGAAAAACCGACTAGTCAGAAATGAAAAAAGCAATATCTGAAATAAAGAATACACTAGAAGGAATAAACAGGTCAAATGAAGCAGAGAATCAAATCAGCAAATTGTAACACAAGGTAAAAAAAAACACCCAATTAGAGCAGCAAAAAGGATGAGAGAAAAATGACAGTTTAAGGAACCTTTGGGACAATATGAAGTATAACAACATCTGCATCCAGTGGTACCAGAAGGAGAAGAGAGAGAGCAAAGGATGGAGAACTTATTTGAAGAAATAATTACCAAAATTTTCCCTCATCTGGTGAAGGAAAAAGACACAAAAGTCCAGGAAGCACAAAATCCCAAAGAAATAGACTCAAAAAGACCCACAACAAGACACACAATAATTAAAATGGCAAAGGTTAAAGACAAAGAGAGAATCTTAAAAGTTGCAAGAGAAAGGCAGTTATCCAAAAGGGAGCTCCCATAAGATTGTCAGCTGATTTCTCAACAAACATTTCAGGCCAGAAGGTACTGGCATTAAATATTCAGTGATGAAAAGTAAGGACCTACAACCAAAGCCACTTTACCTAGCAAGAGTATCATTTAAAACTGAAGGGGAAATAAAAAGCTTCCCAGATAAGAATAAGGTAAAGGAGCATGTTACCACCAAAACAATATCAAAAGAAATGTTAAAGGGCAAAGAAGAAGAAAGAAGAAAGAAGAAAGGAGGAGGAGAAGGAGGTGGTGGTGGTGGTGGTGGTGGAGGAGTAGGAGGAATGAGGAAGAAGGAGGAGGAGGGGGAGGAGGAGGGGGAAGGAGGAGGAAGAAGGAGGAAGAAGAAGAAGAAGAAGAAGAATCACCATCACCACCAACCAATAATCAATGTAAATGGCTTAAATGCTCCAATCAAAAGGCATAGGGTAGCTAAATGGATAAGAAAGCAACACCCATAAATATGCTGTCTTCAAGAGACCTACCACAGAACAAAAGATACACACAGACTATAAGTAAAGGGATAAAAAAAGATACTTCATGCAAATGAAAGGAAATTAGGGCTGGAGTAACAATACTTATCTGACAGAATAGACTTTAAAACAAAGGCTTATAGTAACAGACAAGAAGACCCACCACATAATGGTAAAGGGAGCAATCCAACAAGGGGATATAACCCTGTAAACACCATGCACCCAACATCAAAGCACCTAAATATATAAAGAAAATCTTGATGGACACAAAGGGACAGATTGCCAGTAATATAGTCATAGTGGGGCTTTTTAACACTCACTGACAACAAGTGCTGGCGAGGATATGCAGAAGGTAGAACACTCGTGCGCTGTTGGTGGCAATGCAGACTGATGCAGCCACTGTAGAAAGCAGTATGGAGTTACCTCAGAAAATTAAAAATGGGTCCTTGCTGGTATTCTCAGTGGTTAGAGCATCAGCCTGAGCACCAAATGGTCATGGGTTCAATCCAAGAGCATGTACCTTGGTTGTGGATTAGCTTCCCAGGCATGCAGGAGGCAAACAATTGATGGGTCTCTCTCACATTGATATTTCTCTTTCTCTCCTTCCTGCTCTTCCTTCCTTCCTCCCTCCCTCCCTCCCTCTCTCTCTCCCTCCCTCCTTCCCTCCCTCCCTTCCTTCCTTCCCTCTCTCCCTCTCTCCCTCCCTCCCTCCCTCTCTCCCTTCCTCTCTCTCTGAAAATGCAATGGAAAAAATATCCTCAGGTGAGGAATACAAAAAAAAATTAGAAGTGGAAGTGCCTCATGACTCAGCAATTTCACTTCTGGGAAAACAGTATATTCAAAAACACTAATTCAAAAGAACATATGTACCCCTATGTTCATTGCAGTGTTATTTACAATAGCCAAGATTTGGAAGCAGCCCAAGTGCCCATCAGTAGATGAGTGGATAAAACAGTTGTGGTACATTTACACAATGGAATACTACTCAGCCATAAAAATGGAAGAAAATTTTACCCGTTGTGACAGTATGGATGGACCTGGAGAACATTATGCTAAGTGAAATAAGCCAGTCAGAGAAAGACAAGTATTATATAATTTCACTTATATGTGGAATTTAATGAACAAAATGAATTAACAAGCAAAATAGAGAGAGATTCTTAGAGAGCAGGCTGACAGCTCTTGGGAAGGTGAGGGAAAAGCAGAGGTGTATGAAGGGATTGAGGAAAAAGAAAGAATTCATGGACACAGACAACAGTGTGGTTGATTGTGGGGGAAAAGTGGGGGAGTGGAGGTGGAAGAGGGGACAGGGAGGACAAATGATGA